>NC_052136.2:34264865-35514865 GCF_016086655.4 Lepeophtheirus salmonis
TTTCAAAAATCCATGGCTATTCACAGAAAATTAATTTTTTCTTAGAAAAAATTTGAAGAATTAAATTAAATTTTCTAGTAAAAAGCAAAAATTCCTTTTTTTTTTTTGGTGGGTGTGGGCGCTACAATCCCTCAATCCCACCCCACCCCTGGGAAGGTATATTTTATGGATTTATTAGGAAGTTATGTGTGTATCGTGTAAGTCCTTGTTGGACTCGAAGTTGAAACGAGGATCGACATTGTAGTTATTCTTGCCTATATCCTTGGTAGGGTACTAGGAAAACTGCCATGGAGAAAATTGATATCGGAAGATGTATAATTATAATGTATGTTAAGATGCTTCCAGCTTCTAACACATCTGGATATATTTTTTAATGCAGGTAGCTCTGAAATGGGTCCCCGAGTAAGATTTGACATGCTATTGGAGATATTGGATAGCTTGTTGATTGATGAGGATTGTTTTTAGAAAATAGTCTTCAATTCAGGTCATATTTATTATGAACTTTATCAATGTATAAAGTGTGTTTGCTCATGAATGACTTAAAATAACAGTAACGATTTTTGGGGAGTAGAACTGTGGATTGTCATCGGATTAATTCCTGTCTATGACTTTACTAAATACGGAGTTGGATTTGGGTTTATTTCCTTCATAGCTCTCATAGGACCTTGAAACTAATCTGATACGACACAATGACAGCTAAACTGCTCTCTTCTCAAACATTCCTCAAATTGTCAGGGTTACCATGTTAAATCCCGTCTTTTTAAATGTACCTGCTGTTCCTATTTTTACAACTTTAATTATGTTTTACTTAATAATAGATAACTGTTCACAGCCTAACAATAACTAATTTGAGTTCAATCAATCAAGATTCAAAACAATAATGAGGAAAATAAGTTAGGAGTAGAAAAATTGAGATGATTTGACAAAAAATACAAAATAATACTTGGTTGCTTGTTTACCAAGCTTCAGAATACCTACGCCATCTTGGGACTATAAAATTTCTTGCTAGTTCACTCTATGGTTTCTCATGTCCCATTAAATTGCCGCTAAGTGGGAATACTGGTAAATAATGGGATCTCGTCTGTAAATGATATATACTGTTCAGTTTAAGTATTTCTGTTCATATTTTAAGAAGAAATAATACATTTTTAACTAGTCTTACTTGCAAAATATTCTTCACTGTTATCATTACCACAAATAGTAATACATTTTTGGGTTGATTCCTATTCCTTTTCAGATAGAAAAAATGCATTAGGAACTTATAAAATTGTTGTTGTACTAAGGTTCCTTCATTCAAGAAATTTATTATCCATTATGTAATAATTAAATGAAGCTTATATTATGATATAATTGAACACAGGATTTTCAAAGACATTTCCCGATAATGTAAAAGTCCGATAAATCCTTAGCCCTTGAGAAGGAATCCCTAGTTACATCTATTCATTTGATGGACCCGTCCAACTTATTAATCTACTCTCAAACGAGAAAAGGCACAATAGAAAAAAAGAACCCAACATAAGGTGGCTTTTTTATGCCAACGTCTAGTTATTATTTAGGTATTAATTATTAGATACATCTAATGGATAGTTAACTGTGTCAATACATAGTAATCAATGACTGAATATGAAATGAAACGAATGCTATACGAAGGTCATTTATATCAACAACCATAAAATCTTATAATAATACCTTGTTGGAATTCAAAATAAGTATTATCGGTTGCTTTAAATCAAGTAAGAGTCAAATCATGAAAACAGCTGAAAGGAAAGTATAGTGTATATTTGTTTACTTCAAAAAAACTTGTCGTGGGATTGAATTATAGGGAATAAGAGGGATGAAATTTTTGTGTTTAGAGGTTTTTATCGGCATTAGTTGACGTCAGCTGTTGTTGGGGAATATACTATATTTATTTTCTACCTCTTACGTTTTTTCTTGATTTACAAAGTTAATAAATATATGCAATATCAGCACCCACAAACAATTTCAACTTTTGGATATACCCATAGGGACAGTTTAATGTACAAGAATAGTCACTCGAACACCCTTTATTCAGTAAAAACCTAACAAGATGTTCAATTTTAATGACTAAGAGGAAGTAAAATTTCTGTCAAAAAATTCAAAATACTCCGTGGCATAATTTTTTTTGTGATATACAATTTAAATTGAACTTGGATTTTTCACATTTCATAATGTTTTTAGTCAGAAATATCGTTTAGGATCCTATTAAGTTTTGCCACGTAGCTAGCCCCTCGCATCTCTAGACAATTCGTCCCGGGCATTAAAGTGTCCCTTTAGACAACTTCTACTTAGGTGTTGTTGTCATGCATATTTAATAAATTAAACAATAACAACTTCTGGGTGTAAAAAAGAGTGGGGTAGAAACATATTTAATTATAAAAGTTGAAAGTTATTATTTTATTTGAGGTTTTACAAAATACTTGAGTTAATTCTCCTAATATAGAATGAATATTTACCTATCATCATGGATTGGATTTAATTAAAGTCACTTCTTCAATTTTTTCAGTAATTAGCATATTAGAGTGAACGTAATTATGGATTAGAGTATTTTATAAATGTGAATAATTTATGGTTAGGAACGATAACTTTAATTATTTTTGATATCCTTTAAACTTTCTTGATTATATATGTAATGATGAATACTAAATAAAAGAATTAGGTGAGCAGATATTTTAAAAGTATTGACTATGTCATCTTAAAGATCCGTTGGGGTCTCAAGCCATTACCGATTTTACTGTGAGGAGGTCATCAGAACAAAGCAAAATACTGGTATCTTAGTCAGGACCATATATATATAATTTTTTATACATTGTACCCTTACTTTGCTGCAAGATCTCGATTTTACATAAAGTACGAGAAGGACTTACTTATAAATCTCTAACAAATCATCAGAGTAGCTCTATGTCAGTGTTCGAAAATATAAAAATACGACTCAAATTGCAACTATACATAAAAAGTCTTCAACTCAGTTTAGGTCATATTTTTGTTATTCTACTTATCAACAGACACTTTTTTTTTAATTTAAATTAACGTTCATTTCAAGTTAGACAATATTCACATTCCTAAATTTAATATTAAATATATTAAATTCATGGGTAAAAGATTAACTTGCATTGCAGAAGAATGTAAATTATTAATAATTGTCATGGTGATGATATCATCAGAAGCCAAATCAGGAGGTCATATGAGGCATATTGCTACGTAATCCCATTTGGAAAATAACTTCTTTTTTTCCACGCAACCTGTTATTCAAAACAAATATTTAAAATATTTTTTATTCCTCTAACATCTCTAGTATGTTACTCTTTGGGGAAGGAGTTACGTTAAAGTTCAATTCAAAATCATTTGCAACCAAGCAAACCCTATTTTCACAAATAAGCCATGCTTATTCATCATATGTCTGCCTTTTACCTCTATCCATAACTGTTATGACATATGCATGTATTGTACCTAGG
This sequence comes from Lepeophtheirus salmonis, assembly GCF_016086655.4. Lineage (NCBI taxonomy): Eukaryota > Metazoa > Arthropoda > Copepoda > Siphonostomatoida > Caligidae > Lepeophtheirus > Lepeophtheirus salmonis. Next base: position 34,268,339 of record NC_052136.2, read on the forward strand.
TACATAGATTTACACACCTCAAGAATTTAATGAAAAATTACACGTTATTTATCAGCAACGTACTATAACAGACTATCACATACACACAATCTATTTTTAGCCTCATTTATAATTCACTGTGTACACAATATAAACTTTTGCACGCAATATATACACTCTTGCATAATGAAAAGACGATTATGGTATTAATGTCAAATCACCATAGCATTGCTTTGTTCCTTATAGATACATTATTTATTGCTCACATCTTTAAAAGTAAAAGCCTTGCTTCGTCGTGTCTTTAAATATGTACAATATTGTATATTGCTTATACATTGTACCAGTAGCATCACAAGCTCTTTTTTATGAAAGAGGGGATGAGCCCCCTTAAAAGTTTCTGAAGCCCCCTCCCCCGATATTTTATCATAGGCTTATCGAGGCATGTATATATTTATAAGCCTTGTTTTGGTGTTATCACACTTAACATCCAAAATTGAATATGCCTTTTGTAGATTTCCAACTAGAAAAAACCTATCTAGATTTATCATCAGTGTAATATTACATTTATCCTTGATAACTCTCTCCGTTTTACTTTCCCTGCCATCTCAGTGCCCCTCATTTTTATTTTAGACAACAAGATCTTTAACCTCTAATTTGTATGTATATCTGTAGTATTTTTTTACGAAACTACAATGATATATTCCAATAAAATGATTAAAGATTATATATGTTTAAATTGTACTTAAAATGAAATAATTGTTATCATGCATGTGCTTGTGGTATTATGAGACACCCTGTGGTTAGAACTTGACTGCTCAACGCAAATCTAGCTATTTTCAAAATATGATGAAATTCCTTTCATATTAAAGGAAATAAATTCTATTAACTATATGTATTTCAAAAATAAACAGAAATTCCTTTTTAGTATGACAACCCGAAAATGGGTCTCTTTTCTCACCTACAGAAACAGTTATTTTAATACGTAGCATTGATCAAACAATCATTTTTCAAATCTTATATACAATATTCAGTATATATATATTGAAAATATTAGTAAATATTCATAATTCAATTAATACTTTGATTGAAAAGATTGAGTAGAAATTCAAATATAAATGACTATAATTGAAAGGGATGAAATTAATCATTAATTGATTGTGCCCAGAAATTAATGATGAAAGTTTTTGAGGAGTTCTCAAAATCAATAATGATGTCTACATATTAGTGTTAAGACTTGGTCAAAGATTGATTTTTTTTCTCGGTTCGATCTCAAGAGATTTTTTGTAGACCAATAGTTCTCCAACTGGGATATGTCTACTACAAGTGGTACACGAGGTTGGAGTTGGTGGTGGAATTTTTTTACTAAAAATTGAACAGAAATATTCTTTATAAAAGAAGATCATCCCTGAAACTTTTCAAAAAAAAAAAAAACTCCACCAAATATTGTCAAATTTACAAAGTTTTAAATAATCGCAGTACTTGGATTCTTTGATATCTTCTCAGATGGTACGAATGTAAAAAGGTTGAAAACGGGTTTAAACCGATTAAGGCCTAAATTTCCTCTGAAACTACGGTGATAGACTGTGGACCGAAATTTAATCGTTTTTAATATGGGATAGATTTTTTTGAGCATTTGTAAGCTTATGAAACTCTTTAAACTTCATATGATGACGTTCTAAGATGTTCACTATTTGAACACAAACATGACGTCATCAAAAATTCATTTATGTATTTAGTTGGTTATGTCCAAATTTTTTATCATTTTTTTTTGTGGATGATCCGATCTAGACCAAATTTTTTGTGTGACCAATCCACGGTGACCTTCTTAAAAGGAGTGAATTAGTTCAGCAAAGATTATGTTTCAAAAAGATTTCCAGATTTCTACAGAACGTATTATTTTCTAATATTTCTGTAAGGATTGTGGAATGTTTTTTAACAATATTTTCTTCAATTTGTTTATTTTAATGGGGGTGGGGGGGGGTAACATAAGTATCTTAAAGGTAACCATTTTGTCTCCGACAAACCAAAGTAGAAGAAGCTCTAAAATTATATTTCGCTCTTTAGAACGGCAAAGCTCTGATAAATTAAATTAAGATATGGATAATTAATATATTATGTGTATTAAAAAGAAAACCAATATTTTTTATGGATTTTTTTCTATCAATATTTATCTCCTTGCCAATCAAAACAGTGTATTCATGACGATCTGACTCCACCATTTCCATTATTTTATCTACATTTTCGACAATTGGTCTTCCAGAGTATAGTGTATCTTTGACATCCAAATTACCAGAACGGAATCGACAAAACCCAAATTGCACGAGATGGGCTGTTACAGTATCACGACTATAAACTCTATTTACATTTTCCGCCACCTGTATTGAAGAAAAACTGTAAAAAATAGCGTATTTTCTCTTTGCTGTGCTTCTTGTGTCTATTTTTGAGGGACACTCAAGCAATACAGAGTCAAATAATCAAAAAATTGTTTGAAAAAGTTTTTAAGTACGAAAAATAATCTTTCTAACTTCATCTAGCATAAACCGATCTTAATTGTATAATGCAAGATAATCATTGTTGAAACAATCTATGGAATGCATATAATGCATTGCTTTTTACTTCATATCATCAACTGGTTGAAATTTAATATATATCCTTACAGAGGGGTTCAGAAACAATGTGATTAATAATATATTAAAGTCGAACTCCATAATAAGAGTAATAATACCACATTATGTTATTTCATAATAAAAGCTTTATTTAATTATTATAATTTTATGTGCATACCTAGTTTATTTTTAGCCTGCAGACCAGGCTGTGCATTTAACTATTATACAACCACCATCTCTACCAAAAGTATTGTATTACATACTGAAGTGAACTCTTTCAAATCCCAATTTTACATAATAAACTTAAATGTAATACATTTAAAACGTCAATTATAATTTAATGAGGTCAATAATCAAATTGGTTGATGTTTCCAATTCACATGTTTGATAGAATTGATCCTCAACTTTCTTCTACTTATGCATTTCAGAAGAGTAAATACTTTCATGGATTTTGATCTAAAGTTGATGGATTTTTAACTACAGAGTCTAACGGATAAATCCAGACAAAGTTTGACTTCCTGAAATGAATATTTAGGGCATTGCAATCTAGCTAACGGCAATATATGAGGAGTTGAGAGTCTTAGGAACCATTAGATTTCAATTTTGCTGCAAAAATATCAATAATATCTATACATAGAAGAGACGTCCTATTTCTCAGCTCCCTTGGACGTCGAAACTAGACCCTCGGCTCCCCCGACATATATATATCCCTTAACATATTGTGTAAATTAAAGAACAAGGACTCTGCCATGTCCACCTCTTACGTGAAGACAATAGCATGGGGTCTGGTCATGTCAGAAACGTATGTGCTTGCTTAAGCTACAGGATTATGTGCGTGGCGGTTGGCTTTTAAATAAAGCACCAGTGCATTCTCTTTATTGATGATGATGAAGTCAAACTTTATACTCATTTATCTGTAAGACTTGCTACACTGCACTTCACCATTAGGAAAAATATGTTGCAACTATGAGCCAATTATACTTAATAATTAAAATAACTGTTATTTTCAACAAATTGGCCACCTCCAAGAATGTTCAAATAGGAACATATACTAGTTGACAATTTAAAACTAATTAGGAACATACAAAAAAAAAAACTTCTCTCCTGTTACTTAGTGTCTCCTTTTCCCATTGAGCCACTTAGGTTAGAATAACCAAAAATATATCCCTTCTTCAAAAATTATAACAAATAATACAAAAGTTGTACGGTATTAATTGTTTATTAACCATATCAAAGACACTTTATTTCATTCGATAATTGCGTGTGAATGAACTTGAATATTTGATCTCAATGATATCAGATGTGGACACTTTCAAATACCAAAATAATTTAATGAAAAATATATTTTGATTTACTAACAGAGGTTCTTTTTTTGAGAAAAAAATTGATTAATTGTTGTGTATAAAACTCAGCAAAAAACTCCATCCCACATTCAAACATAACCATTTTAAACTAATTATACATCTGCTATATCATGCAAAAACATGTAGGATTTTGCATGCTAAATAATTTTTATTTTTTTGCATAATGGATTAAATCTATATTCGCAGGAATATATTATGTACAAAGAAATTAGAAAATTGTTCTTTATTTCACAAATAAATTATAAGAAGAAATAAATCTACCAACCTACGTCTTATGATATCTTCTAAAAATTAGAATCTGTTTAACTTTAAATCATTCAACCTTGACAAATAATAATAATATAATGTCACATTATACGTTTAAGTCTTAAATTTTTTTCTAAGACATACTATCAATCAGAGCCGGTACCATAGGGTTGTGGGAAACAAAAGCACGCACCTTTCATGGAGTATTAGTATAGTACATTATGAATTATTTACGGGTCTATTTAAAAAAAATGAAATGAAGGACATTTGAATAGATAAAGTATACCTTTTTCTTTGTGGACTTGTAAAAAAAGTATTACTTTAAAAAAGAAAAAGGAAAAAAAAGATATCATCTAACTAAATATTGACACAGTCTAATAAGAGGGACTTTAAAAAGGCTTAACTTTTGTCAAAAAAATGTCATTAAAACAAACAAAAATGAAAGTCACCTCATATTACAGACAAAAAATTTAAAAAAAACAAAAAACAATGCAATATTTAAATCCCACCCAAAATAAATATTCTAGATCCGGCCCTGCTATTAATTATTAATTTTCTGATCCTTTATATATTCTTTGATATTAAGATTAGTCACTTGTTAAATTTGTGAAATGAAAAAAAAAAGAAGAATTTTTGGGTCGAAATTGGCAATTTTTAAGGCTCTTGTACCATCTGTTTTATCAAAGATATTGTACCTTCTTTTTGTCCACCAACTACCAATAACTTTAAATAAGGTAAAACTTTAATATGATACTTTTTCCCCCCTTTAATAGAACAAAGAAGCTGCAAATCATCTTATAGGGGTTATAAGGTTAAAAGAGACGCTTTTCATAATCACTTATATTTTCTAATATAGTACAGTACTGTAGTTAGAACTTTCACAGTAGATGCACCTTCATTTTCTGCATGATTGTTTTTATTTAGCTACTAATTAGATAATAATGCATAAAGAGTATTTTATGATTGACAAACTGACTTAGAAAGTACATTTAATGGAGGCAAAAAGTGTTTGTTACGCATCATATAGGCTACAGAAATATAATTGTAAAAGTAATTGCTATTCTCAAACTATCTGAATGATTCCATCGACAAAGTACATATGTCGTTGGATTTGAAGATTTTATATGACCTTGATGGTTATCATCATATGAAGTTGAAACCATAATATTTTTAATACAATTATCTTTCTACTGAACATTGAAATTTGAATATAAATCAATTGGAACTCATCAATCATTTTAAATCATGCTCGAAGTTTTATATTTTATAAGATTGTTAATTTGGAGCGATTTACTTCCAATGATAAATGATGGCCTCTTTTAAAAGAAAAGTATAGGCTAAATAAGTCAGAATTAATTCTTCTGTAATATGGAGTGGGGGTTTTGACCCCATATCCATCTCCATTGTACACCTTCACTCATTAATAATCTGAATAACATCTGTCAAATGAATTTATATATAGCTACATCAATCCAAAAATATACATAACGAATATTTAAAATCCTCATTATGGTAAATGCATGGAAGTTTGATACCCTTCAGCAATATTGAATTTTTGTTTACAAATTTATTTTTATTTTTGTTTTTTATGTTACTACATAAAAAGTTTACCTTATTATCTGTTGTTCAACTATATATAGATTTGATTTTGACACTTCACATAACAGTAATTTATAATAATACTTTAGTCACGTGCAATAAAATTTATTTGCCTTGAATTGGAGGTTAGTACAGTATTTCTGATCGTTTGAGCATCCGAAGTAATTCTTTGGGGTACAGTTTGTTTTTCTTCGAAACGAAAAATATGGATTATATTCCGATGTGTCACATGAGTGTATGGCGGCCATTTTTTCCCCCATTAAAATACTACCAAGATATATAGACACTAGAAAGGTTGGAATTTGCTCATTTTCATGAACGAATACCCCCCCATAATATCACCCAAAAAGTTCTTTCATATAGCCTTGTTATTCGAAATAATATCATTTTAGAAACTAATACTTTTTTCCGCATAATTCTCCACCATGTATTGCATGTTTACTATTTTTTCTTTGTTTGCACAACGAATTTAATCAATTAATAGGCTGTAGCAAAAAAAAACTAAAAAAATATGTCAAAAAAAAAAACCAAGGTAAAAATAATAAATAAATACATTCTTCACATAGGTGGCTCAATTAGCTAGAATGTAATATGGCTGAAAGATGATGTAATTTACTATCAAATATTACAACAAAATAACTCTGAAATGATTAGTAAAGCATATATGAGGTGTAATATAATACCAGGGCCCTATTTTACCCCTAGTTACCACCCTTACGTCTTAATATTTAAAACAAGGTGCACATTTTTTTTACTGATAATTTTTTTTGGATTGATGTAGCTATATATTAAAATACATTTTAGACAAAAGGCTAACAAATGGTTAACTTTGACCCTTTTTTTCAATAAAAATCGCATTTACCAATTCAAAAGTGACCTGAGAGACCTCAAAATTATCCGAAGGGATTGTTTTTTGCTCCCAGCATAATAAATCTATGTACATGGCGGTAAAAATATAAAATCGAAATCAGCTCAGTTTAATGTACATCCATTTCCTATCTAATGCCAAGTCCTTAAAGAGTTAAAGACCATATTAAATGGTATTTATACCTGTTACTCTTAGCTAATGAGGAACATTATTCATCCATATACAAACTATGCAATCAGATGGCATCTTTATAAATGATTACTAATTTGTTTATTATGTTTCATATGAATAAATCATTTCATGAATGTACTGGAGGTCATTAAGAATACATCAATTTTTTCTCCTTAGTATTTAAGACGATCCAAAGGGGTTTTTAATTTGACGAATCTCATAATATTCAAATACACTGAGTTGCAATTTTTGAAAATCTATTCGGTACGAGCAAAGTAGAAAAATTAGAAGAAAATATCTTATTCTTTCCGTACTAATGGTGAATTTTTATCCACAATATAACAATAAGATTGTTTAGCGATGAAATAGCATATTTTTAATACATTTTAGGGTCAGATGTTTATATATTAAAACTATGTAATAGAGGGATGAATATTGATAAGCAACAAGATTTAAATCTTTTTATTTATTAGTTCCATTTTGACACCCCAGAGAGCACTATTTTCCTCAATATTAAAGAAAAACGTGTTATTTAGGCCCCCAAATTGGCTGAAATCAATAATACTGATTTTCATGTGAAAACATATAGTTAATTTGTGCCGGAATGTCAGATTGGTTTATTGCCCTGAGACGTAAAACATGTCTTCCGGGATATGAAAAAAGCAGATAATATATATCGTTAATATAAGTTCTCATTGAATCTCAAGGAGACCAAGATACCTCTAAAGCTGAATTAGTTGAAATAAGTAATACATGTGGGTGGTCTTTCTGCATGATTAGAAATGTTTTATATAGTAGTTTTATTTGTAAGAAATTTCTATGAAGACATTGGAAAAAACCATATCCTTTGAAAATTAATCATAAATTGAGAAAACAATATGTCTTTATTTGCTGATGTGACTACTTAGGAAACGTTCACAATTTTTAAAGTTAATGGCAAAATACTTACTAAATATAATATTAAAGAATAGTATGTCTTTATTTTAGTTTTTGTAACAAAGCAAAACCTAATTTATGGGAAAAGGATCCTGCTTTTAAGATAAATGTTATTTCAGGAAAAAGGTATCATATTCTGCAGGTTAATAACTGGAAAAACTTTAATGAAAAAGATGGTACTACTGAGCAAACCAACATATTAAAATTCAATTATACATATTTTTTATAATATTAAAGATATACCTAACATTATTTAATTGAATCTTTTATATTAATCCTGTTTTCTCAATTTTTTTTCAATCATAAATATATGCCACAAATCATTATTGACCTTACTACGGATCTAATTTCTGGAAAAGTTTAAAAAATAAGATGATTTACTTGGGTGTGGATCAATGTTTGTTATGACAACGAATGTATTTATTTATTCGGCTTTTCCCCTCTTGTTACTGTATATTTCGTTACTCATATAGGGATATTACTATTAACTAAACTTGTCGGATTTGCTCGTCATATATTTTTTATATGACAGACTTTTCAAAACGTTTTATATTTAATAAAATAATTAATTATACTTTGCTTGATATTGCATTGAGCGTAGGTTACTTTTTTCTGTCTCAAGACCAGAGAGTTGTGTCAACTCAGTTATGAATTATTATACAACTTTATGTATAACTCTTCGTGTTTCTAAATGTAAAAAAAAGTTGATTTTATAAGCACCTTGGGGGTTGAAGCAGAAAAAATCATTATTCTATGTTGTTTGAAACAATAGACTGAACTTTTATTATTATTCATAAAACGCTTTATTTTAGTCTTGAATTCCAACCTAATAAGCCAAATCTATTACTCATTTACACCTCTTTTGCCTCTTTCGGCACAGTCTGCCAAAAAACTCACATGTTGAAAATACATTTAATTCATTCAACTGATTTGGAGTCTATTGGTAACAAACATAAATAACTCCACAAGTAAAATGTTGATTTGTATGACCCATCTTCAGAATTTAACTATACACATATTTTTTTACCTCCCGTTTTACATACATATATTAAAATATTTAAAAATGTAATTATGAATAGTTTATAACATTCATTTGAATAAGAATACTTAATTAGACCCCAATATCGCATTTTAAATAATAATACATCAAGTGTTAATTCTTTCATTGTGACAATGAATTTTTGCAACTTTAAATGTAAATTTGCTGAGCCTCTAAATAATTTAATAGAATAATCCTTGTTCACAGAAATTCAAAATAATTATGATTTTTATTCATCGAAGAATACCAAGGTAATCAAGTTTCAATTTTGATAAAAATTATTCTGGTATGCTTATGTGTTAATGCCCCACAGATTAAATACCCCACGTGTTCACGATTGTTAATTGAAGCACAACCCATATCTTCTTTGTTAAACATTCTTAATCCAAGTTAAATTCCTTCTGTAAATAATTAAATTATTCATTAACTCTACGTCACACCTCAGTCTTTTAAAACATTCAATTATTTACATAATTATGTTTCAAGCCATGGGCACAATAAGTAATGTCTTTATCAAATATCTACAATAGGAACATATTTGTGTTGAAAGGTCTCATCATTTATCCATGATGACTCACAACAGATTGTGGCCTCCTTCATAGATTAAAAAAAACCAAAATAAAGTCATTTCACTTTATTAGTGCCAATTAATATAGTATGTACAACTTCACTTATGAAGAATCAATAGAAAAAGATCTAGAAGGACCATGGCTTCTAGAGTTTGTTGTTACATCATCATTTCAGGTTTAGGGTTATTATACATCACAGATGCAGATACATACAGTGTGCATACGAAAAAGTGTCCCACCAAAGTCTTTTATATTTTAGAAGCAAAATAGTTGTGCTGGATTTGAGTAAAACTTATTGAGCTTTTGAGCATTGAGTCCAGTTGGGAAAGAGTAAAGGCATCAGAAAAAGTGAAATATTCTTCCTTTGAATTGATAAAATCAAATTTTAACAATTTATTTAGTTTGGTTACTTGAATAATGTAGGCAATTATTATTAATCAAATAATGTAGGTAACTTTAGAAAAACATTATCTGCATAATATGAAATTATTTCAAAAAGTAGTATCTATAGTGATGTAAATCGTGTGTATTTTTTGTTTGCCTGTGTATTTGCAATTTTTAATATGAAGAATGACGTTTCTAATCCTGAGCTGTTGTTATTATAACTTAACTCCTGAGTAGTGAACTTTCTTTTTTACTAGATTCAATTATATTCCAAACCTGATTGAACATTCTTTTAAGCTCATAAAAGACGGAGTGATTTGTTACGGAGTTATAAATTGCAAGTCCTTGTTGGATTTACAGTAGAATTGGGGCTCGATATCGGAGCAATTCTTGCAAATGTTTTACTTATTTCCTTCTCCCCTCCTCCCTTATAACAGCTGATTGTAGCTGATCTAATGAAACGTCATGACAGCTAAGCTGATCTCCTCCAAAACACTATTTAAGTTTTCAGGGTTACCATATTGATTTTCGGTATCTATTTTTTACATGTCAAAATACACACTGTTTTCCTTAGTATATATTTATATAATCTTAACAATCCATAAATTAGTTTAAGTTGCCATGAACATAAATTGTATACTTACTTATTAATATCTCAGCCGCATCACTAACAATTATAAAAAATATTCATTTTGGCTAATATTTTTGAATTAGAGCTCGTAGTTAGGAGACCACAGTTCTAGAACAGCATATTATGACAACTAAAAATTAGAGGGATATATTTATTTTTGGTAAAATTTACCAGAAAAACTAATTGCCAAGCCTATCAAGGGAAGGATCTCCCTTCAAAAATATGACAAATAAATTTATTAGGAAGTACTCAATGGAAATGTAAAACCAATTGAATATTATATTGATCTATACTCGAATATTTCGAATTTAGTCGAAGGAAAAAAAGGTTAGAAAGGTACAGGAAACTCTTGATCAGGGGCAGTTTTAGAAATAACACTTGTTCCAGATCCCATGTTGGATATGGTTTTGTAAAAATTGAAATATTCTACCAAAACACAAAGTTTATTTTAAAAATAAAACACATTTATCTTTACCCACTTATGTTAAAACCTGCAGGCTTTTTGTATCTCAAACACAATGTATCCACTGATAAAAACGACTCTGACTTGGATTATTTCTGATGTAGTACCATTGAGGCAAAAAGTAATACTACACCCAGTCCAAATTTAGAATATTTCAGAGCTGGCTTTACCAAGGGTGCATCAAATATCCTGATCATGTATTCAATGACGTCTGTGCCAGATATAGATTCAGAATATTGGCTATCATCTTGAATAGTGACATAAAAATATTTATTTGATAACTTTTTTACTTCCGGCCAGAGGGGTCACTAGTCCCTTTTTTTTAAATTTTTAAATATAAAGGGAGCGGGGATCAAATTGTCGCCAAAAAAACTACACAAAATATACATTTTTTAACTTTTTTATTGAAAATCAAAACTAAGACGAGCATATAAGTATAGAGTAGCCATTCATTCGATATAATCACCGTTGGCATCAATAACAGCCTCAATACAGCCACAGGCTCTTCTGACCATGTTGCCGAATACCTCCTTGATGGAGTGCATCAGGCTGGCCTTGGTGCTATGGGGATGTCTGTTGGTATGTCTCTCGACATAGCCCCAGATAAAATAGTCCAAAGGATTAAGGTCGGGAGAGTTAGGAGGCCACAAATCCTTGGTTACGACGGTATAACAGTTCTCGGTTAACCACTGCATGGAGATTTTGGACACATGGCAGGATGCTGAGTCCTGTTGCCACACCCAGGGCCTGTCTCCGGCCTTCATGGACCTGGTAGGGTCATCCTCAGCCATCTTCTTCACCTTGTCGACAAAGTCGGTGTCCCTGACCTTCCTGTCGGCGCCCTCCTCCTTGGGTGCCCTCTTTATGGTGGCATCAACATCCCAGGTGTCCCCTAGCTTCTTACAGATACGCTGAACAGTCCGTAAATTCACTCCTAAGGTTGAAGCAATCGTTGAATTGGAGATTTCACCTCCATTATTAACCAATGCCATGACTACGGCGGACCTCGAAAGCTCCTCATTCCACTTATAGCTCTTTATCTCCTCATATGATGACGGCATGATGCTAACTGAACTACGTATCGTCAGGTGACGAGAATAGCTTTCCTATTTGGTAACCGGATTTTTATTTGATAATGTCGTCTTCAAGTTATCAAGGTTTAAAGTAGGCGACAATTTGATCCCCGCTCTCTGTATGCTATTTATGTAACGGTGTTTATAATTTCTAGGCCTAAGCCTCCCAAATGATAAAAGCTAGCAACGCCCCTGCGCTTCGCTTCTACCGTCTACGAAACATCAGGAGTTTTTGAATCTTTTTAAACTTATTTTCTTAAATTTTTTGTCAAGAGATGGTTTTCATGGTCAAGCTTTTCTGATTATACTTTGTGCCGCATTAAATTTATTGGATGTATGATCATAATGACATGGGACCACTATTGATCTTGGCTTCAAAATATTATCTGTTAAAAATATATATTCATTCCATTGTCTTTCAAAATTTATTGTGATATACATGTTAAATAAATATTTAATGTTTAAGTTATCCGATCGGGCATTTTAGCGGTCGCACATTGTACATACCTATTCTATTTTAGATTGAAATAAAAATAACATAAATAGATATTATTATTGAAACGATTATACACATATACAACATATATTTTTTTGCATTGAAATGATTCAGGTTTTTCGTTTCTTGTTATTCTTAGCAAATATTATTTGTACTTTTGTACAATGTACATACATACAAGATTTTATTATTTCCCAGGAAATTGTACTTAACCGGGCTCCCAAGAAACAAATTTTTGAACTAAAGTATCTCGTTAGTAACTAATACATAAATATTGATATATTAGAGTATTGCTTTTTATATTTTAAGATAGTTTTACCTAAAGAGACTCTAGGAAAAGAGGAAACAAACATAGGAATCTTTAAAAAATTATCACTTTGTATTTTGATATGTTTAAAATTGTCTTAGGGAGGATTGATGACCTTTTAACTCTCAATATTGTTAGGGATATGATTTTTGAAGAAAAAATATGACAATTTTATTCTCTCTGCTCTCTAGAAAAAGCCCTATCTTTATAATTTTTTGATGAAAAATATATGCTTACATTAATCAAGTATATGTTTTTTTTTCATTATTATTTCAACTGTCTTGTGTCCATGGTCCTTAGAGTTTCTCTACTCTTACCCATAAATAAAATCCCATTTTCTTTATTTGTATTATTATAACAACTAATAGTTCAAAGTTTTTTTTTCAAAGCCCCCGGGTCCCACTTTTATAATTCTGTAACTTGTTTCAGCCCCCAAAAACCCACAAAAAAGTAATTTAAATAGTAAGTCATGAACGAGCTAATTTTCGGTTTAGCTGGGTCTCTATGATAGAAAAATACACAACACAACTCGTGGGATAATAGTCAACTATTGCTGTGCATATCATAATAATCATAAATACTTTTTATCGAGTGGTCAATATGTATTTTGCGTTTATTTTAATAATTCACTATATAATTATAATAGTACTAAGAATTTTTGCTGAAAACCTTATTGCCAAAAGCCACATTGTCGAATGACCATTCATACCAACAGACACTTTGCTGAATGATCATTTTGTCGCACAAACACTTTCATGGAAAAAATAATAAATATGATTGATTATGAATCAATACTAAGTAACTATTTACTAGACTATCCTAATAATAAACACATCTTCATCATTTTAGAGTCAGAAAGGACCTCAGGATAAAGGAGTGACAATCAAAGCTTGACCAGTTACATAAGAGACCCAACTCAACTACCTGACTACCTGGCAATTTTGGACACTTTTCTTTTTGGAGGAAAGTTTGAGTTAGGTGCTTTAAGGTGCCTTACTAAAGCTGTGTAGACAATTAATTCTAAATCGAGTGACTATAGAGGACTCATTATTTATGGGCGATAAATGGCTTCTAATATATATTTTTGGTAGAATGGCCTTTCTGGGACATCTGGTGATTACGACTTTGATATATATACCATCTTGTACAAAAGTTTTGAGACTAAAAGGAAAAAAATCAACTGTTATGTATAATTTTGTTTACATTTAAAAACCAAAACAATTAAATAACTAGAATAGGCACTCGGTAAACCACAAAACCTTGTGTATTTAATTAGAAATTCATCTTTTAAGTATAACATGAAATTCAAGTCAATGAAAAAAGCTTCAAATTGGGATATTTCTTTGCTTAAACGCCTTGATACGTCCTCAAAGTGCTATACTTGATGATTAAAAGATGCATTTCTAATTAAATACACGAAATTTGGAGTTTTTTCGGAAAATTTGGTCATTTTAACCCATTTTTGACTTGAAATCTTAAAAATTTTAAAAGCTAATTGAGTTACCTATCTCTATTTCTACCAAAATTAATGTCGATTATGCATTTTTTAAGTTTTGTTTTACATTGACCTCTCAAATATTAATATCCTTTAACTGTGACTAACCAAAATCGATCAGTAACTTTTTGTGTAATTCTGGTGACTAACAAACAAAGGCAAAAATCTAACCTCCGTTCAACTTTGTTGGCGGAGGTAAATATAATTTATAATAATTATAGAAAGGATACAATTTGCCATATGTGATTTTGATGTAGGCCTCTGAGATTGAATTCCAAAACTCATTGACAAAATTATTTCATGCCTCAATATGTGGGTTTTAGATTCTGCTGGCTTTGAACTCTACTTGCCATCAAATACTATAATCCAAGGGATTGAAATGTGGTTTGGGGAGGCCAAAAGTTCTTGTCAACAATTGTGCCCCAACCATTCCTGGACATTCTTTCCGTCTGGATAGTGTCTACATCCTGTTGAAAGATAAATATAGACCCCCTGGAGATCTTTCTGTCCTAGAACAGCCATGTTTGGCCGGAATAACTGCTTTTGGGGACATTCTGTCACAAGAAAGGTTGCAATCTTTCACTTTTGTTGTTATTGCAACATGATATTTAACTCTGATGTTTTGAAATTAACGTTAATAAAAAGAAAAAAACTCCTGGCTTTCTGTTCACGACTAGCATTTTTATTCTCTCTCAACCTCGACTGTCTAAAAAAGTCAGCTGCTTTAAATCATACAAGAGTGAAGTTATGCAAATTAAGGAAATCAGGAAAATACGCAAGCCTTGGGAGATGGGAAAATGAATCAAATTGTCGTTGTTATTAAGTTTTCAAAATTGTCTCAAAACTTTTTCACGCCCAGTTCTGAAACGTACTGTTCATCATTAATCAGTCTCTTTGTTCTCTATTTCTCTCTTCCTCTGCAAACTCTAAATTATGATGACACATCATTTATCGTGTATGTTGATTTGATATTTATGGACAATATATTATCTCCATAGTTCTTTGAATAGATAACTGATTACATAATGAAAGTTGGTATATATGAACACTGAACAGGCTTACAACCATACTTTGTCGTGTATTTAGGAGGTTTATTCCTATTAGTGCTTGTTTAAATAACCATTTTTAAAAGTTGTATGAAGGTTCTAGTGTACAATGTCATGTATTTATCTTCAATACAACACATATTTGTTGTACATAACTCGGCACTGGTAATAAAAGTTGTAACATTACGTCACAATGGAAGATTGAGATCTTTGAACGACGGTTTGATGCAGATGCGGAAACTTGGATTTGTGGCTTGGGGTTAAAATTGGACTCGAGTTCATATTATGAAAACTTGTAGCTCGGCTTTATACAATCAATATAAAGACTCTCGGCTTGACTTGTACTCGAACATCATTTCAAATTTTCACTGGATATTAAAAGTTCTTCAAATTTTTTTTTTTTTTTTGAACTGAACTAAAGGAAAATACACAAGGACTCAAACTAGACTGAATGAAAATATTCAAGGACTTGGTTTACGATGAAAGGCTTAAGACTCAACTTTGACTGGCAGTATAACAACTTTGTTCCACCTCTTAGATAGGGGAAAAAATGGTTTCATTGTCTAATAATGCCCCCCTTGGTCCTATCTTGGCATGGAGCTCTGATAGATTGTAAGATTATACACAGTTTGTTAATAGCAATTTCTTCCACGTCGTAGGTAAGAACTTTGTAAGGCTCATGGTTGTAATTATCCTTTTTTCATAAATGGAGACGACTAAAAGATATTTTACAGGCGGCATTTTGTGGTTTTCATTTAAAGGTTTATATGGCGACTTCTCGTTTGGATGAGGAGGATCGGAAAGATAATTTGCCTTTTTGACGAGCTGGTTAAGCTATGTTTATTTGAAGCAATTATGTATTTTGTAGCATATTTTTTTATGTCAAATACTGTACGCTGTACTGTTGTGTACAGTTGACAAAAAACGACGTAGGTGTTGTTTATGATATGGGTATATCCTTCTAAAACAAATATTGCTCACATTGTCTTCATTTTGCTACATGGTTTATACCTTTGAATCATACTAAAACCGGTCTGGATCAAATGAGTCATAAAATTTACGTAAAATGCCACCTATAATGTTAAATTTAGATCAAAATTATTTTGACTAGCAATAAATAACAATACACCAACATATAAGACGAGTGATGTTGAGAGGATGACCATTCCATTGTTTCTGCCTGATAATGACTTAAAGTATATATGTGTAAGACGTAGGTATTAGTAATCTAACGGATTCTTCAATTGTAGTTCAAGGTTATACGTAGTTCTCTGCTCTAACGGTTCCCGGTTCCAACGGATATCATCTAAATTTAAGCAGTTATTGATCCTTTCTTCGATTAGGTTGGATATAAAATTCATTCTTACTCAATTTTCTGTAAAAATAGTACATTTAAAATGCTAGGCACAAGAAGGGTTAGAGGCAGGCTTGTCCCTATTTTATAGGCAATTAAACGGGGGGAGGAGATCTTCATTAATTAAGTAATAAGTTCCTTTTCTCTAATTTTTAGAAGGTAAATTTTATTCTTTACATGGAGGGGCAAAAAAGCGCGAGCCCCCCATTGAGTAGAGGGTGTTTGAGCTGGTTCCTTCTCTTATCTGAAAGAAGGAGACCCCACTTAGTAATTTCAAGCTGGAGTTCCGTAAAGAGCCAGGGATCCACAGTGCAGTATCCTAGAGCTGTTCAAGGTTATCAAGAATGTTTAAAAAAAAAAAAAAAAAAAACTACCAACAAATTTATTTTCTAGAATAAATATCGTCTAAAAAATGCAACGCCCAAATATTCGGTTAAAATTGACAACTTCACTTTATAAAAATAACGCATGGGGTCTTTGCAGATATGAAAAGGGTGGGAATCACTGCTCTAAATCAGGGATTATCAATCTTTTATCATTGATGTACAACTTGTAAAATATTTACCAAATATATACCAAGTACCTCAGGGGGTGCATGTACCTCCATTAAAAAACCACTGCTCTATATGAATGAAAAAGTTTCATTTGTTTTGGCTCATGAGTACGAATTCATGGTTCAAGACCAGATTCATTTTTACAAGAATTGATTGTTTTACGTATTTTGAACCTGTTTTTCTCTGTTTAATGGTTTGCAAACCTGTTTGGACTCACGATACTTGATATCATTAGTTGGTATATGTTTCTACATATTATATTAAAGATAAATCAGGTTTTTAACAAAAATAAAGAAGGAATGGAACACAATATGTCTATTTGAGAGTCATCATTTGTAAAGTTTACAAATTATATATGGCCTAGAAACAAAATATATCTTTTCATTACCTAATCTATATCCTTGCACATAATCTCGTAAAAAATTATAATCTTATAGATCATATGAACATATTTTAGTTAAATTTTATGATTAAAATATCTTCTATAAAATACATCTTTCTTCATACCCTCAGCCACACGGCGCCGGAACCTTTGGCAGGGCAGGACAACCTCGTTTGGATCCAGCTTTTCTATTGTACGGGTAATGGACTTCATCAGGTTGTTCACAGATGAATGGACCACATGGGGTTAGGTCCGAAATGTTTGCAGACCAAAAATTCGGCTTCCAAAATGGAGTATATTTTTTTAAGCAAGACATCCGGCACTTTTTTGGGCTTATGAGCTGGTCTACTGTCTTTTTGTAAGGTGTAATTTTTTAATTTGGATACTTCATCTATCCAGGTAATGTAAATTATAAGTCCTAAATCAGAACCAGTAAAATGTCAAGGATGGATCTCTACAAGGTCGCTCTGACCAGCCAAAGGTTCCGGTGCCGTTTGACCGAGGTTATCAAGAAGGGTGGACTTTATTATAAATAATCGAATGTCATTAAATATAGCTTTCAAATAATACAAATATTATGATTCTAAAAAGTCTAGTTTGTTCGTTATTAGTCTTCAAAGATTTTCCCAATTTATATGAACCACTCTGTACATTATATACGTAACTACGTGTAATGGTGCCTTTAAAATTAGTTACGATGGCATTTTTGTTTTAGAGTTCAATAATAATATTTTATAAAGCAAATATTGTATAAACACTATAAAAAAAAAAACCACTTGTACTAAAATACCTATAACATTTTAACCGGCTATTTTTTTTTAACCAATGAGTAAAATACCACTTTACAAAAGTCCACATAATTTGCATACATATTTCTTTGTCTAATTATTGTTTCTACTGTCTTGTTTTCTCTTGTTTCTTAGAGTTTCTTTAACCCTCTGTTAATGTTCATATTTTTATAACACAGTTGGTGATCTGTATAAAAAATAAAGCCCAAAAGTATAACACATTTAGTTATTAATAGTTAAACAATTATAATAACTAGATCATTTAAATTTAGAATAATTTTTGCAATTATTCCATCTGTTTCTCATCCATAGATATCTATTAAAGTGCTTAAATATAATATGAATATAAAATGTATAGAAAAAATAAATCCTTATTTTATATTAATCTTAGCAGCATGAGTTTGGGCTTCTACAAGATAAAATTTGTATGAAATATTCTTTACATAATGCGAATATTGGGGATACAAGTAATGCCCATTAGTTTTGAAGAGGTTGCGTTTATTATATGAAATATTAGCTACAATATTATAATTTTGAAGCTTTATATGCTCTTCGGGAAAACGTTACTCTGAATATTAAGGCAATTTTATTAGATAATCGACATTGACTCAAAATTATATAGGATTTTAATTTGTAATATATTCCTAACTACCTATTTAATCCAATTTTCACGAATAAATATCAATTTAAATATATTAAAAATGTGCTAAAAATATATCTTAGTTCATAAAATTTTCAACATTAGTTTGAATTATCAATTAATTTTTTTGTTAATATTTACTATTTCATTATGAAGCGGTTGATTGTGAAATTGATAAACAAATTACAAAATTTACGAATAGTTCCATGAAATACATATTTATGTATTCAAAAAGTTGAGTTTATTCCATAAGATTGTTCAAGAGAGTAATAAAAATTTCTGATGATTAAATATATTTTATACATATTTAATTCTTTTAAAATTGGCAAACATTCTTTGTTAATAAACGAGGAAATCAATCTATTAACACAGATTTGTACTAGTGTTTTTTAATACTTAATATAATATGATAATAATGTTTAATGCATTTCTTGAATACCTATTTTGTTTCACTTTAAGCTTATCTACAAAAAATATGTAATAGCAAGTATTGTTATTTTGTTACCAACTAGTAATTTGGGCTTTTAAAAGACTTTTCGTTGTCATTTATATTTTGAGGCTATTTATAGTTCAATATTATTTCCTACAAACAATGGTTTTAGTAACCACTACACTGCGTTAGTTTGCCAACACAAAATATAAATTATATTTTGTTGTTAGCTGTGGATGTGTCTGCTTCTTTTCTCCTAATCAGTATTCTTAACTTTGATTGGTTGAATTAGCTCTTGTTAACTTGTAAACACTTCTCAACAACTATTGAAATCACATAACATCCACTATGGTGGATTTTTTTTTGGTATTATACATAGTGGCCTCTGTAAAGGTATGTATAATTTTGGCGGTGGCTTATGACCGTCATGCAGCTCCTCTGCAACCAGAGGGTTAAGGTGTTTTTAATACTAAAATGTGAGCTTAAAAGGTGAACAATTTGAATGAACATCAATAAATGTTGGTACAACAAGATGACTACTACAACAAGTAAAGATTCAATAAATATTTACTATAAAATGGCTGATCTTATTTAATAATATTAGAGCTACCCGAATACAATTTTCTTGTAGCTTCCAAATAGACGTGAACAACAATTCTTATCAAATGTAATAATTTCAAAAAATCATCTTTTCGAACATACCTAACATATCTTAAACATAAACACATTCTCCAAATAAACTACTTTTGCGGCATGTTGTACTATTTTGGCGTTTGCTATTATGAAGGTGTCCCCTTTTTGTAGGTTTCCTTATTTATTTGTGCCTTATCTATATTATTACAACAGCCAAGACGTAATGAGGATCAGTTTTCCCACTGTCGATACTTGTAACTTCGACATTAACGCACTATCCTACCTCAGTCTCCTTAAACTGTCTTGAAGAGAGTTGCAACATCCGGTTTGCTTGTTCTTCTTGCTTGACATTAGCTCCTCTATGTTGTAATTGACCGTCTTCAGCAGATTTATTCAATATGAGGACTTTAGATATTTCCAGGCCACGCTGGAAGGTTCTGAAGTATAGCATTTAAGGCTGTAGATGAAACAATTTGGATTATTCTTTGTCTTTAATGCAAGGACTGAGCATAAAGGTAAAATATATGAAGAGATGATTTGAAGAATAAATTGATTCCGTCGTAGTTGGTCCAGACTGTAGGATGGATGCATAAGAACTTCCCATCTGAGCTCTGGCGCGTCATCAAAAATGGGTGCGACTTGTTGTCTCCTATTCACCAATGTTGGCCGCGTTTGTTCGATCGCCAGCTTCAAAGGGTCAAATTTTTCACAGTAGAGGGTAGAAAAAGCGTTTTAGTAAGTATACACTCAAACCTTTAGAACGACTTATAGTATGATTTGATGTCCAAGAATAATAAACATGATATTCTTTGTCTAAGGAAAGGGGCGGGAAAAACAAAATTACTTGTTCCTCAACCTAAATATGTGATTAAAGTATTTTCATTACAAGTCCGAGTCCTCATCTTTGGTAGATATGGAGGCAAATCCAAACAGGGTTAGAGTACATGCTCCAAAATCCCCCCCTTCTCGTGTAGATAGGTAGCCAAACCGAACCTGATGTCATCCGGTTTATGCTCTGCCTCAGTCAAAAAGAATGAAAAATAATTTAAAAACTGGTACAACATATATCATTTTAAGTTTGATGATTAAAGAAAATCGTTGGAAAGTCAATTCAACTGAAACAACAACTTTTTATATACCATAATTTGCAATGGGCGTATGCCCACATGTCATTGTGATAATATCGTGGCAGTTGTAAGTATTAGTAAATGATAAATTCCAAAGTTTTCAATGTTAACAATTTTACCCTTGGTACATTAAAAAAAAATCATCACTTTTTTTTCAAGAAAAATAAGAAATTTACTACTATGGCAAATATGACATTTTCTAATTATAGGCATAAATGAAGATGATTCCATGAAGTTCCAACTCTATTTTTTTTATAGTCATAGGGTATAAGATGGTTAAAGTATTAACAAAAAATTGACAAACTTGAACATGTGATTTGGCACCATTTCTAATATTTCCCAATGATGTTGTAAGGTATTTTTTTGCATTAATACTATTTTTGAGTGAAAATTAAATTACAGCACTAACGAGTAGCACCAACTGAAGTTTGAGAATCCTTTTAAAAGGGCCAAACTTTGGGGGAATCCAAAACAGGCCCTCGTGTTTGCATAAGTCTAACATTTCCAACACAGTGTTCTTTTGTTAGAATAATTATCCTGAACAAAAATGATAAAAATCAGTATTGACCTTGTCATAAATTTCTAAAAAATACATTTAAATTCCTCAATAACTAATTGGAGGAGACAAACTGACTTGTCAAAGTTGATGACGTAGTTTTCTTTTATTATAGGTATTCATGGCACTCTGAATAACATTGAAACTCACATATTCCTTGGCTTATTCAAATTTTCGTCATGTCAGACAAAAACTGAATTTAACTTTGAAATCCCATGAACATGCTCCCATAATAAATCACAAAAAAATGATGTTAAGCCACATTCCAAATATATTTAAACAATTAAGGAATGTGCTTTTTTTATTTGGATGATTAAAAAAATTAACGATTATTTCAACAACAGAGTCTCTTAGTCGAAAAACCGACAATTGAAATTTTTTAAAGTGATTAAAATAACAATGTTTAAGTTTCTCTTTTAAAGAATAATAATTGTACAAACCAATAAAACTA
The DNA here is from genome assembly GCF_016086655.4 of Lepeophtheirus salmonis. NCBI lineage: Eukaryota > Metazoa > Arthropoda > Copepoda > Siphonostomatoida > Caligidae > Lepeophtheirus > Lepeophtheirus salmonis. The sequence continues at coordinate 34,290,526 of NC_052136.2, forward strand.
ATGAGAAAATGTGTTTGATGGCATTGTTTTCTTTGGTAATTTGGAGAATATTCTACATGTGTAATTCGTTCAATGTGTACAACTTTTTACAAAAAATTGATTTATTTTTATTTTCAAAAGGCAAATATCATTTAAAAAATGTCAAAATTAAAAACTTAATCGAAAAAAAAAGAATAATATCTTCTAATCAATAATCATATGTATGCATTTAAATGATTTTTAGATCACTTTTGCTCTAGGGAGGATATTTTGGAGCATGTTTATTATTTTCTGAGATAAAGGACACCCCCACAGGAAGTCCAGGACGCTTAACCGCTTAAACTTTGTGAATGGTGTCCAAATTTTATCATTTCTAGTTGTCCCATAAACCTAAGTGCGTAAAACTTCTTAAAAGCCTGTGAGAAATCAACTTATTTGTTGAAAAATTATCTTGTCGATCTAGGCAATATTCCGTTTTTCTATTTACTTAATCACAATTGAAATGACAAATTTTTACCACTCATACTTTGATAAAATCCTTTTAATCACTTTAGATTCAAACTAAGCTCCATACTTTTCGAGTATGTCCGATATTTCTTTTATATGAAGATCAATAGTTTTTCCATTTATCACAATATAAATATATTTCAGTAAATTTTCTATGGCCTATTTTCAAACCCGTAAGTCTAGACTTATTTTAGGTAGTCAAATTTAAATTAAACAAAAAAATAAACTAATGGAACCTTTGTAAAGTAAGCCTTTTCCCAGAAAGAATACTTTGTTCATAATACTATGCAACAAAATGGCTGATTGATTTTATGTCAGTTTAGCATTTAATATTTATTAAAAAAATTATATTAAAATAATTCATAATTTAGATGAAAGGGGATTAAAACAAGTTGATAGATGTTTCATATTCAAAATAATTGATTGATTTATTGTTATAAACAGATCACCAGTTTATTATATTTAAATTTTTTAATAAATATGAAAAACTAAATTGATCAAAAATCTATCAAAACCAATACAGCACTTTTACTCAATTTTCTAATGGTTATATAAATTTTGTATTCGTTGTAATCAAGTTAAAGTATTAAATAAACTATTTTTCAATTGGTGAAATGTTTGTATCTATTTATTATTTACTTTGATTTTCATATATATAGTTCCTTCATGTCGAAATATGGTACTAAATCGTAGTTATACCCTAAAAATGTAAATAATAAAAAAGAGGCATTAAAGGCCAAATCTTTTGAAGCTAAAAGTTTTAATGGTCATATTCGTGTACTAGGGCTTAAATAAAATAAAATAAAATGTGGGGATCAGACTGCTGGCAAAAATACTGTTGCATGCTGTACTCGATACTTAAAATTGATGAAGAGCTATTTGTAATTACTCTACAAAACACATTTTAATAACAAATAAGGACATGATTTTATCAATCATTTCCATAAAATGTAAACATTCTACTGAAAAGACCTAGCTTTCTTTGCACTCAAAAGAAGGCCATTGAAGAGCATTAATGCCTTGGAGTAGGTACTTTTAACAAAGAAACCCTTTCGAACTAATTCATCTATGTTTATATATATATATTGAAGTATTATTCTACTTAAAGAGAAAGTTCTATATTGATTGATTTTTTCGTTGAACTTTTAATTATCTTATAGAATATTTAATAAATATGCAAATGTAAGGACCCGCGAAATTTTTGAAATTGGACATAGTAAATTCAATTATTTGACTAAATACAAGATGTTATGATTATTTTAGATGACTTAATCTGAAATATATACTATTCAAATAAATTATACATGAAACATATATTAATTGGGTTTAATCTTTCTGCCTCTAAAATATTAACTTAAGTCAAGTTTTTATTTCTATTTTAAATTTAAAAATAATAATTACTATTAAACATTTTATCAACTTTTTACAAAATTTACAATGATTTGACAGGAGTAATCCCTCATACAGAGAGATTTTATAACAAAAAGTAGGGAGGCCCGAATCAGCTGAAAAGCTTAGGCTAATGCAAAGTTTCCACTTTAGTAATTATAACCATTGATATTTACAGAAATGCCCTCTTATGAGGGGATTAATACCATTTGAGAAAATATATCATATAAATTTGAAATCTCAAGCCTTACACCAAGGGAACCAGATCACAAATATAATTTAATTTGTATTAAGCAATCAGGCAAGGGAAACGTAAAAATGTACTGTTTGTGCAGGTGTCTTCTTAAAACAGGTTTCCTATTTTGTTACAGTTCTAAATTTGGAAATTGGTTAGAATCCTTTAGTCTTACGCTGAATAAAAGTGATCCTTAGACTAGCTGCTATTGAATTTTTTTAAAAGAAAATAACTATAACAAAGGTTTTATTAGAGAAAAAATTAAGTATTCATATTGACAACCTCCAAACTTGCTTTATTTTTTGCCATATAGTCGTAGAACATTCATTTTTACCGTGCCATAATAAGTGAATTGCGGATGACCTTTTAGTATTATTTTTTAAATTTTAGTAATACGTTTGTAATGATAAGTTCACTACTTTTATGGTGTTCTCATTAAAATTTTGCAATGTTCAAAATCATTAATTAAAAGATAGAGGGATTTAATTCTAGCTTTTAATTAAGCACTACCTAATTTCCCGATTAACTGTATCTTAATACAAATTGGACTTAATTGGAGACTTTTTGAATATAGAATTATGACATAAAAACTTTTTTGGTCTTGGGGGGATATTGTCCTGACACCTCCACTATGAATTCCTATTTCATAAATAAATGAAGTAATTTTTTTTAAAACTAAACAAGTGTAATTCCATTTCTAATAAAATGCCATTTGGGTTATGGTAGGGTATTAAAGAATATATGTAAATGCTAACACATTTATCAGTCTATTAATGATGAGTCACCCATAGTCACTCCAAATAGGTTTCTCCTAATAAAAAAACCGTACTTACGTCACTACATCTCCAGTTTTATTTTCTCATAAACAAATTCCTATAAATGGAAATTCATTTATATTATATATATATCCAAACAACTGTCCTAAAATTTTAACTTCTATAAGCCTTGCTATGTAAAATAACTAATTTTCTATTGATATGTGTTAAAATGACTGACATTGATTTTTTACAAATAATAATTATCATCATCTTTACAACATTGACATTTCTTTCAATTGTCTAAACTCTCAAAAGGCTCTGTCATTATTGTACTTTAACTGAATACTCAATTCCCCAGGACTATGAACAATATACATATCATCAAAGATTATATCCTCGTACCCCTAAGCTAGTCTATCTTTTTTCCATATTAAAAAAAAAATCCCTATATAAGCTTTAACCTTAAAAAATATATGCAAAACACCGAAACTCTTTTTCCTTTTTTTAATCTTAAAACTGTTTTTTTTTCTCTCTCTCTACGTTTTGCCCTTCCTGACTAATTCACATGTTTTATTTACCAATATTTTTGCTTATGACATAATATTTTTCATGTGTCATTTTCTATCTTTGCATTCCTTGCTCACTCTTGTATATGTTTCTTGGTAATGGTTTGACACCCTCATCACCAGTAAAGAGACACCGTAGAAAATGTATTTAAATTTTTTAAGACTTTATTATTTGATTAAAGGAGTTATGATATACAGTACATCTCAATTATTGTCAAGTGTATGTAGAATTTAAAAAAAACCGCATTCCAAGTTATAAATGAAATTGGAAAAAAACAACAAAAAAACAACTTCATACTCACAAAAAAACTATTTTTAGACGGTGAACGTTGGATTCTTCGGTTCATTGAATGAACCGAATTTGTATTTTATCAAAGGGGTTCTTTGAATACATATCAACATAAAAGTAGGTACTTGTTGTAGAGTTAAGATTTATTTACATATTTTATTTCATTACACACTTCATTATTACGATTAAATCCATCACATTTAGATTAATTTTTGAATCGAATATACAATACGCAAAAAATATGTATTTTTAATATTAAAAGTAATATTCATAAATCAAAATATGACAAATAAAAATATTGGTATTTTAACCAACAACAATTTAGAAACATGAACAAATATGATAAAAGCCATCCCAGAACAAACTTGAGTCTTATTATATGTATTTTTATATGATTAGGTAGTATGTGTCATACGGAAAACTCACTTTGATTACTTGTATCTTATTTTTTTTTCCTCCCTTTTTTTTAATAATAGATTGCTACTCGCGCCCGAAGATCAACAGGACTTTTGATTCCTCCTCTCGTAAACAGATATACACATAACATAGTATTTTAACCAATAACAAACATGAACAAATATGATAAAACTACCTAATTAAAAGGAGATTAAACAAAATAAGTTACGCACTCAATAAAAATATTTCAAAAGAGATAAAAACAGAAGTAAAAAACAGTGTTTGCTCCCGGGATCCATAGAACCTCACCGTGAACCATCATCTTTAAAATATCCCAAAACCTCGATCGACATAAATTATAGTTTTTTTTGCTCCAAAACGCGTGAGGACACTTGCGGACAGTTACTTTCTGACTTCCAATACAAATATCTATATGATTATTTAACTCCTAAATTGATTAAAAATAATTACATTTCCATAAAATAAAGAGGATTGAAAAAATTAAGGGAACACTTGATTTTCAAAAGAAAATGATTGGAAAAATAAAAAAATACTCAGAGGCTTTAAAATTAGATGATATGTCGCAGTTCAACATTGGACGCATTTCCCACCCTACATTACATATAAAACAAACAAACATAGTTTTAATTCAAAAAGCTCGACCATTCCTTCCAAAATTTTTGTCATAATCTATGAAATGACCCTTTCCATAAAATCTTTACTCTACTGAGTAGGGACCCATAACTTGCAGTATCATTTAATTAAGATTTTTTCCCGCTACTATTAATTACATTGCAATCAAACGTTAGCTGAAACGTAATTATGCAAGGTTTGTTTTATCTCATGTCTCTAAGTTTAAACCTGTCGGAGTAACAACAAAAAAGTCAACACGTCTACAATCTTCTCAGCCCTGGTGTCAGTGCTAGGAAGACTGCTGTGATTGTTGGCATATCTATTCGGACTATTTTCAACATTAATACCTCAATTGTATCCTCATACATTCAAGATGAACCTACCCTTAAGGCTCGCATTTATGTGCCCTTCCTCCAGCACTGATCTAAATCCCCTAATTTTGTAGTTCATGGCGTCTTAAAAAAATGTCTGACGCACCTCTCATCCCGATTTTATTGGCTCCCAGCTACCATAATGAAAGAGTGGTACGCCATGAAAATTGCCTTCTGTTCGCTGGCGTGTCGAGTCTGTTATTGCTTGTGAACGAGAAGATATTGTATAAGAAATATAGCTTAATATATTATTGAAACATATCAATAATTGGTTTTGAGTGGTCTTTTTTGATTTCATACTAATTCCATTTTTGGTAATTTAGTCATGTTACTGAAAGTTTTTGGGTCTCATGATCTGTAAATTATTTAGTCAATTTATAATACTTACTACATATTATATTGTTCAGGATTTTTTTTAAATGTAACTGATACCCGTTTTGTATTTAAAAGATATCCATTTTGTTTCACTTTACTTATGTACAAAATATATGCGGTATTTATTTAGATACCGAATTCTAGTAATATATCAAAATTATAAATTTTTACTCATTTAATTTTGTTAATATAGCTGTGTAGTATACATTGAACACATATATTTGTGACTTGTGCTTCTAAAAGTATTTTTGTTCTCCTTCTCTTTTTGAAGTTTAACAATATTTTTTTTTAGAAAGAAACATTGTATACAATTCTAAGCATTTTTAGCAAAAGTGGTATTTTGATAACACCTACGAAATTAAAGGGGCTAAATTTTTTCCACAAATGTTTAAAGTATTAATTTAAAGACATTTGTTATTGTAAATTAAGCCCCAGAACTCGAAAATTAGCATTAAAATTTTTAATCACAGTAGGTTTGAACCTTTGTGTCGATAGTGAGTTGAAACACCCAAGTATTCAAACTAGTTTAAACGATTCTAACCCACTTTGCCGAATGCAATTTTTCCAAACAGAATCTTTGCCGAACAGACATTTTGCCAAAAATATACATATATTTGATGATGATTCATGTTGCAAAACTATGTAATTATCTACTAGACTACTTGAATGACAAACACATACTGATAATTATAAGGTCAGAGGCAATTTCGGGACAGAGGAGTGTCAATCAAGACTTTACTAGATACATAGGAACTCCAACAGATTCAATATGAATGATTGATTTATTCGCATTGTCCATTGAATCTCAATCATTGATTGATTTATTTACTTTTCTTCGCCTTTAAACATTTTTTCTATTTCTAATTAATTTAAAAAAATAATCGCTGGACAGTTGTTCAATCAGCGGCTTGAGCTCACTTTGAAACATCTTTATAACAAAATGAATCAACTATTAATTAGTCAGCACTTAATCAATTTGATTTTTTTAATTGATGTAACAGGAATGGAAATCATAAGTGCATATCTTATCATTTTTTAGATATGAAGAACTTTCAAAATTGATATTTGTAGCTTTGTTCATGGCAACTAATTAAAAAATCTGAGCTCCTCAACGTAATTTTTTGGAACTTTTTCTTTGTATCTTATTACATTTTATATAAAGGTAGTCAGGGAATATGTGTACAAAATTTGACACTTATATGTAGATCAACTTTTTATTTAGAAAAAATATAATTTCAATAGAGAGAGACTTATTATTCAATACTATCTAGTTTAGATTACGATTTTTGTAGCTTTTTTCAGGCATACCATCTTTTTATGTCACTCCCTACTTTAAGAATAGTTAAGGAATATATTTACGTCAATTTTTTATTTTAAAAAATAACGTTTCTATAGAAGGATGTGTTGAATTATTTAAAATAGTTTTAAATCTCGGCACAAATGGGTTAGAGGCTTTTTTTAAGTTCCATATAATAGATTTTTTCAATGTTGCGTTTGGTGATTAGCAAGGAAATAACGAATAAATTTCTATATACATACTACCCCACTTATAGCATCGTAAACCAAGAATATTAATTATAATGTGTAATCCATAAGTATTATAAGATATTCTTTATTAATTAATTCTATATTATTATTATAATTTATTTCACTTTATGTACTACAATTCCTAATATTAATAAATTAAGAACTGTGAACTTTCTATTAACTGATTTGAATAACACTTAATTTATTCAAAAATATTATTTTTAATAGTTAGCTTCGCCGACAAGATAATTTTCGCCTCGGTTTTTTTTTTTTTTTTGTAAGAAGGATTACGGGAAAAATTAGAAACCGATGTTCATAAAAATTTGTAGAAAGATTCTACATGTTAATTGTAGGAAGCCAATAAATTATAAAGATGTCAAGATCAATTGTAAGCAGGATTGCGGAAAAACTTACTGACTGATTTTGGTAAAACATTGTAGTAAGATTAAATATGTTAACACTAAGAAGTCTATAAATTTAAAGTTGAAAGTCACACAAACAAATGTAAGGTAAATTTTGCTTTTGAAAGCAAAATTTACCATAAATTTTAGAGAAACTGAGATTCAGCACTCTAATTAAATTTTGAGGAGTAAAGGTCGTAAAAACATTAAAAATTCATAATTAATCTATACTTTTGAACAAATTGAGATAAACAACTCTAATGAATGTTAATTTTTAAGGGAAAATTATTCTAGCGGGATATTTGCGCTCTGCAATGTGCCCATTCTAATTTGAAATTAAAGGATACAAAACAACATTATCTTAGAAAACCTATTAAATATATGTAATTGACTTAGGTCCTATTTAATAAAACAAAATACAATTATCAAAAACTAAAAAAAAAAATACTAATTACAGATCCAACAAATACCCCTTTAAATTAGCAGAGAGTCCACTAGAGCCAGAGGCTTTAAAATTTTAAATTATAGTTTGTATTTCGTTGATACCACAAAAAAGAAAGGGGGTTGTTATTGGTATAAAATTTAGTTGTTTAGACTAATGATGGGACAACTAATTGGGAATTGGATAATTTGGGACTTTTTTTAGAATCTGTATCGGAAAAATAAGATTGAATTTCCGATTCTCCTATTCTGATCCTTATTTAATACATGTATTTAAATATTTATTAATTTTCCAAGTTCTGAAAAAAAAAAAAAAAAGAAGACAAATTTCCTTTCAGACACATGAAACAATCATGTGAATTTAATGACTTTAGTTATATAATTTGAATAAATATCGTAATTAAATAATTTATGATCAAAAATGCTCAAAAACTGAGAAGAAACAAATTGAACACAAACTGAACTTAAACAAACGTTTTCTATAAGTATATGATAATTGTACTGTACAATATTACTCGTTAGACTTGCGAGTAGTGCTGAAACATCGGCCGAGCTAAAAGTCCGCAAATGTACTTAGTAAACTCTCTAACCAGTAATTTTTTTAGGTAAGTAAAAATATGATAAGATGTAAAATGGTTGAAAAAAAGTATTGTTATAAATAATGACGGAATTGGATTGTATTGGGAGTTTTTTAAAGAATTGTCACACTAAAATGGCCGACATCAACAATGCTGACGTCACATAAGAACGTTTTATATCTATATACAACGTACGTTACTGTATGGATATTTCAAATGTTTGATTACGAGGACTGAAAGATGAATAATAGATCCGTTGGATTTTCAACTTTTTTCGAATTTCGATTTTGGGAAAAGGAAGTTATGTTGTTCCTGCACCCTGTAAAGATTTATTTTGCCGTATGTTGACTATTTTAGGTAGGAATTCCATTTTTTTCATAAAATTGTCAAATTCAAATTTTCAAAGTTCTCTACAATCTCTAGATATTGATTAATATGGTTCAAACTTTATATTTAAACAATTTTTTTTTCAAGGGGGCACCTCCTATAAAATTATTTAAAATCAATTTAAAAACAATTTTTTCTACATATTTCTGAATTATGTTTTTAAAAACAATTTTCGTCATCATTTATTATTTATAAATAGTTTAATGATAACTTTTATAAACATAAATTGTTTGAAAACCGATAAATTTGTTAATAAATTTTTTTTAATACTCTTGACATAAAGAGTAAAAATTCAATTTTTTTCCAAAAATGAAGACTTTTTCAACAGCTCCAATGTATACATACTACATGTTTTTGAATAAAAAAATATAAAAAGTTAGTTTATTAGGAGCATTTTATGGATTTTATGTCCAAATTATTAATTTTGTATTGCCTCACAAATAAAAACTTGAGTTGCAATAAGTCATAACAACTCAAATTTTGAGAAATGTTTTTTTTGTTCTATCAAAATTAGTTACTTTTGTTCAAACTATTTTTTTTTAATAAAATCCTATGAAGCAAAATGAACTTTTTGAAAAGAAAAATGTTTTGTAGAACTACACATAATCTGTCGTGAGTATTTTTATTTTATCCCTCAAAATGGTTCATTTCTTTAAAAAAGGCAAATAACTATGTATATGCTTTACGCATTCTTTTCATTGATCTGAAAATAACTGTATATAACGTCAAAGCTTTTGAATTTGCGGAAAATTTAAAAAAATAGTAATTGTTCGAAAATAAAACATTCAGTCATTTCTTTATGAATATTAATATTTTGAATGACATTTATCGCAAAGATGTGACCCAGTTTCTAAGCATGACTTTATTTTTTTTTCACTATGAAAGTATACTCAATGATTGTACTTGTACATAAATCTCAAATTAACCTTCATTTTTAAGAGGAAAATAAATATTCTCAGACAATATGCATGAGCTAAGGATGTAAAATCATTACAACCCTCTTGAAATCTATAATTATAATAGATCACCCACAGTTGAGTACGAAAATAAGTTGAGTCATTCATGGCGAAATTCAATATAAAGAGCGATAATATGTAATCTATGTATAATAAATATACAGAGAGACTCTTGTAAATTTTATTCATTGCTAATTATATTGAAATAGTAAAAATAATTATAATGTTGGATGAAAATGTTAGACGACTTGGCTATGGTTACACGATTGCCCGCATGAAATATTTTCTCTTTCGAAGCAAAAGTTGAAATTAATCATTGCTACCTTATTTCCTAAAGTGAGCGGTATTCCTGGGCAATTATATTGCACCAAAAATCCTTTTAAAAATCTTTTTTTTCAAATCATATCAAAGTTCTGTGGCTCACAATGAAATAATCATTTAAAAAAATGTATATATAGAGAACGCTCTAATGTGGATCCCTGCTCTAAATCTGTTCTTTTTTTAAATGTTTTGGGGGATATAATTCAATAATGTCCCTTCTAATACAAAATGAAGAATTATAAGGTTTGAGCCATTGCTTTTTCATTTTGTAGTTGACTTAAGCTATCAAATGACGTTATTTTCAATTACTTGTAAATATAGTCAAAGGTTGATAGATAGAAAAAACCCAATGGTAAAAGTTACCTTTTAATCACATACATATATTCAAAGTAATTAGGACATGATCAATGAAAAAATTGGACCACATCCACAAACATATTATAAAGTCCCCCTTTTTGTCTTCACAGATAATGCATTAATTAATTAGGCATTTGTATGTATAATACCAGAAAAAAAACAATTAAAATACAAATCAAGGCATTTTTATTATTTGCCAAAAGATCCAAAGGTTTATAATTATAAAACATCTCACGTAATCTTTGGTTCGATATTCCCTTTATCTATGTCCAGAGTAAAGTAAAATGAATGATTTTTTCATATTCTTTAACAAAGAGACGAATACATAAATACATGTTTGTTAGTGTAATAATTATTATGTAGGAATGACCATATGTATGTAGTAGGCCGTCATCTTTTGGGGTTATTATTTTTTGCCTCCTCCACAAGGAACTTATTTTCCGGTTACAATTAATATTTTTTTTTTGTTTTGAAAATTTTGAGTCCTTTCATACCATTTTTAGATGTAAAAGCCTCTTAATTTGAAAAAAATGTATTTATGGGTCAAAATAGCTCATTTTAGGCCTCTTGTACCGTTCAAAATTTTATTATTATGTATAAAATAGGGTCCCTTTTATATATTTAATTATTCGAATTATGAAAAAAAAAGAATAACGTGAACCTTATATTCTATCATTTATTTTCTATTCGTGAATATCTTTTATATAACGTGGTTAATGAACCACGTTATATATGAAAGTATCTAATTATAAGATTTACATTTAAACAATAAAAAAATGCTCTTATTCAAATTTTGTATAAATTTAGGAAACCCTCCCTTTTGGACTCGTAAATATAAATTTAAATAATAAAAATACTTGTATGGATATAAGTGAAAAAAGAGAATCCTTATTTTAAAATAGTCTTAAGAATATGAGTTTGGGATTACAATTTATAGAAATAATCCTTAAATCTAAATTTGATCAAAATTTCTATGAAAAATTCATTAATGTATGCGAACTTTGAGAATCAAATTAGTAATCATATATTTTGATCTGGGTGCATGTATTATTTAAAACCATAGCTAAAACATCAAATTTTTGTAGCAGGCGTTGTATTTATCCGTCTTAACATTGAAAAAAAACCAAGAAAATCCAAAAAATAAAAAGGAAAAACAAACCAACGACTTTTAAACAGAACAATTAGTTAAATTCACTAAACCTCAATGAAAAACACTTAAATAAATCCTAGATAAGGCATTATCAAGATACACTTAGAACTTTATATAATCGATGGAATGTTTACAACCATATTGAAAAGTATTCCCACTAAACTATAGATACACTATATAATATTCCAGTTCACAGTATCTGGGTGTAAAATTTACTCACCTGTTTCAAGTTTCCCTATTAAACAAACATAATATTTCAAAATTTATCCATGTTAGTAGACATGATAGTTTTTAAACAAAAAGAAGGAACATTAATATATGTTATGTGTGATTAAATTTATAATCGCCTATATAACTCCTGAAAATGGCTTAATAGGCCTCAAACTTTGTTTAAGTAAGTTATTATATTGGTTCCATCAGAAAAGGTATTTGTGCAAGGGAAGAAAAATAATGTCTCAAAACAGAAAAAAAGGGAACAGTCGATATGAAGAATAAATATGAATGCACTTGTTGAAAGAATTGTGGCATAATAAGTCATTAGTAACAAAGCAACAAAGAATTGACACAAAGTAAAAAAATAATAATAATGAGATTATTATGTAAATCTGTTGCCTTACGAATTAATTAATGAAATGTCAATCACGTTGCTGTTATACAAGAACATACTTTTAAGGTATCCAGAGCAATGATTTTTTTAGTGTTCATTATCAATTATTTTACGGGTAAAAAAAAAAGAAAAAAAAGAATAAGTCGGCACCTGTTTTTTTTTTTTTTTCAAGCCAATTCTTGAAAATAGTTTGTCAACCTAGGAGAGATGTATTTGTCAATGAGTGAGTTTATGGTAATGACGTAACAAAGACAAGATGAAACAAAGCTTTTTCAAGAAAAACCTCTTTATTTCTTATTAAGTCAATCTTTTCATAGTTTTTATAATAAAACACAAAATTTAATGACCTTTGAATGTAACAGGGTTCGGAAGCAAAACATGGACTGTTAATAAATACTAATTATGTAACTAAAATAGAGAAGTTTTGTGATTTTTCTGTGCATAATCCAAATTTACTGTTTTTTTTTGTATCAGTAAACAAAAATAAACATTTATCAAATCTTTCATCATGAGTGATCCAGAAGCAAAAAGGCAAAGGATCTCAGATCTTCTGGATGGCAAAATTGAGGTGGCAGAGGTTATGGACATTGTTAAGTGCTCCAAATATGAAAAAGGATGGGAAATACCTCTCGAAGAAAGTAAGAAGTCTAGGAGACAACTACAAAAGGGATTCTGAGTTTCTGGGAGACCTGAAGAAGAAGATCAAGGAGGAACTTACAAAATCCATGAAACGTTTCTCTAATTAGTTTAACCTGGACGAGGGGACAATCCGGAGGGCCGTGAAGGAGGACTTGGGGGTATCATATTACACAAGGACCAACACCACCATTGTGACAGACACTCTGAAGGAAAGGAGACTGCAGAGGTGCAAGAAAGTTCGTGCGTGGATTAAGGAAAATGGATCCACAGTAAAAATTTTCTCTGAAGAGAAGATTTTCCCCATGGACCAGGTCTACAACTATCAGAACAACCATTGGCTTGGGGTATCACTAGAGGAGGTCAAGGGGGTGTTTTGTACAAAGCATCCGGCCCAAACAATGGTCCTGGGGATCGTGGCGTCTGACGGCAAGAAGATGCCTCCCTTCTTTTTTAAGGATGGGGAGAAAATCGGTCAGGAGGCTTACTACTGCGGTTCCCATACTACCATATCTCAAGGCCGCCTATCAAGAGGACAACTATGAGTGGACCCAAGATGGTGCACCTTCACACACATCAGCCAAATGATAGAAGTTAGAAGGACATCTGGCTATCATCTTCGCCGGATTTGAACCCGTTGGATTTTGATTTGTGGGGCATTTTGGAGAGGGAGACTAATTGGACATCTCACTCGAACGTGGACTCCCTGAAGCCCACCATTGTGAACGAGTGGAACAACTTGTCCGTGAATTTCATCCTCAACTTCTGCAAGGCTTTTCGCCACCGTGTGGAGGCTGTTATTACTGCTGAGGGCGACCATATTGATTGAACATGTTCACAATGGTCGTGTCTCAAAGTTTTGTTAATCAAAATTATTCATCAAAAATACAATTATTGACATTATTTTAAAATTAGTCATTCAGTCCACGCTTTACTTCCAAACCCTGTACATTTGACCAAAATAAAACTTTTATCTTCTTATTGTGATAAAAACTACTAAAATAACTTGTATAATTCCCGTTTACAATTTGTAACTTTATTAAGTTTAAAAGACTGCCCTGATATGGCTCCTTTCAAGGTATATCTATACTTTTATTAATTCGTTATAGTGGCGATCAAGTTTGACTACATTTAATGCAATTTGCAGGACACACAAAGAGTTAATAAGAATACCTTTATGATACAAATGTATGATTATTCGTCCAGGAATAATAACGTAGTCCACGCTTAATTATGAGAAAATTCCTTTTCGGTTGCTTCTGTGTAGACGGGCCACATATGTACAGCTTAAAATACATGTCCTGTGTGTATAAAGAATATTATTTATAATTAATACCTATTCAATTCGTAGAATATCAATTTAATTTTTCAAAGGTCAACTTTCCAAAGTGAAACTTTTTACACATATATGTATTATTTTATTGTATGATACATCACTTTAAAAATACGAAAAATGAAAGTTTTATCATTTGTTATTAATTATTTTGCTATCTTAACTTGTATATCAGAAAATCCATTTTTTTCTCTTATTTATCCTTGTTTATAACCTGCAAAGAGTTTTAATTTAAAGAGATATCAGTAAACTAATATGTGATACGTCAACATAAAAATAATCTTGAACAAACCAAAAATAAAATGATAAAATTCCAATTTATTATTTTACTTCATACCTACATATTGCCCAATATTTCACAGATATATTCAAGTAAGTTGTGGACTTTGTATTCAAATATGTTGAATGATTTATTATATCTAAGCGTATTAAGTATAGCTTAAAATCTTTATATAGTTCAAAATACTTTTATTGGAGCCGATGCGGCATTTTAAATAATTATTGTGACAATCAAACTTTCAAGTGAAATTTGTGGTACTTCCAAAGGGTTAACAGGAATAGAAATTGACAATAATTTGTCATAAAATACAAAATGTAATCCACACTTAATTAGGAGAAAAATCCTTTATCCTTGTTTGTTTTTGTTGACCGATAACATTCACATATTAAGTTATTATTATAGCGATGTAAAGGTCCAAAAAGTATGTCTAAAGTCTTAATAATGGTCTAGAATTGGACAAAAAAGCCGGAATTGCGTAGAAAAATCTTTCTAAAAGACATACTCATTATCAATCCATCTCGAATATCTTGAGTACAAGGTTTATTAGAATAATACTTCAATTAGGCGTAAATTAAAAATAAAGGCCAACTATTCTTGTGAATAAAATCGGGTAAAAGTATTAACTCAACAAATAAAATTGGTAATTGATACTTTATTATAATAATAAGTAAAAATCATGCCTTTATCAGGGCGTTTTAAAATATTTTTAATTATCGAAAACAGGCACATGACGATGAAGGATAGGTACAATTTTAAGTTTTATAATAAAAAAACGATACTACACTAATCATTAGCGTTATATTGGTCCTTAATATGGGATTTAGAATTGATCTTGTCCTGTCTTTATTATCGATCCATAATTTTTTTTTCAAATTATGAAGCGTCCTCTACATTAAAACATTTTTACTAAAGGAATAAAGTGAATTATAGACATATATTATTATATTTAAATTGATAATATGTGGAATTTATGTAAATCGAAAGGATTTTGTAGGATGATTATTAACTAATGTATTAATTATTCTCTGGATCAGTATAATCATATATAGTTAATTTATCCAAGAAAAGCCATAAGTAAAAGTATGCTGAAGTCAGATATATAGATTTGACGATGCCATTTAATACCGTTTGTTCCACACTTAGCAATATTTCCATCCAAAAGAAATGATTGTTGAGAATTGTTCACGGTTTAAGAGGAGCTCATTTAAATTCAACCAATCAACACTCAGAACATTGATAAGTATGAAAAAAAAAATTAAAGCTCGAGTCTTGACTCCAAAATACATTTTACATTTTTGTGTTACGGAGATAATTCCGTTTCCATGGATCGGCTTTTGTGTCCGTTTCGTACACCTACTGAAAATTATGTGTGATATCTTCAGACTGGAAGATTGGCATATTTCATCACGACAAATGCATCTAGCTTTTGACTACAAATACCTCAAATTACTGATAATAACCCATAATTAGCTCATAAATAAATACTTTGTTTTCAAGTCTATAAAACCTGTACATATTTTCCTCTCGTATTTCTAGATAAAAAAAAAGAAGAAAAAAAAAGATAAAGGGAGTTGTTATGAGATGCTTTGAATTTAATTTGCAGTCTTTTATGTGTAAATTGTTTGTTGCAACATAGGTTTGACCAAATAATAAAGTGTATGACATGAAATACATTTCTAGAACGTTTTGGGATCATAGAGAAATAAATACATATGTATATGGAGACGACAAAGGGATTTCCATTTGCAGCTCGGCGTAGTAAGGCTGTAGTAAATTAAATTCTCTGCTACAAAGAACATCATACATTGACATCTGATTGTTTTAATATACAAGTTTTTATTGAGATACGAGCTAGTTGAGAATTAGCATCGTAACGCAAGTGCCAGTTAAATTTATAATAATATATATATATATTTTTGATAAATTGCTTTGGCTCACAATCTCTGGTCCATGATCGAATTAAAATCATAAGTAAATATATTTTTGAATATTATTTTATCTCTCTGGATATAAAGATATATTATAATTTCAACGTCAGGTGAAGGGAATAAGTTGACTGGTTAACTTTTTACCAAACTATCAGAGTCAATCCAAGTACAATCATATTTCTCTGGATTGAATTGCTAATTATTTTGTAAGAAAAACAAACAAATCTCATGTCATAATATACTCTTTTTGCGAGCTGATATCTTTGCGCAATCATTTTGTCGCCACATTAATTTATGCCTTAAGAAGACCTACGGTACGTTCGCAAGTAACATGCTAGGATTAATGACTAGTACATATGGGGAGCCCAAGAAAAGGGCAAGTGGGGCACATATGATGAATTGATTATAGTTTATTTTTAAAAATCATCTGCCTATTATTTTATGGCTTTGGAACCTAGGATATGACGTGTTTCTGCTCTAGAAATGAGAATATTCTCTATTTCAAATTTTTTTTTTTAGCCATTTTACTAATAATATTTACAATGGTAGGTAGCAAACTTTAGATTCTTTATAAAAAGGAGATGTTATCACAACAATGATTCTGCAAAAAATGTAATAAGAAAGAAAAAAGAACACATGCAACATCCGTTTTTCTTTTCTAATCTCAAAACAGTTATTTGTTCATATATTTTGCTTAGTTTTATTCATGATATACATTTCTGCAAAAAAAGTTCAATGCTTCATCATATTAATTTGATTGATTTCAACTTGTCTTCAATAAAGTAAGGCTTCCCATTTCAACTTTTATATATGCAGCACTGCAGCATAACTGAGCTAGCCTTTCATTTGGAAAACACCATAGTTAAAACCAATTAATGTGGCAATTTTTAGCTCATGGAACTTTAGTTGAAATATCAATTTTAGTATTGCCTCAGTAGTGATTATTGATAAATACAGTTAGTAAAATTATCAATGCTGTATTAATAGGAGATGGTTCCCCAAAAGAGCTGAAAACAGCTCGTAGAAACCTAAATTAAATAATAACAATTGGTCCGTTCGCTAACTAGCCCCACTATCCCTCTACGTCAGAGTCTTGATGCCAGACAAATGGCTTCCCACCTGCAACTCCCTCAATCAAGGGCTTGAAATGATCTTCCGGGACCTTGACGTACTCATTATGATTGACTTTGAGGCAAATGGGGAAACATATGATGGCATCATGTGAACTTTTGAGCTTATGGCTCCAAACAGCATGATGGTGTATCCTAAGAGTACACTTTACTATTGATTCACCTCTAGACTCCTCCAATTCCATTCTGACTCTACAGACAATGCACCTGTTTATGTAACAACCCGTCGACACAAAATCGACCCTTATTAACACTTTAGAATAGCTGTTAATTGCATTGCAAGTGGCTAAAACTAATTGTCACTTTAGAAGAATAAAAAATGTATAGATTATAGACTATATGGGGCCCAATTTAAGTTTTTTAAATCAAATAAAAGTTATAAATTATGTTGAGATTATTCAGGATTCTTAACTTATTCCATAAATTTGAATAAAAGGGTTCTCATTGACTCAAATATATCTATGAAATATTGGCCTCTACATAAATATGAATAAAACATTTATATTGTGTAGGGATGTACCGATACCAAATTTTTAGCCAATTCCAGTTCCGATACCATCTTTTTGGACGATTGTGTTCCCAATTCCAAAATTATTTACTTTTTTTTATGTTTAACTTTTAATTAGTTACAGATAGCAAAAAAATATACAAATTTATCAATCATTATTAGTTGTTATTAAATTTAAATTTTAAAAACGTAATTAGTATCCGTACTCAGAAGTTAATACATTTCTAGTTGGCTCATATCAGGAAAATGTTGAGCAACCTCCTCGCCCTCTGTCTCTGATCTAATTTTCACTGCCTCACTGATAAAAAAAAATACTTGCAACACTGACAAAAGGCTTTTTACTATTATTTTACTGGTTCGACTCACATGAGATCAAATGGTCTTGAACTGTTTCCAGCTTCTAACTCAGTTTTATATGATTTCCCTAAGAATTGAATTATGTATAAACCATTGTTCAAGTCCGGAATCGTGTTTTTTTTAATTATTGAGCCTGGGACAGATACTGATGACTCAGAAAATATGGACTCAACTTCAGTTCCATTGTATATAAATATTTAGCGAAAAAGTTACTTAATGGCTTCAATGTAAACATTCTCAACTCAATGGTTTCAGAGTAAACTACTCAACTTAACTCTTAATTTTACGGACTTTTTAAACAACTCATGATAAAATTCAAATGTATGGGGCACTAGAAATGTGGTTATTTCTAAATCGTTACGTTGAAGTAAATTTCCTGTACCAACCTGCCAATTTGTATAATCTCTCTATGTATCCGACCCTCTATTCTTTTCCTATTTTGAGTTTATCTGAACAACGATGTCCAATCTTGCTATTTCATTGATTTGTAACCATAATTTTGTCTCCAAAAAGGAGCTCAAACAAGTCATATTATCCCCATAAATAATTATGGATAGGTATAGGTGTAATCGGCAATATTGAACCGATTCCGATGACCGACATTTAAAAAGATCGATTCTTACTGATTCCGATGGCATTGGTACACTTCTAAGATTGAAATTTTCTTTATTCCTGATTTTTGTTCAAGATTATTTGATGTTGACACAGTTATATATTGATCTACCATAAATAAATCTATAATTAAGTTGATACTTTATTACTTATAGTTAGTCATAGATAGAAGATAAGGCATGACTCAGAGGTTTTTTCAATCATGTTCTATCGTGTAAATGTTTGATTATTATTTATGATATGTACATTCATTAAACTGTTTCATAATTGCAGTCAATATGAAATTATACATAAAAAATAACAATTTATGATTCTTTAGTTAAATTTAGTTAAACTAATATTGATAAATAATATTACTGAAATGTTGATATATGTAGATGAAGCACATTTGGAATAAAGATATGGATATTGTGAGATATGGAGACGACATTTAACCATTCTTGAACCTTTCATACGTTTTTGGTTTGTTGACTGATTATTAAAGTTTCAATTTGAGTCTTAAACAGAATAATTGTTATTTATAATAAAAACTGAATAAGATAAATAATTCCTCACCAAAAATGATTTTTGTCAGTATATCGTATATTTATGTAACCAAACATAAAGTACTGAATATCATTTCAAGGACATTTAAAAAAAAAAAAAAATGACTGACTTTATGAATTTATAGAAGTCCAAACAAAAATAAATATACCTCATCCATCATATTTAAGATTACTCTGAATATTGTTTTTCAAACTTTTTTTAAAAATAGTTCGTGAAGACAATGTGAACAAAATTAAGTTTAAATCCAGTAAATTAAAACTAAAATCGATATTTTTTCTTTAATATACTCTTCCTCTGCCAATATATTGGCCTCCACCCTCTTCCCGAATGCTGAACCCCCCTTACAGATGTAGTCTTCTGAAAAGTCCACCCATGTGGCCTTGTTGGTTGACTCCTAAGACCCGTTAGGCTTGTTGATCTCAGCTCCCTCGATCCTTGCCTGGGTTGAATAATCCAAAGGATGAAGATCGGGGGAGCTTGGGGCCATATATTCTTGGACACATTCAAAAGAAGTTTGGCTCTAGACAACTTTTTAATTTTGAGTCTGTCGTAATGAGTTGTTTCTTTTTCTTTACTCTTAATTTTGCTCCCAAACCATCTTTAATGATTTTTTACAGTCTAAACTCTCCCACATTCCCTTTTTTGGCCATAGAGCGAATTGTCCTCACTATATTTCTTGACTGGCGATTTTCAACGCGCATATACATGGTCTTTGTTCTTACTGTTGGTTTTCAACCCTAGACATACATAATTTTTCTGGCGAATGTTCTAAAGATTTCATATCATTTTTTAATACAATACACGGTGCCTCGGCTGATCATGAGGTTATTGACAATTTCGGTTGAGGTCTTCTGGTGCACAAGCTTTTCCAGTAGAAGAATTCTTTTGACTTCCACTTTGTTGTGTTTAAATGCATGTAAAACAAATATTAATAAAAAAAAATTGTAAATGATTATCAAAATATTGAAAAGCGTCAGAATTTATTGTTTTTAAAAAATCCTATCATAACACGAGCTGTGATCATATATTTAAGTGTAAACTTAAATGGGATAAATAGGGTAGTGGAAATTTCTCGAATGGAATATTTCCTGGACATAAACACAACTTAGTATCATGTCGTTTGAATCCTGTTGCTACTTTATGTTCTCTGCTCGGAATTATCATTTTCTACTTTCTGATTTACTCTTTAGACTTAATGTCTTGTAATTTGGATAAGAAATTTGTTATAAATATTGGAAGTGTCCCACTTATTATTCACACCTTAGTCACGCAACCTTACAACTGTATGATATAACTATTTCACGTATTCTAAAAAAGTGAGGGTAATGTTTCATTGACCTCTATGGTTCCAGAGTCACAGATTTACAATTTTATGGGCCCTGCATTGTTTTTAAGAAGTGAGAGGCTAGTAATTGGAAAATAATTAATACATCGTGGAGTTGAAGTAACACATTATTTAATATACGAGGCAGTTTCAGAAGTATTCAAGCCAACAAAGAAAATACAAAAAAATAGAAAAGAAAGATATATTTGTTAGCATAATTTCTTTTCAAAACTATACTCTTCAAAAAAATATTTATATTCCAAAAATTATGCTTTGTTGCTGTGAAAATTCGCTAAACACTTTCCTAAAACAACGTACAAATTTCCAAATAATATAAGACGTATCCCACTTCTTAAAGTGTCTACATGTTGCAAGCTCGTTTACTTTCAGCCAACGATTCATCAGTGGCACATTGTGGATTTTCTTCACAATTCCAATTCCATCACCTCATTTGGTCGACAAATGAGGTATTTGTATTGATAGTTCATTTGATCTTGTTTAAACTCATCTAGCCAAACATTTTAACTCTTGTAAACGAAGAAACAGACTCACCCTAAGTAGAATCCAGTTCAACTATTAAATTGGTTGGGTAGAAGCCTATCTAAATAAAGTAATGTATCACATATTTTTTTAAATTTTCGCAAAATCAATGACAACGCACACTATTGATGTCTGCCAAAAAGCCCAAAACGACTTGACTCCTTCAAACTTGAAATATGTGATTTAGAGATTGTGTAAGTTTTAATTCTGTAGTTTTTATAAATGACTGCAGCCACTTTTTAGTCAGGCCGGGTACTATGGGGACCGCCCTTGTAGTCAAAGTAATAAAGTATTCAAAATACATTCGAACCACATGCTGTGTTGTGTTTATGTAATGATCATTAATGAACATAATTACTCAAAAAATATTATTCTTTAGCTACAGAACAAACATTAATTAACTTTATATGGCATAAAATGTATTAAATATTCTATAGTAAATTTAACAGAGTAAGGACAATGCTTATTTTTTATAATATCATTTTTAATTAAATTAAAATATGCAGTTCCATACATTCATCTATTGTCTTTCAATGAATAGTACTAGCGTCATCATATTTAAGAACCCTGAAATGTCGTCTTTATATCTCCCAAATGCTGAATCTTTAACTCCAATGAAACTTTGTCAATATCAACATCCATGAAATATTATTTATAGACATTCGCTTAAATGACATAAATAATGAAAAAATATGTCTTCACTTTCATTTCTTTATTACGACTGTAATTCTGGAACAGTATAATGCACATAAAATGGGACCATGGCTTACAATGAACTCCTGGAGTCCAACGATATTAATTTAATGAGTTTGATATACGCATATTATATGACCATACAGTCATAAAATAAGTATCAAGTAGTAAAATGAAGGGGGGAAAATATGTGACCTGTCAACACAAAAGCAAACTAGAATTATTTTTCTCAAAACTGAGTGTGGATTAAACATGTATTCTTCGACGAATATTTGCCAATTTCTATTTACAAATTATTATTCGTACTACCCTTTTGCTGCAAGACCTTCAAATTGCACTAAAATTAGTCATAATTGATCGTCACTATAATAGAAATGAAAATGAATATCGTCATATGGGGAGTAATATAAGTCTTTTAAATAAAATAAAGGTTCTAAACTATAGCTTGAACTCTTGTTTATCGTAACTCATCCCTCCCACAAATTTTTATTGGGATTTTCTCCTTTTCTAGATTTGTGTTCAAGATTTTATTAATATTGATGTCTTGCAAAAAGTTTTTTTTTTTTTTTTTTTTTTTTTTTAGAAAGTGAGTTAAATTTGAGAACCAAGAAAACAAAAGAAATGTAATAACCAACATAAATCAAATTATTTCTACTTTGCTCATTTACAATTTATTCCATTAATGAAGAAAATTACAAATATTTGGTTTTTACAGTAAAATATTGGATTTGGCAAATCCCATTTACTAATATTCCTTTTTTTTTTGTTTCTTCCTAATATTTAATCTAGCAATTAATTCAAAAATATGTTAATGAATAATGGTTTGAAAAAAATTGATAAAATAAATATTAAATTAAGTTTTTTTTATAAAATGATCTGTGTTCGTAGAATACTTAGCCCAACATTTTGAAAGTATGTACCTTTTCATTCGAGTTACTAACATTGTACTTTATTTTCAGCCGGGCTACCTAAAAAGATACCTAATATCTTGGCTAACTGAGGGTAAGAGAAAACGGTGTTTTTTTTCACGTTGTTACGTGTACAGACAGGTACCCTCTCCAGCTAGTTTGAGGAGACTGTGATACAAGATGAAATGTCTGAAGATGATGAGCTGTGATCAAAATCCTATATTTAATGGGCATGTGAAAGAAAATAAACCGAATATCAAAATTACCATGAAGGAAATATACTAAGACATAGGCAAGAACTTTTTTTTGGTTTTGGGCTTTTTCGTATCAAATGGGATTATGGTACCCTAATAACTACAATGAAGTCCTTCCAGACTAATTGTTTTCTTGTATGGGCAAAAATATTCTTGAATGTAAAACAGTCTTCCAGTATGACGGAGCTTCTGCATACACGGCTAAAATTATCAAATAATTATTGGTAAAAAAATCAATATATTTTTTTATGGGGGGGGCGGGTGAATGGCTACCCTACAGCATAAATATGCAATCACCCTTGTGTCTATTTATTCTAGCCTCATGTTGAGATAAAGACATGTAAGGAACGACATGGGTGTGCGTTGGCCATGAAGGATTGCTAGAATTAGAATAAATCCAGACTACATACGCAAGATTTGAATTGCTTTCCGAAAAAGGATTAATCCCATAGGTACAGTTGATGGTCGCAGAGTTGAATAAGTTGAAAATAGACATTGCTTAGACTAATTTGTAATTAAATATCTTTTTTCCAAGCTCAATTTTTAGAAAAATCATTCTAGCTTATTTTTGTGTTGACTTACTACATTTTTTATCATAGAAACTTAGCTGTTTTCTTTGAGACATCATATTTGTATTAATCCCTAGCAACATCAGTAGATATTGAAATATCACATATATAAAATCTCTATGATTTATTTAGCTAATTAGTTTTAACTAATTATCTAAAATCTATAATATATAAAAATAAGCTTATGGATAATTTAATTATGTTAGCTATATGCACAATATGTAATTATAACTTTTGAGGGAAGGAAACGTTCTTATTTTATAGCTTGATTTTCCTTCTAATTGCATATATACAAATATAATGTATACTTAATTAGAATTTATTTTCAATTCAAGTAACAAAAAATTACATCATAATCCTATTAAAAAATAATTAATCATTCTTTGTTGATAAGAAGGACCAAACTAACTTATTAATATTTGTTGCGAAGTGAGAAGATTTACTTAACTTAATAATGAAAAAAGAAAAAATGTTGTTCACTCGAGAATGGTGCTGTTCGCAGAGGCGTCAGTAGGAATAAATAGAGGAATCTTTGATTTTTACTAGAATTTTTTTTTTGTTGGCAACAAGGACATTCAGTTTTATTCAACAATTTTTATACAGATTATACTGATATAATAATTTAGCAAATAAAATATATCATTTAAAAAAAAAACAAAATACCACACGCTCATTCTAATCACCATTGGTAATCATGTACTACTATACAAATTTACCTTTCGATCATCAAAAACAGTTGATAGCTTCATGACATAAAAATACAAATTAACAAATAATTCATTTCAAAGTCCTGAAATACAATCTTAATATAGGTAAAATGCCATCAAAGTTATCGTATCTTGTAGTGCGCGATTTGTATATTATGTACTGTTCCTTTGTAATTATTGCGTCGATTTTCCCGTCGTTTGCTGTTGATAAAAGTCATTTTTCGAAAGTTTGCGGACAAATCGATCTTCAGTGATGATTTGTACGCCGTTGTAGATTTCTGTTGATCTGCTGCATTACCAGACTATGTTGTTAATGGTTGTTTCTCTTGTTAAACCGCAGAAAAAACAATCTTTTTCTTCATTGGTGCAAATTATTCAGCAGAGCAAACAACTTAATATTTGATTTTTTTTTATTTATTTTGAATAGATATGAACTTTTGATTTTTTTTTCTATAATTTTTTTTTCCAGGAACTTTTAAGTTTTTGTAAAAAGCAATATATTTTGAAACCTCATTAAAAACGGTTTGCTCATGAATCATCTCTTTAGTGACAGCTAACCAAAGCATTTCATTTTTTTTATTAAAGCTTTTAAAATCATTGTACTATGGTTCAATTAGTAAAGTGAATAATTTTTTCTGAAAATCAGAAATTTGGTAAATTCCTAAAATTGGAGGGTTGGTCACTTTAAGGCAATTATTCCCATAAGGACCGAGACCCAAATTTTTTTACACATTTCAACATATCCTTCTATTGAAATGATTTTAAAAAAATAATTAATGGATCTATAAGTCTGAGAATTTGTATGCATAATCCTTGACTATTCTTAAAGTAGTAGAGAAAAAAATTACATTAATTGTTCTGCAAATTTAGATAAAATTTGAATACCACCCTTTCTATTCAAAGGAAATTCAAAAAAAAAAAAAAAAAAAAGATCAAAAAGTCTCTAATTTCAAACACATTTTCTGAGTACTCTCCTATAAAATATTACTAGAGTAGGGTTGTCCGGCGTTGCCAGAACATTAAGATATTAAAATTAGCTCTGATATGGTCTGCTTCATATTAGACAAAAAATAAGAACTGTTAAATTTTAAGAATTATGCTTGATGTATGTTGGTATGTAAGTATTTTTGCAGACTTTATTTGAAGGAGATTGTAAGGTTAAGGGAAGAAAAAATATTCAACTTTCATATTATTGTCAAAATTCTTTTTTTTTTTCTTCTTCAAATATAATTTCCTGTAAAAAAGTGTGCAAACATACATGCCAAAATGCAGCGAGAATAATTATTAGAATTTTACATTCCTTATTTTTTTGTTTTTATATGAAGTAGTCGTTTGTTTGTCAAAAAAATTGTTTTAAGGAAAATGATACTTTAAGACCACAATGGCCTTGAATGGCAAAATAATTATTAATAGAACTTGAGCAATAATAACTTACATGAAAAATTTAAATTTATAGATGGTTTAAAAAATGTATATCTAAAAAAATATCCTTACGTGTTTCGACACACCATTTTTTTTTCTTAAATCCTATGAATAAAGCAACAAATATCAATTTTTAAAGTACTTCATATCCAACGAAAAAAAAAATATTCAAGGATAAATTTAATGTCTAATATAATTTAAATACTTCGGTATTAAAATATAACATACTTGGTTAAATAGAAGTTATTTTTGTAAATAAAACATATATTTATTATTTAAATTCATATAAATATTCTTTAGTTAAAATTCATAATGTTTTTTATGTACGTAATGTTTTGGTTTCAAGTTGAGGCCAAAAACAATTAGCTTATAAATGTTTGTTTTTTTGGTTAGTTAAAAATTTATTGCTGTTTACAATAGTATATACATATGTTATTAAATGTACAGATATGCAAACAATACAAAATTATACATTTCATATTTAATATCAATAATTTGTTTCATTTTTGTACCTTTCATAAATTTAAGAATATGAATAAAAAATTATTAAAGAATTAAAATTATTTTTGTGATCAGTTTAATTAGACCTATCAAAAAAAAAAAAAAAAAAGAAAAAAAAAAAAGATGAATAAATTATCATTCTTTAATATATTCATTACAGGATTGTTTTAATTTGACCAATTAATGGGGAGAAAAGGAATAGAAAAGAGTGTGATTGGACAATTGCCCAGAAACATTTTTTGACAAAGGACAATTTGCCGAACAGACAATTCGTCGAATGGCAATATGCCGAATTGACATTTCATTGAAGGATTATTTGGGACATTTGGCCGAAACACAATATTTAATAGATACTATATTGATATTTGGGATTGTATATTTTAATTCAATTAAAAAAGATTCTATAATAAATTACCCAATTGTTATTGTTCATATGCTATATATGTCATTTAAGTAAATTAATTAGTGTTATTTTCCAGAAATCATTTTTTTATTAATTAGGTATAGTCACTATTGATCATTATAAATATGCACAAAACAAGGTAGCATGTAATTCCAATCTTTTACCGTTCTAGTACTTTAAATAATAAATAAACACCACAGTGATTCAATGGAATGGACAAAGTGCTTGATAAGTACATGTGGCAAATTGTTCTTGGGTGAATTATCCGCACGGTAATTTTTTTTCAGCCAATTGTCCTATAACCGGAAAAAAGAGAACATTTTTAAGCGTGGGCGGACTTTTAGCCGAAAACATTTTTGCCGAAGGACGATTTGCCGAATGACATTTCACCGAAGAACAATTTGCCGAATATACATTTCGCCAGAGGGCCATTTGGGCCGGAAAAGGATACTAAAATAATTGATGTTTACGATTGCATATTTTAATTCAATTTAAAACGATATTATGACATATATATATTATTCATGTGCCATTTACTTCGTAGGTAAATTATTAAGTGTTATTTTGAAGAATTTTTTTAATATTCATTAATGAATATTATATGAGAATAAAACAGTTGTGGTTTACTTTAATATGATTGTGGTAAAAAGGTTGCAGGCAAAATTGTTTCGTAGTAAAATTGTCGATTACATTGTCATTGCGAGACAAAATTGTTTTGGGTAATATCATCGGGAATCAACTTCACTGTTAGCAATATGATTATGAGTAATTTCATAGCAAGACATTATTATCGTGTGCAATTTAGTTGCTATCTATATTATATTCGGACAATAAAATTATTGAATGATTAAGAAACTTGGCCTGAAATACGCCACAGGCTGTACAGATGAAGCGCCTGTCCCCAAAGCAGTTTAAACTCTACGGCTGTCACGTTTCTAAGCATTTATGCCCCTTTTATAAGATACTACCTATAACACACACCCAACAACAGGTTATTAAAGTGAATGGCTGGGCTCCGAGGTACGTCAAGTCCCATCGTCGTAGATTATCGAAGCATCTAACAACTTGTATAATATCGAATATGTTTATGTGATGTATGGTGTTAAATATAAATTTATATACTTAAAAATATAATTGGTATGTATTATATTTGTATTCGTTATCATTTATTGGACTAATGAAGTATTATCCATACCCGTTTTCAAGGGATGGATTGTGCACAACCCGTGGCTGGGGTGTATCATAGCATATTGGAAGAGGTACTTGGTGCTTAGAAACGCTGCAGCAGTAAAGTTTAAAGCGTTTTTTGGATATTGGAAGGGTTTTTTATACTGAGGGAAGCGCGGAAGTCAAAACTACCCTACTTTGGACGCAGCAGCTCATGTACTCAACCCCTGGTCTGAATGTATTCTAGCATATAAGAAGGGGTCTTTTTTGCTTAGAAATACGGCAAAGGTAGAGTTTAAACTGCCTTGGGGCCCAGCGCTTCACAAGTACGACCTGAGGGCCTGGGTGTATTTTGGAATATTATGAGGGCTTCTGGATGCTCGGGGAAGCGGAGGTGGAAAAATTTAACTTGCCTTAGAGCTCATCAGCTAACTTGCACAACCTGTGGGCTGTGTGTATTATAGTTAGCACATTAGAAGGGGTCTTTGTTGCTTAGAAATGTGTCGACGGTAGAGTTGTTTAAACCATCTCTTGGCCCAGTACTTAACATGTTGAACCTGTGAGCCTAGGTGTATTTTGGTATATTAAGAGGGTTTCCTCATGCTGAGGAAAGCTGCAGCAGAATAATTTAACCTGCTTGGGGCACAATCTACAAAACCTTTGAGTCGGGAGGAATTAAAGCATATCAGAAGGGGTCCTTGGTGCTTAGGAACGCGTCGGTGGTAGATTAAAACCCACATAATACTGTTATGTGTTTAAAAAATGATCTTAAATGAATAAAAAAATATTTTTCTCCAATGGAACACTCATTAATGTACCTGTATGACATATAGGTATAGTATATAAACAATACCTTGTTATCATACTATAATTTTAAATAGAATTAAAATATGCAATCGTAAATATTAATAATTTTTTTTTGTCATTAAAGGTTTTTTCATGTCGGAGAAGAGATTAAACAAATTATTTTTACTGTTTGTTTAACTTAAAAAAATATTTGCTTTTTCTTCACGAAGCAAAAACAAGAATAAAGGAATTTGAATTACAGATAGTCAGAAAATTTTGACTCTGCACTAACCTAGTGGGCGTTATAGAGTTTGTAGGAATCAACTTAGAAATATATACATTCCTTGACGGGTTTGCATCAAATTTCCTTATCTGAAAAGTTACTTAATTTTTTTTATGTGACTTTGGTGATGTTGCTTATTTAGAATCCTAAACAACAATGTTATATAAGTATAAAAACCCTTTTTCCATTTATATTAATGACAATAGTGAACTTTTGGATGCCAAAAAGTGACCAACGAATAAAATGACTTAATTTTTTACCGTTTACCAAAAATATATATTTACATAGTATAGACAATAATTATCTCTACCAAGGGAAAGAATGCGCTAATTTTTTCATAAAACTTTTTTTTGTCTCGAGAGGATAATAAAAAATATTTCACAAACTTCAACAATTTTATAGGTATTTTCATAACAAAGCATATTGATTTAATTCAATTATCACTGTTTATCATTTTCATTAAGGAATATTTAATCCCTTACCTCATTTAAGGATTGGATTGAAAGTTTGTCCATTTTATGTTATAAAGTACCAATAATGAGTCCTCAATATGACGTTGGCTTCAATTATGAGACAATTTATAATGTCAGTGAAAATATTATATACAAAAAATAACTCATTTCATTAGTCAAAAAGGTTGAATAAATACTTTTTAAATAAATATTTTCATTAATCCAATTATCAAAAGACTTAATTTCCCACTCAAACCTCTATTATCATATGTAACTAATGCATAATTATTTTACCTAATTTATTATAATACTTGTACAATTAATGTGCCAATATTTATTAAAAATAACATCATCAGTTTATAATTATTCCTTAATTTTCACTGTGGGTAGTGTTGTGTTGGTCCATATTTAATACCCAGGTCTAAAGTCCAGACCATTTAAGCCTGTTATAGTTCAGTCCCACTTTGTAATCATGACATCAAATAACAACAATTGGATCCCGTGTGACGTCATTGAGGTATCCGGATCATTAATAATGTCAATAAAAAAGAAACTAAAAATCAAGATTTGAACCCTCACAATTTAAAGAATGTTTTGGAGGAGTGCAATAAAGACGTTGAACTTCAAAATTCTACTCTGAGTCTAAAAAGTACTTATAATTATAACTACACAACAAATCCTCTAGGTTACTTTCCCTCTATTATGAGCTCACGCAAATGATTATTCCGGTTTCCTATAAGTCAACAATATGTTGTATGTAGTAGGAAAGGAAGGCCACTCCTCAGGAATTAAATAATAATGACAACATCTAAGGAAAAGTAAATTAACTTTTCTGTTTTCCAACTTTTAAAAAAGGAGGAGGTTAAAAATGCACCCAATATCATCACTAGGTATACATTTAAAAAAAAGAGTGCGAGGAGAAAGCGGGAGCGAGACATATGGTACTACACAATTTATACTTTTATTAATATCAACTGCCTAATAAATGATTTT
Source organism: Lepeophtheirus salmonis (assembly GCF_016086655.4). Taxonomy (NCBI): domain Eukaryota; kingdom Metazoa; phylum Arthropoda; class Copepoda; order Siphonostomatoida; family Caligidae; genus Lepeophtheirus; species Lepeophtheirus salmonis. The sequence goes on from NC_052136.2 coordinate 34,321,081, forward strand.
GGCCGAGAAAATGAATTACTGCTATAAAGAGGAGAATTTTCTACATTTAAAAAAACATTACTGCAGGGAAAATATTATAATTTTATATATAGGGAGCGGGGATCAGATTGTCGCCTACTTTAAACCTTGATAACTTGAAGACGACATTATCAAATAAAAAACCTGTTACCAAATAGGAAAGCTATTCTCGTCAACTGACGATATGTAGTTCAGTTAGCATCATGCCGTCATCATATGAGGAGATAAAGAGCTATAAGTGGAACGAGGAGTTTTCGAGGTCTGACATAGTCATGGCATTGGTTAATAATGGAGGGGAAATCTCCAATTCAACGATTGCTTCAACCTTAGAAGTCAATTTACAGACTGTTCAACATATCCGTAAGAAGATAGAGGACACCTGGGATGTTGATGCCACCATAAAGAGGGCACCCAAGGAGGAGGGCGCCGACAGGAAGGTCAGGAACACCAACTTTGTCGACAAGGTGAAGAAGATGGTTGAGGATGACCATACCAGGTCCATGAAGGCCATGGAAAGGGATCTGGGCTGCCATGAGAAAACAATAAGGGACTCAGCACCCTGCCATGTGTCCTAAATCTCCATGTAGTGGTTAACCGAGAACTGTTATGACGTCGTAACCAAGGATTTGTGGCCTCCTAACTCTCCCGACCTTAATCCTTTGGACTATTTTATCTGGGGCTATGTCGAGAGACATACCAACAGACATCCCCATAGCACCAAGGCCAGCCTGATGGACTCCATCAAGCAGGTATTCGGCAAATATGGGCAATGAGATGGTCAGAAGAGCCTGCGGCCGGTTCAGAGGCCGTATTGAGGCTGTTATTGATGCCAACGGTGATTATATCGAATGAATGGCTACTTTATACCTATATGCTCGTCATAGTTTTGAATTTCAATAAAAAAGTTAAATAATGTATATTTTGTGTTGTTTTTTGTAGAAAAATATTTTGGCGACAATTTGATCCCCCCTCCCTGTATATTTATTCTATTATGCATTTTTAAATCAATTTAAACCCAAGAAATAAGTAAGTCTTACTTCAGAAGGAAAAAGTTAACGCTCCGACGACCTATTAAGTAATAAACAAAACATAAGAAAGTACACACAACAAACGTTTTTCTTTTCTATTTTTTTAACTTATTTTTTTTTCTTACAAAAATGTGAAGTCTAGTAATCTCTGTCAAACAATATGTCGTCTATCAAACTTGCTAACTTATAAATTTATTTTGATTTGCACTTAGGAGGATTTAAAGCCTATTGACTTCTCTAATAGTAGTGTTGTGTCGCTTCTTATTTGTTTGGTCTAGTTCAGTCCAGTTATATGACCTTAAAACCGTCGGTCTGTAAGACTATCAGTACCAGTAGTGATTACAAAAATAATAAATAAAGTTGAGCGACGTAATCAAGGACCGAACTTTGATGAACTTCAGGATTGTTATGGAGGGCTGAACTGGACCTGACCAAACAGGATGGGAATGCAGTCTTTAGTCATTAATAAGGACCGACTAAACACTATTTAATAGTGATTAATACCAGCAGATATGTCGCTTCTTAAGGTTACCATATTTTGTATGACATTTTCTCAGGTGAGATTTTTACTCGTACCTTAATTCCGCCAATATTCACATATGAATAGTCAGTCATTTGCCAAAATTTATAGCAAACATGTATGCATTTAGCTTTTCCTAAAATTGCATGATGTATCATCGAGACACGTCGAACCTTGACAGTCTACAAATAGGATCTAAACAATGAATAATGAAACTATAAATATAATTACGTCTGGAATCAAAATATTTTCCCATTGTTGAAACGTCCTTATCTGTTTTAAATATCAATCTAATATTCATTTGAATGGAGCAGGATGTTATAATTCATTCAAATTTTATGGTGATAAAGATATTATTACTAATTGAAAAACATACAGATAATAGATTTAAAAAAATAAAAACTTTTTAAACCGTGGTTTGTATGATGAGTCTTGCTAGATAAAAAGTATTTAACTTTATTTCAGAGTGGTATACGGCTCTATGAAAGTTGTAGCGCCTTGATTGATCAGTAAACATTTAAGTTAAATATTTTTCTTGACTTGGACAAGGCTAAAAGGTAGATCCGTACATTATTTATTTTTCCATACATCCGGAGCATGATAACTTGAACTCGGAACCAGAAAGACTCAGAGCATGAGGACTCAGACTTTACCTGAACACTGAAAAGGTGGACTCAAATACAGCTTTGAATATGGGATTTGATGGATCTTTATTCTTTGCTTTAATTATATTTATTACGAGTCATTAATAATTATTTATGGAACATGAAGAGGATCTAGATAAAGATGCAAAATAACTATTGATAATTATGAATGTAGATAAACACGAGTAAAGTATTATATCTTAATATTTGTTATATTGATTGTACTATGAAGGTTTTATTGATGATAACCTCGACGAAAATGTGTAGCGGCCTCATTCATCAGTACACATTTAAGTTGTAGGTTCAAATTTCCCTTTAACAGAGGTTTTATGGATTTATTGATCGATTATTATCATCAGAATGAAGGAACAAAAATTTTACTTCAGAGATATGAGTGTTGGTATTTTCAAAGTAATTAGGACAGAGTGTTGTTTTTCTGTTCAGACCATGAGTGAGACAAGTGAGATGCAACATCATTGGAAAATCTTGCTTAAGGGTTTTTTGACTGCTTTTATATAATAAGCTGCACCATCGATAATGAAAACCTTTACTCTCTCGCTACAGTTGTTAAGACGTTTTACTTAAATAATTATAATTCTTCTATTGTCAGCCTGCTTAACATCTTTCAAATTTATTCAATAAGGGCAACCTATCAATTCTGCAGTCATTGATCGTAGTTTCGTCAAGGTAAGAGGATATAAAACAAGAATCAAAATTTATTTTTTAATTACACAGATTGGAGAAAAATAAAAGGAAATTATTCTGCTAAAAAAATCTCTAACTAGTCAATTAGGAATATTAGAATGCCGTTTCATAGATTTACTTTTCACAAAAACAAGTGTAATCTATTAATCTTTACATTTGATTATGTGGATCAGGAATAAGGTCGAAGTCACTAATAAAAAAGGTAACCACTTTCAGTTTTTAGACTGCCAGTATGCTAAAAAAACAATTTACATGCTAATCCTGACAGTTTAAAGAATATTTTTAGGAGAGTAGCTTAGCTGTCTTGACATACCATTAGTCTAGATGCAAGCAAGTATGAAAGGAGACGCCATAAATCATAAGTTCTTCTTATGAACGGATTTCTCCTCATTGGCCATCACAATAAGATTGGGGAAGAGTTATTAAAGTGGAACCAAAGTGAGGTTTATCGGAATACGCGAGCATAATTAATCATCGTAGTTTTGGGAAATGAGGGTGGTTGTTCTTCCAATACTAATAAAGTGCTTAAGTATCTTTGACCCTCTACTTAGTCCCATTCATAAAATTTCTTCCTAAAAGTGAAAGAAATGAACTGAGGAAAGACTTTAAAAGTAAATAGCCGGAGAACATTTTATCAACGTTGTTGTATGGACAGCATATAAAATTAAGAAGATAGATTCAGGTAAAATTTTGACCTAAGTTAGTAAATATTAGGACAAGATAAGTGTCTACACGACCATGTTTTAAAACGATGCTGGATTTCTTAGAATTTTATTTAAAAAGTTTGTGTCAACAAAAGGAATAATTCCGTGAGGAATGTTGGTGTATCTATTGACAATTAAAGAAGCGATTCGTGTAAAAAAAAAAAATTAAAGTCTAGCTTTTAGAAAAAAACAAAACAAAAACAAAAGAAACCGGTTGTTCCATGTGCTCTTTCTTATTTTTTTCTCATTATTTAACAAGTGTTAACATCTTTCTCTAAGAGATATAATTCTTGCCTAACTTTGATGTAAATTGATTTAAAAATACATAAGAAGATAAATATAATTATTATACTTTCCATGCACTAATGCTATTTTATATGTCGAAGTCCTCCATTTTATACCTGTAATTCATTTTCTCTCTCCCTCCTAATCATTTAACAGACACCTAATATTAACAAGGGTTGTAATTCAGGTGTGACATAGGTCTCAATCACGCCTTCTCCTCGCGCTCCTAAAAAATACCCATCTCTCTATATAATGTATGAACAACTCTTAATATTTATTAAATTTCCAACAGTAGTTGAGCTTTTAAAATTTTTTATTGATAAATGTCTTAATTTTGATTTTCTGTATGTGAGGCTATTTGTACCATGTGACTTTGGTAAAGTAAGTGACTATGTTTAAATATTTATGTTTAAATCTACATTTTATCGCCCGTACTTTTCCGTAGGCTCCTGAAACATTAATTCAGATTATATAAAATTCTTTATTTATCTTAATAATGCCTTATTTAGGATTTATTAGTATAATTAGGAATTTGAATCCAGGTTTAATGAATTTAATGAACTGTTTTGCTTAAAATCTTTTCTTTTGATTTCTTGTACAAGATTACTATTATTGTATGACAAAACAATTTCTTACAAAAAGAAACCAAAATAAGGCTCAAATTCAGTTGGTAATCAGCCAAAGAAATCAATTATATCAACTGTTATTTATATTTTAAGTACTCCGAAACTGTTAGTCATATAATTTCTCCACAATTTATAAAATGAATTACATATATATATATATGTAATATTAAATCATAAATAGTATATTATTCGATACTGTATTATAATATTGACAAGTAATATTTTATTAAAAGGGTTACATTATTATTTGTATATAATGCTCAAAAAATTTTCATAGGAATGATAAGATGGTGAATATGTATGCAACGAGGGATAAACAAAAAATTGCATTCCTGTCCTTTTTGAAACGGAGTATAAGTGTATTATAACTTATTTCTTGGTTTATTTCTCATAAGGAATACACTCTGAAATAGCCATAATGTATCAAGTAAAACGAGAGAAGTTGACAGCTGATAAATAAATAGACTGGGTGTTTTTGTTTTAGGGAGGCAACACCGTGCATTAGTTCTTCTTTTTGTAAATGGTAGCTAGAAAAATATTATATTGTAGTTATTATTTTATATAATGCTCATCAAAACTGGTGGGTAATAATTTCATATGTTTAGTATGAAAATGAACAGTTATATGTATTTTGTTGAAACAACAAACTCATGTTGTTAATATGATTCCAAAATAGTCCTATATTGACACAGGAATTTTTAGCGGTAATAGTTAACCTCCTATAAAACATATTTGTATTAGGAGAATTCGTCTAAACCATTTTCGTATAAAGACATTTCGTATAAAAACAATTTCGTATAAAACCATTTTGTATAAATTTATGAGGAAACAGGGCATAGACTTTATGAATTGTAATTTTATACCCCGAATGTTGGGGGTGTTTTCGGTTACTGCTGGGTTCCAAAAAGGGATGGAACCAACCGCCGATACTTGAAGAAGTTAATAAGAGCTTCCCGCCACCCCCCCCGGCTTTACTCCGAATGTTAGGGGTGTTTTTAGATACTGGCGGATCTTAAAACGGGATGCAACCCACCGTTGATACTTGAAGAAACTACTTAGAGCTCCCCACCATCCCCCAGCTGTACTCCGAATGTTGGGGGAGTTTTCAGGAACTTTTGGGTCCCGAAAAGGGATGGAACCAACCGCCGATACTTGAAGAAATTAATAAGAGCCCCTCACAACCCCACCTCAATTGTACCCCGAATATTGGGGTGTTTTCGCGTACTACTGGGTCCTAAAATGGGATGCAACCCACCGTTGATACTAAGAAACTACGAAGAGTTACCCCCCAATTGTTCCCCGAATGTTGGGGGTATTTTCAGGTACCACCGGGTCCCAAAAGGGGATGCAACCCACTCCTGATACTTGAAGAAACTACTAAGAGCCACTCACAGCCCCCAATTGTACCCTAAACATATAGGAGGAACATATAGTATATATTAACTTTAATCCAATAAGAACTCGAAAGCACCACCAAACAGTCGGGGTACAATGGGGAGGGGGGTTGTGAAGGGTTCTTAATTAATTTTTTAAGTTTTGGCGATAAGTTGCATCCCGTTTTGGGACCACCCGGCAGTACCCAAAAACACACCAACATTCGGGTACCATGGGGGGATTGTGAGGGGTTCTCAGAGGTTACTTAAGTATCGGCGGTACCCGAAAACACCTCCAATGACAATTAATAAAGTTTATCACCCGTTTCCTCATAGATTTATAGGAAACGGTTCTATACGAAATTGTTTTTATACAAAATGTCCTTATCCGAAATTTTTTTATACGAATTGTCCTTATACGATTATGTTTTATACGAAATTACCCTACACCATTTTTAGCCTATAAATTGATATTTACGATTGTAAAAAGGATGAAATAGTTAAAAAGTTGATACAAAATTTTAATGACGTTCTTATCATAATCATTCAACTATTGTTCATGCTATAATGTTTTTTGGGGTATATATACAGGGTTAGGCTGTAAAATATGGACTCGAAAATTTGCTTTAGAAAAACTTCAATGATGATTTAATTTTATTAAAAACAAAATATTTTGGTTTACAAAACTTGTAAACAAGGTATTTCAAACTTTGTGACTCAATGTCCATCCCAGCCTTTACACTTCCGGAAGACCTCGCATGATTTGATGAAAAACTTCTCTAATAAGTTGTCCTAAGCAGTCCCTATGAGGGTCTTTACTGATTTCAGATTTGGATGAGGAGTTTTGTCAGTTTATCTCTCCAAAGTACAACACACAGAAGAGTCCAGCGGGTTCAAATCTCACGAATGAAGGGGTCCACATTTCTTTTCCTCTTTAACTATCAAGCCTCCTGGCCTTCATAATATCTAGTATGAGGAAGATTCCATGTCGCTATACACGACCCTTTTGATGGTCATACCAGAGAACTAAGAATTTGTTGGCGAGGCGATTCATTCAAAGGATGGGAGAAACAGAATGTCAAATTATAATAACTAAACCTTCCCAAATTTATGAGAAAATGAACATTATTTATCAGTCGATGTTTTGCTTTCCAACTCTGTATTAGTTACCCAGTTGACTAACATCGTTTTTAAAAGAAGATTTAGTAACATATTAATTTGCATACACATATGCCTTGGAACACCTGTATAATTATTGTTTCGAAGGGGCCTAGAACAAAATTGGATGACTTTTTTTTTAATTATAAGTAAACATTTTTATTCTTGAAGGTGCTGGAGAGATACATCATGGGTAGGGGAATCTTTTTATCATATATTAACAACGATGAAGAAATTGTATAAAAACAATTTTGAGGGCTTTTGGACAATAACTCTTGTACTCCCTTTTTATTAGATCTAAATCTCCAAATAGTTTAGGTTATTATAAGTTATTTATAATCTAAGTCTTACATTGAGTGTTCGTAAAGTTTTTCCAAATGGTAATACATTATAGGTATTATTTATTATCTACTATTAATTTGTTAAACTTGAAAGATGAAACTAAATTATAAATTTACTTCTAAAAATGCAAACGTGTTCTATATGTCTATATAATCATAATTTTTGAAAATCTCTAAAGTCTTTATTATTCTTTTGTGTTGAGCGTAGCCATTGGACATACTAGTTTATTACTTAGTCTTCTAAATAATCAATTTTATCAGTGTAAAGTGTAACGTTGTAGTGAGAGGTTGTTTGTATTGCCGTTGCTTGGTGCATAAACTATGTTCAAAAACTTATGAATGAACTAGCATATAACTCATGAACTCATATAACTTTTGATCCATGTCATTTACTGTTCATGATGTAAAATCTTTTATATTCCCAATATTTTCTTTATACCTTGCAAAAATAATTACTACATACAACTAATAACTACTCATAGCCATAAATTAAATCTATGTTTTTATTCTCTACTCTCACATGAATCAATAGTTCTTATAAAGGCTATAAAATTGTGTATTGGAGTCAGAGTCGATGACATTCAAAATATTGGAGTTGGAGTCGGTTTGGAACATTTTATGAACCGACTCCATAGCCTTGATTATAAGACAATATTACAATATATTAAAATATTATCATACAAACCATTATCTATGAGTTATTTAATTTTTTTATTGGCCATTAATTCAGGACCACACTGTATATTATTTTGCAAAAAACCATAAGTCGAAAAATACCAAAAAATTTGGTATTTTTTGCTTATAGAAAACTATATGCATCAAATCAAGATAATTGAATTATGAAATATCATTTCAAAATTGTTTCACACTTTCCTTAAAAATTTATTTAATATTATCAAAGCACAGTCGCATAATAATATTTCATTATAATACAAAATAGAATACATTTATATTTGTAAATTTTTTGCAAAATGCCTTTTTTTTCCTTTGACCTATATTTTTGCCAAAAAGTTAAAATGAAGTCATTTTTTAAAAATTTCATTTAGCTAATGCTTAATTTGCAAAATAAAGCTTTTTGTAGTATTGTGTTTTTTTTCTTCTCTTTTTGATTTCATTTTACTTTTTATAAGGGATCTCCATTAGGACGGTTATATGTCAAGTTTTTCTCGAATTTTGACCAAGAGTAGAGCAGAAAATTTGTCATGTAGTGAGGAAATAAATTAAATGCTAAATTTCATTGTTATAATACTTTGAATTCCAAGCCGAGTTTTTTCATGGTTATCCATCGATTCGTCCAAGAATTCGGAAAATATTCTCGAGTACGATGCTGAGATCCAAATGACGATGATTTTCCGGAAGCCTTGTGACCAGAAGTGGCCAAAACCATCTGAAATCTTTCTTTTTTTAGAATTTTTTTTTGAGAAGATTCCTGACAGCATCGACAACTTTTAATACCGTAAAAAACGGAGACATTGGTTACCAGAACCAAAGTTTTGATCAAGCTAAAAAAGAAGCCTTCCTTGAAAGATCTTGTCTAGTTCTTCTAAGATGATAAAAATTGATGTAAAATACCTCAGGAAACAGTATATGGTGAGCAAAAAGTCTATATAACTTCCTTAAAAATCATGAAGGTCAAGTACTCAAAGCAAGTTAAGGTTATTGGTGTTGTTGGAAGCTAAGGTAAGGAAATGTCACCCTTCAACTTCATGCAGGCCCTGAAGGTCAACGCCAAGATCAACATCCCTGTTCTAGTACCAAAGTCTTTCCTGGATCTGCAGCAACATGAAAGCCCTACATCAGATCAGGCAATAGGATGGGCACCTTGTCACACCAGCAAAAGTACTCTCTACTTTCTTTATTTTAAGAATGTGATATACGTATTACCAAGTTCTTGGCTTCTCTTAACTCACCCAAAATTAAGTCCTTTAGACTATTTTGTCTTGGTGAATGCTGAACGGATTTCCAATAAAACTCCCTTCGGCCCCAGAAAATCCCAGAGAATATGGAAGAATTTCCGTACTTTACCTAGTAGGATGGTTAAGGAGACAGTGGGACGTGTCCGGGGACGAAAGTAACGGTTGTTCTACTGAATTAATTGTCAAATTTATATTATAATGTTGGTTTGGGTGATCATTTTCAAAACATCAGTTAAGAAATAAAGACAAAGCAGTTTGTAATTTTTTCTACACTATAAAAAATGTTAATAATGTTACTTCTGTAAAGTATGATATCTACAAATACGAGAGGATAACGTAATTAGATTTTAAATATCTGTTTAGATCGTTTTCAATTTTTCCTTTTTTTGCAACACACGATATCCTGTTTTAGAAGGAAAGATTAGGAAATATAAAATAGCAATAATTTCAGGGAGCATAAGCGTCGATTAGAGTACTCAGAAAGATAATCAGTGGAATTGAAAATAATTAGTGCTTTATATGTCAAGCTCATAAATTCAATTAGGCCGGTAATAGAAAGCGGAAGGGATTTTATAAACTATAGGAACTCTTTAATTGATGTTAATTCATTATCTGATGACTTGATCATGATTAACGGTGATGAACGAAAAGGATTTTTGAATTAAGTTATCTCAGAAGATCGATACATTAACTGATCCCAGATCAGATAATGTCTTAAATTTCGTCATAATTTTTCTTTCACAGATGATGATTAATCACTCTGCCCTCTATCCAAAAAATCAAATATCGACAGCTGATATGCTGACTCCCAGAAATCAAAACTACTATATATTTTTAATACTATCCTAGGTTTAGTTATTTTATTTAACTACATTTTATTTTGTAATATTTGTTTCCCCAAGAAATCCGTAAAGGGGTTCATGCAAAATAACAAATATGGCTTTTTCAAATCTTTAATTACTAAATAGATTAATTTTGACTAATTTAAAGCCTTGACCAAGGCGTATGCGACCTAAAGATGACATTATACAACAATGACATTTTGCATAGGTAGTTGCCTTATATCATGAAAACTTTTCTGCCCTAGTCGTAATAAAAATTCGAACAAAGTTGAATTACAAACCGCCCTAATTTGCAAAGTTTAAAATAGTTAGTTATATGTGTACGGATATAGATCCTTGTTGGCATTTGGTACATTAGCTGTGCTAAGTAGTAAATTGAGTCAAACTTTGCAAAAGTTTAATCTACTTGTCATTTTTTTAAAGTGCTACTTTTGTTTTGTTCAAAGAAGTTTGTTTCTCTGCGTAGATATTTGCAAAAAAAAAAAAATAAAACGGAAACTTATTTTTTTTATTTTAAATACAATTATTTTTTAAGAAGTTGGAAAAAAACAAAAAAAAAATAATGAAAAATAATATATTATGTATATGGAAAGAAATTGATATAAATAATATTTAATGCCCGCAAGAAAATTGCCCTTCTAAAAAACATCTGACATTTATTAATAATTTAAAAAAGTTTGTTCCGATAAATTAGACTGGTAATTTTTTTTTCTTGGAAATGTCAAGCGGACATCGTCCCACATAAGACCAAATATAAATTTTGGATCGCTGAAGCGAATTTTTTAGTCAATAAATAGAAAACCTAACAAGGAAGACTCCAGCAAAATTAGTCAAGAGAAGATTCCAACGTCTTGGATACCTTGTTAATCAAAATTTTATCAAGATTTCGAGCAACTCTTAGGAAACCCCTTAACATGTCAAAAAGAAAAGATAAAATGGTACCGCTACAGATTGGTGATCTCTTGATTGTTCAACAATAAATCACTGAAAGCGAAAGAGTTTTTCAGCGGAATAGACCTCTTTTCATTTACTTTTGCATGTCCGAAAGGAAGTCACGCGGTAAACATGACTGTGGGGCTCTGGGAGGCTTCGTTTCAAACACTGATCTCCAAGATAGATTGCCTAGTTATACCATCACCTTTCTATAAAAATGTAAACAAAATCAAACTAATCATTACAATCAGTCCTTCGTATCCTCTACTCCGCACGTTCAAATAAGTCCAAGATTCTTATAGGTCTAGATAAGTGGGTTGAAAAAGAACTTAATCTCTTGGAAAAGTTATGCGGAAAGGGAACTTTTTTTTGTTTACAGATAGAACAATAATCAACCTGCTGCATGGGCCTACCTCTTGCTTAGGGTTGGGAGTTTAAGCTGGTTTTTATCGACAACTAATTAAGTTTGCATAGTTGTGTTTTTTAAGAAATATTGTTCAGTATTGAGTTTTTAGACATTATGTTCGTTATGTTGAAAAGGATTTCAGGAGTTTTGAAATGAATTATTATTTATTGAAATATATATATATAATATGAGGCAAATTAACCAAAAATTATTTGGATTTGCAATGTCTCAATTTTAAGTAAAATATTGAATTGTTATTAAATTTTTTTCCCGATATAAATCGAAATATTCATGTTATCGCAGGGTATAAGTAATTTTTCGAAGAAAAATGTTAAATTTAAATATAAATTGTTTAAAAAAGTATTAGAACTAGTTAAAAGACAGAAACCCGTCACCAAAACAATAGTTTGCCACATGCATCAAACACGTCAATTAATATAAAGAAAGATTTTTTAATCGAAATCTGAATACACAAACATTGTATTTTCACAAAATGGGTTTTTGGAAAGAGGGAAAAGTTTGAAAAATATAGGTTCTAAAAAAGAGAAACAGGACTCATAAACTGATTTCATAAATTTTAGAGAACAGCTTAAAACAAAACAATCTTAAGTTTACTACTGAAGATTGTAACAAGACAATACTTTATGAATCAAATCGAAAGGAAAAGAAAAAAAAGAAGAAGGTTTGGGTTAGATGCTTCGGTTTATGATATAATTGAAAGGTTTGAATAACCCTTTGTACAATCATTCATAATAATAGATCAAATGCAAAATAGACTAATAAAGAAATACATTGCTTTTTTTTTTTGTAAGGTATGGAAGTAAATAGCTACGCATTTTTTATTTGAATGTGAGCATATATCAAATGTCTTGGATCAGTTCAAGTATGTTTTTTATTTGAATTTTAGAATATTATCAACTACTAAAGATTTTACATATTTTTATACTGGCCCTAATCCAAAATAAATCAATTATATTAGGTCAAAAGCTCAAAAAATCTGGTGGTAGGTCAAAACATCGACCGACAGAACGTTGACCAACAGAATGTCGACCGACAAAATCAAATGTACAAAACGACGAATGGAAAATATTACATTTCAAAATATGAAAAACTATTTCTACGACATTACAACAAACACGAGTTTGGTGTTCAATGAAATATATAATTTGTAATTCTTATGGAAAAAACATTAGATAAGTACCTACTTGTTTTGATAAGGTTGCGTGTATTATATAAAGTAATCAATATTATATTACATTTTTATAGGCAAAAAGTGAAACAAATCCACGCAAGCTGTTGAGGTAGTAAGACAAAAATACTTAGTTTATTTCGTTTGTTGGATTTGTTGTTTGTGTTCAAATTTGGATTAGGTCAGAGCTGCTATCATCATAGTGTAGTAAAACATGCACACGGTTTTCTTTTCATCGTTAAGCACTGCCACTCTGTTTCGAGGCTGTTATTGCTTGCAATCTGGACATATTGAATGAAACATATAACTAAATATAGAATTTAAGCATATCCAAAAATTGGTTTTCTCTATTCTTGATTAAATAAAAATAATGTTTTTCGTAATTTAGTCATATTACTGCAAATTTTGTGTCCTCACTCTGTAGTATGTGACAAAGCTATTCTATGAGGTTTTTTCCTCAGTATTTTTTTGCAATGGAATATAAAGAATGATCTGGCATAATTATAAGCATGGTTTACTAAGTAGCTTATTAACCATATGAAGGTATTTAGCTCATATTTACGCACACATAACTGTGTGCAATTAAGTATTTACGCACATATATTTATTATTTCATTTGGCAAAGGGATCCTTCGGCAAACTCTACGTTTGGCAAAGTGGTTTTTGGCAATAAGGGGTTCGGCAATGTGTCTGCACACGTCCAATTTTGACTAAATATTTTTTCCTCTGGAGAAATACTTCTGTCGGTGACAATCAAAAAAACTGACTTTCATAAAGTTTAAGCTCTTTCGAGTCATTGTTGATATTACACAAAAATTAAGTTTTTAAATAGAATTTCGGGGTCAAAGTTTCGCATTTTAAGGCCTCTTCTACCGTCAAAAATATGAGTTAAAAATCTTACTACATTTATTATTTATTATATAGTTCATGAGTGAAAATATTGAGCACCTTATTTTGTATAATTCAAGACTTGCAAGATGTATTTCACAATTTACTGTTTCTTTTCATTATCAAACATTACATAACAAAATTAAATTCTTGTTGAAATGATATTTGTTAACCACATAGGAAGAACGTTATCTTTACTAAAAAAGGGTAATCACAAATCATTGAGTACATCTTAGAGACCCCTTAAATTAAATCAATGATCATCCAAAAAAAAAAAACAACCTTATATACAGGGTGGTTTTTTTTCTTCAAATAGTCCCCTTTCTTTAATTAGAAATGATGTTACTAGTCAAAGGATTGACGCTTCAGTTGACATCAAAAAAAGATTTTCAGTTTCAATCTATGTTTGTTTATCTTCTTTTTCCTCAAATACACGAAATAAGCGATATGAGTGCGGAAGGGGCCAAAGATGAAGGCCATGGTGTTTCTCAAAACATTGGACAGTAGACGGGGTGAAAATAAGGCAAGATATCAAATTATAATTTTTGAAGACTATGGAGTATGGGACCGTAAAGATTTACCAAACAAAGAAGTTAACTTACAACAGTATGGGGTGCTTACTCATACTCTTTGAAAAGTGCAAATTTATCCAAAAAATAACATTCAACCCTATTCCCCTCCCCTTAAACCAAACATTAACCCCCTTTTTTTGATGTTTTTTAATTAAGGAATAGTTGAGAAGAAGGCAAAAATAAGCTTCCTGTACGAGCAAGGCCAATCTCTTTGTCTATGCTAAGACATCTTGGGACTAATTCATAGATACAAATTTTGGGCCACATGCAAAGCGATCATAAAGGGTTGGGCCAAAGTATTCAAGGCCAAAAGTAGTCATTTACATAATATTTGTATAGTTTCTTTTGTACAGTTAAATCTACCAAATTAATTAGTAATCTTTGTCAATCGGCTCATTCAGATTGGACTAATTTTTAAATTACTCTAGGGCTGTTTAAAAAAGGCACCCTGCACTACCAAACCATTCTAATCAAATTTGACTTTGTGATATTTTTATGAATCAATTGTGAATTGATATTGAATATTAATATCTTGTTAGTGAATATAATTATTTGCATATTCTACTCAGGTATATGCACATATTTTTAGTTAATTTCCTTGAATGCAAATGACGTCATAATTTTAACTTTTTGAGGTACATATTTATTTAAGATTAAAAAAATATATCAGTAGAAAAGTTTAGTTTTGATACGCCGTTATATCATACTTTTTATTGTCAGCTGCGTATTTTTCAATTCTTTACCCTTCATTATCGGTGTTCTGTACTTTAATTAATCGAATTAAAATTTGCTCTTATTCAAAACTGTGATCAATTTTTAACAGTTGTTGCATTCTAGAGTTGGGAAGAATTGGCTACTTAGCAAATAGTTTTAAGCATTTTTTTCTCTTTTATTTTGAAGAAAAGATAGCGAGATACGATAAAAGTAATGGTGTTTCTGCTAATATAAAAGTTTACATCGTATTTTTTGTTGATTTATAATTTAAAAAATAGGGCATGAACAAATTTAAAAAAAACGTTGCAAATGTACAACATTTTGTAATAAACAAATGAGTATCCATAATACTAATAATAAATAATAATAAAAACAAGATGGCGTCACTATCTTTGAGTATGTAAACAAACTATTTATAAGTAAACAACCCTAATGCTTCGTTAAAAAAGAAATATATTATTATATTTCGTCTATAGACGACAAATCCGTATTGCCCCGTTTAAAAGCAATCAATCTAAGTTCCCAGCATATCAAGAACCGATTAATTATAATTAGTGATGGGCTGATAAAAATTGCGGATTCTGTCATTATTTATAAGAGAGCTAACAATTTTTAGACTACTTTACATCTGATAATATTTTCACTGGGTGTAGTGTATTTTGTACATTTGTGCTCATATAGTTTTAGCAAAGTTACGACACTAATAACTAGTCCAACGGAGTACAATAATGGTATACATTTAAAAACGTTAAATACATTCTCCGATTTAAGAAAACGTGCATAACAAAACTAATTGTACACTTGTTTTCAATTAGTTTTTTGTCAGTTTAAAAGCATTTTTGATCATCAATGATCTTATTACGATATTTTATAAAATTATAAGACTACAGTAATCAACTTACATCATCGTTTTCTCAATATTAACGGAAATATTCTATAGTTTTTTTATCCATAACTTAGAAAAGTAATCAATCGACAATAATGCATAAAAATCAGAATCGGAAATTACAACTTATTTTTTGAATTTGATTAATAAACACATTACTTGTAATAATTTACTTGATGTTTTTAGAATATATAAATAAAATTGATCCTTCCTGAAATTAAATCTAATACCTACCTAATTGGGCAATCATTATAATCACATCACTATTAATGTAAATACCTTATTACCGATATTTTTGAAGAAATAATTGCAATTTTTTTCTTTGTTTTTATTTTCCTTAGTTGACTTTAAAAAAAAAGTCAATAATACTCTACATGATAAATAAGTTAAAATGACCAATCTCATTTTAAGCAATTAACTAATAAATTATGTATACAGTATATACAAAATAATTTAATGTCATTCAATGCTAAATACATATTTTGCACATAGTTTACATTTGCATAAAAACATGAATATGTACATTCTACATGCAAAAATGAATATATTTAATAGTTGTTCATTTGCAAATGTAAACAGTTAGTTCTACTTTTTGTTTTCCTTTAGTTACAGTTATTTTAGAACAGTTAAATTATAGTTGAAAAACCCACATAAAAGTTTCAAATTAAATATTTCTAATAGTGTTGGAGTCGAGGATTACTGGAACTAAAACCCACATCTTAATTATACCAAAGTTTAAAATTATCTTAAAACTAATGGAACTCCAATGAAATATTTTTTTGGATAATTCGACTTTACTTTTTTCTATTTTAGAGTACAACCTCAAATTTATCAAAACTTCATCCTTTTGTATTTAAGTATTATTCAACCCCGTTTACTTTATGTTTTCAATAGCATTTATTTTTTCTTTAGTTTATTAAATACTTACGTCAACAGCGTCCTCGATCACTCTAAGTAGACTGTGTCTATGAGTGTATACAACCCCACGATCTCCTTATTGAAATATACAAATATACACTGTATTTTCCATTCAGTTAATTTAGTACTTGACTCCATTATGAATTTTAGAACGGTATTACATATAATTTATATGAATCAACTACTTCAACTTAGTTTATACCAAGATGGGGAAAAGTCTTGAGTTAATTTTCAAAATCATTTCTTTGATAAATATAATACTTCAAATTAAAAAGTTCACGTAACTAAGGGAAGGCCTAGATATTCAGCTTTCGTTTGAAATATATAAAATTAAAAAACTTCATTAAAAACTTAATGTTAGAGTCTGAAATTGTAAACAAAGTTGAAGCTAAAAGGAAGACCTTTGATAAAAACCCGGCAAAGAAGTTCGCCAAAATTGATTGTTGAAAGTCACTCAAAAGAACTGAGAGGCCCCTACTCTCCTAAAAATATCAAACACTGTTAGTATCTTCTAATTAACTTAATACCCAAAGGAAATTGGATATTTTTTTTTCTGTTAAAAGGCATTCACTGTGAACGCTGACTCTAGGAAGGAAAATGGACTGGATGTTGACACATTAGGACTATCACCAAGATCTGTGATAATGTTAGTTAGTTAGATGAGAATCTATTGCTGTTTACAATAGTACATACATCCATTATAAAATAGCACAGATATCCATATATTACAAAACTATACATACATACAGCAAAGAACACGACCACCCAAAGGGCCATATGTACTACTACAGCAGAAGTTGATCGTAAGTCCTATTTAATTTTATAATTATTATTAATATTTTGTTTAATTTTTTGTATTCTGAATAAATTTAAGAATACGAAAATCTTACTCCACTTTTTAAATGGTTTGATATCTTCATGTGAGAGCGATGGACATCTGTTCATATAGAATTTGAGATTTTCTGAGTTTTAATTCAGAGTTGGATGCATTGCAGTGTTGAGTGTTGATATAAGAGCAGCTAATCATTTTGTTTTCTTTTATTTGTTTTTACCCAATAATAGAGTTTCGCCAGCCAAATCGAAGAACATATCTATTTGGGATTACTTTCTGCTATCACAACTTTTTGAATAAATATTAGAATTTTTTTCAGGGTCTTTAACACCTGCTACTTGATTTAGAAGGTCTTCTCCTAGCTCATCTGACATTCCGTGGTCCTCATTAAGAGTTTCTCTGACACTGCCAGTTTCCTTGGCCTTTGGAGTATCTTTACAATTATTTGTATTAGTACCAGCATCAACACAGACATTTACAATTTCCTCCGTGCATTTCTGGTAGTTGTTTTGAGTTGATTGGACTTATCAACACAGGGTTCACAATTTTGATCTTGGTACATCACCTTTTTCACAGTTTCATCACTTTCTTGAGTTACGGGCGTGTTCTAAGAATCCTGAAAGCGCACCTTTCCTACAGAAGCTACTTTTAGGGTGAATTCAATGGCTTGGAGATCTTCAAATGCTGCATGATCCACATCAATTGTAGGACTTTTCGTAACTGTGTTATTTCAAATTTGATCTGCTCGACCTTACCTCTAACAGGAAGAGATGCATATGCATATGATGTAAGCAAGTATATAATCGGCAATGTTTCCTGTGATCCCTCTAATGAACCCGATAATCCTTTTGTTGGCATTTTCCCCCTCATAGATAACCTTTCGGACGGATTGTTCCGTAGCGTCTTCACTGACATAGATCGCCGCTGTTTTGTTGGTGTAGCGGTGACCTTCGTAGTCAGGTAACGGTTTTGTAGGGATTATGCAGTGATAAGAGATGTCTATAGTATGTGTCCAGTATTTTTATTACTTTGTTTCACTCAACAAGGGAGATGTGATCACTATTTTTTCTTACAATGGTGATTTCTTTGGCCTTCATGGTAATTTCTGGAAATTTACACTTAGGTTTTGATTATGGAATCCTTTGTTGCTCAACAGGCTTCTGTGTTTAATTTTGAGGCCTTTGGATGGAGGAGTTTCGTTAGAATGCCCCTCCCTCTCTCGTTTCTTACTTCGAGGGCCTTGATTTTCAGTTTTTTCATGCAAGGAGAGCTACACTTTCTAATTATTATCTTGCATGGAGCTAGGCTTTCTGAATCTAAGTTTGTTATTTCTTTTTTGAGGTTTCCTGGAACCTTGTTTTCCCATCGTGGGATGGGCTCTTACCCTCTTACCCCACTTGTTATATGTGACGGTCCCCCATTTCAGGTTGACGTCATTTCTATTTTTATTTGGCTATGTTTTATTATTATTATACTGTTTACTTTCCCTTTCCGCCATTGTCAAAGGTTGACTGACAAATGGGCAAAAAGGTGATAATGTTCAAGATTAAAGTCTTAATTTGGTCTTGCAGGGGTAAATCTTTTAAGCAGGAGTGGCTACAAAAGGGCCTTTCAGTTTTTGGGATTTTTGTTAATTCGTGTTTTCAATGATTGTGTAAAAATGTAATCGATCGATTAATATCTTATTAGTTATCTTCTTCTCTCTAAATAAAAGTATCATTATCCAATTACAAAAATCCATATCGTTTCAACCCAATCATATTTATTTATTGATATATGCATCGTAAAGCTTTAAAAAAGTGTCGAAACGCACGTTTTAGCTTAAGTATGGAGGTTACATTGTTAGTTAAACAGTAATGACTATGTATATTCAACCCCCCTAGTGAACCAAAAAATTATCGCTAAGCCAACATATTTGCACAAAAATTCATCACGTGGTCTTCGTTCTGCCACTTAGTTTATAGGTTTGACACATCTTACAAAAATAACTATATTGAATGAATCAAATTACATCCATTGATACATGTGCAGGGAGATATGAATAATTAAAATAACATGATTAAGACATTCTTGAAAATTTATCAAAACTATAGTATAAATTATACATAAAAACCATGTGTAATGCAATTTTTCATCTTTCTTTAAAGCGAAAAATTGATTAAAAATAATTAAAAATTTGTAAAAGGCTATGATTAATTTATCTCTTACAATTTTTTTTTTGTTAAAGGATGAACATAATTCATTATTTAACTCATTATACACCATTTTCCCTCTATCTATATAATTATAATAAATTTCTTTCTGTAATAAAAATATTTAAAAAACAATTAATCAAAGTTATCAAGAATATATAAATATACTCCTTTATTAATTTATACGCTCCTTTGGTCAAATGTGACGTAGTAAATATTAATGCCAGAAGGAGAGAGGTGCTAGTTGACCGCAGGTACGTTGACTCACTTCAATTATCTAGTAAGTTTCTACATTTCCCTCCTTCATTTGTCGGATGGAGTTGCACCGATTAGTTATGAGTAGAGTTGACGATATTTGAAGAGAAAAACAAATTTAGAAATTGGAAAAGAAAAAACAGTTGTTGCTCTTTTTTGTTTATTACTTAATAGCTCGTCAACTTCTCTTACTGTAATAAGAATTCTCGCCTATTTTTGATGTAAATTGTTTGAAAGATGTATTATAAATTAATTATATGTGAATTTAAATATAATTACAATATTTTCCGTGGACTAATGCCGTTACAAAGGAAGACGGTTATCCAATTCTTTTGCAATTATTCATTTTCTCCCCTGCAAATAGAATATCATTACGCTGATAGTAACTAGTCTCGCTTCCGCCTTCTCCTCACACTCATTTATCCATTACGGAAATGATATCCTTCGATATAGTAAGCATTATAATATTAAAATTAATCCATCTGATCAAATATCCCAAAATTTATTTCCTTCTCTAGAGATGATCAGGATGAAAACCTTGGAGGAATGAATGACTAAATCTTGCAATTATTATAATTGTTCTGTGCTGCAACTGTATCGAACAGAATTGTATAAAATATGCCTTAAAAGAGGGAGTATTTTTTTAAGTTGACAATCTGATAAGGGCTTTTTATTTGCCAGAGATTTTATCATTATTATTTAACTCTTGAAGATATATAGTAATAACTTCCGTGTACTCATGAAAAGACGGAGAGCAGCAATGAGTGTTTGCTCAAGAGTTATGACTGTGAGTTCTTGTTGGGCCCGGAGTAGAATTGAAAATTAACATGTGAGTAATTTCAGCCTATTTATATATGTCCTTTATATATACGGAGTGGGATTTGTGCTTATTTCCTGTCTCTCTCGGCTACTTGTAGCTAATTTAATGAAACGTCATGACAGCTAATCTTCTTTCCTCCTAAACATTCTTCCACTTGTCAGGATTGCCTTCTTACTTTTAGATTTCTTCTATTTTTACATATCCATATTATATACATTACTGGTCCTAAATCTCTTTTAGTTTAGATAAATTCTTTTTGACCAACTAAAGGTGTTTTTTTTTCTATTAGAAGAATGGATATGAAATGGAAGATATAATTAATTAAAAATAATTGTGGATGAATGAATGTCTTGAGGATATAAAACAGCTTTTTATCACTTAAAATTCAAATTATAAAAAAAATATATGTGAACGACAGGATAATTCATTAGAATTCCATTGATTCCATTCTTTCTTTCATAGAACAACTATTCTACTTTTAAAATTAATCATTAGTTTGTCAAAAAAAAAAAAAAGGAAGTGAAAAAAAGTGTGCATATAAGGTCTACTTCTTAATTTATCCATAGTTTGAAATCCTATACAAAGTTTTGAGTCGATCACATATTCTTCACATAATAAATCAGTTAGAAAGTTATAATCTATGTTTTAACATAAACTGTTTTTCTCTCTATGTAAAATCCAATTTGATTTATTTTTGCTATGATTTATAATGGACATATATACAAAAATATATTGAATAAGTCAATAAATTATGTAATTTAGCATTATTTTAAAGATATATTTGCAAATGAAAATGAATGTATATTATGTGTTTCATGTTGAAACGATGATGAAACTATACATATTTTGGTTTATTCCCACGTAGTAATACTCTTTTTTATTTCGATACCTTATCATTTCGATATTATATTTGTAGTCTTTATTTTACATATGAAATCCTACTTTGTTACAGATAGTCTTGTTAATTTTAATGCACTGTAAAAACCAATAAAAACCCCGCCAAAAATGAGATTTTTGAAAATTATGTTATTGCCATGAGACAAAAATTATCTTCAACTATAAAGTGTAATTGATTAATATAAATCAAATTGATATTGTAATAAGAAAACTCTTCCAAATATAACCAGTAAAGTTGATACTAAACAGTTTGATTTGGTTTTATCTGACTTCATCAACTTTTCCATGCCCCCACTAAATCATTCAAGTTTTTATTGAGAAACTATAGACAGAGGTTAATCTTTAAGGAACATATCGTTTGGAGGATATTAATGAATTATGACGCAGTGTGTTATTAATAGTTTACTTGTTAATTTTGAGACCAGTTGTCTTGAAATAATTCATTGGTTCCTCCCTTTAGGCTGATCTTTCCCCTTTCTCATGATCCTAGGTACTTCCACGAGTATAGATATTTCAGATTGCCGGGTATAGACAGTCATTTTGTATTTCTTCCCATTCCAAAAAATGGCACCAACAGTTGTGTCCTTCTCGTCAAGTTGCTTGCCAAGGGTCTTTAATGTTGCAAATTGTATCCAAGGCTCTGTAAATAGTTGTCTTTTATACAGGTAATGAGGTGACACCGTATTATTAGTGTAAGGTCGCGATTTGTGATTTGGACTACTTTTTTCAAACGAGAGGACTAAAAAACTGTTCCTTGGGAACCTGGTGGCCAAAAGATCAAATACATTTTTCCCATAATGAAATACATATAAATTGATTAACTTTACATGATAAGATTTTCTAATTCATTTTTTGTCTCCATCTACCATTAAAATTATAGACCGTTCTTTTTTTGTCAGTGTGCATACTTACGAAATTTGGCATTTGATCAACTTAGTTTTTTCTTCAAATTTATATGTTTCTTAATAAAGATCGAGTCCATAGGAATTCAAGTCTGAGTCAAGTTGCATTAACGAAGTAGCCTGATGTACAACGAAATTTGGAGAAATCATTCTCTTGGACTCAATGTGTGAAGTTTCAATACTCGGTTGTTATTAGAGAAGAAAATATAATTTATGCATATGGACTTCAATGGTCAAATTCGTATGTGAGATGGAGTAATTGTAATACTATAAGGCTTACAATTACTTAATCAAAATAAGTTTATCTGATCAATTACAGGGAAAAAATTGAATGCAGTACTAGTGCAGACTATGCTTACAAAAACTTTCTTGGTTTATGGAAGGCTTGTTAAAATTTTTCAAAAGATAAGGCTTGACTTATTAAATAAGTTAAAATGTATAGACTTAAGACTTCAAAAGATATCCCACCCGATACCATTTTTACTAGTGTATCTCCAGTTGTACGTGTCCCTAGAAATGTTATCACTTTCAGTAGAATAGCTTGTCTTATTGATAAATCATTTAGGTTAATAATGACGTAATGCGTAAAACAATTATTTTTAATAGTGTTTATTGATACTAGCTAGTTTGCCTTGATTCCGATCTGACCAAAATGAAAAGTCCTATCTTAGAGTTCGAAAAACAAGTCAGATTTAATATCATTTGTCGTGCATTATATTCTTTCTACTCATTATTACTAGTTTGGTGAAAATTTCATGTACTTTAAGAGTATTAAATAAAAAGAAACTTATAATTTGAAGAACATTTTGAAGAGGAGCAGCTTGGCTGTTATGACATTTCATTAGATCAGCAGCATGCAGCTGTAACGAGGGGGAGAAGAAGAAGGAAATAAACAAGGACATAGGCAAAATAACTCCGATGTTGATCCTCTATTGTACTCTTAATTCAACAAAGACCTATTGTTATAACTCCACAACAACTAATCATCGTGGTTGCTCTTTTTTTTTATGAGCACACAAGAATGTTTAATCAGGTTTGGAATGAAATAATTGAATGTTGTAAAAAAGGTAGTTAATTACTAAGGAGTTAAATAATAATGACAATTGCTCAGGATAAGAAAATTCACTCTTCAGTTTCCAAACTCCCAAAATATTGGCGAGCTAAAACATACAACCGATTTTCATCACAGCACATTTGATAATAGAATAAATAATTTGGAGAAGCATTCAGGGTCTTCGAGAGTATTATATTTTTAGTATTTTTGGAAAAGGATCAGTGTCACTTTCTGCATTCAAATAATAGTGATTATTATTGTGTTATTATTGGCTTCGGTCTTTCAAGCTTATGAGTGCACATTTCTACCTAGCTGGAAGCTTGGGTCTGCATGAACATAAAAAATAAAGGCTCAGTCTGTTTACATAACTAAGTATTATATCTATTATATTAAACTTTTGAGCAAACACAACAACTTTTCGGATACGTAGATTTTCAACATTCTATTTTAGTGTATTTATTGAGCAAGTCAAAAGCAAATTGTTTGAAGATGCACATACTATAATTCAAGTACAAATATCATAGTAGCAAGGCTTATGATAATAAATACATACACACATTAATAACATCTATGCAAAAAGTGTAAATAAATAAATGCACTTTGTCTACTAACTTCAAATATGTTTTTCATGAGTAATTAGTCATAATTAAACCCAATATTTACTTTGAAATGCTTTATATTAATTGCAAATAAAAAAGAGGCTGTCGTATGTATACATGAAAAAAAGATAAAAACTGTTTGTAATCTTTTTTAAAAAGAAATTTCTTAAAAGTCCATTAAAAATGATTAGATTTTCTTACTTTCCCTCCATTTATTTATAAGTTTTGGCTTGATGATCAAAATTATCTATATAATTATACAATAGGATCATGACGAATTTTATTACATGATACACAATCGACCGTTAGCAGACAATTGAGAAAAACATTTTTGCTGAAAGGATATTTCGCCGACGGATCTTTTGAAACAATTGGCTAAAAATGATATTTAATATTATTGATAGATGCAATATTTTATTCAATTTGAAATGATAGTATGTTAAATAAGTATTGTTAATATACTATTTATGTACGACAGACGAACTAATCAGAGTTACTTTACAGAAAAATATTTTTTATATTCATTAATCATCATTAAACAAATACAATATTGCAGAAAGTGGCTCGAATGTAGTTTGAATCCTTTAACGTATTAGTACTCTGAATAATAAAGAAACACAACAGCAATTGGAATGAAAAAAGTGCAGGATCTCTTCTCCATTATTAATTAGTTATCATTCGACATGATGGATTGTTTATATTAGAGAAGACCCCTGGATTGACGAACAAGAATAATACCAGACAAGAGCTGTGATTTCATATTCATTGTGATCCTGGATGTGTGAGAAGAAGATGGGATTGTTTGTGGTGAGGAACACGACTAAGAGGATTTGGGGATGTACTCAAAGATTGGGTTGTATTTTTTTTTGCCCAATAGTCCTAGAACCAAATTCGACATATGTTCAAAAATTACCTTAATTAAACTTTTTTATGTTTCCTTACCTATTTCATCCATTTCGCACTCGTAAATATCATTAAAATGCTCAAAATACTTGCTACAGCTCAAAATAATGAAAAACAACAACAAGAAAAAATAAAAATAATAATTAATTCTAACAACATTAGTTTTGGGTTTATCAGCAAGATATAATTTGTTAATATTATAGTTGAAACATTATAATTTCATTTTTGATATAAACTTTTATTATAAATTAATTAACAAATTTTAGTTTCCCAATATGTATTAATTAATTTTGATTAAGTTGAGTGTGATCTATAGAATAACAGCTGATATTACATTAATAGAAATATGTATACCTATAAAAAAAAGAAGAGAAATTAGAAAAGCAAAAGAAATAATTAAAAGTGAACAAATGAGTAAAATTCAAAAAATCTTGCAAAATTTACGATCAATTCCTAGAAAATACTTATCTACAACGTTTATTTTGAAAGATGTTTCAGGAACATGTAAAAAAGTATCGGTGGCAATGTCTATTCTAAACAAATTTTAAGCAATTTAAAAAATATACAGTAACAAAATCCCGGTTGATCATGGGAAATTGAGAAATAATTTTGTCAAATTGTGAAAAAATTATTTTTTCAAATTATTATCTCACAAAAAATTTATCTGTAAAATTGTTATTTGTCTTTTGTCACTTTTTTCAATTTTTTTTACCAAAATGCCTCCTTTTTGAAAAATCTTAGTGATGGTCCTATATGGATGTACTAAATACAAGCAACATTTTAGATATTGTTTTTCTGTTCTATTGAAATCAGTCGATCACACCACCTATACAACGTTTTCATTTGATGTCATCATTGTGTTAATTTGTCATCTTCTATGTGGAATTTGTCTTTTTTTTAAAGGTTTTTTTCATATTGTTATGTATTTTTTCCAATGTGTCAAAAGTATGAATATTGATTATTTTCTGGTTTTGAGTTTCTGGAAACGGTGTCTCAAGGGTCCTTCAGATGTCAAAAATAGCACTTTTTCAGTTGTTTTATGGTATTGAGTTAAAAAAAAAGTTGTTGACTGACTTGATTATCTTGCAAAATTAAGCAAAAATATAAATTGTCCTTTTCCGTTAGATTTTTTTTTTTTTGTGCGCTAATGGGCAACTTTGGTGCAGAAATCATTCATAGATTAAACATCTTAGGAAATTTAAAATAAAGTGGGTGCTAAAAAACTTTTGTTTTCGACTAACAAAATTATAAATAATTTTCTAAGTACCATTCAAGAATCATTCTTTTTTGTGAAGGCTCTAAAAAGTTATCGAAAACATTAAGAAATTTTCAATGCAGGAGATCCATTTATTAAATGTATTTATCCACTGGAGCTGAAAACTAAAGATTTGTACATTGCTGTTGTTGTCCCCAACTCTTATTAATTAAATTGCACTAGGCCATAATTGCTCCATTTCTGTGGGGACAGGCGAGAATATAGTATTTCTATATGCAGGTATCCATATTTTAAAATTTCTCTCAAATTCCACTTTTGAATACTTTCAAAGATAATTTAAAGTTGCAGATGATTAAATAGGAGATTTGCAGATTTATACTTTTGATTTTTTTTCCCACGTCCTCAGAGAAATGGTTCCTAAACAGAAAATTTTCTAAAACTCTTGAAGTAGTATCCAAATTCGATAGAGATATGCAGTATAAGTACCTTTTATGCAAATATTAAAAACTACTTACCATTTATTCCTGAAAATGTTCGATATCTAAATTTTACTGCAGAATACTTTTGACATAATGAAAATTCGATGAAATTTAACCTTTTTAATGGCGTGAGCAATTGGAAGATCAATATTATATTAGAAACAACCCTCTATGTGTTATATACGATGAAACTACAAAGAAACATAAAATATAGCAAAACATTATAGTCGTGTTTTATAGAGCGTATATTTTTTTGCCCTAACTTTGGAGTTTTTGATTTTTTTTTCTATGCCTGTCAAACATGTCTAATGAAGAACAAACAAACAAATTTAATATAAAAAAACAAATATTTCACAAGACTACGTGTAAGAAAAAATATATTTAAATAGTAAAACGTTTTATCTAAGTTACGAATAATAGATGAGCCATTTTTTATGGACTTGGAGCTTGATGAATTGAACTGAACCATGTGCACTCGGCAGTATGATTTATGTCTAAGTAGAGTATTCATTATTTTTGCAACTTGTATAAGGTTGATTGTTGATTACATCATTGGCGGATATATATGGAACAACTTTTATTTTAATGCTTCTTTAAACATTAAGACGAAACGTCAAAACTTAGAAAACAATGCGTTCCTACTAAATGAGACACTTATTGTAACTAACTGCATGTCTTTCTACTCCTATGTGACCCAGAAAATTACATTTCACTCACACAATTAAACAAATAAAACATTTACATCGTATATGGAAAAAAACAATATTTTAATTGATGGTTTCGATTGATGAACCAACTTGTTTATCGACTAATACTTAATAAGTACTGAGTGCATATTTGCTAATTTAAAAATTTAAATGTATCTAAATAAAGGAGCTTCCTGAAATTTTTTACTCCATATTTTTTTTTCTTGACAATTTGAGAAAAAATAAATTAAATTTTACAACTGTTTTATTTTATATAGCATCATCCTGTAGTGATACCTGCCTCTATAAGAGAATGGAAACTACTACATGCCTTTTTGATACTTCCTTCAAGAAGTATGTCCCAAGTACAGATAATCTCTTTTTGAAGGGAATCCAAATTTGGATAAGGAGTAGAATTGTACTCCGTCTCGACGATGCTCTACCAGAAATATTCAAAATACTGGAGATCAGGGGATGAGAAGCATATATTCGAGCAAAAATATTTTCAGCATCTTTTGTTTTCTATTGTGAATAGTAGCAGATCCTTGGTTCAGGTTGGGTCAGACTTTATTAATCTTTATTTAGTAACACTAAAGTAGGCATCTTCCTTTCTTTTTTTTACTCACTAAATCCAATTTAACTCATAAGAAATTACTTGGATGATAAACTTATTTTGATTGTAAATAGTTGTTAGACTGACGTCTACAATCTTGGTGATATCCTTTTTTGACATTCACCTCTTCAAGGGAATTAATTCTATTTTTTCATTTATTCAAAAACATATTCTCTTTTGTTATAACTATGTAGTTAAATCATTATCGTTCTTATTGCTCATATAATATGATAATGGTTACTCTCATTAAAGCATAAAAGCCTATAACACATGAAGCCTCAAAAATCAATTCTGCTAATCTTTTTTTGCCTATGTTTTTATATTAGGGTGAAACTTATTTTTAAGTTTTCAAATTGTTAGAGTTTTAGGGTTGCAAAAATGGTTTGTCTCTTCTAAAATTACCGTCTGCAAATTTTAAGCCACATTGGAATATATTTTAAGATAGATCAACCACTCTAAAGTCAACTCTATTTATAAAATAAAATATTTATATATATAGATAAGTGTCTATGTACTACGTAATGTAGTTTTTGAGTGTTTTTTAGCACTGTATATTTAATAAATGTAAGAAATAACAATCCAATCGAGTGTGTACGCCATATTACAAAAAGGAAGTATGTATATATGTATAAAGTAATGTTATTCTTGAGAAGAGAACATCTAAGTAATGAGAAACTATGTGTGAGTGTGCTCATGAAAAATGGTGGGTTACACATAAGGTCTCTTGTGGAGTTATCTTCTAAATTGTCCAAGGAAAGTTCTTTTTATTGTTTATTAAAGTACTAATGATATAGCTAAATATATAATTTGCATATAATTATAGACAAATGTCGACACCAGTTCCAAAAACATGTGACATAACTTTCATTCGAAATGGTCACCCTTAGCGTTGACGACAGCCGAAGTCTCTCTGGAAAGGACCTATATGCATGATGCACGCACCATGTCTACAGGGATGGAGTCCCAGGCGGCCATCAGTTTGAAATTCAGGTAGTCCAAATTCTTACTTGGGGTCACACAGGCTCTTTTCCCAACAATAGACCACATGGAGTAATGATAGGTTGGCCCGGAGGGGGTCAGACTGTCTTCTTCCAGAAGTCACTCAAATTGGCCTCACACCAACGCTGCGTCTGTTTGGATATGTGAGGGGGGGTGGGGGAGCACCATCCTGTTGGAAGATCTATGGCTCATTCTGAGAGTGCTATGGGTCCATAGGAACAAAACGTTATCCAGGATGGTGCTGGTTACTCCTTGGTATTGATCTTCACTCAGACTGGCACCAAACACCAGGGGGAACTTCTCTGGCTCAGTCATTTCCGTCCAAACCATCACGGATCACCATCTTCGCCTTTTTTTTGAACAGAATCCGATCATTTTGGGGATTAAAAGCCGGTTCCACAGTTAAAATCTTCCCATCAATGGCCACAATGTTGTGAGTCATGGCAGCTCTCAGCTTCTTAAGAATTACATTGCTTCTCTCAAGTCTTTTAGTCTTGATCTTGCTTTACAGGAGCTGGTGCCTTTTAAATTTGTTGGGATCCATCCAAAAGTATGATCTCGGATAAGATATCTCATTGTTTTTGCAACCATGTTGAAACTCTTGGATGTTTTGATGAGGCTCCTCTTGGGATTTCTTGCAATCCTTGCCTTGAAGACTCTGGGCATCTTTTTTGACCTTGGTCTGCCTGATCTGGGCATGTCCTTGATAGTTTGAGTCTCCTTGTACCACTCAATGGTTATCTTGTTAAGCATGGAATTTACCTACAGGCTTTTCAGGTTCTTTAAGCTTTCTGGTCGAGATTTTTCCTTCTGGTACTCCTTGATTATTTCCCATCTCTAAGCTTCCATTGTTGTTGACAAGACTGTTATCCTATTAAAAACTGTTTGTTTTGATCTAGTTTCAATGCAACTAGAGTTTAAATATACTATATCGCAAGATATAATTATACAATATAAAGTTAATTTAACATGACTTTCCTTGGACCCTGTACATTATCAAAGCAATTTGTGTCATTTCGTCGACTCCTAATAACTCTAGGCCATGCCAGGTACTCCGGCCAGTCAATAATATTACATTAATTTTTTAAACTTTTCTGAATTTACGTATATAAAATGACGATAACTGTTTATAGTTAAATGATAAGCCAAAAGTTCTAATTTAAAAAAGATCATAATATTTGAATAAATTAAAAAAAATTGCTTAAGCCCTTTTGTACATTTTTACTGTAAAAAAAATATTTTTAACCAGCATTTTGTAGTGTATTTTCTTATAAAAATTATGGAATTACATTTTTCTTTAGAAAAAAGATGTTTCTTTCATTTTTAACCGGAAATGCTTCTTATATTTTTTGGTCTCTAAATAATTGGATATGGTGTAAAGAGTTATATAGAAGTAATATAATGCGATTAAATGATTTTTAATTAATAAAAACCTACTAAGTGTGTCCAAAAAAAAAGTTACAATTTAACACATTTTACTTAAACATTATAGAAAAATGTGTTTTTTTTTAAAAACTGAGTTGCATATTTGTAACAAAGATCCTTTATGTGTGGAATAAATATTTTTACTATTTTAATGTATATTTTCAAATTTTTACAAAGATATATACAAAACGGATCCTTTAACAAAGAGCGGGACTTTGTTTCACACTGATTTATAGTCAAACAGTGACCACAAGACTAGTAGTAGTTTAAAGGTACCTAATAAATTAGATAACCTTTTTAGCGACCTTAATTTTAAGGAAAGTGCAAATTTAAAAACATCCCAAGATTTCAAAAGTTTATAAACATGGTTCCACCCTAATTTACATTAAGCCAAACAATGAAGCAAAGAGTAGTAGTATGGATAGCAGTTTGAAGGCTACCTAAGTGGTGCATTTGGAATGCTACTAAACAAACAGCACAACTTTAAAAGTACATTGAACCCTTTTTACGGGGGGGAAGACAACAGAATAGAACAGAAGATCTACCACGTCAATTGAAGCACACAAAGGATCTTTGTTTGTTCCCCTTTTCTTTCTTCGAGTATACATTGTAAACTATATACGCCCCCTTCCCTTCTTTAGCCAACTTTTAAGTATAGATATACCGGTAGTTGCATAAATACGCAGACTATTGTAAATAATTAAACGTGTAATAAAATTCGAATGACGTATTTTTTTTTGAGAATTATATAATAGAGAATTTATTCTGGTATAAAATTTAAGATAATTACTAAATATAACCACCATCAGCTGCTATCACACCCTCCAAGCGCCCGCGGAAGGCCTTGTACACATTGATGATGTAATGGTCTTCCATGGCTGCCGATTGCTCATTGACGCTATCCTTCAATTAGTCAAAATTCGGGTGGCGGGTAGCACAGGCCTTCTTCTCAATTTGCCCCCCACATTGTAGTCAAGGGGATTCAAATCAGGTGATTGAGGTGGGCAAATGTTTTTGTTCCAAAATTGCATGTTGGCAGTGAGCCAATCCTGAGGCATTCCAGATGTATGGGCAGGTCTTTCAGATCTTTTCCCTCCTTGACAAGCTTCTGGACCTTGAACACAGTAGTCCTAGATAGTCCAGTGTCCTTGATTATCTCCTTGACAGACCTACCGGCGCAGAGGAGAGTGGTAACCATATGACGTTTGGTCTCGTCATTCATCGTAAACGACTTTTTTTGATGCGAGTAAGAAAAACAAAAACAAAACCAACAGATTTACCAAGTTACGTGTGCTGGAATTTTTTATTTCCAGTCACGGAACCTTGCGATATAAGCGTTTAAAAATTAGTCCGCGTATTTATGCAACTACCGGTATATATGTATTCAAGTAATCCGATAATAGTAGATTACTAAGAATTTGTTGATGAATATCTACTAATTACTGGCTAACATGGCAAACAACATCACGTATAAAATAGGAAAAGTTATTTCCACTTATTTTACGTATACATTAGATAGATTGCCTTCATATGACGTCAGCGTTGTTGATATAAGGCATTTTGGGGTTTCTAAACAACCAAGCTTTATAGAAATAACTTTTTTTTTGCATTGGTACAAAAGAAAACAAATGAACTGCCTGCCATTTCGGGGGCTTAAATAAACTAGTTTTTTATTATCAAAAACATCGTTTTCAACAATATAAAGGACAGTGGTGAACTTTTTGACATTTAGGGGCATACACAACCAAGTTTTTTTAATCTTATTTCTTTAATATTAAGAAAAAATTATGAGCTATTGAACTTGGGAGGGGGGGGGGCTAAAATACCAAGTTTTATTATCTTAAACCCCTTTTTTCATTAATATTAAGAAAAATAGTGAACTATCGATTATTTTGTGGGCAAAAACGACCAAGATTTATTAGCATTAAAAACTCCTTTTTTTGAGTAACATTAAAAAAATATAAAACTGTTGCCAATTGTAAGGGCCTAAAAAATAAAAAGCATCAAAGTGTATTAAACTTAAAAAAACTCTTTAAAATTAATATAAAAGACAATTGTGAACATTTAATCATTTTAGGGGCTAAAATATATACTCTTTTTCTTTAATATTAAGAAAAATAGTGAGCTATTTGACTTTTTGGGGCCCTAAAAAACAAAGTTTTAGAACCTTAAAAAACCTTGCGATAAAAAATGTTTCAATACAGCCAAATACCAATTATACAGAGAAATAAACATATATCCCACTCTGTATGTTATCTAAAAATAATTTAAGAGCTTTGTAAATTAAAAAAAAAACCAAAAAAACCTACACTATTCATCTTGCAACTACAAAAAGTTTCGCGCTTGCCCCATATGAGTTCTTAATCACTATATTGTCAAATGGTTAAATATTTGAAGTATTTCTTTGATCCATTAAGAACTACTCAGTATATATTTTTTAAAATTACATAAAATAATTGACCCCTTAAAATGTAACAGTAAATTGATTGGCTACACAATAAAGATAAACAAGTGATTTGTTCCTCTTTTTGAGAAATACAAATATGGTCACTTTATATACATATATTATTTAAATCTACAAAATTAGATATGAGACATCCAGAGAGCTAAAAAAATGAGAACGAAATTACCTACATAATCTTCGAAAAAATAACTATAGATGACATATGTAATACATCATATTTTCCCAATTTTTTAAAATCATAAATTAAAACATCATTTTGTGAATTCCTTTTGTTAATCTCACATCCATATAAGTATATCTTATTAACATAAGGGTGAGTTGTTTTAAAGGGGTTTTGATGAATTTTTTTTCGAATTTTGAATCGGAAAAAGTTGCACATTGGCATATCAATAGTTTTTGTAAAACTAATAGTTTAGGAGTGAGGGTTTCAGAGGTTTTTCAATACACATATCTACTTTTTTATAGTGTTTAGTTTTTCTTAAAAGGATTTCTTTTATGACGGCAAAATTTATTTATTATATTATAAGGACAAAACCATCTCTATTGTTGTGCCAGGCCCTATTTATTCGGTCTATTCCAGTCTCTTCTGTCCTGGTTGTCGCACCTTCGAACTGTTAGTGCTATAACTGATAGAAAAAATAGAAATACAGTTGTGTAACGTCATCGAAGAACAAACTTTTTCTGTTTAGGACTGATATACAGGACTGAAATGTACCAAACCGAGACTGAATCAGGACTTTTTAACATTTGAATTGAATTTTCCTAGAATTGGATAATTGCATTTAAGGTAATAAGTAATAGTTAAAATAAGTCTATTATTTTTCCAATAGATGGCTTTAGTAATGTGCATCTCACGTTGTACAAGTGTGATTGGGTTACACGTGATAGTATTAGAAAGATACGATTTCGTACTAAAAAACAGTTCTGTAATTTTTGACTAGGTATTGTTCAAGTGCACGTTTTAGATGGACACCATCAAAGAGAAAATACGCCATTTCTGTATAAAACACCAGCCAGGCTGATAAAAAAGACAAAAATAAAAGTTTTAGTCTTGATACAGCCCATCACGTGCAATTTTGGTTTCGTCAATTCCGTAACGGTAATTTTGATGTCAAAGATGCACCACGCATTGAAGCACCAATTCTCAAACATGTGGATGAAATGATTGAAAAATTCAAGTTTAACCGTCATATAAGCACTTTTTTTATTTTCAAGGATATCAGTATTAATAGAAAAAAAAAAAAAAATAATAATTGATGTCTTTTTACTAAAACTAATATAGGCACAATTTGAAATTAGCACATTAATAAACTTAATGTTACGTGAATTTTTAATTTCTTTCTGTCTCAAAATTTGGTTCAAATCTATTAATATTGTATTAAGTATTAGAAAAATGATAATCAAAAAATTCTGAAAAATTACATTTGATACTAAACTTTTTTGGTATTGATTCTTAATCAGTACTACCATAATTGAATATAGAATTTAAAACCTTCTTCTTTTTTTTTTACCATGTGCATGATTATTTTAAAAAAAAAATTGGTAAAACTTTTGTTTCGGTCTTGATGCATCAGATGCTTGGTAAAAAATAAAGACTTGATTTGTGAGACCTTTAATTCCTTTTTCCACAGTTAAAAATTGGAAACATGACCATTTAATTATTGCATGTAAAAAAGGCCGGTCTTTTCCTGCAACAACCAAGGCACTTTTCTATGGACTCCTAAATTGCAAGGGATATATACATATAAAAAACAAAAAAAAACTGACTTTGAGAGACCCGATCAGCGTGAAAATTTTTAAAGCCGTTGTAATAGATACAACATCAGGAGAAGTTGCTTTTAGTAGCAAAATACCGATAGCCTATGGACAATTATGGTACCTTGCATCTGACGTAGTAAGGTGATTACATTCTGAATCAGGACGTCATTTGAAAACTATAAAATATACTGTTAGTTTTTCTAGAAGGTATCATTGTCATTAAAAAAATTTATAGCTGCGTAAATTTTATAACTTTATTTTAATTTTAACTTTTTACGTTTTTTACATATTTGTATTAATCTACAAAAAAATATATTTCAATAAATATATTTTTTTATTGATGTTGTGCTTTCTTTTTGTTTTTTTCAATATTGTATGTGAATACTTTTTAAAATTTTTTGACATTCAGACGAAATTAGAAAAAAA
Organism: Lepeophtheirus salmonis; assembly: GCF_016086655.4. Lineage (NCBI taxonomy): Eukaryota > Metazoa > Arthropoda > Copepoda > Siphonostomatoida > Caligidae > Lepeophtheirus > Lepeophtheirus salmonis. The sequence continues at coordinate 34,356,267 of NC_052136.2, forward strand.
ACAAAACTCGTCTATCTCTGGAGGTCTAATTTTAAACTAAAATGTTTTTTATTTCATTATTAATTGTATTGCTATATAATAGTTAATAAAAAAACAAAGTTTTTTTTCTCGGTCTGTCTGAATGTATGAATATATGAAAACAAGTTACCGTGTACACTGTGTATAATCTCCAATATATATTTCATAAATATATTTTCATCAAAACAACATCAATTTAGACGCATTGATGAAATATTGCAAACGTGCTCATCGAATGTGTATACTTTATGCGGTGGCCCTGATGTAAATCTTATAAATGTTTTTAATGTAAGAAATAATAATGTATTCGCATTAATGAAATATTGGAGGCGTGGGCGTATAACAAGTGCAATGTTTCTGCTACAGGTGTACGCGTCTAAAACTGAACACTCCTTTAAATTTTACGCCATGCACATATTTGTGATTTTATTGAGTTGAAACCGATTTATACTTCGAGGTAAAGGTCTTGACTAGTTATAAACAAAACTCCAGCAAAATCTAAATAGAAACAGTGAAACAACAGCCGATAATATGGAGAGACGCCGAGTCACAATTTTGGAACTTTCGGCTCGGGGAAAAACTCCTACTGAAATTACCAAGGTTCTGAACTGCAGCCGTACACCTGTTTACAGCGTGGTAGACAAAGGGACTCCTTTGGCGACCATAATATCTAAGTAAAGGCTTCGAAGGACGGACGAAATTGTTGTTGCTGTGTAAAAGTCTGTCGAGGACAAGAGAGGCAAGGTCACCGACAGCGGCCTCTCCAGGGAGTTCAACGTTAGCAGAAGGACCAAGGACCGGCTAGTTAAGAAAGATCTTGGCCTTAAGGTCTACAAGAGAACTCCCCGTCAAGCCCTCAGGCCTTAATATTTAATGGAGTGTTCAGTTTTAGACGCGCACACCTGTATTATTGGTCTCTGATTGATCCATGTTCATTTTAAGTATACTTATGTTATATAAATATAAACACTGGTATGTTCAAATGTATTTTGTTTGTTTTTGTTAGTAGTCACTTATAGGATTGAAATACATATCAGAGATATACACATGATAATTTTTTTTCACCGATTCTTACTATCATTTTCTCATTCTTGAAGACAGACCACGTCATATGAATTGACATATGTATTGAGTAGTTACATATGAAGGTGCTCTTGAAAAACGGAAAGTAACACTGATAATTTCTTGAGAAGTTATTTTATATATAAATAAAGCAAAATTTGTGTTGTAGCCGACATTAAGTTTCTCAGTGTAATGCCGGGTACTATCAAGTAGTTTTTTATGGAATTTAATAATTAAACATCAAAAAGACTATTTGATAAAGTGAGTTTTTTTGTAAAATAAATGAAATCCTTAAAATATGGATCAATAGACTGGTCCAAATTGCATTTTTTTTTTTGGAAATGTTGAGACGTCATAGGGTTAAAATATGCATTTGGCTAATAATAGATGAATGACAAGTTGTGAACAATTAAAAAAAAGTTTTAGAGGTCGGGCAAAGAACTTAGAGTTTTGAAAATTGACGTTTTTTTTCGAAAATATTGTCTTCTTCATTTATTATCATTCAACCATTAGCAAATATGATTAAATTTGTCTTATAACTTGTTTTACATAATGAAATAACCTTTATAAAATATTTATACTTTTTGTTCTTGAATTAGTTTTTTTTGGATTTTAAACGGAATAGTAGTGAAGGACTTTTTTTAACCTATTATTCACAGCGCGCATTATCGATCCTTTTTAAAAAAAATTAAACGGCAATATTGTCAAATCTTTATTGTTAAAAATGAACAATATTTTCAGCAGGACTTTGAACCTTTTGTTACAGAAAGTCAACAAATTCGTTTAAAATATGCAAAAATGTATTTTCTTAAATAATTTCCTACTTTTTTCGTGAACAATTAAGAAAAAAAATTCACAAATCTAAATACTATGTACATACAATGAGTGTTGTTGATATTAAAAAAAAATTTAGTAATCTTTCCTACTTGATGTACTTTTTTTCGAATATGGAAATCTCTTTCGATGGTATGGGACAACTTGTAATAAATATTGCTTTTGCTCTTCATCAGTAATAACTAAAGAGTTGAATTCTTTTATGAGGGCAACTCCTCTTTCAGCCAAATCATTAACACCTATTAAGTTGTTAATGATTGAACACACAGCCTTATAATCTTCTCTTGAATTCCAAGTTTCCGGGTCAGTCTGAAGGAAATTATTTGTTATATCCAAGCATGTAAAAAAGTTTATGTTTATTATTGCTCGCTTTGGTGTATTTGATGGATTAATGGACCTTTCCAAATTGCTTTGGCCATATTTCTTTTTTCTTGAGATTACCCTTTTGGGTCAAAAAATGCCAAGGCTAAATTATGATCGTTTAAATACCACAGAGGCCTTTAAATTTTTTTTTGTTGCAGCTTCTGAAATTTCTGGATTTGGATTTTCAAAAAATTTCAAGCATAAGAGAAATTCAAGATCATGTCATGGAGCAGATATAACATCAGGAGCTGTGAACCAAGCTCTGATATATATTTCCACGATAAAAATAGAAATATTGCGAATCCCTCATATTTCCTTAGTAGTGAGCTTTTATTGATGTCGAAACAAATAAATCTTGATAGCGTACAATGCCTTGCTCATCCAACGAGCATGATGCATAGCTCCTGGTACAATAAAGCGTATACTTCGAGGAGGAATACCTCCAAGAAAAATTATAGCAAGTTCTAATAACTCTTTATAGTCATTTCTATTTGAAAACTATGGAGTTGTCTCTTAGCAAAGTCAATTATACTATTATTAATATATGAAATGACTTTCAAATCATTAGTCATGACCGTCTTAAAGTCTGTTTTGTCGTTTTTTCCCCACTCCTTCTAAAACCTCTTAAAAACTTGAATATCAGGACCACATGAGAGGCCCATACAAATGGAGAACACACTTGCTAAAACCAATTCAAATACATGATGTCGACGGGGTAAGTATATAAGATTTCTTTTCAATTTTGATTCAAGTAATGCACATACACCATTGATTTTCCCAGTGTTGCTTGCTGTTGTATCAAAACATAGAGCTCTCACCAAACGTTTGACATTCCAATCCTCTAGCAACTGATAAATAGCTTTTGCCTGGGCCTTGCCAGTTCCAGAGGCCAACTCAGGAACACCCAGAAGTGGACTAGTACTGAATCCAGATAAAATTACAGGTACACGATCTACCCTTTTTCTCTTTGTTAGGTCCTTCAATAATTTGCCATCCCAATGCATAGTTAAAGTTAAGACAAAAATTGTCTTTCAAGTTACTGTATATTTTATCTCTCTCATGTATCCTTGCCCTCCGTATCGATGATCTGCTGATGTTGAAATCCTGAATACTTTTGCTAATATTTTTAACTGTTGATGCAAGTAAAAAGGTTGCATTTCGATCAGATATTTTTGCTCTGTCTATCGATCCAGACCAATTCAGGACTTACAATACTTTTGACTTTTTTATGTGATCTGTGATGGACTTCATAATCCTTATCACTATCTAACAATGCACTTTCTTCGTCAATATCAGGGTAAGCAATAAATTCTTTTTTTGAGTGGATGTTATCGTCTTTTTTAGCCTTTTGGATTATATATCTCGCCTCTTTGCAGTTTCCATTACTTTTTTTAGAATGGGTTTTATCTTCTACGCCTTTGAAATATCCGAATGATTTTTTTGTTATATGGTATATTAATCTTTTGCTATTCTTGAAAAATAATAAAAAAAAGACATTTTTTGTGGAATGTCAAACAAATCTTATAGTTTACTGCTCTAAAACTAATTATAAATTGTTCAAGTTTTGTCATTCATCTATTTTTATCCAAATGCATATTTTAAGCCTTGACGTCTCAACATCTCAAAAAAGCTGTTTGAGTTGTATAGTCGCATGAGGTGTAGGAAGAACAGGAATTCCAGCTTTTTCACAAAAAAATATAACATCCAATATCACTGTTGAACCACTATCATGAATGATTTTTTGCAATGTTATATTAATCATATCTAGAACATAGATGGCTGAATAATAGTCAAACAATGACAATAATAATTTTTCAAAAAAAATATTTTCTTTTGTAAAATATACCTAACTTGGATTAAAAAAATACATAATTCATACCATCAAGGTTAAGTTACACCCTAAATATTGAGCTTGTCCCATTATAACTTAGGATTTTCATCAAATTCATAAAAACACATTTAAATTAGAAAATATGATCCTCTCCGGCTAGGATGACGTCGTGGGAGTGCTCCCGGAGCTTCTTCAGTTGGTAGAACTGCTCGTCTTCACTCACCCTCTTCATCGACAGCTGCATGTCAGTAGTGGGTTCCTCATGCTCCCAAACTCGTCATTCCGAAGCAGATTCTTCAACTTTCGGAACAGGAACCGGTGACAGAGGTTCATATCTGGGCTGTAGGGGCTCTGTTTGACCGGTTACTCGTCCCTTCGGGTCAGAAACTCCCTTGTTTCAGCAGCAGCGTGAGGATGGGTGTTGTCTCACATCAGGAGACAATACTTCAGCTGAATCCTGTGCTGTTTGAGGTTGTTGAAGCGTTTCCCGGTCGTTTTCAGGTACTGTATTATGGTCTTCCGGTCGTTCTCCTATGTCCTTGTCTCCAGTGGACGTCCAGGGCGTATCCTCTTCTTTAGGGCAAAACTCCCACTATTAAAGTCCTTCCTCCGTCTCTTGATAGTGGAGAGGCCAGAGGTGTCATAGAAAGTACGGACAAGGTCTGTGTGGATCTCGTTGACTGTCTTGCCGAGCTTGTACCGGATCAAAAAGTAGGAGCGAAATTGAGGTGTCTCCATTTGCAGCAGCGAGAGTGGTGATACATAGAAAAGGTGCGATTGTCTACTATTTATACCACTTGTGTGACATCACTCAACCTTTCCCATACAAAAATATGTGATAAGAACGCTGCATTTGGAAATTTTGAGCTATCTTGTTTAATTTTCGAGATAACGAACCGAGCTCTTCATTTATGGTACGCCCTAATATATTTATATAATATATTATGTAAAATTATGATTTCTAGATTCTATTGGATAAATCTATGATTCTCTTTGTCACATAAAATACTTGCGCTTATTGATTGAAATACTTATGAAATGCACTAATATTGATTTTAGATTTATCAGATATAAACGAACATTACATAATCTTACCTTCATAACTATACCTTTCTAGCTCTTTGTTTTTTACCTTACAATATTGATTTATTTTAGGGTGACCCATATTTTGATTTTCTAGAAGGAGGATATATGCACATACAACTGTTGTTACAGGTGAGTAAGTGACCTCTCTAATAATGACAGGAGGGTCTTAGTTGTAAAATTTGTCATATTCTGTGCAAAAATAGCGTTTGCTATGAAATTACTGTATTTATTAGCTTTATTTTTAATTCAGTATTAGTCTTTTTATATAAAAAACAGCAACAGAAGGATAGGACTCTAGCCAACACTGCAAATGAACTGCAAGAATGAAAATTTTTGCAGACATTTGGAACAAAAACATTTTGGCTTCTGTTCATCTGATTTGAACCTTTTGAATATGTAGACCAAGTAAAGTATGCCCGAGGAGGAGACCATTGCAATTACTAGGCTTAGCAAGGATTCCCCGATGACAGCTACAGAGGCCAGGAAGGAAAAATATTTCAAAAGACATGCGTATTAACAGTAAGCTTTCAATTGTAAGACAATATATAACCTGTCAAAAATTATTATTTGTTTTGGACTCTAATTCTCAGTACCCTGTATATTAAGGTCCACAGTCTGGGATCTTGTTCTAGAGGATATATGACTCTCCAAATAAGTTTCGTAAGACTGATCCGAAATAAAATCTGTCACGAACCGAGTTTTAATACAAGTTTGTAGTGTCAACAAATTTAATTTACTATGTATAGCTTTTTTTTAATTATTATTTTAAGTCCTCAAGTAATTATTTATTAATCTTTATAACTCCTTCAATTACATTGTATATACAGGACGAAAAATGAATAAATAATAAACTATTCAGTAACTTTTTTATGCCAACATTAAATTGCTTTACCTGAGTCTTTATTTGGTTAAAATAAAAACAATTATGTACGTTAGACTGTCCACTTATCGAGTTAATATTTTTCTTCGCTAGCACAAAGAGTTTTTCTTTTGGAGACAAGTAAAATACTGATTTTGGTAAAGTTGCAAGCCTCTCAGGCCTATCTTTATGTAATTCTGGTTAAAATGATGGTTGTAGAACAAATGGAGAAACATTACTATGTCTTATCTATATTCTTAAAGTAGGGTTTCTCTCTTACTTTTTTTGATTGTCTGAGGAGAACACCTTTTTAATAACGAATTTGGGTAGCAGTAGCAACTTAGCGCGCCATAATAAAAAAGAAAATAATAATTTAAATTTTTATCAATTTGTAGATAGTATATATATTAATAAATCTTTGGCTGTCCGTCTATTTGCTTGCTTGATTGTCTGACAAGAACTCAATTTAACAACGAGTCTATATTAAAGAAAGAAAAGAAGAGTAAAATTAATAAATAAAACAAAAAATACTAAATGTGCAATGCAATAAGGTTTAGCAACGAGTGTGTGTGGGCGAAGAACAGAAAGTAAGCGTTCCAAATTTAAAGTTCTCCCTAGTTCATCATATCATATTAATTTTTTTTCTCAAGATTTTATTATTGTTCTCTCATTGTTGAGAAAATAACATCTGAGTATTGAAGAGTATTTTTTTTTAAAATAACTCATTTGATTCATCTTCTATTTATTAAAGGAAAGGTAATCTATTTGTTGACGCCTAATAACACTGGGGAATCCCGGGTACTATTGCCAGTCTTTGATAAAACAGAAAAACGGCAAATAATTGACCAAATCTTTGCCCCCTTAGTTAATTAAAAACAACATTTTAAACTCATATACCGATAATGAAAAAAATAAAAAGCACAATTTTTGACTTAAAACTTCCTATTTAGAGCGGCCCAAGAGATCTAAAAATGACACATTTTTGAGAGGCCGTAAATTTTGTCAAACTCCCTTTTTTTATTGTATCATACAGAAAAGGTTTGGTGCAAGAGGAGAAAAGTATTAACCCCGAAAACGGAACAGTCTAATGTAAATACAATGATTGTACAATAATTAATTTATATTTGTCGTAATTATAGTTGTAAAAAAAAAGAAAGGAATGTTTACGATCCTATTTCTACTCGAACGAACAAAGTAATGCGAAAATAAAGTAAATTTTAATTAATTTATGGAAAAATAATTCTTATATGATAGATTCTTATGCATTGATAATGATTAAAATTTGTTCTTCCTCTTCCAAGGATGCATCGTTTCAAGCCATGTGATGTTTCACAATGCTAGTAATATTCTATACATTGAACATGCACTGCCTTTATTTTTTGACCTACTTAATGCTATTCTTTTCTTTTAGAAGAATAGTTGTCAACTATGTATGTATTGATTGTCTTTAACAATTAAAATAACTTTATTTAATAATTACACTATGCCACAAAATTCAGGGTTTGGAAAGACCACCGGCTAAAACCCAAATTTATTACTTTTATTTAAGCCATATAACACGAACATTATCCTTAAAATTTTCAATTGCTGTAAGTTTGCCCTTGTAAGACTTTAAAAAAATTAAGTATTTAGATTATCATTTCGGTTTTGTGCCATATTCTGAAATGAATTAACTAGAAAGATGAAAATTAAAGGTAATAACAAGTTACAAAAAATATTTAAGCATTCAAAAGATAAAATATTAATAAGTTATCTTGAATACAGTTTACACAAAATGGGTCTAATTATACAAAAAACAAATGAAATAAAGGTTTTTATTTCAAAGTTAATATTTTTTCCATTTGTTTTTTGCAATTGTTTTAAATAATGGCTGAAACTAATAAACTAATACAACTTTTAAAAAAAGTTGTCGTAAAAAAAGTTTTATTTTTTTAGTTTAACTTTAAATTTTCTTTTATAATATTTCATAAATATAAAATGTAAAATTGCATAAGAATGTTTCAACTATTTGACTAATAGTAATTTTTTTGTGCCCTTTAAAAACCTTGGGAAAACAAAAATAGATTAAGAATTAATCACTATTTTACAGGCAGGGAAAATTAAACATAAATAAGTGAATAAGATTTTTTACATCTACTCAATAAATACTAATTAAATACCTTGGATATAAAACATATTTAAATTTTGGTTAATCTTTCTTCCCCTTAAATAATATTAATACTGACCTATCACAATTAGTCAAATAATAAAATTAACTATATTTTTATATTATTAATTATTATTACCATAAATTTTCATCTGTATAGTTATTTCATTGCAAAATATGTCCCTCAATCGAAATTATACAGGTAGGCTATAATGCTTTTGCATAGTGTTTTAAATTCGAATAACAAAAAATAGATAGATCAACCCAAAAAAATATTGACAGGGCTTAAGAAATTCATTGAAGAAGGGGTTTAGCTCAATGTCCTCTTTCATTCCATAACTATTTTTCTCCGAAAAGTCATCTTTAGTTTGACCAATACATATTTAAAAAAAGTATATATTATTCACCTATTCCGTTCATAAATTAAAAACATTATTGTATCAATCAACTTTAGTGAAGTTTTGGGCATCATGGAGACAACTGCTATCGATGTAAAGTAGACTAAACTTACAGAGGAAAAACGGTGTTTCGCCGTGACAATAATTTTTGTCCACAACAACATTGGAATGCCATTTCCGGATGTCTCAAATGTGACTGGTGTATCAATCCAGGCAGTACAAAAGATTTGTATAGCTCTACTTGAGACTGATGATTCTAGATCCGTCATTAGTTGCAAAGCATTCGACCAAAAGAGAGCCAGGGTTTAAAATAAATACAGTACAATAATGAAATACACTTCAATATCTTACTTTGTTGACCCAAGTATCTATATATTAGTTTCGTGATCAAAAACCTCTTACCCCATACTATAACAAGACCTTAAGGCAGTTATTCCCAACTTTTGGATCACTACAGCAATACATTATTACTTGATGGCATTTTTTTTATGAAATACATTTCTTAATGCACATCAGGACGCCGCTTATGAAATCCCTGACTTAAACTTTTGGTTCTATACCAAGACCTATAGAACAAAATCTGTTTAAAATTTTATTCCAGTTGCTTTTATCAGGACATACCGCGACCTAAGCATTGAGACCAAGATTTTGAAGGATGCGTACTAAATCAGCTGCAAAACTTGGCCTAAATATAGACAGGACCAAGACCAAAACAAATAGGGAGCACTACATTACTAATAAATATTCCCTGTCAACTTAAAAACCATATAGTCAATTTATATCAACAGATTATTCTTATTGGATCCTTTGTAGATGCTACAAATTAAATTTGAAGAATCCAAAGTTGATTGTAGGCCTAAAATAATGGGGAGTGAACAAATTATATATACATGAACATATTGGTGCTAATATATGTGACTATTTTGAATCAAATAAAGACTCTAAGCTATGGCTAAAATGTTTGGATATCTTAACTCACCAACCAAATTTTAATAAGAACTAATAATTTGGTCAAATATATCTATAAAATACTTACGTGTATTTAAAAATTTACCATGAAGTAAAATAATAATTTGGGATTTTATCATTTTTTTGATATTTTTTCAAGAATGTTTTTATCATATGTATATATCATTTCTACCTCCAACATATCAAGCCCCTCCTTCCAAAACCTTTAAAAAATATTTTAAGCTCATACTAACGGAACCTTTCAAACATATTTTAAACCCTTATTTACTAAGTCTCAAAAATTATAATATTTTTACAAAAGATATTTATTAGTTCATATCATACAGTTCTATTATGCCTCTGCATAACTTTTCTTTTTCAATTTGAAATTTATTAAGCTAACTTTGCAGCCATCATTACCATAAAATTGAGAATAGAATCATAAATTTAAAGCCATTATATCTTTTCTTATGGTTTTCATTTTTTAGGAGGTCTATTGCCCTAAATCTCACTTGAATTACACATATACATGGTCCGAGCATATGGCAATGTACAGTTATTTAAAAAAAATTATGTGTAATATACATAAATGCAATTGGCGGTATTTGTTCTAGAGTTTCTCTCACTGCATCCCGTTTTCCCGGTATTTTTTTGGGGTTTTACACTGAAAAAAACGTTCCTCGTAAATATTATATACCAAGAAAATCTTTCATTTAGTTATTTCTTAGTATAAGTTTCATTTTATTATATATATGGACTGGCTACTCAAAACTTGCAGTAGTATGACTAAATTACGAAAAATTTGATTTTTATAGGATCAAAAAAAGGCAATAAAAAAACCAATTTGTTATATATTTAAATACTATATTTTTAAACCATATACCTTCCTTTACAAATAATTAAAACGCCGGTAAACAGATTGGAAGCTCTTGCCAATGGAGGTCCTGTAAATAGCGTCCACACTGTCATATTAGGAACTTGGGGGGAATCCAAATTTGTATTAGAGGTGTAGTAGATATTATTTTCCCATTCACTGCAAACACCGCTAAGTTCAGAGGGTTGAGGTAAGGGCTCGAGGAGGACCACATGGAGGTACGTCAGAAGTATTTGTTCTTCTTGATAGTATGGGGCTTTAATGTGCTTCTTGATGTTGTAGGCAGTCCAGATGGAGATACTACGATCTCTGCATCCTTTTCCTTTCGTGATGTTGCACTGATATTTTTACACTCAGAAACATGGGGTAAAAACAAAACTTGTTAATTTTTGTTTCAGCTGTCGTTTGGTTGTGTAATGAAATCTCGTATATAAAAATACAAATAAAATTGTAAATCAATCAAAATACTTATTTTTTGTATCTAAGAAATTACCTTGTTTATCATTTAATATTTAAGTTTGTTTTTGCAGGTCAAACCAGGCTACATAATTTCAAAAAGCTGAAACCATGGGTTCTATAAAAAACATCCTGCACACTATAAAGTTTAATGATAAAAATAAAACTATTTATACTTTTAGGGAATAGGAGACAAGACGCTTGAAGTATTAAAGAAACAAAAAAAAAAGTACTTTAATTATAATCACTCATTCTCACACGCGTGTCAAGAGATGAACTTAGCGCACTTACTCAATTTTGAACCTATCCGAATTCAACGTGATAATTTTTTATCCATTGATATGCATGTCGTCTCATAGGTAAGACTAACATAACAATAGTTATTTGTTCTTAAAATATAGAATAAATACAATAACTTCAACAGTATTCTTTATTTACGAACAGGATCCTGATATTTTTTGGGATATCACTCAAACACAATTTCTCTGAAGATGAGAAACCGTTCTATGGACTATGTATGTACTTTGGAAATATCAACTTTACATATTATGCGAATAAAAAGATTTTATTGCAACACTATTTTTATAAATAACAAGTTCCTAATTTTCAAAATTACATATGTACATAAGGTTTTTTGAAAAAAAATAAAAATGTTGAATACTGCTTGCGAAATTAAGTATATAAAGCAAATAAAAGGGTATTTACTACACCCCTAAATATAAAAAAAGGTCGTAAGGGTTGAAAAGCAAAACATGGATTGTTAATTAGTGTACATTTTCTCATTCATATAATAAAGATGTGTGACAATTTTTTTGACATTCTGATTCAGCCATTCTTTGTGCATAAACGAACTATAATCAACATATCCTCATCATGTGTGAGCAAAGAGTCAAAAGGCAGCGCATCTCAGATCTCTTAGATACTGAAGTTGTGATGGCGAAGATGACATACATTGTGGAGGGTTCTAGGAGTGTGGTTTTGAGGGTTAGAAGATGAAAAATAATAGAAACCACCTCTCCAAGAAATCCGAAACTGGAGGGCACCATTTAAAGGGGAATTTTGAATTCCTGTATAGTTTGGAGAAGTCAGGAAAAACGGGTCTCCCTCTCACGCCACTTGTCGAACAGAAAAAATGTGCAAGAATCGCCAAAACCAAATTTTAAGATCTATTCGGAAAAAAATTGTAGCTTCCTAGTATACCTGAACTGAATCACTTGAAATTTTCTGTCTAATTGCCACTTTATCTCTTCCATATAATACAGTTAAGGGTTGGTTTTTTTCGAACAAAAAATTTCTTAAATTAGTTACTGAGGCATTTTATTCATTTTTAAAAAAGTTGATGTTAATGAAAATATTTATAAACTAAATCATATCATTACGAACTTATTCTTCACCCTGTAAATATTTATGATCCTTATTTTTGCAAAGGTTATTTCTTTTTAAGCCACAGGATTTCAATCAACTTTTACACAAAGATTGTTAAAATAATTTTTGTTTTTAACCTTTTAAATATCGATTTCAATGGTTCATTCATTAACTTATGTCAGAGGATGTTGTGATTTTTGTATTATAATACTTAATTCAGACACTCTTTTATATGAAAACTTATTTTTGACTATTGCAAATTGGCACGTGACAAACTTTAGAGTAACCAATTGTTACAATTTTAGATACAGTGCTATTATAAAAAATCACGCACCCTCTTTCATAAATGAATGCGAATTTAAAATTAATTTTTGATAGTTTAATTTATAAAGGCAGTTTAGTGTTAGCGGGCCCAGGGACAAAGATACTCATGAATATGTTATAAAAATTATTTCACTAATTTTTATGGAAAAAATAGAATGTCTTTGTTTCAAATGATTTCTTTTTATAAGCATGATTTTATATTTTATAATTGTATATTTTTTCAAATGACTTTATGACAGAAAAAAAGAAATTTTATATTATAAATTATACTTTTTTCAAATCAGTCAACACTCTTTTTACCTTTTATACCCTTTAAAAAAGTATTAGTTTGTTCTTTAACCAAGCCCGTTAACATGTTCCCAGGTAAAAAAATAACACTTGTAGCCATTAATTCAATTAATTGTACTAATATGAACAATACCCTCGATGTACGAAATGCGATTAGTTCAATTAAAAGACAAAAAAACAACGTATATTCACAAATAAAACCGGCATAGGAAATAATCTTCTAACATTAGTGCTTTGTCAACATCAAAACCTTCAACAATACGAGAAAATTACAATTTATTATTATCTTAATATATAAACATTCATTCACCGCATCATTCCATAAACTTATTTGAGTTAATTTATGTGGATTTGTACTCTAATTTGTGGGATGAGTTGTGATTCATAAGAATTTTAGCTATAGTTTAGAAATTTATATTTGATTTAACCCTTCGCAAGTGAAATGAGATTTTCTGTACTCCAAATTTAATAAAATAGCTTCAATTGGGCATATAATAGATTTATCGCGAGAAAATTTTAGTATACTAATAAAAATACTTTATTGTCGTTGTAAAAATGTACTTTTATGGAATTATTGGTAAACTTTGCAATATTTAATAAAGATTTGTTGAATTTGATTTATTTGTTCACTTTTCAGTGGGACTTTTTCTATTTTCTTTTATTTCCAATTTAAGGTATACACATTGCTACTAATGTAATATCAACTGTTATTCTATATATCACACTTAACCTCATCAAACCTATTTAGTAAATTTTTGGGGCCTACATTTTTTTATTGTCATTAATATTTCATAGAAGTTTTATCAAAAATGAAATTATAATATTTTAACTATAATACTCCCAAATTATCATATATTAATTAATATCTCTAAGATTAACTAACAAAAATACAATAATTTTTTTCCTTGTCTTTGACTCATGTTTATAGCATTTTAATTAATATTTTTGACTGCAAAATATATTAATCAGATTTGAAACACGCCTAAAGGGTTAATAAGAATAATCTTTGTTGATAGAAATTGACGATAATTGATCAGAGAATACAATTGTAATCTACACTCAATTTTGAGAAATATTCTTCTAACTTTTTTTTGTGTTGATTGTCTACTTATGCAAGTTAGTCAAAAAGTGTAGCAACTGTGACCAGCCTCCCCTATATGATAACAGCTCCTTAACACTATTTATTTTTTAATCATTGCACTCGTAAGTACTAGCAATAGATCAACATTATTTTTAGAAATCTTAGATAGATGATCAACACTTTGGCTCTCAACGAAACAACTTTTTCTTCTTCTTCTGAAGTCAAAGTTGTTTTTTGAAGCGTAGGGGTGTTATGTTGACATCATTTAACATTCGTACTCATAAAAAATAAAAATTATGTTCAACTTCCGAAATGAACTATTTAATAATAGATGGAGCTAGAAGAAGAAAGATGATCTTTAATATTTTGCTCATTCTTATCTGGAGTTTTGAGACATTTGCTAACAATTAAATAATATTGATTATATTATAGGATTATATTTTTTATATAAAATAACAGTTGGGTTTTATTCTGTCTACAATTGGTCAATGCTCATAAAAGTCAAAAAGTTTGAGTATCTAAGTCGTGATATATTAATAATTAAAAGAGACGTGAGCTAAATTAATTACAATTTAAAAAATTGGACAAAATTATTACTCAAGGTTAAGCTAATTCTTCAATATAAATTATTCAAATTATTATTTTTCCGAGGCAGTTAGAAAAATTTTTCTATGCCCTAAAAACTTTATTAATAAAATTCCAACACTTTGACTAATACAAATTTTACAAATAATATATCAATGTCCCTAATAAACTTATTTTTATAACTATTTAGGTCTTTTCGATATTTGTTTTCAAACGTCCTTTTTCAATGGATAAATGCAGTGTTTTTAAATTGTTTTTGAAGTATATTAAGAAAATGAATGATTTGGGTGATCTTTTATATAAAAGATCTTTTTTTTTTTGTAGATACGAAATTTTTCGATGATTAAAAAAAAAAGAAAAAATCCTTTCTTACTCCCTGATGTATGATCTTATGATCTAAGAAATAATTATTGGGTTGTATTAATTTGTTTGTTTTCGTTTATTGCTCTCTTATGCTTATGATAATTCAAAAAAGGATCTACGACTCAAGTAGGGAAAAAAGGAAAAGAAAAGTATAAAATATTAATATGGAATGAAAATTTGCCTCACCCAAATCAATTTTAGGATTTCTTTTCTTAAAAAAAAATAGTTATTCGATCAAATGATGATGTGAAAAAAAACGGAAAACAAACAGCCTCATAAAAAATATATACAGGGAGCGGGGATCAATTCGTCATCAAAATATTTTTCTACAAAAAACTACACAAAATATACATTTTTTAACTTTTTTATTGAAAATCAAAACTATGACGAGCATATAGGTATAGAGTAGCCATTCATTCGATATAATCACCGTTGGCATCAATAACGTCCTCAATACGGCCTCTGAACCGACCGCAGGCTCTTCTGACCATCTCATTGTCCATGTTGCCGAATACCTCCTTGATGGAGTCCATCAGGCTGGCCTTGGTGCTATGGGGATGTCTGTTGGTATGTCTCTCGACATAGCCCCAGACAAAATAGTCTAAAAGGATTAAGGTCAGGAGAGTTAGGAGGCCACAAATCCTTGGTTACGACGTCATAACAGTTCTCAGTTAACCACTGCATGGAGATTTTGGACACATGGCAGGGTGCTGAGTCATGTTGCAACACCCAGATCCCTCGCCATGGCCTTCGTGGACATGGTAGGGTCATCCTCAACCATCTTCTTCACCTTGTCGACAAAGTCAGTGTCCCTAACCTTCCTGTCGGCGCCCTCCTCCTTGGTTGCCCTCTTTATGGTAGCATCAACATCCCAGGTGTCCTCTAGCTTCTTACGGATACGCTGAACAGTCTGTAAATTCACTTCTAAGGTTGAAGCAATCGTTGAATTGGAGATTTCACCTCCATTATTAACCAATGCCATGACTACGGCGGACCTCGAAAGCTCCACGTTCCACTTATAGCTCTTTATCTCCTCATATGATGACAGCATGATGCTAACTGAACGACGTATCGTCAGCTGACAAGAATAGCTTTCCTATTTGGTAACCGGATTTTTATTTAATAATGTCGTCCTCAAGTTATCAAGGTTTAAAGTAGGGGATAATTTGATCCCACATGCAGACACTTCTTATAGAATTTCATTCATCTAGAATTCAAGGCCTTAGTTGTCTATTCCAAGTCAAGTCTTGATTCTTTGACTGTGGAATAAAGTCGAGTCCCAATTATTCAAATTATAGACTCAAGTTTAAGTCGATTCTAAGTCCTGTCCTCTGGTTTCAACAGCGATAGATGACTCTGTTCATCTTTCTGTTTTTGCTGTATAAACATTTATCACCTTGAAAATCATAGATTACATTACGATATTCGATGAATAAGCAGGATTCATTTTCAATAGTCTGTCCTTATTTCACAAAATAGTCTAAATTCGTCAGACATGACTCTCTCTACGTTCGATGGTTGTTAAGCTACTAGTGTAGTTCATGGGGGTATCTGTGCACTGACGCATTTAAAAACGCTACTACATAAAATTGATATTAGAAGTTGTACTTGCAGCGTTCATAAGTCATGGTAAATCCCCCAAAATTTTCAGACTAGTCCCTCATTTAAAACACAAAGTGCATTCGGAATACTCTTTATCCTTTTAGACCGAAGGTTTAACATTTATCCAGAATTTAAACAGCTCCTTCTTTTGAATTGATATTTTTTTTTAAAATAAAAAATGAATCGATAAGTCTACAAATTTTCACATATATTTTCTGACTGTTACTTAATTAATAAGTATAACGATGCAAAAAGGTATCCCTAAAAACAAACTACAGGAAATACTTTTTTTTTATTGTTGTTCAAACAAGAAGAAATTTGATTAGGCCCAGCTTATATCGAAATTTGTAAATAAAAAATGGATTTAACAATTCAAATTTTTTTACATATATCCTCTTGTTCTTCTAATGTATCGGAAAAAAAAAAGTATATATAAAAAACTAAAAAATGTCGTTACACTACGTTTAAGATGTGGGGCGTGCCATTTTTTGAAATTACTCTTATGAATATAGCAACAAATGTTAATATTGAAAAAACTTCATTAATTAAGAAAAAAAAATAGAAGTAAGGTATTATCTCCAACATCATGTGCGCCCATATTTAAAACAAAAGTTTAAATAAAGGAAATATTTATGGAGATATTAAATGTTTAAGCTATTATAAATAACCATGTAGGAAAACCTACACTTTGGTCACAAGGGGTGTCATTTTGTTTTATAACTCTTGTCAAAAAAGTATCCAAAAGCATTGAAACACTTGACACGCTGATCACAAGTCTGTAATTAGTGCTTTCGTAGTATATTTTCTTTTGAAGAATTATCGATTTGTTTTTAAGTTTACTCAAGCAACTCAAAATCAATCAAAGTTGATATGATAAAATATAAAATTTTTATCGATTTCATATTTTCTAATTTAATGGAATATAAAAAGCATGTTCACTAACATAGTGTTAAAACAACATCTTTTTTATAGCACGTTTAGTGAACTGGATAGAAAATAAATTTAAAAAACCAAAAAGTATTTAGTTACATGATAAACAATTAAACGATTATAATCATTACGACATTTACATTTTATACTGTTTTATCAAATATTCCATACATATTGCGCTTGTAAATATAAATTAAAAAGCCGAAAACTCTTAAATCACTAAAAATGCATATTTTAAAATAACTTTTACAACATTGGATTCTAAGGAGATAAAATGGTATTAAAAATGAAATAAATATTACATTTATATATATACCTTTTTTTTATATTACTTCCTACAAATTTCAGGGAATCAAATTAGTACTAATCTGTTTTGATGAGGTTGTACTTATGATATAAAATAACACTGGAACATTATACTTTTGTAGCTTCTGTAATATGCCTCAGTCCTTACATTAAAAAAAAAAAAAATAGAATCCAAGAAAATAAACGAAAAAACGAAGGAACTATATTTATGAGAGTCAATTAATTAGATTCACTCAACTTTGATTAAAAATGGCTAAATATACAAATAAACCATACACAGGGCATTATCAAAATAAATAAAGAACTATTTATAATCTGATTAAATGTTTCAGGAGGATTCTGAAAAGTACCAAAAATAGAACGTAGATTCAAACAAAGAAGAAGCATTTTTATAAATCTAGGGGTGTATAATAAAACAACGTATTCTCTGACCTCACCCTCTCAAAATTTAATGGGATCGTACTGCTAACATATATATCTGCCCTACAAAGTTTCACAAAAATTAATTGACAACTTTTTGATTTAATACCGATTACAGACAAATACACCTAAGAACCTAGGTAAAACATGACCTTTGTTCTACTTTATTGGCAGGGACAACAAGCCCAGTAAGTGAGAATAATACTTATAAACCTTAAAAATAGATAGATTCGCCCTACCTTTACACAATTTCTCACTTAGTTACTGTCTAGCTATTATAATAGGGAGATACATATGACTACACAGTACACATTCTGTATAACTCTTACTTTGCGCTATTTTCTTAACGAGGCTTTTCTCACGTTTGTTATAAATGTTGTCCTCCATTTTCTTTTCGATTATAAAATTTTATATTTCATATATGCTTATGTAGTTATTTGAGTATTAATCACTAGGATTGTAAAACCTAAGCATTAGCAGTACTTACCTATTACTGATTAATCAGCCGTATTAAAGTAGTCTTTGTGTCTCTTTGTTGTTAAAAAATGGACTTTTTGATCCGGTCCCATGTTGCAATTGTCCCCTGAATCCCCTCCCCTACCATATACAGTTAAAATAAGCCCAGTAAATGGCACTCATACTTTTAAAATTCTAACATCTTACTCATAGCACAGGTCTAGTCTTACATAGTTACTTTTTGTATCACACTTGCACACTGCACTTGCTGTCTAAAGATGGGTTAACTGAAGTGCTTACGCACAATTAAGCACGCATTAATTCTTCCTTTTTATTATTAGTTTTAGTATCCTTATGTTGAATTTTTTTAGTTTAAAAAAATTAGTGAAGTTCCATAATAATAATCATAAAATTAAATTAAAGGGACCGCTAAATGAGTGTTCAAGGACTTCAGTGAATCCACCTTACATTTAACCAGCGGCATTCTCATGATGAGTCTCTCCTTACATTTTTAAAGAATGTTATCCTTCATTCTCTTATTAATTAAATTAGTGAATTTTTATTTTTTTGCATTTGCATTTTGCAAAAAGTTTTTTACTAAAATTAATAATGATAATTTTAACAGAGTATACTGAAAGCAAAGGTTTTTAACCAGTAGGAGCTAATCCACAGTAATATTTGCGGATTACCATTTAATTTATGCATCCCTTACTATCAACTCATTTTGGACTTTTTTATTAATTATTTTTCGAAGAAAGGTTACACAAGACAACATAAATAAGAACATGAATTTTTTTATAGAAATTGTTGTTTTATAATATCACAATATTATACATGTCAACCTTAAACAAAGGCTATCAAGAAAAATATACATTCTTTCATCACTATAGTGAGTCATGATCAATCTAAAAATAAATGGGGACAAACCCCTTCTTTTCCGATGAAATGATTACTCATTTCATGGTAGTTTTTTCTTTTCTTTTTACAAATTGAATCATTCTACGATGTTATTTATAAAAGTAATATGTGCAAAATATATTCGTTTATTTTTAACTTCCTTTTATTGCGTCTTAATATATTATATTAAGGCGTAATATTTTTAGGTATACAGAATAAGTAGATATATACGTTTTATTTTTTGTATGAATCAATTACGACTTCAAAGGAAATAAGTACTTGATATCTAAGAATTTTAATTTAAAGGGTTAAGCCATCTTTAAAACAGTGTTTTAAAGTGTCCAACAGCATATAAACCTTACACCATTCCCAAGGAGTTACTGTTGCTAACAACCACCCGCCCTTCTCTAGTTATTGTTTAAAGCTGAATATGCTAACAAATTGAAATCAATATCCTTGTCCAATTACATCGTCACTTTTTAGCTCCAGAAATGATGTGAAGGAGGATCAACTCAACCTTTTTTGTTTCCTTCGGGCCAACGTAACTTGGTAAAGATTATCAAGGGGTCACATCACCAGAAAGGCTGGGAACCGCTGCATTAAATAAACTTTAAAAATAGAAACAAGTTCGTGTATCTCATCTAGTATATATTAATATTGTAAGATAAATGATGATTATATCGTTATTGTGCATTCATAAAGTACTAGAAATTGCCATTTTTTTTGTCGTCAATACAAATATATTAAGAAATTTTTAAAATTATTATATATAATAATTGGAATATAATTTTTTAAACTACCATTTTTTTATTAACTTAATAAAATAATATAATTCTATTGGGGCATGAGTGTTGTTTAATTAGATGTACTTTGTTTACATACCCAAGGATAGTGGCGCCATCTTGCGTTTATTATTGTCTAGTTTATAAATAATCAGTAAAAATGATTGTGTTAAAAGATTTGAAATTAAATGTAAATATGTCAATTAGATGACTTCATATTTAATAAGTACTGTTCAAATCCTTTGAGTAGTTTTGGTCGGGATCTAAAGGGGTGTATTATTGCGTTTGGAGGTTTTTTCTAAGTAATTGGATGAACTATTAAAAAGTTGTGATTTTTCCATGTTAGCACTTGATGTCTTAACTATCAATTTTACCTAGACAGCATTAAAAAAAAGTTAACAAATAATCTAAAAAAAAGTTCAATTAATCCTATAAGGACCAAATTGTTTTTTAGTGAATTTTAAAATTTTGTTAATTTGTTTTTATCATGAATATGCGTCATTTATAGTATAACTGGTAGAAAATTTAAAAAAATAGCCAAACTTATTCATTTCTTTGTGAAATGGAACATACGTTTAAAAAATTGTGAATAGATGGTTAAAATATTGCTTCCAAATAGCGCATATACGTACTAATTAGTAGCTCAGGCTAAAAAAGTCAAATGTTATCATATTTTACTATTATTTTTTCTTGTCCATAGTTTACCTAGAAGTTGAAGTAAATAGACAAATTAGTTGAGTAAGATGCACCGGAGATCTACCGACATTCCTTACAATGTAAACAATGATGCAAGACGCTATGTAGGGCGGGTTTTTTTAAATGATTGAGTGAGCAAGACCATAAATAATACTACTCCAGGTGTAAAACTTTTGTGCCACAAGCTATTTGTGCATGTGTTTTGAAATGACTCACATATGTGTTTCAATGGCCCTTTTGTATTAAAGAAAAAAGTTGGGTACACTCATTGACCTCATGTATGGGTCAAATAGTTTTTGTAGACTTTTTCTTGAATAACTACAAAAATTGATACCTTTTATACAAATTTGGGAATTCTTTCCGTTTAAACACTTTTACCATTCATTGCATTTCATTTTATATCAAGCAAAAAAGAATATCTTAATCCCAAGAAAAAATTGAATCACATATATTCATGTAGTAAGCGGAGAATAGAGATTAAAAACAACTTATGAAGCACAACACATATATAATTGACATATATTTTCCCCGTTCGACCCCAAAGAAGAAAATGTCATTTTTTGTATAGTCTAATATCAAAGAATACAATTTAGCATTCCTGGAGCAATGCACAAACTAGATTGAGTTCATATATGTACTTTTTCACAATAAGAAACACTTTTTCAATAAATGAACCAAAAAAAGTGCGAGTAATACACGGTACATGAATACTTTATATTTCATTTATTTATTAGAAATAATCCTTTTAGAAAATACTGTTTTCTTACTTTTGAAGTATTGCTTATTCATCTTAAAAAATATATTGACCAATAATTATTCATTCTTGACTTATTAGAAAAAATTTAGCTAAAATTTTCAGATTTTTACCTAAATTTGCGAAATTTAGAACTTTTAGAGGTATGCCCAGTCTTAAAACATTGATCAATATGTCTCAATTCTCATTTTTTATCTAAGAATTTTTTTTTTTTTTTTTTTGACTATATCCTGGGTGTATACATGGGGAAGGAAGAGGGTAGTTGGTGGGGCTGTATCACCGAAATGAAGGAATTTAGTTTTGGTCAAGAAAAAATTATATTATAGTTTTTTCAAAAATCTCAAAAAAACCAAAGTAATACCCAATCCAAATTTCGAAAAACATATTTATGTAAAATCTCATCTATATACTAGCCCTCAGGATTGCGCTTCCTTGGGATTATTTCTTGGTGATTTACATTGATAGAAATTTTTCGACAAATAGTTATTCTTTCAGGAAATTCTGCTTATAATTATTTCATAACATAAAATTAATTTTATTATTACAACTATTTATACATACTGAGTTGACTTTTAGCTTGCGGGTAGGGTTATGTATTCCACAGTTATACAACTCCCAGCTTCATCAAAAAGTAGTTATTGCATTATTAAATATTAAAGTTTTTCTTGGAGGGGAATCGGGTTATGGAATTCAAAAAGCTGGACCCACGGGAACTAAAAAAATTAACCTGCAAACTATTTGTAAAAATGTTCATATGAAGAAAATTGCTTAAAATTTATCATTTCTTCAAAGAATATAAAGATAATTGGTTTAATTTCATATTATTTATTATTTGCAAATGGAATCCCGATATTTTCTAAGATCCTGCAATTTAACTTTAAAAGATTAAAAACCATGTCCAATTTTGTAACATAATGGTAATATATATAAATCTTACAAATAACATAATAGAGGAGCTTTACATTTATCGAGTGCCTTGTCCAATGTCAATATGCTTTCGTTTAATCAAACCAATCCCCTTATTTATCTTCATTTTTTTTCAGATCTACCTACTACGGTTGCAAAAATGTCTCGAATTATATTGGTCCCCTAAATAGCTTTAAATAAAGGAATGAAGCACACCTGTTAGCTTCAGAAGATGCTTGGATGTACTGATATATGTTCCCTGCACAAATGTAGCATTGTATGATACCAGTACAGAAAAACGTTACTTAATCCTTTTTGGTCAATTTCTCTTATGCGACTTTTTGTTTCTTTTGCAAAATTTATATTATTAATTCATCAAATCTGCATGGTTAGCTCTGGAATTGTATAAAATATGACCTATCACACTTGTGAAACTTTTTTAGTTGCAAGCTGAACAGATTTTTGTATTTTCTGTTATCAACATTATTTAATTCATGAAAAGGGAACATCTGAGTAAAAAGTAATAACTAATCCGAAAGGTCATGAAAGACTGAGAGTAAAATTGAGGGATTTCTCAGTAGTTAAAAGTGTAAGCCCTTGTTGAACTCAGAGTAGAATTGAGGATGGAGAACGGTGTAGTTCTTGCCTATGTCGTTGCAAGTTACTGAGGAGGATTTGTCTTCTTTTTTTTTTTCTCCACCTCGTAGCTGCTTGCAGTTAATATAATTAAACGTCATGACAGCTAAGTTACTCTCCTCCCAAACATTCCTGAAATTGTCAAGAATATCCCATAAAACTCATGAAAGACAGAGAGTAACAATGAGAGGTAAACAGGAGTGTAAGTCCTTTTTGGAATCGGAGTAGAATTGAGGATCGACATCCGAATAATTCCTGCCTATGTTCTTGCAAGATCCATGGTGGGATTTGTGTTTATCTCTCGTAGCTACTCGAAGCTAATATAATCATTTCTACTCTTCTATCCACTTGACACACAACTTACTCAACTTATTTATCTTTTTTTTTTGTCGGATCAACCAAAGGGGAGTTGAAAAAATGAAGAATGATGTACTTTGTGTCTCTAAGTATTTGGGTCACTCAACATTTCAAGAAAAATATGATTTTAAAAATCAGTCTAATTTACATAAATATTTGCGAATCTGCGTAAGTTTCGTTTGTGAATAGAAATAGATTTACATAAAGCATTTAATAAACGCTTATATATTTATGTAATTAAACATAAATGTATAATACTGAAAAACTAATAACATCTTCAACAGCATAAAAATAAATTTTCACAAACAGTGTGTTAATTTCTAAGCACATACATACATTGCTTAAAAATAATACAAAAACAAACTCATAACAACTCATATCATTCTCCCATTATATCATGTTACAATATCAAAAAATGTAATAAACAATAAAAAAAATTAAAAAAGTATGTAAATATTATATTACTGTTGAGGCGTCGTCCAAGATTCATTTTTTGCTCGGTTTGGTCACAAGGTTTATTCTTTTATTTTTGCTAAAAAAAATCATTTAATTTTTCTAAAATTAGACGACGAAATACCAGTCAAGACAGAAGATTAGCTAAATAATTTCGCTCTTACCAAAATGATTATGATTTTGGACTTGTCAAAGATTTATAGACCAAAGCTCTACACTAGTGATTGTATATATATTCATATACACTGATATGTTTCTTATTCGATAGAAGTTTTTATACAGTCTTTTTTTGTTAGAAGTGTTGCACGTCGGGTTGGAAATCCTAGAGACTGTTATAATTTTGTTGGTTCTTTAAAGAAATTGGATTTGGATCGGTCACTTATTGTAATTCGGTAGTGATTGACCCTACAAAAAACTGATCTGAATCAATTGGAATAATTTTATTTATCAATTGTTGCTGCTTTTATGTGTGCGTCCAAATTGTGTGCATCGATATAATTCATTTATAGAGGGCTTTCAAGTCTAATGCAAAAAATATATGAGTTAAACAATAAAAATATTTTTCAAAGTATGTGAATATTAGTGTTGATACTAGGTATCTGTAAATTTAGAAGCTAAGAAGTGAAACAAATACCAGTTGATCAATACTTGTGCAAATATAGTTGGTTGCGGAAGTCGACTATACTAGAATACAACGTTATAACAAATAACGCAACCTCTATGAGTTCACTCATTGAATTAAATTAACAAAGTGTGTTTAGCAAAGGGAAGCTAAATTTTCTTTCGTCATGAAGGAAAATGATAAAGTACCGTCATCTATGATGTCATAAAAAACTACACTTTACCTGTGAAAAATATGTTAATAAAGTCAAGGAGTCTACTCAAGCTAAGTATCTTGTTTCGACACTTTGTTTTAAAGGCCAAACTGAAGCCCAACACTACTGATTATATTATGTAATATAGATATTTATTCTAAACCCTGATGGTTTCTTATTTAGTGAATCACTAGTTTCTTAGACTGTCTTTATATTTAGTAGTTTTAGGTTTGGTTAGGAAATCCGCGAGTTGTCTTGGAACTGTTATTTTTTTGTGGTGCACGATTACTTTTCCATACTGTCAATTTATAACACATTTGGTATACATGTGGTTTCATATTACATTTTTTAAAGGTTCATATTCTTTCGAATATTGAAATAATTATACTTTATTGTACATGTAATACACGGCCGTAATTAAGGAGGGGGCTGGCCCCCCAATATTTTTTCAAAGTCACTTCTACCAGATCCTTTAATAACAAAACTTTGATTACCTCACTTTATTATAGGCTCAATTTAGTAGTTAAGGAAGGTGAAGAAAAAATCATTTAGGATCAGCCCCACAAAAAAATTGCACGGTATAATCAATTTTATGGATGATTAAATTGTGTTTCGAAATTATCAATTGTGTGCATCGATATAATGACTTTCTAAAGGGCTCTCAATCATTGATAAAATGACGCTATATAGGATTCTAAAATCTGACGGGAAACTGAATTCAAAATTTGAGAGCCCCGTATCAAATAAAGTGTTTGATATGTGTAATACTTGTTTAGCTGGGATAGAGCGACAATGGGTTATTAGAGTAATACGAAAAAATTCAAACCACGATTTGATAACGACTAAATTTCAGTCCCCTGGATGAAATTACGGTTTTGCTGAAATATATGTCTCAATCGTTCTAATTAATTCATTTAGACTGAACATAGTGAAGAATGTGTCTCAGGCTGAGTCCAACACTAAGATATGCTGATTAATGTAGGCAGATTGTAGGGTTATATTGGTATTTTAGTTTTTAAAATGAGTACAAATCAAATACAAAAGCCCTCCCATAGAACAGACTCTGATATAAGATATAAATAGAGACAGTCATGTTAATCACTTGCATTTTTTCGTTCAACCATTTTTTTTTTTTCGAGTTGGCAACCTGAAAAGTGATTTTGCTTTTCCGAAGCTACTAGGGCCATTCCACGTCAAATCGACCACTCGCCAGACATCACCATCTCTATTTTTTTTTGAAATTTTGTATATAGCTTCTTAATATTGAATAGAAACTTAAAAATCTAAAATTTTAGTTTTCTTTGACCTGCATATCCGGAGTTAGAGGCTCCTAAAGTTTTGTGGCTGCTTTCAAATTTGGGTAAACGCTATAAGCAAAATACTAAGAATGGGATGTACAAAACTTGGGTACAATATTAGAACAAATTTATGTGGACAAATTTATACTCATTTATATATTTTATTATGATATATAGATTTAGTGAAATACAATGGTCTTAATTTTATAAGTGACAAGTCAATACATCAGAAAATAACTTTTGGGCTTTATTAGATCGAACGGCAATTCTGCCAAATATCTTTGAATAACAATTATTAAATTGATAAAATTCACATTACCACATGCAAATAAGATAATATTTAGTGCTCATGGGTAGTAGTTCCCAAACAGTGTTTATTGTGACAAGTTCAAGTGTACCACACGATTTCTGGCAACCATTCATTATTTGCAATGGCTTATAATAATCCAAGTACTTGGTTTAATTGAAATAGGTATGTTGATAAATTTTTATTTGTCAATTTTATCGCTCTTCTAAAATTGCAAGCACGTTCCCGCCCTTGCTTGTTATTCAAAACAATGAGCGCGCTCCAGCTCTCTGTCAAGAATTTAATTTTGAGCAGCGCTCAATTGAGTGACTAATGCATTGGTTATATGTGTATAAGCTAAGATAATTTTTACATTCAAATATACTGTATGAGCTTAATTCAAAGAGGTAGGAGGAGTGTAGCTGGTAGAGATGAATATGGTTGGAAAATAAAAATGAGCAAGTACTTTATGGAAACTAATAATTGGGAGTACTTTAACTACGTATTAGCAAACAACTGGAGGGTTACTTATTTAGTTTCAACATAGCAAATCATTTTCAAAATGGAACATCAGCTTGGCAGCTGTTTAAAAAAAATAAACGTTTGTAGTGATCCATTTAATAAACATAAAACACGAATCCGGAAAAATACTCCATTAGTTCCTGAGGACCGTGTTATAAAATGTTCGTTGACATCAAGAAATATATGCCACCCATGCGAGGAAACACTAAAAAACGAAATATCTCCCCAAATAGATACTGCCATTGAAAACGACACAATGGTCTTATATTCTTCTAACGAAAGTGATTCGGACGAACCTAGCAATTGCAAACTTGCAGTTTTGGACTTCAATAAATGTTTATCAGCATTAGGAGAATGCCCTACAAAAAGTGTTAGTCAAATTACTCCAAAATATGTCCAAGAAAAGGCACAAAAAACATCGGAAGCCTTTCAAAACAAATTAATAGATATTTAAATGGTTTCGGATATAAATGTAAACGAAGAAGAAACTACAAACGCATTAAAGCTCAACAGTTTGATCAACTCATCTCAGATTTACAGGATAAATTTAATAACTCTGCAAAAAAAAAACCAAAAAATTAAGGTCTTGACTATTGTTTCGTATATTTGGCCTATAAGGAAAATTCAAAATACTTTCAAAACAACATATCATTTTGCCAAATTTGCCAAGAAGTTGACCTTGGAAAAATAAATTTTGGCGGGTCTAAATACAAAAAGGGGCTCCAGAATTGATGACCATGTTGCTCAAGACGTGATCAACTTTTATGAATCCAAAGATGTGAGCAGGATAATGCCAGGACAAAAAGAAAACTTGAGAGAATTTGATAAAAATTGAAGTATATCATATTTGAAATTTTTAAGGTCAAAGATTTGACCTCGTGACCTCAAGGGAAAACATACATTTTATTGGGTAAAAGTAAAACATATAGAATACTCAATGTGTAAATATCTATGTAATCACGTGTAAAGTAGATCGATATCATTAAAAATACAAGAAATATAGCTGTTTAAAAACATGGTTGCTGGCCTGGAGGCTGGAACTTTAGGAGCCTCTAACTCCTGATTTGGAGATCAAAGAAGACTACATTTTTAGATTTTAGTGTATCTATTAGAAGTCTAAGCTAGACGTTAATTAGGATTTAATTATCTAAATAATATTTTTCAAAATATTTTCGTGTTTTAAAGACTCTTAAAGTGTTACTGAACTAGTTATGAATGGGTCGATATGAATAACCACTACAACTACATATAGAAAATGGCTTCAAATTCTACATATAATGAGGATGTCACAAACAGTCTTTGTCCTTTCTATATCAATTAAAAAGTAGGTTAGGCCTTTCGAAGCTTTCTTTAGTCTACTTTCAGTACATCAACTCATTCATCCAAGGTGAATGTCCTCTGTTGTTGAATAAACCATGTGTGTGTGTGTGTGTGGATGTAGAAAGTGTGTAAGAGAGAGACAGAGTTTGCATTGTTCCTCTTTTAACGTTATAACGCATTTCCTATGACGTCAAAACGAAAAATATATACGTAAATAAATAAATATATATATATACATAGGGTACACCAGGATCAGTTGAAATACTTTTGCTTTTGACTCAATTGTTGAGAGATGGTATAACTTTGACGGGCTAAAATTTAGCATCACATCCCTGTATGTATGCTCTTCATTAAATCTATGCATTAGCAAAAATGCATCATAGCGGACAAAATTAACAAAAACATGAAAAGCTTAAACATGATTAAGGTTAGCACCTTCAAATTAATTAACTAGTGGAAAAACACATCCTTGTTCCTTAAAATTCAAAATGTCCACCTTCAACCTCAATTGCAGCATCTACGTGAGGTTGGAAGGCCTTTTATACTCTGATGACATACTGATCAGACATGATCAACCACTCCCGCTCAGAGAATGCCTTCTGCTCAACACTTTTTCTTGCAGAACAGCACAGGTCATGCTTCAAGTGGGTTCTGATCTGGTTAGGAAGGAGGCAACAAAGTCCAGGGGCAAAAAATAGGCTAAATTCTCCCTGCACCATACTTGGGGTTCCTTTGATTTGTTAACCGGGGTAGTGTCATGACCTAATTGCCCTCCGGACCTGTAGGACGCAGGTCGTCTTTTGTATTTCACAATTGCACAACCACCAGCTTAACAAATATATCCTCGTTCATTATTTAGTATTCAATTTTTGTTACTGATCAGATTTGTTTACGGTATTCCATAAAGTGGGATCCTTGGGTTCTAAAAAAACTACTCTTGCACAATTTTTCCAGTTGATAAAATGTAGAAAATACAAACAATAAATAAGACTACCTCAAAGTTTCAATTTATTGCGCAGAGTATAGCTGTCATGTCGTTTCATTAGATCACCTACAATCAACAGTGGTAAGAAAGAAAGGGAGACGGAAATAAAAAAAAATTGATCCGATGTTGATCCTCAATTCTACACGAGTCCAACAAGAACTCACTAATTGTAACTCCGTAACTCTAATATTGGGATAATATTTGAAATGCCAAAAAATGATGGATCGACTGAATGAATGTTATACACTTTAAAATAAAAAGAGAACTCTGCCGACTTTAAAAACCATTGATCAATGATTGATACAACAGTAAATTTTGAACCCATAATATAAAAACACGAAAAGATGGCATATATCTCGTACGGCGAAATCTCCTCAAGGCAAAATTACAGGCGACAAAAACATTTTCTGTTAAAAATTACTTCAAACTTTGCAACTGTACTCGGTCTTCCCTACTCCTTATGTACATAAAAAAACGCAAGGAAGGCATTAAGAAGAAAGGATAAAAATTTTTTTGGAACTAACGCATTTCCTTTCTTCCTGAAAGTTGTGTGAAACGATGTGTTGTAACTTGTAGAATCCCATTACAATATACATAGATGACTCATTTAAAAAAAAAAATTATGCCTGTTGTATGAAGTTTTTGGCTTTCTCTCGTTCTAGATATGTAAAGGTTTATACATTTAAAAAGGTTCATATCCTTTTATTATGCAAATATTGAAATTGTATTTTGTAGAAAATACTGTGGAGAAGGTTTGCAAGGTTTTTTTTTTTTTCTTACTACTACAAAGTCAGAGTTTCTGAGTAACTGAGATAATATGAGACAATTTTTCAAAATCATCTATATTTTTAAATATATTATATTCATGTATTTAGAACTTTCACAGTTCACATGTACCTTCATGTTCTGTATTAAAACAAATTCAGCACTTATCTCTAACTCACAAAAATATTTAGAGTAAGGGGCCTTGTTTACAAGACCTCCAAATGACCCTTATTATCCCACACTCAAAGTAAAGTTGCCTTAGCATAAAAAAATATTTTTTATTTTTATTTATTTTTTTGATTTAGCTAATACATTAGGTAACATTGTATAGAGCTCTTCAGGTAAATCTGAACCATCTTTAACTATATCCTGAGCAATAAGGAGATTATTTCCCTCGGTTATTTCAATTTTAAAATGAGAGGTTCAGCACAACTTATAATTCAAAACAAGTATTTCCGATATCCGAGACCCGGAAGAACACTATCATCGTTTTTGCTTGCACTGGGCACAGACAAGCGTACATCAAGATTATGTTCAGACACCCAAAGAGCATAATCTACGACGTCTACAACTGTTGGAAGGAGGAAGGCATATAGGATAAAAATCCAGAAGTCCCAGAGTGATAAAAAACGTACTCGGATAGTTATTGTAGGCCTGTAACGTTCCTTGAAGTCATCTCCTGGTACTCAAATTAACACTCTTGCAAAAAAGCGCCAAGTAAGCCGTGCAACAGTCTCCAGGGGGATAAACACTAACCAGAGGGTGAACTCATACCGCATCCACAAAAAAAAAAAAAAAAATCGGACAAAATGAAGGCCGCCCAGGCTGCCAACGGAAGAAAATCGCTGAACTATTTGAAGCCATTTGGTAACCGAATTTTTCTTTTATTAGGATAACAAAGTGAGAAACAATGGACTGTCAAGAGATCCCACAACATCCAGAACGACAAATGATTGGCCACAAAGAGAGTTACTGTACCCACACAACTTTAAAACCAAGTTTCCGGGTAGAGACATGCCCCTTGGGGTCATTGGGAGCATATATAATCTCATGACCCCGTCTTCTTTGAGCCCAAGGAGAGAGTAGATGTATATACATACTGTTAACTCTAGTCTGACTAAATAATACCTTGGATGAATGCTGATACCAATTGTGTCGAGTTACTGTTTCAACGAGGCCTACAATACTCAAAACTTGTTTAAAGAAGAGAAGATGTTAACTCTTGGCCCTACATAAATCCCATAGCTTATTTCTTTTTGAAGTCGTTAGAGAGGAAGTTCTCTGCCAATTCAAGCAATAGCTTCGACTCTTTGAAGGCCTCAAGCATCAATTACTGGATCAAAGTCTCCCCCGCGGACGTGGTCAAGACCTGTAAATCCTATAGGTTTTGTATCGAGCGAATGATTAGCAAAAATGAAAAAAAAAACAAAAAAACATTCAAATGTTTTTTTCTTTTTATTATAATAACTTGTAAATAAAATTTCAAACCTCTACTTGCCTCCAATATTGATTAGTATGCAGCTCAAGGCAGTCCTGATTACCTGAAATGATTGATGAAATGACTCAGACACTTAGACAGCACATATAATTTAGAAACAAGTGTTTATTTGGATTCATATATGCTACATCTCCTACTTAAAACACATTAGACACATCTATACTAAAATTCATACATGTGCTAGCTCTGAATACATATCCTACAAATTGAGAATTAGGAGGCCTCATGATAATATCAGAAATATTCACAAGGCCCTGACTATTGTTACCCCAATTGACACGACTCTTATTACGAAACTGAGGCATTACATATATTTTATTATGTTACTAAAGAAGTTATCATCTTAGAAAATAATGCTGTTTACCGCATAATTCTCCAAATTTTATTCTATGTTTACTTTTATATCATGTCTTGCACAAAAAATTTAATTTACTAATAGAGTGTAATAAATAAAAACATATGAGTAAGAAAATATAATAAATAGACACCTTTTTCACAGAGGTAGCACAATTAGCTTGAATTCGATATGGCTAAGAGATAATGATGATGTTATTTACCGTGACATTCATTCATAACTATAGACATAATAGTTAATTGTGTATTAGTGTGTCAAAATAGCTTTATTCTGTTGATGGTCCATGCTTGGATTTAAATATTTGTCAAAAATTATAAAAAACAAATCATTTAAAAATTATTTCAAATGTCTAAAATTATAAAGATGGCCAAATAATTCGGTTGTAGATGAAATACAGAAGACATTGATTGCTTCAGTATCAAAAATGTGAATTAAAGAAAAATCCGTTCGTAAAAAGGGTCACAAAGCCAAAAATATTGTGACACTAACACCATGCAACAATATTTTTGCACAAAGGCTAAAAACCACATTTATTAAGGTTACTTAAGCCTTAGAACATGACAATGACCATTAAAACTTTCATACTCTACAGGTTTGGCCTTTCAAGTCATTTTCTTTAAATCAAATTTTTAATGGTATAAATATGATTTTTTGCAATTTTTCGACATGATATAACTTTATAAAGGAAAATAAAGTAAAAAATATAAATGGATACAAATATTTCAGCATTTGAAAAATTTATTTATTCATTACTTTATCTCGATTACAATTAATAAACAACTATAAAAAAATCTAAAAAACGAAGGACCTTACTTAGAGGCTAATATATGTCCTTTGTTTTATCTAAAGTACTTTATATTCTTACTGAAGTTATAGAATATACCTTAAATTTCAATTTGAAAAAAAAAAAGTTTTGAAAAAGGTAGGTTTTGAATCATTTTCGGTAAAATAGTTTTTAATATTTATTAAGAAATGTAAATATAATATGCTGGTTAGACGAAGTAAATTTTGGAGGAAAAAATGAATCTCTTATGAGTATAATAAATTGATTATTTTGAATATAAAGCATCTATAAACTTGTTTTAATCTACTCACATCTTAATTATTTTAGTAAAAATTATAAAAAAGTTTATTAGACAAAAAAAGTTATAATTTTTATTTATTATTTTATCCAAACTTCGGGAATCAAAATAGAGTCCCTCAGTTTTGATTAAGTTCTTTGTATTATGTTTAATAATAGCTTGTATGCCTTATTTCTTGTATTAAAAACAAAAATAATACAAGACAAACAAAAAAAACGACTTCTAACTAAAACAGTTAATTAAATTCACAAAACCTTAATTAAAAAAATAAACAAATAAATCCTAAGCGAGACATTATCAAGGTGAATAAAGAATTATAAATGATCAAATTTAATGGTTGAACAAAATACTGAAAAGTATTAGTGATAAAAGTTGATTTAAAAAGATTTATAATAAAAATCGGGCTGTTTAATATCCCAAGTTCAGTCTATATGTTGTTTGGATTCTAATTCAAATTTGTGAATGAGAGTATTTTAGCACATTTGAAAATAACCCCATTATTTTTTTAAACAATTGACCATGCATTTTCAAGATTTAAGTTAAAAGTAGGGTTCGAAGATTTTTTTCAATGATGTATTTACAATGTTTTAAGGACATAAGTGTCAAATGCGTACATATATTAATAAAATGTTTTTAATAGCTAACCTTTCAATAAAAAACAGTTGTTGAATTTGTCAGTACTTTGCCCTTGAAAGCCTATATAAATTGTTTTAATACATTTGTAATTTATTTCATAGACAGTATGATTGTTGAACCTAATGTTATGTATGAATTTAGACTATCGTTATAAGCAGTTGAATCATCCTGTTTAATGAATGTTTTTATGAACATGACTTATGTAAGTCATTTTTCCCTAAAATGAATGTGGTGAAAAAAATAGAATCTTTTAATTTACTTTCCAATTAAATTAAAGGAAATTAGTGTGGCCCACAAGATGATCTCTTACTTTCATTTTGGTTTACATCCAAAGAATTTTGAGAATCTTGATACTATCTTTTTATGCTGAAATTGCTCAAAAAGGAATACCAAGGGCTTAAAAAAGCTTTTAATATTCAAAATAGTGAAATATAACAAAAAAAATTATGGGTTTTTTATTTAGGGCATGAGGTTAACAGTGAAAAAAATAGGCCTAACTTGGTATAAGGGACGAAATTCTAGTAAGTTGAGCATATCCTATTCGTGTACTATTTTTGCTGTTGAATAGTGATATTAGTGCTGTGCAGATATGCAGTGTGGAAGAAAGTTATAAAATTTGGGAATGTATATGTTGATTCGAGAATAAAAATGTTGAAATTTGCATTTGTGGGATGTCGTTATCTTTAATTTATCATGCGATTTTTCCTCTAAAATGTAACAGAAAAAATGCATGAAATCTGTGAGTAGTTAGCCAAATAAGTCAGTCATAGCGACTGCTATTTACCTCTTATGTACCCTTAGACTAATTGATTTTTAAAATACATTTTGTAAGATTTAATTTTAAAATCATATTGGATACTGTAATATAATATTTCTAAGTAATAGTATAATAAAAGTGTAATTCAACCTTTGGAGACGTGCAAGTATACCATTGCTAAATGAATTTTAAGTAAAAATAAATAACCTTACCTTTTTAAAAAGAAATTTGCCAAATTTGTATACTAAAACATAAATAATCATTCAACATTTTTGATACCATAATTTTTTCTATTTCATTAATGAAAATATAGCTAGATAAAAATACAACTCTGTGATTTAATCATCTTTTTTTAGCCGAAAAGAATAATTGTCTATTTTCGACAAATACAGATTAATCCAAAGCTATCTAATATTTAACGATATATAGATCAGGGTCTAGTATAATTCATATGAACTGTTGATGATATACTCTGATTACGAATCCATGTGTCTTATTATGCATACTTATAAAAACTTTCAAGCATACGTTATGCATACAATTATTTACTTTGAAAATAACAATTTCATAAATTATATTGGCATGTAAACAGACAAAAAACATATATATATATATTTAATCAATACATTAATATTTTAGTAGAGGATCATTAAAAACTACAGTGTGGCTTGTGGTGTGCTCCGATTGAGAAGGACTCCACGATTTGTTTAAAGCTTTGGATTCTGGGTGGAATCTACCCGTACGTATGCTTTGCTGCGTAGAACATTTCCTGGACCTTGATAATAATGTTCTCTATTTTAAAACACTCATCATATGAAGGTGACGTGACGATAAGCCAATCCAGCTTGGTGAGTCTCACTTCAAAGTGGCGTTATATTATATACTTCTTCACTCTGAACATGAATTCTACCATTTAGCAAAAGTAAAAAAACATGAATAAATTTGTGGGAAAAAAATGGTCTATTATTTTTTTTAGAAAACAGAAAAAAAAAAATATATATATACAAGACCTTTTTTAGATATGAAAACTTTGGGATCCGATTTAAATGATAGTTTATAGATTGAACTTTGATCTACAATATCAATGACGGGTTAGTATGAAATATTGTTCAATAAAGGTCGAAAAAAGGTCACCTAAAACAAGGAGACCAAAACGCCATGCAATCCTCACTTTGTAAGAATTTACCACTATTTTAGAGCTCGAGTGTTCAGAGTAAAAGTAAAGTACATCAAAATATGCATTAGAAAGGGTTGGCTAAAATTACATTTGCTTATTTCCACTAGTCAACAAACCCCTCCCATTCTTAGCCTCTTAATTTGTAGAAATAGTACACAGATATGGTAAAATCTTATTTATGTATACGTAGGCTGCTATATGTATTTCTGGGCTAGGCTGGACTAAGTGTTGCCAGGAGCAATTTGACAATTCCTTTGGTAAGTTTGACATTTTTTTAGTATAATTGTGATCAGTATATTTTGACGTACAACCATCATTTGTGTTGTTTACAGTGAAAAAAATAATTTGGCAAAAAAAAATGGAATTAAGTCGTGTATCTTTTTGCGCAATCATTTTTCACAACTTTCGACGTGGATTATCACAACAAGAGTGCATTGATGAACTTAAATCTTTGTATGGCAATGAATCAGCATTCCATAGAACTGAAAGAAACTGGTTTCATGAATTCAATCGTAGCCGACGCTCGTTCAAAGACGAATTCCGTGAAGGTCGTCCAAAAAAAAGATGTAGTGCCAGAGTACATTGATGCCATGCGTGAAGTGATAATGCAAGTTCGTCATGTGACACACCGTGAGATAGAAACATCCTTGGTCATTTCTTCCACCAGCATACATTTGATATTGCATGTACACCTGGTTGTAAAAACAGTTTGTTCTCGTTAGATCCTGCACAATTTGACAATCGCTCTTAAGAAGGCTCGTGTCGATTGATGCAAAGAAATTTTGAAAAAATACGCTCGTGGTACTTCAAAAGACGTTCATAAGATTGTCACAGGTGATGAATCATAGATCTATACGTATAAGTCCAAAACAAAACAACAATCGACGGTGTGGGTCTTCGAAAATGAGCCAAATCCAACGAAAGTTGTTGGTGGAAGAAGCACTTCGAAGCAAATGGTCGCCTGTTTCTTCGACAAAACTGGTATGTGGCGACTGTTCCACTTGAGCACTGTAGGACGGTCAATTTTGAGTGGTATATCACAAAAAGCTGAAGTCTTCGGAGAAATTCGAAAAACGAACAAGAGACGTCGAATAATTGACAATGCGAGCTCTCACACATTGGCTCAAACCAGTGCCTTTATGACCGGCCAAAACGTCGAATTGGGTCATCCACCGTCCAGCCCTGACTTGGCACCCAATTACTTATTTTTATTCCTGCACACCAAGGAAAAAATGCGAAGTCAATGATTTTCGTCCCAAGAAGATGCTGTAGAAGGGTTTAAAAAACCATGTTTTGGAGGTGTCTCAATCGGAGTGGAAAAAGAGCTTCGACAATTGGTTTGAGCGAATGCAAAAGTGCGTAAATCATGCTTGAGAATAATTTGAAAAACAATAATAGTATTTTTCACGATAAATATTCGCATTTTCATTATTAGGCCAGAAATATATATAACAGCTGATGTATATTTCATGTTTCTTTATTTGGTCATTATAGTTTTAAAATTACTCCTTCTTCCCTAGGAACTTTCTTTACTGTCCATATATACATTATGACATATTTCCTTCTCTAGGAACAACTCAATCGGTACCTATGTACATTGAGTTTAAGAGAAGAATTTCTACTGAGAAACTTTTTATTGAGCAACATCACTCTATTAAAGAAAAAAATAATAATTCTCAGCATTACTGACTTAACTGATTTTGGCTCTTTTTTTTCTTACTTTTGGGAGATACATTATAATTAAATAACGACGTATGTTATTCACATATTGAATGTTAGGTAATTCTAATTCTTAATACATCTTCAACAACTTTCACTGTTATCGTCCAATGTGATTTACATTCACTCATCAGACATAATTTTTTTTTACCTGTTATTCTTTAGAGATACAGAAGAGGGGGAAGGGGGGGGGGAATGCATTTTAATTGAATAAAAAAAACCGACATAATAATAATGATACTTTTGTCTGGATATGTACAAAACGTCTAGAGACGCTTTATTTTTTTATGTACTATAGTCGTAAAAACATCAAAATATATAAAACAACGATCTCTCAAATATCTATAAAAAAATTTCCTTGTCTTGAAACTAAAAGGAGGGGAAATTAGAGATCGATCAGCAAAAATTATTCGATTATCAACAGTAAGAGATTAATTGGTGATAGTTACTGATGATATTATCTCTAGTCTATATTAATAAAGCAAAGTTAATCTAGATGTTTGTATGTGTGTTGAACTCTGTAGAGTCATTTTTGAGTGTGTCTTAGGACTATGTAGATACTTGTTTTAAAATATAATAATGCAAAGAATTGAATTTCTATTTCATCTCTGATTTATATTTAATTTGCCAATTTTACAAGGATATAAAATAATCATTATGATACTGAGTTTCAATGTCTAATACAAAGTTGTTGTTTTTTTTCATTCAAAGTCTCTCACATGTATCGATAAGTTATAAGTTATTTTTAAAGTGTTAATGGTATATATCGCAACAACATTTGGAGGAGCCCCTTATTTTATATTTTAAGGTCGACGTTTTGTCCACTCACCGTGAGTAGTTAAATTTCTATCATTCACTTTTTTAAATCCAAAACCGCTCACGCCTCACAGATGATTGCTTACAGTCTTGCGTAAAGATGAAAGTGACTTCCTACACCGTGATTTTCAGACATTGTGCCCAACGGTTCTCGAAAAATACTCCTAATAACTAGTTAAAAGAAATCTTTTTTTTTTCCAAATATTCATTTTTCATTGTTCAGTGAATTATTATTTTTAAATTCAGATCAAGACTCATATGCACGTCTCAAAACTCCGACAGGATGACTAAAATGATAAATAGCAGCTTTTAAAAAAAATCTATAATAAAAATTTAAGTGCAAATTTTTAATTCATAAGAGTGAGATTATGAACTTGGCATTTTTTATTAGTTTTTACGAGAAAATCGTAAATAAAAATAAAAAGAATAATTAAAATGACACTAGCATTGTATATATGGTTTTAGATGGCAAAAAATATTTGTAGTTCTAATTTTTTTCTTTTCCGCGGTAAATGGGACCAAATGGTGCATTGAGTGCAATAGGATACCTACCCCCGCTCACGAATAAGCTTGTTGCTAACTAATATTATATTTATTATTATTTTACAGTCCCTGGGATGTAGCAAATCACTCATCTAAATAATGGAACACAATCATTTTACTCACAAATGAGACAAGGAACTATGAAATTGGGACAGAAAATGAAGGAACTTTAATTAAATACTATTTTCGAACAAAGAAAAACTTAATTAAGATAATAAATCTGTAAAACAAAACCATAAAAAAAGTTAATAATTATATAATAACTTTTCCTAAAGAAAAATTGGGTCATGACGTCATAAATACACATTATAGATAGGCACTAACAAATCACAACGAAGAACAATACTGTATCTACAACAATTGCTTGGAGAAAAAGTAAAAATAATTTTGTTAAATCATAACTACCAATATATGATACATAATAAATCCTCATTTTATAATTTTTAAAAGGGTTTATTAAAAAAAGAGAAATTGCATTGAAATTAAAAGGTAATTACAAAGTAATTACGAGTAGATTAACAACAAAAAGTTTTTATCTTTTGTAAAAACTGCTTTAAGGAAAGAGGCGACAATCATATCTATGGGGGAAAAAAAAATTAGGTTAAGTTTATCATTTGTCACGCATTATTGTTATCTTAGGTCTGCGCCTCCCCAGAAAGGCTCCTCGGCAATTCATTTCCACGGGTGAGGGTGGGAGGGGTAATATGTACTACATGGGAATAGTTATGGAAACACTTTTAACCCTCTATTAACAACCTTTTTACAGCGTGGCTAGCTAACTAGGTGAAACATAAACCCTAAAAATGATACATATTTACATACATAACAAACAGAGTTGAACCATTAATATAATTACATCGTTAAATTTTTGTATAACTTATTTAGGTATTTAATCCCTTTTCTACTCGTTAATTTTAACTAAATTACTTGTATAAATATCAGACAATACAAAAAGTATTGACAATAAATGTTAAGTCAAAGTAATTAGAAACATTTTAATTCATAAGTTTATTTAGTTCATTATTGGAGGATTAAAAAACCTTAAAAATAAAAAAAAATTGGGGCCTCTTTTAAAAAGTCAAATATTATCTTTTTATTTGAGATTTGATGAAATTATTTTTAGAACTACATATTTTTTTGCTTAATTATTATTTCAAAGGACTTGTCGTTTTCCCCCCTGGAGTCTCTTTGTACCTATTGCATGAATGCCTTCATAGTATGAAATTAAATATGGGGCACGGATTCAGTACTTCAAACTAAACCTAATGACAAGTCTGTATGTTGAATTGAAGTTTTACTTAAGTTCCAAATAAAAGACTAAAGTTTTTGGTATATTTTTTGATATAATAATTTGAGATTTCTTGATTAATATAAAGAACTCATTAAAATACTCAATATATATAAAAAAATCTTAATTCGAGCCAGAATAAGCTGGGCAATATAAACAAATATAAGATATACATGTTTTTAACCTTATAACAAAATAAACATTAAAAGTAAATAATTTTTTGCGCCATTTTAAAGACAAAAAAGACACCATTTTAAAAATTGATAAAAAAAATTGCTTGAAATATTTACGGATTTTTATTTTATATATGTTTCATTTTCAATGTAAAATATTTTCCCCTTCTAACTAGTTTTGGGTATAGTTTTAATTTAAAAAAAAAAATGTGTATCCTATATTAGAACGGGTACTTGTAGCCATTCAGCTCTGTGTTAAATCTTCAAGGGTATTCGTGAGAGATACTTCGGAAGACAAAGTAATCAATAAATCTATTTTCTAAAAAAAGGATTATTTTATATACACCAAATCTGAAAAAAATAAATGAAAAATTGCAAATAATATAAGGAAATCCGTTTTTATTTACACATATCTAGTAAGCAAATTTATAGGGTTCAGAGTAATTTTTTATAATGTTCCGATAAGCAATGATGTAGAGTACATAATTGGTCGATTACTTCGAAAAACATTGTACTAGGCGCTACCATGAGCACACTGTACGAGAAGAGGATTGAGATTGCACTGCTCTTTCGCACGGGATTGTCCCGAAAGGTCATCTGGGAGCATACTGGTGGCTCTAAGAAGACAATTTACAATGTATCCATGTGGTTGATGGTCGAAGAAGACCTCAGATATTTTCCAGAAACAGGCAGGAAACCATCCGTGTCCGTCAACCACCTGAAGTCGAGAATAAGACTAACTGCTCAATGGCTGATATGAACACGTCCCCATCAGCAGTAACCAGTGCTCGAAAAAAAGGCAAGGGTTGTGTCCCTTTGTTTACAGAACAGCAGAGAAAAGTGTAGAGAGTTGAAAAAAGATCTTGAATCACTTCAAGGAATCTTGTGGAGTGATTGTGACCTTTTCTGATGAGAAGACCTTTACTGGTCACCTTGTCTTTAACAGGCATAATGATTGTCTATTGCCATTTGGGAATGTAGTAGAGGAACATTTATACGTCCCCACCAAGAAACACTCTTCTTTCTGTAGGATGCAACCAGGCTATGACTCCCGTATGGTTCCTTTTACGATTTAGGCTGAAGGCTGATAAGTACGTTGAAATTATGAACACCAAAGATCTTTCATGGATCAGATCCATCCTCGGCAATTCTCCCCGGGTATGACAACAAATTGGATAACCTTCACACAATTCAAAGAAGACCCAAGAGGGCCTCCTGGCCAACTTGCACTTCTGAGAAAAGAACTTTGTCCACCACAGAGTCCAGACCTAAACTCCCAAGACATTTCCATCTTGACGCACGTGGAATATAAGGCCTACTGGAGACACCTCAAGGAGCTTTTGTTTTTTTGTCAATCTGAGAATTTTTTGCCTTTTGAAGGACTTGCAACCAAGAGTTTTATTTAGATTTCTGTTAACAGTGTCCTTGGAGCATTTTCCGTCAATCTCTGATAAACGACAAGACAATTTCTGCAGCTTTGACGCCTTTTCCCCAAAGATTTGGAAATTATAATTTTTGCTTTGGTGCTAAAAATTTTCTTCCGTCCCTTTCTAGTGATGTGCCCCAGGCTATCATCTTTCTTGGACCTCATCCACCACTTGAGAACAGTTCTGTATGTTATATCCATTTCACTAGCATCCTTTTTGATTCATGATGCAGCCTTTTTTCTATCCACAGCCTCGAAATCATAATCCATAACTGGGCTCTGACTTAATACTTTCAGCTGTGCTTTTTGAACTACAGATGAGTTGTACTACTGGCATACATACTTATAAACATTTGCTGTAATCAAATCCGTTTTTTGGAGTACTTTTAAAACTTTTTATGCAATAAGTATATCCATTCGAATTAACAGTTGATTAATCAATGTACCATTTATTTTGAGACATAGTGTACATGAAAAGGGATCTAAAAACCTTATAAGTGAGAAAAAATATGTTAACAAATTAAACCCCTGATATCGGTTACAAAGCAAACTCAATCTTTTAATTATTATGCATAAATTAAATCGTTATTGTTAATAATATTACCTTAGTTCAATCATTATTGGGTTTCCTAATATTAATGACACAAATAATTAAAAAAAAGCATGGGTTATAGTTGAGAAATAAATTTTAATTATGACCATTTATGAGAGTTAAAAGTACACGTGAGTTAATAAACCTACAACTTTAATCTTTTTTATAAATTGAAATATTAATTTTATC
Organism: Lepeophtheirus salmonis; assembly: GCF_016086655.4. Taxonomy (NCBI): domain Eukaryota; kingdom Metazoa; phylum Arthropoda; class Copepoda; order Siphonostomatoida; family Caligidae; genus Lepeophtheirus; species Lepeophtheirus salmonis. The sequence goes on from NC_052136.2 coordinate 34,398,585, forward strand.
TTGTTCTAACTAATTTTGTATTCCCTAAATTTGCATAAAATAATTAGTATTTCATAGAAGTTTTTATCAAAATATTAAAAATTCCAAATTAAATCTTGTTGAAATGTTGTTATGACTATTTTTAAATTCGACTTTTTTTTTTTTTTTTTTTTGATGTCTTATATTTATAGCATTTTAACTCATATTTACGTGTGCCAAATGAACTCAATCCTTCAAAAAAATATTACAAATACAGGATATCCAGTATAAGTTTGCCGTACGTCATACTTTTTCTTATATCAACCATGAATCCTGACCGTATAATTACTTTCAGGAATACTTTGCTCAGGAGTCGTAGTGTGCAAATTTTTACTGGAGGTTTTCTTCTTAGAATTCCATGAACTCGGATAAGAGTGAATTAATAGCCTAACTAATGTATTTTTACCATTACTTTAGGTCTATAATCCTGCTTCTTATTCAAACGTAATTATTTGTTACCTAATAATAAGTCTTAATATTATATTAATTGTCATCTGATTTTGTGAGGATTTTATCAATCATAATTTGTTGGAATAAGTTTACAGGTAGGATTATACATTCAAAGAAGCTTTTACTATATATTTCTATGCCTATCAACTATACAATAATATTAAATACGCAATATTAAACACGTCTATTATTAATAATGTAATTTAAATTAAGTTTTTTTATTTAAAATATAGGAGCAAATCAAATTTTATCATATCGACGCTTAGTTTAGAATGTATAATTATGTCCCCTATTTTAGCTTAATTATTTTTTGTTACCTATTTGAAGTTGTGTTATATTTTTATGGATCACAATTATTCGAATAAATTTTGACGTTTTACCTAGAACAACTGTAATTTCTGACAATTTGGCAGCCTATCGGAACCTTGGGAATGAGTTAGATATGGTATACTTTACTGTTGTGCATAGGTTTGTGGAATCATTTCATATGTATGCTCAGACGGTTAGGAGTACTTTTCCATACATATCTCAATAAATATATGTGGAGGAAGTGTCTCAAGGATATTAGTTCTTTTACAGAATTCTTGACGACATTATGAGCCAATATCCAATATGCGGTTATTTCATATTTTTCGTTTATGCTCCACTTTTTCTTCTATTTTCTGACTTGACGGATTTGATGTCATATATGTGCTTCACAATGATAACCAATACTTTCATCCATGAAGAAGAAGAAGTATATCGGTAATATTATCCCCAAATTGGAGTTGTTTGATAGCTTTGGATTAAAACATTTCCTTTTGGAAGAATTGGGGATTAAACGAAATGGGATTTGTATTGCTTTCATTTAATGTTTTTAATCTATTTTAGAATGCTTCTTTTCTTTATTTTAGTCTGTCCTTCCACACAATTAGACCTTCCATCTAATTTCGCGATTCTTCGAAGTGCTAGTTATCCGAATAACTTGAAAAAGTCGAGATCCTTCTCTTCCTCATCCGCCAATATATTCTTCAATCACTTCGCGTTCCTACGCTTGAAGTACCAAAGTTATTTCGTTATTATAAAAAGTTAGCAAAATGTAATTTTCAACTATCCTCTGTTGCTGTCTCTAATTTCAAGATAGAAAGAGAAAGCATAACGTCCGAGAAAACTTATACAGGATACCCGTTATAATAATCATTGCATTGATCGCCATGTTATTAACTCGTTTTTATTTTTGAGGTTTGTTTTTTACTCAGTTCCCTAACTGTATTGTAAAAAGGACATTTACGAACGGATGGTTAATAAACACTGTGTACATATGTATCGCATTTTCGTTTTTTGAGAAAATTTCATAAATGCTTACTGATCAGTCTGAAATTTGCAAATTGATAGCTCACGGCATTCATAAAATTTGGTCAATGTTCGGCCCAATCGTTATTATTTACCCATTTTAACACACAAAGTATTTAACTCCATGGCATGATCATGGGTGAATTAGGAAACAAGTTTATTAACTATAAATTAGTAATGGAAACCAAAGGTATATGCTTTAGTCAATGTATCCGCCCTCGGAATTGATTATGAGCTCTAGGTGGTGGTGGAAGTTGATGCAGACCCTCTGAATGTACTAGGGGACTTCTCCAAAATGGCTTTTAACTGTCTCCTAAAGGCTGGAAAAATGTTATCTTTAGTGACGAGTTACTCTCTTCCTTTTTTTGAATCCCAAACAAGCAGGTAGAACGAATTTGGTCAAGAGACCATTGAGACTGATAAGAAATCTACAGGAATCCAAGTCTGAGGAGCAATGTCAGCCTCTGGGCTCTCTGACCTTCACATAATGTTTTCCCCTGACAGCTCATAGCTATGACTCAAATATATTGGAAGGTCATTTTGAACCAATTTTGGCCAGAATAAAATCTTCTGGTACAATTTCATCAAGAAAAATGGTTCACAGGAGGTCGAATATGATTTTTCAACACGATGGTTCTCCTGCACACACTGCTGCTACGACTGAGCCATGGCTCAAAAATCTAAATCAAAGGGGTGTGGCCAGCCAACAGCCCAGATATCAACCTAATTGAAAATCTTCGGTCAATTTTGAAAGACAGAATTGACAGTCTTCTTTCTGCTCCTCGACATTTGAAAGAGTTGGAGAAAACTCCAATGAGAGAGTGGAAAAACTCTGGAGACTCATCAAAATATAATTAATTATATGCCTGCTCGTCTAGATGCTATATTTTGTAGCAAAGGTTCTAAGATTGTAACCTGAATAGAAATATATGTTTTTTTCCACTACATCATTTGTGTTTATTCAATGGGTCATTTATTTTGAGACATAGTGTTGTAAACATTATTGTTAATCTTCAAACGATATATATTACGAATAAACTTACCTTGCTTTGTTTGCCTAATGGCGGACATCATAAATATATTTCATCATACCTTCTACGCTATTAAATTATATTTGCTCATTCTTTGGTCCAATTAACACGCTGAAAAGGTCCAGATTCGGACTGCAGTCTACCAATTGAGTACTATTATAGGTAACATATCCTTCCTCAGTTAAATATCTCCTCGCTAATTACGCCTTTTGTATCTAAAAGTGTTGAAACCCAATCTTTTTTTTTCAGTTTGGTATTAAGGGAGTTTGTAGGCTGGTCTTGATCTATTTTTCGGTCAAGAGTTTAATTCCCACACTGTGAGCATATTGCTTTTTCCAACTCTGTGGATCGAATTTCTCACAATGTAGACCAATTTTTTCTATGTGACCGGTTCAAACCGAATTTTTAAAGAACAAATTTGGTCCAGCTGTGCAATAACAGCCTCAGATTGATCTAAGATTTCCATAGCTAAACCCACACCTAGTTTCGTTACTTCTCAACGTAAGTTTCTGAAACATTATTTTCTGTTAAAACTTTAATATAAGTTCAAAGTATTAATATTATGAAGCTCAAGTTAAAATAAATTATGTATATTTCGCTCTTTTGAGTGCCAAAGCCCTTATGGGCAATAAATTTGTAAGTGGAGAACCAATTCTTAGAGATAACGTAAGAGCAATAGTTTTGTCCTCTGCAGCAAGATATGGTGCTTCTGATTTGAAAATACCAAAGAATAGGCAGTCATTTCTGGAACCATACTATTGATATTGTCAAATATAAATTGTCAGAGTCAACTAAATTTAGAACTACTTTACAAACAATTCTCCGAAGGTATGAACACTTTCATCGAGGGAGACAAATGGATTGATTTTGATGTTTTATATTATTTATGGTATGATTGTTTTTTATGACCTTTTGATTTTCGGAACGTTTAACTATTTTTAGGCGTAGACTTTGTCTCGGAATACTAATTTTAAGCTAGAATACTTATTAATGTTAATGCAATGCAATTTCTTCTAGCAGTTTCATATTATAATATTTTATGTTTTGTATATATCTGTATATAAATCTACATATATGATATGAATAAAGATAAAAAAAAATTATGTATGTCATATTTAAAGTGGGTAACATATGTTTTACAATTCTTATTAGGTCAGTCAACTCTCTAATTATTCTTTCAAATCATCCACAGATGTAATACGTGGAATAAATCATATGTATATATTGTGAAAATAAAATAATTCCTTTTAACACTAATTGACAACTAAATGGATGTGCTAGATTTTTTTATTCTTCAAATCTATTTATTTGTAATAAAATATTTACATTGGGTCGGTTTTTTTGTCAACTTTTGGAATTTCAATTACAGTTAGTGCACAAAATTTGTAATGTTATAAGAAAATACCTATGCAAAATTTCATTGTTTTACGATGTCATTATCTTTACGTCGCAGATCTTTATCAATGTTTGAAAAGGGGAACATTGGCTATTTATATATAGCATTGAGATTAATTTCTCATTATATACTTGTCTAGAAGTTTTAAGACCCAGAGGAGGTTAAGTTGGAGAAGATAATGACATGTAGAGCTGGACTGAGGTCCAAATGGCTATATTAGGTTGAGGATTAAGTTCGTAGGGTCTTTATCAAAAAATATATATATTCAAAGAAAAAATAGTTGCAACAATGACCAAGTATTCATAATAATAATAGTGAATAATCAATTATGTATTAGCCATTATTGTTCAATACCTTTTTCCACCAATATACCAATTTTTATATGCCGTTTTCCCAAAAATCGTCCGGTCTGGAATCGTATAAGTTGTTGAGCCATTTCCCAAGGTCCTCTTCATTATCGAATATAACCCCTCTCAAATGCTTCGACAGAGAGTAGAAAAGATGGTAATCCGTAAGTGTAAGGTCTGGAGAATACAGGGGATACAGAAGAATCTCTCATTCGAGCTCTTGAAGTGTGAATTTCACGACTTTTACGATATGGTGCCCGCCGTTGGCTTGAAGAAGTATTGTTTGACCTTGTCAATTAGGTCTTTTGAGTCACATAGCCTCTTTGACTCGATATAACTGGGCTATTTAGAGCTCTTTGGTGAATGGGGCATTATTTTCAAGCATTCCCCAGTATACCATGCTCGTTCATGCTCGAATTCAGTAGGTCTTCTGCTTCGGTGCAAGTCTTATACGTAAAAATTGCCATTTCTAAATAGTGCAAACCATTTTCGTAATGTACACTCGTAGATGACACCTTCTCAGTATACACTACAAATGTAAAGCTCTGCATCAGCAGCTTTTTGGTCACGATGAAAATCGAACAAGAGTGGGTGTCGAAAGTGTTGATTTTTGCCTACTCAATGCTATTTTTAAGACAGAAAAGTAATTAATATTTGAATGAATTAAAAACTAACAGTTTAACAAATCTTTGTAGAGGAGAAAATGGTCTATCTTATTTACATCATACAGCATAAAAAATCGTTGTAAAACAAACGTAACATCCAACTGCCACAAACATATTCCCTACCTAATATGTTAGGATAATAAGAACTTGCGGGTTGTAAATAATATTGTGTTTCTATATGAAAATCGGAGTACCCTTAATACTAAAATTATTAATAGTCTTATTTACAATCATCCTAATTTGTGGCAAATAGTGTTGGATCGATCCTACGACTGATTTGTTAATCAGTATTTTGTCCTCCCTTCACTCTTTTTTATTTGTCTGATATTTTTTGCCATTCAAAGGGTTATAAGTTGGTCGTTCAGTCTATCTATATTTTTATTTTATTGACTCCAAGCTAGGATTAAAAATATCACAACAAAAAAATAATGAATTATATATTCTAGCGACAACCTTCATACTTTAAATTAAAGATATTAATTTCATCAGCTGAAATGACATGATTAGTAAAAGCTGCTGGAGGTACGATAAAAGACCAATAAGAATGACAAATTTACATGAGGAGCAGTCTTTGAAGTTCTTTGACCGATCCAACACAAGTCACCATATCTATGATGTATGTTCACTAAACTTATTCAAAAATATACTTTTTTTGATCTTTGATATGTTTCTGTATTTTTCTCAATGCTTTCAGATGCGAGATGCTCGAAAAATTATTTTTTAGGGATCTAAATATGGTTTATACCATGGCTTCATCGGCCTTAACCCTATATGGACCAGAGTAAGGTGCAGTAGGAATAAAAAATAAAGTAATACCTTATTTTAGTATTAAGAACCTATGAAAGATGAATATGTCACCAAAAATTATTTTTTTACCATGGAATATATGACCTTTTTTGCATGTGTCCTTTTGAAAGAACAATTTGAATACAAAGTTCTTTTGACACTATTTATTTGCGCTCTGTATAAGCTAAATAACATCAATAAAAAAGAATATAAATCTTTATTTTCTGAAATATTTAAGAACATAATGATGAAAATAGTAACACGTGCTATAAAATTTAAAAACATAATTATAAAAATAACGGTATTTCTTATATAAACTCATACCTATTGAGGAATAATGCATTATGTATTCACTGAGTAGGAAATATTACGAAGCAATTCCTCTCTGCTACAAGACACAAAGAAGTTTTATATTTGCTACATTGCCATTTACTGTTCATAGAACATTGCAGCATTTTACAACACTGCTGATTATGAAGTGGTTCTAAGAAGTGAGAGATTTGGTCCAACCGAATAGGGGCGTCAGGTATAGACTTCATCCTATGACCGATACGCTTCTTCTTTGCCGAAAATCAACTTTGTAAAGAACTTGAAGATTGTTTACCACCTTTTCAATATGTAGTTTTACCTCACAAAATAAGTCCTTTGGCAATTTGATTTTTAAAAGTATGTAAGGCATACTGCTTGTTTGAAGGAACACTTAGTAATGTACAGTCTCTTCTATACAGGATCCAACAGTTCAAAATAGTAACATCTATCAAATGAAATGTTATCTTATGGTACCATTTTTTACTACGAATATGGATCTTATTGAGAGCAACTAAAGAGCCCATCAAATCTACTCCTCCCATAAAATAATGATAAGTTTTGATGATAGATGGATAAGGAATATGAACTACTTTTTTTTTCTTTCTGTCGTATCTTGTGACTTCTCCAACGGGATTGGCTGAACATTTACAATTCTATTATCAAATCAAACTATTTAATTAGTCTAGTTTCTGTGGCCCCCAAAGATGAAAATATTTCCACATATGATCCTCTTTTCTTCTTCAAAAGCTCTTTATCTGATGGAAGAAGGTTTTTTACTCCTGTTTTCTGTTTATTCTAATAGTACCAAACGAATTTATACCCTTTTTAGCCAATTCAGTGACTAAAGAAATGTTTGTGAACCAATTATCGAAATATAAAAGGTGATTTAATCCAGTTGGAATAGATTTGGAAGTTTCAATACTATGTTAGAACTTGCTCCCAAATCTGGTTCCCCTCAACTCGTTGAATGGAGCCATTTTAAAGTCATACCGCATTCCATCCGTTCCGCAAAGGGCAAACAATTTAAACCCCCATTTATGTGGTTTACTAGGGAGATATTGTTTGATGTTGTGCTTTACTTTGAAAGGAACCACTTGCTCATCAACACACATCATTTGTCCCTTATCAATTTGTCTAAATTTTTTCTGGAAATGTGATACTAATGGACGTATTTTGAATATTTTGTCAAATTCTAAATCAACTCTCGGTGGCATATCCTTATTATTTGCAAAATGGAGACAACGGTTTATTTTCTCCCACCTATTTGTTGTAAATATATGACGTATATCCCATCCAGCCGAAAAGACGGTGCTCCAATAATTTCTAACTCTACAGAGTTTTTGTAAGCTCATAATAAGATCCGTTCCAGCTCCTCCACAGTCAGTGATATTGGCTTATTTATTCTTATTTGAGTTGCATATATATTGCTTTGCTCAACGATAAGATTTAGGATATTTTTGTCAAAAAAAATCTAGGAAATATTCGATAAGAGATCCGACTTGGTATGTCTCTGAGAAATGTCCTTTCCATTCAGGATGATCTCTTCCAGAATTTTCATTGCAGAGTTACTATGAGGCAGGGTATTGGACATACTTAGATCCATAAAAAAATGATGTTCGAGCTTCTCACATCTTAAAGCATGAAGAAAAATGAGGAAACATATCAAAATATAAAAAAGTTTATTATTGAATAGGGCTATAGTGTACACCCAGATATTTTTTTAAGAACTTTATGTATTATAATCTTCAAATTTCAACAACTCTTAATTTAAAAAAAAGAGGGTTTTGCTATTCCAAAATGCGTCTTGTTTCCACGAGTGAGATTTCTATGATCAATTAAATTTTGGAAGCACGAAAATTAATAATATGGTACTTTCTCTCCACCACCAACCAATACACATTTGAAATCACAGAGCCTCTTAACTTTGAAAGGACATTTCTAGAGATTATTATATTCAAAAATATATAAATAAATTGAGCATACACGCATTATAATTATGCCTACCCGCTTTATTTTTTATTTTGAATTTTGATGGATATTAATTTTACCTATAAATAAAGTTTTTTCTTAAGGCACCATATCAAGCAAATAATGAAGATACGAATGTAAATAAATTTTGTTAATCCGCGTAAAAAACACATCTTTTTTTATATCTTGAGAAAATAAATATCAAAATATATGTCCAAAATTTTCTTACGTTATATTTTTTTTTGCGGATAAATGGACTACATTTCAATATAATTATAATCCATTCAATACAAACTTTAACTATTTTAAAATATACCATATTAAATATACGAAAAAACAAACAAGGAGAGAGGGTGTGTGAAAAAAATGGTTTATTTACTGACTAATCAATATTTTTAGCCTTTTTGCGTCTGTCCATGCTTTGGATTCTTGAGTATACTGTATAAGTTTGCCCGCACGTCATCCTTTCTCTTTTTATCTTGAAATTGGAGACAGCAACAGAAAAAAGTTGAAATTCAATTATTGCAACCTTTTCATAATAAGGAAATAACTTCAATACGTCAAGCTTAGGGACGCGAAGGGAATAGAAGTTGAAAAAATTGAAATTTCAACTATCCCCTGTAGCTATATCTAATTTTGAGTTAGAAAGAGAAAGTATTACCTGCAGGCAAAGTTATACAGGATATCAAGATTCGTGTCATCCCGTGGTACCTCCTCCCCCTCTAAAATGGAAAAGTAAAACATTTCCTTTTAGTTTAGAATTGAACAATTTAGAGGGATTTCATTATTTCAATGTTGGCTTCTTTAAAAAAGTAATTTGGAAAAGCTAATGTCCCAGTCAAAATTTTAAGAGCAAAAAAAAAATCAAAATCTGGTGTTCACCTCTGAATATTCATACATATTTGGGAGAAAAAGAATATACTAAATATACATATACAAGGACTTCTGATTAAAAGCTCTCCCAAGTATTTTCTTTCCTTCTAGAGGCAAGGACGGGCCTAATTTACAATACAAATTTAGTGAACCATAATTCTGATTTTATTAAAGGTGAAACCTGTCACCTTCTACTTACACAAAAAAATAAAGAATATATATATATATAGAATGGGAGTGCAACTCGCTCGTACACACAATAAGAAAATATGACAACAATAGAAAAAGGATACATTATTAAAAAGGAACATAATAAATACAGGAAATACTAATATAACAATCCCAATGTTACAACTTTGCTATCGAACTTTAATGCTCAATTTCCAACAGCTAAAATGATTACATGTAACATTTTAGTCATAAACTATAAAATAATAAAGTTATTTTCTTTAAAAATTAAAAAAAGAAAAAAAAACACATTTAAAATTTTGAAAATTACATATATGGAAATTTTTTTTGGGAAGAAGAAAAATGCTGAGTATACGTCCAAAAACACTATCCCCTCCGTTAAGCATGGAGATGGAAACGTCGTGTTTCGGGGATGATTCTTGTATAAGGGGAAATAATAATTTCACTGTATCGAATGGAAGACAAAATGGACCATGTAATTTGGAGATATTGGGTGACAATTCTCTTCTATTAGGCCAGGGGACAGCAAATGGGGGGTGGATGGGTCTTCCAGTAGAGAAATGATACAAAACTAACGGTCAATGCAACAAACGAGTGACTCAATAAACATCACATTAAGGTTTTGGAGTGGCCCAGTCAGTCTCTGGAAATAATTACCATTGAAAATCATAATCAAATCGGGAAGGAATCAAATATTAATTTCCTCCTATGGCAAACCTTGAGAGGGAAAATGCAACCAGCATAAATAAACAGAACCATTTCTTTCACAGTAATCTTCATTATATTATATTATAATAGGTCTAGTAACAAGAAAGTAATTATTTTTCTAATAGGTAGCTTTAGTGCTGTTTATCTCACGACTTGACTTTAATTTCACATTTAAAAAAAAATAGAAATGATTTATGGAGGCACTAATTAGTGTATGATCTACTAACATATATAACTGTAGGTGGAATTGTGTTAATTGAACAAGGATGTACGACAATATACCTTAAATATCTCTACATGTGGATATAATATTTATATAAGCCCCTGTTTTAGGGGACTAAATAATTCCTCCAAAATAGGGATTTGTGTGTATATACTTTTAATACTTATAAGAAACAAAAAAGTACTAATTATAATTAAAGTATGTAAATATAATTAAGGGAAGTGATTAGTGTAGGATTTATGTTACATACATACGGTGTGTGTTCAAAATAAACAAATTTAGCAAGGAACGTACCTTTCGTATGCTCTATTTTTTTCATGTTAGTAAACTTGCAACGCACATTTATTTACTGTTTCAGCTGTATAATATGTTTAGTTCGTTTGTGAGAGGCATAACAGTAGTTTGCAAGTTGGGCAATTTTTTGCTATCTCTATTGGTCTCTTTCATTAGGGCGGTTGGGCTTTAGTTTCGATATAATTACAATACACCTATGATTCGTCACCAGTTATGACCCTTAGAGGAAATCATGATCATCTTTGACGTCTATCAATAGTTCAATAGCGAAGGTCATGCGCCGATCCTTTTGGTCAAAATAAAACAGTTTCACATACAACTTATCTGATAGGAATTTTTTTCACTGGTTCAACGTTTTCATCTGTTTTTGACATGATCCATTTAACGTTAAATAAATATAATCGCCTTTTGTTTTAATAAATATTTCTATTCAAACTCAGAAATAGTAGCAATCCTCAAGACGACTTTGAATTTTTGTTTTAGAAGGATCTGTTGGTTTGTTGTTCAACTGCAACTTATATAAAGATGTATGGGGCTGAGGTCTGGTGTGCTTGGAGGGCATACACTTTATCTAAGAAAGTAAAAAAATATAGTCTGACAATAAGTCAATATTTTATTTGCAGTCTGTTATGGAGCAAAGTCTTGATGATGGGGATTGTCAAATAAACAGCGTCCTACCTACACATGAGCAGCTGTTGCAAGTGCTGATTTTTTTTTTGAAAAACAACGACCGCTACCTATATACACGTATGTATATAATTATTTATATGATTGTTGGATCTTGGTATTACTAAAATCCGATAAAAAAAAAATATTATTCCAACAAATTTCTGAAAAAAATCCAATTTCACTTCAACTCAAATTATAATCAAAACTTGAAACACTTGAATAATAATGATCAATCAGAGCTCTAGTAGAACTCGAATGGAGATCCATTTTACAACGGCGTTAAATATGTGCAACATTGTCGATTGCACAATCAGGGGCGTAATTACTGAAAATACTAGGGTGTATGGGTTCTAAATAATATTTTTGGAGTCATTCAGCAAATAAAAAAAAGTATTGCAACTGTCCTTAGTTTTCCCTACTTTCGTGGTTCTTTTCTTGTTTAACTGAAGGCTTGACGTATTATAAAGGGGAACATTATAATGTTAAGCTTCTCAAAAACCCTAACTTTTTTTTATACCTATTAATTAAAAGTTTTACAAATTGCATAATTAACAAACGCTAACTTTCCTGGAATAGATTAATTTTTTTTTGAAAATCCAAATCATAATTATATTGTTTATTTTCATCGATTGTGACCTTGAGTAGCACTCAATCTCCAGACAGTTTTCCTGTGACTAAATATTCATCAGTTGTCTTTGGGTGTTCTTCCTTAGCTTTGACCCAAGAGCTTCTTTCGGCTGGATATTATTGGAGTTCCGAAACATCCTATATTTCTGGGCCAGCGCCAACACATGCCTGATAGGGTTTGTTTTTGGCAAAGCTTTGACGTAAATATTTCCCGTTTAGAACGTGTAAATTTCTTTCATGTGATTCACTTTTTGACATCTTCTGGAACTTCCACATATTAATTTGTCCCAAAATGATTGAGCCTGCCCCAGTACGACAAGAAATTACATTCAAAATTTTTAAAAAAAGTTCTCAATCATATCATAGAGTCACTGCTGGGTCGGATGAAATATTGGAAGTGGTTTTCCAACTTCCACAACTGAGCTCCTCTCCTTTCAATAACTTCATCATCCACTGAACGTCGTTTGTGAGGTCTTCCTGGCTATCAAAATCGTATTCTCAGAGTAGAAGCTTCATCTCACAAATAATAAATCGGTCTCAGAGATTGAGATCCGGGCTGCAGGTACTCTGTTTGATCGTTTCCACCTTTCTCTACGTTAATAACTGCCCCATCACTCGCTCATTCTTGTTGGTCTGAGAGAAAGAATCGCTATTAATGGTAGGGGAAGCTCCGCTAAGACCTCTCCATTGCTCAATCGGGGTTTGTTCTTTAACAAGTCCTTTCACTTGGACGATGTTGTTGGTTTTCCATGTCTCCCGGGGACGCCCTGATGAGACACCTTTCTCGAGCTTAAAGTGCCATCCCGGATCTCACTAGCCCATTGAAAGATGGTTTCACGATTATGGAATGCATCAAGGTTAACGATAGTGAGGTTGGTGTGGATCTCAGATACTGTTTTTCCCACTATGTAGCGTATCAAAGATTACAAACGAAAATTGTGAGACTTCATGATCAGCAAATGTGGTATTTAGGTATTAGGTAATTAGTCTCATAATAACAATCGAATGTTTTTCCACCATAAAATTAATGACAAAATCGATGCTAGTAGAATTTTGTAGCTAACTGTTCTCATTTCCCGATTTCGGCTGCACTCCAAGGACTTAAATATAGGCATGGGTGTCAAGTTGTACGTTTTTGTATGTGTGAGATGAGATTACTGAGAAGAAATTATTATTTCTCTGCATATCAAATGTGCACTCTGTATAGAGTTTTAATAAGGAAAATAAATACAATTTTTGTATAAGCATATACACTGGGGAATATTGTCCTTGTTCAATCAATGCTTCCTTACTCCAAGAACACAGCTTATGATGCCTATAATCTGAGGTGGAGGAAAAGGCCTGATATTGCAAGTTCAAGTCGAGTATTTTATCACAAGTCCTATTCCTATTTTCTTCAAGATCTATAAGTTTATTATCAAGTCGCTTTCGAGTCCTCATATCCTTTAAGCTCATTTCTAGTCCATGTTTATGATAATGGCCACCTAGTATTAAGGTTTATCTGGATTTCAGTATAAAATAGCTTTTGGTACTAGTCGAGTTGCGAGTCTTAGCTATTCAATCCTAGTTAAGTGACACCCCCAAAGAAGGATGCTATGAAAGTTCACAAGCCAAGGCGTGAATAAAAAAGTACCTCTAACTTGGTTTTTGATTTATTACTAGAGGTGTATAAAATATGTCCTAAAAAGTGAAAGCGACCTTGTGTATTTGCAACTTGAATACATTAGTGAACTTTAACTAACAATGAAACCATTTTCACTTAATTGTATTTAATTAAAATGCTGCTGTATTAACTTTTTTTGAATCTGCAAATATCTACACTTGACAAATATGACTAATTTATCAGTGACCGACTGTTAACTCTATAGTCTTTGTATATATGTTCATGTATATACAATTATTATGTTGCACGCATCCATATTTTGTAAGTACTTGATATTTACAGAATTTAAAAATAATATTTTACAGTCATGTATTACTTGCAAAATATTCTTTTAAGATGTGCAATACCTTTTTTTTATTTACATACAATGTAAATGAAAGACATGATTAATGACATCTTAAAAACTATTTGTAAGTGTAAATAAGCCTAAGATTAAAAAAAATATGAATACTTTAAAGTTGTTGTATCTCACTTTAAAAACAATTAGATATAATATCTTGGCAACCCTGAGATCTATGTTTATGAACGAGTGCTCATCATATTTAGCTGACAAAACTGTATATGAAAATGTATTAAATCCTTGAGATAACCCTCGAATACGAACGCTGTGCGGCCATTATTGTATGCCTTTGTGGCAGGTGCACGCCCAAGGACGCAAATAACAACATAGATAATGGACCTAGAGTACTTAAATTTATGTTAACAGATCTTGTATCATGCTAGAATTTTATATTAGTGCAGTTTGTCTAAATTGGGTAATTGGAACCGGATTTATTCCAGAAAACAAACTTTATGTTTTGGAAAGTTGAAATGTGGCCTCTTAGCTCACTGGATCTGAACACTTTGGACAACTATGTATGCGGTGTCTAGAAGAAGAAGTCTAATAGAACTTGCAGATAACAATGTTGACTTCTTACAGGCTTCCTTTCTCGAGGCAGTGACCAATATGGGAAATGAGTCCCTCAAAAAAGCCTGTCCAAGGTTGGAGGCTGTAGTTAAAGTTATTTACTTATTTTTCAAAAGTTGCAGTAACTTTCCACGGTCATTGTCTTCAATTTTGTGATAAAAAGAGAAAGTTTGACCTGCGGGCAAACGTATAAAATGTAGCCCTTTTCGACAAGTTATCGGTATGTAAATAATTTTTGGGGGGAGCAATATTTTTATGATAAAATTTAAGATACTCCACTCATCTGTGCAAAGGGGTGAGGTGCAATTTGTGTGTTCCCGCATTTTTATTCTACAAAGATGTAAAATACTTAGAGCTGGGCACTGGCAACAGTTAAAATGCCAATGCACGTATGTTCAATTAATTGGGGGGGAAATATACCCCCCAGCAATACAAGTCTTATTCCATTTAATTGTTTTGTATGGGACTCTGTTAAATCTGAAACAAATCGAACATCTTATTCCATCAAGTACTCTCTGATTGCCTCTATAAAGGAGACAACGACAAACATGACAAAGACAAATTTGGTTAATGTCTTCTCCTCCTTCCGGGATTGGATCCAAGCTGTGATTGATGGTGGAGGCAGATAATTGAAATGAGCTCCTTCTCAATATTCATATGTACAATTCAAGCCAATTTTCAAGTAAATTTGTCGAAAAAGTAGCCTTCGTGACAGTTTTTTTATTTTTGAAGAGGCGCTTTGTTGATTTATACACCTTGAATAATTTCAGGTGAATTCAGACAATATCAAACAAATGAATGCAAAATATTTCAGACTTGAAGGAATTTTTTTAATGTTCCTTTCATTGATCAAATGGAGTACCACAGATTAAATATATGTAAAGTATATATGTATCTGAAAGTAACTTCGTCTCACCTATGAACTGTCTTTGAAGTATATATATATAGATAATTTGTATATTTTTTCCTCTAGGAGCGATCGTTAATCGAGGCAATGCACATTGAATTCAAGAGAATAATTTAGTCTGAGCTCGTTGTCTAGTGAACTACGTCGTTTCATTACTTTAATTTATATTTAAAAACATACTTTTATTTTAAATACTTTGTCTTATAGTAAAAAATTATCCAGAAAAAAATTGATGTATAAATTTTTTTCTAATGCCATAAAATCTACTTTGTTCTTGAGGATCAACAAATGTAATGGAAATATCTTTCGTGGTGTAGTAGTTTTTATAGTTTCCATATTCAATCATTGTTTATATTCATTAGATTAGTCACTATTTATTTCATAAGAGAGTACTTTATCTACAATACAAAGCAATATTTAATGCACTCTTCTCTACTTGGTCCTGAACCCAGATACAAAGTACCTGGGTGTGGTATAATTAAACCTTTATTATCCAAAAATATCAGAAGTCAAATAGCCATTCCGGCATTAGATACCTAAGCTTTTACGTATCATAATAAAAATCCTTAAACCTTAAAAAGCATGTAGTATTGCTTTACACTTAATAAATAAATGTTTATCATGGTTATTTCACACGGCATTATCACATGCACCACAAGTACACTTTACACTTTTGTTAGTTGTCCAAGTTTCAACTTCTTTTTTTCAAATTAGTGTAATTAATATTAATATGTTGGATTCAAATTAATTCTTATTAGCTCTGAATAATAATTATTAACTATTATTTAAAAAAAATATCATAGTTGGAAGAAATGACCAACATACAACTGATTTAAATCTTTTTTCCGTTTTATTATTGGATGAGAGGTTGTAAGATACAATAAAGGAAAAGGCATATGCTTAATGTTGTTATAAAAATAGTTTTAATAATAACTAATAGTTATATACTAAATAGTAATTCCGGATCCTACTTTGTTCTAGTCCAAAATTTTGGTAAAATGTTCGTAAAATTTGAAACAAATATATGTCTTATTCTGGTTGCAGATCTGGATAGAGAAATTTACTCAATATTTACGTTTAAAGTTTTGAACTTACCTGGATCCAAGAAAAGGTGGACTTGTCCTATATTTCCTTGGTATTGGATACATTTTTATCTATTCTACGTTCCATTTGTTTTGATAATTTTACCATTTTGAAATATATTTGAACTATTAAAACTGGTTAAAAGTGTAAAATAATGAAGATAACAAAATTACACAATAAAATCCGCCCTATTTAATAGTATCGTCATGAGCTACATATACTTTTTTCCGAATCACCTTTTCATATAACATCTACAACATACACACCCCGTGGTCTAGACATGTACGAACATATTATATGTGTATAAATGTAGTAATTCATGTACTATTGAAATAATAGACCAAAATGCACTTGTTACGTCACTTTTTAACAGACAAAGATTCAAATATTAAAGGCAAATGATCATTTCCTTTAGACATACATACATATACATCAAATATAAGTTCATGTTTCTTTAAAAAAAAATCATATTACAATTTGAAATAAATGTATGTAGAACGTCTTCACATAAATTGTTCTACGCAATACAATAAAAAATCGTTTTGTACTCATTCCAAAAATTTAAATTTAAGTTATAAATTCACATGTTTTTGTCTAACTTTAAATATGAGTTATTTTTATTAACAAATTTAGATACAAAAAAAAAAAACGTATTAACTCTATGTCTATCAAAGGTAACATTCAAAGATACAAGTGGACCTGGGGCAGGGGTTAAATAATTTACGAGTACTAAGGATCTTGAATCGTTTTTTTTTGGATTTTCAACAAATGACTTAAGAATCAATTTAATTAATTAAATAATATTTTTAGTAGTAAGGAAGACCAAGGAAAGTTGCAACACGATATTCCCTTTTCTCGAACATCAAAAAAACTACTACTATAAAATTTACCAAACAATTGTATAGTTCAACTTAAATTATTGTGCCCACTATTCTTTGATATATTCGATCAGAACTGTTTTTAAGAGGTAAGAGTATTTTTTTATTTTTGCTCTAACTGATATCATTTGAATTATTGATTATTTCGCTGTCAGTTGATATAATTTATCAAAATTCAAATTGTTCTCTGCGATGACACATTTGAGATTTTGCAACGCTCATTACAGAAGGGACAGTTGCAAGGAGTGTTGCTATTTTCATCACATTTTTTAATATTTTATAAAATGACTCTTAACATTCAGCATATTTTTTTAGCAGGGTCCTAAAAAGTTGTTTTTTTGAGTGAATTGATCATATCTATAATATTGATTTGTGATATATATTGCAAATTTTATTGTATCTTAATTGATTATAAATATAAACACTTAATTTTATTCATTGAATATAAAAAAAGGCTAATTATTTATTAATCTCAAGAAAAATTTGACCAATTTTGTAAAATTTCGAATTGAACTCTGATATTTTTTAAGTGTGGAAATTGTCCAAGACTTATAACACTGATAAGTCTCATACTAATGAAATTTATGGGAGAAATATTTACGAGTATAACTTTATAATCAAATTCAACAATAGGTCACATTTATATTTATATGTGAATAAAATTTGTTGCGTCTAAATTAGACTGGTTCAGAATAATTGAACAAAAACTAAAGAATGTAATAACAATCCAAGTTATCTCCTATTTTTTATTGGTAAATACGATGCCACTCCAATCAGGCAAAGAATAAGAAACCCCTGACCCTGGCACTAACTATAACTAAAATATAATGTACTTTACGTTACATAAGCAAACAATTTTTTTTTTTAGTGTTACGTGGAGGCTTGGTTAGGGACAAAAAAACTCTTGCTAAAGACAAAATTGATGCTCTAATTTCCATAAAAACAAATGGGAGGTCATTATACCAATCAATATTGATCATCTTGATTCATATTGGACCTTGAGACCTTATTTGAACTCGAGTCAGTATTTTGAAGAATTGGACTCATAATATTGACCATTCTTTTTTATTATTCTTCAGTGTTCTCCTTCCCTTGCGTAATAATTCAAAGGATCTGCATTATGTAGGGGGTGCTGGGAGAAGAGAGGGAAAAGTAAAGGGGCGGGGGGCGGGAAAGAAAGGTATCTTATCCATTCTATAAATATTCATTATTGAGGCAGGGAGTACTTTAGTACTGGAGTGAAAATGTTTTAGTAAGTATAGCAGTATGGATTTTTGGCATATAAATATCAAAGGAATTAATCTGCATTTCTATAAACCATTTGGTGAAATAATAAAAATAACAACATAAACTAATTACTTGATCTCCACTATCTTAAATGATTTAAAGTAAAGTCAATTCTACAAATGGGAAAAATAAATTTATTACATCACTTTTGGAAAATTCTAAAAATGAAAAGCGAAATCCCTTTGTCAGAAAAGTTTTCTCGTTGACTAGGAAATTCTTATCAATCTAACAAGAGCGTTTATTAACCTTTTTTTAAATTCTCTATGGAAGTAATTCCCAACCGAGTTTCCAGAGTGCATTGTCTAGGCCTCTTTGAGGCTATAAAGTTGTCTTTTTTTTTTTTTTTTTTTTTTTAATTAGGTCATCAAAATATTTTTTCCCTAAATAAAGTAATCCTAAATTCTTCAAAAATCTTTTTCATAAATTAGATAATTTTACAATATATTTTTAGTAAAATTAGCTACTTCACAAAAATTACGTTCAGGGGCTCTGCAGTGAGTTAAAACTTCGGAATGACTAGTTATTGGCATCAATATCTTCATGCAAGAAATAAGAAACCCTCCTTTTTACGTTTTTATATATTCATGACATCGAAAATAGGGATAGCGATTCATGGCTTTTATATATCAAGAGAATAAATATACACATATTTTATATAGATACAAAGACAAGGAATGTGGATGTGAAATAAATATTCCCAATGATTGAACTACAAAAGCAATTATGATTCAATCAACTAGATAATAGGATGGGGAAAAAACCCAACCTATATGGAATATATACACAGTTTTAAAACACATCAAGTAAGTAATTAGTCTATTTTGATTGATGAGCTATCAAAATGCATTTATACATGTTTGTTTGAGCAAAAATATTCCTAATAATAATCCATAATAATTAATCTTTCTGTTGATGCTAATATAACAAAAACTGATTGAAATATTATTTGACAGAATGTGCAACTAATTTTTCCTTTTTAAATATAGATCATAATTATATATACTTGTCTTTATCGCTTTATTGGGATAAATTATCATGTTTAAATAGGGTCATATTAGATTAGCAAAAAGATATGTGGAATATTCACGGAAGCTACGTAAGTTCCACAAATACAAAGTGATGTTAACACCATAAAAATCTATTAAAAAATGAACAATATATAAATAGGAGCAATATCAGCCAACTATCTTTCTTGTATAATCTTTCAACTGTTATTTTTCTGCGTTATACCCATCATTGTTAATATACAGAGTCGTGATCCAAAACTTGCAGTAGCAGGACTTTTTTTGAATTGTCATTTAGAAAATGACAATTCAAAACTAATATGTAATATGTCTGTATACTATATTCAGCTATATTTTTTATTGGATATGTCTTCTTTTAGAAGCAATAACAGCATCGATACCCGGATGATGAGGGCCATGTGCTTGGCGTACCACCTTGTCATGAGAGAAGCTTGTAGTGAATCCAAATTTGGATAAAAGGCGCAGTAAATATTTTCTCCAAGATACCACAAACTGCAAAGTTCAAGGATTTAGGTCAAGGCTGGAGAAGGTCCACATCAAAGCAGGCTAGAATTCAACCATATTGTTTTTGCAGAAGTTTTGATTATTCTTGGCTATATTGGACAATAATTAACTTGTTGATGTTGTAGGCAGTCCCGACAGAGATACCAACGATATATGCAGCCTTTCCGTCACTGACACCTGGGCAGAGGAGATTGTACACGCCTTGTCTTTTTTTGTTTTTGCTCCAACATTTCTACGTTTGAAGAAATGATATAAAAATAAATACCTTTATTATGGTTTCAGCTTTCATTTTTCACCCCATGTACAA
Organism: Lepeophtheirus salmonis; assembly: GCF_016086655.4. NCBI lineage: Eukaryota > Metazoa > Arthropoda > Copepoda > Siphonostomatoida > Caligidae > Lepeophtheirus > Lepeophtheirus salmonis. The sequence goes on from NC_052136.2 coordinate 34,419,031, forward strand.
AGACTTTTTCCACTAAAGACATTTAAAAAAACTGACTTTAGCCAAGGTTGAGGGTTCTCATAGCTGTTGTAAAGTAACCCTGGTTCATTGTAAAATGATTGTGCTAAAAACGTCGCAGATAAAAACGTTGATGTAATATCGTTACGGGTTGATGCCGTTGTGGACATTCTCATTATGAGACAAAAACGTTGTGAAGTCATGAAGCAATATGTTGTGAGTAATTTCATTGTACAACAATATGGTGGTGAGTAAGTTTAATGCAATTTATATTATATTTGGACAATAAAAATATTGAATGATGAATAAATATGCCAGGATAGAACCCTTCCAATATGCTATAATACACCTTGGCCCACAGGCTGTGTCGGTGAACTGCTGGGGCCGAGGTAATTTAAATTGATACGCCTCCGCTTCTTTGAGCATCAAACAGCCCTTATAATATCCCAAAATACACCCAGCCATCATGCAATACAAGTGAATTGCTGGACCCCGAGGAAGATCAAACTCCACTACCGCCACATTTCTTAGCACCAAAGAAAAATTTAAAATATGTTATATTACACCCTGGCCGACGGGTTGGGTAGGTGAAATACTGGGGCTAAGGCAAATTAAATTTATCTGCTTCCGCTTCATTGAGCATCAAGGAACCTTATGATATCCCAAAATACACCCCGACCCTTAAGTTATACAGGTTAATTGCTGGCTCCAAGGGCAGTTTAAACTCTAACACCGCCGAATTTATATGTACCAAAGAACCCTTCTAATATTCTATAGTACACCCTTGCCCGCAGGTTGTATATGTGAAGTGCTGGGGCTGAGGCATGTTAAATTTATCCGCGTCATCTTCTTTGAGAATCAAAAACACTTTCAAATTTCAACTCTGAACATTTCCTTCCCAAGGTAGCAATAAATAATGATATCCCCCCATTTAATTCCTACACACAACTAAAGACTTATGATGAAGTCATTTCTAATCCATGAACACCACAAGACCCGGCCTCATATTTAATATCCGTCTTCCACCATTTCCATGTCTGACTACCCCAATATTCCTGTACAGAGTTGAACAAAAACTACTAAATAGTTAAAAAACATAGACTGTATGCGTCACTAAATATTCCTCTTTAAAAGTGCAATGAAATGTACGGAGATGAATTTTATTGGAAATGAATTTATTTTGAATGAAATTACAAGGAATAGTGTTGTGGGAGTCCTTATAAATATATATGGTGCAGTATAGTCTTCAGACAGTCAGTATGAGAACTAATGAAAAATAAAAAATAAAGTGGAGTGATGTCATCAAGGATCGAGGGTTTCAGAACTTATATTCTGGACTGAATTGAACTCGACTGACACTGGACCATACGGACATAACACTAACACATTTGTCTAGCAGCGATTTTTAGATATCATATTAATATTTTTAGGACAAGGTTATGAATCAACATAAGTAATGTTATCATTCAATATACATCTATACACACTCTACAGAGTTTTCTATTGATAATATACGTACATAGTATAGGAATGCTAAACTAGCAAATCATTATTACCTTGAGTAAGGATTATCATTATGATATTTATTTTATTTATAAATGGGTGTGCCAAATTTTGGAGATTCTTTCACTTTTCACAAACTCTGCCTGCTGCATTAACATTTAACTTCAAACTCCTTATTTCCTATATACTATATAAACCATAATTTCAATTTATGTATTATTTATATATGGATAAGAGTGGTATTTTTTTATATCTCCAGGATAAGGGCATAGTATAGAGGCAGGATACGCCACTTGTCACCTGAAGTTGAAATACAAACCTTCTGAAAGTTGGGGTTTACCAAAACAAGGGAAATATAGTTTTTGTCCCATGAAGGTTATAATGCTATATTTACATGGGTGGCCTCTTTTCCAATCGAGTTCACATAATCTATATTAATAAGACGATGGGTGTCTGTCTGTCTGTGTATATGAAAATTAGTGACCGGGTGACCTGTATATGGTGATTCCTGATGTATATCATAAACATGTTTGTATCTAAGAAATATATGATTGAATTATTTCAGGTGTGTGCATAAAGGAACCACACTATATGATTATTCGAACGACTGAATATATTTACTATCTCAAAGTATGTAATTTAACGTTTTCATTAGCATGAACTTGTTTGAAGATACGGGTTTCTAAAATGCTCCCACTAGACTCTGGGTCGAATTAGACAGTAAATTAAGATAAAATTTAACATAAAATACAAAGAGACAGAGTCTAAAATAATGTTTAAAAATTAATGAACATCAATGTTGAAGTTTGGGAGAATATGCCTAATACCATATGCCGATTTAAGTCTATCAACGGAAAAATAATCGACACGAAAACCAAAATCTAATATCTTGAAGGATCCGAGGAACGTAAGCAAAAGTGCTGGACGTATAGGGATATTTTTTACGAAAAGATATGTGGCACTTTTATGTTTGTCGATAAGAGATCCGATCCTAACCGGAAGTCCTGGAATGCCTCTCGGTGGGCTGCGTTTAATATATGTATTGGAACACGTTTTTATCGTTAAGAGTCTGCGACTACTCTGTCAGGGTAAATGAAAGACTAAGAGGTTCTCCCAATTAGTGATGAAGAGGAGAAAATGTACTCTCTCGAATACTTGGTGCAGAAGACCGGAGGCCAAGCGGGACAAACGGAAAGGCCTGATCCAAAATTCTCCCTCCTCATACATTCTGGAAGACAGAGCACTCTTGAGGGGGTGGTTGAATTTTTCATGAATACCTTTTGACCCAGTTTTTTGTATTCTAGGAGTTTTTTCCAGCCTTTTCCAGAGAGATACAGTAAATTGGGTCCTTGATACGAATGGATTGAGGTAGGCACTCCAAATCTAGCGATCCATTCGGAGAAAAATGCCTTGACTATAGTATCTGCCTTTATGTCCTGAAGGGGAAGGGCTTAAGTCCATCGAGTTGATCTATCCGGGGCCGTCAGCAGGTACATAAGCATATTGGAGGGTGAAAATGGTCCAACCAAGTCAACATGTATGGAGCAGAATCTCTTCAGTTCTTGTTGGAAAGGAGTTGGGCATCACCTAAAGGGTGTAGGGCTGGTGGTTTTTATTACAAGTTAAGCAAGCTTGTGTCCATGCTTTTATATCTGCCCTATGGTTCGGCGGCCAAGCGAAGGACTTGTCTATCTCTCTCAGTGTCGCGTTAAGTCCAGGGTGAGACAGGCCATGATCCATTAAGAAAATCATATTCCGTAGCGCCCCCGACGAAATAGTCGCCCTGAAATTATTTTGACTTTTAAAACCCACCATCATATGTGCTCCAAATGTTTTGGTACTGAAATGTCTTGACTTGAATTTAGGGCTCCTGGGATCAATTGCCTCTTGATCTTGAAACACATCTTAAAAAGGGGTCAGGTCTCTCTTCTCAGCGGAGCTAGGAGTCTAGATAATGTGTCTGTCACGAACTTGGACTTTCCATACCTGTGCACAATACTGCAATGAAACTCGGCAATAAAGGAAAACGCCCAGTGTTTTCATGGAGCACAAGATGGGTTCCTCGATTCTAATGCAGTTGTAAATGGTTTATGGCGAGTCAAACCCGTGATATCGACACCTTCTAGCAAGCATCTAAAGGGGGTTATTGCCTCTTTAACTCCAAGGAGATCACGGCCAAACGCATATTTTTTTTTTTTGGATTGAGTTAAGGACTTTTGAGAAGAACACCAACGGTGTCCCTGAACTCCGATCCCATTTCTAAAGAGAAGTGCACATTCAGTGGAACATTATGCAGCTCTAACGAGAGCGCAGATGATTTTTTAGGGCCACAACAATACTTCGCAATCATTTCCTTGCTTATTCCCGTTTGCAATCGGGCCATGGCTCTAAGTGAACTTAGGACATATATGAATATTAGTTCTTGAACTACAATATATTTCAGGCTGGTACACACTCAGGGGTGAAGAGACGATCCACTGTGACAAAATTTCCTTAGTAGATAATGATTCGTGCTTCAAAAGATTAAGGACTCTTTTATGCGTTCTTCAAAGAACATCACATAGAAATCTACAACTTTTTTCTTAAGGGGTCTAAACATCCAATAACTCCTACTTTAGAACATTTTTCATGATTTTAGGAGGTAGTACAGTTACAAGCTTGTAGAGCTTGTCTAAATCATTTGTGATCCCTTATTTCTTTGGATTATGATTTTTTTTTTCAAAAACCATGTTTTAAGGTCTTCTTTGTCAAACTTTGGTATTTTCTGAACACCCGGTTCGGCCAATAGAACGTCGTTCCTTACTGAGTTTACTCCAAAGGAGGTATTTGACTGCTGGATTGCAGTTGTCTCAAGGTCAGGATTTTGGGGATCCTGTGAATGGGTATTAGGAGGCATTATTTTTCGGGGTCACCAATAAAGAAACTACACAATATGATTTCTCACTAAAGACTGAATATATTTTCTATCTCAAAGTACGCAATATAACTAAAACTAAAACGTTTTCATTAGCATGAACTCGCCTGAAAATACGGGTTTCTACATGCATATAACATCTAGCGTAGACATAGAGTGCACTGTTTATAATTCTAGATGTGATTGTGCTCATGATAAAAGGAAAGTAACAATTATTTTAATTATTTGGGAGTTAAATTCTATCTAATTAAAGAAAATTTTGTGTATTAGCCGACGACTAACAATTCCAGGCAAAGCTAGTGTTGATTAAATTAAATTAAACAAATTGATTAAGATGGCTACGGTATAGTTTTTTTTTCATCAACAGTTTTCACCACTAAGTCGAAAATAAATGAAACAGTGAGGTTAGGATCTTTCTATAAGAATCGTACGGATTCTTCCCTTCCTATAAATGTGGTTGAGTTATTCTAGTAAGGGAAATGGTAGAATTAAACACAATAAATCTACTTAGAATAATGCTATAAAGAGAATGTCACCAACACATTCTAAAAAAATTTCAGCGAGAGATTACTTAGAGTTGCTTGGCTTGGTTATTTTTGTAAGCCCCCTTTTCCTTCAGTATTTGACTCGTTATTGTTTGAGCAATAAGTGTTGCTGTTATTAAAAAAAAAATTATACAACTATATTTATAAACTAAATCATTATATTGAGCTAATTTTTTACGAATTTTCCAGCAATGAGTCAAGAGCAGTTAGCCAGATAAGCCTAAAGCAAGAAGTGGAAGAGGGTTTGTCAACAGATGAAATCAGTGTGAAATGTAATGCTAAAAGAAAACAATGTACCCAACGTTGAAGAGTTTGAACCGAAACAACAAGAATCCATCAGAATTCGGGACTCTAACAATGAGGATTCCTTATTGTTATTGGCAGATACTGAGCCTAAGAATATGATGACAATTGGAATACCATTAAGTAGTCAAGTTCAATCATTACACAACTAAGTGATAACGTTAGATCAACGTTATTTGAAAGTTGTTTTTAACCACCCAACAACTATGAGATAACGTTCGATCAACGTAATTTGAAAGTTGGTTTTAACCATTAGATAACGTTAATACAACGCTTCGACAACTTTCCTGCAAAACCATGTATTAACCATAGAGCAACCAAAATTAACGTTTACACGACGTTAAGACAACTTAAGCCTTATATTAATACAATGTTAAATCATTGTTTGGTTACAAAATAAATGTTCTTTTTTTATAGTCTTAATTGCCCATGCTTTCATAAACAGTACACGAAGACTGGACTATGCTAGCTAGAAATTTAAGAATGGTAATATTTTCACATCTCTAGTGATAACGTCAAGACTGTTCCATGATATACCTTATGTATCCGATTTAGAAATCCAACCTATCCTTAAGGTTTTGGACCAGACGAAAAAATTTCAGCATATACATACATAGGTGAATGACAATTAATTGATTGTCAATTCACTATATATGTGGTACGTGAACATAAAAACAATCTTGAACACAAATCAATAAAATATGAAAACCCCATTTTTTTAAAACTTCATATGTACATACATGTAGTGATGGTTCGGTCCTTATTTAGGACTGACAACTGCACTTTGGATGAACGGTATTTGTGCAGAAAACAAAAACAGAAAACATATACATTATTCCGCCAGGCGTGTGCCTCCACCTGTGAAGGAGGCCATGATATTAATTAATGTGGACACACAGCTTCAAATTCCCAGTGGAATAATTCCATTCGTATGCCTTGCTTCGTAGAGTACTTCCTGGACCTTTGAAACAATATTATCTATTTGGAGACTCATATGATGGAGACTTGACGATATTCCGATCCATCTGGGTAAGTCCCACTCTGCGATGGCACCATACCATGTCTTCCACCACCCCCAACATGGGTAAAACCACTTAGTAAAAGTAGAAAAATAAGATGATGTATCCGTCTCTTTCTTAATAATGAACACTTTTATCCTTCGGACTCACTCTCAATTAATTGATAAAAAGTGGGGATGTTTCCAACATATACCTGAGCCACTTCTAATGAGAGTCGCTGAAGGTTTTTTTTTCAAAATTACTAATGGGTTACTCATTTCTTGTTTCTTCTTTATCCGGTTTTTGGAGATGCGGAACAGTGTTTTGGCCCTTAGCAAAAGTGTGACATTCCTTAAACCGATGCTGGATGAGCGAAGCTGACTCACAGACGTTACCCCAGGGTTTTTGAAATACTCATCACGGCTTCTCAGACGAATGATTAAGTTGATGGGCTCGTCAGGCCCCAAAAGTGTCAGTACATAATCCATAATTCATTAAAACTGTATTCTGTATTAAGCTGAAATATATATATAATTATTTCAGTCCAAATACTGTTACATTTTTTTAATCGTTTGAGCCATGATCTTCCACATGACTTCTACGTTGGTTGAGCCGACTCCTCAACTTTTGATAGGGGTATTTATGCGGTTTCTTGAAACATTTGCACGAAACTGCCCACATACTAGTTCTTCTCTTATTTCATAAACTTCTTCACACAATAAATGATAATATGATACATACCTCATACTATGAAAAACTTTAAGAAGGATACTTATCTCCCATGCCTTGATTTCTTCTAGACGCGTGAGGGGAACTCTTTTATAAAATTAGACACACGACAATAATTCTTGGAAAAAACTCATTTTTGAATTGATCTCATAATAAAAGTCCATAAGTATTCGTATGCCCCAGCTAGAAAAGATAGAAACAAAGACACAAAAGAAGAAAAGAGAGAGAACAAGAACTTGGATTTGCTCTGAGGACTTCCTTGAATGTCCGTTTTTTGGAATCCTTTACTCACTACGGGTATGCAACGAGTCCTCTTGTGTCCATGTATATCCATTGGTGTTGAGAAATGAGGCTTAATGTTATAATAAGTTGTATAATATATCTTTTCTTTTCCATCTTTTTCTTTCTTTCTCTCTTTGTTTCTATCTCATTTCTTCTTCTCTTTCTTTGGTTCTATCTCTTCTAGTTGGGACATACAAATATTTATGGACTTTTATTATGAGAGCAATTCAAAAATGAGTGATATCCTTGAAATAATATTGTGGTCTTATCTCAAATTGACAACGATATAGAGCGTTTTTGGAGAGGCTCATTTTTTTTTAAAGTCAAAGTTCATATTTTCAGCTATCCAATGAGATACTTTTGAATTTTTTGAATCAATTCGTCTTTAATCTATGTGCCTCGGCATAAAAATCCCCTATTTTCCACTTTAAACAAAGATAATTCGTGTTAAAAGTATGATACAGACATTTTAAAAATGGTTTTAAAATTTTTGAACATTATAAAATAAGGTCATATTGGCAATCTGGGGATAGAACTGTACTAAGGTGAGCCATATGCTCTTGTGTTCTTGTGTATAAAAAAAAAAGTGGGATTTTGTTGGATAGTGTTATTAATATTTCTGCGATAATTTGATATTTTCAAGGATGTTAACTATATGTTAGAACCTTTATATACTTCTAATAGGTGTAGTAAAAAGTAATATATAATTATTAATAGATTTTTTTTATTAATGTTTATCTTCTTTGCAATCCAAATGATGCTCAGATTCGACGATATCCACATTTTCAACCATTGACCGTCTAGAGCCTTGTGCATGTTTGACATCAAAATTACCGGAACAGAATCTATGAACCCCAAATTGGGCATGATTAGCTCTTTCAATAACAGAATCATAAACACTATACATATTTTCAGCCACCTGGCTTGCCTTTTTGCCTTGTTTCAAGAAAAACTGTAAATTATAGCTTATTCTCTCTTTGACGATTGCTCAAACAATATTAAGTAAAACAATCACAAACCTATCAAAAAAGTTTTTTTTAGTATGACATATTATCTTTGTATCACTGATCGCACTTATACAACGTGAGATAAACATTACTAAAACGATTATTATTTATTGATATTGGAAAACCTACACAAATATAAAAATAGCTTATATTGGCCGAATACGGCCTCTTTCTAATAAAATCCATCCATTTATCATTTTATGATAATGATTAATCATTGTTAATTTAAGTTAAATTTATGGCACATCCTAAGGGTAAATAGTATTACTTTATCGATTATTCATTCGTTGAAGAATGTAAATGTAATACACACTCAATTTTGAGAAAAAAATCATTCTAGCTTGCTTTTTTGTTGACAAGCTACATATATACTGGGCAGGCAGGTAGGACAAACCAATATAGAGCTTCACTCTTTGTTTCTATGAATACCTGTAATAGTCATCATAACCATAATTGGAGTTTTAACTCTCCCCCCTCTTCTTTATTTATTGGATAAACAAATATAATTTTTCATAAAAGGATAGAAGCTATTAACATGGGCGAAATGCCCCTTCTTCTGCGTGGGAATTAAGAATCATCAGCTCATACAATTATTATTATTGTGTACATGTTATCTGCAACATTAATTAATTTTCAATTCCGAATGCCAAATGACGCGTTCTCTTTCTACAAGTCCACAAATAAGTGTAAGTCTAACGGCCGTGTCCATGAAATAAACTATGATCTAAAATCATCAAGATTGATGCATTGAATATGACCAACCGATATGTAAAAATAAAATAATAAAACCAAAATTGTGGTAATCTTGACAATCCCAAGAATATTTTGGGGAAGAGCAACTTAGCCTTTGATCTAGCTGCATGCAGTCTTGAGATAAAGGAAATACACATATATCCTTTATCCGTGCCTATGAATGATATAAGCAGGAACAACTACGATCCTCAATTCTACTCCGAGTCCAATAAAGACTTACTCGTATAAATAGACTTGTTTCGGAACCTATTCGGTCCAATTAGTCTTATGAAAAGTCCTATCGGTCCACAGGACTATCAGTCCTCCGAACTTTTTCTAAAAATGCATATTTTTTATTAACTTTTCTGACTAAACCGTATGGACGTTACATGAGTTGTCTCATAAATAGGCATCATAACAGAACGTTCCAGCAGCAAATTGAAAGACGTAAAATACATAACTTATTTACATATTGATATAACAACCCTTCCGGATGAAGAGTAAGGTTAGAAGACATCCATAGGATATTTTTTTCCCCCCATACCTGCCATTAAGAATGTCATCAATTTTATTCACTGAAAATAAAAATTTACAGTATTGGGTATCATCATTGTTGTAAGAAAAACATGTATTTTTATTAATATTGGGATCAGATGTGCTGTGTATTTTAAAATTTAGAACTTGTTGCTAAAAAATTGCCCATTACTGAGTTAAGACGTTAGTTACAATCAGTTGCCTGTTTTATGATTTGGAGGGGGAGAAAATGAGTTACTGTTTAAAAGAGACGAACATTCAATATTATTAATAGCATAACTACACGAAAAGTTTCTCAAAATAACTTTTTCGAATGGATATACATCAACTAATTTAGAATATGTTGACGAAACTTCATCATATGGCTTCTTTAAAAAAAAAAGGCATGAAAGTTGTATAAAATACAATTTGATGCCACAAAATAATCATGAAATGGTACTTTATTTTAATAAACATTAATGATGTCTTGTTATAGGGTAAGTTTTAAAATGTAGATTTTTTTTGAAAACCGATTAGAAGTATAGGATTAAAATCCCATATGAAGGACAGTTATATCTTTACTAGTTAATTAAATTATAATGTAATTATTCCTATAAAAATTTGGTTTTTCATGCTTCCTCCTCCAAGATGATCGAAAGATGGACGTTAATCAAAAACTCTCTATATTCATAAGATGAACAGTTTGTGAAATAAAAAATTAATTATCTACTAACAAATTAAATTACGAGAATTTATAATTATCTTCAAAATAAAAAGAGATCAAATAAAATTATATGTATAATTGTATTCTTGAACGGAATTCTTAGACGAATATGCTCCTTGCTAAGAAAGACTAAACACCGCTAAAATTCAAGAAAGAGAAGAAAAACATTAAAAGAAGAAATATTATTGTAACTTTGAATTCCGTCAAGCCCTGTGTTTGATTGTAAGTAGTTTTTGCGTTCCGTCTTTCCTTCGTCTTATACTTACATATGTTGTCTTACAATAATAAAGACAACTTTTTTCATTTAACGAAAAATAAAAATATTTAATTTTTTCTTGGTTAGATTTCTTTGATGAATGAAGCTTCATAATACTATATTATTATATCAGTAAATATCAGGATAGATGCTAAATGTTTTTTAGGGGTGGGGGGATAGAGTGGGGAGAATTAAAAAAAAATTCCAAAATCTTTTTTTATACATTATTTGTAGAACCCACACATTTCAAACATCAAAATTTCCCACTGACGTACAATTTTTTCCGACCGAAATATCCGTGGTGAGAATGTCTAATCCCTCCTGTGGCGACATCCCTGCTCCTTTTCACATTTTTAGTCCCATAGTCAAACTTATAGATTTAAATGATATGACCTGTCGGTATTTTTTATAAAAAGTAACCATAAATGAAGTTAGTTTTTTTACGATCCCTGTAAGGATTGTGAATTTTTTTTTACAATATTTTGCATACTTTTACTAAATGACCTTTATTTTCATAGATATTTGTATTTGTTTAGTATAATTTGAGGGGGGGGGGAATGTTAATATACTAAAGACAACCATTTTGTTTGGCTTGACGACGGTATAAATGCGAAAAATCCTTTGAAAATCTTGTAACACATTTCGCTCTTATGAGCGCCAAGCTCTTATCTTCAAAAAGAAAACTGTTTGAAGCTCAGCATCTAGATATGCTGTTAATTCTTTAAAAGTACCAAAACAGTTGGTGATTCCTGGGATCATGACATTGACATTCTCAAATACACACTGTGAGTTCAGCTAGATACATGATAAGTTTAATAAGAAATTTTAGAGGCACCAAAATTACAAAATTGGATTAATTACTATGTTTTGACATATTGAGTATGTGATTGTTTAAGAGCATTTGGTGCTCGTTGGAATATTTGATTGTTTTTATGTATAGGTCTTGACTAAGATATCTAATTTAAAGTTTATATGCTTATTAATATTAATGTTTCCTCCTTCCAATTCAAATTTGGTCAATTTTGTGTTTTGTATATAAAGGGTGATTCAAAATGAGCGGGTTTTTTTCTGTAAGGATTTTTTGACAGGCGCGGGCAAGTTCTGTCATTTTTACTCAGTATTGTTTTATGATTCTTCATGGAAGAATATACACCACAACAATGTGTACAAATTGTTCAATTGTACTATGAAAATCAGCGTTCTGTGAAAGAAGTTTTTCGCAAATTACGCCCAATTTATGGTCCACATAATCGACCTTTAGAATCCACAATTCGCAGAATAATCGAAAAATTTGAAGGGGCAGCAACTTGCTGGGATGTCCTGTTGTCTGGTAGGCCACGTACAGCTCGCAGTGTAGAAAATATTGCGGCCGTAGCTGAGAGTGTAGCCAAAGATCGTGAAGAATCGATTCGAACGTTATCGCGCCATGGTAACATACTTTTTGGTACCTCAAATTGAAGCACATGGTCTCCACGATATTTGGTTCCAACAAGAAGGTGACACTTGCCCCAGAGCGTGCGTAACAATGTATTTATTGGGACATCATTTTGGTGAGCAATTAATTTCACGTTTTGGGCCGGTGAATTGACCTCCAAGATCGTGTGATATCACACCTTTGGACTTTTTTCTTTTGGGGCTACGTAAAATCAAAAGTCTCTGTGGATAAACGAGCGACGATTAAAGCATTGGAAGCAAATATTGAGCCAGTTATTCGTGAGATTCCGTCACAATGCTCGAACGCGTCATCGAAAATTGGTGCGAAAGAATGGACCATTGTAAGGCCAGTTGCAGCCAACATAAGAAGGGGATTATTTTCTAGAAATAATTGTAAAGAATTGTTTTTTCGGTTCATAATAAAGTTTTGACCATAATATAATATTTTATGTGTTTTATTTCTACAATTCAAAAACTGCTCGTTTTGAATCCCCCTTTATATCCTTTAAGTACGATATTAATAAAGTTTAAAAAAATCAATGTGATTACCTTCATAATTTTAAAATTGGTTTAGGAGAGAGAAACTAAGCCATAACGATTTTTATTTGATCAGTTGTAAGCAGAGGAGATAAAAACAATGATATAGGAAGGAATTACATTGTTGTGGGTCCTCAATTCTACCCCGAGTCCACCAAGGACTTTCAATTATAACTCGTCAATAAATCCTCAATTTTAATCGTCGTCATTCAAGGACGTGTTATATCTTGTTGTTATCTCTTTAAGAACATCAAAATGATGATAACATCTTTGGGAAATAAGGAACACTTTTTAGATTCCAATTATAAAAAGAGCTTGATCTTTCATTCCTATATTTTTAACCCATATCTAGCATGAGATTTCTGGGAGGGAGAGGCGATGAGAAGGCGACAATTAGACATAACATGGTATTACTTAATTAAGACCCTTGTTAATAACACAAGACGTTATATTATTTTTGGATTATAAAAATGAACTTCCACTATTCAGAGGATATTTTTTTAGATTGAAAATAGTATTAGGACAAAATTGATAATAACATTCAAATATTTAATATATTTATTGTATAAGACATTTATAAAACCCTTTAGCAGTCTTGAATCGGTCTAAAAAACTAAAAAGACTTCAGTCTTATCCGTCTAGTACTTATCATTCCTTTATGACTACAACTATACCTTAAATGACGTAATTACTAATTAAATCAATTCAGGTAGGGAAGTTTAATCAAAACCTCTTTATAAGAGACAAGATACCTGATGTTTGAAATAGGAAGTGTGTGGCTATCCTGAATTATTTTCTTCATTTTATATTCTTTAATCTTACCTAGGAGTGAAGAAAATAAAAAGATAGCTATGATCGTAGTACTAAAGGACCAACTAATTCCTCCTTTACTGAAAAAAAAAGGGGTAAGGTAGACTGATTAATAAATTAGTATTTGACCGATACAACATTACCAATTACTTGCAAGATAGGTCAGAATTTTTCTTTTACAGGGAGAGGTTAATCAAACACGACCTATTAAATAATGAAGAGAAAATAAATGAGATCAGAGGCACTTTTTTTTTCCTTTTATGATTTTTAAACTAAGTTTTTTTTTTAATCCCTTCGGTACGTTTGTCCAAGGCGGGGCAATTAGAATTCTAAGGTGGGCACAATGAAAAAATAAACTATTTAATCATTAATTACTTACATGGGGTGTTGATACAACAAATATATTTTGTGCTATCATATTGTTACTCCTCGATTTCCTAATAAATTTTTATTAAATCATATACTTCCTGTTTTTAATTTTTCGGCTATCCATTGTATGAGTTCTTATGATTAATCAATCCCAGAATAAATATGAAAAAGGAAAATAATGTTTTCTCTGATAATATGAAATTGAAGAGGATTGGAGGGATTTGTAATAGACCCTGAGCTTGATTGTAAAATATGATGGTCTTTCATTTTGTATGTCTTTCTAATTAAATACCTTAAAATACAGAGTGGGGACTCAAAATTTGCAGTAGAATTTACTTACGTTTTTATTTCTTTTATTTTTCATTACATGGTATCATTATTGTCCTACACAACAGTAAAACACAAATAAACAAGTTACGTTCAAAGTGTAAAAATGTCGAGCAACAAGAAAATAGAAAAAAAAAAAGAAGGGGAACACGTGTGCAAAATCCTCTGCACCAGTGTTAGTGCCAATATGGTTGCAGAGACCGTTGACATCTCTATCCAGATTGCTAACAACATTTTCGTTATTTCTACTTACCTTAACAAAACATTTAATAAACTTTGAAAACACTATTACCCTATTTCAAAACAAAAAAGAAACAACACTTGCATGCCTCATTAAAAATAGGTCAACGTCACAAGGATAAAATCAATTATCAGTTAAAAAGAAAAACGGGCATATTCAGAGATCCGATAAATAAATAATATGCTGAAGGCTAAATCCTAGAACTACCTTTTATCAACACATACTCATTTTTTCCATTCTACAATCTTATAAAAGGCACATTACCCAATGATTAATCAAGGTTACAACGTTAAAAAGTACATGAAAGCACTTACAGCCCAAAAATAAATAAATATATATATAAATATGCAGTACCAATATAGCAGACTTCTAGCTTGTCTCCATATGGCTCTCTTCCAGCCTTGACCACAAGCCTAAATCTTCAAGAGCTGTCAGTCTGTTTCGAGGCTATTATTGTTTTTGAAGGAAGACATAGTGAATAAAAAGTAACATTTAATATTGTATTTAAGAATATTATAAATTTGTTTGAAATTGTATTGTCTTGATTCTCTAAAAAATATTTTGCGATATTTAGTCATGGTACTGCAAATTTGGGGCTCCCATTCTACATATTATGAAATTTAAAAAAAATATTTATTTTGGGTGATTGGAAAAAATATCAAATTTAAAATGTCTTTAAAACACAGCGGTTTGTTAAAGAACTTTGCCATCCTGACAATCAAAATAAGGGAGCCTAGTCAACTTTTCGAAATTTGAAGGTAAAAAATTGAATCTCCGTATAAAATGATTTAAAAATATATATATTTAAACATTTATCTTTCTATTTGGCCTTTTCGTTTAATAGTATATGTTCAACTTTGTAAAAAATTTTTAAAATAAAGAGAGACGTAAATCTAATTTTATTAATTTTAAAATATTTAATCTATCCCCACCCTTCACTGTAAATGGAGCAAAATCCATCCATGTGTTTACTTTTTGGAAATCAAAATATAGTTATATAAATTATAATTCATTTGATACTAATTAGAACAATTGATTCTATATTATCCAACCCACTGTAATTATTGCAATTTAAAAATTGGTGGACGTGACATCCTCGCTATATTTAGCTGGCCATTCTTCAAAAAATACATTATTTTCTTTTCCAATATTTGATAAAATATTCGAACCATTCGGTTTCTTCTCAGAGTCCAGGCCCTTATTCCGTTGTGTCTTCATAAGTCGATATGACACAATAGATTTCACCGGCTTTGCGAAATACAATATAGCAAATATTATTAAAACCACAAAAATGGGGATGGCAGAGGTTATCATGATGGTTTTTGTTCCATATAAACAATTGTTGATTCGAATATCAGTTTTAAATTCAGTTGAAAGATCCTCTACAAAAGAAGTATGGAGTTTTTCTTGAAAATCTTGGGTTGAATAAACAGGACAGTCTGCCACATTTTGTTTCACAGCAAGGGATATGGACCCACATCCATTACTCTCGGAATGCTCAGAGAGTGAACAGTCCCTTCGACATTGACGAAATCCTTTTGGAGGATCAAACTGGAGTTCACAGTTTGTATTGTAGGAAGAATTATCTTTGCTAAAACATCCATCCGAAAAAAAGTGAATATTAATTCCAATATTTCATTTTTTTCTTTAAAAAAATAGTTTTTCATTTACCTAAACATTGCAAGAAGCTCTCTCAATTTACTCTTCAAGTTGACAAATTTAGTTTCATAAAATTCCTTTTCATTAATAGACATAAAATACAACGTGAAGGATGAAGAATCAATGCTTGGGAAGGGGTTTGGAGTGGTTGGGAGTATTGTCGACAGATATTGACTATCTCCAAGATCATAGGAGACATTGATACATAATTCACCATTTTTGAATATTTGTCGACTAAAAAGGAAAATAAGGATATTTGTTTATGATTTGGACATAATTATGACTTATTCGGTTCGAACTCTCTCTCTAAAAATATACCTTTGAGTACCTGTAATCAAGCGTAATGTGGTTTTTGTCCCTATTTTTCTTAGACCCAGATGAAGAACCGGCGTTGTTAAAAGTCCAATTCTACCGTTTCCTGTATCAATTGTTGTCATTAAATGTTCTGGATCGTACAACAGCTCATTGTTCATTACATCATTCACAAATGGGCTACCAGGTATCTTTAAAATAATCTCTTGCCGATCGTTTACGAAATTACTAAATTGGACTGACTGTTCAGAGAACAAGGATGGAATGTCTATGTTGCTTAGTTCCCCTTTGCCAAACTCAATCTCTTTTAAACTAACAGTTTGCTTCGGTATGTAACGATACTTGAGCCCAAATGCAATGTTACCCTCTGTGAATAAAAAGTACATAATATATTAAAAATAGAAACACACTTTTTGACATATTTTTTAACCTCCAAAGAGCCTCACTTGATGGTGATGTGAGGTAAATGAAATTTCCTTTTCTGAAGGAGTAAAATTCTCATTTTCAACCAACAAGAGTTCCTTACTCAGAGATGAGCCCTCAAACACTTTGAAGGTGTACATATATGGTATATCTGGGTCATTTTTATGTGGTATAATAGTGAATCGGATAACACTTCCTGGTACAGAAGTCAAGACAATATCTTGATTCAAATCCTCTATTTCTCCATCAAAATAATCTATATTTTCACAAGACAACAGTTCATAGAATAAATTTAAACAAAGAAAAATCACTTTAAAATAATGCTTAGCCATACTGCCGTTTTACTACTGTGGATATCAAAACTAACTCTCTTATCATTTAATTTAATTTTACCCACTTATCTCTACTATATTCTATAGGGTTTTCAAATTCAATTAATAAGCATTGATAAGGCCAAAATACATTATATATATAAAGTAAACATGGAAATACAAGTAAAAACAGGAGGTTTATATATACGTATCTATTTAAAATAAAATATTTCTAAAATTTACTTTGTTTTTATGGAAACAAGTTTTTTTTTTCATCAATATTGACTGAGCGTATTCACTAACGTCACAAATTGAAGCTAGCATACATGACATCTTCAACAGTTCAACTACAAAATTGGTGTAGACCGAGTTTTAAATGAGACCGATATGGACCTATTTAATTTTCTATTGGACAACATTAGACATAATTTTTTATGTGAATGTTTAGGACAAACTTCTTCATATGATCGAATTAGCTTGGTCCAAAAAAGTAAAACAGTTTCAGACTCCTCAAGAATTTCCAGTCTCATAACCAAACATTAATTTACATCCATCCTTTTGGCATCGTCCGTGTCATTTACAAAATGAACTTTAGGGTTCTAGGATATTTATCCCTTGGAATTTTCGCCTTATAAACTTTCGCTTAACGAAATTTTCACCAAGGAAACTTTCTCCCTAAAATATATATACTCACTGGAAGTAAGGTGAAAATACAACATGTTTGCCTTTTACGGACCTTATTGTAAAATGTGATAATAAATGCTTGAGCATTATTACAAAGTTGAATCGTAAGCCCAATGCTTGTAATGAATGAAGTTAGCCCATTAGAGCGGCCAATGCACAGATGCCCTTCCGAGCAGGTAATGTAGAAAATGCCAGGGCAATCTATAAAATGTTTGATAGAGCGGTTAATGGTCATTTTAACTTAATTGATATTGTCGGGTGAAATGATACTGGGTAATTTGATTACTAAACGAGCAATTATACCATTAAGGATTTGATTAAGATACAGTTTCATTGCACAAAAATTTGATAATCTAGTGGAGGGATGCATGCTGCATTGTGGCCTGCCCAATGTTTAGGTGTGCCTAGAACGCCCATAATACCTAGAAATATAGAAGAGTATTTGAGAAAAACTCGTTCTTTCTGACATAAAAAAAAATTAGATTTGGCCTTTTTTATATCTGGTCTAAATTGAATCAAAATTGTATTTAATTGTTTTGTTTTATAAAGATATTTTTCAAGAAATTTAATAAAAAAAGTTCTGCGGTCCATATAAATATTTCAAGTGGTAATGGTGCACATTATATTAAAAGGTTAGACGTCCCTGATGTAATGCATTTTCATTGAAATTTATATTGTATCCATCTATGCTTTCAGAATAGAGTATTTGAGGGACTACGTCGTTGGTATCACCATAATTATCAAGTCTCCTTCCTCTAAGGAGAATGGTGGGGGTTCGGTCTTAAAATACTAAAATATATTATATATAGTCCCATTTTCATTTTAGCATGAAATAATGGAGGACAGTTGATCAATATCTACACTGAATATATATATTAAATTAAGAAATTGTCACAAGAGATTCAACTTTATTTTGAAAAATATATCTCGGCCAACAGGTTGTACAGGTGGACATCTGGTCCCTAAGGTGGATCAAACCTTATCACCCCCACTATCCTCAGTATCAAGGACCCCTTTTAATATCCTATATTACACCCCACCCTCAGGTTGTATAAAAAGAACTGCAGGCTCAAGAGCTGTATTATTACACCCACCGGCACCGCCTTCCTGAGCATTAAGTACCTCTTTCAATCTCCTATAATACACTGTTTATAGTAGCTTGGGTTGTGCATGTGAAGTGCAGGTCAAAAAGGTGGGTCATTAGTCACCACTGCCGATGCATTGAGCATTAAGAACCCCTTCTTATCATAGACCTCACCCCATTGGGTGTACATGTGAACTTGTGCATGGAAATCTCCATAACTCACAATTTCATTAATCATAGGAGAGAGCAAATGAAGACACTCAATACATTCTTATGATGTGGCATCGTGATAACAAGACAAATCTGTTTGCTGATGACAAGTAGTTTGCTCAACTATCCCAAGAATCAAAACCTTCACTTTGGTATTGGCAACCTTCGTTTCAAGTAATACATGACAAAGGTTGTACTTAAGGACTTGCATTTATCCAGAGAGTGTGATGTGTAGAATCTATTTTAGGCCCTTAATTTTATTTATGAGAAATATGTCAAGATATTTGTTTGTTCTATCCCCCAAGGGAGTACCTTCAAGTGTGGGTAAAATTATTGCAATACAATTTCATTGCATTTTTTGAAATTCAATCCATTCTTCTAATAAATGGATCGAGAGGATTGCTGAGGGGGGGGGGATGAATAGCTGAGGGCCTCTTTCAATATAGCTGAATACTCTCCACCCTCGGATTGGCCAATGTCCCGGGGGTAGTGTGGGATTGCTAAAAACCACCGCCAATTCATCCAAGGAACCTCTCTAACACCACAAACTAGTTCAATGCCCTCGGGTCGGCTGGAGTCCATGACATCTTCAACAGTTCAACTACAAAATTGGTGTAGACCGAGTTTTAAATGAGACCGATATGGACCTATTTAACCGGGGGTGGGGTTCGTGGAGCATCCTTATGGGTACTCCTGGATCCTTAAAAACAACTGCAAAAGCATCACATACATCCGAGGAACCCCTCTAATACCAAAAAATAGTTTCAGGCCCTGGGGCTGGTCGTCGAAGTTATGGTAGTGTTAAAGGCCAAGTGTCACAGGCGGAATCATCATGGTGCATGTTTCACATTCGCTAATTTAAAAAAAAAAAAAATCTTATAGGCTATTTAGTTCAATGTATACTTCTGTAACGTTACTTCAGCGCTCACATATTGTAGACATTTTATTTAACCTTCCTTCATGACATATGCAATATAATCATTATGCAATTTTTTTAAGGAGTAAAAGTTTGATTGTCAAATTATTCATTTTAAATTTACAAGTTTCTGTTTTCGTCTCCAAATTAAGGTTTTTCTTAATTAACTCTTTCAATTCGGATGTCAATTCTTTCACTTTGCCCTTCACTTTCTTCATTTCCTCAGTGCAATAGTCAATTCCTTGGTCTTTTTGTTTTTGTAGGATTTTGCCTTATATTTTTATACTAAAATTTCTAAGTCTGCGTTTTTCTTTTGAAGTGAAGAAAGTAAGACAAATATTTCATTGAATGTTTTAGGGGCACTTTGGGAAAGAGAAGCTTGGGATTCATTACACTTGGAGTTATTTTGAGTTGTTTTGGATACCCTTTAAGAAAGAGAGGTCTGAGGGTCATTTAAGTTTGATATATACAGAGAAGGATTTATAGGCTTAAAAGTGTTAGGCGACCAAAGGAATTGTGTATTACATTCGTCTGAGAATTTTGCCATCCTTTTTTTTATCCGAAAGTTTCTTGAATTTTTCATATATCCTTAAGACAATCTGTTTAATAGCAAGGTAAAACAAAAAATCTTTTGATATTCCATATCTTGATTCGCATATTTCCTTCAACTTTCGTGAAGATTTCATTGCATTATAGTTTGCGGATGTTACATAGACATAAAGAATGTGTCCTTTTCTAAGATCGCCGCTTGACTCTGTAAATAAGTTAAAATGCTGACAAATGAACGTTTTAGCTATTCCAGTCTTTCGAATAGCACTTTCAAGCATTTGCCTCTTCTTAGAAGGAGACATTGTTCAATTATATCAAAGCCTTTGTTATAAACAGAAAAAAATTAAATTAATTCAACTTAAATAATTATGACCCTAGTTTGCAAAATACCTGAGGGTCAATATCCAGTATAAAGTATGCTGAATTTTTTTTAGGCAGTGATGTGGCTGGTATCTATATGTAAACGTTAAAATAATATATGTACTTTTGCGAAACTTCGCCAAAATACAGTATTCGAATCAAATAATGTTTAATGATTCAATAATCAAACATTTCTTTGAAAATGAATCATATGGTAGAGATACACAATTACCTTGTGATAAAATGATCTACTTTGTTAACATACCTACATATTGAGACTATATATCCTTAAAGGTTCCAAGTCGATATTAGTAAAAAGTTAAAAGCTCTTTTGACTATTGTCTACTTTCACTCAACTTGAAATATAAATAATAAGTCTTGAATATTTTCGTACCTCTTTCCCCAATGCCTTCACATGAATCATCTGAGTCTGAATCTCTCTGAGACCTTATCCTCTAGTGTTTGACGAATATAATTGTATTATTATTAAGAGTAATATCAAGTATGAGTTAGGATCTATACCACAAAAAAATACTCTTTGGAGGATGAGGAGGACGGGGATTCCTTCATTCTAAGCATATAATAAGTGTTTATTGAAGCATCCGAGAGAATGTTTCTGCATTCATAATTTCCTTGATGCTTTCAATATTGGATCATTCATTATACTATATTTTTATTGTTGAAAAAAGGTGTATTTTCACTTCTGTCCAATACACATAGCTGGAAGGAATGAAGGGAAAATACGGAGAAGAAGAAAATATATGACATGTCCAGAAATTGACTTTTGAATTCCTTTACTTGTTAAATTTCATGAATCCAACGCCTATGCTAAAGAGCATATTGGGCAATATCTCTTCTTAATTATCCCTTTGATGTGATGCGCTCTTTACTATAAACTTAATTAAATTTTGATTACTTATGAGGCACTGATATTTGCTTAATCAAAGAAGAAAATTAAAATGGAATATAATTTATGAAATTTAATTTATGCAAAGTGTTCAAAGTAATTCAATATACCTGTGAAATTGGATAAACTATTCGGGGATTTTGTGTCCATAATTTTCATTTGAATTTGCAATAGACAGGTTTTAATTTTTAAACATACAAAAAAATATCAAGATTGAGATAACAGTATTCAACTAGATATTAATGTTTTCGCATATAAATTTTACATGAGAGTTTGAAATGTTTGTGATGCAAAATTTACCCCATCTACATTTACACTTTTTTTTATTTACATATATTTTATATAAAAACACCCAATACAATTGAAGCACCTTTCTTTAACTCTTGCCGATGATGAGGTAGGACGAGGACTTGAAAGTAGCTGATTTAATATAGGAGGGCTTGAGGTAAGAAACGGATTCAAAATAGGAGAGTGGCTTGAGGCAAGAAACGGCTTTAATGTTGAAAGAGTGCTCGAGGTAAGAAAACTGCATTTTTTTCTGTGTTTTTACGCCATTTAACTTTTTCATCTTATGGAGTCTGCATTACATGCAAATAACATTATTTATATTTCAATAGTCATGTAAATAATTCTTTCTTTCACTTTTGAATAACTTTGTATTTTGTAGAAAAAAGTAATATGAAACCAAAAGAAAACTGAATACTAATTTGCATGATACATACCAGTTATAAAGAAAATTAATAACAGAGTACCCAATACATTAATGTGTATCACGTAAAACAAAGAAAAAATGCAGTGTTCAGATCGTTCTGACCCAACCCGAGGGCATGAAACTACTTTTTGGACTTAGAAGGGTTCCTTGGACTTATGTGATGCTTTGGTGATGGTTTTTTTTAAGGATCCAGGGGTACCCTCAAGTACTTCACGCAACCCGAGGGCCAGGGAATATTTTTTGTCATTAGAGGGGTTACTTGGGTGTACTGGATGAATTAGCGGTGGGTTTTAAGGATTCAGGATACCCCCAAGTAACTCGCCCAACCCCATGGCTTGGAACTATTTTTTGGTATATTCCTTGGATGTTTTGGGTGAATGGGCAGTTGTTTTAAAGGATCCAGGGTAGCCTCAAGTACCCTGCGCAACCCCAGGGATTGGAACTTTTTTTTATTTATTAGAAGGGTTCCTTGGGTGTTTGTGATGCTTTCGTGGTTATTTTAACTATCCCAGCTAACCCAAGGGCTTTGAACTATTTTGTGGTGTGAGATGGATTCCTTGGATGAATTGTCGGTGGTGTTCAACCTTATTTTTAAGGGCCCTAAGCTATTTATGCCCCCTCCTCCTCCTATATTGCAATAATATTAGTCACATTTGAAGGTATTTTTTCCTTGAGAGATGGAACAAAAAAATATGTCAAGATATCTGTTATAAAGATAAGAAATACAGGCAATTTTCCTAACTGGCAATTTTCTCCAGGGTAGTTTTCCGTTGACGTGTTTTTTACATTGAAGCACTGATTTTGTGTTTAATTTATTTCAATTTCCTCAATTTTTTACTTCTGTCATTTTCAGCTTCAATTTTCCTTCGACTTTCCTCCTCCACAATATTAGAAATTCTAAAGCAATGAAAAGGGTTGGAAGTGAAAGTTTAGCAAAAAAAAAATCCATTTTTCAAAATTTATTCTATCTTATCTTGCAAGACATCAGCTCCTTTGTTATGATTTCTGAAAAATCTCTGGGAAGAATCAAATACATAATGCTTTTGAGTATTAGCTGCCCTCCGTATAACAAACAATGCATCGAATTTCTCTTTCAATCATTCATGCAGTAATTGTTTATATTTATCCTCAATAAAAATCAATTTTGGGATCTTAAATATATGCGATGAAGAAACATTACGCTAAAACGCTTGGGATAGGAAACTGCTCTATTGACCCTCTCTTTAAAACTAACACTTCTCAGATACCTATGCAAATAATTAAATAATAATGCAGATTTCTACTTCCTATGTAGATTCTATAATTGCGTAATATACACCTATACATATAAAATTTAGTGGAATATATTTTACTTTTTACTCCTTGAATGAATAGAATGAGTGAAGAGGAAGAAGAAAAAAAAAAGGAAAGTTTAAATGCGCAGTTAAAAATAAGTTAGAAAGCAACACTTTATTATTTTTTCAAAAATGATAGCTACAAAATATTTAAACATGTAAAAATAAAGGGAATTGAAAATAAAGTGTTAATATTGGAGCACATTTTTATTACGTTTTATTAGATCAGCTGCAAGCAGCCTTTAGAGGAAGGAAATAAACACAAACACAAATACGGCAAGAGAGTAAAGGCCCGAATTACTCTATTGTGGATCCTCAATTATATTCCAAGTCCAACAAAGAGTATCAATTATAACTCCCGACCAACCCCTTATTGTAACTCTCCGTCTCTTATGAATACACTCACTAGTTATTACTTTATACTTAGATATTCCCCCTCAAGAATTAAATAATAATGTTAGTAGCTTTAGAAAATAAAAATAAAACATGTTTATGTAGCATTCAAGGACTTATTGTATCCTCCCATGAATGTGAGACTTAAAATCAGTGCTGTCACCGTTATTGATCCTTTAACATGTCCTAAATTTAAAACGATCTTTTGCAAAAATTATTTTTATTAATATTATTATCTCAGTTTACTAATTGTGAAAGATATATTCTTATACAGTGGGTTTCAAACTGGGAGGCACGCCCCCCTGTAAGGGCGGCTACTAGAAAAAAAAAAGTGAATGTAATTAATTAAAACTGAAACAAATGTTGAAACTAAACTAGTAAATCTTATGGAAGGAGAGGATCAAAACAATTTCATAAAGGGCAGTTTTATAATCATTGTGTCATTTTTAGATAAAATATAATTGATAATCCTGCAACTTTGATTATAGGGTCGTTCAAAAAGTGAGAGGCGGAGGAAAGGAGAAGGTTAGCTAACCCCTTACTTTAAAAAACATTGCACTAATAAGTATTTTAGGTTGAAAAAAAAAAAAAAATCCTTCACTCACTTGTAAAATATATGTAGTTGACAGTCTGAAAAATAAGGCTGTATTGATCCTTAATATGGGACTAAATCATTACTGCCTCTTCCAGGGACATAACTGCTAATGAATTTTTGAAAAATACCTAAAATTTTGAAGACCCAAGAGAAGACAACATTTGATCTAATATATATAGTAAAGTACGTACATCAGCTTACCAATTGAATTAGTTGAGCAATGACGTATTATGTCCTTGTCCTTAAAAACGTCCAAAGTTGTATTACGCCCATTACAAAAACACATTTTCACTAATACTATAGTTCAGTATCTTAACGTATCAAATAAATAAGCTTAGTAATGTTATACATAAGGTTGTATCCGTCCCGCCCTGTCCCTTTTCTGTATCCTTAGAAAACGTCCAAAGTTTTAAAACGAGTGGGACTTGTATTTTTTTTTTTTCGAGCAGTTCCTCACAGGCAATTTAATGAAACAGTATGGCAACAAGTCTGATTAATATATATTCCTAGAACTATCATGATTATGACGTAGATTTTTGGTTTCTTTTAAAACACATACCGGTGGTACATATTTTCTACATTACAGGTGATTCATGCTCTCTTTTTACTCCTTGTGAAGAACGATCAGGTGCTAAATAATATAATAGGCAAACTTTAATTACTTCTGTTGGTCAACTGCAAAACATGTCTATAAAAAGGTTCTCCCAGACGTTTCTACAATTTATCAGAATTAATTCGATTATAAAAAGATTTAGATATTGCTTTCTTGGTGCTTCAACTCCTTTTTGTACTATATTGAAGACGTTGCCGTTGAAGCAATTTTTTCAGTGCATCAATAAAAGTATCAAAAACAAACTGTTGGAAACATAGTCAAAAAGAAGGTCCAACCTCTGGGATGCATTGCCAATAAAAATATTGTAGAGGGCTCTAGCAAATCTTCGGAAAGCCCTACGCAAGTCAAAACGAGAAAAGTTTCTTCTTCAAGATGGTAATCTCTTCATTATACACCTATGTATAAGTCTTTGAAATAGAAGGAGATGAAAAATTGCTCCTCAGTTTGTTTGAAGAAAAAAAGCTTTGTCAAAATTATTTAACAAATGCCCAAAAGTAAGCTGTTGTAAGCATAAATAATAGCTTTTGGAGGCTTTGTTTGGAAGAGGCATCGATTTCCAAGATTGATTGGTTAGTGATGTAATACCCTTTCTATAAAAACTTCAACAAAATCAAAGTTATTATTTCTAATGTCCTTCTTGTCCTCTACTCCGGAAGTTCAAATAAGTCCGTGATTGTTGGAGCTTCACATTTCTGAGAAATTTGGGGGAAAGAGTTTTGTTTTGACTACGGAAAGATTTAATAATCAACCTACTGTATAGTCATCGCTCCTGCTTAGGGTTGGAGAGTTAAAAAAAAAAAAAAATCAATTCTAAGTGTTGAATTTTTTAATATTCTGGGATAATGTATAATATTGTAAAAAAGTAAATAAATCAATCGATATGAAAGAAATTCTCAGAGTTACGACATTGATAGTCCATTTTTTGAATACACAAAATTTAGCAATTTACAAGCCAATTTATAAACATGACTACTTTGTACCTAAGTATTTTCCGTAAAATTGATAAAACAAAGGAGTTCATGATTTAATATACGCTATGTTAGCAGAATAAAGAAACTAAGATTTGCTCATTTGTTCAGACACGTAAATTATTCAAAGACGAAATATAAAATGTATTATTTTAATTTCGTATAAAAGTTCTTTCATGTACTTATTTAAGTAACAATATAGTTGGATTATTTAATATTGTTTTACATGTTGAAATCTACTTGTAATATATAATTTATAAATTTGCTCACAACACTTAAATATGTAAATCACCTTTTCAAAGGAATGCTTTTAAAACTATGCAAAATTGGATTTTATTTTGGATATGTGCGTTCTGAGTTAACATAAAAACAATATGGAACATAAAAACGAGAAACACTACAGTCCAATATTTCAATTTCGTATTTTGGTCATATATGGTCTTGAAATTCAAATTTATGTGATGAATAAGAGTTGTAACGATATCAAAATATGTCGAACTGGTTTGAGTAGTAAAAATTTTATCACGATCAACAATGACTTTTATACTGTATAAAATGCACAAATTTCCAATTTATCTTAATTAAACTCCATCCTTTAAGCTTTAAGAATAAAAAAATATAAACGTTCGTTTTGGTAAAAAGGTTGCAGGATAAAATAAATATAACGGCTTCAGATATTTATGAATCAGAGATAACTTTGTATTCTTTACTCACTGGAAATACCATTTGTTTGAAGGAGAAAGTAGATCATGTCATGAAAGAGAGAGATGTTTTTGGGGGGGGGTTTCTCCAAAATATTGACTCATTGTGAAGAAGTGATGGAGGGGGAATGAGGGTTATAGTATTTGAGAAAGTGTATTACTATTGAAAAACTGACAGTTAAAATGAGTTAGGGGATATTCCATGAAGTTATAAATCATAATAAAAAACGTGTGTAGTAATCAGAGTATATCATTACATGATAAATATTCATTTTGTAACTGATCCTTGGATGTGTTTATGGGAAGACGATGTAAAATAATGACGTTAAATGAAGTATCATCTTTCATACGACACGTACAATTAACATATACAACTGTATAAGGATATAAATTCGTTGAAAGACTGCAACAACATCCCTATCTTTTTTGCATTGAAGGAATTGGGGTTTAAAGTAGTAGCGAAGTAAGTGTGTGGTTTCATTCTAAGAGCAAGACTCTCAAGTCTTCTTGGAAATATAGTCAATTGCTATCATGCGTTGGAGTAGTTAGGAACGTGTGAATGCCGTGGAAAATAAATATTGCCCATAAATAATACGACCGAATATTTAAAAAAAAGAAACTAAATACCATTTTATTTCTGATTTTTTATTAATGTGAGCTATGAAAATAAGTAAATTGCTTCAATTTCATACATACAGAAAACAATTTTTCAAATTGTATTCATAATTTGAAATTTGCAAAATTCTTAGGTCCCGAATTAGTTCACTTGTAATGATGCTAGAGAGTTAAAGTTGAAACTTTCAATTCCAATTGTATGTAAGAATTTAAAGTTTAAATTAGGTTATAAAATTCAGATTATTCCCAGAAAAAAACAAAATTTTAAGACCTTTGTAATATTGCAAATAATTGATTAGTTTATCAACTAATAATTCATATTTTAAAAATAAGAAATGTTATCTTTAAATTGAAGAACATTATAAGATATTTCTATGTTACATAATAATAGTTTTGAGATAAATGGGCTCGAAGTTTTGAAAATGCCCCTTAATTGTGTATGACGTCGTTTGAAGTTCAGTTTTTGAATATTCACTCGATGTCCACAATACAAATATATAAAGATACATTTTTTAACAAATTACTTTTTGATTTTGATTAATCAATAATTATAACATAGGAGCTTTTAGCTCTACAAATATATCAAGAGTATAAAAACACAAGCATTTTGTACATTTTGAAAGTCAAACTATCTTTAATCATTTTCATATTTGTAGAAAAATCTGATTATTTTATGTTAAAAATAAGTAAAATTATTATTAAAATATCAAGAATAAACCATTTGACAAACAAAGAGTTTACTTAGAGTTGTCCATTTCTTCGCTTATTCATATTAAGTTGTCATGAAAAGTTATAGAGTAGGGAATGCTCAGGAGGCCTTTAACATCTTCAGGCTTTGCATTTTTAATGAGGAAGAATATTAAAGTTAGGGTCTTTCAGCTTCCTTGGGAAAAGTACATTCTTGATGTTGAAAAGTTTGATGTCCCGCTTCAGAAATGACATTAGAGCATATTATGCCTCTCCTGTCATACTTTGCCTACCCATAAGTTATTCGGATCTTTGGAGGGGTCTTCCACGAACTGCAGCAATCTTAGGTGGTGCTTTGATGAGGGGATCAAGTGTTAATTTGTAGTCTTTTGTCTGCACATAGTAATCTCTTTAACTACAGAAGTTCTAGGTGAAAATATGGAAGTGCGTCCGCTTGACTTTTTGTTATTTAAATTTTGAAATAAAACTACTTGGAAATTAAAGAGTACGTACCAACAACTTAAAAAATGTAAGATAGGAACATCTTATACTATGCTCTTCAATCTTTGTTATATTATGATTGTCTTTTTAAAATATCTCAATGA
Organism: Lepeophtheirus salmonis; assembly: GCF_016086655.4. NCBI lineage: Eukaryota > Metazoa > Arthropoda > Copepoda > Siphonostomatoida > Caligidae > Lepeophtheirus > Lepeophtheirus salmonis. Next base: position 34,447,890 of record NC_052136.2, read on the forward strand.
AAAGTTAATCCTAAAAAATCACAGGTTCTAACAATACTAAAGTAGGGGTTTTTTAGTAAATAAGCAATGGTATTAGATTTGGCGATGGTTATTATATTTTTTTCCCTAAGAATTTAGGGCTTCGGTAATAGAGTTGAGAGTTATGTAGGCTTCATATTGTTTATTTAAGTATTAGGGTTTAAGCTTTTATACAAATGAATGATACATGTTCAGAGGGATATTACTAATATTAGAACCCTTTAAAAAAAATTGAGTGATGTGAATAACTGTACGTTGTTTAGTATCAAATAACTTTTTTATAGCTTTGCAAAACGTTGTATTATAAAAATTTAAAAAAGTATTGTCATTATGAACCATGAATAAAACTTTCTAATTTATAAAACTTGTTTTATCGTATTTTGGAAAATAGAAATTACTTTGTCACACCCTGTACATAATATTAACAAATTATTCTATTTTTTATAATACATAAAATATTACATTTGATACATTTTGATTAATTATGCGCTTTGTATTCAAATTTCTGGGAAGACTTAAGATGTTAAAGAATCATTGGTGTAATTTAAAGCCTTCCTCGAATTTATGATTCTTAGTCCTGATATCGCTCCTTTCATTTAAAGTTCTATCAATTTCTAATTATTTCATTTTGATGATGAATTTTTGTCACTTTAAGTACAATTGGGGGCATATCTAAAGGATTAATATGAGTACTCCTCATATAGCAGTTGGAGTGAAGATGTGTTTGATTTGTTCTTTGTTTTCTCCGTCTCTTTCACGTCCCATTCTTGGGTGGTCTTCTTATAATATACATTACATCATCTATACATTAGCAAAATATTACTAATATGTATATCTAGAGGCAATTCAAGGTTTCGAAATAAAAATATGTATGTTCGTTTTTGATCTTTTTCAATATAGAATAAATAAATAATAATATTTTTTGTCATAAATTCAATTGAAACATACATTTAAATCTAATCAATTTTGTGAATTCGGTTCATAACTTTTTTTTATTGTACTATAAGGACTTACCTTGAGGCTTCAATTCTTAAAATATATATTGAAGTATTAAAATAAAATAGAATAATATTAGTCTTAATCACATTGAACGAATGTAAAAATATTAAAAGAAACTTATACTTCAAAGACTACTGCTTTTTTGAAGAAACAAAGTACTACTGGAGACTTGCCCTTATTTATGGACCATATCTGGGGTTGAGCCCATCTTTACCGAGCTAGATTGTTCAAGTTTGTGCTCCAAGTCACGGAAAAGCCTGAGTTTACATAGCTCCAATTCTATAGTGTGCAAGTTAAAATCCTGGACTTGACTTTTAATCAATCTGGATCACTTTAGGTTGAATATTTTAAAATAGTAGATTGTGTTTTTAAAAGTAAGGACTATTAATAAATAATTTTAACAAAGCTCAAGGCTTCTGTCGAGCAGTAGTGGGCGGCCATGTGGCGAGAAATTCATCAAGAAGTGCTGGAGCACCTTTAGGCCTAATTTGGAGACAATAGTAGCTACCAATGGAAATTGGTTTGAAAAATATAAAGAAATATCCACAAAGAAGTTTGTGATACAGCCTTAATCTTGTACTTCTGTTCATTCTTGCAAAAGTGTATCTTATTTGTTCGTTATCAAAAAGTCCACAATTTTATCTTGCACAAGTGAAGACTCGAGTTCATAAACCAAGTTCTGAGTCGACAGTTCTGAGCAAATAAAATATCGAGAATATAAATGAATAAATACTTATTTTTTTCATTCGTTAAATTCCCTTTAATTATATAACTACGAGTTGCAGGAAGGAAAATCCAAGGAATAACCATGATTCCGAGCCTAATTCAAGTAGAAGTCCAAAAAAAATGGACTAGTTAACCTTCAATTAATTAACTTCAATATTTTACCAAGTTTGTACGAATTTTGTTCCAGCTAGTGTTGTGACAGTCCGTATTTATTTGGTCCAGTCCAGTTTTAGGACACGTCTTTCGGACTATCAGAACTATAAACGAATTTAAAAAAATAAGTTAAGAGTTTTCATCAATGATCGTACTATATTAATGTTAGGACTGATATAAAGGACTGGACCAAGACTGAACTTAGCAGGACTGCAATCTTTATTCCTAAATAATGATCTAGGTAACATTAGTTCCTTCAATTTTGTGGAATTAATATATATAATTTATGCATACGCAATTGCTCTACCAGTGTGATTACGCTTTGGGAAAATTAAGGCGTTGGATATAAATATCTTTCCCAAAGTTTTTCACATTATAAGACATTTACCATACCATGTATAATGTGAAAAAATTTATAAAATAAGGGAACGCCTTTTATGGGGAGAGTCTTGTGCATATGTTTCAAGAAACCGTGTCAACACCTTATCAATGGTTGAAGACTTGGCTCAACTAATGAAAAAGTCATGTGGAAAACCTTGAATTTATCATAGCTCAAAAGATTAAGAAAATGTGACTGTTTCTGGACTGAGAGAATTCAATTTGTATTTCAGCTTACTACAGGACACAATTTAGATGAGCGGATCTTAGCAGATTTTCAGAGACGTAAATGGATGTGGGCAGCGTTGAAGAGAGATGTGATTATAATGGAGATCAAGTATGGTCTATGTGATAATACTTTTGGAGCCTAATGAACCCATCAACTTTAACACTCGAGTGAGAAGACGTGATGAGTATTTCAAAACCGGAGGGATAACGACCGTCAGTCAGCTCCATACAAATAGCATTGTTGAGAGCAACTTCATACTTTTGCTCTAAGAGCCAAAACACTTTTTTGGAGCCAAGGAGCGGATAAGAAGTGTTCAGGACCTCCAACTCTGTCATGTATTTAACTCAACAGCTGTCCCTAGTACATTAATAAGAAAAGCCTTTTCCAACAGACATACTGTGGTACACCCTTCCCCTCTAGTTCGGAGAAGAATTAAGATGGACATAGTAAGACACATGAAAAAGGTAGAACACGTAATTTTGATAAATCCCTTCGGCGATTCTCACCAGTAGTGGCTTAGGTATAGGTTATCAACATACTTACTTTTACCAATAAATCAAAAGCGAGTCCAGAGGATAGAAACTGCTCGTTATGTAATTAATATCATGGACTCCTTCTTTGTAGGGGGCATACCACTGGCCACATAATAATCATTCATCAGGAACCTTATTCAAAGATTCCATTTGGACTTGTGAGCAAAGACTTGAGACTCCACTAGGACTTGCAGTACATATAATATTTTTGGATAAACATGCTTTAAAAAATTTGAAATCTCTCAGCTCCCATGTATTGCACCTTTTTCATGAACTGCACACCCCCTTCATACTATTGATCCACTCCCCTTATTCTAATGGAAGAGGAAAGAGAATAAGGGATCGATAAATCAAATAGCTTCATTCTAATTAAGATTTATGTTTTTCGAATCATTAGTAAGGAGTAATGCATTCACCATTAATTAAGGAGATGATGTTAATTATTTCCTTATACATATATCGCCAGCAATCATTGGATGTAGCCACATACTACCTATGTAAGTATATAGTATACGTATGTACCTACCAAGTTATAAATGTGAATCCCTCGTGGCTAAAAATAAATAATGCAATAATTGATGATGAACGAGTAAGAAGTAGGTAGGGGATACGAGAGTTGTTCTAAGTGGACCTTATTTCAAATATCAAAAAAGCTACAACCACAAAATTAACATTACTCACGTCATAGATTTAATTGCATCATTAAACTTTTCCTCAGAAAAGAAATATATATCAAAAATGCCCAAAATCCGTTTTTAGTCAGCCAATTCTTCTAAACTGCAAAATTATAATTTAATAATTGTAGGAAATAGTTAAATTCGTTGTTTTTCTTGTAACTAATCACGATATTACCTCTCTTGTACAAAAATTTAAAGTGTATTTTTATCGTCACCCGTCAATGTTTCTGTTTCTAAACGTTGATTGAATTAATTCAAATTCGCTTGGTCATAGCTCTGAGTAATTCCCAACAATTATTGAATATCAATTCCAGAGTTAGGAAGGATTGAACTATTACAAACTAATTACCTCCTTTTTCTGTTTCTTTTTGATTAAAGGTTGCGAGATACAATACGGTTAACGACGTTTTATATTGTTTCAAATATTATTGATTATTTTATTATCAGTTTATAAATTTATCTATCTATATATAACAACTGACTCATTCAGATTAAACTTAATATATTGTAACCCTTCGTAGAAAGGGGAGACTTGCATCAAGTGTCGCAATTGTCCCCGTATTATTATTTATTTATGCATCCAGCATGTTTGCTACCCAATTTCGTGTCCTAAACAGTGTTATGAGAGTGAGAATTATATTGTATAAAATAACAAAACAACACGAAACTTGAATTAGTTATTCACTATCAAGCTTCAATTTTAGTCAAAAGTATAGTTAATGATTCCTCAAAAAAATTAGTTTATATATTTTCTTAATTACAGAATTAAACATTATTTTTTGTTTGATGAACCTGGACGAACAGGAACATTTGTAATGTTTAAATAAAAATTATATAAACAAGGTCATTGTTAATGGGATTCTTCCTTGGTAAGGAGAACAAAAGTTTCACTATTTTGACATAATATTTTTGTATTTAAATTTTTCACAGAAAAGACAAACATTACAATAAAAAACTTATTTTATTTCAAAAGTTGTAAAAAAATTGTCAATAATCAACGACATATTTGATTTTGGTAACATATTTCCACAAAATTCACAGCATACTTTCCTTTTTTTACAAAATTAAAACTATAATTTTATTTTTTGAAAAATTTGACAAGATTATTTCCTTTTTTGAGCAATTTGACAATATATTTTAATTTTATACAAATTTGACAAAAAAACTTTAGTAAATGAGGGGCAATATTGGTGGAGTTTTGGAAGGGCTGAGGGTCCTACCCCACCTGGCTCTACAGATTTATAATATGATTAAGAAAATTATATATTCTTAGTAAGTAAAAAATAAAATTTATTTTTATAAAAAAAAAAAAAAATCACTTTACCACATGGTATTTCAAGAGGGGGGATAATCTATAAGTCACAGGCCTGTGTGAAAAACGACTAACTAGAATGGGATGTTTTTTCCATTACTATTTATCTCTGTGGCAATCAAAATAGTACTTACATTATGGTGAACCAACAAAAAATAATAGATTTATGTTTAGTTTGTAGACCTATTATTTTAGTTTTAATAGTTTGTTAAAAAATTTCCGGTCTTCCCTACATCGTAGATGGCAACTTGTTTAAAAATATTTAAGTCTATAGCTCTTAAATACATAACATGTACATCACTATCCCTTTAGGCTCTCAGTTCCAATAGCTTCAGAACAAGGAAATATATAAGCAATAATGATTGTTCTGATATAACCATGCAACACTAACTACATACAATGTGCATTCATTAATAACCATTTGTATAAACATATATCAATGTATAATATTTAAATATGCTTATCTTTGAGCAGTCATTAAACAATTCGGAAATGCCTTGAGAGTGACACACTTCGATGTACAAGCAAACAAAGGCGCCATTTAAATGAATTACTAAAGCATAATCATAATAGTCCATTTATTTTATGTACAATTAAATCTATTTATTATTTTGAACATTTCCTGAATTGAATAATGAACATAATAATAAAAAACTAGGTTTTTTTATTTATTATCATTCTTGTTACAATTTAGCAATAATGAACCTATTCCTATGGTGAGAAGGAAGCTCCATTGGAAAAACACGACGTAGTAATTACTTGCTTTAATTTTTATTATATTTTTACGGATCAAAGGTTTTCGATCAAACATCCACATTCAGAAAATCATAAAGTTGTAAGTATATATCTATATATGTATTAGGGATGTCATGATACCAATATCTTCCTACCATTTCCTGAAGCAAAACAACTTTTGATAGTTATTTAATAGAGTCTGATCAGAAAGAAACCGTTATTTTCTCATTCCAGTCTAAAATTTAATTTAATGCTCATATTATATATTTTATAGATGTTATTTAGCTCAATGCAGCATTAACATTTTTGGAAAAAGTTCAAAGTCTCGAGAGAAATTATTCTCTTAAACTGAATGTGACCAGGTTTGCGTCTCGGTTGTTCCTAGAGATGGAAATATACTTAACCTTTTCGGGACCATTAAGTCCTTGATGATATTTTCGTCTAATTTTTTGATATTGCTTACTACATGAGATATCGAAAACATTTTTTTTCCCAATTTGTAAAGATTGCATTCAACATACAATCAACGACTTTTTAACCACTAGACTGCTACTATATAATTTAACTTGACTTCACCTCTACTCATATACAGGGTGTCCACGATAAATTGGAACTATCTTAAAATTCAACCTGCTTGATAAAAATGGAATTTGGAGTGTATTTGTTAATATGAAAAAGTTAGACATGATATTCAACATGTCCTCCATCAGCAGCCACCATCTTCTCCATCCTGCCCTTAAGGATTTACATGCCTGATGGCTTCTGCAGAATCGACAGCATTCCACTCCCTCGTAATGGAGCCCGGGAACTTTGTGGTGAAGACCGCAGGGACTTCTTCTCTCTCCTTGGCAAGCCACCTGTCATTCTGGACGCTGTAGCTTCTGTCGACAGTCCAGTTCTTCTCGTCGGAGAAGAAGATGAACCTTCCCTTCAACCTCCCAGGCATTGAAGAGCCGGTACACCGTGGTCTTGGGGTAGTTAAGAAGCTTGTAGATAGCAGGGGGCTTGTGTCCCGCGCGAGCCAATTCGAGGATGGCGTCTCTCCTTGCTTGTTTCATGATGACTATTGTTTATTGTCAAAACAATTGTGGTGGAAGTTATAGTATATTGTTCACACAACCATTTATATTAGTATGATTTAACCCCGAATTTCCACATTATGGATCTGGATGAACTTTAAAATAGTTCCAATTTATCGTGGACACCCTGTATTTATATTTCTTCATAGATGCCATGTTTTTCCTATCTTTTATTAGAGTTCCGATGCAATATAATCAATTTTCGTATAATTTATTAACTAATTTGCGAAAACTCAAGAAATTATCGAATTATAGTGTACAGTATTAATTCTTGAGCTTCTGAGAGACCTTCCAAGCAAAACACCATCTCCAATACCATATTCATTATTTTCTTTCTTCCCAACGTATAAATTAAACTAATGAAGCAATTGAACTACTATTTAAAACACTATTTTATGGGCTTATTTTTCATATATTCCTTCCAGGACATTTTTCCTTTGAATTTAGTCATTTGTACGTCAATTGACTGTTCTGGAGCATCGGGCATGGCAGATTGAAATGCTTCATTTCAATGGTCAATAATTGTTCTTATTTTGTAAGCTTTGTTCGATTTGTTTGCTTCTAAGTTATTACCAAAGTGAAGGTTTTGAAGATAGGATATAAACTGAGTTCTGGTCTTTAATTCCATCAGATGATATAAAACTATCAACGCTCCAATAAGATTTCTACTTTGGAAGCTTCCACACTGACATCATGAGATTAATTCTCAGAAAGGTACGGATTCCCTTTATATTTGTTATAAACTCTTTACCATTATAACGCAATTAATAAATATTGTTAACACTAACGTATTTTACCCTTCAGGACAGAAAGGACACCCATGTCTCTCTGTTTAAAAAATATAAGGATAAAATAGAATACATTGTAACTTCAAATTTTTATAGTAGATTAAATAAACATAATAAAATATTTAAAAAATGTACAATAACTTGTTCTATCTATTTATAAATAATTTTACTTGATAGTACAAACTGTCAAAAATTCCCAAAACAAAAATCAGTTTAAATGAGATATTTATTTTAAAATATCAATCTAAAAATAAAGTTAATGAAAGAACAGATATAGATGGTCATTTTAAAGTAAAAAAAAACTACATTTTGAATGATTATAAGAAAAATATAGTCACTTAATTGGTGAGACACCCATGTCCCTATTGTGCCAAAAGGGTTAATGTATTTGCACTTCAAAGACATTTCCTTGGTGAGCTGGAGTAATTTTAATTCTATTTGCTTACTTATTCTTCATTAGTGCAACTTCCATTTGAACAATAAAAGGACAATTATGAAAAATAAACTTGATATAAAAAATAAAATTGTAACAATTAACGTGTGTAGCTTTAGCTCAGCGCGTTTAAAAAAAAAAGAATAGAAAAGGGGAGGATTAAACATATTATTATTAATACTAAGAAGTGAAGCTTTTTTGTATTTATTAACATATCAACTTTTACTTCCTACACATAATCTTGCTATTTGTTTTGAAAAAGTTATTTAAAAAGTAACATTGATTCAATTTAAGAGGCATTTAGTGAGTTAAAATAGTTAATGTCGTTCTGTATGCAAGTAAAGTCATCTTTGCTACAAAAAATAACCATGTTGTCATATTAAATGAAAAATAGATAGTAATGTAAATCTTGTGCATTTTATAGCTGTTCCTTTTTTTGAAATTGTTAATAAGAAGTATGAATTTTTTTTTGTTTAGCAGTGTTTTTTACTATTTCATTCCCGAGTAGTGAACTTACTTTTCTAAATAAATTCAATTATATTGCAGACGTCATTGAACATTCGTGGGTGCTCGTAACTATTTGTTGTGGAGTTATGATTTCTAAGTCATTGATGCACTCAGAGTAAAATTGAAGATCGACATTAGAATAATTTTTACCAATATCTTAGTTAATTTCCTCTTCCTTGTCTCCTTTGTCACAGATAATTGTAGCTGCTCCCTCCCAAGACATTCCTTGAACGGTTAGAGATACCATGCCGATTTTCGGTTTTCTTTTTTTAACATGCCCATCACTATTTATAGATTTCATTAATATGGCTCATTTAAAAAAAATTTCGTAGGTGTTTTTGGTTATAGCATCTAGTATATAAAAATAATATCGAATAACATATTTTTTTTAAACTATAGGATGTCACTTTAGATCAAGGTTAATAGATATATAAAGATGAACCATCATGTAATCCGGCTTGTTAGAATTTTCAATCTGATGTATTGTACCGACTGCTGGGCATGGAAGGCAGATTTTGACAAAACACACAACCGCTCATAGTCTATGATGTCCCATTTGCTATAATTTATAATTTGATATTAGTACCGACTGCTGGGGAAGAAAAACAGATTTTGACCAAACACGCAACCACTCATCTACTATGACGTCAATATTAAAAGTGTGGGGGAAATCAAACATCAGTTGTACACGCGTCATGGTATAACCTTGTATTTCTATTAACCTTGACTTTAGATAAATTTCACTTACAAGCTTGTCTAGCTAAAGCTAAGCCAGCTAGTTTTCTAGAGACAAAAGTATGCTTTGGCTCATTCTATCATATTTAAAAAAATCAAGCTGTTATTATTACATTTTTAGGAGAGAACATTTAAGTATTAAGTAACTTCAGGTGAGCGGCCTCATAAAAAATGGAGTAAAAAACTAAGGGCTTCTAATGGAGTTACTGTTTATATCATTAAAGTAAAGTTTGTCTGTTCGTCGACATCTGATATCTTCAGGCAATGATGGTTACTACCGCTGATAAATTAATGAATGAATATTTATTTGCCTGTTTGTTTATTCATGGATGCCTAGTAACTCCAAGCCACAGTGCTAAGTGTTATAATTTTTTTTCGACTATGATGAAGTACTAATCAATTAGAAAAGGTAAAAAAAAACCAAAGATTTAACAAATCCTACAACTGAATATGCCTTAAATTCAAATCAAAAACTAAAATAATGATTTTACAAAATAGTTTCACATTTAAGTAATTAATTATTATAAATGTGAAGTTTATCAGACCACCCAAATGTACCCTGTACCTACAAAACATTATTTATAGATAATTACTTTTGGCAAATCATATTTTAATGTCAATGAAGGCTATTAATTCCACAAAAGATTTGGCAAATTATGAACATAAATGAGTTTTGCAAAATTATATTTTTCTTCATTCCTTTATGAGTATGTATGTTGCGTACAAATTGCGATTTTGTACAAATTTTAACTTGTATACAACCTAATTGTACAGGTTGTACACCCTTAAAAAGACGAAGAATATTAAATGAAGAATTTTAGTGTATAACTTGATATGAGAGTAATGCAAAAATGGTGTTACATTAAACATATAGGGTGTGAAATAAAAAATGAAGGAAAATAGATACTAACTCAGTGTGTTGACCTTAATTCCTTATAGCAAATCTTGCAAAGGCCCGAGCACCAAATTAATTACACAATATTTTGTTTTTTTAATAACAATGTCTAATTAATAGATAAGTATTTTGTGGTAGACAATAAAGTTCACATGCCCTGAGTTATATTACTAATAATGCATAATAAATGAGTAATTATACCTTGTACGATTTGTTCATACAAGTTACAACCTATATATAACCATAAATTAAATATTTAGATATTATAAATTGTTGGGTATTTAGTTTTTGGATATTCAACTTTTTTATCATTCTTTATTTTGTTTATATATTATATATAACATTCATATGTAAATAATCCAAAGCAATTGCGTTGGTTATTAGCCAAAGAACCTCTCACTGATGGGATGCCCACCTCAATATATATATATTTGTGACAAGCGATGGATGGATCTCTAGAGCAACTGAGAGTAAATTAACTGTCCCTTCACATTAAATTACTTCCAGATGGCAGTTAAAATGACCAATTTTGCTGACAAGACCTCTATTCTCAGTGAATTTTTTTCTTCAGTTTTTAAAGAAGTCAAAGAAGAATGAAAATGAGAGAGACACAGTCTCAAAATATCAGTGACAACAAACACAAATATTGTCAATGCCATCAAATATATCAGGTAAGGCCAAAAGATTGGCTATTTTTCGAATAAAATAAATGAATAATAGTATAATATAACTCGTTTATATTTTATATCAACCTTTGTTTTTCAAAGAAGTTAAGTAGGCATATTAAGGAATAGTCTGTTTGTATAGAAAATAAATTATTAAAGAGGAAAAATATAGAAAACACTTGAAAAACTACATTTGAGTGCGTGGACAAAATCTGCGACATTTTAAAGACGACATTACTCCATCAGCTGATGTCTGATCCGTCTGTTTTTTGGTGTTAAAATTTTTTCCAGTTCGTAGGCTTCATTGATTGTTTGCCATTTGAAGCGATAGCATCATTTTAAGTGCCCAAAAAAAGTCATTATGTTCAATGAGAGAGATCGTAGGGGCGCTGCTATTCAGATTATGCTTAGTGATAACATGAAATTAAGCAATGCTGACATCTCTGGCCTTCTGTCAATGCCAGTTAGAATGGTCAGAAGTCTCAGGAAGGAGCTGAAGGAGTCATCGGACCCGATGGACGTTGTTGACAGGAAAAAGAAGGAGAACAAGAGCACCGTGATTGTCCGGGATGACACCTTCATCAACAAGGTCAGGGAGATCATCGACGAGGACCCCCAGCGTTCCATGAGAGCCATGGCAAGTCTGTTGTCAGCGACAGGCCGTAGATGTGGAAGCAGGACTCGGCTCCGGCCCACAAAGAAAAGCGGCCGCAAGAATGGCTGAAAAGCAATGCTTTTGCGTTCGTACCCTTCTCCTCTTGGCCTCCCTCATCACCGGATTTGAACCCGTTGGACTACTTTGGCTGGTCCTACGCGGAGAACATGACCAACTTCTGCTCCCATAACACCAAGCAGTTTCTCATTACCTGCATCAAGGAAAAATTCAGTGAAGCAGCGCCGATCCAAAATGCCTGTTCCCGGTTTTGTATCCGCATTGAGCGGGGTTTGGCCGCAGACGGTGGCTACATTGAATAGATAGCTGCTCTCTATCCTAATAAATATATTCGATTTTATTTTATCAATAAATATCATAAAATAAGCTTGTAGTTGTTGGTTTTTGAAGTGGCAGATTTTGTTCATGCACCCTGTACTGTACCGAACCGCGTACCGTAAAGATTGTGTCACTTTTCGTACCGAACTGTTGGCTTAGCTTAATGTCTCGGCTCTAATATTTGTGATGATAACAAGAAATAGAAAAGTACGAGAAAAGTTGATTTTTATTTTTCTAGCTATTTTTGTTTTCATAACAAAGAAAAGCATATTCTTGTAACCATAAATTTTAACTCTTTTTCTCAAAAATTTCACAAAAACAAGACTTATTATTATTGCTTAGAATCCTTAGTTTATTGTAAATGGATATTTGATAAAGGTTAATACATCAGTGAAGCCGATATAGCCTCTCAAAGATTGCAAAGGTTGAAAGTGTATTATAAGAAATAATTTAAATTGATGTTGGTATGATTAGGTTCTTAACCGGCTTATCTGAAATGAAGTTCTTACTTTATAATATTGTTCAATTATTTGACTCCATCATTCTGCTGATTAGTTATATTAGTATTATCATTATCATGAATTCCCCGATTTCATCTTCATCTATGAGCGATATCTCTGAGATCCGACCTTCAGAATATGGAAATGTAACATTTCGCGATGTGGATGTGGAGGGAGGATAAGGAATTAAGAGGTTCTTGGAAAATGGCTGTTCTTGTTTTTCTGGGACCTTGGGATACTTTTGGAAATAAAACTCCTTGTTTTAATTGGTTTAGCAACAAATACGTTTCTTATCGGGGAGATCAATGCTTAGAAATGTCTTCTACTTCTCCATTGAGTCATGAATCCTATGTGGTAGGACATTTTGCTGCCTTGGATAAGGAAGATCAAAATATCAAATTTACTAAATAGTGGACGGAAAATTTGTCAGACAACTTTTTCTTTCCTATTGGCTACGGGGATACTCAAAGCTCAGAGAACAATCATGTTTGCATTAAGGATACAATAAATATTGTCGCAAACAAACTTTTATTCAAAGCTTTTCTGAAGCTAAATCAATTCCTTACACGTCAATACAATTTGAAAAAAACTCATTTTATTTCTTCCTATAAAGTTAATCGTTTTGCTATTGAGAATGAAGAATAAGGAATGTACAGTATATATATACGTTTGATAAGGCTGAACATGTACATTTTTATTCATAACGTTCCCAGTCTATATAATCATATTCTAAAAGATTTATAGGAAAAATGTAAAAAGGGTCAAAGTGTGTAGCAGCTCTCTTATACCATAAACAACAGAGTATAAGTCCAATTCTATGTTTTGACATTCAATGTGATAATTGTGTGTAAGAATGCACTTTCTTGCTGAAAATCATTCAAAGTTTTCGCCAGACCACAGCTTCTGTGTCATTTCAAAATCATACTGTAATCTGCGAAAAATTGATTGTGTTGAAGATTTAGTGGAAGTAGTCCAAAATGCATATAACTAAATTTAGTGTGATATCATCCAAGAAGAGAGGATGCCCACTAATTCAGTGGTATAATTGGCAAACATTTTCAGACAATTATTTCCGCCCTTTAAAAGGGAAAAAAATTATCACACATTTACCTCACATATGCTTTTCTTGGAGTTGCATATGTTAAAAAATGGTCTGATAGTACACTAGTTATTCCTATAAATTAATTAAAACCTGGAATTCCATATTCTGATTTGCAATTATCTATTCCTGAAGAATATATTACCACAAAAATAAATTACCGGAGGAAAGAATGGAATACTTTAAGGAAAATGTCGTTACTTTGGTTTATTGTAATGAAAAAAAAATAGCTTTTTTATAGTCTATAAAAAAAATCTAACTTATCTGACCCAAAATTAGTTAATATTCCTTCTTCTTAAGATAACAATTTTGTGTTTCCATCTACTTCTAACCATAACGATTTCGTTCCTCTGTCTACTTCTTTTCTTACACATGTATCAATTTAACCAAGATAGTAAGTCAATTTTATCATTATCAACGAATTATTTGGTACAAGATACTTCCTCCTCATTTAGAGTAATTTATTAGAAGGTATAAATTATCATTTTCTGTTGCCTTCTTTTTAAAATTCTAATCTACTTATATTGTATTATAAGGCACATCATGTAAGGATGATAGCACAAATACGGATTTGGCTACATCTTTTGATCCAGATCGGGAACTTCCAGATGTGTTTAAATCACGAAGAATAAAAACAAGTGCTTTTTATGTGATGGTTGTAATTTGCACAGTAAATATTTAAAAAAGGAGATAAAAATATTTGGAAATTGCACATTTTACATAAAAAAACATTACAAAAAATTGTGCAAAAAAATTATTTGTCAAATACAAGATTATTCTTGTTTGAGGGTTTTTGTTGTCTATCTCCTGCATTCATAATAATTGGTTATGGATACGAACCCATTACAATAGTATATGTTTATATTTATGTTATACTCGTATAATTAATTATAGTTGTTAATAAACCAAATATTGATTTTTGTATCTTATTAAATTTATGAGTAATTTTGTTTTATTGTTAATATAGTATCTATATTGAGATGTCAATAAATAATTTGATTCTGTATTTTAGTCTAGATCAATTTTTTCTATAAATAAAAAGTCGTGAAAAATTGAACTTACAATTTTTAAAATAGAGCATATAATTCTTTTTTCCATTAATTCAAAACCAAACTATTTAAAAATAGATATTGGAAAAAAAATAAAATAATTATCTTTTTCAGTTTTAAAAATTGCAGATTAAACATCCATTATTCATTTGTAAGATTGTATTTTATAACTAATTAGGATCTCGTTATTTAAGTTAAAAAGCAATTCATCAAACATTATAAAATTTTATTTTTAACTATATTTAAAAAATTATATATAACCAATGGAAGACTAAAATTATTTAAGAATTGAACTGGAAAGTTAAATTCCATTTTAAAAGTAAGTAATGGCTATTAGATAAATTTAGCATGTTTTGAAAAACTACAAATTTTAAATTATAATTTTTGTAAATTCAATAGGAATAGTTTCAAATCTTCTGTCAAAAAACTTTGATTTATTGGAATTCTGTTATTATTACAATATTTATCAGAGATAAAATAAAAATATTAGTATGCTATAATCCTGGAAGAGAGGATAAATGCTGAATACATCAGATATTTTCTTCTTGTAATACAGGATATTATTTTATGTCAAAACTATAGTATCTTGGAAGATGCAGTAGTATGCAAATATTATGAGTCTTAATAATAAAGGCTACTTGAAAACTAATGTTACTCAAGTAGACACTCCTTGAGTCCTTGTCGAAAGCTGAATATAATTCAGCAGAAAAGGGGAAAAAACCTTCTAATGTTAGTCCAAGTCCCTGAATATTTTGATCATATTTCTTTTGAGAACATTTCAAGTCCATAATTATAATATCGGGACCATAGAGTTTATGCTTTTGGTGAGTTCAGTATAAACTAGCTTTCTAGTCACTAGTCTTAGCTATAGAGTCCAAGTCAAATCTCAAGTCTTCAAAATATTAACTCAAATCTAACTCGAGTCCCGTGTGTCCCTCTGGTATTCAATTAATTCACAACATAATGAAAAGAAATAAATGAACAAAATTGAACAATGGATTTGAGTTTCGTTGAAGATTGAGTTTCTTCCCTGGTTAATATTCTTAAAGCTTTTTTATTCCTCTGACTTTAAGGAACGCCTCCTTTTTAATATGGGAAAACCAATTATCATAGCTGGATTTATATTTAGTGGGATATTTCATAATAATTAACCTTTAATATCGGCTCGTATAGAAAAATAATTGAAATAATTCTCTAATATAAATTATAGAAAAATAAACAATGAATATAAAACTGTCCTTAGTTTATTTTTAGGCAAAAAATTATATTATCTTTTTTTGTGTTCATCACACATATGTAACTATATATGTTTAAGTGATGAGTTGGATATTAATTGAACTCGAGTTTGGAAAATATTTTACTTGGTATTTTCGTCTCTTTTTTATCCCATTATTACAGAATTTGATTCATTTGTTTTTAGTAACGAGAAAAATAATATTTTATTAATATTCTCGATTCTAATCTTATGCTACCTTGTCAAATGTACTCGTGTCAAAGATCAACAAATCGACTAGGATTATATGTTTTATATTTCATATATGTTTTGATGGATTTTGGGTTCTGATTATAGATCAATGCAAAGTTAATAGACCTACATGGTTATATCATAACAATGTACGACTGATGTTTGACTTTCGCCACACTTTTAATATTGACGTCATAGTAGATGAGTGGTTGCGTGTATTGTCAAATCTGTTTTTCCTGCCCAACCGCCGGTACAAAAAATTAAATTGAAAATTATAGCAATAGTAATGTCATAAACTATGAGTGGTTGTCAAAATCTGCCTGTCGTGCCCCGCAGTCGGTACAATACATCAGATTGAAAATTCTAGCAAGCCTAATTACATGATGGTCTAACCTTGTATTTCTATTAACCTTGGATACGGTTTATTACAATTATTTGGGTAATATGCATAGTTTTTAAATATATAAAAATTGAAATGAATTAAATTTCTAAAAACTAAATGAGATGTGGACATGGAGTTGGAACCATATGTGGAAGACTTGCTACTCACCTTGATCATACAATCAAAGACTGGAGACTTCACATTGACTTGAAAGCTAAGCCATGTAACTCGACTTGGACTTTAATGTCATTTTGATTTTATGACTGGATATAAATTATGTACTTTATAGAGTATCATTAATTTTATGAGTACATTAATTGAACTGGTTAAATATATTTGTCGAAATGAACAATATTTGAAAATTGAAGGAATTGAACATGTTAGCAAAGATTTGGGACTCGACTTGTATTGCCAGTAAAAGATACATTTCTCCTCTTTAATTTATACATAGTACTTTTGAAATTATTTGAGTTCTAAATCGATCATATAATTAAGACTAAAAAGTATCCACATTTTTTCCTTTCAGGTGTTCATATTTTTTGTACAAATGGACTCATTTCCTACCCACTGACTTAGAACGAATAAGGTATTTAAGTGCTAACAAAACGCCGTTCAATGATTTAAGAGTTATATTACTAAAGTCTGTTGTTGAGTCATTTTTACATGGACTCCGAACCAAATGGACTTGAAGTTGAAGCTTGAGGACTTGTATTTGACTTTGATTTGGAAAAAGTGGACTCTAATACAGATCTGTCTCTTAGCTAGACTCCTATACAATTTTTTCACAGTAACAAAATATATCCGTTGTATAATATGAATACTTGTCGGAGGTTTTTTTATAACTAAATTAGATTTAAAAAAATCATTATTAACTAAGCTTTCCTGTATAGGGATACCTTTACATTCCCTTTTCTTATATGGGTCGGATTAAATACATTGAACGGGGCTTAGTTTTGGATATCTCTAATATATTATGGAGACAAAAAATGAGAACAAAATTTTGTATGTAAATTAACAAAATTAAAAAAGATTTAATCTCACGCCAAAAGTATGACATTCAATTTTATAAGAAATTAGAGTCTTAATAAAAATGTAAAAACAATTTGGGATGAGATTCATCATTGCTTCAATGTTTCGAGTTTCGAACATTTGAGTTGTAGTTTAGTCAAGCTATTATATTTGTGTTTTAAGGGAGTAAAATTATTTTTTTAGAAAATTGTCCACTTTAGCCAAGACGATTTTTTTTAGGTTCGAGTAATACTGAAATTAAACAGTAGTTACTACCATGAAAATCAGAATATAAAAAAAGTTAAGACAGGGAAGTACTTTTAAATTTTTATTAGAACTACTTCCCAAAGTTCTTAATACGTATGTTGTTTATGGAATCATGATATTGCACTTTAATTCCTCAAATGAGCATCGTTAATGGTGTAAAGGACCTTGCAACAACAACAACAAAATGGGATTTTATTGTTTGTGGATGCCTTCCATTCAGTTTTTATCATTGTTTTCATGATTGACATAAAGCAACCAAAATTACGGGGAAAAAATTATTCATCTATAAAAAAAATTAAATTTAGATAAAAGATCTAATATAAGTTTTAGAAATCATCAAATTAAAATAATATCAGAGTTTGGGGCTCATACGTACAGTTTGCATCTATATACCTGTGTTACTCTTAGCTTTTCATGGCCACACTCAGACGTTGTTACACACTCAATACTTAGATAAACGTTCCCTCTTGATAACTAATTATAAAGTCATAACAGATAAATAACTTGATGAGCCAAGGAGTACTTAAACCTTATTACAAGTCAGATTCATCCATTAAAATTTGATCTAAGGTACTTTTTTTTTCTTTTTTAGTATGAGTTGAACTAAACTCCTGTTGAATTTATTATATACAGTGCTCCTTGTATATTATACTCCTTTTTTTCCCCTTTATACTGAATAAAACTGTGACTGTTTTCAAACATTTATACATTCATACAAATACATTTTGCTTTATCAATATAGAAGAAGCATTCAAAGATTTTTTAATCCCTTAAGAGCTTTTATAATTTGCTTTAATTCTATTCATCTATGTTAATAAGCCAATTTTATGTGTATGAATGTATGGCTTCAAACCATGGAAGGACCACGGTCTCCAAAATATATGAAATGTAATCAACCATATTTATACCAACCGGTATAGAAATCCAGAGGAGTCCTTTACTTGAAACTCCTGCCCAAACTATAATTAACCGACTATTAACTCACTTTGTTGTTTCAAGGTCTAAGGAGACTCTTTTAGATGAGGAGGCCAAAATTCAGTCGTTTTGTGGGTTGAATTATTCCATGTCTTCTAATCCAAAAAGACAATAATAATATACCCTCTCCAACTCCAAAATTCTAGTAAGTTTCGATTTTTTTTCAAAATGTTTCATCTTTGCCTGCTGGACCGAAACGAAACTTGATGAAAACC
Organism: Lepeophtheirus salmonis; assembly: GCF_016086655.4. NCBI lineage: Eukaryota > Metazoa > Arthropoda > Copepoda > Siphonostomatoida > Caligidae > Lepeophtheirus > Lepeophtheirus salmonis. The sequence continues at coordinate 34,466,703 of NC_052136.2, forward strand.
ATTAATATGGATGATTCCACTCATCGAACTATATTGCACATTGACCTTCTTTGCCATTTTAGCCATTGATCTGTTGGTGTTTCTGTAGATTTTTGTTTTCATTTCCTGAACATTTTTCAGTTTGCTTGCTAACTTTAGCCGTCAAATTCTTGACTATCATCAATACTTCTAGTGGGTCAAATCTTTTTGAAATTATATTTTATAGAACTGAGACTAATTGAAGGGCTCAAAAACCGAAATATTTGGTCCAGTGATTTACAAACACGAATAAGATTTTTTTTTCTGATTTTCTTAGATGTTGTATCTCGACTAATAAAAATAACTTTTATTGCATTCCTTTTAAATCAGAAAAGAAGGATTTAACCCTAATTCCGTTGCAACCCGTCAAATAGTTGATATGAAACTTTGCTGCCAAAATATTAGGTGCCAAATCTAAGAGGGTTAAACAAATTGGACAGCCCTGTACAATATCCATAATAGATATTTCCTTCTCTAGGGGTGACAATGAATCGAACTTAGGAACATTGAGCTCAGGATAATAAATTCTCGCGACCACGTTGACCACTGAGCTTGAGGATTTTACCTCAGAAACTTCTGAGTTACGTCTTCTGCAGTTAAATATAATTATGATGTAATGACGCTTACAAGTACCGGTTCTAATACCAATTTAGTATAGTACAGTTTTAAATCCTTCAGTACCATAAAAGTGTTGTCCGGACTACCCGTCCAGACAACACTAAAATATGTTTAATAACATGAAATAATAGTTAAAATATATTTAAATTCACTATTACAAATAATGTGTACATATTTTTTAATTAATCATAATCTTATCAAACTTTTCTTTCCAATGAAAATGAATATTCATGCAAAAAATAAGTATATATATATATATAAAGTTTTCAATGTTACCCTAATAAGGTTGCACTTATTTCCTAGCTCACTGAGAAGACAATTGAAGAAGAAAATTATTGGTTGAAGAATTAATTTCACTGGAGGTATAAACCTGCTCTGAAAAGACCTAAAAAGGAACTAGGAGGTGGGTTAGCCTTTCTGTCGAGAATTATACCAAAAATATATAAAAAAATAATTAAGACCCGCAAAAGCTGAAATTGGAGGATCAAAAATATTATTTCAATCCATAATATTCAAAATGGCTCGGTGTTTAAAAATTTATGTTCTCACTTAAAAGAGCAGCATTAAATTATTTGCCACCTCTACCGTGGCACTTTGCAATGCATTATTCATATCAAGCAGAAATAGAAGCCACAAGAATATGTGATTACTTTCTAGAGTTACTAGACTTACCTTGCAAATGGATAAATAAAATTATGGTCTTAATCTCGAAGATAACGGATGGGGAAAAATTATCCCCGAATTTAAAATTTATTTTAACGCTCCCTGTAAGGATTGTGGTAAAATGTTGAATTCGAGAATTCACGCTTTTGCCAGTTCCCTGGCTCTCAAAATTTTAAGAGAGTTTATTGTACTGAATGTTCTAAAGATTATAGGGAAATTTTTCAGTCCTCTATTGTTATTTGGACTCTCTTAAAAAAAGCTGTAAAAATCGAGTATTTGAACATGCTATTTCAAGCTGCAAAAGCTTGTTTGCAGAAAAAGAAAAACTATAGCAAATCAGAATAAAAAATCTTAGAACAATAATGATTGTAGCTGAAGCAAAGTATTCATTATTTTTAATCAAGATTCCTAGTATTGGGTTTATAATTTATAATTAGTTTAGGTGTTCTTTTTTTAATTTACTTTTTCCAATAGTTTTTAGTAGCTTAATTAATTTCACAATTTAGTTCCTATTCAATTTAAAACCCGTTTATTTGGAGTCATTACCTTGCCACAAAAAAATGTATCTTCCAAATCTAATGAAGATAATTCATGTTATGAGGCTGATTGAGAATATATATTTATTTTGTTGTGATAAAATCTTGTTTTGTCAAAATTTTAGATTTGAATTTTTTGAGTATTTGTACCCTATTCGTTTAGAGCTAAGTTGAAAGAAAAAAATATCTTATATACCTAAAAATCACTTTTATTTTTATAGAATTAATTTTAGGGCATCCTTTTTATGGCATCAACCTGTTAAGTTGCTCAAATTTTAATTTGATCTATCTACACTCAAGGTCAAAATGGAGCCCAAGAGGCAGCATATGTAAGATTTTCTCGAGACACAAGACTCAAACGGAGATATTTGCCTCATATTTTATGCTCCAGGAAGCTTGTTGCAACTGTCAAGAAGCTTAAGGAGGGTAAAGAATACTTTAACATAAAGCCTGGTAGTGCTAATCACAACAAAATGCGAACTGATGAGATCCTGGCGGTTTACCCTCGAAAATTGAGTCCAAAGAACTAAAAAGAATTAAAATCCTTGATAAGGAGCTTTAGGTCTTTTCTCAGACAATTGCGTAGGCTTTAAAGGATTTAGGGAAGGTCAACTACCCAAACAAATACTCATTGGTTGAAAAGTGGTAAAAAAACCAGCACTTTGCGGGATTTTAGAAATATAAAAAGTGGGATCCTTCATTGCCTCTCAAATTTGCTGCATATACTTATGTTGGATCACAAATCTGTAATGTGATTGTTCTTATAAAATCTCCTTTTTGAGCATTTTTATCGTGTTTGTGCATCCTCTTGAGTAAAACAAACAATAAAGTAATATTCATAAAAATAGACTTATTTTCAATAAAAACGTAAATTTATTATAAATACGTGGCATCATAAGTTAAATTATGAATCTGCAATTTGTTCGTTCTGATCAAATCTGGTACTTCATGATTATCAATTTAATTTTTTTGAGTATTTTTACCCTTCTTAAAGGTTTGAGTAAGCTTTTGAATTCGAAAAAATATTAAAACAAACTTATTCTTTGAAAAATTAAATGTTAATTTCAAATGGGCTTATATTTAATACATAATCCTCCAATATTTTAAAAAAACTACTTTTATTTAACAGTTTTGTTTAAAAAGGAATAACATCTTAGTTTTTCATTTGCTCATTGAGCAAAGGAGTAAATTTATATTTCATTTTCAAGTATATGTATTTTGTATAGTTTTGCAACAATATTAGTTTGTATTTTTAAGATAAAAATCCATTGATTGATAACACAAGTCATGAAAAAAAAAGTTCCTTGTTCAATTCTAGTAATTGGTACTTGACGTGCTGGTTAGAATTATGTCTAAGTTTTTATTATGGAATTAAAACAAATATTTCATGATTATTTTACTTCAATGTTCTCTTTCTTTTTATATCTATTTTGCTAATGGTGAAGTGGAAGAAATAGCGATTAGTTGGTCAAAAATACGAAAGGGAAAAAAAAGAATCCATATTCCATTTAGAAATTATTCAGTGAATTATATCAAAACTGGGGTTTAATCTATTCTCCAAAGTTTAATTGATTGTCGATGAATGTAATTGTAATTTTAAATCTTTAAACAAATTAAGATGGTAGTTTTTGTGGTTATTGATATACTGAATAGTGTAGTTCGGTTTTTTAACGTTGTTACCATTATTATTTCATTCTTAAGGAGAGAGTATCTACATAGGTATAAAGTCTACCACGAGTGGGTATGCTTTTGAATTATATACTGAGTGGGTGCCCAAAACTTGAAGTAGCATTGAATTACGATTTAATCAATGTTATTTTTAGTTACACTACGAAAGGACAGCTAAAACAAAAATAAACAGTTTTTGTTTTTAATCCATGTTTCTAAGTGAAAAAATGTCGGAGTAACAAAAAAAAAGGCATTGCCTTTTTCAATCTCATCCGTGTTGGTACTAGTACCAAGAAGACTGCTGAGAGTCCATACAGATTGCATGCAATATCAACAATTCCATTACAGCCAAAAATAATCAAAAATTATGCAGTTACAATTTGCCTTACTTCTGGTCTGCCTTCATGACACCCCCCCTCCAGCCCCTTAACTTTGCTGTTTAAAGTGTCTTGAAAAGAATGTCTTCTACACCTCTCATCAAAAATTGGAATCCCTTTGATTTGTCATCATCACAGCGTGGTAGGCCATACAAGAGCTGGCAATATGTGCGCCAGCATATCAAGGAAGTTATTACTTGTGAAGGACAACATATTGGGTTAAAAAAAGCTAAATATAGTAATGCAACATATCACAAATTGGTTTTACTTGCTTTTTCTTAATTGCAATTATGTTTTTTTTTAAATTGAATACTGCTAATGCAAGTTTTGGCTCCATAGCTTTGTATATCAATAGTACTGAGAAGATATAAGTATAATGTTTTATTGAACTAAGAGTATAATTGAGAATTGAAAACAGAGTAATACTGCCTATATGTATACTAATTGTCAGGGTTGCATTATTAATTTTCACTTTGTATTTTTGTTTACCTATCGAAAGGTCTTACGATTCACAGACCTATTTATATTAATCAATCAACAGATTTTTTTCTCTCATAAAATACTATATATTGGCAACTAAACTTTAATGATCACACACACATAAGGTAGGTACACATGTGCAAAATAAGAGCCGTAAAATTAATAAAGAGGTATTATTATTAATTCTTTAAAAAATAACTGAAGGCTAAACGTAATAAATTACCAATTTCATGTACTTATGTTTAGTCCATAAATTATCCATATTTTTCAGGTAAAATAATATTAATTTTGAACAAAGAAATAAGGGCTCTGGAGGTCAACTCTAAAGAATATGACAGGCATTATATATGCAGTACTTACTTCTGATTAGTATTTTTACACAATTGTGTCATGGATTGTTCTTCTACCTAGTATTCAAAAACAACAAAGAAAAGAGAAAAATGGAATCGTTTCCTCCATAAACATTGCAAATTTATGGGGGTTGAGGCTTTTTGAGCTATAAATAATAATATTGCATTATTTTTTTAAATATTGAGTCGAGGTAGTACACAAACGGAAATATAGTATACTTGCTACATATCAGAGATGTATTCAAATTTATGTCTTTTTAGAATCGTTCTAAGTCTGAGTATACATATTGCCTATAAACAGATTTGTCTTCGAGTCCCCATACTCTTATTTCAAGCCAAGTGTGTTTCCATATGGGATTGAGTCCAATTTAATTTCGAGTCTTCATTCACCGAGTCCGTGTCTATATGTTTCTGTGCCTTAGTATAACCAATCAGAGCTATATTTGAGTCCGCATATTATGATTTTATGTCAGGTGCGATTCCCTATGGTTCTGAGTCCTATTTTAGTTTAACTCTTCATGCTCTGAGTTCTATATGGTTCTGAGTAAATACAAGTCAAGTTTGAGTTGTAGTCGGGATATGAGATACATCTCATAGATGCATCTAAGTCGTCAAGCTCCAAGTCCATTTGGTTCCCAATCCATATATATATTTAAATAATCATGTTCTTAGTTCAAGTTAAGTTCAAGTCCGAAAAGTTTAAAGTTAATAAAAATCACAGCTTGTACAAGATATTTGAAGCAATGAGTTGGATGTTTAGTTTGCCACCAATTTAGGTTCAATACAAAAATTGAGACAAATATAACTATAAGGGATACAAAAAAAAAAAGTATATTTCTAGTTAAGGAGAACAGTTTAAACCATCACATTAGGTACAATAATATAATTTTTTTGATTAAATTATATTAAAAAAATTCGAGAATTATATGTAATTTAAAAAGGCTCTCTATTTCAAACAGACTTGCCATTTCTGTTTCATATTTGTACTTATATAAGATACATGTGCATAAAAAATTAAAGCCTCTAATTCCACATAGATAATTATACTCCAAAGGATATGATATTAAATAAATTTACAATATAAAATGACTCTAAGCATTTTTACATTATGGAAATATAGTAAGACTCGTGATGTTCATAATGATTAAAATAATACATTTCAATATTACAAATCTCGAGTTTTTTTATTAATTAATAAGGGTATTTGTTGTTAAAATGAGGAACATTTTATGTAAAATTTATCTAATCACTCAAAAATTTACGGTTAAATCCAAATTTTTGTGAGTCCATATCCATTGCTCAAACACCGTTAATATTTTTGTAGCATTTATATAAATTATATAAACAAATGATGAACTTATGAGTAAGAAAATGCTTTATTTGATAATAATATATCCTCCATAGTCTAGAAATGAAATATTCTTTTATCCAACTACTATGTTATATTTTTATTTAACAGCTATAATATATCTTAATAAAATAATATTAAATTTGTTTACAAATAAATAAAAGAATGATTAATATACATGATTTATTCGAAAGGGACCAAATGGAGACCAATAAGGATAAGTCTCTTAAATCATATAAAGATTTCAAACTGTATCTAAAATTGGGCATCTTACCTCATGCCACAAATTTGAATTATAACCCTATTCTTTATTTGAATATATCTATGAAATAATAAGTAGGTATAAAAACAAAATAAATAATTATAATTTAAAAATAGCCTACTTTGAACAAAAAATTTAATTTTTTTTTTTTAATTATGCCACGGAATTTTCAGTTCATATGTAATATGAAGTACAAAAATGTATTGGATTTTTACGTAATTTTTTTTCGAGGTCAAAAGTTTGAGTGTTTTATTATTTTCAAACGAAACACATAAAAGAAACAGCAACATACTCACCTCCTAAAAAACAACTAAACATTTAAAATAATTGAAATATATATATTTAAAACAGCATTAGTATTCAAATTTTAGACATTTTCAAACCAAAAATTAATTCATCATGTAAAATAAACCATTCAAAGTCCATAAAACCTCCATCGACCGCTATTGATTTCTTGTCAATCGATAAAAATCTATAATTTCTTCATACAAACTTAAATCTCCTTAAGTCCAACGACAAGTTCATATCCCCCATAATGAACAATCTAAGTCTAATTTTTTCATTTTCTGCATTTTTTTTCATGGTTCTTTTAATGTTGGCGCAGCACATACCTTTTTTGATAATGATATATAAAAATTATATTTAAAAAAGGCGCTAATTATATGGAAGCCTGGGACTTTTTATCCTATGTGTTATGTATATTGAGGGAACCAATATTGATTGAATAAATAACAAGAAGTCCTAAGGAAGGGAAAATTTCAATTTAAACGACATTTCCTCCAATTATGCAAGGGTCAATGTTTTACTGACGATTAAAATGATTTGATCTAGGAATATGAATAATCATTTTTCTCCCTTAAAAGTTATTAACAAAGTATTTGTAATTTTTCAACTTAAAAATAAAGTTAAAAGTTTAACAAATTACATCTGTGTCCCGTCAACAAAAAAAATAAAAAACTAGAATGATGTTTTTAACTATTAAGTGTGGATTACATATTTATAATTCGAAGAATTGTCATCAATTTCTCAGAGCAATTTACACTTATTAACCCTTGCGTGTGATGCAAAATTCTACATAAAGTAAAGTAGCCAAAATGAATCACTACATTTATAGAATGAAAAATGGATATATTTTATTTGAAAAGGGGGTATAGCAGGACCAAATAGGGTCTCATAAACTTTATAAAGATTATAAACGGTAGCTAAAATTATTGGCTATCATAAATCATTTCATAAATTTGAACACAATTCTATAATTTGCTGAAAAATGTTTACAAAATATTGGACTGTATAAAAAAGTAACAAATATGAATTTTCTGCTTTACTTCATTAATGTTTAGAATTGTTTCTTTGTTTTTTTTTACTGACAACTCATCAAATTTTTAATAATACAGCGAATTTTATGACATAAAGTTATTTTAAAAAGAATTATGAAATAATAAAACCTATGTTCTTTGTTCATTATGTATTTGGAATATCATATAAATATTTATCTTTAACGACTAACAATACATAAATTAAATTTAAATTATAATAAAGATCGACTCTTTGGAACCTAATGCAGGGAATTTTATACTGCAGTACTCATGAATATTTAATATCCTCAACACATTTTTTTTTATCTTGATGATCACAAAAGAAGGAGTGTGGTGCATTAAAAACGTTTGATATGTTTTTTATAAGATAAGATCTTACTCTGGGTAACTAATCAAATAAGAAGAAGCTTGTGTAGTTATTAATGACAAAAAATTCGGAAAATTGCATTTCTCTTTTGATCAAGTATTGTCGTTTAATGTAAGTAGGATACACAGGGGACAGTTGCAGCATACCTTTTATCTCAAATATCCAAAAATTTAAAGTACCAAAATTTACCTTGCAATGGAGCAACAGAAGGGTTGTAAATCTTAAGCATTTTTTAGTGTCCAAGTTTTATTGTTGTGGATTACCTGAAGAGTGTTTTATTTTTATTTTATAAGCCTATTAAAATTATTCTTTCATTTGGAAGAGAAAACATATGTGCTCATTAAATGGCTGACATTATCACTGAAGAGATATAAGAATTTATGTGTCATTTGGGTTTGTTAAAAAAAAAACCGAAAATCAACTTGGTAACCTTGACAATTTTATATATGTTTTGGTAGAGAGCACATTTGCTCTCATGACATGTAACTAGATCAGCTACAATCAGCTGTGAAAAGGGGAGAAGGAAATAAACAGAATCATAGGTAAGAATTACTCTGATTCGATCCTTAATTCTACACTGAGTCCAACAAGGACTTTTAGTTTTGACTTCGCAACTAACCGTCAAAGTTACTCACCGTTGAATTCCATTAGATTTTCTATATAATTGAATGTATGGAACAGAAAATGATGTTTACTAATCAGAAGTTAAATAACAATGACAACAGTTAAGAAAAAGAAAATTCATTCTTCAGATTACCAATTCTATAAAAGGAGCTATTAAAAAATACAAATGATTTACATCACTGGTTAAGAGTGTACTTGTTGGCATTGGAGTAGAACTGAGAATCAAAAAAGGAGTCATTCATACATACGTTCTTACTTGATACTCGGTGGGAGTTGTGTTATGTTCTTCTTATTTAATTACTCGCAGTGAGACCCTTTTACACAACAAAAATGCTTAGGATTTACAATTCAATTAAAAGTAAAATGCATGTTGTTTCCTTATTAGTAGTCTTTTTTATTTACATACCACAGGATGGTGACGGGGTCTTGATTTATTTTTGTCTATTAGTAGTTATTATACTTATTTGTTTATTACGACAACTTAGTACATATTTTTAATGAATTCATGTATATTGAAAATATAGGTAACGTAGAAAAATGTGAAAATAAATCAATATTTTTGTTAATTTTTCTTTGAGACATTGAATAAAAACTTATTTTAAAGAGTTAAACTTTCATTTTGAAGGAACAATATAGTTGTAATATCTAAGTAGTCAGTTTTTCATTGCATTTTGGATAACTTATAATATTTGAATTATTGATTTTTCTACTCCCAGTTGATTAAATTTTAACAAAACTCAAAACTGACATATTGAAAAGAAGTATGATATATTGTAATTGTAATGCACAGGGGACAATGAGTTTCTCCCTGTCAATGTGTTTTGTGAAGTGTGGATATTTAATCAAGTCTCACTTTTCACACTTTTAAAGTTTCTGAATAGGTTTAGGACTTTCGATCCCAATGCTTCCAATAATTTATTTTACTGGTTAAAATTAACGCGAGTACCAGCTATCCCGAAGGACACTTTAATGTTGAAAAAACATATGTTGCTAAAACTGTAGGCGAGTTCCCGGTGCAAACGTATCCAAATTTATCATAAACAGTATGGGCAATCTGTTTCAAGTTTCACAATACCATTTATGATATTATTTTATAAACAGAGTTACACTTCATACCAGTAGCCAATCTCCAATCCACAATATTGATCCATGATCTATAGTAGATATTTTATTTATCTTTATTTACTATACATCTACATCCACAACATCTCAAAAAGTCTTGTAAATTGTTCTTCAAATAGTACTAATTGGTCTAGCGTCTTAAATACTTAATCAAATTCGGTTTGTATTATATTTCAATCCCCCTTACAACAGTTGTTACTTTTGATAGTTAGCTTTCAAATATAATTTGAAGAAAAACTACCCAGGAATTTATAGTCTATAAATAGATAATCACAATAGAAAATATTTGTTTTATGTTGTTTCAAATTTTGAGTAAGGTCTGAGTAATTGTACCAAAAACAAAATGGTTGCGACTTTCCTCTTCTATTTGCTATTTTAACAAAAAATATAATGAGTCATCTTTCGAATTTATAATAACCTTTCAAAGCTCTGCATCGTTAAACTTCTTCACTTTCATCATTAATAATATCAAAGTTAATTACATTTGCTTTCTAAAATTACATAATTTATATTTAATATTGCCCTTGTATTGATTTATTCTATGTTGGCAATACTAGGAATGATCAAAGAGCATAGATTTTACTTTTCCTTTTTTTATGTGCTTAATAAGAAGTGCCCTTCATTTTCTCATTTATACTGTGTCATCAAAAAAAAAAAAAAATTACCTACCAACAATGTGCCCTTATATCTGGAGTTCTAGGTTAAATAAATTGGTATTGTAATTTCTGCAAAAACTTTTAAGGATTCTGAATACTTTTTTTTGTCAATTAAGTTAGTACGAGTTGTTTTCACGATGTAGTCCCGAGAAGAAAAGATCTCCACTCTTCTCAACGCACACGCCTTCACCAAGGAGATCACCGAAGAGTTCAAGTGCAACTGCAAGACCGTCTACAACATTAAAAAATGCATGGAAGCTGACCAGGAACTTATGTGACGCAATAGAAGTGGGAGAAAACAAGAAGTGGATACAGCGAGGTATAAGGAGGTACTATCGCCAACCCACACTCCACGATCACATACATTGCAGAGGATTTCGGAGTAGCATGGCCCATCACATCTCTCCTGTTAAAAAAAAGGCTAAAAATCCCTCAGAAGAGTTGAAAGGCCCTCATTGTTGCAAAAACAAAGAGACAAGGGGCTTGAGAAGGACAAAACACTCTTGAATGGAAGGAAACGTCATTGTTGTATTTTCAGATGAGAAAACTTTCCGGTAAATGATCGGGAATGGACATTCCCCGACGTACCCTTGTATGACTCCGCTAGGTACGTGACCACCACAACGAATATCGCTTCTGTGATGATGATAGGCTTCGTCATATCCAAAGGAAAAAGATGAAACCAATTTGTTTCCTCATCGGATATTCCCTTAAAGCTGACGATTACTTGGACATCCTTAAGATAAAGGTAATCCTGTAGCTCTGGAAATTTCGACGGAGGGGTCTGTCGTATTCCAGCAGAACAAACCCCCGCACACACAGCCAAAGCATCTAGGTGCATATTGTTCACCACTCGAACGCCCCCATTGCCACTGCTTGATACTGTGGTCTTAACTGAAATATTGAAAAAGTTTTAAAAGAAATAGTACTTTTTTATTAAAGGTATGAACCTCAATTTTTCTGTCTAATCAAGAACCCATGAAGCCATTGCTAGGTACTAAAAGTTAATTAAAATCATAGGTGTGACTTTTAAAGCCCTTCTTTTTTTATTCTTTCATCATCATCTTTCTCTTTGTATTTAAATTGTTTTTTTTAAATGACTTTTATTGTATCTATATCCTTGAAGATCCTTTTAAGAAAAGTAAGGATAGGAACAAATGAATCATAGGGGCAGAATACAAATCAGTTTGAGTCATCTGTATAAGGATTTAAATCATTTTGTAATATATATACAAAAATTGAATATTCCGTCTGCTCTAATATAAATAAAATTTATTTGTGCATTATGATCGATATGACTTAATACATGAACAATTTGTTTAGTACTTTAAATCATAATGAAAAAATGTGTCGTCGAAGCACGTATAGTTTAGTACCTTAAAGCTGATTACATCAATCTCAGAAGCCTTCTACCAAACCAAAAAGAAAAAAAAGTTCAAAATTTGTTAGTAGCAGATAACCAACGTATTAATCTTCCCTACTCTGGAATTATTATCAAATAATTGTTCGGATGTATTCAAAACTTGTTAACAAGAGCTAATTCAATGTAAACCAATCGACGTTCAGCATACAAAAAAGCAAGGAAATAGCAGAAAAATTGACTGTTGGCAACAAAATAGTGTAATTTTTAAGTGTGTGAGTGTGTGAGTATTATTGACTGAATAAATAATATCCTTGTTAACATTATCTGGCTGTTAAATAATTTTGGAGGGATACTCATATAAATATACTATGCCTGTTACCCATAGGGATTTGTAAAATATCCCAACTTTTATAATTGAATGTCAGGTGCCTTTATAGAAATATTTTGAACGGACAGTGGACGACTTTTATCACTATTAATTACTATAAAATGTTATCATTTTTTCAATAAAAACTTGTATAAGCATGGTCTACTGGCCATCAATAGTTTAAAATATTTACAACATAAATGAATCCATAGTTTCAAAACTATAGAAGAAAACTATTAGTTGTTAAATATGTCTTAGTTGCTGAACTAGTGTAGTAACGAGGAAATTTATAAAACAGTCGAAATGGTCCAAATAATACTATTATTACATAATTAAAAAAAAATTATCTGACTAAAATAGTATCACTCATTTTCACAGAATCCTCCCCCCAAAAAAATTCAAATCGGTAGTCCCTTATTTTATAATATTTGTACATGTGAACGTGAATGAACGCTGTTTAATTATATTAGCTTATAAATAAATCGACATAGCGTGGCGCCATTTAACTACAAAAAACATCATTATTTTGCTAAATATAATTTTGATACACATTTGCTTTTCAATTTCTAAAAAATTAAGAAAATTTGATGATCCGTGTACAGTTCATATCTTGTTTTTCATTGTCCAAAAGAAAAGATTTAATTTTTATTTTTCTTCCATGGAATAATCTTAGCAAAAAATTTATTAATATTTTTAATAGGTTAAAATAATGTCTATCATAATACAATAATGCAAAATATTAGTTAATCCATTATTTTAATCTTTATTGAGCAAATAAGTAACTTTCATTTCAAACTTTGAAAAGGAAGTGCTACCTAAAGATGACATTATGGGGCATGTACATATTGATATGTTATTTTCCTAACAAATCACAACTTTTTCAAACCAACCGTAATCCAAATTCGAAACAAGTTAAGTAATATAGCGCCCTATTATATATGATTATACCTTCCAAAGTGGGATCAAATTGATTTTATTGATCCTTCCAATGAATATGAATTTATCCTTGAGATTAAAGTAAGGAATTTAAAAAAGTGAGCTTATTCTCCCCCCCCCCCTCTGCCTTTAAAAATATATCCTTTTAAAGAGACAGAACAAGATATCTAAAGACGATAAATTGTAGATGACAGTTTTTAATGCTCTCAATCAATGGTCAATCAAATTGTACAAATGAGGCTTTTAACTTTTATAAAAACTGTTTTCTTTTTTTCTTTAAAAAAGTGATTGAATAATATATACATTTCAGTAACTCACCTAATGTTCTGTCAGCGCGTTGCAATGTGCTAATTATACATGAATATGTGTATGCAATAAGGAAATTCACATGCATTTTGAGTGTAGAATTGTATTAATAGAAAATGCATTTAACTTAATCCAGGGTTCTACAAAACTCATTCTACCTATTTGTACAGAGTGTAAAAAGGGTTTTTTCCACTTTTTTTGTATTTAAATCTACAATTATCTAAGGAGTAAAAAAAAAAAAAATACAATCAGCAGACATTTGAGTCCTTTCTTTCACTCCTATATTTAGATTTTTTTTGGAATCAAACTAAAATAGTTTGTGGGGAGTTATAGACAGGGCCATATGTGAAACAGATTATAAGGAACTTAAATTTATGTTGATCAAGATAGCAATAATAATTAATTACTGAGGCCAGGGTTAGTTTTAGTGTGAGCGGGGCCTGGACCAAATTTGAGGGGATCTTTTTTTCCTTCCTGAAATATAAATAATTGTTCTCCTTTTTTAATAAATGATGTCTATATTCATTCAATGACGTTTTTTACAAAAATATTTTCATTGTTTATTTGAAATGATCCTTTTAAAAATACATTTTCATATTTTATTAGAATTACTTATTAATGGAGAATCACTTATTTTTATATTTTAAATCAAAGTGGAAGGTCTTTTGAAAGTGCGGGGTACACAGTAACATCAGTCCATGCCGATGCCTAAAACTTGACTTGGTGTTTGAAACTACCGCAAAATAAACAATATGAAAGACTGGGTCATGGAGTTCTGGAGCCAAATTTATCAGGGGGACATCAAAAAGACCTGTAGAAAATGTGATTGCTCTCAAGGTAGTCACATTTAGTGGTGCTAGTCATTATTACGTAGATATATATCGTTTTTTAAAAGAGTTTTTCAATAAAAAAGTACTCATAACTGATGGTTTCAGGGTACTGATGATTTTAAGTAGCGGAATCGCTACGAAAAAAATAGTAGTACGACAAAACTATTGTAGAAAGAGTTTAAAACTATCCAAATTCGGAAAAATTTCCTACTCCACCCTGTATATTATGTACAGGTTTTCAGTGTGTATTTAAAATATAGGAGTGTATCCTAAAGGAACAAGTGGAAATAGAGAATGTTTACAGTCCTAGGTTATTAAACCCTTATCCTTGAAGAGAGCGAATGAAGCACATATATATATGTGTACGCAGAGATCTATCTATTCTAAGTGTATGTAAGTGTGTAGCGTTAGTCGAAGGTATTTCCTCATTTAGAGTCCTTTTATGTAGGCCTGTAGTAGGGGAGACCAGAGAGGATAATTTAAAAAAATTATTTCTTTTCTTAAATTAATTACTCGGAGTTTATTTAACTCAGACACACCAAAACTTGACTGAACATACCTATGCCCAGTATTATAATTTTTGCTGGGAAAGGGAGAGGGAGAATTTGATAAAGTTTTACATTTTTTGGCAGAAAGTTTTTCAAAATTTAATTTTTCTGAACTTTTTTATTTACTTTTATTCGACAAATTTTAAAAAGAATTATATAATAAAAACAAAAAACACTTGGCGACATTTGTGTTCATTCCTGTTAATTTTTAATAAAGTTTTGCTAATTTGCTAATTGAAAAAAAATTGAAAGAGGATGCTACATTGGAGTAAATTTTAAGAATTGGGAATCTTTTTAATCAGAACTATATTTCAGCATTAGTCAGACCACAAAATCGATTGGATAGTGCGCTCAATTCTTTTGTGGATATAATCACACAAAGTTATGCTAAAGTTTTGCTTGATATAAAAAAAATATCAACATGGAATGGATATATGTGATACATCAAGTTCATACAAATAATTTATTTCTTAAATAAAGCTAATTTTGATAAATAAAAAACTGTTCTATGTTATTAGATATTCCCATTTTCACTTTTTTCGACAATTTAACTGTTTTTTTTTTGCACTCCATTCCTGAACATATGCTTATATTTTTAAATCTATACAAATATGAGACTATCAAAATAATGATCACTTGAATAGAATTATATCAATTGATAGAAAAATAATCAATTCATATAATTTACTGAAGAAATAATGTTAAACGAGTAATATTATAAAAATCGTTTTGTATTGGACAATAATTCTAAGAAATATTGACAATTTTTTCTGATTTTTTCTGCAATAATCTGCATGATACTATTGTAACTTTAATTTAATTTAGTTGTAACTTTAATTGTGTAGCTATTTTTTTATGTTCGAGAAAGAGGGCACTTTGTAACTTTACTAGGTCTTCCCTACATAATACATCCAAATTATGGAGTGTTTACACGGGTTGATTGTGTTATTGTATTATAAATATCATTTTGAAAAAAAATAATATTTATAAGCAGTCTCTACCTATTGACAATATTTTATTTTTTCTATCCAACGCTTAAATATGTTTGCATATTTGGAGGAGCTGGTGACCTGGACTTGACATGGACCCCAGTCCATATTTTGATAACTTGCAACACGACTAACACATTGAAAAACTTGAATGGGACCCAAAGGCTAAGACTCAAAACTCAACTGGTACTCGAATTCATTTCCATTTTTAAATTGGAGTAAAAATTCACTATAATATTTTTGTCTAAGGACTCGAAGCAGAAGAATCTATTAAAATATTAAAGAACTTGAATTCCACTAGTCTTGTTCCTATCATAATATTTTTGTACTGTTACAAACATAGGTGTTGGTATTTCCATACTTTTTTCGACTAAAAGTTTAAATCAAAATATGGACATCCACGTACAGGTATATCCTTTTATTTTTTGTTTAGGGTAGGGGCTAGCTTAGAAATTGGAGGATTAAAAAAAATAAGGTTGAATTTAAAAAAAAAAAAAGTCGAATCCTCAAAACTACATTGTTATCCGTCATTACTCTTTTGAGCATAACAATATTAAAGAAGAAAGGTTCTTGAATGTTGCAATCTGTAGTGGCCAAGTTCATGTGGCACAGAAATAACTGATGATAAACTTATCGAACCATATGGTATTAAAGGAATAATCATCTCAGTAGTAGTAACATATTCTATGTTTTTCATCAGAATTCCACGAATTTTATTTATTTTTACATTTTATTTAAATTGATGATCCTGCCCATTTACTACACCATAGATTAGAGATGAAAATGGGTTACATGAAGAGTTAAACTAAACCATCAGAACTATCGATGTTTTGCAATCATGTATCCAATTCTCTTATAAAGCCTTTCATAAATTTAAATATTATCTTATATTTATTATAGAACAATTATAAGTGGGTCAAACTACACATGTGGACTACCTGTAGAGAATCTCGGCATTAGAATATCCCTAGTCGAATGGATAATTGTTGATATAACAGAGAAACCATAATTTCTGGAGTAAATCTTATACCCCTTAAATGATTAAAAACAAACCTTACAATACTATTTACTGTTAAAACACATATTAATAAATACTTGTATATACAAAGTCGTTCAAGTAAATCTGGATCATCTTTCAATACGTCCTGAACAATAAGGAAAGCATTTAACTTAACTCGATTATTTCAACTTTCAATTCAGAACTTGAGCCTTAGCTTAATTCAGTTTTGCAACTAATAAATCAAAACAAGTATTTAGGATGTAGGAGATCCGGAGGAACACCATCAAGAATATTCTCAGATATCCAAAGAGCACTGTCTACGACGTCTACAACAGATGGAAGCATGAAGGTGAATATAAAAGAAAAACCTACAATTCCCGAATTGATAAAAAAGGCATTCCCATATTCGTGGTCGGCTTGAAACGTTCCTTAATGTAATCTTTTGGGATTAAGAATCAAAGCTCTTGCAAAAAATTGGGGTTCTGGAGCAAAAATAGTGAAATTTTATCCGTCTGTCTGTGCCAGGTATGTCTAAGTGTATAAATCATCTTATATAATGATCGTTAGTTTTTTATAGTTCTTACTTTTAATTACCCTTTTCATGCCTTATACCCCTCAAAAAAGGTTTATTTGCTCCTATAAATGTGAAGCTTTGTATTTGTTTTGTTTCGATAGTATTTGTCTTTTAGATCTTTAGGAGGATATTAAGTTGTATCTACAATGTTGAATCATATTTTATGCAAATGTATGAATTGATTTTTATACACCCAATATCTATGAATAAAGACCTAGCCATTGAGTAAAATTTCATTCTTGCATTTTTATCAAAGGATAATTTTGTTTTGGGGGTCAGAAATTTGAGGAGTTACGTCATTTGAGAGCAAATTTTTTGATGACGTAGTGTAGCAGCATCTACCGCGTCCAATATCAGTTTTGTATAGTATCGTTTTAAATATGCGAGTACCTCGGTACTGTTGTAAAGTGAGTCCAAGTAACATAGTTACACTCCAAAAAGAATATGTAACCTGAGAAACCGGATGTTATATGCATAAACTTTGATTTGAATTTCATACAGAGACTCCTTAAACATCTCAAATATATTTTATTCTTTTTGAAAAAGGACTGAGGACAAGGATGGATGAGGCCATAAGGCAAGGGATAGTGGATCTTCTGCACGCACAATTGAGTAAAAAGATGATTTTGGAGACTGTGGAGGTGAGCATGATGACATTGTACAGGGTGTTGTATAATTTTGATGAGGGAGGAACTGTTTAGAGAATGTTTGGAAATTTTGGCCATAATATAAAGAGGTTGAAAGAGTTCATTTTGAATAGAAAATATCGTCAATATAATTTTTGTATCTGGCTAGCATCAATGTGACCTATATCCTCATGAAATTGTTCACCATTGGAATATGGAATATCGGGCTTTGATGAGGGGAAGGCCTTTGATACCTCTTGCATGAATGTGAACCATTTCAAAGCTGCTGTGGAGAGTCAACTGACCAACGTGGAAAAGGACTATGTCGTCAATGTCTACAAGACTTATATACATTAATCCCATTTTATATAGAAAATATACATAGTGAAATGTTTGGGTAATCCACTTAAAAAAGTGTAGAATTGTCAGACTTATTTTTTTCAAATTATGTGCTGTTCAAAGTTTTGTTCGATCAAGTGTAAAAAAAATTTCTCGCTCACAATGTAGTACCTATATTACGAACATCAAAAGATCGCGCGCAATAAAAACATTCAAAGACATGGACTTTACTGGTGAGAAAATACTTGAGATTCGACTTGGACTTTCAGTATAATAACTTTTTTTCCACCTCTGACGTTTAGTAATGTAATTATGAGAGTCAGTAAAATTGATGGATATATCACCATTCATTAGTAACTAATTTACTATTTATAATCTATGCCAAAATTATGAGTAATCCGCTTTCATTTTCTTTAATGATGTTTAACAGATGCCGTTTTTGATTATATCATCAAAATATATACAATAGTTAATTGCATGTAATATTTTTATTTCTATAGATAAAGAAAGGATATAATATGTCTTATCAGCTGTTGAACAGTGTTATAGAGCTAATCAATTTACAACAAATTATTACTTTGGTTAAGAAATGTATGTGATAACTCGTCTCTTTAACAATTTAACAAATAGGGCATAATCTGTTGTATCGGTCCTTATTATCAATTTATAATGATGTACCTGCTAGAAAATTATTACCCAGCCATATATTGATTAAGATATCGGATATAATTCATACTTTAAACTCCTTTTAAGCAATTAGTCATTGAGCAATCAAAAAATAGTCTCCTAGATACGTCATATTGTATTTCTATTAAAAAATAAGTGTTTTTAAATATTCAATTTAAAAAAATTGTATATTATGCTATACTGTTTTTCAGAATTAATCTGTTATAATGATGTATTCAATTGAATATTTTTTGCAAGGGAATTAATCCAAAAAGATATTTTTTTTCCCTATCTTTAAGTAAAGGAAAAAAAATAAATTATTTATGGCTTTATTTTCATAAAAAACCATTTGTAAAAGTCTGATCGAAATGAAATAATCCCAATTATTAACTTTAACCTAGGATTATTCCTATTTTAAAACTATGGAATTGCTTATTTAATAAAAAAAGGATTATGTACTACATACAAATATTTATGTGGCCTGTCAACACAAAAACAAGTTAAAATTACATTTTGTAAACTTAAGTCGGAATTAAATTTTTATTTTTCGTCTAATAATTACCGTCAATATCTTTCAATAAAAATTATTCTGATTCGTCATTGTAGACCCCAAAATTTGTACTAAAAGTTATAAAGATTGAACAAGCAGATTAAACGATATCTATGACATAAAGACTTAAGTTACTTCAAACACTTTGACAATTTTTTTCAGATAATGTGAAAAGAAAACCAATACTGGTACAACAAATATATACTTTGTTTTTTAATGCAGCCTAAAACGGGATCTTTAGTATGTATCTAATTTTTTAAATTTGACTCATAAATGATCCAAAAATTGGGTAGGTGCACTAACTCTCTCAATTTTCTTCTACATATATATTTTTTTGTATCAGCGTTTTTGTATTGTATATATATATATTTTTAAACAAATAATAGGTAGAATACATTTATTGACCAAAAAAATATGTTGTTTATTTAATCAGTAAGTATTATTCCCTTAATTGCTTCACCGTGACCTCATTCTGCTTAAAATGTACTTTAGTTTATTACTTTAATATATCAAATCCATTTATATAATGTAGTTTTACTTTGATTTACATTTTTATTACTCCCCCTCCCCCCCCCCACACACACAAATGTAAAGTGCTTAAAATATTTTCCCCATTGAAGTATGGTATATTTTCAAAGATAATATACATAAATTATGAAGCAACTTGAGTCTAAAATGGTTTGTAAACATGAAATTGGTTTATTTTTTTAAAAATAGTTTAATGTATTAATAATTACAAATATCGGATATTTTTCCAATAAGTCTTTGTGTTGAGACGCGGTCATTAGAAGTACTTTTATCAGCAATCCTCTGTATCGCTGAATTATTATTACTTCTTATTTGTACTTCATCCTATGTCATCTTTAAAGTATAAAGTCGTTAATAGGAAGGCTAAACAAATACCAATAGAGAAATAAAAATAAAGAGACGACAAAGGTATTTAGATAGGATATTGAGCATAGTAGGGCTTTAGTATATTAAAATATTTAGTCTGCTTCAAGGAACATCATATATGGCAAAAGGTAAATACAAAAATAAATTAATACCTTTAGTGTTCCTACTTATAAATTTGTATTAAAATACGAGCTGATCGAGATTTGGCGACCGAAGGCAATATCCATTTCAAGTTTAATTATTTTATTAATATTTCATTTGGGATCAATTGCTTTGACTGACGAATTTCGTCATGGAAAGAATTAAATGTGTGTTTTTAGGTATTACTGTGCATTATATTATTTCTTGGGTATTATAATTTCGACGTCAGCTACAAAAAAATTAATTGATTGGTTAACTTTATATATTACACCATCAGAGACAATAAAAGTTAAATAGCTCTAGTTGGAATATCCGATTATCAATGAAAAAAATAATAATAATAACATTGGGACGTCATATTATTCCTTTTGTCTTCACTGATATCTATAATCAATTTTTTTACATCCATGTATTTTTTCTTGATGTAAATACTCAAATCGACAACTCTTTCTAATTTTACGTATAAGTTTTAAAAAAATAAGAAAATATAATATTACTCTTCAATGTATTAATTTTCATGGTTTTTAAGCTTAAGGTTATCAGTATTTATGTTAAGGAGGTAACGTCATGATATTATATTCAATGACTCTCAAAAATAATCACATTAAATTTTTTTTAAATATATTGTAGAATTTCAGAAAAAGACAAATTTACTTCACAGTTTCAATTCCCTGCGGGCACAATTTTTTTTCTGAGGTACAGGCCGTGATTTTATATTAAAAGCTGCAAGATCATAGTTTTCCTTTTTCTAACGGGCAATAAAGCGAGTTTAAAATATTCGAAAAGTTAGATTTTTGGTCCATGATGATAGTACATATACATAACTTTGTTTTACACAGTTCTAAAAAATGATGTGAAATAGGCAACGTTCCCCATTGCGGAATTAACGGAACTTCCATATTTTATTTATTTCCACCAGCGGCGATAAAAAAACCCCTATAAAGGTAAACTCATATTTAATGCAAAATAATATAAAAATTATCATTTTTAATAAAAGTGAATCATTTAAAATACAAATATTATTTTTTTCTAAGTAACGTGACAGTGCAACGAAAAAAACAAAACAAAAAAACAGCAACAAGATAATAAAGTGAACCACAAATGAAATGAATATATATATATATACGTGTCACACACAAAAAAAAATTACCTAAAAGTCGGTCGAGGTCAGCCTCACTTCCCTGTCGAAAGCAAAATGTTATTGTATAGCAAAGACTTGTGTATCTCTAAAAGAAACTATGCTTCAAGATGTTAATCTTTGGTTTTGGTAGGTAGATGGTATTGAGAATTGAGAGTCTCGGATTGTGGAAGAGATAACCTTTATTGAGTATCCAGGGTGGGGGAAAGAGGTTTATCTTTTTGTTTAAAATTCGGTAGAGCGTAATTATATTTTTAATAGCACGTCTATGAGACAAAGTGATGAGGCCTAGTCTTTTGTATACATAGGTCTTGTTATCTCCCAATGACGGGAAAAAAGACACACACCCGGCTTGCACCTTTTCTAAAGACTTCATAAAGAAGAGTCTTGAAGGATTACAGATATCAAATACATACATACATTAAATCGGGAGGACACAAAGTTTATAAAGTTTTACTATAAATGAGGGGCCGCGAGTTTTGAAGCTTCTTTTAATAATTCCCAAGTTTCTATTAGCCTTCCTCATAATGTAGTGTATATGCCTCTTATATTTCATATCACGAGAGATGTAAATTTCTAAATCTAAATAATCATATACCACCATAAGACTTGGGTGAATGAACTCTTTTTTGGAGAAAGGAAGTAAGACACATTTATTTATATATATATATACATTCTCCAAGTCAAACTCTGGTTAATCAATTTGGCATGGACATCACTGACAGAGTTTAAATCAGAACAGATGATTTTTCGTATTATCCCGGTATAAAAATTTATCTTATGAAAAATTATCCACTAATTCGTTAATGTAAATGTAACAAATTGTGGGTCCAAGTACACTACTTTACGGAAACAGATGGAGTATCGTCACAAGGCTAAAAAATTATATAATTGATCACTACACTCTATTTCCTATTCGTCAGTCAGGAACTAAGCCACTGTAACAACTGACGCACTATATCGATGTTAGACAATTTATAGACAAGTTCCCCTTGAGGGACTTTATCGAAGGCCTTGCTAAAATCAAAGTTTATAACAACACAGTCAATGTTACAGTTAAAACGACTGACGATAACATCCCAGAAATAAATTAGATACGAGACACACAATATATTAAGACGGAATCCATGGTGTTGCTTACTGGAAATAAGTTTATTACTCTCAAGGCATGATTGTAGTTTCCGGTTAACGATCAGCTCCATTATTTTACCGTCATGGCGTGTAAGAGATATAGGTACGTAATAGATTTTATGGAATATCTACTGAATTTTTAATATTTTGTATAATATATTTTTATCAAGAGGTTTAAAAGGGATAATTAATTATACAAAAAGATGCTGAATTGATTTGTCGGTAAATAATTGATTAATTAAGTATTTATTAGAGAATTTACAAAGGTCCAGAGCTAAATTACAGATAGCTCAATATGTACAGAGTATAGGTTATGTATCTGTAACCCATATATACAACAGCAATCTTTAGACTTTTATTGATTGAGTGGTCAAATATTTTATTAAACTGATAAAATGTGAGTCAGAATATTTTGGCTTTAATCTAATTCTGGGTAAAATATCTTTGAAGCCTACTAAAGAAGAAAAGAAGAATTGTCAAACCATAAAGAGATGGAGTTTGCTTTAGTAAACATTATAAATATTTGATTCATAATTATGAATGGAGGATTTCATAGATGTAGGATAATTAAGGACACATTTGCTACTGCTAGATATTCAATAAATTCTGTTGCCATATTGTTTATCATAACTTGTGTTCAAAGATATTATTAAATTTGTTTCTGCGAGATGAATTTAATTTCTAAAACTTATCAAATCAAGTAATAGAAAACATAGTTCTTTATTAAAATTATGATAGTTAATAAATTTGAATTATACTGTTAATTTATATGTGTTTTTTTTTTTTGCTTAATTGTCCTGATTAGTTTTATAGTCTAGGTGTAACATATGTTTATGTAATTACAATTGACATTGCCTTGTTTGTATAGTGTAAATAGAAAAAATTTAAAAGCATAAAAAATATATAATTATATTTTATTAGGGAAGATATCTTATTTTATAATTGTGGATTAGTTGATTATGTGTTTAGTTATTGGCTATTCCGTAAACGTTTAAAAAAGGTTGTTTTTTTACTGAATAAATCCATTTTTAATTATTCGATACGAACAAACTGCACTAATTTAGATTTCTTGCATCACATAAGATCTAATAGAATTAATTTTAAATGACTAACGTCCCCACCTATTGAAATTTTTGGTTTAAAAGTGTTTTGCAAATTTCAAATTAAGAAAATAAATTGAAAAATTGTTTCTGGAATATTCGAAATTGAAGCAATTAATTGATTTTCATAAATTAAACTAATAGAAACTGAAGGGCATTAGTTTAATTTTATAAGATATTTTGTGAAACTATTTTTGCCAATATTTACTTTAGACGGCAAATCACATTCCTCACTACTTTAATGCATAATAATAACTGACTTTATTTCCAAGAAAACTTTAGAATCTCGCCTCTAGAATTTAAGGAAGCCCACAGCGCTACTACAACTATTCCTGATTTGCCATGCATTATAAAAAAAGTAGCTATGTGGCTGCACTCTGTATATACATTTATTAAGAAAGAAAAAGTTTGTCTGGATGTTTGCCAATGCCTCATTTTAAGTCTTACTACTTCATCTAAGAAATTACAGTGTAGCAGTAAGCAAGTTTACTAAAATTGCAGATCCTCATTTTTTTTTATAAATATTGTGAGACACACATTGAATAACAAAGAGTTGATGTAAAAAAAAATCTTAATCTTAATGCATTGCTTAAGAAAAATTACCTTTTATATCTCTGTTTCTAATTTTCAAAATCTTTAAATATATTTTCGCTTGTAATTACGATTATCCTTAAATCAAAACTTTGGCATATCTACAATATAAATAAAACATAATGTTTGTCTGTGAAGGCCTTCGGTTTAAATGCAATTTGTGGTGCTTCCTAAAGGTTCTTAAAAATAATTTGTTGATAAAAATGAACGAAAATTAGTTGAAGAGTACAAATGTAATCTACATTGATAGATGAGCAAAATCATTCTAGCTTGATTATGTGTTGACGGGACACATATAAGTAGGGATAAAAATTGTTTAAATTTTGGGAAATTTAAAAAACAAAACAGAAAATGAACTTAGTAACCCAATTTGACAATTTGAAGGGTGTTTAGGAAAAGATAGCAGTTTAGCAGTCATCATATACTATTAGATTTGCTAAAAAAAGTTGTCTAACGAGGGAAGATGGGGAGAAGAAAAACAATAAATATTTCAACGTCGATCCATAATTCTACTCAAAGTCTAACAATTATTACTCTGCAACAAATCCTTAAGGTTACTCTCCCTCTTCGAAAAATAATGACAACACCATAGATACATAAAATGTATCCTTCACGTGACCAATTCCAAAAATTTTGAACAGCTAAGAATTAAGAAATACACACGATTTACATCACTAAAAAATAATGAATATTCATGTATTGCATTATCTTCATCATAAGTACACTCAATTCTTCCGCTTATTTTTTGGTTGCAACTTGTACAATTTGCTTCTATAAGTATAGCTTCTATAAAATCCCTACTTGTACATGACATATATCTGTATACAGTCAATAATAACCTTCGTAGCTCTTAAAAAAACTTTTCTTTACTGAGTGAGAGAAAGTGACTGTTTTTTTGTGTTACTAAAAAAAAAAAATCGACGTTGAATATTGACGGTTTTCTGCGTAGAAAAATATAAGGATTATTGTCGTTATATCTTGATAGTTCTTTAATGTTTATGTATTATATAGGATATTACATTACATAATTTAATAGTTATGTACATAGTTTTATCGACATTTGTAAAAATAGTGCATAAGTGAATATCTTATGTTTGAATAGTGAAGAAAATATATTTTTATTAAGGAGAATTGAAAATATGTGATCACAATATAGCTCCAAAAAATAACTACATATTTTACTATTTGACTAAAAATATGATGATAAAATTTTAAGACTGCCATGTTACCAAGTGATATCTAATTACAAACCGGATCTTTCAATAGTTTTGAGACTAAAATGAATGATTTCAACAATTATGTACAATTTTGTATACATTTAATATCGATATCAATTTTATTCATATCGCTTATAATAATTGACCCTGCATATGCCCACTTTATGCAACAATAATGGCTCTCAGGTGTGATGGAATTTGCTGTAAGTTCCTTTGATGTAGGCCTCTAACATGGTGCCCTACTAATAATTAACAGAGTCCTGTAAGACTTCATAACTTGGTTGTCTGATTTTTCAGGCCTGGGACTCTACTTACCACCAGACAGATACTATATGCTAAAAGATTCAAGCCAAAGAGTTTACCAATAAAACTGGAACCAAACAGTAATTGTACTTTTGGGTCATGTAAAGAGACACCATTAGCCTCTTTGATGCGCCTTGACACAGTGAACGTGGAACATTAACGTCATGGAAAAATCGGGTTTCTATTCAAAAGGCTTTAACTAAAGCTTCAGTAGTCAACTTTAATGGACGGCACCTCTTGGGCTCTTCTCTATGATCGTCGCCCTGACGGAGGCGTCCTTCACACAATAGACAGTTGCTTTTGATCAATATTTGGCAGCAATTACTGCTTTTGAGAACATTCGAGCGGTAAGAAAGGTTGGAACCTCTGGCCGTTTTTGTTTTTTGCGACATAATAATTAACTGTAATGTTTGGAGTTTTACGTGCACAAAAGAGGAGACTTGAAACTCTTTGTAGATGAAAAAAAAAAATGTTTTATCAATCATGGATTTATTCATTTTTAGAACTGGTTTTAAAATTTATGCACAACCCAGTTTTACCACCGAATTACAATGATATAAATTCAATTCAAATTCACTATATGTTTTTCATTTAAATCTATTTACTTTCTTTTATAACAAATAATTAACAATACGTATAAAATTATATCAAACTAATTGAATATGCATCAATTTGATCATACTTTGAATAATTCTATTTCTGTTACTTCCCTTTAAATTTTAACAAAAGTAAATCTTTGATCTATAGAGCAATCAATATATTTAATAATTTAGCAATATTAAACTTTATTTGCTCTTAGTAGTTGTTACAAAGTTATGATACTATAAGCACTAGTTTAATTTTGTACCAATATGTTTTATACGTGTGAGTTCTTAATCTATTAAATTAGTCGGGCTACGATAATTATTATTTTTCAATTGTAAACTATTTCGAAATAAATAAATTAATATCAAACATGACATTTTATATAAAGAATATTACACGCCCTAAACTTCCATCTAACTTTTTCATATTTATTGTCGGGGGTCGATAAATAATAAAAATAAGTATAAAATGTTCTTTGAATCCTCGGTAATATATATTCCAGAATTGGTATGTTGAATTAAAAACTAATGAAGTGCACTCCCCAAAAATTTGATATAGGAACTATATAGAAGATTGATTATATGAGGTGTTTCTAAAGGAAACAAAAAAATAAAAATAAAGATTCTGAGAGAGAGGGTCGAAAAAACATCCCAATTGAATTCTATTTGGATAGTCTAACCCACCGTTTTTGTGTAAACCTGCGAAGAGTTCCAATGTTCAATTCACGAGTCTGTCAAAGTTAAAGAGGGATCTTGGATTGGTTTGAACGGGCAGGATATATTTAGTAATGTTAATTGGTTGCACTTCTTAGCTTGCCTTTTTTTTTTTTTTTTTTTTTGAGAAGTCAACTAAAGACTGGATTTTATTTTCCATAGGTGCTATTATGACTATTTAATTCCTGAGGAGTTGAATTTAATTTTTACTATATCCATGCTATCATTGATATATATGAAACCAGATTGAACATTTGTGTGTACTTATAAAAGATGGAGATTAAACTTGAATATTTGTTGCGGAGCTGTCATTGTAAGTCCTTGTTAGGCTCAGACAAGAATCTAATCAAACGTCATGATGGCTAAACATCTCTCCTTTAGAATTTTTTTCAATTTGTCAGGGATACCATATGAATTTTCATTTCTTTTTTATAATATACACAAAAATTTCCGAAACAAGAAACTCCGCCGAAGTTACGCTTCCTATCTTCTTCATAGCCATTTTAATTTAGTTTATGTTGACTATCAAAGGAGAGACTCGTACCACTTGCAAAAAAATTCTACAATAATAGCAATATAAATATTATAGTTCATCTTATTATGTCTGGAAGAATGTCCCCTGCATAACAAAAATTTTTTGCCCCTTCCAAACTGAAATATTAGTTTTCACTTAATTTAAATTTTGTTCTAATGAAATTGTTCTAGATTCTTGTTCTGAATGGAAATAAACATAATCTGGAGAGGTAAAAAAAGGCAATTTACTCTGCAAACTCTATATTCCAGGGTTATAACTCAGAATTCCTTAATCACAATTTAGCAATAAAATCAAAAAAATTTATATCCAATCATATGTATGTAATTCATGTTTAGATACACTTAGTCAGGAAATTATTACAAAAAATCATAAAAATTTATATCTACATTTTTATAGATAATTTTTAACTGGAGTTCAAGACAAGTAATTAACTTTTATAGGAGCCACGTGATAAATTAGTAGGAAGGATACATTTGATTGCATGCTAAAATAAAAATAAATATTATGTCAATTTTTTTAGTAATGTTCACCTTTCAATCAATTGTTAATTTCCGGAACGTGTAAGAAAAACAAAAAACAGCTGGAAGGTTTTTTTTTCGTAAAAATTAATCAAGAAGCAAAAATGATCAACTTAATTTTGCTATTTAAATTGTAAGGACTTGAGTTTAAACTATAAATATAGCTTGAATGTAGAGAGAATCAGGGCATTGATCGCTAAAATGAAGAATAATAGAAAAATTACTTATCATTTCTATTAATTAATTCAAAGGCGCTGAAGTAGAGTTTGTCACTTATGTCTGCCCGGGGATCATAAAAAAATATTGGGAAACCCTTTACTTCCTATGAACAAAAAAAAAATTGCGATATCAAATGTCTTCTTAGTCCTCACTCTACACTTAAAAATCAGATGTGGAAAATAAATACTGCACATTCTGTGTCTTCACAATGGAAAATTCAGTGCATGTCTTCCTCCTATGTCTGTCCATGTAGCAATTAATTAACAGAGTAGATGAGATGGACAAGAAACAATGTAACTGCAAAATTGCAAACGATGATTGGTTAATGTCAAAATCGTCCAGTCATACAGTAAAGTTCAAAATAGAAAGCTTGATAGCAAAGAGGATGGAGAAGATAGTCAAGAGATCAGTATCAATGGTGGAGAGTTTTGATCAAAAACGAATACTGATTAAGAAATAAAGATTAAGAAGGGCAGCAGGTCTGCCAAATAAAATCAGGGTGAAACAAAAAATAATCCCTTAATCCTACATTAAAATGTTGAAATTTGTGTGTTATTTTTGTTTATAAATGTTCCTTGAATTGGTCAGTTGGAGTTGTACTGATTAGATATCAGTGAATGTTTTAGTATTACAATTACACAACGTATATTTTCTTCTGTAGGAACAAACAAGTATCAAACCTACACATTTTGAGTTCAATAGATTAATTTCTCCTGAGCGTGTTGTCTATTCAGCTGCATCCTATCATTAATTCCTTAAATAGTGATTCTACAACAAATAAATATTTTTATAAATTGTAATATTAATCATTGGTTAATTGATATGACATCATTGTATGATAATTACGTAATAAGTAATACTTATAAAAAGGTTTAAAAAAACTGTTCCTGACTTCCCTACATTCCTTAAAAGAAAGGATATTAGGATTATTTTATGATATTCCGACACAACTTCAATATTAAAAACTGATGGAATACTATGGAAAAAAGATTGGATTGAGTTTTTCTTAAAGACATTGATGTTGATTGAGGTGATGTAGAAGACCAACGTCTTGAGTTGAGTCTGACGTGGTTTGAAGGATTGTGATTCAGTCTACACTTTTGGTCCATCCGAATAAGAAGCTGGTTTAATTCACGGAGGAATCCTTTTTTTCTATGCTCAAATATTTATGGATCCAGGTGAAGTCACAACGGTTTTAGAAAAACTAAGTAGTTATTGAGCTGCTATGAGTAGATCTTGGAACTCAATTTTGAATTACATTTCACGGCTCTTCGGGCTTGATGAATCTATTAATTACAATTGTCACTATAATAGTTTCAGTTCAGTTTCTAAATTCAATGGGCTTACCTCAGCAGGAGAAATAGATTGGCAAAACGTAGAATTTAAATGAAGACAAACTCATCTTCAAAGACAAGATTCCGACCGTTTACTCCCTTAATGATCCAACTTGACGCAATCCCAAACAAAGAAATAAAAAAAGTAAAAGAAAACTCTGAATAGAATTGGTCCATTAATAGTTGAGAGAAGACTCTTAGGGTACGGTGTAATCTTGAGAAACCCTTCTTCAAACTCCAAACAAAAATTGTTTGGCTATAAAATGGCGACTTTGACCCTCTTCACGAACAAATTGAATCCAGAATTGGATGTCCGAGCTGTTATCTTTGTAAAGAGTGAAAAAAACGAACCGGAACTTCTTCTACGACTGATCGAGGATCCTTGGAGTCCATATCATCCTTGAAAAAATAAAATAAAAGATATAAATGGGTGGATATGAGCATACTAGATTGGATTATTACTACCTCAAGTCAACATACAGCGTTTTTAAATATACTTTTTAATTACACATATTTTGAACATTGTTTCTCTGTTCGATGTAAAGGTGGAAGCCTTTCTTTACTCTTTGAAACTCTTATTAAATGAAATATTACTATATTGAGGAGGTATGACGACAAAGGTTCAAGGAAAATGAATTGTTCATGTTGTTGTTAGACTTTTTTTTTCTTTTAATAAAACTGATCCCATATAAAGATATCAATAATATCAATTAAATATAAGAATTTAAAAAAAAGTCATTGATGTTTAATCAATTTAGAGATAAATGAAGAAACTTTTTCCTTCTTATTTGATTTGAACTTCGAAATCACATTACTAATTTTTTTTCCACGTTATATCCTTTTATTTTTCTCATGATAAACTGTTTGTGATTCAATTTTATTTTATGGACAGTGTGCTTAAGTACAGATTAATGACCTGAAACTTAAAGTATCATAACTATATTATGAAATATGTGATTTTTATGGAGTTAAAAAATTACCACTAAAAACCAATTTACAAAATATTAAATTACTATATTTAGGTATTTTTTTATTTAATTATGGCATCCTTCACAATCAGTATAGTATCAACAGGCTAGAGAACTGATTGGCAGCTCTTGAAGATGAATAATGTGTTTATGGCGTACCACACTATCAAGATGGCAGCTTGGAGTGAATCCAAATTTCGATGAGAGGGGCGTCAGAACTCTTATTCAAGACGTTTTAAACTGTAAAGTCCAAGCAGTTGAGGTGAAGAGTGAGGCACATGGTTACTGACTCAGCTTTTTGTTTCTTCTTGTTTGTATGGGATTATATGTGACTGTAATTGAATTCTTGATGTTTAAGCAGTTATAATTGAGATTATAAAAAATGACCTTACTATAGACAAGTTTTTACTAGGTCATACAAGTTTCACTTGTATTTTTTTTGTTATTGCTGTTGGTCGAATTTTCTTTTCCCCTTTACACTTGAGTATAAACAAAATTTCAGGGTTTATACTTTTTATTAAAAAAGTAAGTAACATCACTATAGCTATTTATAGTTAAACATATTATTAATAAATAATTTGATTTTAATGTGCCCTATATTATCTTAAAAATCATTAGACTCTTAAAAATAGTTTATTTGAATTATTTAGTATTTATCAAATAATTTCATTTTATTAACCCTTATTAACAATATTTTATTTCATCAAAAACAATATCCAATTTAAAAAAAGTAATAAACTTTTTTTTTACAAAAAAAATATATAATTGACCGCCCACATGTGGATAATTTTTTAATGTTCTTTCATCCTTAATTAACCTTCTTGAATTCTAATGTAACATTGCTTTTAAATATTATAATATCCATTAAGTGACTAAAAAAGTTACTTATTCATTTTTTCTAGTATGCCATTGTTCTTTTTCTCTTTGCAGAATAGTTGGTTCAACTAATTGGGGGCTTCCAAATTAGTTTTAGAGTAATTCATGGCACCCTCAGCAGACCCTAGGAGACAAAAATTATTTTTGTTGCATACTAAATTGGACAAATGTTTATTATTTTGCCACTTCACTTATATTTTTGGAATAAATTATTTTGAAAGTTTTTGTAAAATTATTTTTACTTGTTTTTCCAAATTATATTTGACAAATATATTCGTTTTTTTTCTTAAAAACTACATTAATACATTTGCACATATATATCATACAAGATAAAAATTGCTAATTACTTATGGAACAACGTAGCTCAATGGACAATGCGCCCGGTAGAAATTTTTCTCTTGAACTCAATGTACATAGGTTGGCCAATGGATAAATGATAAGAAAACATTCTTTTAAATCTCAATAATTAATAAATCAAAAACTTAATAATATTTGAGAAACAAATGGAGCAACATACAAAAAATTTGGATACAGAAAGTGACAAATTAAGAAGTTACATAAAATATATGACAGACATACTTAAGGCTCTACGGTTGGGAATTTACCCCAGAGAAGAAACTATGTTTTCATTCATATTTCTAAAATGAACTCCGTTGCTGAAGATATCTAAGTAAATATAACTATGGAAGTTCAACAGACAGAGTTAATCCTGTAAGTGCTTCAAAAGTAAGGGACAATATTCGATCATAAGACAATCAAAAAAAGTCCCATTTATATGTGGGCGTAAATACTTTTTTTGATTAAAAAAAAAAGTTAAATTGCCCAATAGCTTTTTGTATTTTATAATACAATGTTATTATTGTTCTAAGATAACAAATGAAACACTACAGATTAGAAAGTTGATATCGTATGTATATAAAATATCTGTATTTGTACATTGTACAGTTATTCATTTATTTTGTTTTTTATACAATTAGCACTTTGTTAGTCAAATGGGGTTCTTTGCAGCCAATGATTTTCCAAATATAAAGTTACTTTTTTTTTTGGATGAGTTTTTAATTGAACTCAGAGGGATTTAAAATATTATTTGATATATAAAGATTTTTTTTACTATTGTGGATTTTTCTGCTGTTTTTATTTTTACATACATATATTATGTATCACAGGGGATAAGGGATTAATATCTCTCTTTTTAATAGCCAATAGTAATTAGCTTGATGATGTTACCATTAATATATAATGTCAATTTACATTGATATTCCAGGGTACAAGTTCCCTCATAAGGATATTACCCAGACACATCTCTATTTAGAACACAAATAATATCAATAAAAGTAGAAAAATGGACCACCAAAAGTATATAATACATTTTTATTTGAGTGAGTTTCCTCAAAAGGGATTTTCTATAAACATTTCTTCACGTTATGAAATATATTTTAAGAAACTAAATATTATACATTTTTGCATCATTTACGTATATGTATATGAAAAATAGGAGTGTTTTTATATATCAAAGAGGGTAAATTATATTTCTTTTTTTGTCGATCCAGCAACTTTTTTTTGCATCTATAGATTTATTCATACAAGTATATACTTAGTTAAAATATGTAAATTTAAAGTGGCAAATATGGCGGAAAAGGAAGAAAAAGGCAAGAATTTATAGCAAATATTCTCTTCATATTTGTATGAACATTTTTATTTATTCAAACAAACTTTTTATTTATAGACATACAATGTGCATAAGCAAAATGAAAGGCACCAGTAAGAGCTTCATCAATTCAATATTACTTCAAGGCAATGTTGCGTAACAATAAGGAAATTATTTCAAAATTTATGAAATTTCATACGTTGTATTATTAGGTAGTTCCGATAACCAAGAAACAACACCAACGGGACAAAGAGCCAACAGATTTGCAGATTTTCTCCACAGTCACCATCACTCTGTCAAAAAAATCACAGTCATTGTCAATTGCTTTGCTGAGCATCTCAATAAAGTCGGAAGGTTCATTAACAGCTGCGGTAGTCTCTCCAAAAAGAAAGGAAAAGAGGAGTACAGACAATATTTTAAATTGAAGATTGATTTCTTTTTCGATGTTGAATGATACAATACTTAAATAGTATAATTATTATTATTATCGTTAAACTGTGTTTATCAACTAATTATATAAATTGTATTTCTTGAGTTTGTTTATTTACACAGCTTACTAACAAGGTTTTAACGTAAATGTTCAGAAGTATATTATTAATTAAAATAGAAACAAATAAAAAGAGTTCTACTTACACAAGGTAAAGAAAAATATTCTAATTTATTTTGAAGTTCTTCCGATCTCTCTGTTCATTAGTGGATTTAGTGATTTATCGATCACCATGGCTAAAAAAGATGAGTTTCTCTTGAATGTAACAAAAGGTGCTAGGGAAAACAATAAGGAAAGCTACAAAGAGAAGCTTCAGCATGTGAGCATCATCAGTAACCCCATGGCCTCTCGAAAACTCTCGAAAAAAATCTACAAATGCATTAAGAAGGGAATGGATGGTAGGACGTATGTTCACAACGGGCTTAAGAGCGTTCAACTTCATTTGAGGAAAGTAGAAAGGGGAATTTGGGATTTTTGCAGGAGATGTCACTCCCTTTGACGTGATTTGCCATTTCCTTGCAGTAGCTGAGAAATAATAAATCTCCTATTTTGATACACCTTCCAGAGTAGATCTTGGATCTGCCATAGGAGTTAAACAGGGTACTCAAACGCTTTTAATAGGGGATCATATGGGCTACAAGGAAAATCCGAAGTATATACCCTTTCTATCCCAGGCCTCTAATCATTGACTCTTCAGTAATTTTATTCGATCCTTTTTATTTGGACATTTGTATTTATCTTCTTTTCAAGGGTTCGATTCAAATAAATTTGCTTATAAAAAAAAGAGTTATATTATAAGTGAATTCTACATAAATATGACACATACCCTCCAAGATCTTGAGGGCCAAGGAATAAAAGATATCATACAAAAAATATATAAATTTGAAACATTACAAAATTGTAAATATCTATCTGCAAAGGCTTATAAAATAAAAATATATATAAAACAAATCTTAGAGGAAGCCAAGATCTTCAAATTTGAATCCAAAAGGATTTTTTTTTTTTAAAGTTTTCAAAAATCATGGGTCAAAATAAAGACACAAACCGTGCAATCTATGATTATTTCTATCAAGATTATTTGTGGATAAACTCTTATTTTCAAACTTATTTGCTAAGTGTTAGAATAATATCAAATATTTCCATTAAAAAAATAAGTTATAAATAAATGTAGATAATTATTTTGCTACGTCAATATTGGTAAAGGTATTGGCTGCAGTATTCATGGTCAAAGATAGGTGGGTAAATTGCAAACATTACATATATCTTTAATGTAATATTTGTGGGTTAACCACTTTCATAAATTTAAGATAATTTAAAAGAACTAAAGTCGATGTATTAAAGGGTAAAATGATAAAATAAGCCTTTGAATTTAAGTTCACGCCATGGTTGGCTTCAATTGATTTATTATTTATATATTGATCTAAATAAAATACTTTTTTTATAGTATTA
Source organism: Lepeophtheirus salmonis (assembly GCF_016086655.4). Taxonomy (NCBI): domain Eukaryota; kingdom Metazoa; phylum Arthropoda; class Copepoda; order Siphonostomatoida; family Caligidae; genus Lepeophtheirus; species Lepeophtheirus salmonis. Next base: position 34,502,049 of record NC_052136.2, read on the forward strand.
GCTTTTTCTTAAATGTATAGGATATTTATTCATCAATGACCATTTAATATCTTGGTTGTTTCACTTTTTTGATAATTATATGACAATAACTCTCCAGATAAAAAAAAGAGCCCCCTTTTATGTTACATATCAGAGGAAAAAAAAAATAAAAAAAAAGAAACTGCAAATTTGGTTATGGTACGACGTAGTTCACAAGACAGTCCCCTTAGGAGAAATTATTATCTTGAACTCAATGCCCGTAGATTAGGTTCACGACCACCCCTAGTAAAAAATAAATACCTAATGTATATTGTCTTGAAATACATTTCTAGGTAAATTGAGTAATTGTAATAATATATCATTATCTTTAATCAACGCAGCTCCATCTGAACAATTAGAGGAATATTAAAAAAATACTCTTTAGTAGCAAAACTATTTTTAAGACGGGGTATTTTTTTAAAAGGTATTTATTCTTATTGTTAATAGGTATATGTACACATCGATTTTAAACACAATATAATATTAGAAAGAATTGGGTAACTTAAATTTTTTTTTTAAACATTGTACTTTAAAATAAGACCTCATAATTAAGGCTTAAAAAAATAAAAGTATTAAAATCAATTAACAACAGAAAAATGAAAACACAACAAGGATAATTTACATCATTGTTGTTTTACTTTTTAATTTATGACGTCAATTTCTCTTTAAAAATCTCTTTCATACTGACAAACGATCCTCTTCAGCGTAGAAGAGGATCGAACCAAATAAAACCAAATAAACACCAAATAAAATTATGTTTTTTAATTCTCTAATGTTGTGGTCTGTCATATCTGCGTTCAATTAAATAAACCTCTTGAAGTATAGCAAAAAAAGGGCACTCAACGAATGAATATTGAGCACTATCAACGAGTTTTACACTGTCCTTGTTAGTTCTATTGAAACAGAGGGAACCTGGGAAAATTTAGAAAGGTGAAGTAAATAAATAGACCTATTACTTAATACAAGGATTCTCTTATTTTTATTAGCCAAGCCTACAGTAGCTCTAAAGCTTTTTAAAATATTTTCCACACATTGGACGTCTCCCTTCAGAAACGAAAGAAAAACAAATAAAAACGACGTAAATAACTTTTGAAATTAAATTAAGGCCATCTTCATTTGACTGATTACAAACAAACAAAATTTAATAACTAATCTATGAACAAACCCAATTTAATTTTGTTTAAGTCAATGACTCTTTGAAGCCATTAGATCATAGGTTGTCCTTTGTAAAATTACTAAATTTATGGAAACATACATATGATTTAATTATTTGTTGCCCGTCAACACAAAACTATGCTAGATTTTTTTTTCTCAATGTGTAGTCTGGATATTGTATAATCTTTTACAAATTATAATCAATTTCTATAAATATAACATTCCTATCAATTCTTTGGAGACGCTGCAAATTACACTTAAAGTAGCAAAAAGTCATATATTTGAAAGGGGTCATATTATCACTCTCATAAATTAGTTGAAGGCTTTAAGCTATAATAAACATTCTTGAGTGTATTAACTAATCCCAAAAATTAAATTATAGAGTTTATAAATGACTTGAAATACGTCAGTGAAATATTGGACCATATAGATCCATTTTTTATTTTCTTGATTTTGTTCATGATAGTTTTTTGTGTTAACTCAACCCACAAATCATTATTATTTCAAATATATATGTATCTTTTTTTAAGCAAATTTCAAAAAAGTACATTGGTGAAGTTAAAACTTTTTTAGTTTCCTTCATTGATAAAGAGTGATTTTTGGTCCAGACATACTGTTGTGTCTTGACGAGTGAGAGACACAAACTTATTTATAAGGTGGAGAGATCCAGGATGACCGAGAGACAAATGAGAAGATGAAATAGCGTGGAGGAATAAGACTACACTGTTGATAAGATCATGTGTATTCTAACTATACTCCAATATATTTACAAAATACAAGACTATTTATAATACGTAAAACATAGTACTTTAATACATAAACGAATATACAAGAAGATAAAAACATTAAAGGAAATATGAAATACATAACACATACTCTACTTTTGACGATGACAGCTCTCTCAGTGGACCTACAACTTGACTAATTATTCTTGAGAGCTGTCCCAATTGATTCACTAATCCCAAAAAACTTCTAAATATCTTTCTAGATGATGGTTCTGCATAATTTTTATTAGCATTCAATTTACTTGGATCTGCTTCAATACTCTTCTTGGATAAAATATAACCACAATATTTTAATTTAGGTTGTGAAAATACCAATTTAGATGGATTTAATGTTATTTTGTTTTCTCTACATCTTTGTAGGATTCTACGGACATTCTTAATATGGTCTTCGAAATTGTGTGATACAGTAAGAATGTCATCTACGACTTTGTAAATGTTTGATAAACCTTCCAATGCCTCATTTCCACGAAGACAATATTCGTCCCCTATTACACTGAATCCCATCGAAGCTCTATTAAATAATATCTTCTCCAAGGAGTCATAAAACACGTCATTTCTTTTGATTTTTCTTCCATTTCCATTTGCCAATATCCCTATTTTGCATCCAATGTTGTAAAAAACTAAATGTTGTTTAGAATACTTTGGTTAAATATTTGAGTAATATTTCGACATACATATAATTACATTTTCTTCACTGAATTTAAAGCAAAAGTAATTCTTAACTTTTCAATAATTTCTAATTACGATCGATCAAAACCTGAAATCTTCGTACTTTTTAAACAATTTTTTATTTAATCCCATTTTCTTAACAAAGTCTAGTACTACTACAATAACTTCTGCTCCTGTACCGGGAACTGCTTCAATTTTACCAATAATCTTTCTTTCACAAATTATATCCAGTAATACCATTTGATTTTTATTATTTTCCTTATCCAATTTATTATGATGGCAGCGAATCGTTTATTCGCTTTGCCGGACTTGAAAACTCTTTGATAATGTTCTATTCGTCTATATCGATTACACTTTTTTCCATATGCCGCACAAAACGTCTCAGAATTGACTTTAGGAACACTGCATTGACTGAATGTCCAAAATATTTGGTCTAATAGCTCTTTTGACTTCAATCTGATGGATTATTTTGTCAGAAACTGCCTTGAGTCAAAAGTCAACAGGGGTCTTCACACCACAAAAAAGTCCTTCGTCGACTCCATCATTCTGTAGTATTTAGATTGGGCTCCAGTTTCCGAAACCTGCAAAATTGAGGCCCTTATGTAGAACAACTGACGCCTCATTGAGTTTAATATATTTTGAATGATTCTATCTGCTGCGCAGTTTTTTTGTTTTGTTTTTTAATTGATCTTATAATATGAGTATTTGATGTCAATTTAAATTGTATAGATCTAAAGGACCAAATTTCAATATTATCCCTTATTTTACATTAAGAAGCGCACAAAAAAATAAAAGACATGAATGAGGGAAAACAACAGGAAACCATCAAAACAGAGTAAATGTTTTTACAAATCTGCTTCTCTTTTTTTTTTGTTTATTTAAACTGCGTCATACAAATGTCAAAATCTATTTGATCCATTTCAATATTGTACATACATATGTTTTTATTTTATTTTTCTCTCCTCTTCACTTTTGGTTTGTTCCTATATTTTGAACATAAACCAAGCCGAATTTATAGATATATATAGATACAGATATATTTCTTCCTTTAGCTTTTCCCTAAAAAAGAAAGCATTTAAAAAGCTTTCTTTTTTAAAGAAGGAAGAAAAGGTGAGTAGAATGTAAGTCTTTCTTTATCTCCCAATGTGTACATGAAAGAGGAGGAAGAGTAGGATACGGACCAGGTCGAGGGAGAAAAAGGAGAAAAACACGAATCAATTTGTGCGTTGTTAGAAAATAAGTTTTATTATTTCTCCTCCGAGGAGAGGCTCACAAACTACGTATCTAAAAATTTTTCTTCTACAAACATACATATAGTACAAAAATTATGCGCAAAACTAGAGTAAGGGCCTCTTTATAGAGTCTTAAGCTATATTATTTAATGGCTGCTTAAATTAGATTTTAATAATCGATGAGATGAACCATTTTGATTACGCTAGACTTTTTTTATTGTGTGTGGTGTTATTTTTTATATTCTGAAAAGATCGATGATAAATTAGGATATTTATAATACTTTTAGTGAGTGTAAATACAAACTAAAATATGGATCCATTGTGTGTATTGACAACAATTGTCATTCAATTTTTTTACGGGTATTAGGGCTAAGAAAACATTACTTTCCTTCCCTCGAGTGTTTCTCTACTGGAACATTAAAATGGATATTTTAGTAATAAAACACTTTATTTGCTATTTGTATTGATACCCACTATGTTCATAACTAATTTACTACGTTAGTTAATGGTACTAAATTGTAATATCAATGTTAATATCGGCTTAATAGTGGACAACGATAAATAGTAGAAACTAATTATGATATTTATTGGTTTAATTTCACTAAAGATAAATATTCTAAATAATCTATAAAATTATACATATATATAGAAAATAAGTTGGACCTTTTTATTATTCTATAGGAGTATTTTTGGCCCTGTCTTTGCTCATTTTATTTCTATCGAGTTATTATCTAATTTGAAAAACAAATATCGATCGGAATACATAACCAATAAAATCCATCTAATATTTCAAACTCCAAGTTAACGATCTTTGTCGAATAAAAAAAAATTGATTTAGTAATTTAAATTTATTAGCAAAGTTCGTGTCCTAATTCTGATCATTTATTTTCGTAAAACCTTTTGTCTAGAGAGTGCCCCAAGTTTTATTCGTGACGGAATCTTTTTTAATTATGAAAATTTTGTTGGAAAATGTTAATAATTTATATTTTTATAGAATAAATATTACTAAGGAAATAGAACCCAATTGTGGAATAAATGCACAACAACATTTAAAACACATCACAAGCCTTATGTGACGTCATTTTTTTATACATATCTCACTCCTATACAGTTTAATCTTAGGTACTATATTTTTCTTTACTGAAATCGTATTTATGGTTGTATAATGTGACTCTTTTATTCAGGATTAGATGAAAATCTATTGCAAAATATGAATGCAAGATCAAATTTTGAAGTAATTATACTCCGCAGACATATAACTTGTAATGAATTTCGTTTTTTAATGTATATTTTGTGATAATTGAATTATTAAATAATTATCAGAATGACTCATCATGACTTCTTAGTTTGATTTCATTCATTGTGTTTCAGTATAATTAATACTTCAACATATGGGTCCGATCTCACTTTAATGATGTTTTTTTAAAGCAATTTTTTGGGCTTGTTTTATTCTATGTCATGTTAGTTTTTTTAAGGTTTCTTTTAATGGTCTAATAATAAATGTGTTTCTGATGGCCTATTATAAAAAATATTTACTAATATCGTAAATGAAAAGCATTACCTGATTAAAACCCCATAAATTTATATTAGGCATTTTGTCACAAATATTTTTTATTTATTAACGTATTGGTAATATTTGTAGGTTGCACACCCTGTTTTGACTATGCAGAGACTATCCTTTACCAAACCTGACTCAACAAAATAATTATCTACATACATTAATGAATTTTACTTTTTGTAAGGAAATACTTTGATTACATAGTTCTATACTTTGCACTTAGCAAAAATAATATAAGAAATAAAATTACACTACCAAAATATACATAAAGATTTAATTTTTTGAACATTCATTTGTTTATTCTGACTCATTAATTTCGAAAATCATAGAAAACATTTCCTGATGGATTCATCATTGAATGTCCTGAAGACAGTTTATATAATTTTATAGGCTTTAAAAAATTTGTATTACTTAAGAGCCCACATTGAGAATCAACTATTAAGATTCAAATCAAAATGTATTACATTTATCGTAAATGAGTACTTGGTAGAAATGTGTAAAAAGGACTTCTCCTTCCAATAGTAGGTTAATTGATCTAAAAAATTGCTAGATTCTCAGCAATTGTAAATATTATCGTAAAAAATTATGGATTGCCGCCATGTAAAACAAACAAAAGAACATAAAATCTCATTAATACAAATTTTTCATATTATTTTTAATCTTCGGGTTATACAAATGAATAGGATTATGTAAAAATGGAAAAAAGGAAATCCTCATAAACCTGATAATTTGAAAAATGTTTGAAAGGAGAGCAGGTTAGCCTTCATGATGTTTTATAAAATTAGATGCAAGCACTTCTAAGTAGAAATAAATTTTAAAAAATCCCACTGCGTACCAAACAAGTAAATAAAGTCGAATTAAAGGATGGTAACGTAAACACTTCATGTATCTGATTCAAACTATTCAGACAAAGTATGTCCATAAATTTTGTGATAATAGGTGATCATAAAATAGAAAGAAATTATTTTTCTAATAGATGACTTTAGTAATGTATATCTCGTGTTGTATAAGTACGATCAATTTACACCAGATGACGTTAGAGAGGTAAGATTTTGTACTAAAGAACATTTAAGACAGTTTTTTGAGGGATTGACACAGTACTATTTCAGTGCCCCTCAAATATGGACACCAGTAATAAGAAAATACGCTTTAAAGGGTAACATGCAAGCCAGGAGGGTGCAAATGTGAATACTGTTTATTATTCTCAATTCCAAAAAAAACAAAAACAAAAACGGGCAAGGTAGAAATTTTCATCACTGTGATGACAGTCAGCAAAAATGTCGTCTCATGAAATTATCATATTTTTATATGACATTCTTTCAGCCGTTGTTTTTATACTTTCTGTAATTTAAATCATATTCAATTCAGTCAAAATCAGTAGTAAAGTGTTTAATCTGAAATTCTTCATCTTCAAACCAAACTTTTATCTGAAATTTATGAAATATTACAAATTTTAATTTTCATCACGGTATAGATTTCCAATAAAATTGTATGTAATAAAATAACTTTTATAGTTCATTCTTTTGTTCGAATTTAATTTACCATAAAAAATGTATTTACCCTACATTTATGTTAAATAAATATGCATATTTTAAACATAGTCCTTCTTTTCTTTCTTAGAAGAGTATATATATTTAAAATACATTTTTACTCTTCTAAGAAAATTAAAAGGGTACAAATATTTATAGATATATTACTACATATACTGAAAAAATGATTTTTAATGTTATAAGATTTGATCTATAAAAAAAGAGGAATAAAAATAAATGCAATGTGCAAAAAAATGAATAATTTTCTTTTGACTTTGATATCTCTTTTCAAACATTTCCAACTCTTCTATGCTAGGGAAAGAATGTATTTTTATAAAAGGGGTTTGATTAAAAAATGTTTATATGTGGTGTGTCAACTTATAAACAGACTTCAACAAAAATTAAGAAAAGGATGAAAATTATCCAAAATAATCAATTGATATTCTAAACAATAGAATAAAAAATTATAGTGACAAAATTTAAATAAGGTAATTATTAAAATCATTACAATGCTTATTCTTTGACTAACTAAATATTTTTATTTTCTTATTTATTCCGTTAGCTTACCTAGTTATAAAAAGGATTTTCAATTTTCAATTTTGTATCTTTCTCTTATTAGTGAAAGGATGCGCTAGTGTTGACTTATATTCTATATATATATTTGTAGTAATTTATTATCATCTGTTTTTATTTTTAATGTATTTAGAATTTTTTCCTACTTTATTAGTACTTAAACGAAATTATTTTTGGGATAGTTTGGATAGTTGTATGAGAAATTCCTGAGTAATAAAATACCTTTAAAGAAATTAAGCATTTAATTATTTCCTTTATACAATTTATTGGATGGAAATTTATTAACAGTTTTTCAAATTTTATAGCACGCTACAAATGACGAGTTATGTGTAAAGTTGTAATAAATATGACCTTAGTCGATATCTGTTATCCAAGAGCTGACGCACTTTTTACTTGGAAAATAATGATAAAAGCTTTCGAAAATAAACAAAATTGTTTATAGTTTTTGTAGCTGAAATATTAACAGGTTTTTTTTTAAATTTTCCAAAGCTGTTATCATGATTATTTAATTCATTGAGGAGGAAAGATATAATTATAAAAGGCACGAAATCATGGATAATAGATGGTAGCACTTTGGATTGGTAATGGAGTTATAAATTTAAGTCCTTGTTGGACTCAAAGTAGAATTGAGGATTGACATATGAGGAATTCATACCTATTTGGTTACAACTATATACAAAGTATGATTCGTATTTATAACACTGTAATAGGTAAGCTCTTTACTTCTAAACAATATTCTTATTTTCAGAGAAACCTTGTTATTTTTTGGTTAAATCCCGACCTAATTCCATTGGTTTTACTTTTGCTGGAAAGTGACACCAATTGTTAAAAAAGTAAAGTATTAGATTTGTGAAAAATATGCACAAGAAATAAGAACTTGGGATTTGCAAGTAGCAGTGTTGTGTTCATTCTAAAAAAAAAAACAATGAAAATTTAATATTTAATTATTCCCGAAATCCAAGGGATAATATACAACTTTAAGAATAATCTCTTACCTATTCTACCAAGACTGGATAAGTATCTATTCCTGTCAACTGTTCCCTTAGAAGCAATATATGTCAATTTGTAGATTACAAGTACATGAAGGGATCATGGAACTACTTTTTTCATGATTTTTTATGTATTTTATATGTTAAATTAGAGATATACCAATTAGCCTTGCATTTGTTATCCTGGGACCTGAACAATAGAAATGTTTTTGTTTTTTCCAAGCTACACCCCTGGTATGGAGGGGGAGGGGGGGCGTGAGGAAAAAAAGATAAAATGCACTCCTCATTGTTTTGTTTGAGCATTTTTCTATGTTAAATAATCATAATAATGTTTAGAGCTGTGGATTCAACTTCAAACAAATTATAAAATTAATATTTAAAAATGCAAATTGGTAATGTATTTTAAAAATACTTTTTTTGAACTAGAGCTATTTGCAACCATATAAATTGATTTCCAACGGAACATCCTCATCAAATTCTTTCATGGTTTGTTTGCAAACCCTCAGTTTGAAAAAAAAGTGTATATTTTTTAAACTGTTTTGCTCCTTTTTTAATAAATATTCCTGATTTACGTTCATTGTTCTAAGTTTACTTTTAAAAAGGTTTTTTTTAATATTGGCTGTTTATGGTCAAAGTTTTGTAAAAAAAAATATAAATATTCTATTTTAATTACTCTTAGATGATGAAATCTATAAAAAAAAAATGGCAAAAAAAGAAAGAAGAATAAAATACAAAGGGAGTAATGACCTCAAAACCTCTTAACAAATTTCATTTTTTTTTTTTTAATTCACAGATTCATTATTTTCTACTTTCTAACTTAAAGACTCAATTTCAAATTATATACATATACACAGGCGGAGGATTCAAGAGTTAGAATCCCTTTCAAGAGCGTCTAATCTCATTTTTAAAAGTCTCACAGTTTTTAACTTGGCGCCATTCAAAAGAACAAACAAAAAGCTAAAATTTAAGATTTATTTTGTTTTTTTTTCGATCAAAAATGTTCGAGCAACAAGGAAAACGGCAGAGAGCTTGGAATCTCCTCCGAACACTAGTCTATTTCCGACAAGAAGATCTTCACAGTAGACACTGTTCTGGACAGGAGAAATGATCACTTCTTGGCACTTCTCAGGTCAAGGGAACCTTCAAAATCAAACATCTCGCTCAGGTCATTGTCCTCGGCATTGTGGCAAGATACATCCCTACTTTTTCATGGGCAGCAAAAACGTATACACGGACGTCTTCTGTAAGGTCCTCAGGTACCATGTCTTGCCATGGTTAGAAAGTACGTGCACCTGGACACCTATATGTTTCCCTAAGATGGGACACACGTCCATTCAGGTACATCATTTCTGTAGGGAGAACATGGCTGCCTTCTAGCCAGAAGAATTCTTGCCTATGTCGTCACCCGACGTTTCCCCTGGACGTTAGTGTTTGGTGTATCTTGAAGGGCCAGACAAACTAAACTGATCATGCAAAATATCGATCCCCTTGAGGCTTTGATCAAGGAGGAGTGGAATAATTTGTCCTCAGACTTCATGGAGGCCAGCAGTGCTTCTGTTCGTACCGTTCGTACCCGTTTTTAAGCCATCATTCAGACTGGTGAGAGAGAGAGAGAGAGACATAAGTTATAAAATGTGTAGTTTTTTTTTTATTACTAACCTTTGCTTCAAAAAGTTGCCATAAAAATGGCAAAAATAAAAATATGTATTAGGGAAAATGACTTTTAAAATTTTCTAGCTTAAAGCAATGTTAATTATCACTTTGCAAACTTTACGATCATCCTGTATTTTGATACACAATCATTACGTAGTTATAGCTACCTATTAGGTAGTCTCTTCCAGAAACTCGGGATCCCGTTTTACAGCGATTTTACTCATACGAGAAATTCTCGTGAAAATATAATTCACAGGAAATCATGCATTAAGTTCTTTATTAAATAAAGTCCTTTCATGTAATTCATTCAATGATAAGTTTATAAGATATTATTAAAAAATTTAATTCAGATGCAGTTTTTAAGGATTAATGCATTAGTGCAAATTATACCCACATACAATAATGCCACACATAGTACCTATAAAAAACATTATTAAATAATTTTACCTTTAATATAATTAATTTGCGATCTTTCAGGAAGGTATAGGTGGAGCTTGCATAAGGTCTATGTTTTTTATGTAGATATACCGTATAAAGATGATTTCAATTTAACAGTGTCTATTAGCTACCAATATATACTTCAAGTCAAAATCAAAATTCAAGTCTCTGCTCACAACACGAAGTCCTTCAATATTTTCATCGAGTTTATCTCGAGTTCATGCATATTGTCAATGGGTCCAGTGCAAGTACTCAGAAGATAAAAAGTATGTTATATCTTGTGAAAAAAAATAAAATACTTTGGAGTAAAAGTTGAATCACAAGTATTAGATTTTTATTCCAAGACTTCACTTCTAAGATCTAATGTAGGAATGAATCATTGATTATTTTTTTAATGTTTTACAACTTGCCCCAAATTTATGTTTTCTTCTTGAAATATGAAATAAGTTACTTTTTTTTTACATAAATTACTAATTATTATCGATTGTAATTACTAGCGTGTCCAATTTTTAGTGTTTTTTTAATTCGATGTTTTGTTGTATTTTAATGAAAAAGTTATTTTGTCAAGCTTCTGTCTTCAAAGGGCGTTTATTGACCTCTATAGCTATTTTTTTTCACTCAGATTTTTTTTACAGAGTGCTTTAAAAAGATACTCTTGTATTAAAACAATTTGGCTAAATTTCAATTATCTCATTTTCATGAATTAACAATACCCCCCTTGAATTCAACACTATTGATATTCAATTTTATATAAAACATCCTATAGATGAAACAAAGACTGAGAGACATATATATAAATAATGGTCAATAAAGTGATTCACATGGAAATTACAATTAAACTTATGATTCAGAAAACTCTATGACTCATAAATAAATACACAAATTATTTAATTATGCAATTTTTTGGAGTGTGACGTGATGTTACTTACTATTTACACATGAAACATTCAAAAAATAAATTTTTAGGTGGATAATTACTTACTTTCACTCATTGTAGATAATTATATTACATTACAATAGTGGAGATGAACCATGAACAACCATCTCCTCCCATGATTATCGTATGCTTTGTGTTTTTTACATGTAGAACTAAAATATATATATTTTTTTTTCACTTTGTTCAAGTTTTATTATTAGATTATCAAGGATTTCTAACCAGCGTAGATATAACGGTTACAAATTTATTTATGACACACTTTCCCATATTATTTTTTAGGGAGTAGGATTATAGTTGTATAAAATATTACCTGCTGGTGTGTAAAAATAAAAGAAACAATTTTCCGTTTTTCATGCACATACATATACTTTTGATTACGGAAATTCTTAGTTGTTCTCATCACAAGGCCTTAAAAAGAATGATAACAGCTTTGGGAAATGAAAGAAACACTGTCAATTGCCAATTAGAAAAAATATCCCGCACGCGTTTAGACCATATTTTATACATCTTTATGACTTGTGACTTGAATGAAACGTGATAATTTTCACAATAGTAATTATTAACCTGTTATTGTTCTGCATTTACAATAAATAAAAATATCCATACGGATTTTGGAGATGCCAAATAGCTCCAGCATCCTGTGATATATTGTCAAAGTATGCAAAATTTCTAAGGAATTAAATGCATCCCAGTCAATTGTACATCCAATAAAACGATGAGAGGATGAACAACGTCAAAATAGTCTGCTTTGGATAAATATCGTTCTTTTTATTATAAAAACAGTATCATTTGCAATCGACACCGATTAACGAGTCTCATACACCAATTGACGTACTTATGAAACAACTTATGCCCAGGATGAAAGGCACTGCAGATGAATCCGACTAGATATTTCATCAGAATAGAGCTAAGTCTCATACTGCTAAAATCACGCAGAAATTTTATAATATAATTATTTTTCTTATTGTTTATTTAAAAAAAATTAGGAACCATCCTTACCTGACCTCAACAACTATGATTACAGCATGTGTTCGAGTATTGAGTTCAGGATAAACGCCTAAACTTTCATCTTATTTATAAATTTTAGCCCAACTTTTTGACTGTAAAATGATCTTTTAAGCACTCTGAAACAAATAAAAAAATTCCGCTCTCCCCCTTCCAGTAAAATTACTTTTTCACCCAAGAATGCGTATTTTTTTTGTTCTATTTTGAAGGTAATGAGAAGAAACTCGCGAATATTGTGCTTATTAAAGCCTTTTAATGCTTAAAGCAATATAACATTTTTCATTTATGTTCTACAGTTTTAAGGTAACATAAAAGGTCAAATTCTTCGAAATTTTTATTTTGCGTGTGTATTGGGTTGATATTATAATTTGATCTTCTATTGGATTTTAATTAAAAAGTAATGTTTCTAAAGTTTCAGTCTATAAAGAAAGTTTTTTTAAAAGACATTTTTAATTTCTAAAGGGATACAAAAGTTTCATTTTTAAAGTTATGTTGCTGAATTTCTGAAGTTGGAATTTTGAATTTATGTTGTTGATTTAAATAGCTACATTAATTTTTATTTTCTCTAATCATACATGAAAATATAAATCTTATTTTTCAGTTTGAAGAAAAACAAATTGCAGCCCAACAAAATACTTCAGATACTCAAACACTCCGAGCCACTCTACTTTCCTCTAAAGAGCAACATCCCCTTATGTTTAATACAAAAAATTAGTATATAAAATGAAGAGACTTTATCTTGAATAGAAAACAATAAATTCTTGAGATATCCTACATATTTGCCAGCCTCCCAGTCCGTTAATTAATTTTCTTCTACTAACAGAATTATTCTATCGACAGAGAACATATACCTATTAATTTGAAGATTTTGATATGATCAGAAAATAAATCATATCTAACCAAAAAAGTTCAGAAATGTATTAAATGATTTCTTAGACAAAGTAATGAGATCATCAATAAATAGAAATTCAATGTTCTATTATGGTGATTGTCATACGAATTTGAGACTATAACGAAATGACAACTTTTGTTTGAAATTAGTATTTTTATACCGAAAAGTAAAAGATGTCTAAAAATCAACGGGAACAAATCAATCGTTCTGAATCCTGCCTGAAGTTTTATATTTTATGAAATGATTAATATTCAGCGATTTACTTCCAATGGTAAATATGGCTTCTTTTAAAAAGAAAAGTACAGACTAAATAAGTCGGAACTCATTGTATTGTACTATTAAATAGGGTTTAGAATCTTATTTATTTGTGTATTGTATATCTTCACTCATAATTAATCTGGATTTAATCTGGAAAATGAAATTATATATAGCTACATCAATCAAAAAATATCCTAAATATACATTACAAATATTGAAAATACCCTTTACGATACTTGCATGGAAGTATGATATCCATCAGCAATATTGAATTATTTTCTATATTTATAAATTATGAGCTTAATACTTATATTTGTCAAAATATCAAGTGTCTAGTGACTAATGTTTAAGCGATTAGTAACAAAATGTTCATTTTAGTTCGAAAGTGTGTCGTAATTAAAGGAACACCCGGTATATAGATTTGTAACATTTTTACCATTCATTTTACTTGCATTCCTTATCTTTGTTATAATGTATCTATCTTTTTATTTATTTTCGCTTTTTGATAAACTGGAAGAAAGTTTATATTATTAAAACAAAGTTTTTCATAAAAAAAAAATAATAATGTGATTTTACTTTTTTTTCAATTTATTTTGCTACTTCATTCAACTTTTTATTTTATTCTATAGCCTGTATTTTTTTTTTTTGGTAGATCCATGTAATCTATTGGTTATTTTTAAATATTTTTATGATATCCAACTTGGATATAAACAATTTCCATCATTTGTCAATCTTTTGAAACATTTGATGGATAAAAAAAACTGCTTTAATCTGTTAAAGTTGTCTATTTTTAAAGAAAAACTTATATTTTATTATTATATGATAATACGATGGTAACAAATTTAAATATGTATGTGAATTAAAAACTAATTTATTAATATAAATATAGAATGAAATATAAATATTAATTGTTACGTAACATGATTACTTTTTAATTGAGAACCTTATTCTGGCAATTTTCTCATATGTGTCCGTAACCACCAAAGTAATTTTTCCAAAATTGAGTGTGGATTAAGTTTGTATTCTTCAACTAATTATTGTTAATTTTTAGCAGCAAAGTATTCTTATTAACCCTTGGGAGATGCTGCAAATTGGACTTAAATACAATAAAATTAAATGTTACAATAATTAAAAAGATAACTTGACCGATTTTATTTGAAACCGGCCATATCGGGCCCAAATGGAGTATTATAAATCAAATAAAAATTATAAGCTATATTTGCAATTTTTGAACAAACTTAACTCTAACCACAAATTTGAATACAAAATCAAGCATTGACTCAAATATGTTTATAAAACATTGAGAGTAAAAAGAATAATTAGGATTTTCCCCTTCTCTTAATTTTTGATCAATATTGATGTAATGTTGACGCAAACCATTTATTATATCTTTAATTAAGTATTGGTTGTTTTAGACTCTTTCTAATCAACTCTAAGGAATCTTTTGTTGAGACGCAAAACATTACGGAACCAATTTGTTTTGATTGTTTGGATACCTTTATTTGAACATTTCATTCTCTCATTTTAGTTTGTAGTGATTGAATTAATGGTTCACCTTTGCGAATCATGTTTTAGAGACTAAACTAATTATCGTAGTTAGTGGAGTAATTCTTCCTTTTGTCCTTGTTGATTTCCTTCGGGTATCCTGTATAAGTTTGACGAACGTAATACTTTCTCTTTCTATATCGAAATTGGAGACAACGACAGAGGATAGTTGAAATTCAATTCTCGCAACCTTTTAATAATACGGAAATAACTTCTGTACGTCAAGCAATGGAATGCAAAGTTAAGAATATATTGAGTGGTGAAAAGGAAATGGATCTCGACTTTTTCGAGTTATTAGGTAACTTTCATTTCTTGAATTTCAACTATCCTTATACAAGATAACCTTTCCTTTTCGCCATCTTGTAACTAAGTGTTATGACCATATCCAATCTAATACGAAACATTCCTCAAATTGATTGGAATACCATGTTAATTTTTTGTTATCTTTTATTTAGTCTGCCCCAAATTCTATTAGTTAGTATCACTACACCTTTTTGTTCGCTAGTTTGAATTTTAATATGTAATGATACATTTAAGCATGATAAACAAGTATTCCCTTAATAACAAAGAATGAAACTCCCATATTTAGCCCCCCATAATGACTATCAAAAGTTATGATCAAAACCTATCCCTCTCAGTTTTTTTAAAGGACACTTTATTGGCTGCCTTGTCTCTGGAAATGCGACAAAACAGTTTGGATTTATAACTCAAATGATTTAGATTCAAATAGCTACATAAACAAATTAATTAATTTAATTTATAAAAAATGGAGGTTAAGATTCATGACAAATGTAGGAAAAAACTCTTCAGGAGAATAAAGCAAGTTTAGGGTAAGACAGGATTTGCAGTAACATGACATATCCTTAGAAGTATATAAAATATGTCCTAGAAAACAAAAGCGACTTTTTCTAGTTGCAATCTGCACAAGTTTTTTTTCAAAGATGCTATCATTGATGTTTTTTTCTTGAGAGAGGAACATCTATCTATTAACAATAGAGCGACGGTGGGTACCCCCATTAACGACGGTGGATATCAAAAATGATACTTGTATTTTTAAATATTTATAACTGTTAGTTATTACTGAAATTGAAAGTAATGTTTTACCATCTACTTCTCTCCACAGGATAACAGCATTTATGATGCCAGCAAAATCCAAAAATATTATAAAAAACTTGAAGAATCCCTTAGCAAGAATATATTTTGGTGGAATAAAGTCTTGCAAATTTGATCTAGAATATCAAGTTCATTATAATATTCAATTGATTCCGGTAAACTTTTTTGTCCTTCAAAAATTTAACACTTTTGTGAACAGAGTTCAAAATTAAAAGATTTTGATTCTTTTTTCTTATATGTGAAGTCAATTTTTTGCCACTATTTACAGAATTTTGCTTGAATTTAATACTTCTTTGGTAGCTTTTAGTTCAAGAGGTATTTCTTTGCAAGCACAATTCATGGTTCCTAAAATACTTGTCTTATTTTTCTGAAGTTCATTTGGAAGAGACACTCCCATAAAGAATTTATCTGTTGTAACATTCCTTCCTGTTTTGTCCTTCCAAAAGATATTTTAATGTATATATAAATCCAGTCTCGTCGCCAATCCAAAGGGGTAAAATCAATAAAAGACAGGTGACTTAGGACTAGCATTATTTAAAAAGATTATATTATATAGTTGAACTATTAGTTACGGACTTAGTACTATAAGACCTAAGATACAGGGATTTGACCAGATCCACGGGTAAAAAAGGATTGACAAAACACTACAATTGCAACATATTCTGATAAATATTTATTTGTTGGTTTTTGAGAATTTTTTTCCATGTAAGGAAATCAATCTACCATGTGTATAGACAATGCCGCAACTGCTAAACAAATTGTATACCAAATTTATCAGACTTATTAGCCAAATATTGAGTAAACGAATACCCAGCTTTGCTGGCTATAGTTGCTCATCAAATTTTATATTTCTACCTGAGCTATATGATTATTTATAATTTTTGACAAATCGATCACATATCGTTGAAATTAAGGCGAAGTTGTTGTTTTTGAGTCTGTATGATCTTGTAGAAGGAAGATCAAAGCAGATAAATTTCAATAATTTCTTATATTTGTCGCGAGGCAAGGTACTCAGAAAGAGATTGATCCTCAATTTTCTTAACCGATTGGCTTGAGTAGGATGCCCTTTGCATCTTGCATACATTATAGCAATAAATTAAATTATTTCTCGTTTGATGTTTTAACTGAAATGATGGTACGTTTTGAAAATTATGAATGACCCTTCGACTTCCTTAAAATTGTATAAGACGGGCTGAATTATTTCCATTCCCTATCTTTTTGTACCAAATTGTGTTATCTTTATCAAAATACGTTGACTTTCCTAATAAGTCACCTTATTTATGTTTCCTAGAAGGCAGAAATTGAGTCAGTTGATTGCATCTCTGCATTTTCTTGAAATTTATTAATAATATATATATATTCTAAAAAAATAACAATGGTAATCAACAAAATTACTTATCAAACAGGCTTATCTTATATCTATTAATAAGTTAAAACTAAGTATACATATATATAAATGAAACGATTACTAATTTTAATTTTCAATATTATTTTTTTTTGTAGTTAATAAAATGAATTATAAAAATTCAAAAACTTATAAACTAATATAGTCAAGAAGTTATCAACAATGATACCCTCGTCGTTCTAGTGGTTAGTTTATAATTATTGTTTGGACATCTGAGAGACGGAGAGTAACAATGAAGATTTGATCGGGAGTTATAAGTCTAAGTCCTTTTTGAACCAGGAGTAGAATAGAGAATCGACATTTGAGTCATTCTAAAAAAATGTCGCTGCTAGAGCGGTGGTATGTCTGTGTTTCTCTCATTTCAGATCTGCTTACAACTGATCTAATAAAACTTCATGACAGCTTAGTTTCTCTTCTCCCATACGTTCTTGAAATTGAGAGGACTACCACGTCCATTTTCCATTTCTTTTATTTTTACTAATTTTTGGACATGTAGTAAAATGTCACTACGTATCCTCCTATTTCAATGAGAGACTGTGCAAGGCTACTAGTATTTACTAGAGACTTAATAAATAATTAACCAACCAATTAACAACTGCCGATTGAGCGGTGCATCTCTAATATTATGTAAACATAATTATTTTTAGATATATTTGGCCATTTAGCACTTTGGAGGATGATGAACGTAGATGGAAGATATTTCTATCTAAAGGAGGAAGTGCCTAACATGCATCACCTCCCGCCTCTTCCCTCAGTCTAAACTCGTAGTACGCCCCTCCCCCCGACATACCTCATTAAGAGATAAACTCATATTTCTTTTAGACATTGAGACATTTGCTTATATGATTCTTTTAAGCGCTAATTGTCCGAATATCTTAAAAAATTAAGCCTTCTCCTCTTACCCCAATAATGAAATATTCACTTAGCAAACGTCACTTAGCAAATTTATTTTTTGATTGTAATAATTGAATTTCAATAATCCGCTGTAGTTGTCTCCAATTTGGAGATGGAAAGAGAAGGTTTGACTCGTAGGTAAAATTTTACAATTTACCCCTAAATTTTTTTTGAATCTCTCCCACCGTAGTCAATAAAACAATTCTAACAACTTTTCTGATCCCCAAAATGTCAGGCGTCTCTTTTTGTAAGAGTAATTACATCCCTAGCAACAGCCGATGGTAACAAAAAGGAATAAATAAATAGGAGACAGTATTAGGGAATGCATTTTGTATATTAATATTTTTATGTAAAATATATTATTACAAAATATAAAAAGCATTCAATAATCATATGCAAACTATTTCAATTTTTTGTTTCCACCTAATATATTACTTTTTTTTAATCATATATCTGTGTACATAGGGTTTCCTTTATGATGGAAATCGGATTTTTGTATTGCTGGGGAGAAGAGAAATGCAAGGATATGGGTATAAAATATATCAATGTTTGAACGTACTTTTGCCACATCTTTAGAAACAAATAATATCCTATATTTTACTACACAGTACGTAGACAGAGATTAGTTTTCTAACAAAGACGCAACAAACGATAAGGGAGTCTCTATGCAACATATGTGATAAACAAAAAATAAATGAATCGAAAAGATATAAATGTATTTAAGAAAAATCTTTGAAGGAAACTTATAAAAAGTTCAACCATGATAGACATTATAAACAATTTAATTTTTCGTTCTCACAAGGTGAAAACGATAAAAGTATTAATAAATAGACCTGTATAAAAAATTACTTTCCAGCATGCTTAAAAACGAAAATTAACGTGGGCACACTGAAAACTACCAAAAAAATCTTTGGTAAACAACATTTGCCCCTTTAGTGGCTTAGAGGAAAATAAATCTCTTACCATTTATTTTACAAATGTTCAAAAGTAAGCAACGCAGTGACCATTACTTTGGAGCTCTTGAAGGCTTTGTTTCAAACACTAATCTCCATAACTAATTGTCTTTTGATCTCATTACCTTCTTATATTTACTTCCGCAAAATCAAACTAATCGTGACTAAAGTTGTACATGTTTTTTTACTCTGCACGATAATCAAATCCCAGGATTCCTATATGCCTCGATTAGTTGGTCGAGAAAAATCTAATTTTTTGGAGAAGCCGAGGAAAAGAGATTCCTTGTGTTCTCTACGAATAGACTAAATTATCAAATTGCTGCTTAAAACTCACTTCTGCATATGGTTTGTGGTTTTAGCAAGTTTTAATATAAATTTTTTTTTATTTTTTAGCATTCCTTGGTAATGTTTAATGTTGTATAATAAATTAAATATATAAATCGAAAAAAAAAAGAAACATAAGAAAATTATAAATCCCTTCTTCATGTGCAGTGTGCTGACTTAAGAGTAATGTAACTCATTCATAGGACGAGTACAAATGATTTTATTTTTTTTATGATGTAAATTTTTTTATTTAAGAAAATAAAGTAATTTATATATTTTCAAAAAATTGAAAAAAGTTTCAAGTTCTGTCGTGGGGACTCTTAGTTTTTGAGTCCAAGTCCGTACTTCTACCTTTTAATGCAGATAAACTTGATTATTTTTTAAAACTTCACGACTCGTTTAAAATATATGTTTTCTTCAGAAAATAAGAAATAAATTATTTTTTTCTCCACAGTAATTACAATGTAACGTCTCAATTTAAAAATCAATTTCTCGAAATATAGCAAGTTTCCTATTTAAACTTCAACAAAACTAATCATTACCTAAGTCCTATTTGTTCTCTACTCTACACGTTCACATAAATCCATAATTTCTAGAGGCCTCGATAATCTGGAAAGAACTTAGTCTTTAGAATCGTTTAGTGAAAAGAGAACATTACTTTGTTAACGGATAGACTTAATGATCAACTTGCTTCATTGTCCTCGTTCCTGGATAGGGTTGGAGTTTTTGCTAGTTTTAATGTATTACATACATAAGAAAGTTCTCATTGTGTGTTATTGTATTTTTAAAACAATATTCCGTCTGTATTATTTAAGCATTTTGCTCGTTATGATCAAAAGTGTCAAACTATCAAAATAAAGATTTATTGGTTAAAAAAAAGAATTTTTGGAAAAAAAGATGCTGTACTGTTATAAGCTGTCATTAAATTAGCTGCTATGAGAGAAAGTAAATATATCAAAATCCTACTCAATATCTAGCAAGGACATGAATGACTCCGATATCGATCGTCAATTCTACTTTGAGTCCAACAAGGACTCCAAAATAATCATTAGCTTTACTCTCAGTCATACATGAGAACATGTATTCGTAGTTACTATATACTTTATGCAGTTAATCTAATAATACGTCATGAAAGCTAAGCAGCACTTATTTCAAAACATTATTCAACTTGTCAGGCTTTCCATTTGATTTTTGATTTTTTCTTAATATAGCACTAAGTACCTCTCCATTTGAAAGTTAGCCCATCAATGTCTTATGACCATAAAAAATCACTGATTAGAGAAACTCTGATAGGGTTGAGAGTCCCTGTTCTAATGTTTGCATTTCCTTAGCAAATATTTAATAAATAAATAACTAAATTTTTGTTTGTAGGAAATGACACAAATATATTAAAAAACTGATCCATAAATTTAATATTTTTTTCGACTCTCATTTTTTTTTTTTAAAGTATTGGAATCCCACAGAGCTAGGCTGCCAATGAGTCATATTTTGTACAACTTGCATTAATTATTTGGAGTATAATTATTCAACTCCTTCGCATACTCACTCGTTATCAACTAAATGCTTACATATACATATCTATACATAAATTAACTTTTGATTGTATAAAAACAATGACTTAACAATTTATTATTCTAACAAAAAATAATTCTTCCTTGTATTTTGGTTTGAAAAATAATCAATTTTTTTATAGGACATTGAACTTTTTCTATAGGAACTCCCTCTCTTTATAGTCTTTTTTGTTCTTTCTTTCTATTCTTTTTTCTCTGTATCTCTCCAACTGCTTTCTTTTTACATCATGCATAAAAATATAGATTAGGATGGTTCGTTTTGCAAGGGGTTTTGGGATTTTTTTAATTTAGAAAGGCTCATTTTTTAGATATAAAGTCAAAACAGGATAATGAAAACTGCAATTTTTTATAAAAAAAGTTAATAATTTTTCACTTTTTTTTTATATCCGATCTTTATAAAAAGACCAAAATTTTTGCATTTTTTTGTGAGTAGTTAATTTTGAAACTTGCCATTTTGAGGAAACCAGTCTTTGATCAGATTCCGTTTATGATAGATTATCCATGATTTTTAGCTACTCTTTTAGACAAAAAAAATTTGGGTGGAACTCATGAAATCTTTTCATATTGATTGAAAAGAATATGAAGTTAATTTAAAAAGAAATGTTTAAGAAAAATGTTGAAGTCAGCTACGATTTCTAAATATGAAAAAGGAATAATCCTCTTGTAATTTTTCATTTACATGAACTCCCATTTATTTGATGCGACTTTTACGCTAGTCTGACTTATAGTATTGGATAATACGAGAGTTGATTTCTTTTGTGAAGATGGCTAACCACATTCACTCTTTCCTAAAGCCAAAATCACCAATCTACTTATGTGTACGGTCATTAACTATTTATTAAGTATTGATAAAGATTAATTATTTTTAAGTTAGAAAAATATGAACTTTTAATTTTTCACTCTCGATGTATCAATATTTAACAGAAAATCCGCTATTTAATTTCTAAAACCTACTCATTTTGAATCCAAACAAAAGTTGAGCTATACGATTATAATACGTTAAAATATTAGTATATTTTAACGTCAGGAATCAAATGTCTGATCACAATAAGTAAATAATGAATTATTTTAAGTAAAAAAAAAAAATTATATATATATGAAGCAAAGTCTTTGTATATAGAATTGCTCGATTACTTTATCGAATAAATAAAATTGTAGCAACTAGGATGTCTAGTTAGAGCTCAGCACGTCATATGAAAAAAAAAAAAGGAAAAAAAACCCCGGACTTTTTATCTATATTATTAAAAAAATGTTTGTCGATCCCTAATCATTCAAAGAAATTCTGAGTAGTGTAGCTTGTACATATATAAATAAATGAACAAAGTTTCAAGTAAATTTGGGAACCTAACTAAAATATATTCAATCTGTTGGATTTGTGGGATGGAATTTTTTTTCATAGTATTACAAATTTCTGAATATAGCCCATTATACAGCTTTCAATTTCGGATTTTCGACCCACACTAATATGTATGTACATAAAAAATAAAATAAAAGGGTATCAATATTATTAAAAAATTATTGATAAAAAATTGCATGTGACCTATATTTATTTCAGAATTTATAGAGGAATAAAATCAGTACAACCGAAAAAATACATGAATAATAAAGGCCATTATCAACATATATCAAAGAGATAAATGTATGATGAGCTATTGCCTCTAAATTTGTAAGTAGATTTTCATGCCCACAAACAATGAAATGAAGTTTATTTTGTTAATCAAACCTTCTCAACTCTCAATCAATTACTATTCATAACATTTTGTCATTTAGTTCTTCATAATATCCACCATATAATAAATATGACTAGCTATGGTTTTTTAAACGTAGCCATAAAATATTTTTGGCATATTTTAATATTATTTATTCTATTAAACACATTTTCTATCCTCTAAAAATTAGTAAGTATTTAGTCGTTCGCGATGGTCTAGAGCAAAGTTATGCCAAACCATGGTCTACTAAACAAAATTGGATATTTTGGATCTAGTTGATTTTATTAAAGAAATTTTCTAAATTTTCAATCAAATACTGTTTGCTTTTTGTAATTTGGTTATTGATATTGGTCTTAAACATTGTAACAGTAAACTTTGATTCACTAAATGAGGCCCAGCAAATATTTTATTACAAAAGAGAATTTTTTTGAAAATCATGTATATATTGCAAACAAATTCTCTATACTCTTAATAAAATTATCACCTTTTGTAATTTGGTGGTTCACCATGGTTTAGAGTGGCAAAAATATATGGCCCTACTCCATACGACTAGGCAAGTACTATTTCTATCTAAAAAAAACCTATTATGAAGCGTTATTAAAAGGAATAATCTGTCTTTGATACTTAATAGGTGAAGTTTTTAACATTTAAATAATTTAAAAATATATAACGAAAACAATATTAATCCTTATGGCATTTTATCTCCCAACCTCTCCTTCTCCATAAAGAAAAAATTACTAAAAGTAGCTGTCATACTATTTTTCATCTAAAATAGTATGCTTACAATGGCTTAAAGTTAAAACCTTCTTTCCTTCCATGGGGATTTTTATCTATCAAAGAGATTGAAATATCCATATAATATATTGATTGCATCATAATTTTGCTCTGTCATCTATTCAAATTTGTAACTTATATTTCATATATAATTTTTTTTTTGGATAATACATCATTAGTTTTTGGGTATTTTGCAAATTCTGGAACTAATTGTCAAGGTTTCAAACAATTTTTTGATGAGTTCTTATGATTTATCAACCCAAGAATTAATATGAAATAGGAGAAATTAAAGGAAAGTGGAAGATGTCTTATTCTGTATAGAAGATGTCTTACTTTAATATAAACATTATTTTAGAAATATTCTATTACATAAAGTTTACAAAAAGTATTATTTTTTCCAAATACTTTTTTCACCCACAGCAACAAAGTTGAACAGAGCTTATCTTTTCACCTCAGGTTCTCTGTTTCTAAGAAGGACTAGGAAAATAGTTACAAAACTATTTAGTAAGACATTGTAGGAAGATTCTATATGCTAACAGTAAGTGGCTATTAAATTTTGAATTGTTAAGGTCACTCAAAACGTTAAACGTTAAAAATTAAGATACATCACTCAAATAAAAGGTAATTTATAGGGAAAATTAGTTTAATCTAAGTTTAGTTTAATTTCACCAAAATCAACTTGTAACTTTTTATAAATCCTGCTTAAAAGTTGAAAAACAAACAAGCCAATGAAAAAACACAAACTACGCTCAACTTTGTAAATGGAGGTAACTAGTTGTAAAAAAATATATAATTAATACAAGTTTCTCATATTAAAAGGTGAAAAAAGACTACAATTATTTATTTGTGGTTTGATAGTTATGGATGCTTTTTCAGGGATAATTTTTTGTAGCATAAATCGTTAAAAACTTTAACTCAAGTGAATCTTGAACAATATCTATTTAACTTTTTAAACAATGACAAATATAAAGGAAGTTTATGTTAAGAAGTAAATAGAGGAGAAAAATTTAGCAGTAACATTATTAATGATAAATTGGCTCTGGAGTCAGCAAAAGAGTTTTGATAGGATTTCTTCCATTTATAAAATAAATTCTTCCCCACAAAATATTTAATTTTTCAGTCATCATTTTTTTTTAAATCTGCAATCAATGGAAAATAGAATAAATATGTAAAAATGTGATAAAAATATAGAAATAAAATTCAAAACAGTTAATTTTTATAAATATCAAAATCAAACTTGTTATTTGACTTTGATTGATAAAAACAATTTGATGTAGGGGAGACAAATATCCCAAAGATGTTAAAGGGATGATGTAAAATAATTACCAGCAAAGTTCCACAGAGCAGGTCAAATTCCAAAGATCTTCAGATCTAACGCAGAGTAGCTTGTTGATAGTATTATGCTTCTATGATCTGTTGTTCATAAAACTTGCGTTAGGTTTAGCTTTCTTTCGATATATCCAAATTTTCTATCCTCTTAATAAAACTTTTAATATTGCATTTTGTAATTTGGTCATTTTTTGAGGTGGGAGTTTTTTTTGTTGTAAGCAACCTGAAGAGTGTTTTGTCTCTTTTTTTTCTAAGGATTTAACTATAATTATTATTTTCTAAAGAAGTATCTATTATTTTCTAAGGATGTAATCATTACTTTTAGATATGTGAAAATTGTTTAAATCAGGATGAGGATAAACCAAAAGGACAAGTATATGGTGTTAACTTTGATGGACGACATATCTGCTGATAGATATCACTATAAAACTATATTACTCCTTCCTAGCTAATAGGTTTAAACTTTTTAATTAGTGAGTAATATCAAATATATTGCAGGCTACCAAGATATACTTTATTAAATGTTTCCTCATGAGAATTTTGACAATTTTTACATACCCTAATGATAAATAAAACGAAAACGGAGTAATACCTGTTTTTGTTATTTCTTGATACGTTTTAGAGTTTTGTGTTTATTTCCTTTATCACACAGCTAATGGAATTAAACGTCATGAAGCGACGTAGCACATGCACAACATGCTGAGTGGAAGTACTTTCTTGAGCTCAATGTTTGAATGCTCATTACCCACTCCAAGAGTGGGAAATATACATTTTGTATATCTACTTCTAAGACACTTCCTAAATTAGATGTGCAAATTGTAATACTGTAATATTTACTTAGTCTTAATTAGTGTAACTTCATCTGACCAAGTATAGTAAAATTTTAAAATAAAGTAACACATTGACAGCTTAGATGTTTTCCTTTCAAATATTTTTTTTAATACTTAAATATAAACACTACGTTGTTAAATTTTGGTTTATTTTATTTTAACATACAGAAACTGCTTAAGATTTACTACTCTATTCATTAAATATGTTTGTAGAAGGTGCAAGGTAAACGTTTTTTTTTCTTTAATATTAAACATAAAAATAATTAATAGTTTTTTGCTTAAGTATAATTATATATATGTACTTGTATTCATTAAATTAATTACTTATAAAAACTGCCTTGACCGAGTTTTTCATAGTAGAAACATAAATGTTAGATTTATATATTTTCTTATGGATTTAGTAACTTAATAGGATTAGCTATAAATCTTCAAGCATGTGCATTTTCTTATATATTAAACGTTGTGTATCTATTTATAAACTAGCAGGAGTATCCGATATTGTTCTGACTTATTAGGTGTCAACGAACACCCCGAGATTTCAAATGCTTTTCACTCCATTGAATCTATATTTTTGTTGTTTCGCTGATAAGTTGATTTTTTTTTAATAAAAAAAATCGATTCCCCGTGCCCTAAAGTTTATTTTAAGGTATGGGTTGTCGATTCAAAAATGAACAAAAAAAATCCAAAAAATGAAGTATTTTACTAACGGAAAAAGAGAAAATGTACAAATATAGAATACAAATTAAAAATAGGGAATTAGCAAGAGGATTAGCGAGTTAGTCCAAATATGCATCGTAATTATAGTTAAAGGAGAAACATATTTATGATTATTCTGATTATAACAGTGAAAGGGATACAAGAACTTCAAATGTTATTTATCGACAAATTGTACCAAATTCTGGAGTTATTTAAAGCATTAATAAAATATATCATACGGGTAGTATATTATAATCATATTTTGATCTAATAAAGAGGTAATAATGTCGTTGTATTACGTCTGCTAGATATTTTTTCCGTATGTTGTGGACTAAATATAAACTGAAGAAAACCGCAATACTCAACTAATATGGACTTATAGAAATAGCATGGTCAACTTTTAACAGGGCAGAAAAAATCCAATTAAAAGGGTCTTGGGTTGGGATCGACTGTGTTAAAAAATCTAGCAAAAAAATTTGGTTGTTGGATTTTGGTTTTTCTAAACTTTTAATCTGAGAACCTGGTACAAAATTTGGGTTTAGAACATGCATATAATTTCCAAAGTTATTATTGTTTTACGAGTTACTCCTTAATCTGAAGAAGTTTCCATACAGATTAACTTCAACAGTCTGAAGATCTATATTGCCAATATGTCTTGAATAATAGTTATTGAGTATCATAGATCTTAAAAAATCCATTCCTTAGATTAAAAATTAATTGATCAAACACAGAGGAATATTTACTTTTAATTAAGAAAATGTTGCATCAACTAACAAATACAAAATTGCAACATACCCATGGATCTGTCCATATATATAAAGACAAATTTATATAAATAACAAGATCTTCTATTCAATGTTGTATGTACAATGTATGATTTCGAAAATAATATGTAATTTGTAAAATTAAAGATGAATGTATTGTTTTGTGAAGTCAAATAATAATAGCAGTTTATAAATAAATAAAAACTTTTGAAAGACTGTTTATACTAAATTAAAAAAAAAAATACAATCTTTCTACAGTTTAAAATTATTTCTTCTAAATTGATTTTGCATTTCTAACACAATATATGGGCTAAAAAGGACCAGGTGTTGCACATAGATGGTGCTATTTTTTTCTTTTAATTACTCACATTGCCAGTTAGTACCAACTTTCAAAAGTCAGCTTTCAAAATTTGATGAAAGCTGTGCTCTTGACTTATTGTACTAAGTGGGATGCAACTTTTGTTATTTTACAAACCATGGAAGGAAACATTTCGTGTTTTAATTTTAAACTGCTTCTTGATGGGAAATAATCCCGTTCAAGCTAAATGTTGCCTTGAAAAGTGTTTGTTGGGACTCCGCTCCATAAAATTAATAATAAAAAAACCAATTTTGAACCAAAAAAGGTATTTTCTTTGTGAAGCCCGGGACATTTCAGGTCTTTTGTTAATAACAAATAAATTTGAGTAAAGAATAAAAATAAGGGTATCTCTTGGATCTGACTTTGTATGTTTATGTGTATTACCATCAGTGATGGGCAAGTTAACATATCTTTTTAACTAGTTAAGTTAAAATTAATTATTTTTTAATCTTTTAATAACTAGTTAAGTTAAAGTTAATTTTGAGGGTTTTTTTTCAACTTGTTAAGTTTAAGTTAATTAACTTTAGAGTAATTTAAGTTAAATTAACTCACCCAACCATGGCTAAGTTTAAATTAGTTTTGATAATGAAGAATAGTTTATATATTAAGTTAGTTCATTGAGATATTTATCAAGGCTTTATAATAAAGATTATTCTGTCAGTTTCTCTGACTGGGATTTTCTCTAATTTCAATTGAACGATCAATAAAGAAATACAAATTCAAACTCCGTACATCTTCTGTTTTCAAGCAAAAAAACAATGCAAGGGAAGCTTACTTCGTATGTATAAGTACTGGAGGAGGCTTATGTAGAATGAAACACATTCAACAACGTGTCTGCGGACTTTCCCTTAAACTTTAACTTAATAGAATTAATATAATGCAGTTTAAAAAATTAAATTCTACAGTAAAAAGTTCAATTTTTAATAAAGTTAAAATAAACTAGTTAATTTATAGTTAAAACAATGCTGTTTAAATAATTAACTAGTTAAGTTAAAAGTTAATTAACTTATATGAGGTAAGTTAAATTACATTAACTTGCCCAACTCTGAATACAATGTACATGCCTATAAAGTAAATAAACATTTAAAAATGAGACAGTAATCTACAATATTACTCCTTGAAGATAACCAGATACCAAGTGGCAATTTATTGCATATACCGAGCCAATATTCACTCTAAAATATACATGTATACATTTATTATACACTCAATGCATTGAAGATGTATACAAAATTATATACATATTGTATACACTAATATTGAAGTCAGTGTCCTCTCTCTAAAATAATTATTAAAAGGAAGTTTGATATTGGACTTCCATAGAACACTCAAATGATATATGTAGAACAACTGCATATGTGTAAAGTATTTTTCTATTTCTTTGATAGTATTATTTAGAGTGACAAGGTTCGTTTCAGTTAATAAATATCGTAGCTTTTAGTTTTTATTGAATTTCTATAAAGCAGGGCTCTGCACATTTTTAAATAAAAGACCCTCACAAAAGAAATTGTATGTGTATATATTCTTGGAATGTATAAAAATAGAACTTGAAAATCAATATAGTAACCCTTGCAATTTAAAGAATATTTTGGAAAAGAGCATCTTAACTAAAATGTCCTTTCATTAGATTGGCTACAATCAACTTTGAGAGGAAGGTTCTAAACACTAATCCACTCCGAATCTAATGAGGACAAAGGTAGAAATTACTCCAATATCGAACTCCAATTCCACTCTAAGTCCAACAAGCACTTACAATTATAGCGCCTCAATAAATATTCACACTTACTCTCTGTCGTGCAGATACGAATGTTCTGCTCAGAGAGATCACTCTAAAAAATAGTCCTATTTGCCCCCTGGTATGTTAAAATTTTCAAATTATCCTTTATAAGAACAATCATTTATTTCTTTTAATAACTTATATATATTTTTTAATTTACACTCACCGCAATTTCTCCAATATTTCCATCTCTAGGTATATTGGTCCTTAATATTGGACTAAAAATCGGTACCATCTTACTTACTATCCTGTTCATGTTATCAATTCTATAAAAACTTTCTAAGTTTTCACTATTCTTATTATAAAGTATCTTAGCTTACAAATGGTATTAGTTTAGGTAGTTTTATACACAAAAATATTATGGTATTATTTCTAAAATAGGCCCAATTAAAGCATTTTTTATTATTATAAACATTGGCGAATATTGCTTGATATTGGCGCGTCACTGACTGATATCTACAAATAATCACGTCATTTAGAAATGAGTTTTGTTTGGGAAGAATTTTGTGTTTGATTCAGAAGCGCCTTTAATATTTATACTGGACGAAGAAGGAAAATTTTTGAAACCACTACTCCCTAAAAAAATAATAAACTGTATAAAAGACATACATTATGAATATTGCTTTTTTAAAGTTGTATTAATAATGATATTTATTATGTCAAAAACCCAATATAATATATTTATTAGACGAAATAAGATTTTTTTTTTCTTCTCCTTGGCCTTTTTTAGGATAAACTTATTTTGAATAATTAAAAATTATTCAACATTGTTAAAATCAAAAACAACGAAATCACATCAAATATATCGTAATAAAACGTGAGAGTAGACAGTTAAAAGTGGTATTAAATTAAACTTTCACATTAAATGCAATTTAAAAGACTCAATTGAACTTTTTTTTTATTGGAAAAAATTTATTAATCTCTTTTTTAAGAAAATTATTTCGAAATCCTCAAGTTTTTTTTAGAGAGTAAATTAAATGTGACGTCCTTTTTAAGTTTATAATTATCTTATTTTCAATAGGACATTCCAAATTTTATTTCAAATGAGTTATAATAAGATGTATGACTTTAAATAAGGAATCTAATTATATTCCATAATCAAGTGCTTGCCGTGGTAAATGATACAATATACTCCCAAAAACGTAAGCCACGTTCAAGATGTATCTTTAGAGATATCACTAATGACGTTAATTTATCATTTTTCTTTCTAACGTATGTAATTTAATCTTCTTTTTGCATAATCTAGCTAATTAATATTCACCTAAAAAGAAAAATACATAGTGAACAAATGTACATTTTGTTTTTTAAGTGGAGGAGCCAATAGCTATAATATTAAATAAAATAAATACTGCCAAATACAAGTGTGCCATGCCTTCTTTCTACCTGAAGAAAACTTTTTATCAATTCATGAAATTTCCAAATTTGAATGAGTTAAATTAGGTTGTAAAGATATGAAGAAAAGAAAAAAGAACAGTTGGTCACACTAATTTTATATACAATAAGGATTTTCTCTAATAATAAACTAAAATAAGGAGGATAAAAAAGAAAAAATCATGACCAAAATTAAAATAAAATCCCAACCAAGCTTGTTGGTGGCAAAACGCTGGAAGGAACTTGATGTGGAATTAAAGTAATCAATCCAAGAATAATACACTCAAACCCCTTTATAACATGCACACAGAAGGAGTTTCGGTACAGGCTGGCGACATCCTCGATATACACCAGCAAGTCAAATATAACGAAACATGTATGTTTTTTTCGGTAAAGAAGTGGCAGAATCTTATTTCCACCTATATCATTTCTGTGATCAATTGATACCTCTATTTTTGATTGTAAAGAATATAATAACCAATAGGTTTAACATAGCTTTAAAAGCGTCAAATTGACTTATTAATCTTAAATTGAGAGGGGATAATGATTGTAAAGTAGAAACAATAGTTGCAAAGATACTCTCGATTATTTACGCTTGTAGAACAGAAATATCTCCGCTTCCTGTGGGTCTAAACAAAACAATTGCAAGATACATATATTGAAACGATGGAACTATAAACCGGACAAATTTCATATTTTATTATAAATTTTGTACATCTGAAAGGATAATAATGATAAACAAAAAAAAAGTCAGTATAATAAGAAAAACACAAAAATTAATATTTTTTGCAAAAATCTAGATGTTAGGTAATGAACAAGAACTACCCATAATTTAAATTTAAATTTGACAGATTTCAAAATATTCACAACTCCAAAAAGACTCTAAAACTGACCTTAATTGAGCCATATATCTTCTATTCTCGAAATCAAGATATAGTAACTCAACGAGGTAGGTATATGATAATTGTAAGTTATCAAAAATGCACTGGCCATGACTCTCTGCCCTCTTTGTTGTACAGCCCTGTTGGAAATTGCATAATTAGTTAGTGAGAAATATTTATGAACCACTCAGTGATCCAAGTGGACAAAAGCTAGGGTGGTTGCCAATTTAATTTTCACAAAAAATCATGAAGTCATGTGTCAGATCGGTACTTGGTTTATAACTTTAAGTAGAAATTCAAAATTGCAAATACAAAAGTCAGTTTGAAAATTTTGTCTCAAAATTGAGTGTGGACAACATTTCTATTCCTTGACCAATTATTGTTAATCTCCATTAATACATTTATTATTGTTAACACTTTGTGGGAGTCGTAAAATTGTTTTTCAATAGGCAAAAGTGATCGTAACATTTAAAAAAATGAACATTTTATTGAAAAAAGGCCGTATCGGGGCCAATAGGAATTTTAATCAAGTAAGAATGAAAAATATGTTTTAACTTATCCCCCAAATTGGTATGTCAATACAAATGAATGTTAGAAATATTATTCATATTAACCCCTTTAAAGTGTTCCAAAGTCCATAAAACATAGCGAAAATTCATTACCATTATATAATTAAAAAAATAAGCACTATAATAATTAATAAGTAGAAATATTATTTAAATTTAAAAAAATACAGTTCCGAGTATCTACATAATTAAATTTAAATTCAAAAATTGAGTCCATAGTTACCACGCATTTTCCAAGACGAGTGCGAAAAATCCAAGGAGCCCCAAAGACTTATTCCATGTCCATCTTGGCCCATTCCCAGATTATGAAGTCCTTGAGTACATTGACACTTGATTAGGGGTCATGCAAGTCTTTTTTTCGGGGATGCCCCAAAAATGAAAACACAAATGATTGAGGTTTGTTATGTGGTAGGACACATTTCCTTTCCCTTAAATTTTTCAAACTGTTCACATCTTTTGAGTTTTGTTTAGAGGAGTGTGATAAGGATGTTTTGCAAACATATGCTCCATTTGTATAATTGGTGTCAATACAGGGCTTGACAACGTCCTGGAGCACCTGAATGTAGGAATTGGAGTTAATTATTGGCCCATTGACAGGAAAAAAGTGGGGTTGTATAGCTTTATCATCTAATGAGAGGACATTCAAAACCATAACTAGGCTGAATACCTGATTTGAGTGACTCCTTCCACTTTTTCAATTGACCAAGCAATGACTCTGTTTTTCCTTATGTTTTAAGACAGATCCAAGAATCTTCTTGTCAAGGTGTAAGATAAACCCACATTAGTGTGGAGTAAGTTAACAATTCGTTGCGTTTGGTGTTTCCACATGTTACTCTTCTTTTGAAAGCTTGAAATCTAAGAATTCATTGATGCCATTGGATTAGAAGAGTATAAACTTTTTTACGTGTAAAAAGCTGATTACTTAACCGGAAAGTGTTTTTATTAAATGAAACATATTATCTCATTCACTTGATTATGTTTAAGATTGCTTTTATATTTACACACCAAAAATAAAAATATTCTACCCAGTAATAAAAATCCGATTATTAAATACATTAAGGCAAAATGTCTTCAATTTTTTAAATTGTAAAAGAATGAATAGAACTATTTCTGTTTTTGACTGTGTTGATTTGTTTATGCAACATCAAATAATAACAATTTGCGCATTATTTATATATATTTGCAAATGACTCGACAATTTGACTCAAGGATTTCTATAGCATAATAAATTATGCTGTGGATCGATGAAAGAGGCATAATCATGTACATCTAATCAATCAATGAAAAGATTTGTTTGAAAATAATTTTTGACTTATTGATCCAAACTTATTCGTATTATTAATTTTTTGCATTCTGTATAAAAAATTATTGCATATGAATAAATTAAATATATTACAGAATCATTTCATTTCACCGTAACCAAACTGCATTATTAGTTTTGTATGCTTGAGACACATTTAGGCAAAAGTAATTATAAAGAGAAGCTAATATTAATATATATTTATGAATGTAGTTATAATTTCACACAAAAATTAGATGATAATAAATTATTTTTTATGATTAATAAGCTAACAATTTAACTTAAAATAAATTTGTATTACCTATTTTTCATTTAGATTTATAAATTATAACTGAAAATTATTTTAAAATATTTGAATGAGGCAACACAAAAGCATATATTTTTACAATCAACGTACTATTCTGATTAATCCTTCTTTAGGGACTGCAAAGAGCATGGCTTTGGGTGTCATTGCATCGGATGGAAACGTCATTCCTCCACATTCTTTCCCTAAGGGTGGAGTTGATTCGAATGGATACTTCCAAATTCTCTAAGACATACTAATATTCTATATGGTTAATGTAAACTCATTCTTGGCATCCAGTGGCTCAATTTGGTTCAGTTACATTATTTAGAGATACAAGCATTGTCAGATATGACGTAGGAATACTGTTACTTTCCATAATTTTTTCAGATCAATAAACTGTTATTAACAGTTAAGAAAAACTGGCTTCAATGTTATGTATATTATAAAATGGCCTAATTTTAAGACTTTCAGAGACCTTTAAAGTAGTGTTTCTTATTGAGCATAAATGAACTCCAGATATACATTTCATAATAATATATTTTACACTTGGTATCAAAAATGTGTTTGAATAGTCAAAATTAAGAAGAAGAAAAAAAAGTATCAAAAATTATGCACGTAATACATAGTACCAAAAGAGTTTGTTTACTGAGTGGTCCAAATAAATGGAAAAAATCTTTAAAGGCTTATAACGAACGAAATAAATAAATAGGATAGAACGATAATTGTATTATCATTTGTAATCCTTGTTTGACAACGTTTAATTATTTATAATGAGATCCACCTTTCTTCATAACGTTGGCCAAAAGCCGGAAGGTTTAGCAGACATGAACAACCTCGTGTAGATCCATATACAGCAATTGTATGGGAAATAGATTTCTTTAGGGCCTCCACAGACGAATGATAATTGGCACAGTCCTCATTCTTGACCCTCCTCAGAGATAAAAATTGCATGAGTTCAGGGACGGGCTGTTTACAGAGCCGCTTGGCCGAAGTTATAAAGAGAGGCAGATTTATTGATAAATAATTGAATATAATTAAATATAGCTTTCAAATTATAAAAAAGTCTTTGAACATTTTATTACTTTATCTGGACCTAACTGTATACACTAACGACATCTTTTAAACTAAAATACTCATATGGTGAGGCAAATTAAAGCAATATTATTAAAAAAACTCCACATCTATAATATTTAACTTAATGGAAATCCTGTATCTCAATTCAACTCTAGAAATTTATAGGAACAACAAGAGAAATTCATTTTTCCTATATTTTACAGATTTTCAAATCAAAATTTATCCATGAAGGATCTTTTTTCTTTCATAATTGAAGGTTATTTTCCTATTTAGATGAATAAAATAAAAAATATCCTGCAATACCAAGTTCATTTCCGTACATTCTAATATATTTCAGAATTAAGTAAGTTCGTCTATTAAAAACAACAATCAAAGTTCTTCCAATCGTACTCGTATTGTTCCCTGATTTTTTTTTTTGATAGCTATCAACAAAGTCGAAAATTGCACTTAAGTAGTAAAAATGGAGCGTGTAAAATAAAAGAACTATAAATTAATAGATTACATTTGAAAGGCCAAATCCAGGCCAAATTTGGTATCATATATAAAAAAAGGTTTGGAATTATAGTTTAAATTCGTAGGTATCTTAACTTGT
Source organism: Lepeophtheirus salmonis (assembly GCF_016086655.4). Lineage (NCBI taxonomy): Eukaryota > Metazoa > Arthropoda > Copepoda > Siphonostomatoida > Caligidae > Lepeophtheirus > Lepeophtheirus salmonis. The sequence goes on from NC_052136.2 coordinate 34,537,852, forward strand.
GACAAATATTTCAATATACAGTATATAGTTAATTCAGACAAATTAAAGATCCCTTATTTTAATAATGAGTAAAAAACAATTAGTTAAAAATATACAGGGAGCGGGGATCAGATTGTCGCCTACTTTAAACCTTGATAACTTGAAGATGTCATTATCAAATAAAAAACCAGTTACCAAATAGGAAAGCTATTCTTGTCAGCTGACGATATGTAGTTCAGTTAGCATCATGCCGTCATCATATGAGGAGATAAAGAGCTATAAGTGGATCGAGGAGCCTTCGAGGTCCGCCGTAGTCATGACATTGGTGAATAATGGAGGTAAAATCTCCAATTCAACGATTGCTTCAACCTTAGGAGTGAATTTACGGACTGTTCAGCGTATCCGTAAGAAGGACACCTGGGATGTTGATGCCAACATAAAGAGGACACCCAAGGAGGAGGGCGCCGACAGGAAGGTCAGGGACACCGACTTTGTCGACAAGGTGAAGAAGATGGTTGAGGATGACCCTACCAGGTCCATGAAGGCCATGGCGAGGGATCTGAGCCGAAGACAGGTCCTGGGTGTGGTAACAGCACTCATTACCATGCCATGTGTCCAAAATCTCCATGCAGTGGTTAACCGAGAACTGTTATGACGTCGTAACCAAGGATTTGTGGTCTCCTAACTCTCCCGACCTTAATCCTTTGGACTATTTTGTCTGTTGGTATGTCTCTCGATATACCAACAGACATCCCCATAGCACCAAGGCCATCCTGATGGACTCCATCAAGGAGGTATTCGGAAACATGGACAATGAGATGGTCAGAAGAGCCTGCGGCCGGTTCAGAGGCCGTATTGATGCCAATGGTGATTATATCGAATGAATGGCTACTCTATACCTATATGCTCGTCATAGTTTTGATTTTTAATAAAAAAGTTAAAAAATGTATATTTTGTGTTGTTTTTGTAGAAAAATATTTTGGCGACAATTTGATCCCCGCTCCCTGTAAATTATTACCTCATTTTTTAGCTATTCTAACTTATTCTTTAGTTCTATTTTTTATGCGTAAACATCCTTCAAAAAGTGATCATCATTTGACTTTGTCCTATTTGGGTCAATTTTCTCTAACCGTGCTCCTCAAATATCGTTAATACTATTGTACATTGAACAATAGGTTCTTTTCATGCACAACCAAACATTTTCAAGTAACTTCGAACATGTAGAATCTATACCATTCCAAAACTTTCCATTAATATTGTATATTTTGATGAGATCATATTCAGATTAGTAATCAAGATCATAATGATATATTTATGGCATATTAACCTTTATTATTCTAGCTTATGTACTTTGACTTCCATTCAATCTTCTAAACCATATGAAATTACACATTATAAAGAGTTTCTTCATTTCGACTAGTCCAAGACCACCTCAATAAATTTTTGTTTTATAATCCCTTTCAACACGAAGTTGAATAACGATAAAAGTAAAATGTCGCAATATCGGTTATTTTTAAACATCGTAATTCAAATCATCAGAGACCCAAAATCTGTCAATTTTTGCCTATTTCATCACCTGGCCTTATATTTAATTTCAAATATGCATTGCAATAATGTCTCGAAGTCAAATACAACGTAAATATTCCTTAAGTAATAATAATTAATAAAAAAAATACTAAACATTCGAAGAATTAGGTTTACCGCACAAAATTTGTTTTTATCTTATACATATCTCAAAGAAGGTTTACGATTTTTTGGTTATTTTAATTTTTAAAAAACAATCATATTACCAGATAATGGCACACATTAAAATAAATAGGTTTATTTAAGATTGATCTGTTTTGAACATAATTCATAATTTGGAATAAATATTACTACTGAACATTAAATCTAGTTGATTACCCACCCAACAGACAATTGGACATGTCCACTGGGATATATAGGAATGTACAGGGCCTTGGAAGAAAGCTTTAGTTAGTATATTTCAAAAGGGTCTCCATTATATTATACAATTGTTGTGTAAATATTTGTAGCAACAGGCAAACCTGTGCTATGATTTTTCTTTGAAGGAGTTTTGAACATTTTTTTTCAAATTTTTCTACTGACATCCCACTTTTTTCGTCTCTAATAGTGACTGTTTTCAATTTGAAAATCCAATATGAATCTTTTTATTTTTCAAAGAAATGGAAAGAGACCTTTTTTATTTAAAATCTTAAAATATATTTCACACAGTAAAGTATATATACAATCAATGAATAATTATTAATAAATATATGGACCTTGACTTATTAATATGACTCGTTATCATGTTATCTCTAATTCTATGCAAAGTCATCTAGCATATTCATTTATGAAAATCCCTTTCATTTACTTGTAAAAAGGGAATAAAAAGCATAAAAAATTTAATTTTTGTTTGATTTTCAATAACCCAAATTTTTGTACATATAAAAATGTGTGTAGCCAGGTGGTCGCTATTTTTATTTCAAAATTATTTTAAATTAGAACAAATTTTTGTCACAGTTTAATTTAATTTTTTTCATCTGTTGCCTTGCCAACCCCTAAATATGCAAATTAAGCAAAAGTATGATGGTTACGGTATTTTATTGTATTACAAGCCCCATATTATTGATCTCTACGCCAACGGTGTCACGTTGTTTATAGAAGCTAACTCATCAACCCAACTCATTAGAAGCATTGAGGGTATTTTGTCTTTTGTCAAAAAAATTAAAAGAAAGTAGTCTGGGTTAGAAATTAATCAAAGAAAAATGAGTACTGTACCATTACGTGAATGGAGTCATATTATAGGATGAATGCTTGTGGGTTGCACTATCAAAGGAAAAACTATTGTATTGGTTATTGAGTGTGAAAGTCAAGGGGAATCTGATTCAAATTGGGTTACACTCAGGGCTTCAATATATAAACTATCTCCTTTCGTCAAGGTTTGAATTTCCAGACATGTATTTACCTTTATAATCTTTACCTTTATAATTTATACCTTTTTTAATCCCTTTAGTCATCTACAAGGGATCAGTTCTACCATTATTGACAGATTTGGCAATCGAAACAGAAAAGCAAATGGTTTATGTGTCTCTTTCAAAAGTCTCATATTCTAGTTTTTAAAAGACTTATAAAACATTTTGGTGGTAGATTGGTAATCTAGAGCAGAGTTTTACCAAAAATATATATAATATTTTTAATCGATATGTCCTATAAACCCGATCTTGAATGTAGACTGTATGTAATTCGTGTTTATATTCTTGGATTTGACCAATCAAATAGTTTTAGATTCCATTTCTTATACTTGGGCAGCTGTACAAAGAACTATATGGCACGAGGATCCTGTCTTTGATTATACTTCAACAGTGAATATCGTGAGACAAAATGCATGCAAAATATATTTTTTCAAGAGTATAGAAAATCCTAGGGATTTAGAAATGGAAGCAATAACTGATAATATAATTTCTGTTCATGACTTAAACAGCACCACAATCTCCCTGTTAAATAATGAAAAATATTGGGTTCCTCTTATAAAATCTGTAGAATATCATTTACATTCAGTACCTTGTCAATTAAAGATGAGGATTTTGCCTTCAAGTGCAAATATATCGTACAAAATACGTCAAAATTTCATCAGAAGATTGAAACTATTTGAGTTTTGAGCTTACACGATCGGAAATTCTTTGTGTGGAGTTGTCGAAGAAAAAAAAATTACGTCTCAATTCCATATTTGCGCAGACTGTATTGTTTACTACGATGTCTATAAATACAGTGGAAAGTTTTTTTATACTACTTTGCATGCCTTTGTCGAGTGCCATATAGTGTTTTTTTTAATTGAATTTGTTTCTATTAATAAAGAGGGGGAAACAATTAGTAACTTAAAGGAAACAATTTTATTCGGCTTGCCTACAAGGTATAGACGAAAAAGTTTAGAAAATCGGCAATGCATTTCCCTTCTTAGAGTGCCAAAGCCCTTAATGGCAATAAATTGCTAAGCGCCAATTCTTACTTAGACCAAACTTAAGAGCAATAGTTTTGTCCGCTGCAACAAGATATGGTGATTTTTCTTTCAAAATACCAAGGATGGGTGGTGATTCCTGGTACCATACTATAGACATTCTCAAATATAAAATGTCAGATTCAAAATGATATAAAACTACTTTGAAAAACAATTGTTCAGAGGTATGAACACTTTCATCGAGGGAGACCTATGTATTCATTTTTATATTATTTTGTGTGTTATTATTTATAATTAATTTTGGATTGTCGGAATATTTAACTGTTTATAGATGTATATCTTGACTAGGAGTACAAATTTTTTAGATAAAATTCTTATTTATGTTAATACTACACAATTCTTCTTAGCAATTTCATATTATCATATTTTATGTTTTCTATATATCTACAATTTTGATATGAAGGAAGGATTTTTCTTCAATGTAAAGGAGGTTTACATTTCTATTCCTCTGCCAATTATAACGATTTTTTTTTCTTAATACATTATCCTTATTAATCCTGTTAAGGCAATGAAAATGGCGCTCAAAAGTATCCAAAATTGATCTTAATATTAAAAGAATGTGAATTTGATAGATTTGATTTAAAATGGACTATATTGTGGAAAATTATTAGTATTCAAAAAAAGTTTCTAAAATATAGTAAAAAGTCTTTGGTAACTTAATTTTTCCTACAAGTTTTAATAAACAGCTTATGATTGAGTCAAATATGTTTATGATTTTTAACTGTAGTAAAGAAATACATTGGGATTTTCTTAATTTATAGATGTTTTTTTTTTTTTTTACTTGACTCACCAGTCTTAATAGTTTAAAGTTTTTTTCTAGGTTTTTTTTAAACGTTATTTCAAATGATTTGGATAAATAGTTGAATATTATTTCGAATCAACAGGAAGATATATCTTCTAACTGATTTGGTCAGGTGATGTTTTTTGTTACTGGACCTCAGCACTAATTTGCATATATATAATTATAAAAGTCTTCTTTAATAAATAATTTGGTTCATTTTCAAGGGAAGGACGATTTGTTTTTTGGAAAAAAATTTAGATAAAATATTTTATTTAAAATATAATTATATTCATTTTTTCAAAAAAACTTTATTTCAATTTTGTTTAAGTCACTACGTAAAAATACAAAATAATTGACCGACATTCCTCTTGTACGACACTAATTCTCCAAGTATTTATCCTTATAAGAACGTAATTATTTTCTGCCGTATTAAAAAAATATATGTTTTATTATTATTTTTACTACTTGGAAAAAATAAAAAGAAACAGTTTCATTCACTTTTTATTAAAATGAAACATATGATTACCAATTTGTGAATAGATGATCAAAAAAATTTCTCAATATGGTACATACCAATTAGTAGCTTGGGGTAAAAAAAGTTAAATGCTATTACGTATTTTTATATTTTTCCTTGCGATAGCGTATCTAGAAGTAGAGTAGAAATACAAGTTAGTAGATTAAGATGCACCTGGACTCTTAACACCATTTCATCCAATGTAAACAATAACACAATACGTCTTTTTTTTTCTTCAATTTTTGAATGAGCCGTAACATATGTAATACTACACCATTCCTCCATTTGTAATAATTTTGTTCAAAATGTCATTTCTCTTATATCTTATAGATATATTTTTTTCCATCCAAATTATTCTTTTTATAATACTCAAAATTTCTTACCATTGCACCACCTACTTTGTAGTTAATTAATTGAGTTTACATCATTAGTTATGGAGTAATATTCAAGACTCTTAGCAGAGAAAAAAAAAGGTATGGCTTAGATCTATCCTTTGTAAAAATATAATCACGTGGTCTTCGTTTTGTAACTTGGCTTATAGCTTTGATTCAAGTAAAAGACTTGGGCATATATATATATATAACCACAAACCAGTGGCAATGGTTTTTTGCATGATCCTAGAAAAAAGGCCCTTGTTGCAACTCACCCCAAATCTTCCCTAATCATAAACTTTTTGGGGGTGTTCTTTGCTATAATCATGATCATATTATATCATTTTGACTAGTACCTAGTACTTTTAGTTGCAGATACAAATAATTAAAATTCCTTTGAGTATTTCGCACGCTTTAATTAACATTTCAAGGCATAGTGTATATATATTCCACGTTTTTTTATGATGGAAGAAGCATTAACATACATACATGGAAGTGGCCTCTAACGTGTGTAAATAAACAGTCAGCTTGAGTGGGCAAATTGACAAAAGAAGGCAATGCATACACACATATATTGCCAAACAATTACGCATAAGTAATACAAAACATGTATAAAAAGTATATATACGTACATATGTGAACACAAAAGCAAACTAAAATGTTTTTTGTCAAAATTGAGACTGGATTTCATATTTAGTGCTATTCGACGAATGATCATTCATTTCTATCAACGATTTATTTTTATTTGCACGTTGAAAACGCTTGTATTAATTTATTGATAAAATATTGTGTGGCTCGTCAACACTAAAAAAAGTAATAGTTATTTTTCCCGAAATTGAAAATTGACTACATTTGTATTTAACCACAAATTATCGTCAATTTCTATTAGTAAATTATGATGACTAATTCTTTGGAAGTCCTACAAATTTCATTTAAAATATCAAAATATTAATGACGTTATAATTAAACAATAAAAATTCCTGACACTTTATTTGAAAAGGCCCATATCCGTACCCAATTATTTTTCTCAAAAATCTAATGAAGGCGTCAAACTTCAATTATCACTATTGTGTATCACGGCTTATTCTATAAATCTGAGGAAAATTTTTTTTAGTATGGTTTAACAGTCTTTTGCTACTGTATAATGTATCCAAAATTCTGTTGTCATAATAGATTAACAAACTAATGAAATGTCTGGTTCGTCAATACTAAATCTAACTAGATTTATCCTGTTAAAATTACATTTGTATTTGAATTAACGTGAATATAATATAACTAGTTGTTGTGAGTAATTCTTTGCAAGTTCTGCAAATTGTACTTGAAGCATTAAAAAACACCATAACAATGCAAAAGAATTCAAAATTGATAGATTTATTTGAAATAAACGATATCAGGGACACTTTCACCTTTCCTAAATTCAAAAAAGGCTTTAAACTTCAGTTAAACTTTTTGGATATTATGTTTTATTCTATAAATCTGAAAGGAAAGTTTTTCCATTGAGGTTCAACAGTTGTTGCTCTTGTAGGTATAATATACCAGGAACTCTGTTGACATAAACTATGAGCAAACAACTGATCCGTGTGGCCTGTAAATACTAATTCAAAAAAAATATTTTTTTACATTTCTTATATTCAACTAATTATAGTCCCCTATATCAATAAATTATATTGATTCAACCTTTAGAGGTGTTAAAAATTGTATTTAAATACACTAGCAATATTTCAATGTCACAATATCAATTTAAAAAAATGGATATATATTATTTAAAAAAGACATCAGGTTACAAAATTAACCTTCTTGAGTATATCAACTTATCCAATCAAAAGTGATTTTTCTCACATATCAGTTTGGATTACCCTTGTATTTTTCAACGAGATATTGTCAACTTCTATCAGCAAATTATTTTGATTAACCCTTTGGTAGTAATTTAATTTGCAATACAACTAGCAAAATTTACAACAAAAAAATGATAAATAAATAGATTAAATTTGAAAGGGCATATGGGGGCTAAATTAAGCCTCATAAATCAAATAAAAACTCCAAACTACTGGTAATATTATTTTGTATCTCGACTGAGCCCATAAATTTGAATACCAATCCTCTTTACTGCTTCAAATTTTTTCAAGGAATAACTGAATTGGACATCTCTTTTTTTCTTCATAATTTTTCAAGATTACTTTTGTGTTAACCCATCCGATAATATGACTTTACAGTGTACATACTCTTATGTATTTCTTAATTTTTTAGACAATGATGATAAATGTTCAATGATCATGTCTACTCTCTAGTAACAAAATAAGTTAAGTATGACCCCCATGGGAGGAAAAAAAGAATCATTTCATAGCAACGAAGTATACATAATTTTTTGTTTTTACTTTTTGTTTTTCTTTGGATGGAAACAGGGGGCCCCAATTTTTATTATTTTTTATTTTAAGCGCACATTCCAACTACCCCTTGTTACGTTTCAAGGTCAAATAATAATAATAAAACGAACAATAATAAAAATGGCGCCAAAATATATATTTAAAAAAAAGAAATGTAAAAAAAAAATTTTTTTTTTTTTCACATCTGTTATGTTTTCAACAACATTTTTTCTCCATGCGAATTGAATTTTGTTTCTAAGGAAGAAAAAAAACCGCGTGTTTCTAAAAGAGAAATAATTCATCAAATATACTAATCAATATTTTAGGCTTTTGAATTACAAGAAAAAAGAACCATCATTTACCTGTATACCCATCGTTACACCAAAAGTTTTAACTAAATAGATGAACAATTATAATCCTTTCAAATCCATTACGTATATAAAAGTACATTACATTAAATGTTAATTTATGATATTTCTAGCATCATACCATCATTATTCAAATTAATAAAAAAAGCTTTTGTTCGTCTTATTTGTTGAGAAAATAAAAGGACACTGATGTCCCTTTGGGTGTGAAGGATTTTTTTTATCCTTCAAAAGCCTTATTCATTTTTCATACTTATTATATTTTTGAGTGCGTTGGTTTTATTTTAAAAGGAAACAATTATTATATAACATTTATTGCATACAACAATACAATACATTTTATTTCTTCAATTTTTTCTAATTAATTATTGACAAATTATACAGGTAATATTTTTGGAAGCAATTTCTATTATTTAATAAATATAAAGGTCTCTAACAAGCCTTATATACAATAAAAGTTATTTTTATTTATTTCCTTTTGTGCAATACAAACATTTTGTCCAATCTTATTTTAAAGTATTAGTAAAATCCCTTTAAGGGTGAACATTATAAATTAAAAACTTATATTTAATTGCCTTTGTTTTTTATAACTATTACTTAATTTAACTAATGTTTTAAAATATCATCAGTGCAACAAATGATATAAGCAGAAGAAAACTATAATATGCCAATTTTTACATTCATAAAAAAATCCTTCACACCCAAAAGCACGCCAATGTCCGAAAGCAATCAAATATGAATAAATTTTGATGTATTGATTATAACTAAACAACTTTTAGACATACATATATCACGGTGTTACCTCATTAAAACAAAAATATAATAATTATCTCGTAGTCAGCTCTCAATTTCCTCGTCTCAACTACCAATTGGTAAGATTAAATTATATGGCTAACTACCCAATAATTACGGGCCTTATATCTGTATCTATTTTAAGGAAAAATTACATGATACAATGAAGTTAATGATGTGTATAAAATATGGAATTTAATTGGACAACCTAGCTATCAAACAAACGAACAAAAGTGAAAATCAGTCTAAAAACAAGTGCATTAACAAATATAGAATTTTGGGACACTAGTACCTTCTAACTGCAGAAGAGATTATTATTTTTTTTGACCGGATTAATCAAGGCAAAATAAATTCTAAGGAAAAAGGTAACAAATCAAAGGAATTAATAATGAAATATATTTAAGATTAAGGTTTTTCTGTAGTTCAAAAAAGCTTTGGAGTCCAAATCGATTTTAAAGTCTCGAGTCTTTGCTTGAAATTGATTTTTCAATACATTGTTTCAACTCCAAGTCGAGTTGCAAGCCTAATAGACGAACAATCTAAATTATTACTTCAATTGTTAGTATTATTAGAGAGACTATGTACATTGATCATAAAACATTTCTGGAATCCAGAAGGGAATCTCACTCTTGGGGGTACTTATTTGAACAAAGGAATTATAAATATGACCAAAAGGTGTATCTATTTCAATAAATAGTTAATCATTTAACATAAATGTTATAAAAAAAAAAACGTAAAGATCCAAATAAATCAATAAAAGATGTAAAAATGTTTTTGAGAAATGTTAAGTAAAGATATTGTTTATTCAAAAAAATTAAATTATCTTTTTTTTAAACTCGGAAATGAAGGTTCACTATCGATAAAACACTGGATATGTCCGTAGTTGAAGAGCTTATCTTTGCGTATTGCAATTTTTTGGCCTTGGAAATGACAGCGTTGATCATATTTTGTTCTTTTCGAATGTAAAATGCAATGTAATCTTCTCACTTTGGGCTATAAAAGTTAAAATTTTGTTTAAAAGGCTTCCAATCTCTATTTACAATGGCCTAAGGGTTGCGTAGTCGGAAAGAAAATGGGCGCTTGTTTCATACTCCATCTGGCAAACATAACATATACGTTGATACCAGTGAAATACTTTGCATTCATTTCGAGAGTATTTATATATATAGATAATAGTTTCTTCAAAAGATGTATCACATGCTTAAACTGTTTCTATATTAGGGGGGGGGGGCATAGATGCAGTTCCAGGTATGATGAATCCTTTGTTAATATATTCAACCCTTATTTTTTTCTTATTTATTATTGCACAAATAAAAGAAAAATTAACTCTTATAGGAAAAATACACCATTTATTTCATTTATCTAGAGTTGTAAAAAAAAAATTATTGTAATATTTTTCAAGACCATGAAGATCTATTTATAACTATATTTAAATTATATGCATGAATCAAAATATACAAAATTTGTTGGAGTCCAAGGATAGTTATATAAAATTTGGATAAATTACCCCCACAGTTCATTGCTTGTTATACATGAATGTTGAAAGTAGGACTGGGCCGATATGGATTTTTTTGGAGCCAATACTCAGTGCTGTAAAAAAAAAGAGCTTACTAACGAGCCCTGACTTCTGCTTTCCAACAAAATATAAATAAACAATCTGGCCTGTTTAAAAAAAATATAATAATTTAAATTATGTACCTTTATAAAAAAAAAAAGGTGATTAAATTTTAAGAATACATAAATAACAAATCAACGTATAAAAGAAAAGTTATAGTCACGAACCTAGCCTCTCCTTGTTTTTTAAGTTGGTTACAGGACAGTTAATACCTATATAAATGACGCCAAAACCATAATAATTAAGGGAATTTTTATAATTATAATTTTCGAAAAATTACTCTTTTTTTTATTTGCTTTTATAGCAAAACAAAGACAAATTTGTTTAAATTACTCTAAAATTGAAAAAAAAGTGTTTTATCTCAAATTTGGTTCTTATAAAAAAATCAAATCATTTCGTCAAACAAAACCAACAATCCTGTTCATGCCCCCCAAAAAAAAAAAAGCTATTCTATTGGGTATCCCTGATGACGTCACAATGATATAATTTCCCCTTCTTTCTTGCATTTCGTTACCTGTTCCAACGACTTATATCAATTCTTTATGGGATAATCAAAAATATTTTTTTTTTTTTTTTTACAAAAGACCAAAAATGAGATTTACCCTTAAATATTTTGATTGTTTTCTCTCAAATTGACCAGAGTATATATTTTTTTTCGAAAAAGATTCTTACTTTAAATTAAAAATGATATTTTTAACAATTAAGGGAGATATTATATTTACATTCTTTATTTATTCCTTGAATTTATGAATCTATGTCAAAGGACTATAAATTTTCTTGAATTCTAAATAAATAAAGCAATTATAAAAATGTTTTTCTAATCTATAAACATTAGTTTTAGTAATATTATTTACAATAAATAGAGCTTCTAATCCTTGAGAGTAGAGCAAAATACATAGACCTTTACCTTAAAAATTTGAGGATGGCAGAAAAAAAACCACACTACATTAGAATTAAGTTACTTAAATCCTACCAAATGAACTCTAATTTGATTTCTAGACATTTTTAATGTTGACCAGTGTAATCCCACAAAACTTTGTTCTGGATCATATCAAGGTTCTTTACTATTTTACAAAATCATAATAGTAAGGATACTAATCTGCCAAGACATTGATGGATCATATAGTTTTTCTTAGGAGGTTTTGAGATTGTGCATTCGTTTTTGTGAAGAAGAAATAGATATGGAGGGGATATATTTCGTTGGTGGTTGTTATTCTATGCAATAATTTACTTTAAGACCCTTTATTATCTTGACAATTAATTACAAAAAAAAAAATTTAAATCAATTTTTTTTTAAAGTAATAACTCACCAAATAATTAGGGATATATAAACAAAAAATGCTAATTTTTTTTGCCAATTATGGAGCTTAAAGAGGTTTAAAGTTATTTAAATAGTTTTGATCTCGTTTTGGGATTTTTTTTACATTTAATCTTATTGTTTAGGAAGGGAGGGAAATATTGGTAATATTCGGCACTATTAGCCATTTAAAAAACATGCGAATGTAAAGTACTGTTGTCACAATAGCAATATTTCCTTACAAGTCCCCTTAAAAAAACTGACGTCCTTATTTTGGTACTTTTCGATACTTTTTACACTAAAATTATGTACAAAAATGTTGTTAAGGGCATTTGAAATGCACTTGGAGGGGCCCTTCTAAAAATTTTATTTAGCGTATGAAGTGTCTAAGAAATTTGATGATTTTATTTATAAGTAAAGACATTTTATTTCAGGGGGAATGGGTCTAAGAAATTTGTGAGTTCGGATCATCCACCGATAATTTTTTTTTATTGCGTAATAGCCCTGAAATTACAGGTCCATTATCAGTTTAGTATAGTTCTGATTAATGTCCCTATACTGGCAAAGAAATGTACTGCAAAATTTATAATTTTTATTGAAAATTATATATTTTTTGGAAGTTTTATCATTTTGAAAAATATTTTGCAAAAAATCTCACTTGATATATAATTTTTTTAATGAGTAAACAATGCATCTGAATTGTAGTTTCCCCCACAAGCCATAATCTCCAATATAATATAATGAACGTAAAACTAAAATTGTAAACATTATTTGATACGAGATTACTTGAGCTACCCTTTAGACCGCTTTGATATAAGAATAAATTCAATTTGACCTTCAACCTATGAAAAATAAAGGTTAGTTTATCATTTTTATATTTACGTTTTTAGCTCGTTTGTAAAATTTGATGAGAGTCAAATACATTATATTGCCAGACGAGGGCAAAATACGTAGATTCTATATAATAATTCACGTCCACTCGCTATGAAAGTCCTTCTTGCGTTAAACTAAGACACTTAATATGCTCATTAAAAGAAAATACAGCCTACTATTATAAGAGGTAAAAAAATAGAAGTGTACTTAGAGTTTTTTTATCCAAATAAAACCTATATCGTACATACGTATAATGGAGAATTCCCTGTACATAAAGTACACATACTTTATCAATGATGTATAAGTTAAGGTTATTCATATCTAAATAATTCGATTTCTAATATAGTTTTAATTAAATACTGTGGTTTTTTCTCTATTTTTTCTCCTACTATATAATTAAGGTGACCAATTTTGATTCCTAAAAAAAAAAAAAAAGATTCATCGCCCGATTAGTGTAATAACTGAGGGCGTTAATATTTCGAAAATTTCAGAATAAAATTTTAATCTTGAATATTTAAAAAAATATATATTTTGGATCTTGGTTTTTGATTTTTGTTGTTGAATTACTCCCCCTAAAATTGCCCACAGTTTTTTAACTCAACAATATATAATTAAATACAATTTAGTGTACAAGTAAGTTGTGGAAGCACTCGTAAATTACAGGGTGCGTGGACAAAATATCCCGCTTCAAAAAACAACAACTACAAGCTTATTTTATAATATTTATTGATAAAATAAAAACGAATATCTTTATTACGATATAAAGCAGCTATCTTTTCAATGTAACCGGCGTCTGCGGCCAAAACCCGTTCAATGCGGCTACGAAACCGAAAACAGGCATTTTGGATCTGTGCTGCTTCTATCACACGGAATTTCTCCTTGATACAGGTGATCAGAGACCAGACAAAGTAGTCCAACGGGTTCAAATCCGGTGATGAGGGTGGGCAAGAGGAGAAGGGTACGAACGCAGAAACATTGCTTTTTCAACCATTCTTGCGTCTGCGTAACTTTGTGAGCCAGAGCCGAGTCCTGCTGCCACATCCATGGCGTGTCGCTGACAACAGACTTGCCATGGCTCTCATGGAACGCTGGGGCTCCTCGTCGATAATGTCCTTGACCTTGTTGATGAAGGTGACGTTCCGGACAATCCTGTTGCTCTTCTCCTCCTTCTTCTTCCAGTGAACAACGTCCATCTGGTCTGATGACTCCTCCAGCTGCTTCCTGATATTTCTGACCATTCTAACTGGCATTGTCAGAAGGCCAGAGATGTCAGCATTGCTTAATTTCATGTGGTCACTAATTATAATCGGAATAGCAGCGCACCTACGATCTCTCTCATTGAACATAATGACTTTTCTTGGGCATTTAAAACGATGTTATCGCTACAAATGGTAACTAAAGCCTATGACCCGAAAAAAATTTTAATACCAAAAACAGACGGATCAGACATCAGCTGATGGAATGCTGTCGTCTTTAAAATGCGACAGATTTTGTCCCCACGCCCTGTAAATTGAATTTCTGAAAAGAACTACCTTGTCAATTTAAAAAAAATCATGTATATGACCTCTTTCTGTACTGATCAATGCCTCGAAACGTGGATTGAAACTACTTAAGGTTTGCTAGATTTGTCATTTTAGAACCTAGATCCTAGTACGGTTAATGCCTTCCTTTAGAGAATACAAATTTGAGTCAAGTGTAGAATTGTACTCCCCCTCGACGACACTCCGTCGTAAATATAAAAGCACATTGAGATGTGTGGATGAGGGAGGCCACAATGTTGGAATGACAAGATTTTTTGGCATATTTCATTCATTTTCCTTACCGCTGATGCTGTTATAAGATATAGGGGCAGTAAGGAAGCTCTTGAGGTCAATGTGTTTCTTCATAGCCTTTCTGATTGTCACCTCATTTCTATTGGGAGGCAGTGCATTAAGATGGGTTAATCAAACATTATTTTGGCTTTGTCTAACAACTGTAAATTGACTCAAAAGACAGCCCAAAGTGTTAGTGATCGTTTGAAATCTTTGTTATTTCCTTTTTTCTATCCTGCGTCAAGGGTGCCCGGGAACCGTCCTAATTTTTTTTTCCTTATCTGCCATTGTTCGACATATATAATGATATATTAATATGAATTTAAAGAAATCAAATTAAATTGTACGTGAGGTTACAGTATATCCAGTTAGGACTTAAAACATTAAAAAAATACTCTACCATACTTAGTACAAATTGATTTTAATCTGTAAGCTTGGAATCCATTTTTTTAAATCGGTTTATTGGTTTCCGAGATAAGGAGCCCATTATTACAGTTTGTTATATAAATATGAAAGATTAAATTGACTATTCTATAAAGTATGAACCAATTTATGTTGGTAAACACATTTGTAAAAGAAGAATTGGCACTCGGTAGAACGCAAAAACTTCTACTTAAAATCAAATTTACTTAAATTTCTTCCCAAATTATGGTCGATTATGGATTTTGTACGTTTAGTGTTAACTTGACCTTCGACTATTACCTCTCAAAATTTAATAACTTCTTACTGTGACAATATATGTATACAGTATGCATCATAAGTCCTGGTACATTTTTACATTATTAGAAAGAAAGATAAGTCTAGGCTTAATATAAATGATACAAAAAAAAAAATATTAAAAAAAAGATGAAGGATTTTTTAATTTCTATAACTTTTCAAAAATTCCACCCTCTTCCATAATACAGAGCTCCAGGTGTGTTCGAAACTTACAACAAACATTCCTGAAGGTGTATGTTGGAATTATGGCCCATTTCTCCAGCACTTTGGTAGTGGGTTGGCCTTTCTCTCTACGACGCGCCACACGTAGTGATCAAGCGGGTTGTTTCAGTTTGAAGGAGTTGGGCGGCGTCATCTCCTTGGACCAAAATCCATTTGCCCCTAATTTGTTTTCAAATACTTTTGGGTTACTTTGCATGTGTGGTATAGTGCTCTGCCCTGTGTCCTTAACCAATTTCCAATGCCGTAGGTTGCGTTGAAGATAAGAAACACCTTCTTGGCCATGATATTGGCCTTGAACGTATCTTTTATCAACACCGATGGAAACGCCGTATCGTCTGAAGCATTGACACCAATCATCGTGGCATAGGCGGGCTGTTTCGAACCTCCGGTGAACTTTACCTCAGGAGGGGTGGCTTTGGGGTCTTGGCGATGTAACTAAGGCTGCAGGAGTTGTTGACTGGGTCGACAGAGTAAGTTTTTTCACCCGAATGAATGAGGACTTTCCTATTGGGGTTCTTCAATATATTAAGGAGGATCTTCGATCGTTCCAGCCTCTTTTGTCTGTATAAAGCCGTCAAACCCTGAACTTTTGTGACAGGGCAAGATTTGAGCCCCAAATACTTCTTAACAATGACGTTTCGGGAACTCTGAGGTCTTTGGCCATTTGGCAGATTTCGTCACAAAGGTTCGCTTCTTTCTTTGCCTTCACACTCCTAATGGGCCTTTCTTTGCGGAATGATTTGGGTCTCCCCGAACTGTGACAATCCATCAAGGATTGGGTTTTATTGTAGAGCTTCTTGTCGTTGTAAACAATGACCTTACTAATACCGAAGTTATGTGCAATTACATAAGTATTGAAACGGCTTTGATGCATGCAATGATTTTTTGTCGAAGTTTTTCCATTTCTGTATTTTGGAACTCCTAAAAGGCCTACGGCTTATTTTATACTTGAAATAAAAACCTAAGAAAAAAAAGAAAGGATATTGGGTTTTGATACTTATCCCCTTTTATAATATTTTAGAAAACTTTAAACGTATAAAATATGTACAAGGACTTATGACGCATACGGTCATCTTCATACCAAGTTTGATCAAAATCGAGCTGTAACTTTTGCACTACTCCCTGGTGACCTATCGACAAACAAACTAACGTACATGAGTAAAAACATAATCTCCGTTCAACTTCCTTGCCGGAGGTTATACAATGTAACTCATTTCTTAAACAAATAAAATAAAATCTCTCTTCATATTTACAATGAGTTCAAAATTACGTTTTGGGGGATTTTTAAATTCATTTTTATCAAATATTCGGTTTTCGTGGGACAATTAGTAAGATATTGACTTTTAAAAATCAAATTTGAAAATAGACTAATGGATTATTTAAATTCAATATTCAAGTGTTTGATAATTATATATAAGTTGTCAAAAAAATCCTCAAAAAGGATCCAAAATCAAGAATATGTCAGGGGAATATAAATACCCAAATATAAAGTCACAAAAACTTTCTAACAATAAATATAATTTAATATGATATAATAAAGTGGGGACATTATCTGGGGTATTATAAATAACGACATTTTAGGTGGAAAAAAGGATATGACCACGACTCGGAGTCTATTTTAGCTAAAAGGTGCGTTTCATCACTTTGTTTTACAGATTATATTAATATATGTAAGGGCAATTGAATCATATAACAATGAATCATCGTATTTAAATATTATTAAAAAATCTTTGGAATATAATGGATTTTATTATGCCCCCTCCCCCCTTGATTTGATTACACAGATAGATTGCATTTGTTTGAATATTTTGTGAAATTGCATAGCTACGTAGATATAAAAGTCATAACTTATATCCAGATTTTTATTTCCTTTTTTTTACCACTTTTCTCGTAACTTTGTTTAAATATACGATCTTAACTATTATTTATTAGAACAAAAAACTTGAACAGGATCCTATTTCAACTGTCAGTCGGCTACTTATTTAATATAATTTATTTATTTATTTTAACCATGTTTTTATAACAATATAAAATTATGATCATTATTTTTATACATAACTCTTTTGAGAGAACCTGTAACGAAAACGTGTAGATATTTTTAGTTCTTCGAGTAAAAATACTTCACAGAGTAAACATATATTATTAAATAGTCTATATCTTTATTGATTTCTATCCCTCGTCTGCTTGTATGCAAAAAAAAAAAAAAAAAAATGTTAATTGACAAGTTGAAGAATATTTGGGAGAAGAGATAGATAGCTAGTTCTATTAGACTAGCGGATACAAGAGGAAGAAAATAAACACAATAAACTAAGGACATAGGCAGGAATAACTTCGATTTAGATCCTCAATTCTCGTCAGTGTGAGTCAAATAAGAACTTACACATCTATATCTCCCCAGAACTTTATTCCAAGGTGTTGTCTCTTCCAGAATTAACAATAAAGAAAATGGCTATAGAAATTTAAAAAACTACAACTGCAAATAGTCTTGCACTTTTGTAAGGTTATATTTTCTGCAACTCTGTCCATATCTTTCTCCTTCTGAGTCTGTATAGACTAGGGTCTCTCATCTTCCAAAAAATTGTCTTTGAGCACATTCCTGTGAGACAAATTTCTATATTACGTGATCAAAGAAAATATCAGAATTCGGTTAGAAAATAGTGAATACGGAGAAATCAAAGTATTTTATTATATTTTATAGAGAAGAATACATTTTATTCTAGTCTTACGCATATATGTATTTTAAATATAGATTTCTTAACTTTTATGATTCTCACTGAAGGTGCAAAATTTGATTTTTTAGAGCCCACGGGCCCCGATTTGTTTATACTATAGAACTTGATCCATCTCGTTACAAAAAAAAAAAAAAAAAAAAAAAAATAAAAATGATCTAATGTATAGTCTACCTAAAAGTTATGTAATTGTGAATTACACAAATCTGACTCACAGGCTAAAAATATATTCGTGCATCATTAGAATCTATGTAAGTTTTTTTTTTTTTAAATAAAAACATTAGACATCTGGAATGTTGGATCTCATAATGCTTCAAAAACAATTTTTTGGTTGATTTGTGTCCTTGGTTAGTGTGTTTGTAAATTCAGTTCCTTTTTCAACTATATCCTACATTCTTGTCCCTTTTGTAGTAATAAAAATAATTTTAATTCAGAGATTTTTAGCTAAAAAATCAATAAGTCTTAATAAGTTATCAATAGAATCATGAATCATGATTCAATGTTTGTTAATTTTCGAATAGTGGCTTACCTTAAAAAAAGAGACATTTAGAAGCCTTCATAAAAGATATAAGTTGTCTAGTCCATCGTCTATTATCACACTGACGGTTGATGTTTATGCCACAAGTGCTAGGGTCTTTATATGACCAAGAATTTGTTATAATTATTATAGAAACAGAAACATGATATTATTTAAAATATAATTTCCTGACTCCTCAATTCTTAGGGTATACAAAAATGTTCATAATAGTATTGAATTTAAAAAAAGGGGGTACCATGTCAAATATGGAACTTAGTTCATTCATTTGACCAACAAACTTGATAAAAATAAACAAATGGGGATTGAGAGTTTAAAAAAAAAAACACTTCAGTAAATAGTTTCAACATACAAAATGTCTAAATATCTCTCTGACAATTTTATTACGTACAAAAAATAATAAATATATTTTACACACTAAATTTACACCATTTTTTATTCATAATAAATTAAACTATAAATATAAGGGTATCAATCAATCAAAAGTCGGCCTTTTGTATCAGTACATCGACTTTTTTCTAACCCTTTGGCACACTAACTTAACGATTGACAAAGATCTTAACGATTGGCAAAAATATGCTCCACGAGTGCTCCTTCAATGATATCTCCAGACTAATGATATTTTGATGGTAGTTAGTACATACTTTTTTTTAAATGGCGTATGGTATTCAAAAGGATTCAGATTTAGTGATGAAGGAGGCCAAAATTCATTTGATAAAAATCCTCCGGATCCTAATTTTACTATTTTAGTTTAGGTAGGATTGAGTTAGCCTTGATGTGTGGCATGGATCCCTATCTTAAGCCACTGCATTTCTAACCCCATAGGCCTATTGGTAACAGGAAACATATTGTGGGCTAAAATACTCTATTATTGGATTTTCAATCATTTCCAATTTTCCCTACATCATGGCTGATTTAATATACTTCGACCTTTCCATATATACTTGGATACATATCCTTTAAATTCCTAGCAATATACCTGGTGCACCTAGAATTCTCCATACAGTTCACCATAAATATATTAAATGAACAATTAATCACCTGCGCAGACACTTTTTAACGTAGATCAGATATTTTAAATGAACTGTTTATTAACATATACTTCAGCAAATTTTTAGAACTTTTGAGTACACAAAATACTTCAAAATGTTTATAGTAAGTTAATTAGATAATATACGAATGGTTCTTGTTAAAAAGGAGTATGTGTGATAGTAAGAAAAAAATTGCATAGGGCACGAGGAAATATGAGAAAGTGACTTCATACTCTGTGATACATTTTCAAAATTATTGAGAGGAAGAAAGTTTTTATATAGACTACTAAATTTGGATAAAATATGATTACGTGGTCGTTTTTTCTTTTATAAAATATATATGAACGAATTAATGGACCGAAATTAACGAATAAGCGCCTAAACTTAAAAAAATAATAGATGATCAGAAATGTGTGAGTGTGGTCAAATCTGATAATAATCAAACTGTTTATTGGTGCTAAATTTTTATAAGCTTTCCGATATATAGTTTGAGCTCTAGTTCAAACATCAATAAGGAAATAGATTTGAACTTCTTCTGACTAATTTCCAAATATACAAAAGGCATTGCTTTGTTTTTGAAAGGAACAAGCATCAATCTTATTCATGGGTATGAACTATATACTATCATATTCAGTGTTCTCATTAATATACATAGTCTATGCAAACATAAAGTTATATGAATATGTAGACAAACAGGAGCAACTCACTGATGAATTTAATTGTCTGTTTTTTTTATCTCTCTCTCTAATTTTGCGATTAAAAAAACATAGCAAATATCTGTATAGGGTATATGTAGTATATGGCATCACGTTTTATGATATACCTGCTTTTAGACTATAAAGTTGTAAAACTATTCAATTAGCCTCATAGGTTATACTGCAATACCATTAATAATATTCCTATCTTTATGGAATTTAATTTATTATACACTAAACTAGATTGTCAAACAGGTACACCTCTTTTTTATGAAGTAAAATCCATTTTCTGAAATGAATATACCACTTATGCAGAAAAGTGTCTCCTTCACACAAAATTGAATTCAAATTTGAGAAAAAGAAAGAACAGGCCCACAAATTTATCATTACCTGTTCACGTTCGCAGTAAACCCGGCCATGGATTTACAGAGTGGGATGGGAAAATACAAATGTTTAACCTTATTTAAAGTTTGGTATATATTTTGGTATAAAAAATAATAAAAATTATAAAAGAGTACTTACATGGTTTAAAATTGTAGAAATTGTCATTGGCTTCGATGCAAAGTTAAAATCTTTGATGCAGTTAACCCATTGTTTAAAAGCCTAGAAACCCTTTAAAGAATTATCTATTTGAATGGTTTGTCACACAAATATTCAATACATTATTTCAGTCTGAAATACTTTGTATTTTTATACTGCCCACTCAGTACATACGAGTATTTATAGCCAAAGCTACAAAGTAAGATTAATATATTATCAAATGGTGGTAGAATCAATACTGGTGCACACGTCATATTTCATCTTTCTATCTCGAAATTGGAAACTTATGGAGAGTTGAAATTCAATCATCGTAACCTTTTAATAATAAGGAAAAGCTTTCTCAAAGCTAAGCAAAATAAATTATACGAGTATTATTGCTCTGTAAAGAGACGGATTTCCAAACTACAACTCCTGTATAAGGTATTCCGTTAAGTAAATATATTTTTATGATTCATCATAGATATAAGAAGGAGCTGTCATACATTAAACGATGAGACAAGTCAAGAAGAAGTGATCCACTTCACCTTTGGGAACTTTACTCTAACAATAATAGGTGTTGTAAAAAGAATTATTATTATTATTTTTTTATTCTTTCACATATAAAAAATATACCAATAAAGATCAATAATTTAAATTAAAAAAAAATCAATTAGATCTGAGTTTTCCCAAGTTATTTAAAATTGATTAAAGATTTAAAAGTTATTAAAAAGATGGTGTAAAAGTCACTTTTATAAATTAAAAGTCCTTTGATTCTTTATGTCTTACGACTTTTTTTCTTATACTTGCACGAAGAGGAATTCTTTTTGAACAGCAAGCATAAATTATCATTATTGGAATCTTTGCTGTTATAGCCTCCACTTTAAAGCCATTCTCTCCTCGCATTGTAAGAGCAATGAAC
This sequence comes from Lepeophtheirus salmonis, assembly GCF_016086655.4. Classification (NCBI taxonomy): domain Eukaryota; kingdom Metazoa; phylum Arthropoda; class Copepoda; order Siphonostomatoida; family Caligidae; genus Lepeophtheirus; species Lepeophtheirus salmonis. The sequence continues at coordinate 34,559,995 of NC_052136.2, forward strand.
CACTATGACGCCATTAGAGTTATATTAAGCCGATCGGTAATTGTACTCTCCTACCTCAAAAATAGAGGTCTCACTCGATCATAGAAACGAAAACATGTGGAAGGAAGATTCAACAGCTTCTCTGCAGAAAAAACATACACGGTCCATTTTATTTGACTTGCTGGTGCGCATCGAGGATGTCACAAGGCTGTACCAAAACCACTTCCGTGACCATGTTGTAAAGGGGTTTAAGTTTATTATTCTTGGATTGATTGCTTCTTCTTCCAAATTAAGTTTCTTCGAGCGCTTTGCCGCCAAAAAACATCGTATTGATTTTTTTTGTTTATTTTCCTTTCCACAGAACTAATTCCTATAAAGAAGGGGATTGGCGGGTCTTGTTGTTAGAAATTATCAGAAAGAGTCATGGAAGATACCCTTGCGTGAAGAATCCAATCAGCAATGTTTTATAAGAATCTTTTCAGCTCGCCTGTTGCACTTAGGACATGTAAAAAGGAATTAATTATTTTCCCATAGACGATTTTAGTAATACGTATCTTGCTTTTTTAACTACAATCGATATACTCTGGATAATTATAGATATATAAAAGTTCGTAATAAAAAAACTATTAAGATTTGGTGATCAGGTTTGTTTGAGCACGCGTCATATATGGACACTATCAAAAGGGAAAGAACACCAAATTTTAAGGGGTCTTTCTCAAACAAAGCGAAAACGTAAGCCTGGAAGCTAACAATGGGAATAGTGTTTATAGTCTTAATATTGTAATAAAAAATGAAAAGGTATTTTTGTTTCGTCGACTCCTTTCCGGAAATCTTGATAACATACATACACCATGACCTGGAACGCCAATTGTTGAAAATGTGGATAAAATAATGGACGTTGTTGAGTCTGACCGTCATATAAGAAATTTTTGTTTGACATTGAGATAAACATTAATGGAAAAAATATCCTTTAAATAAAATGAATTTGTTTTTACTTCACCTATTATATAATTTATATTGCTTTGCTTATTAATTAAAAGTTGAATTAATTAAATTTCAAATTTCTACTTACACTGTCTCAAATTTAGAAATGGAAAGAGAAAATATGACGTACGAGGTAAATTGTATACCATGAATATAGAGTCATCTGTGATACAACGTAATAAAATCATACCTTTGTTTAATCATAGGTGCTTAATTGAAAAGTTGCAAGTATTTCTTTATGTACAATTATTAAAGTGCCCACTCTTAATTTGGAAAATGCATTTTTATCTCTAACAAGAATCTTGCATTGTTTGATAGGTACACAAAACATGCAGTTTGACTTGGATAAGCTATTTCTTACCTTGAATACTATGTAAAAAGATGTAAATGTATATTATGAGGTTTTGGAATAGAATATGTAAACAATACATAACTTGAATATACATTCACGTCATCAGTATGCAATGAACACCAAGTATGATTAATTAATTATAACTGAGTCATCACATATTTGAAAAATCTAACAAAATTGTTTTAACTCTTCTAGAGTAGTTGTTATTAAGCTTTATAGATTAATTACCACTTGAAGAAATATCAAGGTTTTGAAATTTCCATTTTTTTCCTAAATAAGAAAATATATCTATAGACTTTTATGGTTACTTTCTCCAAAATTTTGTTCCAATTCTCTCTAATTGCATGTTTTGGGGTATAAAAAAAAGACCTCGACGCGGAGGAGAGTGTTTGCCCAAGTATGAAAATGATGCCTCGAGTTGGTTTTATTGAGAAAAAACTAATTTTATTTCAACTATGTTGTTGTTTTTTTGTCTGATACACTTTCAAATTCGGTAAGTTCATCAAGGACATTTTTTATTGAGGTATGGATATAAATTTTTTATCCTATTATGAAAATGGTGAGATCATACGCAAATAAAAAAAGTCTTAATAGACTTATTACATTTTTTAGATCTCTCACGAGATGGTTTTGATTCGAGTCTCTAATAAAGCTCTTTCTTTGCAATCACAAATATGAAGGAAACGAGAGGATCGTCTTGTTCATATCCTCTTTCTACTTGAAACTTTCGTTTTGCATTTGGTATATCAAGCCTCTAGAAAAAGTATCATATTGATAAATGTGGGAGAATTTTTTTTTTTATTAAATTATTGCCTAATTGAATCAAAGTCAATTAATTAACCAATCACCATGACAGCAATGCTTGTTCCATTTGACTTCACTAATTCAATAGCTTTTTTAAGCGATCTTGGAACTGTGTTTAGTATTTACTAAAAAATAGATAATGATTGGATCGATTGACAACTACTGATTCGTCTGTAGGCGATCAAATTGCTTAATTATCAGTGCATCCCTAATAGTGATAACCTTTTTTTCATTTAAAATCCCTCTCCTTAGTAGTTCCTTCACATAGAATCTATAGTGATTTCACTGACTATAGTTTGAGAGCCATTGCTCAAGAGAAAATAATATTAAATTTTTAATACATATATATTACCTATCAAATTGTTTTTTCCTCTTGATAAACTCCCATATCATACAAAAATCTAATTTATACTATGGATGATTGACATAGATGAATCATGCCTTGACAAGTTTGTATCTCCATACATATACTTTTTTTGAAAATATGTAGATTTTATCAATCTATATCATTCAATGGGACGTTCATATCTATGATCACATATTATACACCCCATATGATCTTCACTATATAAGACAGAGTGTTAATTTATGAAGTAAAAGTGGGTTGCTTAATAAATGAATGACATAGTGATTATGATTTTTTTTTTATGCTCAAATTTTCATCTAGAATTTCATGAATTTTTTACAAGATAAGAATTGTCTAAAATACACAATATAATCCTTTTTAATTGTCATTTCTTTTAAGTTATTTTTTATTATTATTTAAATAACAACCAACATTCATTTATATAAATATTATACATACAAACTACATTTTCCCTTACTCCGAAGTAAGAAACACAAAGGAGCTAACAGGGGGAAAAAATAAAAGGAGGGAGAGTTATTGAGCCAGCGCACATCCCTTCCTTTTACTAAATTCCGGTTGATCGAACCCTCCATATATTTGTCGAAACTGCCTGGGATCCTTTCCTCTCTGCATCAGATCCCGTGCAGTTTTGAGAGGACGTTTACAACCAAACTCTCGACGTTGTTATGAGTCAGTGTAGGACGTCTAGTTTCACCTCGTCCTCTGCAAGAAAATTCTTCTCTATAGTATCCCTAATACCTTAGATCCTGGAGCACTTGCAGAAGATTTCTTCTTGTTTCGGGGTCTAATTCTCAGTTATCTAATTCAAAAACTAGTAGAGTATTGATGATTTATGAAGAAATTTTCCAGAGTAAATTGTCTCATATATTTAAACAATTAGAGATGGAGACCTCAAATCGCACTTTAGATATGGTTGTGTATCAAAGAAGTAATATGAAAAGGAAAAAAATCAAGAAACTATTGAATTGACCGGACAAAGTGTAAAAAAACTTGCCGGTCACTTACACTTTTTTATCAGACTTGTCTTGTAAAGAGTCAAATGTTTTTGAACTTCAAAAAATATTTTTTAATCATAAATTATATGTAACTAAGAATTTGAAATGTATTTGTGAACATATTGAAATGTTTTTCTAAGAAACGAAGGTTATGGATTTGGTCCACGGTCAAAACAAGTAAGATGAAAGGATTTGCTTTCTATTGGAAGTATTGCCGGAGTACTTTAAAGGTATGAGACACTAGTCATGAAATTTGAAAAAAAATTGCCTGGTTTTTGTAAAGGATTACTCCTTGCGTCTTTACAAATTAATGTGAATAGCACCAAATTTGTGTGTATGTACGAATGGATGTAAATAACTTCAAAAATAACATTTGAAGACATGCCAATCTAATTGAGTGTGCACGTCCTATTAAAAAAGGTGTACAAAAACGGTATGTAATGTGAATTAATCTCGCTTGCGTGTAGGTTAACTCATATAAACAACTCTCTCTATACTATCAAAAATGAGCGGAGGACTCATTTTTACAAGTCCGTGTAGTTAATGCTTGAACAAGGATGACTCAAAAATTAAATTGAAAACAAATATCCAGGTGTTATTACTATTTTTAAAGTTTTTTAGGAAAAAACATCTAAATATTGAGTAAGTATGTGTAAGTGTGCTCATGAAAAATATATAGAGTGTCATAGAAGATTTGTTGGAAAGTTAGGTTATTTGTTACTAGCAGAAGTACCAGGCATTACTTGGAATATTTAGCCTTCAACAAAAAGACAAATTTGTCTTTCATACAATAGAAAATAACTACCCAAGAAATCATCAGTGGTACTTTTCGGTGTTAATGAATACAATTACACGTAACTACTCGATAATTGTATCAATTCATATGTGTTCTCTCCTCAAGAATGAAATAATAATAAGAGCTTGAGAAGGAAAATTTAATCTGATATAATGACTAATGAGTACTCTATTCTCTATTGTTTCCCGTATGCTAAATATCGACGCCTACGATAGTTAATTCATTTTTACATACCAGCGTTTATATTTTAATTCAGATTTAAAAAAATACCAAAAAAAACATACATTAATTATATGACACCGATAACAAACCCAACATAAGGAGTCCTACAAATTCAATGCTACCGGCACAAGCCTACTAAGATCAAAATATTTATATAATTGCAGGTCACCCTGTATATACGTTTGATGTTACATAGCCACACCTACAATCCTTTACTAATGAAACGAAATTTTTATTTCTTATATCAAAATATGTATATGATATACATCAGGGGGCACAATATATAGTGAACCCTGTCACTGTTTTTCATACAAACAGACAGACAACCAACATTGCATCATTACGGTAAATTAAAGCAAGTTTGTTTGTAAGTAGACCCCTAATTACTCCGGGCGTTGCCGTTTACTACCCTATTCAAGAATAAATACTACTGAAAGAATCAGTCCATTGGGTTTGGAATCGAGTTATATTTAAATTGCATCAAGCTGGAACATCAAATCAACACAAGTTTATAATCATAAATCATTCTGAATAGAGTGAAGTATTTATTCCATTAGAATATTGGAAATTAGCCAGGTATTATTATTCTTTATTTTTTAATTTATGCATGTATGGAGATATTGTCCTTGGAGGAAGGTCTCATCTATCTATTTATTTACATTAAATATGTATGAGTAGAAAAATAATATATGAGGTACGTCAGTATAAAAACAACATTGTACAAAAATCAAAAAAAGGAGACGATCCTATTTATTTCTTTAATTCATGTACATATATATATATATAAATAGAGCCCAATGTTTCATAGATATATTTGAGCTGATTATAGGCTTTATATTTAAATTTGTGATATGAGTTAATATACAGGGTGTCCACGATAAATTGGAACTATCTTAAAATTCAACCTGCTTGATAAAGATGGAATTTGGAGTGTATTTGTTAATATGAAAAAGTTAGACATGATATTAAACAATAAATTTATTCAACATGTTCTCCCTCAGCAGCCACCATCTTCTCCATCCTGCCCCCAAAATATTTGCATGCCTGATGACTTCCGCAGAATCGACAGCATTCCCCTCCCTCGTAATGGAGCCCAGGAACTTTGTGGTGAAGACTGCAGGGAACTCTTCTCCCTCCTTGGCAAGCCACCTGTCATTCTGGACGTTGTAGCTTCTGTCGACAGTCCAGTTCTTCTCGTCGGAGAAGAAGATGATTCTTCCTCCATGGCTCTTCAGTTCATTCAGGAGACTCTTACCGTTGGTCAGCCTGGTGGCCTTCATGGATGCTGTGAGGATGTGTTGTTTGGCCATTCGGTATGACCTGTACCCGAGGTCCTCATTCACAGCCTTGGAGACCAGCCGCTTGCTCACTCCACGGTTCTTGGCCAGCCTGGACAAGGAAGTCCCTGGCGAAGCCTTGATGGACTTCCAGGAGGCCTTCAAGGAAGCAGGGAGTGCGGATTCGGTCACTTCTCATGTTGTGGGCCTTGCAGCAGACCTTCCCCTCAACCTCCTAGGCATTGAAGACCGGTACACCATGGTCTTGGGGTAGTTAAAAAGCTTGTAGATAGCAGAGGGCTTGTGTCCCGCGCGAGCCAATTGGAGGATGGCGTCTCTCCTTGCTGTTTCCATGATGACTATTGTTTGTTGTCAAAACAATTGTGGTGGAAGTTATAATGTATTCTTCACGCAACCTTTTATATTAGTATGATTTAACCCCGAATATCCACATTATGGATCTGGATGAAGTTTAAAGTAGTTCCAATTTATCGTGGACACCCTGTAGCCATAAATTTGATGTAAAAAGATATTTTTTTCAAATTGATAGACTAACTTTGCACTTTTTCACAATCTAATACTCACTTTTTTATACGAAAATTCATTTCTCACATAAATAAAAAATAATTTTTACACTATTTATATTAATGCAATAAGTATGTAACACAGTACAAAAATAGTAATGCAATAATTGACCAATTATTAATAAATAAATAGGCAGGAATGACTTATCAATATGACTCATTATCATTTAATTGTCAAGTCCATACAGATTCATCTAAAGTATTCATTTATTAAAAGCCCTGTCATGTACATGTAAAGGAAGAATACAAAACAGGAAAAGTTTAACTTGTGTCTGATTTTCAATTAACCAAAGTTTTGGGATGGCGTAGCATGGCGAACGCATCTATACGGATAACTTATAACAATATTACTCAAACAATGTATACATTTGATTATATTGCGCGAATCTTGATTTTGCAATGCAACTTAGCTACAGGGCCTACACTAATCAAAGATTCAAATTTATAACATATTTAATAATGTATACTCATAACTTTTTATTTATTGAAATGTACAATATAGTTAATTAAAGTTTCTTTACAATATCATTGTTACGGCATAAATATATTTAATTGAAAGAAAAAAAATCATTGGCTATACTTTTTTTTTGCTCGTCTGTGGTCTAGTCAACAAAAAAAAATGACGTAGATATTTTTCAAAAATTGGGTTTGGCTTACATTTTAATTTTTTTGGGAAATTATTATCATTTGCATTCATAAACTAAATTCCTATTATCATGTATAGCTACGGAAAATTGTACATAAATGTCCCAAAATTAATTGTCACAATGAAATAATGAGAAATTAATATATTTTATTTGACAAAGCAAATCGGGGAATAATTAAGCAATAAAAAATATTAATTTTACGATAAATTCTTGGGTATCACAATATATATTTCAACACATGGCCTATAATTTACTCAAATAGGGCCATGAAATTTTGGACCGTATATAGATATCAATAAAAAAATAATTATAAATTATTTCCTTTTCTCTTAATCTCCCATTTTTTTTTTTTTTCCAGAATTATTTTCAAGGTACCACATAAAATAACAATGCTAATGGTATTTTGTCAATCGATTAAAGTCTATAATCTAAAGAAAGATTTTAAAGTAATTTTACTATCTCTCTTGTAGTCTGACGGCCTGAAAATATGCACTTCCTCAACAAATTCCTATATATTGTCTTAGTCTTATTTTTTAACAATGTGAGTATGGACACTTCTCAAATAAATGAGCACCATATTCTTCCTTCTCTTCATACAGTTTGCAAATACTTGTAGTTTTATTTTTCACCCATTTATTTGTGAGCAGCGAATTCGGAATGAACCTATAATTTACCGACAATGAGTAATTTGAAATATAAGTCCTTTGAGTTTTTTTGTTTTTTTAAATCTCATTTGCACTTTTATTAATTCTTCATCTCTTTATAAATTGTTGGAAAAACATCATTCCAGATAAGGTAAATGAGTCTATCTATTGCTTGATTATCTACTTACATTTCAAATAGGGAATATCTTCATGTTCAATGATAAAGGTTTTTATAGAAATCTTTCAGAGGTGCATCAATTTCCTTTGGGTCCTCCGTGATTCTCCAATGTTGATTGAACCGAATCTTTAAACTTTTTTTTATTTTGTCGCGCATTCTGTATTCTCTGAAGAGATTTCTGTTTCTTAAAGTATTCCCTTTCCATCTTCAAAATACTTCGTATTATCTTCACTCTAGTATCTTCTACAACTAAATTCTAAACTTACTTATATATTTCATTTCAGGTCTTTTTTCAGATTTTTTTTAGATAAAGGCTAAACGGATTTTTTTTTTGGATTTTCGTACCATTATTTCTATTAAAAATACATTATCTTCTGAGAATTTCTCCATATTGTCGCCAGGAGCAACACTCATTTCTGATTCCATTCATTGTCCAAAGTACGTTACTATCATTTATTACTCGTTCTCACATTTTCTTCCAACAAAAGGCTTATTTTCTGATTCCAAACATTCCCTCTTGAATAAACAAGGACAAAGAAATTAAATAATGCAAAAGATTGTAATCTTAGTAGTAGTTTAGCATTGCCAAATCTCATTTTCTTTCACTCTAATGATAGGTAAATCTTTTTATTTGAAAATACAAAGAGTATGATTCTTTTATTTTTATGGAAATAATAACTTTAAAATTTATTAATACTAAATATATAACACAGTATATAAATAGTAAATACATTAATTGAATGATTAATAAATATACGGGCAGGGGTTAAGATACATAATTAACTTATCACCAATTCCATACAGAGTGACCTAGCCTATTCATTTATTAAGATCTCTTTCATAGAAATAAAAAATAAGAAAAATATAGGTTTGATTTTGAATAAATTAAAGTTTTGTACACCAATCATTACTCAGACTTAATATTCATTCGATTATGTATCGTGAATCTTGATTTTTCAACTAGGCTACAGGGACCAAAATAATTAAGGATGAAAATATATATTTAATATACTCGTACATAAACATTATTGTTATTTTTGAGTAGTTATAATTGGAAAAAAATTTCAAGCAAATTAATATTTGTACCCCGTACCCATCAAAGTAAGCTCGAATTATTTGTTTTAAAATCAGGTGGATAACATATGTACTTTTTTAAGAATTATTGTCCATTTCTATCAACAAATTATAATTTGTCTCTTTAATGTGCAGCAAATTGCACTTAAAATAGAAAAAGTAATCGTCACATTGAAAGATTATTATCTGAAACGCCATATTGGGGTTAAATCTAACCTATTACTACAATTTTTAGGTATCTTAACTTATTTTATAAATTTGAATAGAAGGTATATAATTGACTCAAATATGTCTATGAAATATTTACACAGTTTGTATTTAAAAATGGATTTTCTCTTTTTCTTGATTTATTGTCCAGATAGTTATAATTTTGATGCACAATATATATGGTATCCTTATTTCCTATATTTGATAAAAAAGTTTGTAACGCGGATACTGAACTGTTTATAAAAAATTCCCAAAAACATAGGACATGTAATTACATGATCAACAGTTAAACGATAATATTAATCAGGTTATATAAATTGTGTATCAATTTTTAACTATTACATGCATTTTTTTTCACTTAAAATACTATGAATATTTCTTTGAATATATGATATTGAGAAAAATAAATTTTGAAATGAAAATACGCTTAACAACTTGAGTTTGGAGGTCACAAGAAGTAATTATTTGTTATTTATAAAGTAAAAAAACGTTTAATTTTTATTTTCAATCAAAAATTTATACAAAATATATTTATTATTTTATATGAAAATAGCACACATCAGTTTTTAGTTTTGTGATTTACCGAGTGACAATTCTAGTTATGCGTAGATTAGGCACAGCCAATAAATTTTAATATTTATTGAACCTTTTATCCATTGTTTGAATAATAAAATGATATTGGGTTTAAAATAAATTTTAATATATATTGTAATTAAATTGCTAAGATGTGAGACCATCTCACCCTAATGTACATAAATTATAATATGTATCACATAATCCAATCATGATCTCATTGATTACCTAAGTATGAAATAGCATTAGATCCAATAGGGGTTTTGTTATTGGTATTAAGATGTAAATAAATAATATTCTAACTAATAGTTTCAAGGGTCTATAAATTATTATTATTGATCAGAGATCCACTTTTTTTTTACAATATAAAAGTTTATATTTCTTTTAATCCCTTTCCCTATTATGAATATAACATGTGATGTTTTCATATGGAAAATTCCCTAAAAGATTATGTGTATGTTGTAATTTATATTTATGAGAGTACATATATTGTTAATGAAGATATCTAAAAAAAAAAATATAAAACACTTCAAAATGAATACTCTGAACATGTGTTACCGTGTGGTCCATTTAAATCTGAACTCTTACGAATTAAATAAGGTTGAGTGATTGAAATTAATTCATATTTCTCTATATTAAAGCATTAACAAATTAGTTATAAAGCAAAACAGATATAAGTCCTTTCCCCACCCCATAGAAGCTATAATTGCCGCTAAGGATGGCTACATTGATGATTATGAGAGCTCAGCCACACAACTATTTATAGTATTGATTTTGTTGAAATTCTATTTACAAAGGAATTAATAAATTATGTCTTCCTGAATTTTGTAATTCAAAATATTCAAATTTTAATGGTCCACTCGGTATATCATAACAAAACAATCTGTAACAAAAATGAAGAAGTACATATGTCAAATTGTCTTTATTGTGTTTACATATATGACGAAATAACAAATTTGGATTTAGGGGTAAAAGTAAATGGTTGTCAATGTTATTGGAGTTTTGAAATGCCTCTTGCCGAGGGGCTAGTCTCAGATTGTTTGATCGTTCATAGTAAGGATACTTTTGCTCAAATACGCTTATTAGAGAGAGATATGGCTTTGACTCAGCCTATTAAAATAATATTACAGCTGATGGTTCCATCAAAAGTTGTGTTACATATTTGGGCTGTGCCGAGCCTTGGGGTTGAAATAGATGTAGTTACTCAGGTGAATCAATACATTATCTTTCTATAGGTTCCCCCAGGCTTATACTTCCGTCAGTTTTTGAAATTTGTGGAGCTCATCATAAGTTTATCATGTCATCGAAGATCTGTGATTGCTTCCATTCAAGAGAAAATGACAAACATGCCAAGGAACCTCCTCGTCAACGCTTCATCCAATTACTGGGCCAGAATACAGGTCGTGGCTGATTATGGAGGGGCATCAAATAAGCTCTTTTTTAACATTCATATTTACAATTAAAAACAATGTTCAAGTAATCCGCCCAAAAATTTAATCTACGGGACAATTTAAAATTTTTTAAAGAATGTGCAGATTTGATTTTAACACCCTTTATGCTATTTTTTCAAACTTTTGATATAAAGAGTGCATGAAGAATGTAAAAAAAGCAACAGAGAATGGCAAATAAAAAAAATGAAATAATACTACAAATCCCTGATTTATAATATTATTTGTTAAAGAATAAAATAGTTTCTTTTTTATAACAATGAATTTTCCTCTAACTTAAGATCAATTTACGGTGTCTCTTAAAGAATACTATATATATTGTGCTGATAGAAAAATGTTAAAAATTAATTCATACTAAATTTTGCATTTTTCTGGCCGTTATTGTGTTGATATCCCAACCATGTCCGATTTATTTTTTTCATAAACTTCAATATTTAATAAATGAATTTTGGTGAATTATAGGCTTTCACTTTAAATTTCTGGAATGAATTGAGATAAACAAGTAGGTTAATCATAGTTTAGATCCTTTTTTACGATTTGTAATACTAAATTTGTCTCCAATATGGTTCCTATGAAATATAATCTATCAATTTTTACTAAATTCATTCTGTGCGACAATTAACTTTTGCAAATTAATGAAATAATTTATGGCGCTTTTAAAGGATTCATCAGAATAATTTGTGGATAGAAATGGACAATTATTATTTGTCAATAAATACAAATGTATTCCAAATTCAAGTTTGAGCTAAATAATTAAAGATATCTTTTTGGTGCTGACATGCCACATATTTCATTATTAAATGGCATTGTGGATACATGATTTTTTTTCTGTATAGAAATCCATTAAAAAATTCAAATATGAATTCAATCCAATCCATATTTTGAGAAAAAATCATTCTAACTTGCTTTTGTGTTAACGGGTTACATATATAGGGATTTAAAATTGATTTTTTTTACAGTGGCAATAAAAGCTATTAACTAGTTTTTAGTAAAACAAATGAAAAAAAATGTTTTTGCAATTTGGTATGTTATTTAAAGTTTACGAAACAATATTTTTTTTCTATTCATTATAATAGTATTAAAGTTACAAGAGGTAAGTATAAGTGTATTGGGGCGGGGCTGGGGGATTGGGTGCTGCGATCGGACTCTGTGGATTACCTACTTAACCGAATTGATATTGTGTAATTAGTATGGGTAGTACAAATCCCATTTTCTGCTTCATCGTTATTATCATAGTAAGATATTAGAATCTCTCTCGAAAACAATAAAACATAAATTAAATTATTATTAGTCGTACTGAGCCGCGGAGTCCCTATCATGATAAAGTTGATAAATACAGTGTTCATAAGCAAATCGCACCACGCCCATTACAGTTCCATAATGTCATTATTAATTGCATTATATACTACATTAAAAGAGAAATTGTTCCAAAATGTATTAGCTTGTATACGTTGTATTGTTAGTTATGTGATGCCACAAACACGACAATGGAGACAAGTTGGCAACGGATTGCAGATCTTCTCTCTGCCCATCACTCTGTTGTGAGAGGTTGTGAAGTCCCATTTAAATACCAGCTACTCTGAAGGGAATTATTATTGCGATCCAACCTCAGTACCTGTCCATAAGGAGAAAACAACTCAAGCTTAGTGTAAGGAAAACCTCAGCGATTTCTAGGCTCCAAACTTGTGTTCCCTACATGAAGCCACTAGACAATGGAATATGGGGCTTCGCAAAGAAAATGGCCTGTAATGTCACCCATCTCTGAAAAGAGCTCTGTTGAGAAGGAGTGGAATGATATGTCCAATGACTACGTCATAAAGATTTGCAATGACTTTAGGCTCAGACTGGTGGCTGCAGAAGGAGAAAATTTAGAAAATAATTAATGATACTTTAAGGTATAATTATAGTAAAAAATAATCTGGATACTATGTGCATGTTGTTTTTGAGGAAGTTAATTTAAATCTTACGATCAAAAACTTTGCTTACTTACGTAAAAACGTATAAATACCATTATTTAAAAATTTGATAATTAATTCCAGAATTTGTGAATAACTCTGTGAGTAATGATGTACCATCCTCAAAAAGTATTTGATAAGTTTAAAAATTATAAATAAAATTGTAGAAGAAAATATGATACAAACAAGATATTACAAGGATACCAGATTCGTAATTTAAGACTAGACAATTTGAAAAATGAATTTTACTCAGTTTAATTTGGAAAAGTTGTGGAGCTACATTAACTTAACCTTGTATGTAGATGCTGGCACATGTATTATCACTTCTAATATTTAATGAAGCCTACATAGACTTTGATAATGGCTTTATACGCCGTTGGTATTTCTGATAGGTGCTAATAATGTAAATGGGCACATGGCGTCATCAACGAAGATTTGAGATCTTCGAAATTCGGTGCCCTTCTCTAACAAGATCGGACTCAACATGCAGCTAGAAAGAAAAGTCGAACGGTTTGACATCCAATAATTATTGTGGCCATAAATTTATTCGGCCAGAATGGAATTTTGGTCTCCATAAAGGACTGTGTAATTATCCATTCCTAGAATGTATTTTTCATATTACTCTTTTTAATAAATGTCTAAATTTCAACAACGCACTCAGTATTTCATTAGAAATAACCCCGAGGGGAAGTAATGGATGTTTGATCAATCAGTTTGTTACATTTTTATTTGTTGAAAAGAGTTTATAACTTGTAAAGGATTCACGTTGACTGCTTCAGAACAAATATAAACATATGATTATTTTATGTAATTACATGTTTGATTTTTATACTTGAACTATATACAACTAAACATAGACACAAGTGTTTATTTGAATTTATGACAAATTAAATATATATTTATATTCAAATAGCATGTATAAAGTCAAATCCTAATCTGATTTTTTTCGTCACGAAAAAATAAAGAAGTGAAAAGTGACATTAAAGTAAATTTTATATAATGATATAGATTTCCTCTCAACACAAATACAAGTTAGAATGATAATCTCAAAATGGAGTATATATTATATTTCTAATCTCGACAAATAGTATCTTCAATTTCTAGCTAGAAGTTATTCTTTTTTATCCCTTGGAGACGTCGCAAATTGAATTTAAATTATCAAAAATTGATTGTCACAATAAAATAATAAGAAATTGACTTTTGATTACCTTTAATTTTCATTAATAATTATGTCACTTTGAAAGATGATACTGAATCAAAATTCTTCTCTAAATACGTAATTTTGTAAAAAATAAGTAAAAAGCTAAACTTATTACGATTGAAGATTTTAATGATTGTTTTTGCGTTCTATGGCATAATGGAATAGTATCATTAAAATAATATCAGTCAGTCGTACTGGAAAAACTATGAAAATCCCTCGACACTATTTACCCCAAAAATAGTTTATATTAAGTATTATAAAAAAAGCAAATTATTGTTCTTTTGATACAATATTTAGCATTATTATATACATTTTTTTTTTTTAACTTTGACATTCTATCTGTTGCAACCGTCCCAATTTGCAACTGTCCCCTACCTCCCCTGAATCAAGCCTGGGCTTAGTGTGAGCAAAACCTGAGGCAAAGATAAATGTGCAAGGCCTTGTTTGCCTTTTTTTTTTTTAATAATTTCCATTGTTTGGATTTTTTAATGACTTCTTTATTTAGATATATATTTTTCAAAATAGGTGAAATTTTTTAAGACTTTTCTTATTAAATTTTCTTAAACATTTATTACATGATCTTTTCTATTTAATTATTTTAAAAAAATCAATACGACGCAGTGCCTGGGGTCTCTAAAAATAGAGCTGCCTTTCATAAATATAAACATAGTTTTAAAATGACCCTGTTATTTATTTAATTAATTAAAGGATATAATCCACGAGTTACAGGTGCATAAAATTTAGATTTGCTATGATTAGTGTGAAGAAATATATGTGATCACATATTATTGGATTTTGGTCAAAAACAATATTATTCTAAAAATAACTCGTAACTTTAATGAATTAACCCATTCAATTGATTTTAAAAGATGGATTCTGAAAAAAAAAAAAATACTTTGTTGTCAAAATTTTATAAACTCAATGTTTAGTTCATGAACATAGTTTAAGACATGTCTTTAAACTTTTTTCAGATCACTAATTATAATAAATTATAGGTGTAGTAAAAAACAACTCATTATTTTATCCATCAATGGCTGTATTAATGTTTATCTCGCGTTGTTTAAGTGCGATTGAATTACACATGATGGTGTTAAAAAATATTTGTATTAATAAAACATTTGTAGAGTATTTTTACTATTTGACTCGATGATGTTCAAGCGGTTGTTAAAGATGGATACCAGGCAAAGAGAAAATATGCAATAATTTATAGTTTCTCTTCAATACAGTGTAAAACGCGACTGAAAATGTTAATACAGTTGATAGTACTGATATTGTAACACTCTATCACATGGAATTTCGGAATTTTTTCGATTTATTTTCTATAATTTTGATGCCAAAGATCCATTACGCTCTGGAAGACCAATTATTAAAAATGTGTTGCAGAAAATGGAAATTGCCGAGTCGGAGCGTCATTTAAGCACTATTTTGTTAAATAAATTAAAAATTAAGTTATTTATCTCAATTTGTTCTAAAGTTATGGTCAATTATGCAATTTCACGTTTTCTGTTACCTTGACCTTTTAAAATTTAATAATATCTTACTTTTTGTACTAATTTTGATCGAAATCAATATGTAACTTGTACCGTAATCTTGGTGACCAACAACCAGGAGCAAAAATATAAGCTATGCTAAACTCTGTTGGTGGAGGTAATAATGGATTTATTTTTACTATACCTTACATGTATATTTTTAGGAAGACTTTTTATTTGCTTTATACATGAGTGTACATATAAACAAAGTATTCTTTGTTATAAAAACTTAATTCATATAATATATACGTACACATATGTTGCCCTAGATATATTCAAATATTCATTCATTCCTCGACTTTGATATCCTTTTATACATTAAACAAATACGTACTGTACGTTTCTAAATAATACTTACCTCAATCTATTATTGAGATTCTATGCTCGAAAGAGGAGTTCAATGACCTATTAACTAACGATATAACGAGAGAGAGAAAAAAATAATATTTCCATCTACATTGAAGTCCTAATTTTATTTATATGATTGTGAGTTACCAACAATAAGAACCCAAAATACTAAATTTTATAGTAGTAAGTTTATAAGTTTTAACGTTAACACAAAAGCAAGCGAGAATGTTTTTTTTTTCAATATGGAATCGAGATTAGTATTGATTAGTTCTCCGTGACGTGAGCTAAGGCTTGTTCGAGTGTGAGGAGGGCCTGGGCAAAGATAAATTTCTGATGACATTTAAAATAAATTGACTTTAAAACAATTAAATCCTGGGTCAATTTTCTTTCAATTTTTTAGAAAAACGAAAAATACTAAATTACGGAAAATTTTATTTTTATGGAATCAAGAAAAGACATCTCATAAGCAATTTTATGACAGTTTTCAATACTTTACTTAGCTATACCTATATTTTATTCAATATGTCCTTTACTAGTAATAGCAGCCTCGAAACGTCGGAGAACAGATTGGCAGCTCTTACAATAAACGCACAATCACGATGGTACCTTGGAGCGAAACCAAATTTGCATAGGTAATTTTTTTTTTTTTTGATTTTATAGACTAAATCCAGTTTCAAATTTTCGATTTGAATAGATGGGATAAATTCAAAATTATTGAACGACATCAAATCTGATAGCTTTAATCTCATTTCTCCAAAATTATCATTTTTTGATTAATTTGTGTTCAAAGAATTAATTTCAAATTATTAAAATGAATTGAAAAATTATTATTACACAACTAATTGTAGAGGACACTATAACATTTTCAAGCATCAATAACAAGGACTAGACGATACTGAACTGCACTTGTTTTGGCACCGACTTCAAGTCTCATATAAAGGACTGATACAACCCTAGAGATGATAAAATTAATGATTATCTTAATAATTCGAAATATCTATTTTCATTCAATAAATCTATGTTTAAATGCTTGGGAACTATTAAAAATATAAATATTTACCTACTGTTACGTTTTAATTAATATTAATAAATACACTTCCAACACTTAGAACAGACTGACTCTTTATTTCATGTATCAATACATATTTACACATACTTTCTACAGGGTGTCCGCGATAAATTGGAACTATCTTAAAATTTAACCTGTTTGATAAAAATGAAATTTGGTGTGTATTTGTTAATATGAAAAAGTTAGACATGATATTAAACAATAAATTTATTCAACATGTCCTCCCTTAGCAGCCACCATCTTCTCCATCCTACCCCTAAAGGATTTGCATGCCTGATGACTTCCGTGGAATCGACAGTATTCCACTCCCTCGTAATGGAGCCCGGGAACTTTGTTGTGAAGACCGCAGGGACCTCTTCTCTCTCCTTGGCAAGCCACCTGTCATTCTGGACGTTGTAGCTTCTGTCGACAGTCCAGTTCTTCTCGTCAGAGAAAAAGCCTTTCAGGGCCGCGATGCTTTTGTGGCTGACCTTGCACACCTCCCTCTCTAACTTCCCCTACCAGTAGTAATCACACAGATTGAGGTCGGGTGAGTTGGAGGGCCAGGTGTTGCGATCCCAGAAAGTGATGTCGTGGGATTTGAAGAGGTTAGTGGTCCTCATGGCGATGTGTGCGGGCGCTGAGTCTTGTTGGCATATGAACTCCCTCCCAGCGGCCGTATCCTTCATCCAGGGGATGACGAACTCCTTTATGACTTCGCAGTAACTTATCGCGTTAACCCTTTCCTTAGGATTGAAGAAGATAGAAGGCATCACCTCACTGGTGCTGCAGATGACACCCAGGGTCATCATAAAGGCCGGGAACTTTGTGGTGAAGACTGCAGGGAACTCTTCTCTCTCCTTGGCAAGCAACCTGCTATTCTGGACGTTGTAGCTTCTGTCGACAGTCCAGTTCTTCTCGTCGGAGAAGAAGATGATTCTTCCTCCATGGCTCTTCAGTTCATTCAGGAGACGCTTACCGTTGGTCAGCCTGGTGGCCTTCATGGATGCTGTGAGGATGTGTTATTTGGCCATTCGGTACGACCTGTACCCGAGGTCCTCATTCACAGCCTTGGAGACCAGCTGTTTACTCACTCCACGGTTCTTGGCCAACCTGGACAAGGAAGTCCCTGGCAAAGCCTTGATGGACTTCCGGAGGCCTTCAAGGAAGCGGGGAGTACGAATTCGGTCACTTCTCATGTTGTGGGCCTTGCGGCAGACCTTCCTCTCAACCTCCCAGGCATTGAAGACCTGGTCCAGTCTTGGGGTAGTTAAAAAGCTTGTAGATAGAAGAAGGCTTGTATCCCACGCGAGCCAATTGCTCTCCTTGCTTGTTCCATGATGACTATTGTTCGTTGCCAAAAAAATTGTGGGGGTAGCTATAGTGTATTGTTCATGCAACCTTTTATATTATTATGATTTAACCCCGAATATCCACATTATGGATTAAAGTAGTTCCACTTTATCGTAGACACCCTGTATATAGACGTTGATACTTATATCATATCATCTCCCTCCCAAGTTCGATCTGACTCGAATTCTTTTCGACCTTCGGACTCCGATTTCATGTGTATCCTCATTGTCTTCCACAAATTCCATTTCTTCCCTCTTCTTCACATTCAAGAAACGTCTATTTCGCCATATACTTCTTCTTCTTGTATTTAATCGAACTTGGTATGTTCTATTTTTTTCCTTTCCAATAATCCGTCCATCATCCGAACATCAATTATTCTTGTAATTTTGCATTATCACCTCCATTCCTGTTTTCAACTCTTGTAAATCCCTCTTATTATTATTATAACAGATTTTTTCCTTCTCCCTTAGCTCCTCACTTCTCCTCAAAAAGTCTCTTTGTTCATTTTCGGATCTTGAACCATAGCCCTTCCAATGAATAGGTAAACACGATCCTACTTGATGACCAAATAAGGTATCATGTGGTTGATCTTCCATCTACCTTTGAAGTGTTTGGAAGCTACAGAATCCCATGTAAGATCTCATCAGAACTACATTTTCCTCCTGTTTTCACTAATAGATTCTTCATACATTTCCCCAAACTCTCAACATGCCCATTACTTTCCGGAAAATTGGGGGAAGAAGGTCCCATATTACTCCCTAAATCTTCAAGAATGACTGAAATTCCTTAGAACTAAACTGAGGACCTTGATCTGATCTTACTTTCACTGGAGTCCGGGTTTCTGAAAATATTTTTTTATTGTCACTATTACCTCTCCCGAAGATGGACCTCTTTAGAATTCCTCTACATATAGATATCCGAAAAGACGATTTCCATATACCAAGTAATGGTTTCCTCCATACTCAAACAAATCTGCAGACGTGTTCTCCATTCTTCTTTGTACTTCTGACATAAAACATATCCCAATCCATTTATTCTCCATGCATCAGTTTCAAGTTTGTTTTATAATCCTGGATCGAATGGTGCTAATGTTGTTAGTGAAGTTAAAACTTCTTTAATTTCCTTCATTGATAAAGAATGATTTTGGGTCCACACATACTCTACTTTTAAAGATCAACACCTGAAATCTTCTCTTCTTCGTACTTTTTCACCATTTTCTTATTTAATCCCATCCTCCGAACACACTCTATTCCTACTTAAGTAACTTATGCTCCTGCATCGGGAACTGCTTTATTTTTACCAATAATCTTTCCTTCACAAATTACATACAGTAAAATCATTTGATTATTAGTATCTTCCTTAATTACATTTAATCTTATTGCAACGAATCGTTTATCATCTATTTTGGACTTGTGAACTCTTTGATAATGTCCTATTCTTTTGCCTCGATTACACTTCTTTCCATATGCCGGACATTTTCGTCCCTTTCCGTGATTGTTACCTCTGCCATAAGAGCATCTCATTTATTTTTGACAAGTTATCTCTTCAACATTTTGTTGATTTATACTAGATACTAATCCTAATGATTTTCTATGCAATGCCTCTTCCTCGAATTTTCCCTTCTCTTGACTGCGGCAGATGCAAATTACTTCGGCAAGGGATAACTCGAGTGATTTAGATAATACAAATTTCGTTATATATTCATTTTTTATCCCCAGTATAATTAAATTTGACATCCAAGCATCAAACGGCATCTGATGAAACCAAGCGTTTTTAGCTTGAACACATAATGATATGTAGAATGAATCAAATTTTTCATCCTCTTTTTGCTTTCGTTCCACAAATTTTATTCGTTCTAATCCCATATTTTTTTTTTCTTAGGTTATTTTATATAAGTACCATAATTTCTTTGATATAATTTTCATTTTCCATGTTGATTTCCCAGGCGTGATTGATTTTATTCAACATCTCTTGACTACATAATGATTTAAAAATGTTTTTTGTCTTAACTTATGTTTGGTCATTCATCCCCATCGCCATTATATAATTGTCCAAGTGTGCTCTCCAATTTATAAATTCTTTGAATTCCATATCTTCTTCGATCTGAGGTGGTGAATTTTTACTTATCTGACACTTTCTGATGACCTTCCTTCTCTGACTTTCTCAACATATTTATTTCTCTTATGATCAATGAAATTTTGAGCATTTTCTCGTGCTCGTTTTTGTTCTTCCATCATCCTTTTTATTATTGTCACTGTAGATTCTTCTCTCCTAAGAAATTATATCCCTAAAGATGAAAATATCTCTCCTTAGGAATTGAACTGATTTTAGCGGATCATTTAATCGATCGATCCAGGGCAATTCTACATATTGATTCTTAAATAAAATATACCGTTTATAACATTAAAATTTTTCATGGGCCTTTGCTTGCTCAGTTAAAACTGTCAGTTATAAACTGTAAGAATATAGTAGGCATTAGAACTAGTTACAACATAGATAACTGTTATCATTTGTAACTTAGGGTGCCATTTTTATCTTTTGTTAAGCATACTAACATAAAAAATGTTTATAAATTTGTCAATATCTGTATCCCTTATTTTGAATAGTTATTATGCTAAATTTGTATTTCGCATGAATATTTAGATATTCTTTGATATCAAAAATAAATAAATGGATATTTGATTACTCTAGACTCATATAAATTTCAAAATATGTCGAGTTATTCTACAGAAATCTTGACAAGTTCCAATAACTTACACAAATAAAGATCGTCTAAGCTTATGTCAAATATTTTTCGAGTTCGAGTAATACTAACATCCTTTTTTTCTATATTTGTAAGGTCATATTATTGGTAATATAAGTATTTTAAATCAAATAAAGTTCTTAAGTAAACTATAAATTATTGGGTAACTTAACTCATTCCACTTATTTGAATATAAATCCTATAAAGGACTCAAATATACCAATAATATCTATTTTCTCCTTTTTTTTTTTAATCGTCAGACAAGAAAACACTTTATATAACATAAAATATTGTTAAATCTTATCCTCTAAGAAAAATACTTTTTTTCAAAGATTTGAAGTAAATTTTTACTCATTATGATTTTGTTCTTGTCTTAACATTTTATTTTAACTTCATTTAAGTTTCCTCATTTATAGTAAAACTTTTTTCTCCTCCTTAAGCCTTTAAAAAATAAGAGTTATTTTTTAATATATATATCTTATTTTCACCATTAAAAAAGTTTTAAATATACATTTTCTCCGAGTTACATAAGGTCTCTATATCTTTTCAGAAAAAAGGGTTAATTTAATTATATTGGCTACATAACCTTGATATAACTCTTTAAAATTGAGTGGTAAGAGGGTGCAGCTCATAAGGTTTGTTAACTTTTGAGCTTTTGGACAAAATCATAGAACTGCAGTCATCTTTTTTCTTCTAATCTTTCTTTAATTGTTCATAAGAAGTTCTAATGATAACGTATAACTCAATATTATGGCATTAGCTTTCTTCATCTGACTTAAAATTTTTATTTCAAGTCCAAGTCATTACAGAGCTCTGATAGTATTGAGTCTTGGAATAGATGACTCGATTTCAAGTATTAATTTGAGATCTGCTTTGTAATTTATAGTTAATATATTAGGGATTCAATTTGTAACATGTTTATTTGTTTCATATCATTATTATTGTGATTGAACTTTTCACCTCAAAAATGAGCGACTCAACTTGAAAAATTGAGCCAATATACTGTTTAATACAAACTTATCAGAACATGAACCCTTGAGTGAAAATGGCTTTAAGCCTACTTTATACAAATTATTATATATTTAACTCAGTCTCATTTGAAGCAGCCGATAAAGTGTGTTTATATATGACATAGTGCATCCTAACTACGCTAAATATGAATATAAAAAAGTGAGATAGAACGGAGGGGGGGGGGGATGTCTTATTGGATAATAATATATTTTTTAGAAATATAATCTATCTTCTACAGTCTACCAAATTACCATTTTGGAGAAAAAAGTATTTAAGGTATAAAAAATTATTCAATTTGTTCACTGATGCTTAAGCTTGGTATTATATGTACCATCTATACAGGAAAATCAATTTAATAAATCATAAATATCATTTTTATTGTTGGGGTGGATCAATAGCCCAAAGTTGTACTCAATATAGATTTTGAAGGTAAGTAACGGAGGGTTATTCGTAGTGTTTTGAAGGTCCTTAGTCCTGTACAGTTCAGTCTTTGAAAAAGCTAAGTTCATTCCTACATATCAGTCCTCAAACATATATTGTTTGGTCCTTGAAGACGTCCTTTTACATAATTCCTTCTATTTTTAATCGCCTCTAGTATCAAACTAGTAATGAACTTTTTAAAGGACTCACAGGACCGGTTCTAAGACTGGATTGGAACTAATAGATAAAGACTGACGCAATAATACTGTGAGATATAAGTAATTATTTTTTTTATATTTTAAAAAGAAAACACTGAAATTGTAAGACAGTATTGAAAAATCCCAAGTTATTAGGGGTTTTCAATGTTTGATATTAAAGTTACGATTAAACATTCATTTTTTGATTTTGTTAACATATAAATGTAGCATTGAGCATCTTTTTTTGTCGATTTACATTATTTGGAATGTGCGTATATTGTTAAAAACTGGACTAGACCAAATAAATAAGGCCTGACTCAACAGTACAAATACGAATTGTTCTGTTGGTCACAATTTATTCAGTGCGATCACTCCTAACAAACTTGACTTTTTCCTGTATATGTCAATGGTTAATTAAGCAAAAAAGCGATATTAAATATTTCATAGAAGCATACAACATATCTTACAAAAAATATTTATATAAATAAATATATGTGACACAGTCTGAAAATGTTTTCGTAAATATCGATCAGTAAGGTAAAATAATCGATTAAGTTCTGTTTTTCAAATTATATTAATTAATTTTTATTATTTGTTGGGCCGAAATCACGGTTTTTAAATGATTTATAAATTCAATATACAGAGCTTTATAGAAAAATTGGTAATTTATTATCGAGAAATTAAAATATTTATAAACCTGTTCATTTAAGGATAAATTCATTATAAAAAATTGTGAAGTGATTGGCAGTGTTGGTTTTTTTAATTTTATGTGACCTCCTTCAATAATCATAGAGATCCTTGGCCTGAATGGTGCTGTAACCTTGATTATATGATCAGCTTTGATAACCTTGCAATTTTTAGAGCGAATACTTCTGTTGGAGGTTTTTTTGACATGTTCTTCAAGGATGCCTCACAGATAGTAATGGATATTGTTCAAATCTGTATTATTGATTGTTCAGATTTCAGCCTTCATTAAAACAGGACCCATTCAGATATGAATGACTGAGTCGTCTTGGAGGCAAAAATGTGGGAATGCACAACATGCACAATTACTTTTCAAGCCTTCTTATGCTTGAAGTTCTCACTTATCAGATATGTAAATTGATTACTAGATATTTGAAAGAAAAAACGGTTTAAAGTTAATAATAAAATCTGATTAAATCTTTTGATAATCTTATTATTTTTGTTCAATTGTGGAAAAGTCTAGGGCCACTTCTTCATGAAATCTTTATGGGGTTGGCTAACAAAAGTAAGTTGCAGGTTGGTAAGTACGACCTCCTTTGTATAAACTAAGGGATAATAGTTTAGCGGCTCATCCAAAGTCAAGAGAGGAGAAGGACTAATTCAAGAAAATAATTCCCAAAGATAATAAATTAGAATTTCTTGTTTTTTAAATTTTGTTAAAGATTGTTTCTACGTTGACACAACACAAATTTTAGCAGGTCATAATATAGGAAGTTTGTAATTTACTTTATACTATGAATCAATATAATTTCTTTTAAAATGCTTGTATTTTTTTTTTTTTTTTTTAATTAACACTTTCAAAGAAAAATGGCACAAACTCACTCGGTTATTCTAGCTAAACTTTCAGATGAAATACAATTATCTAATAATTATTGGATATGAATTAGAAAGTTATGTTTGAAACTATCGGTAAAACTGCGTCTTTGAAAATACATGTATAAAAATCCAATTTACGAATAGATATGACCAATTTACTATGTATACCTCTGGAAAGTTGTGTTCTAGCAAGATGACAGAGCAGTGCACATGGCCAAACTTGTCCAGAAGTACTTTACCAGCAAAATTCTATTATGGAACAAAAATCATGTCCCCTGAATTATTCAAATCGCAATCTTCTATACTTTAGTGTACAGTGGTTTATGAAAAGCATAGCTCGTAGAAGACGTAATCCCAATACGTATAAGCCCTAAACTCTGCAATGAACCAGGAGTTGAATAACATCCAGTAAATTTCATCAAAAAGTCATTTGCTCCCTTTCAGATGGACTTATTTCCTCTAACTATTGGTTTGATATCAAGATAGAACAATAATGTTTTATTGTTCGAATCTTCATTATTCCTATACAGGACAATATATGTATGTATATTTGAAATGTAAATTGATTTCAAGATATTTTCAAGAAAAAATGTTTTAAAGTTAACACTAAAATCTCAAATCTTACATAAACCGTGCAACTTTTTATGTAAGACAACAAGGATATTAATATGTTGGCAAAGAAGGCAAACCAATTGTTACATAGCTAATCTCCAAATGCTTTCAGAGATGCGGGTACAGTTAATCCTTTGTATGACATTGGATTCAAAAATATTTTTTATCAGTCCATGTTCAGTACTAATAGGATTCTAGGATTTCACCTGATGGATCGTCTTAGGTCAGCAGCAAAAATGGGGATCCTCTTCTCGACACGTATTGGCTAGCCAATTCTTGATTTCATGACATTTTTTTGGCTTTATATTTTTCATCTTTACAATCATTGTGTATTTAATATGAGAGAACAAATACTTCTCAAACACCTTATGGCACACTTCCAAAATAATAAATGATTGCTACTTGGTTAGACTGATTTTTTAATAAGTCTTATAATTGCCTAAATGTATTTAATCGACCTTGTATTATCTAATACCACTATTCTGAGCTAATAATTCAGGTATGCGCCTAGGAAATGATACTTATTAAAAAATTGAACGTTTATTGTGAAAAAATGGTTAAAATTTAATTTTAAAATTATGCACCTACGCTACACACAAATTCTTTCCATCATTCAGGCAATTTATGGTTGTCTTTCCAAAAAAAATTGTTCGTCTTTGGTTGCAAACCAGCCATCTATCCATTTTTGGCTTCAACGTGAGAATCGAAGCGTAAATCATAGAGCATGTGGCCCATCGATGCAAACAATTGATAATCGGAAGGCACCAGGTCTGGTGAGTAAGCCACATGTGCAAGAGGTTCCCAGTTGTACAATTCAACAAGCTGCTGAGTGGTTATAAAGCGATGCGGTGGTTGGTTGTCATCAAGGAAAATTACCTTGTGTTACCTGGCTTCACATTTTGGGCGTTTTTGGTGTATAGCATGGTTCAAATCGGCCAATTATTGTTGGTAGTGTTCACCATTAACGGTTTGACCGGGTTGCAGAATCGAGCAATCCTTGCAATGCGGAGTCTTCAAATTTTTTCGTTGGCCGGCGTCGCTCTTCATTTCTCACATCAAAATCACCACTTTGAAATTTTTCAAACCCCCTGAAGCACTGTGCTCTGCTTAGAGCACGTCCATCGTAAGCTTTCATAAACCTTCAATGGGCTTGGGAAGCATTTTTCTTCAATTTTAACAGAAAATCAATGATATTCGCACATCGTAGTTTGTAGGTACAAAATTAAACATTCTTTGTGAGCGAAAAAAGTACGTTATTCAATGAAACTATACAAACAGCGAGTTAAATATTGTTGACACATGTCAAAATAAACATTTACATTTTTGGACCAGTTTATAATGTCTAACTGGCGACACCTAGGTACCAATAGCCGAAATTCTCATTTTATATATATTTTTTTTAAAGAACTAAACGTTTGCAACTTCTGGTATTATAATAAACTTATCAAACATGTTTTGTATAACTAAAATATAATTTATATTAATCAGCCACTAGCCGTTATTATTCGATTTCATATTCAATATACCGATTTCGGATAATAGAACTTTCAGATTAAGATTTAACACCAAAATTAGATGCACACTTGTTTTGAACTTTATAAGTATTTTAATCGAGGTACAGACTTTTAGAATTATTCTTATAATCACATTGGAGACGTTGTTACTTAAACTATATTTCGCAACTTCTTATCCGAACAGAAAAAGAAAATAAGCCCAAAATCAGTTGGTAGTCAGCCAATTATTCCAACTATAAAAATGATTAATTATAGTCATTTATTATGATAGTTGGTGATTGTTCATAAAAACTATTTCAAATTCAACCAATCAATATTAATTATATTAATTGGAGATAAATAACAAGAGACATTATCAGCCGATTACCATATACAGTGTAAATTTTGTTATTAATCATATAATTCCGTGTGGATCAACCATGGACAATGCTTTACCTTACTGATACAAAAATATAAAGTGTATTTTGTTGTCAGATGTTGATGTTTCTGCTAATCAATGTTTTGAATTTTGTTTCATCGAATTATAATTTACTCATTTTACTGTTAAGATGTTTACAATACCCAAAAATCATTGAATAATAATTCTGTAGCTTACAAGAATTAGTTAACTACCAATGAATATTTTTTTTTCCTGTTTCTTTTCAGATGAAGTTTTCGTGAGACAATAAAGGTAACAATGTACACAATGTAACTGTTTAGGTAGGATTATATAGGAAAAGTTCGAGTACTCGAAACCACTTTGGGTCTTGGACCTCTTCAGATAATACAAGTTTACTTATACTATACTCTATTTGTTTGTATCCGGGTATACAATCCATCCAATGTCTACCTATAAGCAGAATGGTCATTTAACCATAATGTAGATTAATACGCATATACTTAACTGATTTGACGTAAAGTCGACTCTGTATACTTTTGTTCCTTGCCTTCTTTTTTTCTTCCAATACATTTCCTGCCATACTTATTAAATATACATAATGTATTCTGTTGATATAGTTCATTAGTAATGAGCAGTATATTAATCTGTCTGGACAACAAAATTACTTATATTATGAGGTATAAAAAATGAACAGCTCTACAAAGTCTTTTGTTTGCCTTTATTCATTAAATCATCTATGTTTTGGGTAATTAGACATTAGTTGCTTTCTTGTCTACGAACATCTAAAATAGACAATTGCGTTCATTATTTCCCCTCCCACAAACGTCTATGAGCATATTATGTTTTTTTCATAATGGGTAGTTGCAAGAGTCAATAGTTTCATGAAATAGTGTAGGGGGGCATGACCACAGACGAAATGGATGATAAATTGTAGGCAACAACATTAATTTTGCCAGAATTTTATATAACAAATTCAGTACAAATTTGAAGCAAGGTTTTTTTTATTTTTTTTGAAAATTTTATTATATGATGACGTTTTACGATGACGTTTCTTTGAAATCTATTCTTTTTTTAATTTATATTTCTTGGATGACCTTTTTTTTTTGTCTGTCATGTTTCCATAAAATGGGGAGCCAATTGTTCATCCTCCTACTCTATCTCCTCCGTTTATGAACATGATGTCATATCCCACACAGACAAACTAAAAAATTTGCAACATACATTTCCTTTTGGCAAATTTTTTGAAGACTTTTGATACGAATTGTCTAGATTGTTTATTGTTATAATTTTGAAATATTTTAAAACTTACTTTGACAATTTTAGCAAATTACATATATATATTTTTAATTTGATAACAAATAATTTTAATCATTAAAATAATTATTGTTATTCACCCTCCATTTTTAAACATCACTTTTATAAAACAGTTTGTGGAGAAATATAAACCCCTATAATGAAATGCATTTCGTTACATGATGAACGGTTGAACGATTATTTAGCTACAAATGCTTTAAATTTTGTATTGATCTTGTAACTACTCCTTCTATTTTCCCTCGTAAATATGAACTAAAATACTAAAGATAATGTTTAAATGTAAGATTTACGTACATTTTAGAATAGTCTTAACAATATGAGTTATGAGTTTTGAAAAAATATAATTTGTTTTTTATTTTATATATTTTTTCCCTTTGTTGATTTCCTCAGTAGTAGCTAAAAAAATTCAGCAAAGATAAGAAAAAATAAGGATGTTATATGAGAAGCATGAATCATTTAGGTACTTAAAGAGAACCCTTTGTTCAAATCAAGAATATAATTGCTTTGAATACAAACTAAATAATATATATATGTATATATACTTTCAACAGAAAGCAAACTATAAAATTTTTTGTTTTTCAAAATTGGGTCTGTGTTACATTTGTAATCTTTGACAAATTATCACCAACTTGTATCAATAAACTATTTTGATGAATCGCTTGGAGGTGTCGCAAGCTGCACTTAAATCTGCAAAAGTTAAGCATCAATGGAATAAATTATAAATTCATAATCTGTATGTAATTGAAAAACCATATTGGGCGAAATACAGTCTCAAAAGTTAAATAAAGATTTGAATCTTTCGTAGCCCAACTCATGCCAAAAATTGGAATATAAAGGCTAAAAACTACCGAAATATGTCAATAAAATATTAAGCTGTTTGTCGAATATACATATGATGTAAACAATTAGGTAAGATATTTTTTCTTCTCTTGATTTTTGCTCATTAATGTTTTTGTGTTGAACCTCTCGATATACATAAATTTGTATTCTGAAACTTGTTTGAATAATTTAAACCCTCCAAATGGAGTATTATATTATATAAGTACATTATTCATAAATGCACTTATGAAGGGTTTCTGTCCCAGGATCCCGTATTCCCGGGAAATCATTATTTATTTTATATTTTAATATAGCTACATTTCATTACTGTCAAACTTGGTCTAACGATCATCGGTTTCATACATGTCACCGTACTAATCGGGTATATCCAGTTTTTAAATTTTTAAATATTGTACCAGGGATTCTCAACCTTTTTTCAGTGATGAACAACTAGGATTTTTTTTTTACTAGTTGGCAATGTGGGTAATATTTTTTATTTTACAAATAATCATTATTTAATTATTTTTCTTTAATCACTAACCATACTTGCCATGGTTAAAAAATAATCAGGAAAAAATAAGACAAAACGACACTGAAAATTTTCTTTTTTTTTTCATTTTTTAATTCAAATATTTAAAAGTACTAGTTAAAGATCAAGAAATTACAAACCCCCAACGAACTAGTTCACATGTGATGAAGTACACAGATACGATACGTTTTGCACAACCAACTCATTTTTTTATACCTCTGGATTTCATTAAAAATAGAGAGATAATGAGGGAGCTACCAGGTCGGGATAAAAGCTCACCGGAAAATCTAGTAACAAATGGTTGAACAGATTAGATCTCTCGAGGTCTGACATCGATTCAAAAAAACTTTTTAAAATTATGTCACTCTCTTAAAGCAAAAATTGCTCCGTTAAAGAATCGCTACATTTTATACTAAAAAGTCGAAATATCTATATGGGTGTATAAACTGCACATTCTGTAGTGAGCAACTCGAAATATAAGTTCACATTCTTTACAAATGTGATAAGATTAATCCTTTAGTACGAATGTGAAGCCCAAAAATAAAATACACTCTATAAGTTAGGAATACTAAAACAAATTGACTAGTGGAAAAGCATCTATATCTTCTAAGGTCTCTTAATGTAGAACCCATTATCAGCAAAATACCAGAGATAATTTATTCTTGTAGATGCAACAGGAACAGCATTCCAATAAATTTGGAATGCGTAAGTTTTAAGTGACTCGACGTTTTGTAAATATTGTTTCAAAATCTAAAGTACCCCGGCGTGTGCCCCAACTATTCTACAGGTGCGTGAACAAAATATGCCGCTTCAAAAACCAACAACTACAAGCTTATTTTTTAATATTTATTGGTAAAATAAACAACGAATATCTTTATTAGGATATAGAGCAGCTATCTTTTCATTGTAACCACCGTCTGGGGCCAAAACCCGCTCAATGCGGCTACGAAACCGAGAACAGGTTTTTTGGATCTGCGCTGTTTCTATTTCACTGAATTTTTCCTTGATGCAGGTGATAGAGACTGCTTGGTGTTATGGGAGCAGAGGTTGGTCATGTTCTCCACGTAGGCCAGACAAAGTAGTCCAACGGGTTCAAATCCGGTGATGAGGGAGGCCAAGAGGAGAAGGGTACGAACGCAAAAGCATTGTTTTTCAGCCATTGTTGCGTCCGCTTAGCTTTGTGGACCGGAGCCGAGTCCTGCTACCACATCCACGGCCTGTCGCTGACAACAGACTTGCCATGGCTCTCATGGAACGCTGGGGGTTCCCGTCGATTATATCCCTGACCTTGTTGATGAAGGTGACGTCCCGGACAATCCTGGTGTTATACTCCTCCTGTTTCTTCCTGTCAATAACGTCCATCGGGTCCGATGACTCCTCCAGCTGCTTCCTGAGATTTCTGACCGTTTTAACTGGCATTGACAGAAGGCCAGAGATGTCAGCATTGCTTAATTTCATGTGATCACCTACGATCTCTCTCATTGAACATAATGACTTTTCTTGGCCATTTAAAATGATGCTATCGCTACAAGTGGTAAACAATAACTAAAGTCTATGACCCGAAAAAAAATTTAACACCAAAAACAGAAGGATCAGACATCAGCTGATGGAGTAATGTTGGCTTTAAAATGCGGCAGATTTTGTCCAAGCATCCTGTAAGAGGTACACGTATCCCCATTTGAGAAACAATATTTTACAATATAGGAAACATGGTTGAATACGTCACCTGTACTAATTGGTCACTATTTAAGTTTTTTCTTGTTGTATGTCCGACTGGCTTACATAATTTCAAAAAGCTAGACACGTGGGCCCTCATAAATCAACGTAGCTTCTAATAGTAATAATGATCAAATGAACAAAATTAAGACTATGGCTAAGACTATTGTAAAAAATTTTTTAAGTATAAAAATTAATTCTTAAATTTCACAATATATATACTATTGAATACCGTGATCTTTTTAACACTAGTGATCCCGCTAAACGACAATTTCAGGGAAAATAGGGTACCCTAGTTCTATATATACATAAGTAGAAAACAGGGTTTTTATGATATTATCGCATTAGGGGAAAAAGGAATTTAATTGGGTCATTATAAGATTATCATGTAAATATATATAGTGTGAATGGAAATACATTTCGTTTTTAGAAAATTGGTGTTTTTATTTGAATATTATAATTATGATTTTCAAGGATGTATATTGTCTACGCATTTTATTATTATTTTATTAAAGATTGTGTTATATGGTAATGAAATTAAACAACCCCTTGACACCTTTTTCTTTCCATACAAACTTTTTGACTTCATCTCATATGGACCAAATTCTTTACTGGCAAACTGTATATTTTTTTAATTTTTTTTTCGTATCATATAAATAAATGGGAGAAAATTTAATAAAAAACAAATTCATTCACTCTTTATTTAAATAGAAGATCCGTCTACCAATTTGTGAAAATATGATAAAAATATTGCCTCCAAATTGCATATTTATATACAAATTATTATATCAGACTCAAAAAGTTAAATATTATTACATATAATTATATTATTTTATTATCCATAGCTTATCTAAAGGTTAAGTAAATAGACAAATTAGTAGAGTAAGACTCACCAAAACTCTACCGCCATTTTTGGTTATATAAACAATGAAGCAAGACGCTATAAAAAATAAGGGACGTTCCCATTGTCCATACACTGAATAAACCGAACTTCCGTATTTTAAAACCCGGATATATTTTTATTTATCTTTTATAAACTTTTCCCTTAAGATTTTACAGGATTTTTTTTTACAAAAAAATTGCAAAAGGTAATTAACAACATATTTTTTTGTTTTCCAAAATTGTGAACATATTATAAAATAAGTAATTAGTAATAGGTAATTATCTAAATATCTTAAAAATGTTCGTAAAGACTACAGTTTTAAATCCCTGATTTAAATAAACTGCACTAATAAAGAATTATTTTATGTGCAACAGTTCTGATAGCATAAATTTGAGCAATCGAGTATCGTAATATAATAAGTTATATGGGCTCAAATAACGTTGCTACATTCAAATTTCTGTGCCACAAAGAAATTAAATTGCATTAAGTTTCAATTCATAAAATAATATGTCAAACTATTTTACAGCAATATTTATATTTGACGCAAAACGACCTTTCCTCACTATTCTAACGCATTGATGTGACTTACTGTATTTTTCCAAAAAGCTTTAAAATTACGCCTACAGAACGAAATTACGCCACCTTTACTACTACTTTTAGAGCATGATTGTCATGCATCATAAAAAAGAAATTGATGTAGCCGTACACTGTATAAATATACTTGGATATCTATATAAACACGGTTCAAAGGACCATTCAGATATGACGGATTCTTTAAAAAATAATAATTGTAGTTATCTTGAAATTATGTCAAAGTGGTTAGAGTCTAACTTAGCCCAACTATCATCTGTTTTAGGCGTTTCCCTGGAATTGCGACCATATCTAGTTTGCAAATTTAAAATTGCTCCAAATAAAAAGCAATTCTGTAATTAGAATGTACGTTATACCAGTATTGAAAATGGGTGATTCCATCGAAAAGGATATTTAAAAATGTGTGGAGAAATCCCTTCACGGATTCATGATTAAAACTAGAAATGAAAGACAAATTCTTTTAGAGGTAAGCATCGCAATATACAGGTTTTTTTTTTTTAGTTTTCTTTGTCTGATTGCTTAATAAAGGTTAAGCATTAAGATAAGGTCGTCTGAAGTATTTATACCCTCTTTTAATACATTCAAATATAAAATATTCTCCCCCTTTTATATGAAGCATGATGATACAATAAAAAATATATCAAATATAAAAAAAAATATGTCATGTCTTCAAATACATTGAAGTAAAAAAACCCTTTAGTTAATTAAATTTACTTTTATGACAAAATAGACAAGGAAAGAATCTAGATAAAAAACTACAATACATTAAAACTCATATTTGATTTGATTCGTCTTTTATTTTTATTTTTTTTACATTTAGGTTTACCTTCAAATAATAAAAAGAAATCAAATTTTTGGGTATATATTTGTATCATTTCTCCTAATATATTTTTTCCCGTTTGATTTGACAAAAGATGTATACATTTCTTTTTAAAGATTCGAATAAAAGTGAGATTCATTGAGGGAAAAATAATAATATTTATCTCTTCAAATGATGTTTATCATTTAAACTAAATATATTTGTATAAGAAGCAATGAGGTGGTTGGTTTTGAGTCTAAATAAAAGGTTCATTCAGACGTCTACTGATATATGTACATTTAGGATTTTTCAAAAAGCAATTGATATTGGTAAAATGCATGAAATGAAATAGCATATTGTAAGTAACAGGTATGTTACACAAATAATTGAATCAAGGGCTTTATCTCCTGGGATTTTTTGATGTCTCGGGATTTTACACCTAAGATAAACTCTCGAGAAAATAAATATATCAAGGGAAATCATGCATTTAATAACTTCATTATTCGAGATAGTATATTTGTAGAGATCTAAAACACAGCTCAGTTATTAGAAAAGGAAAAACGCTTCTTGCATGACATTTTTTTTCTTTTTGTTCATTCTTAAATAGATTGTCGTGGTGTTAACATTTACATTTGAAGGAAGAATCCCCCATTATTGTTGGTGTATTAAAAAAATATATATCTCGTCAAATAATTATATCAATGTATATAAGAATTTAATATAAATATAATATTTCCTTTGAACTATTACTACTTTAGATGTAAAAAGGTTCTCCTCCTTATAACAAGTAATTATTTTTCTTCTCTCAAAATCATATATTAAACTATTGATACTAACAAGGGAATTAATTCAGTACAGACATAAGACTCGCTCCCACATTTTACTGACGCTCTCCAATAATCCAATCCCTATTTATAATTAGGGATGGGTGATCACGAGGAAACGAGGGAGCAAGACATATTATACTATTAATTAAAGTTAGAAAATCAACTGTGAGTTATACTCAGATTTTGGAGGATGAAATATGACGTTCTTCTGCTCTAGAAATGAGAATTTCCTATATTTCAAATAACACTGGAGCAGGGATAATATAAAAATAATATTCTAAAGAATCGTACCAATAATATTAATTATACTGCACAGAGGTTGGTGGTATTATTTGATATTGTACAAAAATATGTGATATATTTGTCATTAGTATCAAGTATTTTAATGTTTTTGTTTTTTTTTAATACTATAAGACTTTTCTCGAGTTGCTTCCCCCACTTAAAAAGTTTTTTATCACTATTTAAGAAAAATAAAAGTTACTGGATTGACAATCAGAAGAATATTAGTTGTATATCCAAAGAAAAATAAAGAACCTCAAAAATTTGAAAACTTTAGAACAATTATTCATCTAAATATTGAATGTAAAATACGTACGAATTACATGGCGAAAATAATGGAGCAATTCATCAATTTATCACTCACGATTTGTTTTCAGAAATGTTGACGTTTTGGAGATATATCTCTAATCATTGATACAGGTTTTAAATGACATTATTTTGAAGAAATTTGATTGTGTAACTATCTCATAAAGGAGTGGTGATGCTAAATCTCAAAAATTTAAGAATAATGTATATTATAATTTACTCCTCAAAATTAATTTAGCAATTCAAAAATCTTTTGCTCAAAAAGCCTTGTCGATAGTGAAGTCAATCACTCAATCAAGCCACCTCATGCTTCAACAACAGCCTCCACCCTGAATTTGGCATAGGGTTTGATGAGGAACTCCTTATCTATTTTGGCCATTGCCTAAAAAATGAAAGACCGGAAGGAGTCAAAAGTGTTCGATGCACGATTATTGGAACCTCTCTCCAAGATATCCTACACATAGTAATCGAAGAGGTTCAGATCTAGCGAGCAAGAAGGTCATATTTCCGTTACTTAAAACATAAAGATCTTATAAATATTGGTTTTTCCAGAATAAATCTGGTTCCAATTACTTGATTTGGACAAACTGTACTAATTTATCATTCTAGCATAACACCAGATCTTTTAACATCAATTTAATCTCTCTAGCATAATGTCATATGGAAGTGCACTAGGTGCCGAGTCCACACAAAAATGGCCACTTGGCGTTCATATTCGAGGGACATCTCAAAGTTTTTGAAGTTTTTCTAATAATGTTTGTAAATTAAATCTGATGAGAAAACTTTTATTAACATAGCTGTCAGGTTTGCCAAGAAATTGGAGTCTAAACTTCCTTCTGATAGAATATCTCCACCCTCCATATTGCTTATAAAATTTATGTATGGGGTGTGTAATCTCGAAAAGGATATTATTGAAATAAGGTCTTTTGAAAAATCACAATTTAATATTTTTTTATATTGAGGTGTTCATTATTGACTAAAAATTGACTTTTACAAGTGATTCTTCAGACAAAATTTGTATTATTTTTTCAACACTTGTAAATAAATCTCGTAAGATCTTAGTAAACTACATACCTGGTCTTTGGTAGACTCAAATTTACAAAGATATTTATGAAGCAATTAGTGAATATTTTCAGAATCCGTTCATGAAGTCCGCTTTGTTATATAATGTTTCGCTGAAGAAGATATTATTTATATTTGTACGTACACTATCCAGGTATGGAGCCAGATAAAATACGGTTTTCGTATGGCTATATACTTAGAGTACATGAATTCCTTCATTTGAAGAATGTTAAAAAGCGTACCCATAATGGCCTAGAACAGCAGCGTGAAGTAGTAAAATGTTAAAATAATTTAATGAATATATATTTATAACATTTCCTAATTTTGAAAGAATCATGATTAATGAAAGTACACAGATTTAATCCAGACTCAATTGTTAAAGAAATCCTTTTAGCTTGTTTTTCTGACAATGTGTCACATATTCAAAAAGAGTTAGAGCCTTTAAATGGCTTTTAATCATTCCTCATGTGTACTTCTCAAAAATTATGCAATTTTTAGGTTACTTATATTTATCAAATATAATAATTTAGCATACTAGCACCTTTTATCATTTTATTGTTCAGAGAAAAAATTATTCACTTCTAGGTATGTACAATTTAAGAAGAGTTGAAATGGTTTCGTAATTTAAAGTTAACTTTAATCCAGTATAATCCGCTTATACGAGAATGGTCTGAAATGTTTGAGGCTAAAAAGCAACGATTCAATTTTCCTGAATTAATTATTTTATTTTTCAACATAGTCTCATTGTAATTCTACAAACATTTACCTCCGATGCTCCAATTTCTGTATCCTGTCCAAATATTCTTCATGTGTTTTTCTCTGAAAAATAATTATTTACGAGACACGTTTTGTTTTTGGGTAAATAACTCCTTGTCAAATTGATATAGACGCGTCTAATTGTAACACAAGAAGCCTTTATATGTCTTCTATTGTTTGAATCTATTTGAAGATTACGCTTTCAACAACAAATATTCAATGACAACTTCATACTCGATTTGAACGGTTTTCACAAAAACACTCACACACAGACTTACAGACTATTACGTAAAAACAGCAAGTCCAAAATGGTTCAACCTTTGTTGAGTAACCCTCAACAGATAAACATATGACTAACCTTTATATATAAGTACTGAAATCTTCACAATGAGGTCGGAAACATTTCAGAACACCCTCGTAGTTATGTGACAATATTGCATGATTTATTTTTGTGTTCTGCACTTAATATCTTAGAATTGTGTTACTACATGATCTAAGACAAGCATCCCAAATTTTAAGGGACCCTCTACAGGGCACATTTTCACGACAATTTTAGTAAAATATCTAAGTTTATAACCTGAATAAGTTTAGGAAAACTTCTGACGCTCGGGAGAATTTTTTATTTTACTCAAAAATGTGTTGGTTACATACTGATTTATTCTTAGAAAAATAAATATACTTAATGTAAATGGACTTAGAAGACCATTCTTTCGTAGGATTCGGTAACATTAATACAATAATGTTTATTTGTACTCATTTAGTATAACTCCATCCGATTAACTAAAGGAACATTTAGAAAAATTTAGATACACCTACAGTCTACCCTGGAGATAAAAAAAAGAAACAAACAATATCTTTAAAATAGGTAAATAGTTTACTTTTTTTCTTAATTTAGGCCTACTTAAAGTCTACACTAGGATAATTTAAGTTATAGAACATTTATGTATGATGACATCACTGGTGGAAGTCTACAAGTTTGATGATACCGTTAATTTATAAATCGTTCATTGGCACAGTTTTTGGAGAAGTATTCAGAATTTTTGAGATCAATATCTTAATTTATAAGGTATTGACATGTGTTTTTTTTTTAACAAACTGATTATCAAATATTATACACATATTATAGAAAAAGGCCCACCGTTAGCTTTCTTTTATCCTTCTCCTTACGTTAAAGAAAGAGAAAAAAAGAAATAATGCCCTAAAAATATTAATCCAAGCATGTACAAAGTCATTATTTTGTCTACATATACTGTCTGGATCGCATAAAGGGGCATTCAACTTGATGAAATAGCAAAATAAAAAGAGAGAAGAAATAGAAAGCCCTCAGACATTACGTCAATTGCAGAAATAAAAGATGCATTCTGAAACCAAAATGGAAAGGTACATAGATGAAATACTTATTTAAGGGCATTGACTCCTCATCTAATAAAATAATAAATAACTTTCTTTTAAATTTGCAAGTTGGTTTTTATACTAAAATATGTTTATTCTATCCTTTTATGGTTTGACAATGTTCAGTTGCGTTTATCTTTAGACAATAGACGAACATAACAAAGGAAATATCTCAAATAAAAATTAGAAAAATAACCATGAATTAACAGAAATTAGAGAATAAATTCCTAATTGGGAACACTCAATTACTTAGGGCTGGTTTGGCAAAGCCATGGCAAATTTTGACACAATATAGTAATATATTTATATGCTCAAATACATTTAAATATTATACTATGATACTGTTTTTTAACAAATTACATTTGAATGTCACCATGTTACAACTTTCTCTTTATCCAGGAACAGTTGCGGAAGAAATGGCAAAAAAAGTCAGTTGTTAATAAACAAAATCGGTGAACCAAGATGCGGATGGGTGTTATATGGAAGAAAAAAAGGATGATCAACAAAGGTTGAGAGGCCAGAACTAAAAGAAAATCCATTTGATAACGCACTCAAGTGAAATTATTCTCTTGTATTCAAAGTGCAATTAAATATACTTAAAGATAATTAATATTGATTTTATTGATTTTATGCTAGTCCATATTCTTGGACTGGTTAATCTAAAAATTGATTTACTCTTCCTTAGCTTTTGTCATTATTATTTAATTCCTGAGTATGTATGAGCCAATGCTGATTCAGATTCCGAATTCTTTATTATGTATATAAGAATTACATAAAAAATTTAATTCATGATTTACTTTTTTTAATATTTAACTTTCTAATGATTAGGATTAGGCAAGAAAATACATGAATATATCAGTCATGATTATGATTATATTTAGTTTTTCAGGGAGTAAAATTAAGTGAATGTCAAACTAATGCGTGAGACTTGACAGTCCTGAAGTTGAAGCTTCTGGTGCAAGGGATCATTCAATATTCATTTGGGTCTTATTCCACATAATTCTGACGCTCTGAGAGAGTCAGTCTGAGACATTCAAATCAAATACATTGAGAGTGGTATTTATTGAGGCTTATCTTTGTGTGCGATTTGTGCATTCAATGTTTAATCAAGAAATGCTGTGTCGTTATTAACTTTGATTTCTGTCAATATGGTTATTTCACAGCCGAATATGGCTTTGAATTGTAAAAATATTCTACAAACAGAAACTGTTTTAAAAGGTTAAAAGAGTAAACTTGGACCTGTTGAAGGTTTGAAAGGGCATTTTTTTGTTTTTGGATTTATAATATCAATATTAAACTTGATTATAGGCCAAGAACATATCATGATATGATATGATTATTGTAATAAATGTTTATTAAAAAGTGGACTGCTTATATATGAAAGTAAAAATTGAAAAAAAAAAAAAACTTTGTACGGCCCCGACATGCGAGAGCTCGTAGAATTAAACTTACATTATTTTATAGAATTGTCCTTACCTCATTTTATAAGTTGACCATTTTGAATAATAAAGTTGGAAAACATTTTTTTCCCTGAATACCGTATATAAATATGTATGCAAAGTATTGTGCGGAATCGGTAATGTTGAGGCAATTCTGATATCCGACTCCGATTATTAAAACAAGACAGAATTTTGTTGAGTCCGATACAAATTCCGATGCATCGGTACCTTGCACACTTTTTTTCCTACGATGTTCTATTCCATTCAAAACTCAGAGTAAAATTAAGGATCGACATTAATTAATTGAGGATTGCCAATGTCCTCGTTCATTTCCTTCTCTCCTTCTTCCCTTACATACCTCATTATACCTTTTCTAATAAAACGCCAAGACAGATAATCTGCTCAACTCCAAAGCATTCCCAAAATTCAAAATATTTTAATAACAAGATAGATTTCAAAGACAATTTCTTAGGTGAGATGGATTAAATGTAATACTATAATATATATTCAGACTGTATCTCCATTTGATATCACCAAATAAATGAACATAAAAAAAAATGTCCTTCTAAAATAAGATTCTTAAACTATTAGCTAGAACAAGAAAATATTTTTATCGTTTAGAAAAAACGTTCTATTAGATACACCAACACCTGAAGGTACAAAATGGATAAAAATATTACAGACTTGATCTCATTGAGCTCTAAAAAAATTACCATGAGAACGATTAGGAAAGGACGAGGAAAAGTAACAGCCATCGTGGAAATTTTGGAATCGTATCAGTCGGAAAATTCCATGCAATGAAATTATGTTGGCTAAATTTTGAACACCTTTTATAAAAAAAGGTCCTTCAGAAAATTAATGGGTCTAGTTTTAAAGGGCATTAAAAAGCTTTGCACCACATAAATTAAAAAAGTATGTAAAACTAAAAATGTCCCTTCGAAAGATAAATTCTATGAAGCTTTATAGTTAGTATACAGTCCCATAAATTGTTTTTGTTTCTTTCAAACACGAAGAAGTAATCATATGTAATTAATTATACTATCCAACAAAGTCACATTTTTTT
Source organism: Lepeophtheirus salmonis (assembly GCF_016086655.4). Classification (NCBI taxonomy): domain Eukaryota; kingdom Metazoa; phylum Arthropoda; class Copepoda; order Siphonostomatoida; family Caligidae; genus Lepeophtheirus; species Lepeophtheirus salmonis. Next base: position 34,600,771 of record NC_052136.2, read on the forward strand.
AAATATAAAAACAGCAATTGATGAACTTGGAAGAATTTGATTAAAAAAAACCATAAAGTTTCGTTATTAGAGATCTTTTTTAGGTTTTTTTTTTTTTAATTAATCTGATAAGCTTCTAAGAAAAATGGAAGAAAGAGAAAATGAGAGAAAGGACGTGGTTGAACTCAAAAAGTGTCATAACAAATCTCTTTTGATAGTTGTATCTCGAATTTGGGATCGTTGTTCATTAAAGGAGAAGTGGGCATGTGTGGTCAGGAATCTCCGTTGAACTTCCTTTGGTTACTAAAATTCGATTTTAGGAGTATCTACTTATAATATCACTATATTGAGGGTTTAATCTACTATATGTAAATATTCTGTAATTTAATTATGCACCTATTATGACAACAAATATTTATATTTGTTTATTTTATTAAAAAGTTGACAGCAGTGTACAATGTACATGGATACAAAATTCAAGCCATGAAAAAATAATTAATAATCTACAGTTATTTTGTCGTAATAAATTAAACTGAAAACGTGCTAACACTATTAAGTTTCATTATACTTTAATTTATGCAATTTCATCACCGTATATAAACAAATAAGACCGGCTTACTGCATTTCCATTTTTAGTTTGTTTGTTTGTTTTTCTTTTTCAATAAAATGATGTCTTTTTGGCATTTTCATCAACTACTGAATTACTGAGATTGAACTGGCCACTTGTAGGGTCACATAAGGTGTGTTACGACAGCCATCCCACGTAAATACATGTATAATTTTGGAACCAATCAATTGACAATTTATTTCTGGGAAATTTAAATAGTATAATCTTCTAACTTCAATCATTGTCCCTTTAAAAAAAAGGAGGTATTGAGATATAAAATTTGTCTTGTTTCTAGAAGAAAAGATATAATTTTCAAAAGAAAAAGCATTTCATATCACAGTACCTTGTTTTTTTTTTTTTGAAGGAGAATATTTGAAGTATAAAGATTAAAATAAGCAAATGAACACTCTAAGCAATTAAGTTAGAATCAATTTGGAGTTTATTCCTGCTTTAAAGTGTTTCACATCAATATTTCAGAACGAACCCCGTGATTGACAATAAAGAGGATTTTTCGTTTTTAAAATAAATTGTATAATGATTTTACATTTTTTTCTCATTTCTGTTTCATATTCCTTGTACATGTGTGCGCGTCTAAAACTGAACACTCCTTTAAATTTTACGCCATGAACATATTCGTGATTTTATTGAGGTGAAATCGATTTATACTTCGAGGCACGGGTCTCGACTAGTTATAAACAAAACTCAAGCAAAATCTAAATAGAAACAGTGAAACAACAGCCGATAATATGGAGAGAGTTCGAGTCGCAATTTTGGAATTTTCCGCGCGGGGAAAAACGCACACGGAAATTGCCAAGGTTCTGAACTTCAACTGCGCCACTGTTTACCGTGTGGTAGCCAAAGGGACTTCTGAGGCGGCCACTAGATCTAAGTCAAGGCCTCGAAGGTCGGACGAAATGGTTGCTACCGTGAAAAAGTCTGTCGAGGATAATAGAGGCGTTCAACGTCAGCAGAAGGACCATGGACCGGCTAGTTAAGAAATATCTTAGCCTTAAGGTCTACAAGAGAACCCTTCGTCAAGCCCTCAAGCTGTAAAATTGAAAGGAGAGTTCATTTTTTGACGCACATACCTGTATTCATCTGCAAGAACTAAAAATACTTCTTCCATTTCTTGAATGTTGTGTTTTTATCATGTAAAGAGTCATCTTTTGTTTATTATTCATTTTTTTTTTTTTTTAGTTATTTTGTGAAGGCATCTGTGATGAAATAATAGCTCTATTTTTTAAAGAGATGTTAGAACGACATAGAAAAGAGTTCTGAACTTATTCATCGTTATGGAGGCCATTTTAAATTTTGAGGACTTGAGATATTAATTAAGCTCAAAATCAAAGACTGAAGACAGGAATTGGATTAAAAAAGATAATACCTGAGACTTGGGTGGACATGAAATCAAGGCCGGTTCTAGGAGTTTTATTTACAGTGTGGAATATTTATTTCAACCTTCCGGCTGATAACTAATTTTTTTCTGCCACTGATATAAAGTGAGTTTAAAAAAAAGAAGTTTGTGTCTTTTTTCAATTTCTTCAAGTATTATACTGGGCCATTTTGATAAATAATTTGATTTCTTTTCAAATGAATGACTTTTTTAAAAAGTATTGTTGTTTGTTTGTCGTTTTTATCTTTTTGGTATCTATTTTCCTAAATTCTGTCAATATTTAGTTTCATAATGTGTTTTTTTCGGGTTTTTTTTAATCAAAAATTTTAAAATATATTAAAAGTTATTTTTTTTAAATTCCACCCTTGTTCTATATAGTGTGTCTTTAATATATTTGCATAAAAAGTAATTTAGCATGTTTATTGAATACTTATGTAGCCAAATCTGCTAATTTTTATTGCAGATGGAACCATTTTTAATACCAATAGTCTGCGAAGGGAATTGTTTTACCACGGTCTTTTTAGTCTTAAGCAACCGCTTAAGACTCAACTTAAGGCTCCATAACAAACACTTTGAGCACCGCTTCGACTTACGCCTACCTCTGGAATAAAGTATATTAAAATATTAAATTTATAGAAGTATTTGTTAGATTCTAATTATGATTTTTGCAAAACTTTATTCTGTAAAGAAACAGTTGTATAGATCAAAATCTATAATAATAATTAATTATATAATACAGGCCGTTTTTGTTACTAGAAGCCAAGGGATTTGTCTGAGTGTGTACAGATAACAAATGAGCTATTTCCTTTTGTGAGTATATAGTCTATAAACATTTAAATAAATTTATCTACATACATATATGGAGATTCTTTAGAAATGAAGTGGAAAGTGCATTTCTTAATGTACATACCTATACCCATTAATATATATAGGTATATTGTTTGTCAAAAAAATGAAATTAATTGACTATCGTTAAGTCAAGAGTCCATTAAGAAAATTTTTGTGTACAAGAAGTCAAGTTTTTTTGTATAATGGTTCGAGAGAACAATAATTGAATTATCATCATTAGGAATTTAAACAACATGGGCAAAACTAAAAACTGCTATAAGAGTTTGTTATCTATAAATTGGACTTATTTGCCTACCTATTAAATATAGTTTTGGGATTTAAAGCAATAAAATGAAAACAGTGTTATTTTTGGATCAAAGTTGCTCAATTTTTAGACATTTTGTATCAATCCAATTTTTAAAACTAAAGACAAAATGATTTGTTCTAATTCATGAAAGCTTAAGCAATCATGACATCACAATATTGAACCCAATTTTTAAAATTGAAATGATGCATACATACACGACGTCTGAAAAAAAACAACTTTGAAGTAGAAATGGGACTTTTCTTATTTTTAAAGTGCAAGTACCAAGCTAAAAATTGGGATTTGTAAATGGCTTTTTCTTGTTGCCCTTTTGAAAAACGTTGATAGTATATAATAAAAAAAACAATATACTTTAGTACCTACATTTTAGATTTTATCTCTGGGATTTTGTTTTCCCGTATTTTTTTTTAAATTTCAGATTTACGAGAGATATTCACTAGCAAAAAATATTTTTTGGTTAACCTTGCATTTTATTCTTTCATAATCAAAACAATGCTTTATGTAAATCATTCAACAAAAACTCAATTGAAATAATTTTTTTAACCATTTATATCACATTTCAAATAATGTAAATCGACATAAAAGGATGCTCAACGAAACCTTTATATGGTAACAAATGATTTTTAATTGTAGCTTTACTATCAAACTTCGGAAAATGCATTAATTAAATATATTTAAATATTAGTTTACAATTTCAGTATTTTCGATTCAAAATATAAAAAATATTTAAATATACTTCATGGTATTGTTGTATCAGTCTTTATTTAGGTATTAGGCCAGTCCAGTCTTTGGACCGGTCCTATGAGCCCCTGGGACCAATACTTTAGACTGTCGGTCCTTTGGATGGCAGTACTAAAACTGATTAAAAAAAGAATAAATAAAGTATAGGGACATAATCAAAAACCGACCTTTCTTAGTTTTAGAACTGAATGGGACCGGACTAGGAGTTAACTGGACAGACTGTAATCTTCAGTTCTAAATAAGGACTGATAAAACACTACTTGAGAGGGTTTATTATTTACTATTACGTCCTAGAATATCCCAAGTGTTTGAAATAATTTATAATTGAATTCTCGGTATTCTGCTGAAATAGTATTTCTGGGAAATCAGACATCTTTGTACTTACTTTTTTACGGTTTTAGGCAGAAAATCCTAGGCTCGTCAGAAACTTTTATAATCTTAATCAATTTGGTCTTATTTTGGTTTGGACCGATGTCATAGAAAAAATTGGGTTTGATCTTCTCCACCTACTTTATTTTGTTTTTGAAAAATAATTTTAATACACCTAAACTATACTTTAGTTAGGCCTAAAATAAATATAATGGCAAATATATTTAACGTATTTTAAAGATACTTAAAGTTATACCAAACTAATACTGTTGTACTTTGTATAAAGCTTTGTAAAACGTGCTTTAAAATTTGTGACTTTTTTTGAGAACTGATAACAAAAAAAAGAGACGGAGCATGAGATTGGAATGAATTTAAATCCTATTATAAGGACTGATACCCCCTAGATATGATGATACAACTATAAAATATTGTGTACGATTAAGCCTAATAAATATTTATTTATCCATACATACTCCAGGTGATAGCTGAATCAATGCATAAAGGTTAAATAATGTGACAAAGATTAACATCGACAACATATTATTTGCAAATGTAATTTATGAAGGCTAAGACGCTTATTGAATTGCAGATAATGTTCTTTTTATTCTTTATATTGTTATTGATTTCATTTTGCTGTCGATTTAAGTATTTATGTATTTAGAAGGTATTATGTATGTGCAAAACAGGTTTGTATACCTGTATGAGTTTTGAGTAGGTATCAACGATATGTGAATAATATTTTTATAGGACTTAACTACGAATTAATTAATAAACTTTCCCCTTTCATAAAAAAAAAGTATCTTGAGTATCTAGAGAATGAGTTGAAATAATTAAAAACAAAAATATTCAAAATCATTCACAAACCTTCATCAAAAAATGAGATTTTTGTACAGCGCAACGCAAATAAAACTGTAATTTTGCTTTACTAAAATTCCAACCATTACTCTAACCAAAGTTTCCCCATTGATATGTTCAACGCCTCTTTTCCTAGAATATATTTACTGTATAATATATGCAAATGTGGGTCGCAACATATAAGTAAGATAGAATGATTTCATCAAAATTGAGCGGGAACTACATAACCGGTGGTTCATTGAATTCCGTGTACATACTAAATCAATAATTTATGAAAGTTAACCAATAAAAAATAAATTCATATTTCGATATATTAGAGAATTAACAATTAGTTATAAAACATAACAAACATGAGCTATCTAGTTTACAAACAAGTCTAGAAAAGGACACTTAAACATGATTGACAAATTTCCATTCGCACAATCCAATCAGTTGGGCGTCTCCAGTACCAACATCTACGCCGTCAAACAAGCCCAAAACGTTTAAGAGAAAGAAAGGCTCTGTCAAAATCCTTGAGACGTCACTCAACATTATTATTATTTATCTTCTTAATCAGTTCTAGTACTGACATTCCAAACGACTGATAGTCTTAAGGAACGGTCTCAACGACTAATAGGGGCAGGTCTAAGAATGGACTAGACAGAATAAATAAGAACTGACACAACACAAAATATAATTCTATCTTTAAAATATATTTCCCTTTCTCAGGATTAGGTGAACCCATTTGAAATTTAAGCAAATATTTGAGATTAAAATATTATTTTTTTACAGAATAAACTTCTTTTTATGTAGATTACAAACTTTTTCTATATCCAAGGTTGGCCAAAACATTTAAAATGGTAAAAGTAATTTTTTTTTAAATCAAAAATGATCAAAACAAGACTTAATGCGAAAAAATCAATTACAGCTTCTTTAGTAGTGCGTCAAGTACTACTAAAATTAAATATAAATATCTTTTTGCATCTATTTGTATTATCGTTCAATTCTACTAACAAAATATTTTGATTAATTCTTTGGAAACGGCCACAATTTCCACTTAAAGTTGTAAAAAAAAGTCTATATTTGACCGAAATATGCCGATGAAATATTTGTCTGTATTTAAAAAATATGTACTTCATAAATAAAACAAGACATATTTTGATTTTTTTAAGCATTTCATAACCATTATTTTAATAACAATTTATTCGGTATTTAAAAAATGAATGAACAATGGCTGATAAGAACAGTTTTGATGAATTGTATTATAAATCTGATATTGCACAATTATTAGCGTCTAAATTATTTAATGGTGCACATAATTGCATATGTTCTCTCTTACTATCAAATGTTAATATAATTTGATGTAAATATGTATATACAGTAATAAGTTGTACCGGGTTCGGAAGCAAAACGTAGACTAATTTTAGAAAAATATTAATAATTGTATTTTTTGATAAATAATTTTTTTTTTTTTTTTCGAAACTTTGAGACACTTTCTTTGTGAACAAGTTTACTCAATATGGCCGCCTCAGTAGCAATCACAGCCTCCACACGGCGGCGGAAATCTCTGCAGGAGTTGATGATGAACTTCTATGACAAGTTGTTCCACTTTTTCACGTTAGCTGCCTTCAGGGAGTACACGTTCGGGTGAGATGTCTGGTTAGTCTCCCTCTCCAAGGTGCCCTACACAGCAAAGTCCACCAGTTCAAATCTGACGAAGATGATGGCCACATGTACTTGCATAAAAAATCAGCCATGTTGTCGGTGCATAACTTCTGGTACGTTTTGCTTCCGAACCCTGTATGTAATGGTTGGATATACGGGATGGAGCAATATAACTTCTTTTTTTAATGCGTGGAAATCAGACTGTAGGATTAGTAGCAAAATTAAGTGAAGTGAAGTCTAGTGTAGTGTGAAATTTCCTGTATTGCAAGATTATAGAAATAGATTATACCCAAATGGCTTTTCCGACAAACGTTTGATTTCCACCACGCTTTTTAACAGAGACGTCATAAAGAATAGACGTACTAAGAGTAGCTATATATTGCCCTCGTTAACTGTTACTATTAGTAGTACTACAGTTATATTCTACGACGTTAAAATCTGTATGTGTCGCCAGGAGTCGGTACGGTACATCAAATTGAAAATTCTTGCAATCCCGATTACATGATCGTCTAACCTTGAATTTCTATTAAACTTGCTCTATTGGAATTGTAGGTCCTTTATTTTTTGAAGAAAATGAAGTTACATTGACAATGAATTCAGAATAATTTATCAACATCTCAGAGAAATTATAACACTTTACAGAACACCTCTTTTCAATATTGGGAAATTGTAGAAGCCAGTCTGTTCCCGGATTTGAACTTTTGGGCTTTTTATTTGAAGGGATATTTGAAATCCTGTTTTTATGTCAATCGTCTGAGAAGCATACAAAACTTGAAGGTCAGCATCTGAGAAGAAGTGATAACTTAGTGAGGGTCATAAAAAATGCAAAAATGTGGTTTATTCAGTGTATGTACAATAGGGGACGTTGCCTATCTAATATGACTATCAAAACTGTGTAGTTATTTTTTTTTAAATGTTTATCAAATAAAAATAATATTTTTCAGAGTTATAAAAGTTTATTTTAACCTTTTGGAAAAAATAAGTTATGATGCTACACCCTATATGATATTATAAAATATATTGGACATTTTATTTATTTTCTTGATGTTTGTTCAAGTTTGTTTTTGTGTTAACTCACCACATATATACAAATCTATTTAAATATTGAATAAAAGAATATTTGGACATTCATTTCAAATACATACTTATCTTTTTTATGTAAAGAACCCACTGGGGAGGATGTCACGACTTCGTGAGTGAGAAATATGTGTATTCTCCCCTTCTTCTACACCATCTCCGCACACATCATTCTCAGTAAATAAACATAAGTTATGCCATCAAATTAAATGTAGTATGTTTAATGCACATAGGTACCATACGGAATGTAAGGTGATGGGATATCACAGGTACCTATGCATGCATTGTATGTAAGTGCTGAAATAATATGTGTAATGGAATGGAGCTTATTTTTTAAATGTTCGAAATATGATATCCTAAGGGTCTCAAAATGTTGTTATTATCTAGAAATATCATTGGGTAAGTGTCAACTTTTTTGGAAAATATTTAAAGACAGCTCAACGTCCCCAAAGTTTTGAAATTTAACCCTTTTATTATAAAAAAATATTTTCTTCATATCATTTTAAAAGTATACATTTCAGCTTTTTGTGCAAATAACACATTTTGATGAACAAAACTTTTATCAAAAATATTTTATAATTTTTTTGAGAATGCTCCATCTTCGTTATAAAAGAAACAAAGATGGAGTTATATTAACTGTATCTTTTTTCCTATTTGTTTGTTCTTAGCGTATCACAGCCAAACAGTTCAACTGATACGTATCAAAATTTGCAAACAGGCATATTGATAACTTACATTACTAGATTCATGTGTGGTCAGATTTTCCTTCTGAAATTATAAATTTTCCGCATTTCTATGAACAAAAAATCATTTTTTTTTTTTGAAAATCAGTGAAACTCTTTGTTCTTTACTGACTTTAATAACCAGAATTTATTATTAATCAAATTGAAAAGCTATTACACATAGCACTAAAAACATATAATAACCAGAATATACATTCTGTACAAGTACACAGTTGTACAAATTGTTCACTCCGCTCTTGAAGAGGTGGTAAAGGAACACTGAGGCTGAGGGCTTGAATGTTCTTCTAAGAAATTTGTGTATTTTATATGTTTTTTATTACGTTCTTGTAGCATTCTGTAACATGTTTCCAGTATTTCAAAATCTTTTACAAAACATTTTACACATTCTATCATTTATTCCAACTGTCATGTTTTAGATTACATTGAATATTGTTCTTCAAACATATTCAAAACTTGTTCTTAAAGACAGTGAGAACAAAATTAAGTGTATCTCCAGTGACAGCTTCCACTATCTTCCTAAAGGCTCCACAAACATTACCATTCCAAGATCTCACAGACCCGTGAAGCTTGTTGCAGGCGGTTTCCTTCACTTTTTTTAAAGATGGAATAATCCAAAGGATTATGATCGGAGGAGCTTGGAGGGAACATGTTATTTGACACATTCAAAAGACATTGGCTCTAGACATATTCTTGTCCATTGTGGCCGTCGTAATTAGATATTTCTTCTTCGTCGATCTTTATTTGCATTGCAAGAGTTATATAACGATCTTTCGGAGAGTAAAATTGTTCATATTCATCTTTTTGACCATACAGTGAAGGTGTTACTCAAAGTCGAGCAAATAAGTTTTTGACGAGCTTAATCATGGTATTTATTATGATTATTCGTTTCCGTCCTTGCCCAGACTTTCTGTCGATTGTTTTTTTTTTGCGTTTCATATTGCTTTTTATACCACATATGGACGTTTGGCTAATTCTGAGGTCATTTGGAAATGTATGTTGGGGTCTTCTGGTGCGTGAGCATCTATACTAAAATGATTGTTTTGAAGTCAATTATGTCGTATTTACAATCAATGTTTATAAATAGAAAAAATTGCAAATGATTATTAATATATGACCTAAAAAGTCCTGGGTGTAACAAAGAAATACGTCTTTTTTCGCACAAAATTGGCTTTTTTCAATTACTACTATAATTAGTTAATTTTTTTTTATTCTCTATATAGAGCAGAGTAGCCTTTAACACCTTTCAAGCCATTGCTTAGATTTTATGGTATTTCTTCCCCACAATAAGCAGTGTAAAATTAAAACACGAAATAAATTTTGATACAGAAGTCCCCAGTTTTTGGAGGTGTCCAATGTACATACCAGTGAACTATTCACACTTTCAGTGCCATAGCAATCATGAGGTCATGCATGAAACATTTATTCTTAATATATTATTATTGTATCTAATTTAATAGATGGAATAACTGACTTTGGAAAGCATTCTCGATTTCTAACGTATAACTTGTTCCAGTGTTTTAGAACAGGAACAGTTTATACTTATGTATTCAAATAATAGGGATTAAGATTTATTATTGGTGTGGGTATTTCAAGCTCGCAAGTAAACATTACTTCGAAGCTAAACACTTGGGATTGTTTAGGCTTGAATAAATTAAGACTTGGGCTTAGGTAAAATCTGGCTAGTTGCATAACTATAAAGTTTGGTTCTACGTTCAACTTCATTGGTGAATATCTTTTTAATAGCCCAGTTAGTTATCTAGGTACAAAAAAAAGTTTTCAACTACATTATAAACAGTTGTTCACTCATAATATTTTGGTTTTTTAAAACTGTTCCATACATTTTGCACTCGTAAATATCAATTAAAATGCTAAAAATACTTCACTCTAAGAAATCATACAAATATAAATCATTTTTTAAATTATTCTTATCACCATGAGTTTGGAGTTTTAGTAAAATATAATTTGTTATTCTTGAAGTAAACACGTGATATTTTTATTTTCCATAAATGTAATATCCATAACTTCCTCTAAATTTTGGGAATCCAATTAGGACATATTAGTTTTTTTTAATAAGTTTTGCTCACATTAAATAGCACAATAACTGCAATATTATAAATTATATAGAAAAAAATTAAAGCAAAACAGTTAATTAAATTCACTGAACCTCCATTAAAAAAACGTATAAATACAAAACGAGGCATTATTAAGATTAACATATAATTGCATATAACTAGATTGAATGCTTTAGAAGCATACTGAAAAATATTATTAATAAAATATTTGTAGATTCAAAGGAATACAAATAATTTTGATAAATCTCTGAGTGTATAACATCCCAGTAAACTAATAGAGGCTTAAACACCTCTCTTCTTTATCTGTCTTAAAAGCTGGTGAGGCCTTTCTACCTATATAAATAAACGATTTTTTTATCCAATCTCCCTCACTAAAACTATAATATACATATATTGTATCATTAGCTAAGGTTATAAATTTACTATATGTTGGAAGGGACACGCCATAATAACTCAAGGAAGTTGTTTTTATTCAAGACCTTTTATTATTTTGTCATAAAAGAGCTACAATCAGAACATACTATTGGATATCTTTTTTTATTATTTATTTCTACATTGTGTATTAGGGTGCATTGCTTTCAACTTTTTTGAAATTTGATAACGGTTAGTTAGGAAAAATTATCATACGCATTACCTATGCAGAATTTATTTACTCAGGATGTCAAATATTTTTACAACTTTACATTAATAACTGAGAATTTTTTAGTTATTATAAAAATTATAAAATATTACAATTACATCGGTTTAATGTGAATGTATGTATATGAAATGAGTAAAAAGTAAATATATATATATATAGAAAAAAAAACCAAAAAATCGCAGATCTCGATCAAAGTTTGAAAGAGGACGGAAGTTATATATTTATTCAATAACGATTTAAATACAGAATTAATTATAATTAACTATGATAGACATTATTCTAACCTACAAAAATATTATTTAAGTTGTTTTTTTTTTCTAAAGAAAAATTCTATTCTTTTCTTTCTTAAAATGTAAAGAAAAAGATGTGTACTACACGTAAATTATTAAATTTTCCCTACATTTTTCTCTTTTTTGTTTCATGAAACAACTTTAGAATGAAAAACTTTAAACACACTTTTTATTTGTAAAATTTTTTTTTAACAAAATATGTCTATGTAAAATAACTAGAAATGTCTTCTTCATATCAATATTCCCAAATTAACGAGTTTCTGCTTTTTTCATGATTTGATTGAGATATATTACCTAAAGATGATCTTATAGAACAATGTAATTTTTGCATATCTAATTTTAATAAGGAATGAAACTTTCCTGCACTATCCCTATTCAAAATTGGATGAAAGTTGAAAATCAAACCACCCTAATGTAGATACATAATAGTCATTATGGTTGCTCAAAAATGTATGTACAATGAACATACATTTTTGTATATAATACAATAATTCAAAAATTATTTCGCTTACATTGGTAATTTTGATGTACATATATCTAAAGTTTACTCTGTTAGAATAGAAGCAAGTCACTGTAAAATGATGTCTAATTATCTAATTATAAATATTTAGCAACATCTAATACATAAACAGTTTTATATACATAGACATAGACTACAGGGCTATACCTAACTCTTGAAATTACTTTTTATAATGTGCATATATTCGAATATGCACTTCAGCAAATTTGTCAATTCAATCTACATCTGGTTATACCTACAAAAATAGTAGCAATGTTTACTGAGTGGGAAAATAGGACTACAATTAATGTTACACTTTCTGGGGGGCGTACCCCAAATAAATTATATACTTATGAGAAAATATTTCACAAAGATATTTTTTTTAATATCGCAAGCTTCATAAAATCATACTTGAGGTTTAATTATTTCAAACTATGAAACAATTTTCTTACGGCATAAGTATCGTCATAATAATTCCAATAAACCCTGATAAAACTTCATCAAACGTCTTTAATAATAATGAAAAAATAAAACTTGTATATATTTTTTTATCGATTAGGGACGATGAAAATCGGATCCTCAAAGAAAATATTTTATATTTTTATCTAATAACTAACTTGTAATCTGCACTAGCTAAAAAAATATAACTATAATATAAAAATTTATAATCCATAATAGAGTCTCATATATAATGAAAATATAAATTACTGGGTGTAACGCTGAAAACTGAACATTAGGTTTTTGGCAAATTAAAAGGTTCTTCTGAGATTTTCAGAGACGGGCTTTATTAAAAAAAAAAGCAAATTAATCATGTTATAACATTATATTAAGCTTCAATTTGTTTATCTTATTGTAGGCTATCAAGAAAATGGTGTCAGAACGTACCACTCCTGCAAAAAACCCCAGCTTCTTGATGGAGAAAATAAAATCAACACCGCACTTTTGCCTTCACTGCCAAGGCTGCTCAAAAATGATTGAAATCACATAAATTTTTGGCCACCTGAATCCTATTCTGTGGACTACACTTTCTGGTAGCATGTAAAGTCCAGGGCCTGTACCTAAGTGACAAAAATATTATGGGCGTGAAGGCCACTGTAACTTAACAATAGGCCGGTATTTCCAAATGATACAAAAGAAAGACGTGTTTAGCGTTCATTACGCGTTTTTAGGACATCTTGGAAGCCAAAGGAAGATTAAAAGAGATAACATGGCGTTACAGCTAGTCTCCAAATATTTTTGAACATGTCTAGTGGCTACGGAAATAGATCTGGTTAAAGTCAAAAGTATTGATTGTTAAAATTTCAAGGTTTCACCAGGTAGAGCGATAGATTTTTGATAGACAGTAAGGTACAAATCCTTTTATTCCCTGGTCCCCTTTTTATATCCAGCAGTTCCCTTTTTTATTCAATATTAATGAAAATAGGGGATTTATTGTTAAAAACATAGTGGTACACGACCCAAAAAATGATTGATGTCAACAATCTCTATGTCACATGCAAAAATATTTGTATATAGATATATTATTACATAATTGTCGATACTTCTTTCTTAGCTTGATAAGGGTTAATTCGAGTTCCATAAATCCATGTTTAGAACATTTAGAACAATAAGTGCTGATGACTACATAATACTTTGTTATTTTTTGTGTTTGTATGAAAATACCTTGAATTTTATTGCCAATATTTAACACAGTCTATCAGATCTTTATTACACATTTTTGTTTTTGCTAAACAAGAAGATTAACCTTGTTCAGGAACTCTTTCTGATACAAATATATCGATCTAAGACGAACAATAGATTTTGAGAGTTCTCAGAGAACATGAAGGCAGTGTTTGACCAAGGAGGTGTACTAGAAAGTCTTCGAATAGTGATTGTAAATCTGTCAATCCTTTAAGTGGAAGCAAAATAGAGCGTATACAAGGGTGTCAACGATAAATTGGAACTATCTTAAAATTCAACCTGCTTGATAAAAATGGAATTTGGAGTGTATTTGATAGTATGAAAAAGTTAGACATGATATTAAACAATAAATTTATTCAACATGTCCTCCCTCAGCAGCCACCATCTTCTCCATGCTGCTCCTAAAGGATTTGCATGCCCTGAAGACTTCTGCAAAATCGACAACATTCCACTGCCTCGTAATGGAGCCCGGGAACTTTGTGGTGAAGACCGCAGGGTCCTCTTCTCTCTCCTTGGCAAGCCACCGTCATTCTGAACGTTGTAGCTTCTGTCGACAGTCCAGTTCTTCCCGTCGGAGAAGAAGATGATTCTTCCTCCATTGCTCTTCAGGTCATTGAGGAGACGCTTACCGTTGGTGAGCCTGGTGGCCTTCATGGATGCCGTGAGGATGTGTTGTTTGGGCATTCGGTATGACTTGTACCCGATGCCCTCATTCACAGCCTTGGAGACCAGCTGCTTGATCACTCCACGGTTCTTGGCCAACCTGGACAAGGAAGTCCCCGGCGAAGCCTTGATGGACTTCCAGAGGCCTTCAAGGAAGCGGGGAGTACGGATTCGGTCACTTCTGATGTTGTGGGCCTTACAGCAGACCTTCCCCTCAACCTGCCAGGCATTGAAGACCCAGTACACCGTGGTCTTGGGGTAGTTAAGAAGCTTGTAGATAGCAGAGGGCTTGTGTCCTGCGCGAGCCAATTCGAGGATGGTGTCTCTCCTTGCTTGTTTCATGATGACTATTGTTTGTTGTCAAAACAATTGTGGTGGAAGTTATAGTGTATTGTTCATGCAACCTTTTATATTAGTATGATTTAACCCCGAATATCCACATTATGGATCTGAATGAAGTTTAAAGTAGTTCCAATTTATTGTGGACACCCTGTATGTGTTATCAATTTGGGTAATCTACTCATTTTTACTAGCAATAGTCCAAAGATGGTGAAAGAGAAACTTTGAAATATTCTATGTGTAGATTGTCCTTAAAAGAGATAATTGATTATTTACTTAGATAAACAATCAATTTTTTTCATATGTAAAACTATTTATCATTGCTAACATAAAGAATTAAACAACTAATACACATCTATTAATGTATGTAGACAAAATACTTCAAGGCGATTATTGCAAAAGTAATAATTAACTTTGAATTATTTTAGCATCAACAAACCTATTGACCTTATATAGTCTCTACTATAGACGTATATGGCAAGAATTCCAAAAGGATTCATTAATGACGTGTTATTATTGTTATTTATATATTCATAAATGGTACATATTAGTGATGTCACGGATTGCTAGTATAAAACAGTTATGATAAAAGTGGCAAAAGGTTTTTAAAACCTCGAAAATCGGGAATCATGGATATTCCCAAGAATGCTTATAAATCCATTGTTAAAAAAGTTCATATTTGGTACAATACCAGTGATGTAACAGATCCTGAAATAACAGCTGGGTTCTATGCATTTTTTTCTCTGACGATCCCCAGTCCTTAAAGGACCATCATCTAAATTTTCGCAGTTCTGATCCGGTTTCTGATTACCAGTCTACATTGTCATAGACGAGTAAGGTTGTCACCTAGAGCAGTATTTTTTCTTATTTCTAGATGGTGAATTTTAAATTTTGTCTTTGACGGCAAAAAGCCATAAGTCACCCCTAGGTATATGGCGTTTGAATTGGTTCTCTTCTATCCTAAGTTTGCCAAATGTATTCTTTCAGTATAATATATTTTAATATAAAAAGCCTGCAATTTTCTAATTATTTCGAACAGCCACGCTATTTTTTTTTTAACGGGCGAAAGTACTACTTTTAGAGCAAAATTAGATTTATTTAGCAATGATATATCTGATTTCTTAACGTATCGGGTCGTTCAAAAGTTTTGAGACTTAAATAGAACGAAATAAACTTGGTATATATGTAATATTCGAAATTGTTTTATTAATATAATTTATAATAATTATATTATGAATAATTAATCTTATATATGACCAGCTAGACAGAAAAAACGTCTTCTATTCGGAGACAAAATTTACTGTAGTTGCTTTTGATGTATGCTTCTTGCATGACAGCCTACTGCTCGTTGACAAAGTTATTTAGGACATTTTGGTGTCTGGTTTTCCGACCTGGGACTCTACTTACCAATAGAATCCATAATCCAGGGTATTTAGATATGGTGATTCGGGAGGCCAAAACAAAACAAAAATAGAAATGGATTGATGGTTCACTTTTTCACCATATCTGATATCAGGAGTGGTACTTTTTGGATCTCCTAAAGATACACTTATCTCTCTTTTGTGAGCATTGACACGACAGACCTTGAGACATGTTCATGGCCATCTCTGTTTTGAATAAATTTAGCTTCTCATTAAAGGCTGTGACTAAAACTTCAGTAGTCAATTTTCTTGGACGTCCATTTTTGTGGATTATTCCGAGATCCTCGTCTTTATGCTGGTGCTCCTTGACAAAGTAGACGGTAGCTTCTTCCTTTTTTTCTTGCAACATCATAATAAACTCTATTTTTTTTTATTTGAAATTAATGTATACAACTAAATGAGTCCAAGACGTCCTTTGAGGCAAAAAATAGTCAAATTATTTTTTTATACGTTGAGTTATTAAGTTTTATAAATTGTATCAAACTTCTGCACTTCTTGGTATTATGAAAAACGATTCACAGTTAACGCGTTTTTCTTAGTTTACCAATTTGCAAACCTGTTCAAACCCTCAATCCGTGATACCTTAGTAAAATATAGATATAGATTCAAGCAATTGAAGCACATACTTCTCTGAACGTGGAACTTTTTTTATTTATTTGATGAGTTAAATGATACATAACAGTAAAGGAAACTGTTATTTAAATACCTTATTGAACAAGCTATGTTTTAATTTGTCATGAAACTCCGTAATTAAATACAGGTAGTAGATTTGATGTGATGCAACGGACGCAACAGGTGGTATTTGCAAACTTCCAAACATCTAAGTAAGATCTATTTTGTATGTATATTTACCTACGTCAAGCTAACCAAAGTCCTCAAGAAATTATGTTGAAGGAAGTTTAAGTAATGGAGTTCATTAATGTTGTTTAATATACCGGAACTATGACGTATATAGAGTGGTATTACATGTACTAAACTGGTATTGGAACCAATCCTTGTTGTATTATCATTATTAAACTAGAAAGGGAACACGGTGACCGCAATCCCCTGCCTATAGTATTATTTTGTAAATGTGTTGTTGTTTTTTTCTACATGAAATATCTTTATTAAATCATTATCAAAAACTGTGAGTCATATTCACTTTTTTCTTTTTTGTACTTATTTTGTACAATTACATTCTATATATTATGATACACAAATGATGTTGCAAAACTACATTAGTACTCTTAAACAATGTTTCAAATGAATGTTAATTAAGAGTTGTTCATTTTCGTTTTTCTATTTAAATTATTAAATTTTTACTCTTCTTATGAAATTCTTGTAGTCATCAATTTTTAAAATTCATGATATCTAGTCCTTAAAAAGTGTATTTCATTAACTTTGCCTATATGATATAGAAAACTACATTTGTTTGAATGTACTAAAACATTTATATATAATTATACACACATAGGCGAAGGGTCATCACAACGATTTTTTTTGTGGGTTTATTTTTTTTCCTTCATATTTTCGGACAGACATCTCATTTTTAACAATTGTAGTTTGAAATTATTTGTTTTTTTCAAAAATCAATTGTGGGGACCTTTTGTTATTTTTTCAAAAAAATTATATATTCAGTTAAATTAATCGAAGTACATAAAGTAATTTTTTTTTTCTATTTACCTAATAATATGTCTAATGACCTTCTTTTTTTATTTATTGTGTCCATATTTCATGTAATGAATTTTTTTTGTAGTTAAATTTTAATTAAGATTTTACTAAAGGTCATACATTTTTAAAAAGATCAAACAACCCTGTCACTTTATTCCTTTAAAGTGCTATTGTTAAAATACAATGAAAAACTAATGCCTGAGGCTGCATTATCCCGGTGAGAAAATATTTAAAAAAAGCCTTTTGGATAGACTGCAATATATTAACGATATAATCAATTATTTTTCCTTATTTTGCAAATTCAAACGCATTAATATTTTCCAAAGTTGTTATCATTACTCTTAAATCATTCAATTGAGAACATCTAACCACTAGTGCTAGAATGAGTTGAATAAATTCAACTTGTAAAAAGCAAAATTGTACCAATACCATGCTAGTTTACTCAATAGATCCACCGAGAACTGAGGTATAATGCCTGAGGAGATCACATCTCATTATGTAAAAGACTACGACTTTGTCTTGTATCTACCATGGATAATTACAGAATAATTACTTTAAAGAGTACGTTGTACGGGAGTCGAAATGTGAAAATCCGTCTCTGTTTTTCTACTTCGGCACTTTTCTTCGTGAACATCGATGAACTCTCTTAAGGAGTGAATAATAAAAATATAATATTTAATTTATTATTAATTAATTGTTTATCAAATAGGCTTTATCAATTACAATTGCTTTATAAGTTTCGACATAGAATAAGACGATTACTGGAGTTTGTAATATATAACATTAAACATTAGTTATTCATATGATTTTCAAGGAATTAGAAGTTGGTATTTGGAATATGACATATTGTGTCAATTGGTTTATTTGTATAAATCCCTATCCAACACCTTGTTTAGTCCTTTTATTTCCTCCTGAATATCTATATTTAAATGCCTGAGTAAAAATAAAATAACAGACATATTTTAAATAATTAAATCAAATGTATATGAAGCCCATTGTATATTATACCAATGTAATTTGTCAACATAAAAACAATCTTAAAGAAAATTCAAACAAGGATAAAATCCCACTTTTTTTTTTTACTTAAGATGTATATGAACTTTAATATTTCATGGGCAAATTTAAGTCCATAATGTGCCTTGTATTAAAATTAAGAGGATGAGTTAAGATAACCAAAAATTTTAGCTACTGTTTGGAATGTTTGTTTGAATTTAAGATTTATATTTATTCCCCTATATAGACCCCTGTCGAAGAAAATATGTCCACTGTTCATATCTTTATTTTAATGATAAATTTTGACTACTTTAAGAGCATCTTCTAGTACATTCAAAGAGTTAGTAAGAATAAAGTGTTGAAATTGACAATGATTTTCCCAAGAGTTCATATACAATTAAAACTAAAATTTGAAAAAAATTATGCTATGTTGCTATTATGTTGATGGGCCACACATGTGAGGAGATAACACAAAAGTAATCATAAACAAAAATCAAGAAAAGGATAATTTTCAATTTGGTTTTTTAATGAATATATCAAGGTAGTATTGGTTCTTCATGTAAGACTTCAAATCGGATTCGTCCCATCTTCAGTCCAGTTTTGTCCCATTTATGTTATCCGAAATTAAAAATCGAAGTATATCTCTTAATTAACTTTCATGGATATTGTAAAGCAAACATTAAAAGGCCCACACTTATAATAGTAGGATTTTATTGTTCCTTAATATGGGACATAAAATTCGTACTCTCCCTTCTCTAAACCCTTCCTTGAAAAAGCGTTAAAATACTTCAAATCAATAAGTAAGTTTTGAATTTGGATAAAATGTGTATTAAAAACAGAAAAATAATCAATAATTCAAGTAGTATCCGTTACAGCAAAAAGTAAATAACTAACAACATCTTTTCAAGAATGTTCTGTGTCAACATAAACTCAAGAAGTGCAAAAGAATTTTAATTCATTTATTTGCATTATAAACTTATTTAAGTCCATTATTAGCTTTTTAGTCAAATTTATCGTATGAGGTAAGATGACCAAGAATTTTTGATTTTTGAGACTTATTTTTGCCCTGATATGCCTTTTTATAAAATATGTATCATTTTTTTTTCATGTTATTCTGAGAAAGATTTTTTGCTACTTTAAGTTAATTCACAAAGCTTCCAAATACTTATCTGAAAGAAATTGACAATAATTTGGCAAAAAATGAAGTTTTAATTTTGAAAAATTTATCTTTGCTGACCGGGTATAAATGTCTAATATATATATTTTTTCATCATAAATACAATATAGAGCCAATTATTTTTTAGACATATTTTGGTCTTTCATAATTATTGTATTCAAATTTCTGGGATGATTTGAGATACCCAGGAATTATAACTATAGTTTAAAATCTTTATTTAATTTATGAAACTTAATCCCGATATAGCCAAATTCTAATATATAAAACACATGCATATCCAATTATTTAAATATGGCGCTTTTTTTTTTTTGGAAATTTAAGTGTAATTTGTGGGGTATTCGAAAGATTAATACAAATAATTTTTTAATAGAAATTGACAATAATTCATGGAATAATACAAATGTAATTATCCTCCAAAAGAAAAAAAAATTATGCTACCTTGCTGTTGTTCTGACAGACCACAAATATTGATGCATCCAAAAATTACTTTATCCCCTAAAATCAGTTTTTATGCAATGTCTTGTAAAAAAGCTGACAAAAATTATTGATTTTTTTTTTAAATAATCTTCACTACTATATACAACGTCAGTGTTCCATCTGGCCCGTTCTCCTTCTACATAGTAGCAATTCTTGTTCATAAAAACCTACCAAAACAAACATACGTAAGATTGTTGAATTCTCTATCAGACACGTTCATTTTTTGGAGGTAAGTAATTTACTAATCTCTTGGAATTTTAAGTTATTTTTATTGCTTCTGCAGGTAAAATGTTCTTTTAATTATTCAAATTATAGATTATATTAAGTACGGGGAATTTAATTCATACCTTTAAAGTTCCTAATTATTGGGTATAAAGGGGAAAAACTACACTCTTAGTTTATGAAGAAACAACAAGCTGAAGAAATTAATTAATTGAAATTGCTAATTTTTATATAAATACTTTTTAAACTAATTTTTTACTCGATATAGCCCCATTGGCAGCAAAAAACAGTCTCTAATATTTTACAGCTGTCTTTGTAGACAACTTTTAGATAAGCCTCGGAAATCAAGAACCATTGCTCAATTAATGTGTTTGTCGGAGCATCAAATTTCGACGGGCGAAGTGAACAGGTTTTTTTTTCAATTTGCGGCCTGGGTTATCCAGAGGCTCAAGATCCGGACTGAGGGATACAACAACTAGCTCTCGAAGAACTTCTTCGTCGTTATTGAGATATGGTATTGTTGTCATATTTTTAAGCGTGTACGATAATTAAATAGATTTACATATTATCAGTACCTGATGTGGTTATGTTCATGTTTTTGTAATTCTGCGAGTATTTTTTGAATTAATGTGTTAAGTTGATAATTAGTTTTTCAGGTGTAGCAATTAGTTACCCCGACTACTAATAAAGTAACTGAAGTGTAACATGTCTAGACATTTCCTCAACGCTTCAAAAGATTTTATCATATCATGATAAAGTTAATGTAAAGATTCAACTTTAGTCAAATCTAAATACATACAAGTAAACTACAATTGTTGAATCCAAGGCTTCCATAATAAGTTCACGTAAGAATATTGCAACCTTCTAATGATTGTTGACAAATTATGTCTTTTAAGAAATTAATCATGGTGGACTATTTTTAAATAAAATGGCATTTTAAATGAGTAATTCACATTAGTTAAGCAGGAAGAATTCTTGTTTTGACTCAACTTGAGTCTCAAATTTGTTCAACTCGAGTCACAAGTTTTCAGTCAAATTTAAAATTAAAAAAATTCAGAGACTATTCAATATATTTTGTGACTTTGTTCAATTTTTAAACTCTTAACCTCAACAAATAACAATAATAGTAATATTCTCTTATGATTATTAGTATCATTCATTAAAATTTTCTTCCATATCTTATCAATGTTTTATATATTTTCAGATCGTCTATAATTATTTTGTTATTAAGATCCAACAGAATATATTTTGTTAAAATTGTAAGTATTTATTTAATAATATTTTTTGATAAAATTTTTTTATGCTTTAATAGTAATATGTATTTTAATTTAGAAGATAATAATTGTACATTGCTATCTAATTGGTACCTCAACAAATACTGGGCATGTATTGTATACCTGGCGGATATTAAAATATTTTTCTATCCGATAACATTACAAATTCTACAAATTATACGATGTAGCCGGTTTCCCAAAATCACTTGTTTTATTTTATCACAATTTATTTGTGTAGTTTTCAAAAAAACTCATATCCTAAGAGTATAATATATTAAAACCAAAAAAATATATTTATTATTTAAAAAATATTTTTTATTCATAAAGTACGGATTCATCAATTTTATTTCAACTGAATCATTTTAGAAAGATGACCTTTAAATAAAAAAGAGCTTTTTTTTTTAGAGAAGACCAACTTGACACACCTTTGTAATTAATCAATCTTGTCATGGATTTTTCGACCTAATGTAAGGACCGGAGAGGCAAACTTTTTTTTCATAATGACGTATTTATTTATTCATTAATCTAGATGTGAGTAATACAGGGTGAAGAAAAATTGGTATATTTCATTTTTCCTTCATAACTCGTCAGTTTCAAATATTCTTTGAAAAATATTAAATTCTTAAATGTAGATCATACTATGGGCTATCAAACTGTATAATTTTCATCAATTTGACACTTTTTGTAGGATAATACATACTTTAAAAATATTTTATAGAAAAATCATCGAATTTAAGATCCTGAAACTCCAAGGGAAAAATATTAAATATGGCCTTCTTATATGAACTTTAGTTAATATAATAAAAAAACAGTTTCAGAAGTTAAAAGGATTTTTGCGTATTTAAATTATATTACCCAAAAATTCACTCTTTTTAACGTTCGGTGATAATATAAATCAAATCAAATATATGTACCTAATGTTTTTTTTTAATTTCATGCTAACTTAAAACATATAAGAAGTTCAACGAATTTATTGGGTAAAGCTTGCGAATGCACAAATAAACCCTTGGTTTGAGTACAAAGCGTTGACCAAAAAATTATTTTCCATTCCTTTCCTGTTTCTAATTGAAACATATAAAATATATGAACAATTATCAAACTTTCTAAAAAATTCTCCATAACCTATACGATGCAGATATTGGATAAATATATATGAGTCTTTCGATTTCGATCCAATAAATCATCCACCGTCTAATATTGGGCTGTTTTATCTTTAAATCGTATCTTTCCTTTACTTACTTATCAACTCGACACGACCCTAGCATTGATTATGTATATCTACAACTGATGTTCTAATGAAATAATTAGATTATGTTTTGATCATAATGTAATTTTAATTAACTTCATGCTTGACACTTTTGTTTTTTTAAAGGGAATCGAGTGAAAAAAGAGATGATTATACAAAATAATCATCTCATAAAACCTTGACTAATACAATCTTTATCGCCTTTTCTGTTATGTATTAATATTATTTCAAAGCTCTGCTGTTTTTTAAAGGAAAAGAGAGAAATAATTTTTTACAGGCCATTTCACAGGTTTTTTGACATGCAACATTTTAATTAAATATAAAAAATGTTTTAATCAGGGAAATGGCGATATTTTTGATGAGAATATATTATGACTGAGCTCTCAAGAAAGCGTTGTTCTCCGCTTAATTGACTAAGAATTACGTAATTACTATATTTTTAATTTAACTTTACATATATCTGCAATCATGTCTTTATGTAAATAAATCCAAGCAGTGTAAGGCAATTAAATACTTTTTATTCGTAGCTCCATTCATCTGAGGTGGTTTAACTTGGACTCGTCAAATTTTATCAGAATATATCTACTAGAATTTTAATATTTGTTATTCATAATTATACCAATAGGGTTGCCAATGTCTCTGGTTTACCCTAAACATATACATACCCACACAACAATTTATTCTTAAAAGCTACATTATGATTGATTTATTACAAGATGTAACATTATCTGTACAATTTTTGTCGTAGTAATTTGCTCCATTATATTAAATTGTATTATATTCATAGCATAATAGAGAAATTAACTATTTAAGTCTTTATACTGAATTCTCAATCAGCTTATTACATATTTTTAAGGTATCTCTGTACTTATATTCCCAGTTTTACGCAAAATAGCGAAAAAAATTTACTCTGAGCTTGAGCAAAACTTTTGTAAGGATATTTGATTTTGTATATTTCATGTCAATTTAAAACGATAATAAGATATATAGTTATTTTTCATATGCTATATATTTAATATAAATAAAGTAATTTGTGTTATTTTGCAGAAAATATATTTCAATTAATTTATATGAATACTGAGAAAATCAAACCTTTTCGATTGTACAAGGAAAAAAAATATTAGCAATTTTTTTAAGCATTTGTAAAGATTTGACCTAAGATCGATCCACATCTATATATAATTATAAATAAGTTCGAATTTTTTCCATTGTAGTAATTAAAAAATAACAATGAATAAACAAACACGGTAGCAATTCGAATAATCACTTCTTACTTATCAATTCATTATCATTCCATGTTATGGATGATTCAAATTGGAAAACCCTTGTGGATTGAAGAGCATGCAAAGTATTAGGAAAGAGAGTGATTTCCCATAGAGTTGGGTCCAGCCCTACTTACTAGAATGGACTAAAATAGATGTTTAGATTAAGTTTCTAATAAATTTATTCAATAAAAATAAAATATTCAATAGAATACGATGTGTGTTCAAAAAAGTAAGGTGACTTTTCAAATTTCGTGGACAACGTACATTTAATATGCTCGATTTCATTATTATTTATGTTAGCAGACTCGCCACGAACATATATTTACTGCTTGACCTATATAATATGTTAAGTTTGTTTGTTAGAGGCATCACGGTGAGAAGTATTTTGAGTAGTCAGGGATTTTTTGCTATTAAAAATATGGATCAACCAATTTGCATCAAATATTGTATAAAAATGAAATTAAGTCCTTAGAAAACACTTGAAATGATGACTGTGGCAGACGGTGAAACCATTTTGAGTTAAAAAAATATTTACTCGTGGTATAAATTCTTCTAAGATGACCTGGAAGATTCGATCAAGTGTCAAAGTTTTACTACAGTGTCGTAATGCATCAGGAGTTCCTACCATATGGTCGTACAGTCCATAAAGAGTATTATTTTAAAGTTATGCGCCGCTTGGGAGAAGTAAAACGAAGTAAGCGTCCGGCTGGTGGGAAAAAAATCATGACTTTTGCATCACTCCCCTTGATCAATGCCCCTTTCATTGTGAGAGATTTTGGGGCCAAAAACAAACCATAATCAAGTGTCAGCCACCATAATCCCCACATTAGATCCCATGTGATTTTTTTCTTGCACAGGAAGAGCTCAAAAAAAGATTCAGCCACCAGACGAATTCCCAGGCAATGAAAAACCCTAATAATTGCACAAAAGGACCTTAGAAAGTTAAAATTAAATAGATGCTATGTATGTAGAAACATTCATTATTTATATACTTGAAGTTTCAAATAAATAGCTATAACAATGTAACTTCTCTTGATAATTTCTTTTTAGCAGTAAGTAAAAGGTTTTAAAGGCATTTTAAACTTAAATACAATATATGTAGGTATGTACTTACTCCGTAATAGATTGTAATTTAATGCACGTAGTTTTGCTATAACTGCAGATCTCCTACGATACATAAACACGCACACCCAAGTGTGTATTAAATGTTTGTATTACGTAGGTATAATATTATGGCATTAAGTATTCAAAACAATGTCAAATTTAGGATTATTAACGATTGGTAAATTATGACAAGTATCTTGTTTTTTCAATGCGGAGTGAAGACATTTATCATATTTGTTATTTCTTCATTTTATTGTGTGCTATTCATGTTTTTCGCACCATGAGTTCCATAGATTTGTACATTAAGTAGGCTTGTTTTCCAACTTTTTTCGAAATTCGATCACTGCTAATTAAATAATTAACAAAAATGTATTTGATTAATGTGTTTGTTAATGTATAACGTCATTTTTAATTATCCTTCGGAGCATCACCTCGCTCAAATTCATCTTCTTGGCCATAATGTAAAGCTTCCTCATTGGATTTCCAGCAAGGTGGCTTTTGAAAATATAATCATGGACTTTGTTCTTACTATTTGTTTCCATCCTTAGCTATACTTTCTGGCGACTTTTCCTTTGTTTTCAACTCATTGTTAATGTGATATACACATCTCTCTGTCGGATTCAGGAATAATTATAATTCGAGGGTCTTCTGCAGTACGAGGATTTCCAGCTCTAGAGTTATTTTGCATCCATTTTTGTCACCAATGAAGATACAGCTAATATTTACAAGTAATAACAATTAAAAATGGGTACTAAAATGTAACACATCTTTATTTTTGTAAAAATTTCTACGGAAACTCGAGCTGTGAGTATTTCTTTAACAGTAAACTTTAATATGACGCACATTAAAAAGTTAAACAAGATCTATACAGAAAACTTGATGCGATAGAGTCAAATGTTGCATTTTAAATATATTTTCAAACTATATGCCGGTAGTTGCATAAATACGCGGACTAATTTTTAAATGCTTATATCTCGAGGTTCCGTGACCGGGGAAAAAACAATTCCAGCACCAGTAACTCGGTAAATCTTTTGGCTTTGTTTTTGTTTTTCTTACTCGCATCAAACAAAGTCGTTTATGATGAATGACGAGGCCAAACGTCATATGGTTACCACTCTCCTCCGCGCCGGTAGGTTTATCAAGGAGATAATCAAGGATACTGGACTATCCAGTACTACTGTGTTCAAGGTCCGGAAGCTTTTCAAGGAGGGAAAGGATCTGAAGGAGGGTGCCCATACCTCTGGAATTACTCAAGATTGGCTCGCTGCCAACATGGCATTTTGGAACAAAAATATTTTGCCACCTCAATCACCTGAATTGAATCCCCTTGTCTACAGTGTGTGGTGGTAAATTGAGAAGAAGGCCTGTGCCGTCCTCCACCCGAATTTGGACTCATTGCAGGCCAGCGTCAATGAGCAATGGGCAGCCATGGAAGACCATTACATTATCAATGTGTGCAAGGCCTTCCGCGGGCAATTGGAGGGTGGCATAGCAGCTGATGGATGTTATATTCAGTAATTATATTACATTTTATACCAGAATAAATTCTCTATTATATAATTCCCAAAAAAATACGTCATACGAATTTTATTACACATTTAATTATTTGCCACAAATAGTCCGCGTATTTATGCAACTACCGGTATACATAAATATATACCTCAAAACAAGCTAGAAGGATTTTTTTTTAAAGTTGAGCGTAGATTACATTTGTATTCTTTTGACGAATTATGGTTCATTTCTATCATAGGCTTACTCTTATTAACCCTTTGGATATGTCGCAAATTGCAATTAAGGTAAATGAAATTGATTGTCAAAGCAAAATAATGAGAAAAATTGATAAATTTATCATATCGGGCTTTTTTACTTAAAATTGTTTCACAAATTTAAATACAAATTCTATATTTTATTTTATTTTGTCTATGAAATATTGGACTGTATATATAAATGAAGTAAAAAATTAAATCGGATTGACTCCTTTTCTTCAATTTTGTTCAACATTGTTGTTAAGTTAACGTATAACTACACATATTTGAAATTTTAACATTACACCCTGTAGATATCAGTGCATATACGTTTATTTGTTTTGAAGAGATGCAATAACACAAATCCTATTTGTAGGTAGAATGAAGATTCGCTTCTTCTTTTCTTAATCTCATCTCATTCCTTCTTGTTTTTTATTTTGATTTTTGTATCTTCACCTTACTAACTAAGAGAATCACGTACAAACATGTTTCTAGTTTATAAATAAGTATAATTATTTATCTTTATTTTCACAACAATGGCAGAATATAAAGTATTTTTGATTTCATTACCAGGTATGTTCTGAGAGCAACAACTACTGCATGTAGAGTTCTTCATTTGATGATGGGTAGAGTTTTAAATCGTAAGCATTTGAGGACCGTAAAAAAAGAAACCAAAAATTTACATGGTAATCCTGACAATTTGAATTTTTTTTTGAAGGAGAGCAGCTTAGCTGCCATAATATTATATTAGATCAGCTGCATGTAGAAAGAAAAAAAAACACGAGTCCCACTTCGTATCAAAAAAGGACAAAGGCAGGAATTACTCTAATGTCCATCAATTCTAATTTGAGTTTAGTAAGATCTTACACATATAACTCCCCAAGAAATATTTAACCTTTCATGACTAACATCCTCGTACGTTATTGCTTTTTACTTAGATATGGCCTCCTCAGGAATAATGACAACAACTTTAAAAAATAACAAAAAGTTTTTGATGAAAATACCAAAAGTTATCCCTTTTTTATGTTTATTTTTCTAAAAATAATATTCAAAACATAAGAGTTGATGAAACCTTAGATATATGTTTAAAAAACACTTGAGAAGAAAACATAATATATAAATAATTACTAACATCCAATCAGTAAACAGATGAGAAATTGAGTTACGCAATACTATGATTATCTTCCTTTCCTTAACCTTTTTGAATATAATATATACCAATTAATGAAAAACTAATCCTACATTTTATCTAAACAATAATGAAGAAATATATTTAGAACGACAGATACAATATGAAACAACAAATATGGGGGGGGGGCGGAAAATAAAAACTGTTAGACACAGCTAGAGATCTAATAATCAAATTACTATGTGATTGAACATAGTCGAAAAGAGAAGATTTCGAGCCAGTTCTGATAAATAATTATTTAAATATGGCAGTGTAATTAGGTAGAAGCACCCTGAACCGTCTGTCAAAGAAATCATCAAATGCTGACATCTTTATTATTGAGCCTTTAGTCCAGCTGAAGGATAATACTTGATGAATACGTCTGTTTTTTGGTTTACCGAAGTCGTCATTGGCATAGCTTTCAATCAATCTTCTTAATTGAGCACCATTCCAAGTGCATCCTTTATTTTTTCTTCCATAGTTTCCCTTACAAGTATTGTAATTGTTGATTTTGAGAAACTTCTTTTATCGATTCATATATTTTTTTGGGAATTCCAGATAAATTTATCGACTCTTGCATTTATCTCAAGTATTGTAGTTATCCAGAATCCTTAATAACTAATAAGTTTCTACAAGTTGATTATAATCTAATGCACATTGTGGTGAGATCCAAGCTTAACAAGTTTAATCTTGGGTTTGTTATTTTTCAAATCATTGGTGCTCAGTTCTAAACGAAATTTTTGTCTTTATGAAAGTGCCCAATACTCATTTTTGCAATGTTTGGGGTCATTTTATCCAGAATCGAAAAGTAAGGCAGGACAAATGCAATTATTGTGGATAAATATTAATGCCGAAAGGCTCAAATACAACTATATTTCATAAACATGTGAAGAGAAAATATGAAATCACAAAAACTTAATATTTGAAAAGAAAACAAAAAAATATTGATTAATATATCCAATAAATATCTAAACCTAAAAGTTATATTCATGAAAATAATGTTAGGATGTGTGTCAATGATAACATATCATACCATTGTGAAACTTTCCGATTTGTTTTCAAGAAAGCAAGTTCGATTAGATGCCTCTGATTCTATTAAACAAGACATTTTAGACTGTATATAATATCATTAGACGAATAAACAAGTATCTGAGATCACTACTTTGAATTAAAATGAAAACAACAATGTGATTTTTAATTTTTGATTCGCTTTGGCATTCATTTTTCAAAAGCTATGAAAAATTAAAATAATGATTTTTTTTTCTACAGTCGTTACGTGAATATGGGAGAAAGGAAAAAACATTTCAATTCAGAGATTGAGGCCGTTTATGGTTCCATGATAGTTTCTAATGCAATTATTGCTTTGACGAACATTCAAAAAAGTTTGGAATTGATTTCAATCATGATATCATTGCTGCAACAAAGGATGGAGCCGGCGTTAATCCCAAATTTGGAGATTAATTTAAACCTATTATCATAAAATATATGAAACATGAAACTTATTTGGGTGTTAGCAAATTTATTTTTGAAAAAACAAAAAATGCAAACATGTTCTAAGTTATGCTTTCGGAGAGAATGATTCATCCAAGGATGATGAAAATAAGTCCAAAGATGATTTAAACGAAGAGGATGACAAGGAAGAACTAGAGTATGGAAATAAATAATTGAATTTTGAGACTAAAAAGATTACTAAAAGCTACAATATTGTTAAATTTAGAATGGAAGTTCATGCCTTTTTGAATTAAATTAGTAAAATTAGCAAACTTTTTACAAGAGCCCGGTAAAAAATGAAGAAAATGTACAAAAGCAAATAGTTTGGAAATGAGCTCAACCTTCTTTAAGATCAAGAAGCTCGCTTGAATTCATCTGTAACAATGATAAGGCGCTTCCTCGAAGTAAGAAAATGATTGAAATATAAATCGAAGTACTTGAATAATTTTTATTTTGCTTTGTTTCTATTGACAGTAGCTATTTCAAATTTTTCTGAAAGAGATTAAAAGAGACACTCGTAACAATTATTACACACAAATGTCAATTTAAAGAATCTAAAAATAAAATAAAACACTTATTTGTGTCGATAGTTCCCATTCATTTTTGTAAATTTATCAATATTGACAATTCCTGGGAATCCCAACAAGATCAAAAAATTATCATCACTTTATCACATAAAAAGATAAAGGAGGACTCCGTGAGTTCTTTGCAGAAAGAGAATTTCATACCTCTCCGTTTAACCTTTTTTTGACTTGTTGGAGAAGACTCTTGATGTAGTTAGACGATATCATAGACCATCTCTCTCTTGAATTGGTGAATGGACTTCTCTATCCCACTTTATCAATCCCTGTACCAGTTTATTCAGCTTTTGGAGTCATTTAGAATCTAACAAAAATGGGAGATTTGAAACTTTTAATTCTTTCGAATATATTGTACATTGCCGCGCTTGTTTTAATTCATATTTTATACAACTTTAGTGATAAGTGTACTAAATATGCATATGTACATAGATGGCTTATAATTGTAAAGCTAACAATGTTACAAGAAAAGGGAAAAACGATCCATTTTATTTAATTATATCCATTGTTAGTATTGTAGGTGATGCTAAAAAGAAGATTTCTCCAACTATATATTAATTTAAATTATTAGTAGTTAATGCATATCATTAGTCTCCTAGAGACAGTAAATCCAGAACGATACTTATAATAGCTGTATTAAAACTGCACTTAAGTACGAACAAATTTGATTTATAAAGTTTTTTATAAAAACATAAATAAATACAGTATTGCTTATTCCTAGAGTTGTGGGAGAAATTACCGTAACTCAAAAATTGCAAATGTTATTGTATATTTATTATAATAAAGTCTAATATTTAATATTAATACTTAAAAACTTATATATATAGAATGATTAAATAAGTTTGTCCGATCCATTTTTTTTTTTTTTTGTAAAATTGGAAAACACATTTTATTCATCATGAAAAAATTGTGTATCCATGTTTAATTCTGTAAAGTAAATGTTTGAGCTACGACAATTTGATTCTCACTCCTTGATTTGTAGGCTTGAATATTGAGAATAAAATGAGTTTGTTTTTGATTGTCTGAATGGAAAAAAAAATTAATTATTTAAAAATAATTACTTATTTTCTCCTTTTTAATTGTTCTCCAAAGACAAACACAAAGTTAAAACCAATAATATTTTTGAAGTTGTTGAATGCTTAACTTTCCATGTATTGTAGCAAATTAGATATAACTTAGTTTGATGGCTAAGTTATTATTGTTATAGATTACATACATTCACTCTCAAAATTCTCTTTAGGACTCGGCTCTGACAAACAGAAAAAGGAAGCGTAAATACATATATTTAAAACAATAAAGAAGAATAAATAATAAAGAAAAAAATAGCAATACTTGTTGCAACTGACCCCTTTTTACCGAACGTTACAATATTTTAAATTTATTCTCATTGATTGCGTTTTGAAAATTGAGAAATTAAATAAACTAATAGCCAAGGACTCAATAATTCCAAGGATATAAGTTTCCTCAAAAACAGTGAAAAACGGAGCCGAATTGGTAAACAAATATGGCTTCCATAAAATTGTATACTTAATAAAAACTTACTTTCATTGATATCAGAGTAAGTTTTCATCAAATACTGCAAAGAAAAATGGACAATAAAAAAACACTTTTAAATATACAGTTGCAGTTTAAATTTTGTTACCACAGCTTTTTTGTTATTCGAGTCAAATGAACTGTTGCAACTGTCCTTTGTAATTGCTTAAAATTATAATGACTATAAGTCCATTTTTTAACTGATATGAAAAATAATGAATTATTTGTCAAAAATTTGAGGTGTATCATTTACTTATGGAACATAAATTTCATCAATTAATTCAAATAAATTACGTCGAGACGGGATTGATTATACAAATTTTCTGTATACAAACTATATAGAATGATTTTTTTGTGTTTAAATATATTTTAATTTATTTGGCAAATTATCAGTAGTGATATGAAAGTCTTCAATTAATAACTGCTATGTTAATTGATAAAAAATGCTATTAAAAAGCTTGAAATAAATTAAAGACATTTTCGAACAAGAAAAAGCTTTTTTTGGATAAGTGTATACTCATCGGGTTGTTTCAAGTAATTGAGAAATGATTAACAACATTATATTCTATAAAATGCATAATATTATTATAAGGAATAATAGATAAGTTTGTAGCAATTTTTTTCAAATCTACTTAAATTTTGTACTTATAGAAAATTAATTCATGGAAAAGAATATTTCAATATTTTACTTATATCAAGAGTGACAAAAAAGCTTGAACTATTGACATTTGATACTATTTCAAACAGATATAAAATCATGAAGTATCATTTATCAGCAAGACGCTCATATTTAAGATTATGTTTTATAGTTTTGTTGCCTTATATAACTGCATTTAATGTCTAGCTTAAAACAAGGGAAAGCTTTTCAGAAATCAAATTCTGTCTATTAATAACACAATACACAAATAAAACTCGGGGATTGTTGTCTTTAATTAATATTTATATCTCTAGTTACATTGGGGTATTATAACCAGAGGTGAGAAAAAGTCTAAATTGAGTTTTAATTATCTTTTTAAAAGTCCAAGTCCTGGAATATTTTCATCGAGTTTACTATTTTTTAATATTTACATCGTGTCCTATTCAATAAATATAAGAAACTTTATCACTTTGTTAGTGAGCCTCTTTTTATAACATGTTTAGTGAATTGTTTAAGGTGCTATGAGCTTTTTTCAGTTATGATAGAAATCATTCCATTATAGGGGAAATAAAATGTCTAAATACCAACTGATTGTGTGCATTTTTCCCTATGCTTCGTTTTGATAAAAAGGTTGCAAGATATTTATATTTATGTGGTTTAGGCATTAACTCACTACCACAAAAAAATGTGTATTGTACTTTAGCTGTCGATTGTACAGCTTCTTTTCGCCAAGTTATCAATTTTGGAAACGTTGATTGGTAACTTGAAAAAGCTCTTCTGAAAGTCTTACGAACCACTGTCAAATAACTCGTTTTAATTGAAAAGGAATACTGGTCTTGTGTAGACTCAAGCCAAAAACAGATAAATATTTTTCGTTTTCTTCAGTAAACGTTTCCTTGTGGGCAGGGCCTAATACGAGCTTCCAAGTTGTTTTGAACACCCAGTATTCCTTTGAGTAATTACCTATTAAAAATAATCCTACGTTAATTAATTAATTGAAGAAGGAAATGATTGAAAGAAAAAATAGGAAGTATTTACACATTTGAGGTTCAATAAACATATACACGTTTGCAAATTTTTTTGGATCATTAAGGAAAATATGCAAAGTTCTACTCATAAAATATATACATATTTTTCTCAGTATTATTAAAAGAGTATAAAACTTAATAATGACTTCTTTTTAATCACCTCCTTTAATTTTTTAGTCTCCTTTGGATTAATTAATCATCTACCTCTAGTTACCTCAGCCTCAAATTCTCAACAAAAAAAGAAGAGACTTTCACTTATCCTTCGAATATTTTGCTACAGTACCCGTAAGATAGTTATCATCCGGAATATTGACATGAGAAAATTGCCCTCAGGAATATTTCCTACTGCAGGAAATTAAGCACAATTATAGTAACATTTATAGTTTTTCTTCTACTGATCGGTCCCCTCTACATATTTAAGGATCCTTTTATAATTTTCCAATCTGCAACTTGTCAATAATAAAATAGACCTCCTTATTTACAAAATTTTACCCTAGACTCTCGTAATTTCTTGTAAAAACTGCCGGACCTCCAGGCAGGTTAAAAACAATCACCACTACTTCAAATAACCTCCTATATACTTATCTTTGCTCAAGGTCAACTCTTTATGCAGTATAAAATTTAAACTTTGTGGCATTTTAAGATGCCTGGCCACCACTACAAGAAATGTTTGAAGTCTTCAAAGTATCGTCTTGAGTGTAAGTTACTACATTTGGTTATCTTGGACTTCAAGTAACACACAATCCGTCCGCTCTATTTCTATAACTAATTATGCACAGTTCACATCATTCCTATCTGGGAGATGATCAATTGTCCCAAGGGATGTATCAATCCCAAAGTTTTGACGTCTGAATCGGACGTAAAATCTGTATCATAGTACAATGTTTGCTAAATCAGGTCAACATAGATATCAGCCAGTGCCAGATATCATCATCGATAAATATGTAGCAATGTTTATATTTATAATACAATAGCGTTTAAAAAGTTTAAAGAGATTTTATTTATATTTTGTTTGTTTATGTTAAAATTATAAACTTAAATGATCTAATATAAAATATTATCATATAATAGATAAATTTCTATTTTAAAACTTCCTTCTATACACCATTTTTTGTTGTTTTCTGTCCATTTGATGTATATATAATTAAACCCTTTTGACACTCTTGAAAATGCAACATATAATGGATATATTGATACCTACTAGAAACTAATTCCCTAGTCCTCTTCTTCCTTTCTTTCCTTATTAATTCGTTTTTAATACTCGTTCTCCCTTTTTCGGTTTGTACAATAATTCCTTTTTTGGATTTTAATTTTTTTTTTTTTGTAAATTTTTGAGTCTACAGCCTAACTATAAAAAAAAACTTTGAAACACATGGAATCGATCTCGAATTAGAAGAAAATCGACTTATTAACAAAAAAAAAAACGGGTACTCTAGAGCCCAGGAATCTGGTCTGTTCCGAATTGAGCATAGCATTACTTACGTAGTTCAAAATTCTGAACAACTTTTATGTTATGTTTCAATTCTGTATATGCCTCTGTTATAAGTACGTTTTTTATCATTGTCTCTCTAACTGGGACGTACATCAGACTCACAAATACCTTATTTTAATTATATAAGATACTTTGATAAGGACTAAACAAAGAATAACGGCATATTATTGTTTGCAAAACTATCTTAGTTGAAAGTTTTACTATTAAACTACTTAAAATGGTAAACGGTGATACGTTACTCTTAATATTAGTGGAAATTATGCATTGTGAAGGGCGTTTTAAAATTTGTGTCGTATTTTAAGGAGTAATAACAGGGACAGTTGCAGAAATACTTTTCTATTGGTTGTTATTCTTTTTGACATTACCAAGTTTTTCATCAATCATACTTGACAATTGCTGCCAAAATCATACCTGATCAAGGAATTGCCTGCAAAGTTGACAGTCAATATTTTATACTTAGATTATATAAAATAAATAATTTGCACGTATACTTTCTTTTATAGATCAGACATTTTATAATTACATTGATATTTATTGAAGTATAATAACAATTAAATAATTTTAAAATAGTAAAAAAAATATGTTGAAATGTTTTTGTTTTTTTATAAGTAAAAGAATAACGAAGTTGTTAGGCCTTTAAAAAGTGTCTGAGCGATATTGAGACATATTAAGTAATGGAGATTTTAAATCTGTAAAATTTAAGGAGAATGTTTGTATATTCCATTTTATGCCCCAAAACTATATCAGCAATTCAAAAATCTTCTGCTTTTGCATGGGAAATCAATCACTCAAACCAACAACCTCAATTTTCAACCTCCAACTTGGCCCAGAATATTGCAAAGGCCTTGATGAGTAACTCCTTGTCCCGGATCACAACTGCCTCAATGAATCAAAAGTGATATGTGGTAGTTTACTGGACTCTCTCTCAAAGACAGCCCACACAAAGTGGTCCAAGGGGTTAAGATCCGGCGAGCTAAGAGACCACATGTACTTTGCCCCAAATATGAAGGGCTTAAAAATGTTGGTTTTACAGAAAAAAATCAGGTTTAAATAGCCCAATTTGGACAACCCTCACCAATTTAAAATTTCAGCATGCCATTGGATTTAATAATATCAATTTAATTTGTCTTGCGTCAGTATCTATGGGTTTATTTGTGTCCTCGAGTGTGTACCCACCAAAAAGCCATACAGCAATGGCCATACGGAGCTCATTTTCCCATAACATCTCAAGGATGTTGTATTTAGTCTTATACAATTTTTGACGGTTGAATGTGTTGAGAATATTCTCATAAACATAAATCCCAAGTTTGTCAATATATTCATGTCTAAACTTGTTCCTGATTTAAAATCTCAGCTTGTATAAAAGAACAGTTCCTTTTTCATCTTTTTTTCTTAAATTTCAATCGTGGCTATAGTGGGAAAAGTTGTTATATAGTATGAAAATTACCTATTCAATATTGAATTATCCTTCAACGTTATCTTTAGGTAGCACATCTCACTCAAAATATGAAAAAAATGAAAAAAACTCTTCACTTTGTAAATGTTGATGCTAAGAAGACACTTTTTGTTACTATGTAGAAATTATTTTAACAGAATTCTACTAACCCACAAAACAAATTTAAAAAACTTTTTTTTTACATGTTCCAGGAGCAAAAATAATGGAAAAAGTTAAGAAAATTTGATCACTTTCGTAAATAGCGCATCATTGTTTTTCATTTGAATAAAATAAAGATTAAACTTTATTATTTTATCTATCTTTTAGCTCCATAAGGTCGCTTTACAAAAAAAAAAAGTTATTCATATTTTTAGAGACTAGATTGCTATCTATCGAAATTAACAAATCCAAAATATTGATAAATGCAGTATTTTAATTTAGTGAATATAGAACTATTGTCTTCTTTCAAACTTTGAACTAGATGTACTACGTGAA
The DNA here is from genome assembly GCF_016086655.4 of Lepeophtheirus salmonis. NCBI lineage: Eukaryota > Metazoa > Arthropoda > Copepoda > Siphonostomatoida > Caligidae > Lepeophtheirus > Lepeophtheirus salmonis. The sequence continues at coordinate 34,637,946 of NC_052136.2, forward strand.
AAAGACATCGTAGGAAAAAGAATGTTTACACAGGTTATTTTCTTTTTGCAGCTTTTCCGAGCTAGCTGTATTCAAATTCGAAAAAAGTTGGAAAACAAACCGCTCTACAACATATATAATGAATAAATTTAGACTTAATATAACTATCCATAAAGGTTATAACATGTAATAATAATATTTAAAAGAAGCCCTAGCAATTAGTATGTGGGGGAATGCCCAGATATGAAATGAGTTTATCAAACCGCCTACACGCAAAATTTACAAAATAAATCCTTTTAACATATATTAAATTTAATAGGTACACACTTTTTATAAATATTAGGGAAGGCAATATAAAGTTTCTTCATATAGTAACTGCCCTTGAATTCAGAAAACAAAAGTTATGCTACTATTTTTCTTAAGAAAGGCTAGAAAATAAATAAGGGAAAAGGTAAATACTTTATTCTTTTATACCTTTGCATTACGTATTAAAATGTACAATGCTCATAATTTATATTAGGGTGCTAATTCCTTTGCTGTGAGCCTTAAAATACAATATTTTGTAGGTTCTACACCCAAATTTGGTAATTTTGTGGTAGAAATCAAAGTTGGTAATACTACGCTCAAAAAAATTTCATAAATATTACAACATCTCTTAGAATTTGCTAATTTTTATACAGGATGTATAGGTTTGGACTCCAAAACGTGGATTATTAATTAAAGAATTTGTTTTCATTAATATATGTAGGTTTAGTGAGTATTTGTTGACATTCTGCCTCAGTCATCCTTTGAGCATGAATAAACTACAATTAACTTTTCTTCATCTCGTGAGTGAACAAAAAAGCAAGAAGTAGCACCTTTCAGATCTCCTAATTGCTAAAGTTGAGGTGGCGAGTATTATAGACATTGTAAAGTGCTCCAGGAGCCTGATTTCAAGGTGTCTGAGATTCAGAATGAAGGAGAAGATCTCTCAAAGAAATCAAGAAGTGGAGGGCACACTTAAATGAGGGATCTGGAATTCCTCTCCAGCTTGGAGAAAGAATAAGTGTATCAAGGGAGACATGACCAATTCGATGAACTGCTATAAGTAGCTCCTAGGACCCTCAGCAGAGCCATGAATCCACCTAATACACTAAGGGCCCACTCCACCTTCTAACAGACGTCGTGAATTTCAGGAGGCCTTAGAGTTAAAGAATGTGGTTCCCTATCTCGCCATATTTGAAGCCAATAGACTTTGTTGTGTGGGGGAATTTGGGGAGGAAAACAAAAAAATCCTCACCCAAATGTAGACTCCCTAAAGGCTGCCATAGTGGTTGCATGGGACAGCTTGTTTGATGAATTTGTCAGTAACTCGTACAAGAGCTTTAAGTAACGTATAGATGGTTGTGGTTGATGCTGAAGGTGGCCATTTTGAGTGATCAAGTTTGCAAAGGCCTTGTTTACATACTTTCTATTTTTTTTTTCGTTATTATTGAATTATCTATATTGTAACCTCTTTTGTCCACGTTTTGCTGCCAAGCCTATATATATATACAGTTAGGTATGAAACTACTAAAAGTTGAAATCGATTCGGTGATTAGACTAAAATAAACGGACATTTAGAGATAGCAATATCAAATAAGATTTGTGAAATAAATGTGCTATAACTAATCTATAATAGGATAAAAATCAGCTAGTTATTGATGTTCAAGAGAGGGTCTAGTCAAACATTGGCCCCTTTTCTCCTTATATTTGAGAAATATTTATTAAAATTGTAAAAAATTAAACCATTAATATTCCAATCATCAATTGAAGATTAAATTATGACATTATCTTACATTCCAAAAGTGAACCTGAAGAATAAATACCCAGATCATTCATAATTATCATTATTTAAACTATTTAATCGAATAATTTTTGTAGAAAAAGAAGAATATGTAATTTTTATATACTTTAAGGGGATGAATTGACCTTTAATCTTCTCTACACATGGACTGTCACACTAATATATATATATATATATTCATACATAAAGTATCAAAATTGCATAATTATGCATATATTTTGCATGCAGTAAAAGAATGAAAAGATATTTATGAAAATATTGCGTTGGGCCCGTGTATGTATGTACAAAAAAGAAAAAAAGAGAAGTGCAATGCACTCTACACTGAACACCCGAATCGGCCCAATCATATGTATGCACTTTTTTGGTTGTCTACTTTTGCATGCAAGGTGAATATAGATTGTACTAATAGTGCATAGATGTAGGCATAAGTTTTTATGAAGATAAAAAAACCACACACTCTCGATGTAATTATATCACCAATCTGCTATTTTAGAAGGCACTGACTTTTAGACTTAAGTAGTATTGTTTCGTACACCATTACTATAGGGGTACTGGAATATCCCAAACATACTATCTGCGTTTATTTGACCCATTTTCTTTATTGGATTATTAGTCACAATCAGGGGTGCCAGTGAACTTTTCCACTAAAGCCAAAACCTAAGATTAAAAAAAACCAAGACTGGAAGAATATTAATATAATGATTCATTTTCTTATCTTTATTCAAGAAATGTATGTAGATATTTGTAAATGGACGGTTGAAGATAAAGAAAGGGCCTTTATTGATTATAAATATAGTTTTCAGTATATCTTTCCTATGAACTTTAAACAATCATGCTACAATTGTCTATCAGTAGTTTAATCAAAGGGGTTATTCATCAAATATGCTGATTCCTTTCCTCTAAGATAAACTTCATTACCACTTTTATGGTTTACTCATTTTAACTAAGAATTTGTAAATTGATATTATAATTTCATTGGGTTTATAAGAGTTAGTTAATCATTATATATTTCCGACGAATATAACTTTGAACTTAATTATTTCTTATAGAATAGGTAAACATTATCAATTATTAATTTTTTTCAATAAAAATCCCAAAATTAATATATTGACAATCTTTTTATCTCTATTACACAATTTCAGAAAATCAATAAAGCCATTTCCTCCTACAGATTAACTTATATTTTTTAAATATTTCATGTTTTTTCCCATACAAGTATTTAAAAGAAAAAAAAATTTTAATCAATTTTTTTTTTTACATAGCATAGTTGGCGTTTTATACGACACTTAAACTCTCTGTAAGACATTTCCCATTCGCCAGAAGAAGAGAATTCTTTAAACCATTCATTGTATATTTAATTATTTTTTGTTTGTTTTTCATGACTAAATAAAATTTAAACTCTTGGTTTAAAATTTTAAATCTATTTTTTCGATTGGACCAACTTTGATAAAATTGTAACTTATATACGAATTACATATAGTTTTTTAATAGTCCGAGGGGAGACACAAAACTTGCCGGAGCATTTAATAGGATTTTAATCTCACAGTTTTTAATTACTAGGCTTCATTGTGCAGCTAAATGACAGTTGAATCAAAAATATATTACCCCCTGTCTCTAAGTGCAAAAATATAGAAGCAACAACAAAAACAAGCCTGAGATATACTGTGTACCTGTGTCAATGCCAAGATGGTTACAAAGACCGTTGGGATCTTCATCCGGACTGCCTACGACGTCCAGAAGTTCATTAAAGTCCCATACGGCCAAGAAAAACCAAAACTTCAGCATCAACAACAGGGATAACTTTTGACCTCCTTTCATGTGGTCCACCTCTTGTACTTGACAGTTTAGGGCGTCTTGGAGAAAAATGTCTGTCGCAAATTCCATTCAAATATGGATTCATTCCGACTTGCCATCATAACTGTGAGGTTCACCATGGACACGTTCTCCATCATGAACAGCTGTTAACTTGTTCCCCAGGGGTTGTAAGATGTTATTTCTTGTGAATGAGGACATATTGAATATAAAATTTAGTATTTAAACATATCACAAATAGTATATAAGTTATTTTTCTTGATTCCATAAAAATCACGTTTTTCATAATTTAGTCATACTACTGAAAGTTTTTGGTACAACTTTGTACGTATATACTACTTACAATGTAGTTACATTGTAATACAACATTGCAATTTGATTTGGTTTAATTGCAAAGTCAGGATTTCGCTCACTTAGTTGCATCAACGACTAGACAAATCGAAATATCCAATTATAAAAACAGGAATAGACATTATTTATGTCCATATATACACAAACATATTATTATACCCTCAAGATAAAAGGTCCTTTTAAGGGACTCTTTACAAGGACTACTTATTAAACGTCTATAGGTTCTAATCATTATTGTTTATTTGCAAATGGTCATTTTTTTTTCATGGAGGAAACTTTATAATTATACGAAGGTATCACCCAGAAGTAAAGATATATGAATGGGAATCAATATAATTTATGGTTTTAAAGAAATTGTTTAAAGGATGGATTAAATAAGAGTTTTAATTAATAACAAGATTTTATGGGTCTTTAGGGTTCTCCAGTAATCATTTAACTTCATTAGTCGAGATATTGACTATCACACACAACAAACAAGTCGTTACTCAACACAAATCTGTATATATTCTAAGAAAAAAATGATAGTGAGGCAGTGGGTCCGGAGTCACAGGGGCCGATGGTTATTTGCATAGGGTCAAAACAGAATATTGCCCTAATAAATTAAATTTTCAAAATTTGAAGATTTTTTTTTCAAATGTGTTTATTTTGTTTAAATAGGTCTTTATTATTCAGAAAAATATAAGCAAAACATATACACCATCATTAAAAAAAAATGAAAGAATGCAAAAATAAGTGATACATGTATTTTAGAACCATCACTCTCAACTAAAGCCCTCAATGCAATTTGTATTTCCTTTTTAAAACATATGACAATGAAAAAACATTTTACAAACGATTGCTAAAAATATGTAAACATCAAAAAGGAGTAAAACAAGATATTTGTTCAAATTTTATTCCTTATAAATAATTTTAACGCTAAAAGTTTTCAAAAAAAAATTTCTCTTCTGAAAAAACAAAATTCGCAATTATTGTGTTAATGTTGTTATATAACAGACCAACAGTAATGTCCCTCCCTACAAAAAACCTTCAGATGGCTCGGAGGATATCAACATAGCATAATTTTGCAACCCCACTTGAAAATTTTCGGTGGCGGACAAGTGAGGTGACATAACACCTTTCGTATTACAATTTTACTTTTGTCAGACAAGACTAAACGAAATGTATTCATAAACGACGGGTTTTTTTTCATAACAAAGACGAGACGAAACAATTTTTATTTTCTTAATCGTCTGAATAACACAAAAAAATTATTTTTCTGAAGAAATAAATACAACACCAAATATGGTGAAACTAATCATGTTGATATGAAATTGGAAAAGAGTTTCAACCCGAATTGGTACACAAAAAAAAAAACAAGACAATTCTTATTTCTGCAAAATAAGTAACTAATTTACTGTCTACACTATGAAAATAAGAATGTATAAAGCTAAAATAATAATACTAGGGTCTGATATTTAATAAAAATAGACTTAAATTGTATGATTTTTGATGGACAGGTTAGATTTAGATACTTTTAATTGTCGTCCCATTTTGGCATCCAAAATTTGATTGATACCCCCAAGATGACTGTCATTAACAATACTGACGTCACAAATCCTGTATTATCGTTTACTTGTTAAATTGTTTGCTACATAGACTCATAATCTCCGCGTCTTCTTGCAGTTTTGAACGTTTTTCTTTATTCCCTTATGCTTATATATATTATATTCCGCCAATATTCTAAGTTATATAACTTCAAAAAATTTGGTCTGTCAACAAAAAACAATCTTGAATGATATTTTTATCAAAATTGAGTAGGGACTACATTTTTGTTTTTCGACGAAATATTGTTAATTTCTTTAATCAAATGATTTGAGAGACTGTATGGGGACTAACTTAAGTCTCATAAATCAAATGAAGGTTCTTAACTATTTTAACATCCATACGTATCTCAACCCACTCCAGAAATTGGAATACAAAGTCTATAATTGACCAAAATATGTCTTTGAAATATTTGACTGCACATTTATTCAATATACATTCATTCATACCTGATCGTGCAAACAGTTTTAAGACTTAAATGAACGAATGATGTATAATTTTGTATACATTTTATATCTAAAACAGTTTTATTATTATAATTTATAATAAGGATAATTAATCATAAATATGACCATTGTAGGCAGTAATAGTAGTTTTCAGGAGCCAGCGTATTTGGTGAAGGTTTTTTTATGTAGGCCTCTAACATGTCAGGCCACTGCTCATTGACAGATTCCTTTAAGGACTCAACATTTGAGTATCAGATTCTGCACGTCTGGGACCTACCACCAGATACTATAATCCTTGGATTCAGACCCGGTGATTGGGGAGACTAAGAGTTCTTGTTCTATAATTCAAAATTGTGTCACAACCATTCCTGGATAATCTTAACCATGTGGCGGAGGCTCCGTCACCTAAAAGACAAATCTACAACTATTTGAGATATTTCCGGCTAAGGAGATTGACCTTGTCCACGTAGTTGTTTTCACTGAGTCGTTACCCGGTCAAAATTAACAAAGGGGGCATTTGAAGCAATGTCCACTCCTGGGGCTTCTCCGAGATCATCCCCTTACGTAGCCGCTCTTTGACACGGTATATGCTTACTCTTAAGCCATATTTAGCCGCAATTACTGTTTTTGGGATATTCAGGCATTCAAGGTATAATAGGTATAAAACAAGCTATAGCGTCAAATAGTTTTTTTCCTTTGCTGTTCTTGAATTATGATGATAAACTCTATTGTTTTAAATTTAACATAAATAAAAAGAGGAGATTCCGTGTCGTAGGGCCAGCATAACAGATTATTAATTAACTCTCTTTCTTTCTGGTGACGTCATTCAGAGGATTAGTTTAGGTTGATGTAATTGATAAAAAATAAAAATTTGTTTTTACCATTGATTTCTTATTTATTAACGCCATGCTTAGGTTTTTGAATTATTCTGTATAGTTATATTCCTGTATTTGGGGTCTTTATGACGTCATTTGTTATGCAAGTAAATTTTCTTTGAGAACTGCAAGTCATTGCTAACAAACCTACTTGTAATAACATTCTTTTGGTTTTTTGTAGAAGGGGAAAGTAATCAAATCGTTTTAGTAAACTATGATTTATTAACTTTAAAATTGTCTCAAAACAACCACCCCATACATTAGGTACGTCATATTTAATCTTACACATAAATGACATGGCCACAGCAATTAGATTGCAATATGTTCTATTCTATGAACCATTAACAATTGTTCTGAATTATAAATTATGGCTGTTTCTTCAAAGACGAGAAAATGAAATCAAAAAGAATTATCGTGCTGGATATGCACGTGTTCCAGAAGACTCCAACTGAGATTGTCAATGGTCTCAGTATCACTTGGACGGCTGTGTATGTGACTAAAAAGCAACTTAAACCCCAAGGAACAGTCACAAGTAAGTCTGGACAAGGTAGAAAACGAACAGTAAGAACAATGGTCAGAAACAGCATGCTAGAAAATCAAGTGAAGACGATTCGCAGTATGTCCAAAAAGATTAATCTAAGCGAGGTCACTTTCTGCAGGATAATTAAAGATGACTTGTGAGCAAAATCAAGTGTAAGGAGGAAGAATTGTCCACAATAGAAAGAGGATGTATGGAGTCAAACTTATTTTGAATTTTTCCAAGAACATATGGCAACTAAGCTTCCCAACCAATAAGACTATATTTTGAAGGCTTGTGTAGTCTTTAGGACAAAGGTGGAGGCCATTTTACATAAAAAAATCGATTTAATTTATAATTCCCCGGAAATAAACTTAATTTTGTTCTCACTGCCTTCACAAACTAGTTTTTAATAAAGGTGGAATAAAAATCGCGAATCTGAACTTAAATATGATGTATATGGTATGTAATGTAACAAATAAATTAGAAATTTCAACTTTTTTGATTTATTTTTAAGATTATTTTTGTGTTAACTCCTATAAGTAATTTTTGGTGGATGCAAAATTTAAAATGTATCAATTATCTTACAAGTTGGAATGATTTAATGAAGTTTTTAATTAAAAATCAATTAATTACTATCAGTTAGTGGGATTGTAGGATTCACATACATATTTATGTATAAAATGTTGTGAAAATCAAGGAACAATGATGCTGTGAGTCAAAAGACGTTACACATTAAAAAAGTACGTAAAAGCATTTTAAGCGTACAGAAATAAACACAACAAAATGTGAGTTTAAATAACTGCATTTATAATTATTAGATAGATAAAAGTCTTATCATCCTTGAAGACAAAAACAATAATAATATATAGAGATAAGAAAAATTCATTTCCGTTTAATTCTTTTTGTCGGACAAAAACAAAGTTATGAATGTGGAACATTGAAGATATTTCTAAACAAATGGATTGTTAAATAGTTATAATAAAACTTTTTTCCGTTCGTCTGTTTATTTGTTTAAATATTTATTAAACATAATTTTTTTCCTTGCCCAACAAGGCTTATCTATGTATATTTCAATTTAAAAGTAAGGCCAAATAAATTATGGAAATCAATACATATACAAATAAATGGGTATATATTAGGGGTGTACCAATGCATCAGAATTGGCACAAATTGACCTTTTTTCAATATTGATCAGATTCTACCAATACCTATGTATACTTATTTCATAAATTATATAACTTATTAGGGCCCATTTTGGCAAACAAAATGACAATTACAAAGATCGTTTACATGGCCATGACTATACCCATTTTAAGTCACATGTGAAAAACCGATAAAACTCTATTTTTGATGTATGGAGGACATAACTTAAGTTTTTCACATCATGCATTTCCCCCCACAGAGTTCACCTTATGACTTGATGGGGATTGTTTAGTTAGTGATAGAGTTATTCTTGTACATCTAAGATTCCTTTGTAAATATAAATTGATCATGTGATCAACTTAGTTTTGGCCCAAGAGTAAAATTCGTCTTTCAAGCACAAAAAATAAAAGCAATAAACTCTTTTTATAGAAAGTTTTCCATTCAAGTGCTAAAAATAAACGAAAAATATGAACACCGCTCATTGTCCGCCTAAATTCCAAGTTTGGTTCTATATAAACTTTATCCTTAACTGGAGTTGTAAATTCCAAGCACTTTTGGTATTTAAAAGATACATGGCTATCTAGACAATTTCAAAAAAGATTTGGAGGAGACGAACTAAGTTGGCATGGTGTTCCATTAGATTAGCTGCAAGTAATTATAAAAGAAGAACTCTTTATGTACTCGTAGCAAGAACATAAACGGGAATTACTCCGATATCGATACACTCTGAGAACACAAAGACGCACACTCCTCCAACAAATCCTGCGTGTTACTCTTCGTCATTCATAAGCGCACACACTTAGATGGTCCCTCGTAAAGAATTAAGAAATCATGATAGAAGCTTGATAAAATACCCCAAAAAATAACCGCACTTTCCAACAACAAAAAAAATTGCACACGAAAAAATGATAAGAATTTACAACTCTACCCCTTTCCAAGAATCTGCAGTCATTTATTACTAATAGAAGTACATATTATTACAAATGTTTCAAATATGTAGGGATAAATTAATTTTACTGCAGTTGTTTTTCTTGTTTTCACGTCTCTAAAGCTCATAAATAAAACTTTAAAAATATATAAAAAGCAATTCAATTTAATTTTGAAACATTATTCGAAATATAAGAAGGAAATAGTATGTACAATTTATGAGCAATTCTTTTTATATTTTTCAATAATATGTACTAGTATTTTTATCTAGTATGCTACATGAAGTTGACCTTTTATATATTATGTAAATAATACTCTCATATATTAAGGGTAAAAATCATTGACTACTCTAACATATTTTTGACAAAAAACAATAACGTATTGGTAAAAAAGAATACTTCTCAGTTACATTTGGTAAATTAATGACGGTTAAATAAATGAAAAAAATTAAGGTTTTAGATCAAAATTAGGAGAATTTCGATGCAACAGAATCTTTAAATTTTTTTAAAGTATTGGAATAGGCTAAAAAAGGCCGATCCCACGGATGGAAGGATGTCCTTGATACAATTATTTTTTTATGATTTATATTTCTACATTTAATGAGTCCAATAATAATAGATCTGTATCACAAAATTCAGGGCCATCCATTGAAAACGTTTGAAGTCTGTTCGGTCAATATATACAGAGAAACACCAACTATTTTAATTTTTAATTTATTTGAAACTACTTATAATCATAATTATATATTTATGTCTTTGCTTTTGAAGCACTAATGAATAAAAAGTTAAGCATTAAAAAAAGGAAATCAATTTGTTATCTGTTGATATAATTCCTTTATACATAATATTAATAAGTTCTCAGAGGAAAATTTTGTATGGGTAAATCTTTAATCAAAGTTGACCTTCTTTTTAACAACTTGTATCTAAAAATAGAAATAAACTTTAGGAAGCACGCCTTGAGGAGAATTTCTTTTGAAAAAAGTGCCTCGGTAAGATATCGTCTTTTAGATATTACATATTAAGACATTTTATTTTTTCCTTTGTGACGTATGTAATCTTTTCTTTTCGCCATGTTAGATGAATTAAAAGGGTGAATTGATTGAGGTTGCATAGTTAGTTTTAGAGTAATTCATGACAATCTCAGTGCTATCTAACTTTAAAAACATATATTCAATTTAGTTTGGAAAAAATTACCCGTATCGTGATCGTATCGCCACTGTATTAAAAATGTTTACCGTTGCAAATACTGCGATTCAGTTTTGAAATGCTTGACTTGTTCAAAACCAATATAACTTTTTTATCATCATTTAATTCAGTCTTAGAAACGGCCGTGTCAAGATTTTCTACCGCAAAATGTCGCTTTTAGATACTTAACATGACGTCACTGTATTATAATTTATTATTTTTCATTGTTAAGTATTTTATCAATCTTCCAAGTTAATTTGAAAAAAACTGCTAACGTGTTCATCCATATCCTACTTAATTAATAGTTTTAGCCTTTACTAACGCTGCAAATCATTTTGGAAATTCTGGACTTGTTCAAAGCCGATATAATCTTTTCTAGATGCACGGCATTTTTTAAATAATATAAAATTTCACATTAATTTTTTTCGTCAACTGGTGTATCTTTCCCTTATCTACCTTAGTGTTCTAAACGTTGATTGCCTGTCTTGAAATTAGCTCTTGTTAAGGTATGATACCTTTTCGAGTATTAAATAATTAAAAGGAAGTTAAAGGATTTTGGTCGAACTATCAACGGATTTTGGGACTTTTTCTTTGCTCTTTTTTAGAGAGAAAAGTTCTTAGATTCAACAAAGATAACGTCGTAATGGGATAAATTAAAGCTTCAATCTAAAAAACTATTTTAATATACACGCAATGACGAGCGAGGAAAAATATCGTATAAATGATTTATAGCCTCATGTTTGAGAAAATATACCATGTTTAAAAATGGTAAATATGGACCAAAAATTGTCCATTTTATTTATATGTAAATGACCACCACCTTGCCAAAAATAGTATGAGAGGTCTGAAACGATGCCAATATGGATTTTTTATTTCTATTGCTAATGTTAAATAGTATTTCAAAAAAAAAACACTCATTAATAGTCATAGCATAAACATTCCTTATTCGTCAAAATTTCCATTTTTTATGAGTATTATTTATAAAAATACATAAATGTATGTTTAAAAAAATGCATTTTTGCATAATATATGCATTTATTCACGCTTTATGCAATTTTCTTTACAAATCAATAAGATATAATGGTTCTTGAATTGAATTATTTTCCTTTAATTATATTAAATAGCTTTTTCAATTATCATATAATGTACATTGCAAAAATGTTAAGGATATCATGTATCGTCCATAAAGATCTCAAATTAAAAAAAATCTAGTACATATCAATTCAGCAAAGAAATGATTCCTTGAGAAAATTGAGTCTTCCTTATTGCCAAAGTGTATATTTAGTATTGACAGGCAGTGATACGTAGTAACACGTTGCTTTTTATTATATTTTGCATAGATTTCAACTTAAATTGAAATTATGACAACGAGTTATTAGTTATAGCACATAGGCTGAAAGGTACCGGGCTTAACAAAAAACAAAAACAAAAAAACACCTTAAGATAGGGGCTAAATTAAACTTTTTTTAAGTTAAATGTAGGTTTTGAACTATGGTTACAATTCTTTGGTATCTTAATTCATCCAGAATTTGAATATAAAACATGTTATGGAGCAAAATATTTCTTGAAAATATTAGTAAAGCATGTAAAAAGCTCTTTTTTATACTTACTGTGTGTCAAAGTCGAGTATCAAGTCTTTTCTCGTAAGTCCTGGAATATTTCCATATAATATAGTTCGAGTTTTTAGAAAATAAAAGATATTTTAAGAAGACTACTTTATATTTGGTAAAAAATTAAAAGGACCTACGAGTCAAAGTCGAATCACGAGTTTTATCTTTCGAGTTCAAATCAAATCGTAAGTCTTTCATTGTGTGATCCATTTGAGTCACAGTCTTCAAAATATGGACCCAAGTCCAAATAAATTTTAGATCATTTTTTTGTTGTTTATACTCGCAACATCGGTAAATATTTAGACTTTTGAAATCTTTGTGTTAAATTATGAGTGAAATTAATTGATATATTAACATACCTACGAAAATGCATAAATAAAACGGATAATCATCAAACATTATACAATAATCATATTAAAATATCAATGTGACAGACAGGAATGTTATTTATCATTCCCCTCTCCACGTCTTTAAATGTATTTTCTAAAAAAAAAAAAAAAAAACATTATCTGTTATAGTCTATCCCTGGAAAGTTAATATTTAATAATGATAGTATGTAGTACTAGCTTAGACGACAACCTAACGATTACTTAATAGTCTCAAGGCTACGGAATGACGAACAAAAATTTCATTTATTCATGTATTGGTGAAGAATACCTTCGTATATATATATATATTCAACATACATACTTCCATTATAGGTAGATATTATAATAATTATTCAAAAAACAGGGAGGAAAAAGGTACTAATCATAACGAAAGAAGGATACCGTTAATTTCTTATGTACTGTTTGTTTTTCTATTTATATATAGGGGGAGTAAACATAAAACCAATCTATAAATAAATCAAGAAATGGAGATATGTTAAATTAATATTGCTTTATTTTCATCATAAAATATAACATACGTCTTAACAATTTATCGACATATTTTTATCAATAATAGGTTTTTTATTCACATGATTACATCAAAATGAGATAGCTAATAATGTAAACAATAGTTGAATATCATTATTGTGTTTATGTGACCTAATATACTTCCGAAATGGCCTTTCAAATCATATACATCAATTTTTCATTCATTCATTCATATTGACATTTTTTTTTACTACTTTATGTACAATTTTTGGCACCTCTAAAGGATTAGTGAGAATAATCCTTGTTCAATTTTGTATTTATCGGAAAAGTATAAGATGTCATTAGGATGAAGTATATTTTAAGGAAACAGTGTCAAATCTAAGCTTTTTTGTCATACTCTTTCTAGAGTTTAACTTTGAAGTTCCATTTAAGTATCAGAAGAGATATTATTATCTACTTAACCATATCAATACATGTAAATAGTTGCATAAATCTCCTAATTTTCAAGCATAGTAATACCATCATGACATTAATAAGTGATAAGGTTTGGCCACATTATGAGATTAAACAGAAAATGAGTGCGTTCATGATTTCTGTTCATTTTTGGTATTCAAAGCGGGAAAAAATTGAACGATTACTAAAAAAAATAAACGGTATTAGTTTAGCATTAAAAATTTTATTTTTTTTCATCAAAAACATTTTTTTATAAAATATCTCAATGAAAAGTTGATGAAAGTTATTTCTTTTTTGCCACAAGATTCTGTATGTTATTATAAAGTTTGTTGCTATAGCTTCTGGAATTTGGGGTCTTCAATCTCCCTGACATTACTAGTTAAAGTCTTTACTAAATCACAATATAAAATATATGTATATATGCCTGTGCAATCATCAATCAATCTTCACCGATTTTTTTAGGACTAATAAATATCTTCATTATGTGTAAGTGAAGACCATTGGAAAACTACTATTGACCATGAAAGTTATAATATATTTAAAGTTTTACTACACTAACTCAATTTGTAAATTAAAGTACTTGACTATTATATTTGTCAAAAGAATTAATTCTAGAGGGCACTCCAAAATTTTTAATCAATAACAGGGAAATTATGTGTTTCATAATCGACTTTACTTCTCATATTAAGGGCGGGTCCAAACCTATTTAATCGACAATGAGTAATATGTGACTGCCTAACCTTTCCTTTTATTAATTTGTCGACTCGCGTCAATCTTTAATAACTTCACTCATAAACAATATTTAAGTGACGAAGCTTTACTTGAGATAACTGTTATATGAATATTTAATAACAGCTGCAACCAGGTGATGGTATGCTTGTTTTACCTTTTGTAATTCCATAACACTTTCAATTTATATATGTTTATTCAAAACAAAAGGTTACCCTTGACGCTGACATAAAACCATACGACAATAGTACGACAATAGTGCTCTGGAGGAATTTCTATTTATCTATGTCTCTACTCCACTTAATGAACTCAATTCAATACACTCCCACAATATTATATTTCATCATATCAGGGAAAAATTATGATATTTCAATGAATTTAAATAAAAAAATTTAAGTATTTCGAAGAAAAATAATTAATTCTTATCAAAGTTAATGACTGCAAATATTTTGATTCAAATAATTTATGTATTCCTAATATTCAGTTACACTTTTTCTTCATGTCTACGAAATATGACACCATTATCTTTGTTAAACTTTATAAAAATATTAATTTAAGAATGTTTTGAAGCACCTGGCTTAAGGATTTAATTCCATGTTCGTCTAGTTTCGATATTGAGTGGAAAATAAACGTTGTTCATTCTTTATGTTCACTTTTGAACGGCTGAATACTAAATAATTGAGCCATTAATGGATAAAATATATGAACGGTGTTGATTTAGCTGTTCATTTCTTCTTTGTATTGTTCTTCAAATATATTTTACCTAAGGAACAAAGCTAACACCAAGTAGGGAGTTAATAATTTTTGTTCCCTGCTGTTATAATGATTTTCAGGAATCAGAAATCATTATTTTCCAAACCAAGGTCTATTCTTGAAAATTATATTTATAGATTTTAGCAGAAATCACAAATAAGCCCAATTTCTTAATCTAAACTGCAGAAGTCTCCTTTTTTCTCCTCATGTTAAATTGTTCTTCAAATTTTCTGACGATCAATTTTAATTGGCTACAATAATAATTTTGGTCCGCTAGGATTTATTGATGGGATTATGAATTACTCTGTAACGAACTACGCATCCTCCATGACCTTACAAGGGTTATTAGGAGAAGGGAGGCACATTTTCATTTATCACGTGGAAAAAGGATAAAATGATGTCATCTATCGTTCCTCAAAAGTGGCATCTTCCATGGGAAAAGTTTTTCTATACCTACTAAATTTGTGCAAAAATTAAGAGGATGTTTTTCATCTTTTTTTTTCTTTTTAAATGGACGAATGACCGAAATGAAATTAACGAATGAGTGCTTGAGATTGCTGTGAATTTCGGGGTATTTAAATCAAACCTGCTCTGAGTAGTTAAAACAAGAGTAAAAACTTTTCCATCCATCACCAATTCTCCAGGGTCCGACCTAAGCTATTGCGAGGCTCCTTTCGAAACCGATTACGCAAAGCCTAAATTCCAATCTGGGTAGGGATATGGATAATTAATCATTTGATCAGTAGCATAATAAAAATATTTTTCGAACTGCCTTTTTTTAGAAGTGCCTATTTGTTAAAGGTTTGTTTTATTAAGATTCTCTATTTTTTATCAAAACACGTTTTTTAATGAAATGATTTATTTCACCTTTAAGAAAGACCAAGCTTTTTTATATAAAATGTGTCCATACTTAATTTATATAATTCAACTATTTTTTCTATATTCAAAAATGACCAATTCTTGAAAATAAATTCATAATGTATTTTTTCAAGTGTCGGCTTTGGATACTCCCTATCTTAATTACATTATCTATTTTTTTTTTTTGCAAGGTCCACATATTCGACATCATAATCCTTATAGCATGTTTGAAAAAGACAGGTGAGAGTGAGTCCTTTGCAACCGCCTACAAATTAAGGTTTTTATAGTGAGTAAAAATTACATACAATAACTACATTTTATTTGTAACTTTGCCATTAATTTATTGACTTACGTGGGCGTTTTTGTAAAAACTATGAGGTTATACTTATGCCACTTCCAAACTGATTTCTGTATATCTGTGTATATTTAGGCTTATAAATGAAAGTAAACTCTTTCAAAAGGCAAAACCTGGGTGGTAAATTACTTTCTTATAAAATATTTTGGAATTTCCATTGTGTGAGTAATTTGCTACGATAATGATAGTGCATCCGGCTTGTACCAGTAAAAATTCTTTATTTCGTTTGTTTACCCGTTAATTTATATATATAAAAAAACGGACTTCATTATTACAAAAAATTACTTTTTGCTTTTAAATCTGTTGTTATTTAATATCCCGATATCTTCAGGTACATTCTATCAATTTGTTCACATCTCATATTTTATCTTTTTATCTCGAAATTGGAGACATCAATAGCTAATACTTGAAATTCAAACATCCCAAACTTTTTACTAATAATAAAATAATAAATTTTGTAAAGCAAAAAATATACTATTTGAGTAAGAGGAGAAGGGTTTCGCATTTTTAGAGATGTTCTTTGGAGGATTGTTAAAGTAGGTAAATGAAAGGTTTCATTATGTAAAGGGAAGAGATCACATCTCATTAAGTAAAGCACTACAACGTTTTCTTCATTCTACTTTGAACCATTACCGTATAATTAAAGGATGAACGTATAGGAATCATGGAGAGGAACTTCTATGTCATCAAATCCATTAATTCCTTAAACAGAAAATTAGTATTAACATATATAAATAGAAATATTTATTAAAAGCTTCAAAAAAACTGCACGTCTAGTCCAACGTGGAAACTTCTTCGATCAATTAGGATCACTTCAGTCGAGATCCGTCTCCTTATACTCGAAAAATTTACTCTACGCTTTGAAAGTGTATTTCCTTATGAAGAAAAGGTTACAATAACTTAATTTCAACTATATTCTGTCTTCAATTTATAGATAAAAACAATTGAATATCTTACCTGGAGATTCAATGTGCTTTTCCTGGAAATATATTCAAAATCACAAATTATATTTTATTTTTCCTAGGCTTAAATCACATGAAATACTCCCCTTTTTATGTATAATTAGTTCTTTAAGTATATATAATCAATTAAATAAAAAAAATTCTTTATTCAATTAAATTATCTTTACTGTCAATACAAAGAAAATGTTAGTGATTTGATGGAAAATTTATATATACTACTTGTGAAAAATAATACTTGATAAAATCTATATGGGAGTAGAAAAAATCCTTTTTTTTTAACATTAAAGGGTGAGAAATACACAGATTAAGGGAACTTAGAATGCATTATAATTTTTGAAAAATTACAAAGTACTTAATATTTCCATTGATTATGCTCTGATTATTTTGAAAGGTCAAATCATAAAAGAAGATATACCTATGACGACAAAGGAATTTCAATTGGCAATTTGGCAAACCCTGTAGTAAATTAAAATATTCAGAATTTTGCACTCAAGAGTAGTAAGAGCTACATGTATAAAACTTTGTATTATAATTTTAACGTCAGATAAAGAAAATATGTTGATTGGTTTACTTTTTATTACACCATCAGATTCAATCTTTATATTTGATTTATGAAGCTTTAAATTGTTCCAGTTATGGAAATTTATCAGTTTTTTATTCTTTCAAACTGATGATAATTTTTGACTTTTAAATGTAATTAGGGGCCCAGGCAAAAGGATGAATCAGTATATTCCTTGTTGAAAAAAATTGATAAAAATCATTCCAGCTTGTTTTTGTATTGACGACAGGTCACACTGTAGAAAAGACCGTAAGTATTTTCTAAGCAGTCACTTATCTTTATCAATTGATTATGTACATATTCACACTCATAAAAGTAATATATATTCATTAAAACAAACTTGTTACTAATGCCATGCGGTGTTCTCTTTAAGAAGTACCTAATGAAATTTTATATTTTTTTGTAAATAAGAAACCTACTTATAGACGGGTTTGAAAATCTATGAGGATAAAACTCTAATCATGATTTTTGAATAAATAGAAAGATAAAACAAAAATATTAGAAAATTACTTCTAATTTTTCAAGGATAAGGCGTTTTCACAGTTACACAAATCGTTTCTCTTTGTTCAGAAAAAAAAAAAACTTACTCTTAATAAAAATAGGTGAGGTTACAAAAGCAGAAAGGAAAGAAAAAAAGGAATTTAATTGGTTTTACAATAAGTTTCATGTACCTTAGACTGTCTCATTTTTAGGCGAATACTTTTCCGCCTGCAGTAAGACTTCTTCTCCTATAAATAATCAAAAAACTGATTTTGGCAGAGTATGAGACCTATCAAGCAGTTTATGGTATGGCAGAGGCCATTTTAATTTGAGAAATATTGTATTTTTTGATAAAAATTTCTTGTTGAAGGTCCCTTTTGGATCGTCTCAAACTATGAGTGAAAATTTGTAATTTTGTTTTTTGGTTTATATGTACAATTTTGTCAATGTAGTTTCCCAGTTTTATCAAAGATAACCCAACAAAATTAAAACCTAGTTGAAATAATAGTTTTTTAATTTAAAGGAGGAACATTAACTTTGATAAAACAAGATAATTCCAACATCTTAGAGCCCTTTAATTATAAGGTAAACAATATTTTATACAAATGAACCATATATTAAAAGAATATAAATTATTAAAAACAATATAAATGGTAATATTTTGCTCATATTTGGGGGTTTTAGGTAATTTTGCTTGAAAAAATTTTGTCATTGCTATTTTTGCCTCTTGGAGATTTTGCTGAATGGGATCTTTGCCGCCTTTTCATTTTTTCATATTGCATGTTTGAACTTTTCCTTTAGTCGATACTGTTGTTACGTTTCTTTTTGTCTATCTATGGAACTTGTTAGGTTTTTTCAATCCTTAGCTAAGATCTAGAAAGTGAATAATGTGTCGCCTGTCGTTGAGTCCTTTACAAATAGACTGATGATCCCGTATCTGTGGCTTCATACTCCTTAAAAAACTCAATTCCTTCTTCATTTCCTTATTTCTTCATCTTCTAATCTACGACAACTTAGATTTTTATTATTTTTTTTTTTTTTCAATACCAACAAGGCTGTTGGCTGTTGGCATTTCCATCTGGACTACCTAACAATTTTAAGAGGTCAATTCCATCCCCATAGACCCATAAACTTGCAGCAAAATATGGCTTACTTCTGGCCAGCTTCCACCTTTGACCTCAACTTCCTGTACATTGCATGTGCAGACCGTAGAAAAATGTCTGCCGTACCTCTCATCCAAATTTAGACTCACTCCAAGCTGTCATCATGATAGTGGAGTATACAATAGAATTAGCATTCCTCGTCAAGAGCTGCCAATCTGTTCACCAGCGTGTTAAGGCATTTATTGCCTGTGCTATAAGGTATAGTGAATAAAACATATGGCTATATAGAGTATTTAAACATATCACTATTTTGGGTTGGAGTTGTTTATTGATTGTCATGCTTCTGCAAGTTTTGAGTCCCCACTTTGTAATATCTGAATATAAAAAGGCACAAAATCTCTATGAGGCAAAGATGTACGCAGCAAAATTCCTGGTGGGGAAAATTATTGCTGCTAAATTACTGATATTAGAGACATTATAAGAGGCCTAAAATGACCAATTTCCACCCAAAATCTATTTTTTTTAAATTAAGATGTTTTGTAGCTCCCCAAAAATTGCCTGAGTGGCATCAAACTTTGTCAAAAACGTTTTTTGATTCTCTCCAGAAAAAAAAGTTTCTTGTGCAGCGAAAAAAAATATTAGGCCAAAAACGGGACAGTCTAATGTACCTTAATCAACACATACATAGGTAAGTTGTTTTTATAAAAATTGGGTGTATATGTATGGGTACAGAAATACCATCTAAAAGGAATACGTCTTCTCCTTTTTCTTCAATCTTCAATTTTGATCAACCTTGATTATTACCTATGATGCTTGAAGTAAAAATAAGATATTTTTTATGTTAAAATTAACTGTTCACGTATTGTAACTGTACGGTTATAATATTTATTTTACTATCGTTCCTGGGATAGTTAATGAGATATGAATAAAACTTTATGAAGGATTTTTTTTTTTTTTTAGAAAGTAATGAGACAATTGGAGTAGAAAAAAAATATACTGTACATTTTATTTGAATCACCTTTAACCCTACGTTACATCCCTTCAAATCATAACGCGAGTTATGAACACAACAAAGACCATCGGGTTCAAATTATAGTGAGGAGGACACATCTTCTTACTTCTTAGCCTCTCGAGTATCCTGGCCGTCATAACTTCTGTGAGAAGGTAATGTGGAGGTTCTTGTATGAGAACAATTCCATGTCGTACTTCTCGCCCCCCCCCCTGATGATCCTAGAAGCTACAGAGAAGTCGTTGCCGAGGCAATTCATCGAATTGTTGGGTCCTCCTTGATCTTTTTCTCTAAGCTATACAGGAATTCCAAATCCCTCCTTAAATTGTTCCCTCCATTTTCTGCTATGAGTTAAAGGTCTCTTCTCATCATTCTTCGTCTTGGGTACCTTGAAAACCAGGCTCCTGGAGCACTTCACACCTCGACACATCAACTTCAGCATCTAGGAGATCTGAGGGGTACTGCCTTTTGGCTCTTTGCACACCCATGATGAATAGATGACAAAATGTTATTGTTTGTTTATGCACAAGATGGCTGAATCAGCACGTTCTAAAATACTCACTAAACCTTCTCATTTAAATGATCAAATAAACATATATTAATAGTCAACGTTTTGCTACCCAACTGCGTATATATATTTATTGATCCCTTCGGAGTTTGGTGAATTTGTCTCCCAAGATTACACCAGAGCTATTAAAAAATCGAAAACGCATTTTTGTAAGTTTCATAGCCTAGTTATTTGTCATAGTACCTTTATCTCAATACGTCTTTTTTCGGCTCTTTAACCATGAATGCACTCCTTTACAAATATAAAAACATACTTATATTATAATGGTATCTTTTTAAGGGTTCTTTCTTCTTCACGTATAAAGACACAATAAAAAATGTATATTGTATATGTAAGAAAAAAAACCAAATTACTTTTGCAAAATCATTATGTTCTTTGTCTCTTTTTCCCCATTTGGACAACGCTGCAATTTTTGTTTTAAACATTAAAATACAATAAATATGATTATATTAGGAAAATTACAGTAAAAAATGTGTAACTTATTTCAATAAATAAATAATTTGCCTCCCAGATTTAACTACTTTTTCTTCAATCGTTATGTCCATGAGCTTTTGTCCGTTTAACACTGTGTAAAAACGTTATTTTTTCTTCACCTTAGTATATGAATGACCTAATTTCTATTTTTCAGGAAAATTAGTCGAAACATTCAATTATATGGGATCTTTCTAGCTGAAAATTCCAGAACAGATATTCTAAAGGTTTTTATGCAGTACTTTTTCAAGGTGCTTGTCGATTTTTCATATGCGACCTAATGTCAATTTAATTTCACTTCTTGCCTATCTTTGAAAAACATCCCAAATTTTAATGCAATAATTAAAAGGCAGTATTATCTCTTTTGTTGTAGAAAAGTACTTTTTCTACTAGGGGCAATCCAAAAACTAATTTTCGTCTATATTAAGACTCTTTTATCTATTTTTGGAGATGACACAGATCATTAAAATTTGAGAAATAAAGTATTTTTGTGTGGAAATTCGCCATTTTGCCTTTGTATCGTTTCAAATAAGATTTTATGAGTCAAAAAAAAAAATATTTTTCTTTTTTTCTGGTAATTGGTTGATATATAAAGCTTATTATGCAGCTTACTATAATATTTTAAGGGGTCTAAGATGTGCCCAATTATATGTGCGATTTTGTAATTTTATCAAAGATTGCAAAAAAAAAATTATTCATTTCTGATTGATAGTTATTGGACAAAAAGGGGTGAAGGGGATAATTTTTCATCAAGCAAGGAAGCAAAAAATCCTTCAGCACATCTTTGACCCTTTAAATTATTAAAAAAAAGGTATTCTTACTGATAAACCAAATATTTAAAAAAAAGTACTATTTCAAATTATTCAAAGCAATATGAAATATGTACGATAAAAGTGTGCCATAATTCTTAATTAATGCCTAATTAAAGTACTTATTATTTTTGTAAACATGGTGGTTAAGATTGATATCTATGATGATATCATATATAGGAATGATTGTTCTATAGGATTGTTTTTGTGTCTGGTATCGGATGGCTTAGACGGGCTCTCAAAATTTGGACAACTACTATATTACTAATTTTATGTAAGATATTTTACATGTAAAAATATAAAGCTATATTATCAACTGTTGCTATTCATTAACTTTCAAAGTTGAGTATCAACCATACTTGAATAAATATAATCATTCTCAATCATAATTATCAATTTCAGTCTATGTAATGAAAATTGATCGTCATTATGAAATAAGGATATATCAATAGATTTTTAGAAAAAAGGGTCCTTATCAAGGCCAAATTAAGTCTCTTAAAACAAATACAGATTTTAAGTTATAGAAAAATATCTTGGGTATTTTATTTCAAATCATAAATTTGAATAAAAAGGCAAAAATTAAGTCGAGTATGTCTATGACATATTGGGCTGAGTGAATATATAAAAATAAAAAATAAATTTGGATTTTCTTCTTTGATTTAATTTTTGTTCAAAATAGTTTTTATGTTGACACTCCATTAACATAGATACGAAAATTTAATCTTATTCTTATCCCTTCTTTGAAAGTAACTTAAAAGGATATACAAAGAAAAAGAGAGAAACTCAAACAGAAAAGAGAAAATGCTCAATATTAAAGTCATAGTTATACACACATATATTATACATAATAATTGTATAAAAAATAAAAATAAAAACTTTCCAAAAAACAAAAAGTTGAATTAAGACAAAATTCACATAATACATATAATTTATATGTATTAACATGCAACTATTAGAAGAACAATTGCAAATAATGATGAAGAAAAAAATGAATTAAGGTCACGAATATTTTTCTTTTTGGATAAAGGTATTGAGGCCCATTATATCTCTTTAAACCTTTGTTTCTCCATACTTTATTGCAATATATATGCACAATTCTTTAGAAAGATTGCATTGGTCCTATATATAAGACTTAAAATCGGTCTTGTCCTATGTCCTGTCCCTCTGATTGGTCCTTGAAAAGTTCCCTAATGTTAGATGTTAATGTTATTTATCCTTTTCATTAATATTACCGTAATATATAAAATTCAAGTCAATACTTTTTTTATATTGCAACCTTTCCTCCGAAAAAAGAACAGAAAAGAGGACAAAATCAGTTGATAGATAGCCTATTCTTTTTCCAAACTATAAAACTATTATTTAATTATTACCTCCGCCAACGAAGTTGAAAGAGGGTTATGTTTTGCCAATGTTTGTTAGTCAGCAGGATTTCGACAAAAGTTATAGATTGACTTTGATCATAATTGCTACAAAAATTATACATGGTAACAGCCTCTTCAATTTTAAGAGGTCAATTGTAAAGGTCAAAGTAATATAAAAAGCAAATAATTGCATTATCAACAATAACTTTAGAAGAAATTGAGATAACATTTCTTAATTTAATTTTGTAGTTTGAAATCGTTTTCACAACTTTTAAATAAAAACCAATTGAAGAACAGAAATACAGATTAGGAGAAAAGAAGCTGAAAAATCAATAGCTGACAAAATAACACGGTGTACTTTTTTTCTTTTTTTTTCTAATTTTTCCGAACTTTAGATTTATTATATAACAATTTTTGGTGTTTTTTAATAGCTTTTAATTTCAATTAAATGAAATCCTTGGAATCTACATACATTTGATCCCCAATTCTTTTGTAAATGCTCCTTAATATTTAATTTGACTATATACAATCATTTACTTATTTTGCCTTAATAAGGATTAATTCATATATTTATCCGTTTGCATCCACATTTATTGAATTTGACTAAGAGGTTAGTTAAAAAGTCGGTTCTTTGTTTTTCCTATTGATTTTTAGGAATATTCTTTTTTTCAAATGATAGGACTGAGGTGTACAACGGTAGTTACAAAATTAAAAATAATGTAGCTATTATTTTATATAATACATGCAATCTCATCAAAAACTGATAGGCACTAATTTCCTTCCCAAAATTTGCATAGAGTATAAAATATTTCATATATAAAATAAAAATAACAAATTACATCTTGTTCAAACCCGAAACTCATATCGGGTAAATGACGTGTAGTATAACTAAATCCCTTATTTTTAATTGATTTACTTATAATTTTGCAATTTTTTGTTCCATTAACGTTAATTTCTTTAGAAATCAAAACAGTGATCGACGATTTTGATTATTTTATCCACATTTTTGACCATTGGCCTTGCAAACCCTGGTGCATCGGTGACATCAATATTACTAAAAAGGAATGGACGAAACCAAAATTGTGCGTGATGGATTTCTACAGCTTTAAGATTATAACCACTATAAAAATTTGCAGTCTCCTGTCTTTATTAAAGAGAAAAATTGAATATACGGCGGATTTTCTCGCTGCTTCTGTTCAATTTTGACGCGCACTCCAGCAATCACAAAACTTTAAAAAAAGCATATGCCTAATATAGTTGTTTCAAACGCATGTTGAAAAAATGCGTTTTGTCAACTTTCTAAATGTTTTATCAGTATAAAATTACAAATATTACTTTTCTTTTAAACAGACAAACCATTCAAGTCAAAGGTCATATTGATTAATTATCAATTAATACATTCTTTCTGTTAATTCCTTTGACTAGTAAAACGAAAGTAGCATATCACAAGTTTATTTCCATTGATCTTTTATAATGAAAGGAAATATGTAGAGACAGCTGATTATTTAAAAAACATATTTCATTTGGTTGTAGGCGTTCTATTAAATTTTCTTGAACAAGTTGTGGTATTTAAGAATTATAAATATAGTTTAAAACATTCATTTGCCTAATGAAATTTTACTCGACCCCGAGTTGCCCTTTCAAATAAAATCAATACATTTGTCATTTATTGATTATTGTAAAGTTGATTTTTTGCTACATTAAGTGCAATTTGCAGCACCTTTCAATAATTTATCTGAAAAGTTTGTCGATATAAATTGTCGATAATTTATTAAAGTATACAAATGTAATCCACAACCATCTCTAAAGTTTCTTTTTTGTTGACATTCGCATTATGTTGTATATTGTAACATATATAATTGTATTGTTCTATATAAAAGTGTGTTCGAATTTAGATTACGGCTAGTTCGAAAAAGTGGTGATATAGTAAAGAACCGTTAGACAATTTCATCACCGTACATGTCTTCTTTACGTAACATATCTTGTTCAAAGTTGGAAAGGAGACCAAAGTTATTTAATCACACAATAAAGTAAAAATAACGCATTAATAATTTCTTTTTTTTCATTAATGTATTATTTTAGACTTTATTCTAACTTATAAAAAATATTTTAAGATTTTTTCTGAAGCTACCCTATGGAGCAAAAGATGAAAATGACATAATAAAAGTTTGACCTTTCTAAATGAAAATGTTAAAAAAGAATTGTGTTATAAGCCAATCATCAAATTTTCCACTTTTTGTTCCATAGGAGAATGAATTTAAAAAAAAAAAACCTTTCTTTACTTAAAAAAAAAAAAATATTTGTCGAAATTATTTTATGCAAAATATCTAAAAATGTCTTTTAAAAAAATAGTTGTATGTTTTCATAGTTTGATCAAGATGTGCAACCTTTAGATGACCTACTACGACAATGCAATGTTGCATTGCCAATTTTCATAATGTATTACACTTTTTCCGACTAGCCATAATCAAAATTTGAAGAAAAAATCGTCTGATTGTATAATTATGAGGTACAAGTTGCAACAAAAAAAATGAAATACTGAACTTACAGAACTTACTGTAAGGATAATACAATAATTGTTTATTAATTGAATGGTTGACACTCTAATGATGTAATTCTTGGTTTAATTGATAAAAAATTACAAATTGATGTGTATTCTATAGTATATAATATAATTCAAATGCCGACAGTTAAATTATCCATATATACGTAATAAACAAGCAGTTTTAATAGACCACAATGAAAATCTTGCATCATTTAGTAGTTGGTAATTAAAATGACGCATCATGTTGTAAAAATATCGAGTTATGAGACCTACAAATTGTACCCATCTATATTGTACATCCTGAGTATACAAATTGGAACTGATTATAACCCCTCCACTTTTGAATGGGCACTAAAAATGTATCAAATCTTTTTTTTTTTAATTATAAACATAAACAAATATTAGCTTAAATAATTATATGCTCTTCACATATTTAAATTGGGTACTTAAAATTTCTAGTATTATTTATTTACAATTTCATCTTCATTGTTTTTAATTACAAGTTTTCATTTTGCAACCAAACGACCGTTGAGACAAAAAAACAGATTTTTCTTATACCCAATTTACAGCTGCCTCTATGTGGCCCTCCTCCAGCCCTGACCACAACCCCTCGTTTTTGCAGTGTGGAGTATCTTTGAAAAGAATGTCGGCTATACATCTCATACAAATTTTCTTCCACCATAATAGCGTAGTAACGCCTTATACCCTGCTTTCATCGTCAAGAAATGTAATCTGTTAGGTGACATGTTGAGGCTGTTATTGCATGTAAAGGAGGACATATTGAATGCAAAAAAAAATTAAATACAATATTTAAAGATATAAAAAATTGCTTATTAGTTGTCTTTTCTTGATTCCTTAAAATCCTTTAGACAATGTCAAAAAAGGTGAATACGCAGTATCCCAAGAAGTATCTTTCTGATATTGAGTTAATGACTTAGTTTAATTTTTTTTTGTTTAAAGATCAAATCTTCGGCAGAAATTTTTTTCAAAGCTTTTTTAATTGGTCAAATGGAGTTGCACTGATTAAGTATAAGTAAATATTATAATATTGCAATTACTCTATTTGACATAGAAATAGTCTAGAAAGTTCATATGCATAATATATATAAATAACCTTTATGTTGGAGCGACGAGAATAAATCTACGTACATTGAATGTAAGTAAATAATTCCTCACATGCGCTTTCTTTCATTGAGCTACGTGGCTCCGTATATTCAGTTCATTCTAAATGCTGTATAGTTACGTATTTTGGATATTAAAATAGAAATATTCAAGTGTTGCCAAAAATAAATCTGGAAACTTTAAAGTTTTAAGGTCTTTAAAGATTTTTTGATTGTATTCAAATTTTGAAGCTCAATTTTTAAATTATTTTTCGACTTTGAAGGCACTGTTTTTATTTTAAAAATGTTTTAAAACCACTTTTTATATACATTTGCATCAAGTATTTTATCAAATTTATATTCCCTCATAGAGACTATATTTATATAACACATTATATGAAAAGATGAATGCACATTCAAGATTAAATTAAGATAAAGTCGCTTAAAATTTATGCAATAGTGTAAATTATGTGCTTTGTGCCGATAAAAATGATGCCAAACGAAGCAACAAATAAACAGTCACTATCCAATATAAAAAACAAAAAACAATGTTTCATATTTATCCTTCACAACTACCTTAAAAATTTTGATTTATTCTTAAAACATTAATTAAATTACTGAAACTTTATAGTATTTATTATTTACCAGAGGTGGGAAAGGTCCTTGTACTACGGTATAAGTGTTATCTCAAGTATTTGCTCACAAGTCCAAGTTAAATCAAAATCCTTGAATATTTTCATCTAGTCTAAAATTTATTTGTAGTTCTTTTAATGTCAATATATATTGTATAGTGTTGAGACTTTTTTTGAGTTCAGAATAAAATAGCTTTGGATTTGCCAGTTTCTTCTACATACAAAGATAACCTGAAGATTGAATACAATATTTCCAAAATCAAAGAAATAATATATGATATGAAACATAAACTTATGATTATTCCACCAAGATTGGATAAGTAGGATTTCCGTCCAATTTTTATCCTAGAGATCCTCTTTTTTCCAGTCAGAAATGGCATGTACATGAAGGGATCAAATAACTATTTTTTGATATTTTTTTTGCAAAATAATTAGATATTCTGTTTCTTAATTGCTTTAATTATAAGTATTTAAATTAGAGATGCATTCATAGGCAGAGGTTAACAAAGTATGCATTTGAAGATCAAGCTCTTTTTGTAATTAATACCTTATCAAAACTTTTTATTCACTAAAGCTGACATCAGTATTTGTTTATTATTGAAGAGAGAACAATAAGTATAAAATAATCGCTGGAGCATGAAGATGAAAAGTAACTCTTAGTTATGATTTGTTATCTTGCCGTCGGATCTAAGGACAAGATGATTATTAACTACTGTACACCACTAGTTGTTTTTTTTTTGAGAGGGAAGAAAAATAAATGAACACAGATGTAAGAATCCACTTGTCACCTTCATGTTCGAACATTCATCTAGATTAAGAAATAATAACATATATTAATTTGTACTTATCTAAAAAAACAACTCTGAAATTGTTACTAATATGTTGTTAAGTTCTAAAGTAATCAAAAATAATATGAAATCATGCTTAAGTCGAGCCACAAGTCTCCCGTCTTCAATTGATCAATTTTATTTCCCAGGAACTAACTGACTGACAATTTTTATTAAGTAGCACTACTCTAATATTTTGATATTTTTAAAGGAATATAAATATATATATATTTTTTTTTGTTATTATTTTTTGTTAATAACAATTTGTATTAATTTATTTTCAATCAAATGTAATTAGGAGTTAAGGCACCTATATGAATAACTTTACTCATTAAAACAAAGAATAAAATTAATAGCAGACACTTTATCCTGCTTAAGTGAGTCCTATTTTTCATATGTGAGACTACCTCCATAGATCATTCTATCCAAAAGCAAAAAAACAGAAGAAAAAAGAACAAACTCGTCCTTAGAACTAAGATTAAAGTCATAAATTATATCGAAAACTTTTAAAGGTTGGGCTTTGTTTCCATACCCAAAGTTTAAAAATAAAAAGAGTGTTATTAACTGCCTTTAGCATATGGATAGCAAATCAGAACAATTTAAACCTAGTTGTAATTTATTGCCTATCAGGTATGTTATGTGTCTATTCTTTTGTTCTCATCTAAAAAAAAAGAGTATGCTAACATCATGAACTATTGTGTATTTTGACAATTATATATTCAAGATAATAACCCTCCGTTTCTTCTCTTCAATTTATAATATGAGTACTTGGCTGGGATGTTGAGACACTTTGACGTTAAAATAGACAATTAAGTAACAAATATATTTATTTGCCCTTAATAGTTATTATCTATGATATCTAGTATTTAAGCACCAGTTATAATATTAACGTTTGCAGACCCATTATGTATCCAAAGTTATTTATTTGCTAAAAGAGAAGAGGGTACAAAGTTGTTTTGGATAAATGTTGATATGAAGTAGCTTAGATCATATTTAAGCTCGCTTTTGATGAATAACTATTAACTATGGTTTGACTTGCTAGCTATTAAAAAACAAAAGAATAAAAAATTCGGTTTAAGAAAAAGGGCAGTAACCAATATTGAATTGATGGTACACTGGTGTTCCCTAGGAGCAAAACTGTTATATATATTTTATTTCGTTTGTGTTGACGGTTTTTTTTTCTTTTTAATAATGAGTCAACCAATAGACAAACTATAAATTCTTCTGTATTTTCTCCATACAATCCTCGGAACAATGCAAGTAAAGGAAAATATATTCCAGTAAAAGTTCCTAATTTAAGCATAAGGAACCAGAAAAATCTATGTTCTTATTATTTTTTCCCCATAAAGTGTTTTAAAACATTATACTGCATATATTTACATCAATTATTGGATTATATAATAATAATAATCTTGTTTAAATCCTCATATTATTCACTTTAGATATTCTTGAGCCCTTTATTAGTACTCAACTATGACATTAATGACTATCTCCATATACAAAATATATTAAAATGATTGATAACAAAGCTCAATAAAAGGAAGGATGATGCACTCTGAATATCTATAAAGAAAATTGCAAAAATAAAATGATTCATTGAGTTGTCTGATTTTAGCTTATTTGTCATTTAGAGCTTATATGTACATTGTAGAAATTATTGTATATTTATTGTTATTATGTAGCTGTTTTTTTTTATCTTTGTGCCGGTCAAACATTAAAGTTCAAAAAAATATTTATTGATTAGTTTTATTGATTTGTAGCAGCAGATGCTATTAACAAACTGTTAGATATCTTTTTTTCATAAACAAGCAAAATAATAAAAAATGCATGTTTAACAATAACAAACATATGCATACATAACGTGTCATACCATTGCCTTAACAACAAGGCCTTTAAAACAATAGAACAAAGAGTAATACTTAACCTTTTGGGTGAATCCGTAAGTTATATGTGATTCTATTCATGGTTTATTTGTTTAAAAATATGGAACTCTATTAATATGTCGAAGTATATAGATGGATTTCGTGTGGCGTCAGCATTGTTGAAGTAGGTCATTTTGGGAGGCTAAACAACCAAATTATAAAACAAATAAAGTCACTTGTGTATTAAAAAAATTATTAGATGTTAAAATGGGACCAACAAATATGAGGATTCAAATCTGACAGTTCATCAAAAATATATCCTCATAGTTGTAATATACAGGGTGTAACAATGAAATCTCCGCCTTGAGATTTTTGGATATTTCCCGCATATACGATGATGAAATTGTACTGTGCTTTTTTTATAGTAAAATATTCATATACATTTTTTGCTTAGAACACAAAATTATGCCATGGATCAACAACATACGATATCAAGTCTAATATTAAATTTTCAGAGGAGGAATTTAGGCGCCATTTTGATATGATTTTAGTTAAGAGGTCTCTAAGATGTCAGGGATTGACAGGAAAAAAGCTACAGAGTTGAGGAAGGTCCTGGTGACTTAGGATAGGCTCCATGAGCACTGCTACGATTGGCACTCAAGGATATTTGGCCTCCGATCTCCTGCAACCTGAATTCGACGGATTATTTTGTCTAGAACTTACTTGAGTCAGAGATACTCGCACCACCAAGAAGTCCCTGATCGACTTCATAGTCCTGTAAGGCAATTATTTAGATTGGCTATAATTGCTAGGTGCTACATGAAGTTCAGGGACCGAATCAAGGCTGTTATGAAGGGTAACAGAAACAAAAGTAGGTGAGAAATATTCTCAATTGTTGTATCCACTGCTCAGTTATTGTCATAAGTAAATCTTAACAAATGACCATTCTAAAGAGTATTTTTTTTGTATTGTCCAATGTGAACAAAGTTTCCTGATATTTTTGAAAGATCCAATCATCATTCCTTAATTTTTTTAGGAAAGAACAATGAAGTAAAGCGTAATTCTTTTATAAGTGCCCAATTTTCTCTGGCCTTATACCATTACCCTACCAACTGATTTTAATAAAAACACACAATCATGGAGAGTAAGTCCGGTAAGAATATAAGTTTAAAACATCAGTTCTTTATTCTTCGTCATATGGACAAAATAACCCCCCCGTCTTCTTTTAAGCAGAAATAAAAAGTTTTTGTCTTTTGTACAATTCAAATTGTAAAATACAAATCACGTTTTTGTCTAAAACGTTCGAGTGCACTGCTAGATTCCTCAAAAACTAAGAAAACACGTTAAAAAGGGGGGGGGGGGTGAAGACCCACTGACGATGATTTCCCGGAACCCTTATGATCCTGAAGCTGCCAAAATTGTGAGTTCGTTTGAACTGCTTGGGTGAGAAAAACCTCTCAAAAAATTGAAAGGAATCCGGCCGAATCGATAAATGTAATCGATGACAGTAACGACGTAGTGTCTTGGTGAACTGTTCATCGTCTTATTAATGAAGATCTATGTTACTAAAGCTATGTATGCACCAAGGGACAGCTTCTATCTCATCCAAAATAGGAGAAAATGATCAACCAAACCAAGGATGTAATCAAGGTAAAACAGAAGCCTCCCATGAAATATCTTGTATGCTGAAGAAAAGTCTTAGTATCATCATGAAAGACCGACCTTGGATCTAGCAGGAAGATGGGCACCCTATCATATATGCAAAAAAAAAAAAAAAATCTTGATTCTGAAAGTATAATGTACTTCCAACCGATTTGGTGGCCTCATAACTCACCGGAATTAAACAGCTTAGACTATTTTGTCAAGGGCAATGTTGAAAGGATCTCCGTTGAAGGTCCCCACAGTACCACAAGATCCCTGAGAGTCGTGATAAGGAGAGCATTTCGGATTTTCCCAGTTGGATAAAGAAGATGATAGTGTGACGTCTCTGGGGACGTAATGAAAGTCTGGTCCAAGCTAAAGATAATTTTATCGATTGAATGTCAACTTTATTCTATAATGTTGATTTAGAATATACAAGAATTAACAATTGAAATACTTATTTTGAAAGTTAAGTTGAAAGATTGTACAAGCTACAATCCCAAAAATAACATAAATCATATCAAATGAGTTCTTGGAATAAATATAATGCAATGATTCAATGACAGAGATGGGAAATTAATTTACACTGCGAGTTCAATTAGAGTCTCAAGTCTTTTCTCACAATTTCAAGTCTTATCTTAATAGCTGGAAATGAATATGAAAGATGTTCTAATTAAATAAGACACTATGAGACAAAACAATTGCAATTTATATTTTGCGAGTCTCATAACGCCTTATTTAATCCATCATTTTTATTACCATCTATGAAATGATGTCATAATTTGTTTTTGATCCTTTAAAATTACGCATTTATTATGGAATTAAGAGTCACTGTTGCCATTTGCCGTTTATAATTTGCCACAGAATACTTATTGATAAGTTAATTTTCATCAAAATTACTGTAAATTACGCTGCATAATTTATTTATTTTTCATATTCTCACCTTAGCTCAGATTTAATTTTAGTTCTTCCATCAATTTTTTTGTAGTTTTAACTTGTAAATTTTGCTGCTAATTTTGTAAACCATATTTTATACACATTGGCGTAAAATCGTAAAATATTTAATTAATATTATTTTCATGATTTTTTGGGGAAAAAACATTAATTGATGAAGTTTTGATAGGCTACTGTACCAAAATAATTGCATTGAATATGAGGATATGGGGCAATTGTCGGAATACACTATATTAATGGTTCACTTACGGAAAGTTTTTCCTTATTTTAGGTAGGGCCAGTTTGAGCAAAAGTTGAGTCTGGAGCAAAAATAAATTTTTATATCCTTTTAGTCAGAAGAAAAATAATTTTTAGAAAAAAGGGGGGATGTATTTTTCTTTTCTTAAAAATATAAAAAAATATTTTGTCAATTTTTTGTGGTAAAAAAAAAAATTATAAAATTGTTATATAAAATTTCTAAATAATTTGCTGAAAAAGTTCAAGCATTTTGGAGCTTTTTAAGTTATTTTCGCCAATATTTATCTTTTTTGGCATTTTTTATTAAAAAATAGTATTTTTTTTATGCGCTTGCAATCATTTTTCTACTTTTATGGTCCAATTATTTTTAGCGTGGGCCCCACATCAAAAGCCGGACTAAGACATGTGCTCCCATTGCCTCCTTCTAAAACTTGTCTAGATTTAGGGGAAACAACGGCCGATGCTTTCTTCATCTCATTGTTTGTCTCTTTATAAATGTAATCCATGAGTTGTATGACCACCATTATATTTTTATCACCATCAGGAATATGTGTGGCCTAGCCATAATGAAATTTTCTCAAAACTGATTATGGGCTATACTTTTTATCATCAATTTCTATAAATATATTATTCTTATTAACCATTTGAAATTTAAAAAAAAAATGCCTTTTAAGTAGCCAAAATTGATTGTAACAATACAAGAATTAGTAATGGTCATATTTATTTTATAATGGGCCATATTGGGACAATCTCTTCAATCAAATAAAGGTTTAAAACCATATAAAAATTTGTAGTTATCTCAAACTGTCCTACAAATTTGAGTACAAAGCTTATTATTTACTCAAATATGTCTATGAGTTATTGTACATGTATTAAATAAAAAAAAGTATTTTTGATTAGTTCTGGCCGTGTACATGACTGACCATATTTTTACTATCAAGGCCTTTATTTTGAACTTTTCTGAATGGTTTGACGCTCTTGACAATAGGTTCATCACTCATTGGGATTCTGGAGTTCCATTGTTTCTATACCCTCTCTTCCGCTCTGATGATTAATTGCCGAATAGACGGTTATAAGTAGTAGAAGATGTGTTTTGAGTTTTCAATCACCAAGGAACAGAAGGTACAGTATATATTCTTTACTGCTGATTTGTTAGTGTAGAATAACGATGTAGCCAATTGATATCAGAACCAGTTATGTTCATAAAAAGTAAAAGCGTACCTTATATTGTTTAAGGATCCCCGTTAAAAACCTAAGATTCCCAGTTTATTGCATTGCCTTTGACAATTGATACACCACTATTTAGTTTCCAACTTCTGAGATTTAGCCATTTTCGATGCGGCCCTAATAGTTTTTTATGTAATTGTCCCATGTAAAAAAATAAATAGAGTCGGTGGGTATATGAATGCCTTGCTATCTTTCCATTTGTTCCATCTAATTTTGAAATCGAGATTAACATTCCTACATACTAAATATATTCCTGTATTGTTGTCTACACAGTCTCCTGCAATTTGAGGGAGGGATTAAAATTAAGAGAATTGTCACTGCCAATGGGCTCTAAGAGGTTTTTTTTGAATCCATGAGCTTGACATACTATTACAGAAACATTCCTAGCCTCAGGGCAGTTCTAACTGTTATCCGGGACTTTTAATCAAATTATCAGCCTTAAAGTCCATGTTTTCGAACTAACTTTTAACTTTGTGAGCCATTTTAAATAATTAGTCCTCCACGTTATCTCTACATTGACTGATCCTAAACTACATTTTTTGATTTTTATTCAATATTGTTTTTTTCTTGAGGCTTTACATTTCTCGTTATCATAAATTTTAATCATAATACACTTATCTGTCGCTCTCAACGGACAAAATAATTTATGTAATTTGAATATATTTAGTTAATAAATGACTACTACTTAACTGTTTTCATCATAAATCATTAGGTAGAAATACGATTTGCCAAACAGTTATGTAGCTTGAAATATATATATATATATACATAGATATAAATTAACGGTTTGTTTTCATGTACCATGAATTTATTTTTATTCTTTTATGAAGACTTCACGAAAAACAAAACAAAACTGTACTTATTATTCAGCTATTTAATGCACATCAAATTTTCGACAGTAGACAAAACAAGTTCCTACTCTGTGCCTTGTTTCAATTGTGATGAAGTAATACATAATGCAACATCAGCTAACATCATCATTATAGTGATCGTGATTAAAAAGAAGCCACCTTCTATTTTTATGCTTAAAATTAAAAGTGTTTGCTTACTACTACACACACACCTTAAACTGAATGGGCGTTGAACATGGGTAGAGTTGCACATATGATGTTATATCCGTAGCAAAATGACACGATATTAAAGTTGTAATCATATTTTGCATTGAAGTATTTTATGAGGTGGCTGGATTTATTAACACAAATTGAAACTACTGTTTTGTCATCAATTTTGTACTAGTTTCTGAATGTTTTCTTGAAACGGGTCCCAAATCTATTTGTTTTATTTGACTTCACAAGATAATACATTTGTCCTTAAATTGAAAAATGGCATATTATTTTATTAATCATACTTTGTACATACAGGGTTGTGCGACAAAACGTAAACTGTTAATTAATGTTTATTTTTTCAGTAATATAAAAAGATTAAGCGATCTTTTTTTATTTTTTGAACAATATGTGGACAAAGGTGGACAGTTAATTAATATTACTTTTTTTATTAATATAAGAAAATTAAGTGATCTTTTTTTGATATTATGATGCATAAATAATATTTTTTCATATCTTCATCGTGGCTATGATAATGACCATTGTGAAATTCTCCAAGACCTTGGATTTTATGGTGAACAAGAGGAAGAATCGTAGAGAAGACCTCTCTAGGAAAGTAGGAAGTGCAGGATTTGATTTAAACTGGAACGCTATGGATGTGAGTCCGTACATCATTTTCAGAAATCCATTTAGCTATGCAAAACAAAAATGGTTTAGGAATAGATTGGCAACTTTGTCAATCTATACAAGGATGGGCAACTTCCTTGATAAAGAAGGGCAAAAAAAAAAAAAATCAGCACTATCATTGGAGGGCCACATAAACATTTTTTCCTTTGTTTATTTTTTAATTATTATTGATCTATTTGAAAGCCGCACTGAGTGAAGACAAGGACCGTGTGCGGCCTCCAGGCCGCTAGTTGCCATTCCTGATCTATACCAACAAGAACCAAGATATTCTGGAGGAGTGGCTGTGCCATTTTTGTGTCACTAACTTCTTCTATTTTTGCTCTTATATCTCCCTGTGGTGAAAGTATTTCAGGCTGAGCTCTTGAGACATTTAAGGAGAGACTGAGCACATCCGATAAGTTGGTCTCGAAGTTGGAAAATAGAGATAGAGTTCGTCATAGCCAAAGTCCAGCGGATAAGATATACACCAAAATTTAACCCTCAATCTGTCCTGGGTATAGATTGGAGAATTAGTACAAGGATTGCTAGTACCTAGAACTAGACTCTATTTAAAATGATGGACCCCCCCCAGCACACCCAGTAAGGATCTTTAACCAGTGTATTGGATTTGGGACATGAATGAAAATAATATCTGCTCTAGAGTGTTTATTCCCGTTTAACTCATCATGAAGTGCAAAAAAACAAACAAACAAAACAAAAAAATAGTTATTGTAGCTTGAAACAAAGGAAATGCTCTAAATTTAGTTATGATAATTTGTATATTGTTTACTACTGATTCAAATTTAACCAATCAACGTTCAGAATACTAATGAGAGTAGGAAATGGCGAGTTAAGGCTCTAACCAGTCTTCTGAACGTTGATTGGTAGAACTCAAACAAATTCTTGTTAAGCTATTAATTACTACGAGTATTATTAAATAATAGAAGGATAGTTTGGAATGATGATCTTATGATTATCAATTGTTTTTTGGCATTTTCCTCTCTTTTTTTGTAGGAAAATTTACAAGTTAGTATTTAAAAAAATGTTTTAAAGAAGATTAATGATAGTTTAAATGCATTTTTTTTTTAATTGTCAGACTTTTAATCCTAAAAGTTTTTGTGGAAAAAAATCTGAAAATGTATATAAGCAAATACCTAGAGTGTTTATAGGTTAACCTACTATTAGTGATTTCGGAGTTTCATTTTTACTTTGTTAACTAAACGCGTTAAAAAAATATATTCGCTAAAATGATCATCAAATATGTGATGTTTAGTAAGGTATATTTATTAAATATAGGGGTAGGATTCGAATATTATTTCTAGAGCCGAGTAAACACACCTTGACATTTTAATACTCGCAAGTAATGTGTAGCTAGATTGCCTTCATCAGTTTTTGGAAGACAGTATAAATGAAAAGTTTGTGTACTTGCGTTGCCATCAATATATACGTCATTTTTATAAAAAAATACTCCCTCCCCTTCATTTTTGAATTGATTCCAGCGACTCTGACGAGAAATGTAAGCACCAGGAGCAATATATGTAATTTTATGTAATATAACCCGAAGCATTTTCAAGAAAGATGATAATGTTTCAATTCTTTGCTCATAATTTAATTTGAAATCATTTCAAGTGCATAGTTATAAGATAAAGTCTGTTGTAGTGATGAAAATATTGTGTATATGGACATGTTAAAAAAAAAAAACGACAATTGACATGGGAACCCCGACAATTTGAAGAATTTTTTGAGAAATGCAGCTTAGTTGTCATGACGTTTCATTAGATTAAATCCAAATATTTGTGACGAGGAGGGAGTGGGAAAAGGAAGTAAACATGGGCATTGCTAAGAATTACACCAATGTATATCCTCAATTCTTTTCTGAGTCCAACAAGGACTTAAAATCATTATTCCACGACAAACTCTGAAGGTTCAATCAGGTTTGGAATATAATTGAATATAGTAGAAAAGATACTACTCAGGAGTTCAATAATAATGACAACATCTAAGCAAAATAAAACACATTCTTCAGATTACAAATACCAAAAAAACGGGGATGCTAAAAATTAAACACAATTTATATCAGTAGTCCATAGTGTGAAGGGGTTTCTTGAGTTTAGTACACAATAGCTTTCAAGCACAATTCAAGTCGCGAATCTTAGATTCTTTGATCAAATCGAGTGAAATCTTTAAAATATGGACTTGGATCCCAGTTCTTAACTCGGGTATTTACGTAACGAGTATGTCAAGTAGTATTACTCATGCCCATAATTATGAAATTTTGATTCTTCCCAAAAAAGGTAACTTGTCACCCCTCCCCCCTCTTTTATCGACTAAAACAAATAATTAGAGTGCAAGATTATTTATGTTCATATAACAATATTTGTTTTACTAAATTATACTACTCAGCGTGTCCATGAAAATTTAATAAATATTAATGGGCTTATATATTAGAAATTATTATTGCTCAATATCCTTTGTTTGTTTTTTTTAATTATTAGAAAATATCATTGAAATATTGAACATATATTATGTATTTGTTGTTTCCTTCTAACAATTTTGCACAAATAGTAATCAATAATTGTACACTTTTTCAAAAATAAAATACTAATCCTGAAATATGGAATTTTAATAACTTTTACAAATATGGACAATAATTATGGAATTACTAAAATAAATGTAGGTATGTCTCTCCCCTAAAAATAATTCTATCTATATGAATTCCATTTAAAATTCGGCCTATAACGATTCTACAGAAGAATTATTTTTGACGTCATATATCTTTCAAAACAGTTAATATTAATATATGTATGTAGTTAAATATGTTGCCTATATAATATTTATACCACTCAGGATAGGTAAGAAAATTTGAGAAAAATGTAGACACAAAAAATTAAGGGAGGGACAAAGCTTAGGGGAGAATACGCTCGTGATAAATTATTAAATATAACTTAATGAGCGTTGGTTCAATTCAGAGTAGCTCATAGAAAAATAAATATTTATTATGTATAAGGACTTGAAAGATAATTCTTAGGTCAGATGGAGTGATTGTACTACTTGTTTCTTCCTTTTAGACTTTTATACAAGTACTTCCTACTTGAAAAAATATACAATGTATACACCAACCTTAAAACCTTTCTACACAACATTAAAAAACAGACCCAAGAAAGCCTTAAGGTAATTACAAATAGGGTTTTTATATGGAGCAAAAGATGGATTAAATACAGAATCCTATCCGGCACTGTCGAGGTTGCTTCTAAGTATTTTAATGACAAACAAGAAATTTATTTCTTCTATCAATGTATAAGATTACAACCGATCACATTTTGTTGGACTGTCAATGTTGATTTAAAACTTATGGGGACGTTATTAAAATGGTTTTTAACTTATTTAATCAACAACTTGGCAAAACAAAACTTCCATTGTACTTTGAATAACTAAAAAGTTAATGAAATTATTATAAAACCGCAATATATTTACCTACAATAAAAGAAAATAACGCCAATGTTTTAAAGAACATTTAAATTTTTTTTTTTTAGCTCACCTCAAATTTATGCTATATCTAGATATTTATTAAATATTCCTGATTGAGGTATATTTTATAACAGTCTTAATTTTTTTCGTTTGTGTATACGTTTTAACAAAATATTTTTTGTATTTTTTTGTATTTTATGTTATATTATTAACAGACTTAAAATGTTTGAATTGAGACATTACAAAAAAAAAAAAAATGTTTTCTTAGGTATACTTAATTAGTGGAACGCAATCTGACAAGTTAAAGGAACATTACTGTAAATTTCAAAACGATTCAATTTTGATCTACTGTCTAAAACCGATGTCTGGACCAAGATATTACTCCAAATCGGTCAACAAAAAATTATTTTATACCGAACCATAAAAAAATGGATCTTGAACCGAATATTAATAAATATGTTATTTATTTTTTGGTCAACTGTCTATTTTTCTACTTTTCTTCAACTTATCAGTAATTTCAACATGAATTGGTTGAATTCCAATTAATTTTTATGAAGTTCTGAACAATTCTTAACAATTATTGAATACTAATTCTCTGATTTTGAAGAATTGGGTAACTAATAACTGATTTTGGTCCTTTTTCCCTGTTTCTTTTTAGAGGAAAGGTTGCAGCATACAATAAAGATAAGTCCCAAACTCTTACCGACGCGTTCGATTCAGATGCAATAGATATCCCATTATTAATATATATATATTTTTAATAAAACATTAGAATTATAGATATGAGCCAATTACGCCATGATAAATATATCTCACCTATATTTGAATTATTAACATCTTAATGGATATCAAAATAATACATTGTTTATTTAGGCCTTAATTGGTAAAAAAACTTTTTTGCTATTACCAAAGGATACTTCAGGTTTTTACTTACAAAAATGTTTCTGTGTTTACATAGCCAATAATAGCGATGCCGTCTTGGGGCTTAGAGTTTGAAACAAATTACATAACATGACGAATGACGTAGCTCAATGTTAACACGCTGAGAAAAAATTATTCTCTTGAACTCAATATGCGTAGGTTCGAGTCTCAGTCGTTCCTAGAAAAAATAAATAAACTTGATTAATATGTACTTCAAAGACAATTCTTAGGTAAGATGTTGTAAATGTTATACTATCATGTTTACTTATACTTAATTAAAGGAACAAAAAAAAAAATTATTCTTTTTGTTTATTATTAGATTAAATCGTCAAGGCTTAAATTTAATATTTAATTTAAATGAGGTAAGTTTTTCAAGAAGCAGTAAAGGGAACAGGACCAATGATTAATCTAATATCTAGTACCGATATTAAAATTTTCACAAAAATCAATATTATTACATAAATTTCACGTTCCATCAATAACACCACCGTTAGCTCAGACCACAATTTCGAAACGTCCCTGGAAATGTCTCACTGCTTTATTGGCCGTACCACGGGGTAAAGTCCAGAATGTTCTCCTTATTCCAGCTCCCATGCATCTGTTGGACATTCTTAGGAAACCCTTTCAACATTTCCGCAGAAAAAAATACCCTTAAGAGTTCAATTATGCGATTAGGAGACCAAGAACTCGACCGAACGTTCATGAAATTCTCAAAATCAAGAAAATCAATAATAAGAAAGTAAAATATTGTAAGAAGTATTTTATTAATAGTTAGAGAATTTCTAAAAAACTATTTGGAGGATTAACTTATTATATGACTTTTTTTTGTTCAATGTTTTTGGTAGTTTGGCTGCTTGAAAAGGTTTTACATTAACAAATATATATAAATGCATTTTCAACAAACAATAAAATTGAATATTTTAAAGAATAAACTTATACTCAATTATAGAGACAAAAAATTTAATGTCCAATTTTTTAAAGTGAATACCTATACCGTTAAATATTGATATTTGTCACAAATACAAGGGAATTCAGGTAAATCCGAACCACCTTCAACTATATCCTAAACAATAAGGAAAGTATTCAATTCGGTTATTTCAATTTTGAAGACAAAAGGAGGCCACTTGCGGTGCCCACGGATAAATATTGCTGGACGTTTTGAAGTCCCATGGTAACGTGAATCATCCTTAAATCGGATGAGAACCAATCAAAGGTGGGTGTCGACGCGAACTGTGAACATCTGTCTGCGATACCTTGGATGAAACCTGAGGCCAACGGTGTCGAGTTTCTGTTTCAACAAGTCTCGTCCGCCTCTTACAAGGTCCAAAACTTGTTAAAGGAGGGAATGTGCCATTTTCGGATCCCCATACATAGCCCTCACACTTCCTCGATATCAATCCCATATATTATTTATCTTAGGGGGAGTTAGAGAAGATGTTCTTTGCCAATTCACACAACAGCCTCAACTCCTTGAAATCCTCCATCATAAAGAACTGGGATAAAGTCTCCCCTGCGTATGTGGTCAAGGCCTGAAAA
Source organism: Lepeophtheirus salmonis (assembly GCF_016086655.4). Lineage (NCBI taxonomy): Eukaryota > Metazoa > Arthropoda > Copepoda > Siphonostomatoida > Caligidae > Lepeophtheirus > Lepeophtheirus salmonis. The sequence goes on from NC_052136.2 coordinate 34,680,185, forward strand.
ACCTTTAGGCCTCGTATCGAACAAATGATTGGGGAAAATGGCATGCAAATTGACCTGATTGGGGGGAAGATTTTTTTAATATGTATTATCAGACCTCTTAATTAAACACTATAAATATTTAACGGATTGCCTGCAGAAAGAAACTAATAGGGTAATGAGCCTTCGACCTTGGCAAGACAGTCCTCCTTAAAAGCATCTAGTATTCATACAATTTTTTCTTTTCTTAGACGAATATTTGTTTATTTTATTGTCATCCAACGATACGACACCCAAAAACATAATCTCAGTAGCTCATTGTTTTGTTCTGGGATCATCTTAGCCTCTTCAAATGATCCTCAAAAGCATTTGTTATTTTGGAGGTGTAGGACCTTTCATCAATCTAATGACCCTCAAAAGTTATTTTGACCATCCTGGGAAACAATCACATACTTAAGCCTATAACAAAGCTATGAAGCAGGTCTTATGGATGTATCCCTTGGACATCTAGGTCTTGTACTCCATGATGACGCATCCAACTCGTTTGTATTGCTGTGAGATGTCTTAAGACCGGGGCCTCCGAAGCACTACACACAGTGTAGTGTAGAGGATTGAGATCATGTGAGGATGGTGCTAGAAGGACTTGTTGTTGATATAAGCTTTTGGGGCATATGGGGTCCCATCCTGAGTCCACCTCAAAACGTTGGAGTAGACTTCAGCATAAATTTTTATTTGTTTTTCAAAAATATGGCCCATCTTGTGGTTATGCCACGCTACAACGCCAGACAAAGGACCGGGGCAGCTAGAAGCTTTGTTTTAAAGGTAAATTTCGCCTGTCTGGATGATATTGGAATGCATTTTTCATTTGAATGGTTTAGAACATGGTCAATAGTGAAGATCTTCTTGCTCGAGAAGATTTTTTTCTCTAGATAATGCTAGAATCATATAAAACAGCAGGAAAAATTATCTTCCGCACTCTGTATGTATATAAGACAAAATTTCTTCTTTCCGATACCTTAAAAAGGATTTACTTCTAATCTTTTTGAAGAACAAAAAAACAAGAAAAAAAAAAAAGCAGAAGAATGATATTGACAAACTTAATTACAAAATAATAAAACGAACGGTTTTTTATAGAATATAGGAATGCTTTTGTAGTTCTTACAACTCCAAGAGAACAAAAACGGTTATTTTCTTTATTTAATGTGTCTCTATATAAAACCATTATATGCATGTTGTTAAAACGGCCTTAATTCAGTAGTGGGTAGAGACGCTGTTTTCTATAGATATGATCAGTCGACACTAAATTAAGTCTCAAGGATTTTTCCCGAAATTGGGTTGGGATTACTTGCTGTATTCTTTAACTATCTTGTATTCCTGTCAATAATAATATTATGATTAATCCCTTTCTTTAAAGGGTAATTACAAAGTGTGTAAGCAAATCAAACCATTTTTATTGTAAGATTTGAATCAACTTCATCAATATCAACTTGTACATAGTGTTACGAGTATTTTATTTTTGTTTAATTATACCTTAAATCCACTTACTTAGGTATACTCCATATTCAGAGAAAATTAAAGTCAAAATACAGATCATTCATAAACAAAATATAGGGGGCTAAAAGCGAGATCATCTTTGAGAGAGTCGTCAGTATCCTCCAATTTCATCATGGGGCATATTTCTAAAAAAATATACAAACAATGGCGAAATTTTTAAACTTGAAAAGGCAGATTAGACTCAGAAGCTATTCGTATTTTTGGGAATAATGCTTGAAAAACAATTTGATAAGGAATACTAAGGGATTTTCATTTCACAAAATAATTTTTATGGGTCCTGCTAAGTTGTTTAAGTCTTCACGTATGGTTAGAGCTTACTTGAAGAAAATGCCAATTAATGGAAGTAAATTGTGGTCTCTGTTCTACCTAAGCTGGGCGTAAACAAACCACTGAACTTCAATCACAGGTTGAATACTAGAAATGAATTCTTCAAGGCATCAGGACTTTCAGCATTTAGACAACTGTGGAGCGTGTCCACAGATACCTCACCAACGGCCTTCTTGTTTAATAAAAGGATAAAAAAATGATTTTGCCGTATTATACAAAGTTTTATAGCCTCCCGATCCTGTGATACATAGCCTTAAAAACTATAGCTATTTTAAGTGTCTCCAAGAAAGCCACCGTAAGCCGAATTTTGGCTTCTCTAGCTGATTTGGTGCGTTAACACTTCTTTTGATTAGGTAATCAACCGTTAGAAGATGTACCAAAAACTCAATAAAAATATTTAGCAACCCTTTGATGGACACGAAAGAAAAGTGGTTCCACTTCAGGATTTTTCTGTTTTATACTCCGAAACTATTCGCAAGAATAATGGTTTTTTGGAGCTCTAATTAGCACGGTACAATTTACTTATACACACTGTAAACATAGTGTTTCAGTTTCAAAGAATACAGTTTTACATAAGAGCGTTTGATTTTATTCAAATCTTAAAATATTTCATTTATTTATCATATGTATTTTCATATACATCAGGGATTGCTGTATACAGTGCACCTCGTTACTGTTTTTCATGCAGACAAACTTTGCTTTAGGAACTAAGATATTGATTTAATTTGTATTATGTTATCAAACATTAAGTAGGTATATGGTAAAAACGAGTATGGATAAAAATGTAGCTGAAATATATACATTTGGGTCAATGAAGTATAATTAAGAGCCACTAGATTACCCTCATTTCTCGTTTATTGTAAGTATGTATAGTACCATTTATCAAAATATACTTACAAGTAGTATGTATAATGCATTTCGTGCCATATAATTAATCTCAACTCTCTTTTAAAAAAAAAAAAAACAGATAGAAAATAATGATTTATCATTCCAATATATTTTTACATCATATACACAAAGAGGTCAATATTTCATAGACATATTTAAATCAACTATTACTTTGCATTCAAATTTGTGGGATGAATTAAGATACCCATGAATTGTAGCTATAGTTTATTTGTTTGTTTTTTAATTATTCATTTAAGATACTTATACTGGTTTGTTCGGTTAAGAGGATATAACTTTTTAGTTTGCTGTTAAAAGTGTTGTAGCATTCTAATTAGTTATTGTCAGCCAATCAGTGAATCCATTGATATCTAGAAAATATTTATAAAACAGACAGAGGAAGCATTTTATCTTGATGGCCATCATGATAAATATGAATCTGACGACTCCTAACCTTGGAAGAGGGGACGGTTAGGACTCTAAAGAGGGTGCAACCACGCCCAGCCGGGCTAGATAAGGCTCTGGAGGCTGTCAAAACTATAATTGAGGAGATTTCGTCTTTCTTGAACCTGGCAAGGGTTAGAATTCAGCCACTTACATTAATGAATTGAGAGAAAATATCTTCCCCTGAGACAGGATGACATCCAACGAGGACTAGTGGCTGCAGAAGGATGCTGAATCAAACTCAGATTAGGGCTTTATCAAGAACAGGTATATAAAAGATGGAATAGATATTTGCGTTTATCCATACAAAAACTAGCTGTCTCATTTTTAACAAAGACATCTTTTTGTACAGATCAGGCCCTTTTTAAATTAAATATATCAAATTTAATATTTGTTTATTGTGGCTTTTGCAATCACACCCAACGGAATAATAATGATACTTTGTTTTCATAAATTGACGATGATAAGCCGAAGAGTACATATAAAATCCAAACTCATTGAAAACTAATTTATTTTTCCCAAAATGGAGTTATTTGAAAGGCCGTAGGTTCAGTGTAAGATTTCAAAATTAAATAAATGCTTTAAACTTTAGCTAAAATTATTAGGTATCTAATATAAAAATTTCTGTAAAGGGCTTAAATATGTCTAAAAAATATCGGACTCTATGTACAAGTATACAGGGTCCGCGGAAAGTTATGTAAAAAGTTTATTAAAGTACTAATGGTATTACTAATAACATAAATTGCATATAATTCTACAGAGAGATTGACTCAAGTTTCAAAAACATGTGACATAACTTTATATAATAGTTACTCCTAGCTTTGATCATAGGCCAAAGTCTCTCTGGAAAAGACATGCATGTTGCACGCACTATGTCCATAAGGATGAAGTACGAGCAGCCACCAGTTTGGCCTTGAAATCATTCAAATTCTTGCTGGGAGTAGAACAGGCTCTGCTCTTAAGAATGGACCATATGGAGTAATCAATTACGTTTAGGTCGGGGCTTGAGTGGGTCCTTTCCTCAACTTCCCAATAATATCATTGATTCTCTATATTCTTTTAGCCTTGACATTGCTTGAAAGATACTGTTGCATTTTCAATAAGTAGGGATACATTCCAAGGTAGTCTCGAAAAAGTTTTCTCATTGTTGTCGCATCCATGTTGAAATCCTTGGATATAAGTAAGGTTACTCTTCGAATTTCTTGCAATCCTTGCATTTACTACATTGACGATTGCGGGGATACTTTTTGACCTTGGTCTGCCTGATCTGGGTTTGTACTGGATAGATTGAGTCTTCTTGTACTTTTCAATGGCTCTCTTGATGAGCATGGAGTTGAGCTCCAGGCTTTTCAGGTTCCTCAAGATAGCAGGTCAAGAGTTGTCCTCCAGGTACTCCTTAATTATAGCCTCTCTCTTTGCTTCCATTGTGCTTTAAAAAATATTATTTTATTCAAAACAGTTTGTTTTGATCTAATAGCGACCAAACTAGAGTTTAAACATAATATATCGCAACCTATAATATAATTATATTATACATAGTTAATTTAACAGGACATTTTCTGGACCCTGTATATGAAGTAAAAAAATTAATTTATTACTTTTAATTTTTGTTAGAGATTGTTGTTTTATTGACACACCACATTTTGTTCATGAAAAAAATAGCCTGGAAAATACGTTAACCACATTATTAAATTTTAAATTAACAGGTTAGATACCTACTAAATTGTCTTTCTATAAAATCATAATTTCATAACTGATAAATTTATACTATTAAATAAATTATGTATTTTCATACTGTACAGTCAATTTTTCGTTTATATAAAGTTATGATAGAGAGCAAATTTAATTTGATTGAAAAAACAATGAATGATCTTATTAGGTAGCTTTTTTTTTAAATTTAAAATTTATGTTGGAGTTTTACAACTTTGTCAGTTATAATGAATTGTCTATATATACATATTTGAAAAAGTTATTCACCCTTTACCGCCCAAGGGGTACTTTGGGTTAAAACAATATATACATTTTTATTTTCCCCCTCTTAAAACATGAATTGAATGTTGATTTTCTTTCAATATCGATAAACAAAAGCGTTAGTCTTATTCTAAGTGTAACTCTACAACAAAATAGCACTGAAACTGTAATAGAAAAGGACTATCTACTCAATATATATATATAAATAATAAAAACACACAAACCACAAGAAACCATTTAAAAGTCAAGCGCCGTCTACTATTATTTACACGATTCAAACAATCGGTAATCATCTTTGATCTCTTGGTTTCAAATGGGTCATAATCGACTGATTAAATCTCTGCTCAGTCATTCTCATGTCCCGACTTCTCTACTTGTTCTATCCCTGACCTAGATACATTATATTTTTATGGTTCTATAAATAATTATTTTTCCTTCATTAATAGCAATTTAAAAAAAATTGTTTTGTTTTTTAACTTGTTAGTTTTAAAGATTTTTACTTATTATATGCTTTAAAACTCATTTGCTTTAAGTAGACATAATTATTTTACATTATCTAAATAGTAATTTGTAAAAATAAAAAATTACTCCATTTTTTTTTTGCATTTGTGGTGCGCGTCAGCATACAAACAATCTTGAACAAAAATCAAGAAAAGAAGAAACCCTATATTGTTTCTTCTTTTCTTGATTTTTTGAAGATGCATGGTAATTGTGATATTGAGTTATTGTACTATATATTTATAAAAAGTAAAAAAAATTTATAAATATAAAGTCCAATAACTCAATATCACAATTACCATGCATCTTCTCGCTACTTTTTTTGAAAAAGATACCCGCATGCACAAAAAACTTGACTTTAATCGAAAGATATTTCTGACGAAGTGTGACTATGAATATATGTGTGTATGAAAAGGAAGAAATTACTTAGAAAATAAGGCCTTTTAAAGTTAAACTTTTTGACTTTATAAAGTCATGTTTCCACTTTGATTATTCTCAGTTGAAAATCACATCATGCACTCATTTCAAAACAAAGTGCGCGATATTTGATTAAATAATCCCAGTTTTTATAAATTTGAACGAATCTCTCAGAAAAAAAATTATTATCCACTTATCAATAAATTTAAAGTCTTCTTTAAAAACATTTTTTATTTTATGTTGTAGGGAACATCTTGTTATGGAGATTTGGAGATGGGTAAAGGGTTTTATTGGAATCAAAGCTGTATTCGAATTCAACTTTTCCAAGTCCAAGTGAAGTCTGAATACTCACACTCAACAGAGCAACATCTATCGATTAAGGCCAACTTATCTAAGCATGTTCCACTAAAGATGTAGCCTAAGACAAAAATATTGCAGTTCACTCTAAGTTTGTGAGATTGCCCTTATCAACTTTTTGTATTTTTTTATATTTTTGGTCAAAAGGGTATTGAAAAGTACTTTATTACTTGAAATCGATGTTAGATTATTGAAAAAACATGTTTCGAAATTTATCAGTCTTAATAGGCTGTATTATTGATTACGATATGTGAACAAAGAACGACAGTGTAGGCCAAGAGAAAACGAATTTCAGAAGTCGCAGATATTGTAAATTGCTATTTTTAGCTTGTCCGTAAGGTCGGTAGACTCATTAGCACGGCGAGAGCCTTTCACGTAAGAAAAAAAGTGACTGGTATGGTCTTTTAAATGGATGCCAATTATTACCTGGTGGCGATGAAAGAGTTTGTAAAGCGTAAGCGGGATGCAAAGTACCCAAAAGGGTATTACTATTGCCAACATGGCTCAGCACCTGGTCATAAGGCCATAACGACTCGAACTTGGTGCAATGAAACCTTATCCATTTCTGGCCTCGAAACTTGTGACCCCCTCATCACCAGACAGTTTGCCATTGGAATATAGAATGTTGGGGTTTCGTGGAGAGCCAGTCCCTCAGCGCAATGTTGAATCCCTGAAAGCTGGTTTTGAGAAGGAATGGGCTGATATGTTTAATGACTACGTCATCAAGGTGTGCAAGGTCATGAGGTCCACACTGGAAGCTAGTGTGGCTGCAGAAGAATGACATTTTGAGAAACAATTTTTGATATTATAAAGAGTAATCATGCCATAAAAATACATCTGATCGTATGTATATTGAATATATTTTGTTTTTGATGAAGTTGATTTAAATTACAAATAATAATTATATTTAATTATTAAGCCACATTACAAAAATTACCATCCATAGAATATTCAATTAATGCATTGTCCTAATCATAAATACACAAAAAACAAATTATTTATTTCTATTAATTTATTTTTGTGGTTGCAACCTGTACAATTAATTAATACTACACAGCTTGGCTACGATATAGCCTTTCAAAAAGAAAGTATGGCCCCAATGTACCCCACCTATTATTAGTTATTTATTAGTTCTAAAAAACTCCTTCAAATCATTCAGCATTTATGTACGTAAATGCAATGGAAGCTATCATAAATGCAAGTGAAGATTACATTGATTGACATGATTTGGAGGGATCATTAATATCTTATTTTACGAATTCATATTTACATTTGAACGTTTCATGGTTTTCAAATATGATGTATTCTGTATATTTTTTTTTACATTCTTAGATTAATTTAAGCTGAGGAGCGTAAATATTTGCTTTAAGGGATGTCTAAAGACATAGTTAGTTTGAAAGTCGTGTGTATTTTTGGTATCAAAACAAAAATTAATCATAATGGTAACCATGACAATTTGATTAATGTTTCTGAGGAGAGCAGCTTACCTGTCATAACGTTTCATTAGATCACCTACAATCAGGTGTAACAAAGAAGGAGAGGAAGAAAAAAAAAAATAAGGCCATCGGCAAGAATGACTCCAATTCAGATCCCTAATTCTACTCTGAGTCCAAAAAGTACTCACAACTATAACTCTGCATCAAATCCTTAAGATTGTTCTTCGCCTTTTATGAACACACACGAAAGTTCAATCATGTTTAGAATACAATTGACCGTAGTAGGAAAGGAAGTTAACTACTCAGGAGTTTAATAATAATAACTACAGCCGAGGAAAAGAAAATTCATATAAATATTGCGATTATAAATGAAAAAAGATATATATTGAATCAGTATATTCAATATTCATATTGATTATGAGACTAAAAAATAGTCAATATAGAGCATTTTAAATAAAATATTTATTATCATTCAAAAGCTAAAATACAGTTGTCCCTTAAAATAATATAACTATATATATTTTTACAATATTTAACACATGAATGGCCAAGTATACAGTTCGTAAACAGAATTTAATAATATTTTTAATATGTTACTTATTTTAAGAAAATAACATTTTCCATCCTTATTTTTTTGGTTGACCCATTTAGGGACCTTAAACAGTCTAGACACTTTTATTCAAATTTTATATTGTTACTAAAAAAGATTTCCAATATATTAAAATATCTGCTTTCCATAATGGAGCAATAAAGATAATAATATGAGAGTATATCAGTGTTTGAATTTTCTCCTTTCATTAATTTTTGTTCAATATTGTTTTTATGTTTATTCACCATATTTATGCATATAATTATTTTTGACAAAATGATGTCCATATATCCAATCACTAACCCTTAAACAAAACACATGTTTTAGGCGTTTTGCAGGTACAATAAGTTATAGAAAGATATACTATGTATTTATATACGAGTAACAGTCATATTATGTTTTAAAATTTATTAGGTCAGCTCATAACCCACTCATTTGTGTTCCTATGCCCACCTTCCTATAACGACTATACATATAAGGAAGGGTGAGCTCTTATTTATTATAAACTTATTTCAAGGACAATAAGTATAATAATAAGGAATAAATACCTACCAATTAAGAACTATAGTCATCTTTTTTCAAAATAATACATTGAGTCCAGATGGGTTTTATTTTTAAGATTACATTTACCTAAAGGTAGAAGAAGTTGGTATGTATATGACATCAAAAATGATTCCTTTAGAGTATTTTAGGTATATGTAAGTTCTTTTAAAAGGGATTTGAATTAATTATTCATCAATTTTTATAAAGTTGTATTGCTCCTTAATATGAGAATTAAAAGCTCTTTCTTTTTTTCATTGGTCCTTGTCAAACGTTCTATATTTTGAAAAACCTTTATGTAATGACATCTATTTCATTATATAGTTAATGGTACTTTGTTTGTATGTAATATCAAATGCAATATTCGCTTCGTAGAGATCAATAATAATTGATAAATACTTTTAGGAAATAATGGAATTTATTTTTATAATTTAAATGAAATTTCATTTAATCAAAAATATAAATGTTATACAATCTAGTTAACTAATAAATAAATATACACTCATATATAATTTAGACTGTACCCAAATGATAAAAGTTGGGAATTGGGTATGGCTGGATATCTTTGATTTTGTATTTTATTCCTTTAAACAAGAAAATACCCATCAATCGTCACAAAATTAGTGCTTCATGAACGGATTTTGATTTGAATATCTCTAAAATGTCAAAAAAATGAAATTTTAATGTTGTTCCCTTATAATTATCGATTTGAATCCAGTTACAGAATTTTTATTTATTAAGTATTATAGATGAAACATATGTTTTGCAAGAACATTTTAACAATCTTTCTCTAACTAGTCTTATGGCATGAGTATTTTAGTTCCAAACATTGTCAAGGAATATATATTTTCTCTTTTGATACCGCGTATTACGCGCATTTATTTTAATGTTTCTCATCATTTTAATTACTAAAATCTCATGTTTAATATATTATTATTAAATATACTTTTGATGTTCATTTATGCCAAATAAGACATTCTATTTTACCAGTTTATAATTTGGACTACGAAAACTATCAAACAAACTCATAAAAATACGACGATTTATTAATTATTACTTAATTTCTAGCGTTGATTTGTATTTATTTAATCATATTTATATTCTATAAGTTTGATATTTTTAATTAATTATGAACATTTCATTCCTTTTTTCTCCGATAACTTTTCAAAAAGTAACTATGTATAAAAAAATCCTTATAATTATTTATTTGTTTCATTAATGGAGAAAATTAAACACAATTTTAATTTTTCTCTGATATATCTGTCACGACTGTATTTTCACAAATTTGAGCTGGAGCGTTGTTACTTCTTCGACTGCACTTTCACAACTTGGTGTGTGGCATGGTATTTTGAGAAGTCGCTAATCACAAATTCGTATTGAATTAGTTATTAATATTCGAGTAAATTCAATGTTGTCTCCCTAAAATATTTTGAACTCAAATGCTTATGAATTGAATGTATAGACTTTGAAAATGTGCACTCAAATATAATTATAATGTGTCAACTTAAAAACTATCCATAATAAAAATCAACAAATGAAAAAATCTCAATATAATTTCTACAGCCCAATATTTCAGAGACTTTGGTATTTGAGTCGATTTTAAGCTTTGTATTCAAATTTTTGGGATGGGTTAAGATACCTCAGAAATTTAGTTATAGTTTAGAAACTTTAATTTAATTTAGAGACTTATTTGGCCGGACATTAAATATATCAATTTATTATCCTTTAAATGTGGAAATTTTGGATACTACAAAATTAGTTACACTCCCATAGAGTTAATAAGAATAACTAGTTGAAAGAAATCTACCACAATTTATTGAAGAATACAAATGTAATCCACAGTCAATTTTTGGGAATAATCACTTTTGCTTGTTTGTGTGTTGTTTAAATTGCAGAACAATTCTGTAATTTTTTATATTTTGCTAACACTGTTGTTCATTGACTATTTTATCTAACCATCAGATTATTAAAGAAACACTTATCCGGAAAAATAATCAGTGGATGTCTAATCATGATATTTTGTAGATGCATATTCTACATATATAAGTCATGTGGTAAGCATCTGTTTCTTTAATTTCATCTACCAAATATAACATAGACACATATTATTAAACAATCGATCAAAACGCGTTCATTTCACTTTTATCTAATTATTTATAGACATACATATGACGTGTTCCATTAGAGATCATAATTGTTGTAGCTATAAGCATTTATTGAAGCACACCATCTTTTATCATAGCAATGAAAGGCTATGTAAATCACCATTAATTATAATTCTGTTTGGTTGAGAATCATAATCATAATTATGTATGCTATAAACTAACATTGAGTATTGACCATGATAATGTCAGGAACAATGAAATCATTCTTTAAGTTATTTGAACAAACGAGTAACAACATTTATTACAACATTATCTTCAACACTGGAGCCAAAGATGGGGACATAAAACGTGTCTTGTACAATTTATATACTTCCAACAATGGTGTATAAAAATATTCAAGACTCTTTTAGAAAGATAAATCAACATTTATGTATGTAAAGGAGACCAGAGACAGTTGCAACAGTCTATTTTTGATGACCATAAAAAAAAGCATTGTCAACAAAATTTAAATAAATGTTTATTTATTAGCCGCGTGATTATGTTTTCACTTCATTTTTACCCCTCCTACAACATGCGGACTAATATGCATATTTTATTTACTGTCGTTCCTAGAAAAACGTGTACTACAAAAAAAAACCAAAAAAAAAACCTGTTTATTATACTTTTTCAATTGAATTTTTAAGGGACTTCTCGTGACCTTTATGAATAATCAAATAAGTATTGCAAATTTAAAATTTGATAGTAGTTTTAAATCAAAAATCAGAAAGAAAGAATTACTCAGAGTCTTCCATAATCATGTGTATGCTCTTCTTCGAATGTTGCAAAGATTTTAGAAAGAAGATTCAAGTCTTTTCGAAAATGACATACGTAAAAATTTTTTTTTCCTCTGAATATTTAATTAGAAGGATGTTTATAAGCACTTCCTGATAATAATTAAATGATTTTTTTTTAATTCTTTGCTACTTATATGTTATTAAATTATCTTAATTTTCAAAAAAAAAAAAAACCAACATGTATATATTTATTATTTCTATGATGACCATTGCAAAGAAAGAGAAATAATACATTGCGACCTTGCTTGCTGCTGGAATGCCCCCAAAAAGCAGGGGGTCTGGATTTGTTTTTCAACAGGATAGAGCCCCCACATCAGTCAATATTTCCATAAATGTTTGAGATACAAATGTAACTTCTGGGAAAAACCTCTTGGACTCTCCAATCACAAAATCAGAATACCTTGAATTATAGTATTTGGTAGATAGTGGAGTTCTAGCTTTATAGTATCTGACACTTAAATATCGAGGCCTTAAAGAACTACATCGTGTAGCAGTGGGTACCATGTCAGAGGCCTACATCAAAAACATATGCAGTAAATTACGCTGCCACCTGGAAGCCGTTATTACTAACTACAATGGTCATATTCGAGATTAATTATACTTGATATCATTATTAAAAATTATCAAAAAAAAAATTGTTTCAATATTAAGAATATACAAAATTCTAAATCATTTTATTTTCAAAACTTTTAATAGTCGAAGAATAATTTATGGAAGAAAATCTTGTACTTTTTGTTTCGATTTTTGAAATGATGCCTGACATCATATATTCCATATCTTTTTAATTCAGTCTTTTGAAATTACATTGTTATTTACTTCAAGAGCCGAAAATATCATTTAATTATCGATCATCTATTTTTGAAGTAATTATTTATTTTACTGATTATTTTGACATTTGATATTCATTTTGAATAAATTATTTGGGTATATGTTCATAGTTAGAGTTGTAGAAAATAAGACCTACTGGAATGCTAAAAAAAATCTTAAATATTACGTAATAACCCTGAGAATTTGAATAATGTTGAGGTGAATATCAGCTCAGCGGTCATGACGTTTTGTTAAATTAGTTGCAAGCAGGATTAAGAGGAAGTGAATAAACTGAAATGCCACTCAATGATATCTAAAAATGAATTACTTTGATGTCAATTATCAATTCTACTCGGGGTCCAAAAAAACTTATATTTTTATTCCCACAAAAATCTACAATGTCGCGCTTCATCTTTCATGAGCATAATCAACCAAAGTTACTTTATACTTACATGTTATCTCTTTCAAAATTAAAAGACACTGGTAGCATCTTGGGAAAATAAAGTTTTACTATGTAACGACGTAGCTCAATGCACAACTTCCTCAGGAGTTTTTTTGTTTTTTTCTTGAACTCAATTAGCATTGGTTTGCGTCTCAGTCGTTCCTAAATAAGGAAATATACTCAATATATATATATGAATTTGAAAGACAATTCCTATGTCATATGGAGTAAATGTAGTTAGATAATATTTATTTATACTTAACCACTGCAACTTAAAGAAAGATCCTAATTTATTTTATTAATCAACAGAAAATATGTATATTCATATAAAATACGAGTTGAAATATAGAACAATAATACTTATATACTATAAAAGCGGCTCTACATATTCTAGTTAATATTATCATTGGAAGTGATTCTATTAAGACCACAATCTGAATTTTGGATATGTTAGAAAACAAAGACCGAGACATGTTCTACCAAAATTAAAACAAAATCATTATTATTACTTGGCAGGGTTGCCATTTTGAAGGCTGCTCCAGAGCCCCAAACTTTTATTTTTAATTAAAATAAGATTATAATTAATAGTTTGTGTTCTTTTGCATCTTTTGACGAATTTTTTTGTTAAAATCAAGCCTCTACGAACGGAATTAGGGTTTTTAAACAACACAGGTCCAACATATTAGGCCTAACTTTCAACCTAGAACAGCCTAGGTGAGTCACAGAACCCTAATATTTCACACACTCTCTTATTTTACATATATAAAAAAGCCAGCTCATCAAAATCAGTGATGGTCATGCCGTGAGGGTGTGTACACTTGACGTGGAAGGACCAAATAAAACCCTTTGATGATCTTATTGAATAAATATATTAATTTTAAACATAATCATTGCGTCACTTTTGGATAATAATGCTATCTATGACGTCAAATAAAAAAGCTCAATACTAAAACCCATTATCATTCACGTCATAAAATGCATTATGAATGAATGCATTTCCACCGTGGAGACTCATAGTTGTTGATATTTTTACAACATAGAACTAACAAATTATAAGTAAAGTCTCATTAAATTTCATCATATGATTGTAAATGAATTAAAAATATTTCACATATGAATTGTACATTACTTCAATTTAATTAAAATATCCCTGTTTATCTAACATAAAATAGTATATACCAAAAATCATTTTCAAATATTTAGATTTGTACAAGAAATGTTGTTAGAAGAGATAATTGTAGAAAAATTATTGTTATTTCCGTTGTAAGAGTTAACTTAATGTCTAGGATAAAAATAACGATTGCATAACGATGTAATAACATATTTGTTACTACTTTTTGAGGTCTAATACATAATAAAGGCAAGCAATAGATGGATATATTTTTAATAGACAGTAAAGTGCAAGTATTTGAGTTTGATTGTCCTATTTTGACATGCAATAGTTTACTATCAATGAAAAAAAGTTTTTTATTTTGATAAAAATTGGCATTTATTTTATGCCCAACATCCACAATTCTGACGTCACATAAAAACGCTCTGTTTCTATATATATGTCAATGGTATGCGGATCATGGAGAAGGAACCATTAGAACAGGTTATTGTTTTTTTTTTTTTGTTTTAATAAACTTCATTTTTCTTTGTTTCCTAGAGACAACAACTAACCAACTGATGTTTGATAAATTTGTGGAGAGACTCCACGCAGATATGTATGCAGCTAAGAACTTGTTGACACTCCTTATTATTGTAAGTGTGAACGACTTGCAAATATTGTTTAATATGTTAACACTGGCGAAGTCAAAATTACATCATACATCATCCACTCATTAAAGCCTAACTTCCTATCGTACATATACATTGTGAATATTGAGGTAAGGCTGAATCCTAAACTCTGTTCCTAAAAGCTTTAGTTCCATTATGTGAAGCTTAAAATTTCAAATATGTATATAATTGTGAAAAAATTTAATAGAAAAGTATTTAAAATCTAACTCTAAAATAGTGCTTGTAATGTTGAGGTTTTTTTATCCTAATGCAACATTTAAAAAACAAACATATTAAGCACTTTTGTATTTTTCTTGTTGCCAACTCTTAGTCATTGATAAAATTACAAGTTCAATGTATAATAATAATTCATAAATATATGTAATTAATAACTGAGTATGGAATAACACGAGTTATTAAAAAAGATCCTTGATTTTTATAAATTAATTTTCTTAAAAACGCCAATGTAATATCATTTTTGAGTTCGTAATACATGGAGTCAGCTGCTTTAAATCTTACAAAAGACCAATTATGAAAACAACCAACAAGTATTAATAGGGATGCATCAACATAAAGATCATCTTAAACAAAAATAAAAAAAAAGTAGAAAATCCCTCCTTATTTTTTTAACCTTATAGTTAAAAAAACCCAAATATTTCAAAGACATATTTGAGTCAATTAGACACTTATGATTCAAATTTACGAATTAAAATACCTATCTAAGAAGGTAAACGATAGTTAATAACATTTGTTTGATTTAAGATATAGATATTGGCCTTGATATGACTCTTTTAAATACAATATATCAATTTTTCGGTGTTTTATATGGATGATTAACTTTTATCTACCCTAAGTACAATTTGCATTGCTGATACAGGGTTAGTAAAAATAAATTGTTGATAGAAACTGTTAATATTTATAAAAAAAAATACAAATATAGCCAACATTCATATTGAAAAAATTCATTTTAACTTGTTTTGTGTTGACAGGCCACATATCACAAATACAATGCACTCTGCCGATGAAGTAAACATTAACATTATTTGAAAATATCTTCATTGTCCTATTGTAATAATTGGTCGTTATTTGAGGGAAAATTATATTTATTTTTAACTAATGTAACTTAATCTAAGATATATATATCGAAATAAAAATATCAGAGGCATTCAAAAACTCAAAAATGTGATTCTTATAGTTTGCGTCGCTTTTTTAAAAATTAAAATGGCTTTGTGCTGTAATTAATTATTAATATATTTAATTAGGATAAGTTCATTAGATCCATACACATTAGAAAGTACCAAAAAAAATGAAAATCGTAGGCATCATCGTTGCTAATGGCATTTAAAAATATGAAGAACTGTAAAGGGGCTTTCATGTTCATCTGAGCCAGCAAATTACACAAGTTTTATACAAAAAATGATATTTATAATTTTAAATGAAGTACTTGGTATGAGGATAATGTAAAAAGTGAAATATTCCATGGATGATAGATATTTTTTTAATAAAAAAAAACTAAAATATGAGTATTTTTGTGGTCCACTATATATTTTAAATGCCAGCAGTTATAAATACATAATAATCAAGTAATTTTAATAGATCAGAATAAAATAATAATAACACTAAATAGTGTGTAATTAAGTAATGCATTTTAGACCCAAAACAATTTGTACAATTTGCTTATGTACAAGTTAGAACTTGTACATAAGATATATAGATAGTTACAAATATTAATTCCACTGAAATGCCCTGTTACACCATTGTGCTATTTATTTATGGTCAATTTAATGCAATTCATTTGGAACTAATTCGAATATTGTATTTTTAATAATAGATATGAATAAATAAATATAGATGATTTATTGAGAAATTAGCACAGTGATATTTCTTTTTTTTTCTACGTCTCAACTTTTATTAAGGAACTCTTATTGGTTAGTAAATTATCCTCTATCGTAAAATTTAATCAACTTCTCGTTGACAATATTTTGATTTCCAAAAGAGAAGAATGGACGCATAAAGGTCATATTTCCACAAATCCGATTATTAAATTAAACAATTGTCCTCTTTCCCACCCACAAGTTCAGGTTTAACATCTGTTCCAGAGTGTACATGGACTTTTTATATATTTAATGAAATGCCCTCTCATATTTGAGATAAATTGCAAATTCTAAAAATTGCCTTAAAATGAAAATAAAATTCAACTGAGATATGTGTCCGCAATTTATAGACTATTATCGATTTACAAGAAACCAGAAGCTCTGGATAGAAGTCAGATTGAATATGAATTGTCTATTTTAATTGATTAAGCAATTTTAGATATACAAAATACTTTATTTCGGCATTTTAGTAGTTATGTTCTTTTATATATCTATGTGTTGGTAATTTATAATAATTTTTTGGTTGTTTGTTTTTTAAAGTAATTATGTTCCTGTTACTTTTATATGTTTACTTTGAAGATTATAAGCCCGGCTAAGAAAAAAAAATCAAGATTGATTAATTTTGAAATTAATCCTTCCAGAAGGAAAAGTGGAAGTGTTAATGTTTTCAAATATAAAATTGAAAGATGTAGTAAAAAAAAGAAATAACAATTTATTTAAAAAAAGATATTTATTAGTATTTATTTATTTCTAGTCATATGTTGTTAATTCTATTTGTTGTCGGTTTTGATTTTATTAAAAAAAGTCAAGCTACAAGCCTAATAAAGGTGAACTACAAATGGTTCATTAAATCGAACCTAACTGATGCTCCAGCAAAGGAGGTAAAAAGAGAAAATGTCTACTATAAAAATATGTTGGTCATTCTACTATTTTGGATTTGACTCAGAACACTGAGTACTCAGACTATCGTCAACCCATACACAATTTGTCAAATTTGACGAAGATTTGGGAAAGATGTACTCCAACTAGTCAATTAAAAAGACCTTATCTAAGAACTACCAAACAAGTTCTAGGAGGGACCAGTCTTTAGGATTTTTTTTTGATTACCTTCAGGGACGTCTGCAGGGGGTGGGCAGGAGGGACTCTATCCCCTTCCCAAATTAAGAATATTTTTGTTTGTTACAAGAATTTATTTTGAGAATTTTATGGGAAATTAGGGATAACAAATAAATCTCTTGTGAATAGTTATGGATTTTGAAAAAAAAAGATCGAAAATTCTTATATTTGAAATTTAATTTTAGAAATTTTCTTCGAAAAATTTAATTTTTGTAAGTAGAATTTATTTTGTATAAATATAATTATATAAAAGAAAAACAGTGTTTCAATACAAACATCATTCAACAATATAGTTAAAAAATAATTTTCTTCTAAATACTTAATAATCAAATACAATCCAACTATGAATATAAAGATTTAAATGTTCACACAGACATGCTGTTCTGTTGTTCCTATTTTTTATTTTTTTTGGTCCAATCCAGTCTTAGGACCAGTCCTCTCGATCCTTGGACATTTTCATAAAGATGTCGATGGTTTATTAAGCCAAATAAAATATATGAAATATGCATAAAGAACATTGCGCAAGTCTTGCAAAAAATATTCAAGTTTTCATTTTGATGCAATATATTACGAATACATAATATTTTTTCATTGTTTATTCTATACTATAATGGAATCATTTAAAAGAAGAAAAAATATCACAATGTTGTCATTAATAATCAATTTTACTTTTTTTAAGGACCAAAAAGTAGGATTAGACTTAACTGGAATGGACTTGATTCGACTGCGGTCATCAGTCCTCAATAATGACCAAGACAACACTATCCATAAAAGGTTTATAAGAATATAAAAACCGACAAAGATATGTAGAACAAAAAATTTCCTGAGGGGTATGAGGCATGAAAAAGGATCATTACAAATAAGAATGATAAAACAAAACATATGACCATATTACAACAAATATTACGCACACAAACTTAAAATTTGAAATGGATTTTGTACTGTCTGATGATAAAACAAAAGGTTTTGAAATATCGGGCAGAGATTGATGGATAAAATTTCATTCAATTTACAGCAAAATTCAAATTTATTCTTTAGATTCGTGGAATCCTAATGGAAACAAAGAATATCTTGATACTTCTGAAATCATTATTCCTGGAAAACCATATGGTTAGATAAGTTTTTCTATAGTTAGTTTATGTGCAATATAAACTTTGAAAATACTGATTATCATATCAAAATTCATGGATCATAATTCTTTAATATTGTTTAGATGAAAAGAGGTATGACGACTAACATTGTAGCTTTCAATACATTTGATTGTTTTTTTGTTTGTTTTTTTCAAATTCAATTTTGAAAATATATAAACAATCCATAGAGTGGGAGATTAAAAAAATGCATTGAATTTTTGTACAATTTTCCACAGTCATTGCATGGCTTAAAAAATCGAATGATTTCATTTGAGATCTGTACCTGGAAAGTGCATTTCTGCCTATTTTCCGTTCTCTTTCCAAAGGAAAGATGATGAGATGCAATACAGAATTCTATTTGATAGAAAATGTGTTATTTTGCATTTTTATCTATCTATATAATGAATAAGTACATAAATATATCAAATTTCACATGCTTTTAAGAAAGGTATATAATTTTGTGAATATTTTTAATTTTTATAATTAATAAGCAAGAATGTTCGAAATATTTATGAGCTCAAAACAAACCCATGGAAGTTGTGAACAATGCAGCCTTTTTATTTGTTAGGAACTGGAATGCTAATCTAACGAATGTAAGCTTATATACATTTTTAGTCAAAACTAGGGAAGACAAGGAGTAATTGCCACATTTTTTTACTTTTGGTCTTAATTTTTACGTCCGCCAATGAATTTGAATTATGTTTGCATCCCGGATTGTCGGTTAGTTCCTTTGTCTGTTTTTAAGCAAGATTATAATAAAAGTTACCGACCAATTTTCGGAATTTTTTTTACAAAAATTTAATATATTTTTCCTACAAAAATGTACTATCTAGTAAATACATTTGAAAAATCCGGTATTTATAACAGTTATAAGTAATTAAAAACATACAATCTAGTCACTCTATGATGTCAATTATGATAGTAAATTTTGAATCTCTTCCTTCAATATTGAAAAATATATCAACCTTTCACCTCTTTTTTTTAGTGTGTGACAAATTCATTTACACACCTTAACAATATTTAATGACATACATAGAACATTAAAAATATTTGTTCGCAAATATGAAAAACAATTCTACATCTTGTTAAATACTTGTGCATTCTACTTATATTTAAAAACGCCTTCAATTCAAATTCATGCATTATCGTACATAATAGTCGTTTATCATTTCCCGCGTAATCATCTTTGTGCGAAATCTAAGTATATCGTTTTACCTCGAGACAACAATTAGGACCTTCCTACACCATGACTCATAAAACTTTGTAACAGCCAATAGGATCGTTGCTATTAGGATATTTAAACAAAGCAAGTATGGACCCACACACACTCAACACTCAGCTGATTAGAAGGGATCTTGAGAAACAAAATACATTATTAGTGACGAAAATCTAGTGTTTTTGGCTATCTTACGATAAAACAGAAGAATTGCTTAAACATTTTAAAACATCTTTAACTATAAATACTATTTATGCTTAGTTTACCCAATTAATTATTAAGAATCCGGTTTATACGACGTCGTGTGTGTTTCTTTATATAAACAAAATACCGAAAAATGTTTTATATATATAGTAGATTCTAAATTTCTTCAATGTGGTTGTACCTTCCATTTTTTTCTGATTCCCTTCAAATATTGAATGTTGGAATTTTATCTTGTGCCTAAAATATAATTTTATGCCTATTGTGTGTGTGTATGTTTTCTCATCAAATTAATGGTTTTAATTTTTATCAAAATAAGTAATTGCCAATTTTTTTTTTAATTCTGATCCAACCCCGACAAAAAATAACCTATTCTAATATTGATAAACAAGTTAATTTATGATGGAGATGGGGATGTATATTAGTGAAATACACAACGACCAAAATTCTATCCATGCATCACTGTATATAATATACGCAATTCTTTTCTAGAACACTTAATTATACTAAAAATATTTAAATATGGGATTTTCCATGGAGTATCAGAGTCGGAATTTTTATAATTTAAATTGTGAATTTAAAAAATAAGTTTGTTGACCTTTTGAAAAAATTAAAAATATTTTCTGTCAGAAAAATTACTCTCTAAAAAAAGGTCATTGAAAGAATAAACTAAAAAAACATATTTTTTTTTAAATAAAGGCACATCCTGAAGTGAAGTTGAAATGAGACTATATTTTTTTCGGCTTGATTTGTTTGTTTGTAAGCAGGATTACGGGGAGAAGTTACAAACCGATTTTGATAAAATTTAGTAAAAAGATTTCATATGTTAATTGTAAAAGTCCTTAAAAATTTGTGAGAGGTCAATATAATTTTTTGTCGGTTTGTAAGCAGAATTACAGGAAAAGTTACAGACAGATTTTGGTTAAAAGTTAGAGACTATTCAATTTTAAAAGGTCAAACTCACACAAAACGTTAAAAACGCATAATCGACAATAACTTTTGTTCAAATTGAGACACATCATTCAAATTAGTGTCTTTTGCAAGTATAATATAGGTACTTGGGCGTACGTTTGCACTCTACTGGGTGCCAATCGAATTTACTTATTTGTTTATTGACAACTTTGTACGTATGCACCACTTTGCCAGATATTGATATTTTTTTAGTCCGCTCACGCACTAATAAATGCATGATTTCCAAGAAATTTACCGTAGGTTTGAAATCCCGGGAGTTAAAGTACATACACATTATTGTTATTATTAAGGCAAATTATAGTCATGCATCTTTGTTTGTAGTTATTGTTGTATATGCTGTCTATGCAAAGCAACACTAATTTGATTACAAATTAGGTTATATCTTGCGCATACAAAACTTTTGATTCTTTTTTATTTGTTTGTTTTTTCCATTAATACAAAGATTAGTTAAAGTATCTATGTAGTTTTATCCATTCTCATATAATGTAAATGTTACAGTCTGCATTAAATGCAAAAACAATTAAGGATGATCTTGATTGCATTTATAAACGGCATTACAATATATATATATATATATGTATATAGACATGGCTTGCATGTAATATCAATGATGTTGAAAAAGTTGTTATGGACTGATGATGCACTCTCATTTTTGATGTTTTATTAAGAAGAATAAAATTTCTCCATACCGCAGATGAACTAGAGCATTTAGAAGAAATTACTCGTTGGAAAATGAAACACTGATTACTTATGCTTCAAATTAATATCTTTGGCGTAAAAACAATTGAAAATCCAAATTTTTATTCGTTCTCGAACCAAACCTTTGCAAAATGTCCGTTTTTTAACCTTAAGAAATGTTTTCTCGTTAATTGGTCAGATAGAGTTGTACTGCTTAAGTATATGTAAGTAAATATTATAGTATTACATGTACTCTATCTGGCCTAGGATTTGTCTTCAAGTCCAAATACATTAAGTATATTTCCTTACCTAGGAAAGACCAATTAACGAACCTTGAGTTCAAGATAATAACTTTTTCTGAGTGCGTTGTCCATGGAGCTACGTTGTTCCATACTTTTTCTCAGAATTGGATAATTGGAGATCAAATATAAATACAATTTGGAATTATTGTAATTATGTAAAGTTTTAGAAAAAAAGACCTAATTTTTATGTGGATTACTGATATTTTTCGCAATCAAAATTTGTCTCAAATCTATAAAAAGGGTAAAATACTCAAAAAATTAAAATCAAAAGTTCTAGAAAAAAATAGTTGTAGATTCGTATTCAGCTCTTAAACAAGGTAAGTACAAATGTGGAATTGAAAATATATTATTTTTCGTTAACTTGATCAATTGGTGGCTTATTCATCCTCCGTTCAAGACATGGGATGTTACCCAAGAGACTGATCTAGCCATGTATAATCTTGTGTGTATCATATCTTTTCCAATGTCAAAGTGTCAGTGTGGAGCACTTAATCCATGATTTTAGTTGTATAAAGTATTACTTGCAGGTATGCTAGTCATGCAATCAGGAGTGTCACTTTGATGGTTTCACAAATATGATAAAATATTTGACAAAGTTTGTACGTATATAGGTATAAAAAGGATTGTCAAATAATGCCAAAAATTGACGTACATACTTAGTAGGATTGATCGGTATATCAGTACTATTTAACTAACAAATTACTACCTTACTTAACACCCTTTTAGTACTAAACCTTTTTATTACACCGTTAGTGAACTGGGTATAAAAGAAACCCCCAAAATAGACAACATTTAATTACATTTGATTGAGTACTATAATTACATCATTCAACTTTTCTACAGTTTATTTATTATTTCATCCATTTTAGACACGTAAGCATCTATTAAAAATATAAAAATACGTATATTTTTTTAAAACAGAAAGAAAAAAAATCTTAGGTTGAATTCCAACAAAATATAATTTGTTATTATGAAAGTAAAACGTTAAATTTTTGTTTTTAGTAGTAATATTTCTATGAAATATTAATTAGTTTTTGCAAATGTTTAGAATCAACTTAAAAATTTAACGTTTTACTTTCATAATAATAAATCATATCTTGTTAGAATCCAAAACTATATTCTATTTCATAATAAGATTTTTTTTTCTTTCTGTTTTAAAAAAATATAGGTAATTTTATATTTTTAATAGTTTTTAATAAGTTTTGATGAGGTATTGAAAGTAATATTAAATAACAGCTCCAATATTATATTTTCATCGTCCAGCAAAAAAGAAAACAAGAAATCGTTATGAAAAACAAAGGGAAAAGGGTCTGATTGCAATATTGAAATGTTGAAATGCATGCGTAATTACATCAGTAAAACCACATTTAGAACTAAGCTAAAGATCAAGTAAGTCATATTGAAAAAAGAAGAAGTCAAATGCACATATATAATAAAAAGTATTGAATGCAAATTTAGGCAAAGCTTAGAAATTTGCTTACGTCGCCTAAGCTCAGCTCGTCATTTAAAAAAAGAAGGAACACATTTTTATTTTTTGTTTAGATCTGTAAAGCCTAAGGATTTGTTAGTGAGTCAGTTTTTTTTTGTTTTAGCAACTTGAATAATATTTTTTTATTGTTTAAGATTATATTTCGAGGTATCTGTGGGATATTGGGTCTCTAAACACCTCAGCAAAGTACTCGCTTAAAGATTTAAATGGATGTAACAAAAGGTTTTTTTTAAAAACAACTCATTTTCTAAGAAGGGTAAAGGTTATTCTTTGATTTTGCTGAATAGCCTTTCATACAAAGTTAATTGCGTGTTCTAACTAGATTAAATAAATAAGATTTATTACAAATATCCATTACATTTGTGCAATATCTTGAAGTACGATATCTCAGTAATTGATATAAAAGTTTTATTTGATAATGAACTCACGTTATCTCGGTATTGGATTTTTTTTTTTTTTTGCTTTCCTTTGAAGGGAATCCTGCAAGATCTAACATGTTAGCATTAAATGATAAATATTCCTCCTGTGAATAATGGCAACATGGACAAAACACTTCATTTGTCGTTATCTATTATATTATATAAGAAATTGAGTCTGCTGTGTAATAATGGCAAGAAACTATATACGATGAGCATACAATTAATAAAAGGTGTAAATAGAAAGGAAAAGTAATTAATTTAGATTTAATTATAACATCATACAGAAATCACATAGTGGAAAATAGAGAGTAGTTAAAGTCACTGTAATGCGATAATGAAAGTGGATGCTTCACATCACAACGAGTCAAAATTAAAATAATTAAAGAATTTTTACCTACGACCTGTTTGTAATATGTCACCACAAAAGAGGGGAATGTTTAACTTTCACATTTAAAATTGTTCCAAATTATAAAATTGGTTTACGGAGTTACCTTCACCTAACAGTCGCAATTCATTTTCTCTTGAAATGTGTCTTTTATTACAAATTTAACTATATTTACATCACTCAAAGAAGCAATAAATATCGGTTCAGAACAACATGGTAGATCATGCAGAATTCCTTTTAACCCCATAACGCCTAATATGATAATTTGCCGCTTAAAAATTAGAATTGTTGTCCACTTGTAAAATCAAAAATGTATCATTGCTTTTGAAAATAAGTCAAAATCGAAGGTTGGTGAGTTTTGAGTTTGTAATTACTTAAAGTTACTGACTATCTGTTCAAACTAATATTAGTCAAAATAAATGCCACTTTTGTGAAGATGCAATAAATTTGCAACACAAATTGGTCGTAAATAAGAAAAGTACATACTTTTATGTTGATCGGTACATTGGTTATATATTTTTGAGTGATAAATATGTACAAGTACCGTAGTTCATGAGATCTCTTTTGGTCAATCCAATCTCAAGTTCTTGCCTTGGTCTTGACCCCTTCAAAGATTGGATGTCTAAACAGTAAGTTCAATGAAACGAAATTAAATTTTTCAAGCCTATTTTTAAAACATTGTCTTGCCATGGTTTTGAATACTTAAAATCTTTGTTTAGTCATGGTAGGGGATTCTTCACAACATCACTGATACGTACCTAGTCGGGATGTGATGATACAATATCAAACCAAATTTTGGTACGGTATTCCTTTTTATAAAATATGTAACTAATACAGTAAAATCAGGATATAGGAAATTCGGATATAACAAATGACCAAATAATTGCCAGCCTTCAAACATAGATGGCGCTATTTATTGGACTAAGTGTGACGCTACGTTTGTTACTTTCAAAACAATGGATTTTTTTGAGCCAGTGACGTTCTCATTAATCAATTTTTATATGGTTGATTAATACCTATTTGCAGTTGCAAATTTTTAACCCAAAAAACTTTGAACTGCTCAAATAGAAGAGGACAAGGCTTATCTATCAAATATGATATAATTGGTGATATAAGCTTAACGGAGAAATTGAATGCGAGACAAATTATATTTTTTAACGTTATAATTTTGATTGTGGAACGAATTATGTGCATAATTATGTAGGTTTTTAATTAGAAATCATATGATATACATCTCTGAATATAATAGAAGGTGGTTGTTAAATCCTATATATGCAAAAATTGAAGATATTCAATGTATAATAAGGAATATACAAAGAGAAGAATTTTATAAATTCTAGACCAGTTACACTAGACGAGATCGTTATAATATTTTTCAACCTAACAAATTCGTTTCTTTAAAAATTTTCATAAAAAAATTGGTTCTTGATCGGTCTCATATATAATTCGGTATTGACCAATATTATAGTTGAATGATCAATAACATCAAATGTGATATATATGATAGCTTATAAATTAAATAAAAGTTAAATAAAAGTTTAATTAAAAAACTTAACATTTTTTGTGAAATTGACAAATTCGGAACCTTTGGTGTATATCAATACTATGGGGCATAAATTGTAAATTTATTGTATTTACGTAGAAAATTAAATACATATTATAGAATTTAATTTTAGGAAGCGAATAAGAGAGTTTTTATAACTTTTATATATATTATTTGGTTGTAACTACATCATATCCTCCAATTTCTTTGGTTTTGCTTCTTTTTTTTTTTTTTGTGCCATCAATTTATTTTAGTTAAAAAAAACACGTTATCTTAAAAATAGCTAATAAAAAAATAAAATATTTTATTTGTATTCATCTTATTTATGTTAAAATTCTAACTCAAATGATTTACTATACGCTTTAATTATGTAGTAGGTAAATTTATATTGTGAAACTTCTTTGCATACAGCATTTTTTGTTGTTTCTGTCCATTTGATGTAATTATAATCAAACCTGTGCCCCCTTTTGACTCTCTTGGAAATGTAACATATAATTGACGATATGCAAATACTGATTTTGGTTTAATATAAAACATTTTATTCAAATGTTCGACCTTGAGATTTATTTATTGTCATGGCCATCGATAGTTTGTCATGTTCCTTCTTCAGCCATAATGAAAATTAAAAATACATGCTCAGGTTAACTCGCTCATAATTGTTTTTGTTTTTCTTTCATTTGTATTTAATATATCGTTCTCCCTTTTTCTGTATGTAGAATAATTTGGTTTTTTGGTTCATTTTCGAATCCACAACCTATACCTTCAAAAAAAACATTGAGACTGGGGTATTCCATCTTGTTTTATGAAGAAAAAAAAAATATTTGTGAAAAAATCAAAGTTGCCTTCAGAGACCAAGAATCTGGTCTGATGAGAATTCAACATTACTTGCGTAACTTAAAACTATGAACAACTTTTAATTTATGTCTAAAGTTTGTATCTATCTCTGTTTTTGAAATAAATGAGTTTTTAGAATTGTTATTCTAAGCGGGACGTTCATCACGCACACATTAATTATTTTAATGGTCTGTATGATTGTCCATTCGACGTTTTGCAGGTTATATCTTTTGTTCTATGAACGACTGAATATGTTTGCTGGGTTTTGAACTTGCTCCTTTAATCATGTAACATTTTTATTACTTTTATTTTTTTAGAGAAGAGAGTGCCAAAATCTTTGCAGTCTACAAAAATTTTCGTCCAAGTTTGTTTAGAAAAAATCACTTAGGCCCGAACCCCTGAAAAAAAATTCAGGCTTGGACTGAGTCTCAACACTAATAATTACCTATATATAAAATACACGTGGGAGTCAAATGATCCAAAAAGACTCTAGTTTAAATTACTATGTCGTAAATATACAATTCTTTAGAAGACGAACACACTTTCTATTATTTAAAATCCCTTTTAAGACATAACTCTTTTCGTTTAAATATAATAATAATAAAAAACTAAAAAAATTAATGAGTTTTACCCAAAAAATATATATAAATATAGTGAAAAGGGATCTTATAATAAAGGCTCTAAGGTAAAAGAAAAGACGAATCCTCAAAGATTGACATACATACATTGAACATTGTATTTCGGGCTATATGATGTCTCATATATATTTCAATATTCCATAAACAGATTTTGTTTTTGAGTATCGACGAATGAAGGACAAAATATCCACGTATTTGTATTGTCTATACGTACGTATATAAAGAGTGGCCCACGAAACTTTTTTTTTTGATATCACTATAAAAAAAAGACAAATGGATATTTTTCAATAATTTTTTTTTATTTGAAAGCCTCAGCATTTCGGTTAATGATGAAACGCCACTTTATTCATATGGCCGCCATAACTGGCCTTAGTGTAGCCCATTCTGTCGACCCAATTTTTCAATACATTTTCGATTGTGTGAGCTTCTATAGCGGCAATGGTGACTCCAATTTCGTGTTTCAAATCGTCGTGTAACATTTATCCTTTACGGTTCTCCCCAAAAAATCGTCTAACAGAGTCAAATCGCAGCTATGAGGTGGCCAGTTTACGTTGCTGTTTTGGCTTATGATGTGATTGTCGAAGTTGGCTGTGTGGCACGTAGCGCCATCTTGTTGGAACCAAATGTCGTCGATGTCTTCCTTTTCCATTTGGGGAAACAAAAAATCTTCCAACATAACCCAATAAATCAATATTCAAAACGTAAATATTTATTCATAAATAGATATAAAACCCTACAATGCATTGCATAAACGTCGTTGGAATAGGGAGTCGTGAAACTATTCCGATACTTAAAAAAAACCGATTATTGCCCACATCTATTTCGACACCCCCGTTAGTTTCTTACAAGTAAAGAAAAACTAAATACTTGACTTCTTTTTTAAAATCAATTTATAATATATTTCAAAGTACTTTAATAAAAAACAATGGTATTGAAATATATAATCAAATATCAACTCATTTTATAATTGAAAGATCATTCAAAAAATTTATTTGTGGAAGATGCATATAATTATTTTCTGAAAATAAAAAATAAAAAGATTTTTTTAGCAAGAGAAAAATAATCAATTTTTTCGTCAATTGTGTTACTCAGTAGAACATTAATGTAACCAATCACGTTTCGTCATTGTTGAGTATTTCTTACTTTAGCCCCCTTTATGCATGATACAACAATGCTGACGTCATGTTAGAAAATTATCAATTATCTAGATTGGTCATATTAATTTACTACAATATACACAGTAGATCCAAAAAGGGTCAATTAATTTTAAGTTGGATTGAGTTGTTTTATCATAGTATTAATTTCAGGAAGGAAAGTATAATAAGTAATGAAGTCGTATACTGTGTTAACAGGTATACACCTATAGATAGGTTATAATTAAATATCGATCTATCTTTTACATTAGTTATTGCTGATTAGAAGTTCAATAACGCCAAATTATAATTTGAAAAAGTTGAGATATGGACAGTTTTAAATCTTACACTATAAAATAAAAAATAAGCTGTAACTCTTGATTAAAGGAAAGTTAGATATAAATTTTCAATTGGGATGATTAATACAGCATTATTATTATATACAGTTAAATTTCAATATAAAAAATTGAATATAATCAATATACACTTACATATAGTTAACGTTCTCTCATATACTACATAAAATACTTTACATAGAAGAAACATGAAGTAAAAAATCCGCATAAAGTCAACTTTTTCTCCTTTTTTTTGTTATGAACTTCTACAGAATACATGAGAAGGATGAATTTCCCTCAGAGCTTACATTTTATTTTCTGTATATTACTTTTTAACTTCATTTCACATTGCTTTTCAATCGATACTCGTATATTTATCAGGAGTGTCCCCTGAAAAATACTTTCACAGAAAGATAACATAAAAATCGATAAAAAATAGATTCTAATCAAAAACTGGTTTCCAGGAAATGAATATTTTAAAATGATTTATTTAAGTACGTAGCGAAAAATTGTAAAATTATACTTATATATTTGGATATAAGAAAAATACGAGCAACGTCTACGTTTCATTTGAAAAATTGTCGTTTCTTGTATAGTTATTTGACTGTTTTTCACTAACTTTCTCAAATAGAGATGTACTGATTAATCATTAACTAATTCATAAGGGACCATTTATTTGATTAATCGGTAATCTGTAAATGCTGCTAATTTCGCTTTATTGACGGACTTTTCTATTTTTGTTTTTACTTGCCGAAATATAAATGGAAATTTTTTGTCAGAAAAATATCTCCTAATAGGAATTTGGTAATTAAGAGCCATTTAAACCTTAGTCTATGAAATCCTTCATATTCTGCAATAAAATATGGCTATAGATCAACCACAATCATTTCTCCAATCAAGTAAACGATATATTTTGTACTAACAACAATTCATATCCCATATCTAATTACAAGTATCTTCCTCATCCGACCGCTAGAAAGTAACTAATTGAGATACTAATTATGTGCAGTGATGCTAATTGGTTAATTTTTCTTTATCTCGCCGGGTTTTTTTGAGTTGGCATATTGAAGAATAAATTTTCTTTTCCTAAACTACTAACAATATTATTTAAGTCATTTTGAGAAAATGACTTTTTTTTCTGCTACTTACAAGCTATTTTTAATATATACGAAACTGCATGAAACATTACAGTATGCTCATAAAAGACGGATGGTAACCATGAGGATTTGTTATGGAGTTATAATTATATGTCCGTCCTGGACTCAGGGTAGAATTGAAGATCGACATCGGAGTAATTCTTGCTTATGTCTTTGTTTATTTCCTTTGCCTTTTCTCCTTCGTCACAGCTGCTAGCAGCTAATATGATGAATCGTTCAGCAGTTAAACGGATCGCTTTCCAAAACATTCTTCAAAGTTGTCTAGGTTACCGTTTTGATATTTGGTTTCTTTATTTTATTATGCCTAAAAATGCTTCAAATTAGCATCAGTGGTAATCAGTATTGTTTTAAATGTATTTAGTATTTACTAGAAAATTAAATATATATAGGTTTCTTTTATAACCAAAATGCTACAATAGAGTAATAAAAAACATAGAAACCCCAAACAAATATTCAAGACCCAATTGTATTTAAAATGCTAATATAATTTCTTAAAATATTTATACCGCCACCGTCAAGTCTGGAGATGAATGCTTTCATGGAGTAGATCCAGAATTAATTTTCACGATCACTGCATTATGATATGTTTGTCATTGAAAGTTCGTGCGAAAAAATATTTTCAGCTGACTGAGTCTCCGAAGCGTTCCCTTGCCAGCTCTCTAAGAGTTGAGTAAACAGGTGTTAAAATTGGGCACTCGCACAGTAGGTATGAAGCTGTTTCTCTTCCTGAATTGAAGAAATAGCAATTAGGGTTACCTGATAGGTATCCTGATACCTCTAATGTTCCTGTCACTACTCGATACGCGAACCATTTCTGATTAAAAATATAAGCTTATTAACCCTTTGTTATGAAAAATAGGATCTGTATCTGTTATTTTAAAATAAATTTCAGATATACTCTCTATTAATCGCTCCCTCTTCAAATGTTCTTTGACTCATCTTACCTTTCTCTTTTTGACTTGAATTAATTATTTTTCTTTTAAATAGTTTTACTTATTGATCACCATGACCTTTTTTTAGAAAGTATATAATTTTTTTCCCAACGGCCTTTATTATGGCTGTTAAAAAAAAGGAGGAATTTCCATTTGTGTTAAATGACCTCTTTTTTAACTTCTTTTAAATGTTATTGCCCCTTTTATATTGCCACTGGTAATAGGACTTACGTCAGATAGTTTTGAAGTCAACATTGTTCATACTTAAATAATATATGAACTTTGCAAACGATGAGCTTTATCACTAGAACGACGAAGGTATCCTTTTTGACGCCATTTTTAACTTTTAGAGCAACTGTCATTTTTATTATTGTATAACCGCTTATACTATCTCAGCAGAATCCTTTTTGAATACTCTCACCAATTTTACTTGTTCAAACTTGTTCTTTCTTTTGATATTTCGGAGCAAGTTAATACTTGACTCATTATCTTTTTATTAGAGAGCATAGTTGTTAAACTTTTGTAGGCTCATTTTCTGTCACTAGTAGTCTGCCAAGGGAAATACTGTTCTAGTGTGTATTTACTATTATTTGTTAAAAACAAATTCATAATGTTCGTTCAAACTTTTTTTTAAGGATCAAAATAATTTTTCAGGCAAATATCTTAATTTGAATTGCTACAAAAAAAGGTAGGATCAAGTTCGATACCAGGAGTTTGATATATGAAAGATGATATACAACTCTCGTTCTATTCTAGTTTTTCCTGATTAAAAAAAATATTTATTTTCATTAGGTTATTACAAATATAGTTGAACAGGATATCTTTAACTTTTTATTTATAATATACCTACATACAGCCCAATGATTCATACAGAGTGGAAACAAAAAAAATGTTAGTATAGGGACAAAATTTTAAAAAAATGTGATTTTTATGGAACCAAAAACAAAACAAAAAAAACTCAAAACCAATTTGTAATATGTTTAAATACTACACCTAATTATACTTGATATTCAAATTGCCTTCATTCATA
Source organism: Lepeophtheirus salmonis (assembly GCF_016086655.4). NCBI lineage: Eukaryota > Metazoa > Arthropoda > Copepoda > Siphonostomatoida > Caligidae > Lepeophtheirus > Lepeophtheirus salmonis. The sequence continues at coordinate 34,712,508 of NC_052136.2, forward strand.
ATCAATGACATTTTCGTCACGCTGTCGAACAGATTGGTAGATCTTGAAGATGAAGGCCGGGTCAATGGGGTACCATTCTTCCATAACAGCAGCTCAGAGTGAATCCAAACATGGATAAGAAGTTAGCAAAACATATTTCTCCGAGTTGTCCAAAACTACCAAGTAAAGGAGGTTGAGTTTAGGACTTGCGGAGAGCCACACGGAGGCACCTCTATCATAGTTTTAGAAGTTTTGATATTTCTTGGCTGTATGATACTGTTGTAGACTTTTTGATGTTGTATGCTGTCGGATATAGATGCCAACGATCTTTGAAGCTTTCTCGGCACTGCCACTGGCTCAGAGGAAATCGCACACACGTTCCCTTATTTGTTATTGCTCCGACAATTTTATACTTATAGACATGGGATAGGAACAAAACTTTTTTTTTTTTTGCTTTAACTGTTGCTTGGTTGTGTAATGAAACCTAGTAATTAAACATATCCAGGACAAAATGGTAATTTAATAATACTCCAGATTTTGAATCCACTTAGTGGGTTTTTTGATACTGTAGAATTTTAGCTATAGTGTTGAACATTTATTTGATTTAAGAGGATTATATTGTCTCTGATATTAATAATAAATTTTTTTTAATAGAAATTGGTGATAACTCGTATAAAAAAACAAGTGTACATAATCAAGAATCAATTTTGAGAGAAATCATTCTAGTTTGCTTTTGTCTTGACAGGCCAAAAATGAGATATTTGGAGATGAGGGAGAAGAGGGTGGGGATGGAGGGGTTGTTGTTGAAAGAATTCAATGAAGTAGAAAAATACACATAAGCTATTTTTTAAATGTATGTCCTTGAATTAAAGGAACATCTATAAACTTTTAATTTTCGTTTTTTACAATAAAGACAAGTTAAAAAATAATTCAATAATTCAACATTTGTTATTAAAGAAATGAAGAAATAATACTTCACTTATTCATTCTATCAAAAATGACTTGATAGATAATAAATTAAATTTATTTGAAATGAATTTTCATTCATTTCAAATATTAATATGGAAAAAGTGTAAACGAAGAAAGAATAAAATTATAATAATATTTTTCCCCATGCCTATGATGAAATAAATTCATATTGACTTATGAAAACTTTTAACATAAAATATTTTTAGATTCTTAATTAAAAAAATCTTCCTGATTGTAGATCAATTATACTAAATTACTTATTTGCTACGGAATGATGAAACATGGTTCGAGACTTGAAATTTCCCAGTTCGATGACTACTTTTTTTTTCTTGCCTAATATTGCTATAATATTAATATTTTCATATCCGTTCTGGTTGAAAGATAAATGTATCCGTTACACTTACTCTTCGTTCTTCATGTACTAGGGATTACTAAATAGTTACAATTCTCTTTTCAACCATACAAGAATATTGATAACTGTTTTTTTTAAATAATCATCTTCAGATTGCAATTACTGAAAAAGTGGGAAAAACTAAAAGTAACACTAATGATTTGTTGTAGATTTATAAGTATAAGATAAGTCCTTTTTGGACTCGGAGTAGAATTGAGGAACGACATAGTTGTAATTCTTGCTTAGTCATTGATGGATAAGGGATCGATTTGTGTTTATTTCTCTTATTGCATAGCTGCTCGCAGCTAATTTAAACAATTGTCGTGACAGCTGAGCTGGTCTTCCCCCAAACATTTGTACAAATTATAACGGTGATCACATTAATTTTCTGTTTCTTTTTTTTTAAATACCGGAGGATAAAAATACCTTCATTTATGCCCAAATGGACTCCCTGGACAATGAACAGAACATGTTCTATATGGAGAGCATGGTGATGCACCTATTAAATGACGATAAGCCAATTCAGACATACCTTAAGTGTCTCCATATTCACACAGTATTTATCCTTCTAACAATAATGCAATAATTAAATATTACTTCGATGGTTCATATATTAAAGGTAATTCTAACCTTTTCTAATTACAATTGTCAATTTATAAATATCAGTAGGTGCATTAAACAAATGTATACACTTATATTACTCTCAAAGACATAATAAATTAGTGATTTTAATAGATCAAAATCAAATGATATCATTAGATGAATAGATGGTAAATAAAATGATCAATTTGCTATTAAATAAGTCATTATAAGAGATATAAATTACAGCCTGAGCTGGCTACTATTTGGGCAAAATATATTTTTACTTTTTTTGTAAAGTACCTGATAAAAAAGTGATGTTTTTTGCACTAGTTTGCAAAAATAATGCAAATTACTTTATACTTGGCACATTTCCTTTTTTTAAATACTTTGTTTGTAAGGTATTTTAATTGCAATAGGTTCTTATTAACACTCAAAGCTATTAGAAAATTTAATTAAATGCAATGGTAAAATAATAGGTTAAGCAACTTTTCTTTAAAAATGTTTGTACATGTGTAATAAGTTGTTTCGCCATTGGCTACACAACTAACAATCTTGTACTAGTATGCAAAACACAAATTTATAGATTTAAAAATAAAATAAAAAGATAACGAAATAGGAAGTGTCTCTTTATTTTTCAGACCTGTTATCATTATTCATGAAGAGAGGACATAAATATACAGTCATCACTAGTGCGTGAAAAGTGTATGTCCCTGTTGGACTCGGAGTAAAGTTGAGGATCAAAATCGTTGTAATTCCAGCTTGTATCATTGGTAGATATTGAGCTGAGTTAGTATTTATTTCCTTCATCTAATAGTTGCTCGTAGCTGATCTACTAAAACGTTATGAAAGCTAAGCTACTCTCCTCTAAAAATTTATTCTAATTGTTAAGGTGACTACATTAATTATCAATTACATTTTTGTAGCATACGGCCAGTTAATAATAAAAAATTAATATTAAGGTTTTCTTGCAACTCAAATTCAGACTTGACTTATGTTAATTACTCACCTCCGACTATTTGAATTCATTTGACTCCAAATCCGAGTATTTGAAATTATTCAGGTCAGAGACCAACTTTTTCAAATTATTGTCAAATCTATAGCGTACCATGCTGTCACGATGCTAGCTCAGATCAAATTTGGATGAGAGGTGGGGCAGGCATTCTTCTCTAAGTCACTCAAAAAGTGAAACATCCAGGGGGTTGATGTCAGGAACAGACCACATAAAGACAGGATAGAGTTCATCCATATTGTTGCTACAAAAGGTTAGGTTCTTCTTGGTTTTATAGAGCATTAATGGACTTTTGCTTTTGTAAGCAGTCCGAATGGAGATGCCAAAGGTGGTTGCAGCCTTATCCATACTCACCCTGGCATGGAGAAGATTGGACTCTTGTGGTATTTTTTTTTTTTTTTTTGCTACTTCATTATTTTTACAGATGTAGACATAGGATAAAAACAAAACTTGTTTATATTTGTTTCAGCTGTCGTTTGGTTGAGTAATGAAACCTCGTAATGAAAATAAATGGAGATTTAATCATAATCAAATGCTACTATAATTTTTGAGTTCCCTCTCTATATATAAAATATTTTTGTGCATAAAATTTCAATTTACTAAAAGCAGTATTACATATTTATAGTTCACTTTTAAGAAATTAAAGGCACTTTCAATACCTATGCACGCATGCAGTAATAACTAATAAGTAAAGAGAAAAAACCTAAAAAAGGAGAAAACTAACCTCTTGACTGCTAATAAGTAGTTAAAATAATGTGTATGTAGCATAAATGAATTTATAAATTAGATTATTTCGAAGAGAAAGTGTAGAAAACGTTTTTTTTTTTTTTTTTTTTGTCTTTTCTTTGAACTGAAATTGTAAAATATATGTTGTATGGAAATGTCCATGTTATAAATCAGTTGTTACTTCCTTTCAAATCCTAATCCAAATACTTCCCCGGGTAGTTTATCCACCTCAAAATTCAAATGGATATTTTAGAAATATAAAACTTTCTTTGCCCTTCAGCAATAGTTACATATGGCTCCTACCCGGATTTTTTAATTAAAAGGTCGTAGGAAATATGAGGATGTCGTTGAAAACTAATAAATACAGTTAAATTTAGTTATGTATTTATTTTTAATTTTACTAATTGAGCGATGTAGCTCAATGGACTGCTAGGGCGAAATTGTTCCTTGAACTCACTGGCAGTAGGTTCGATTCCCATTCGATCCATGAAAGGGACATATACATTATGAATATTGTCTTTAAAGACAACTTCTTGGTCAGGTTGAGTAATTGTAATACTATAATGTTTACTTTACTTAAGGATGCCATTTTTGTAAAGGAAAACCTGCCTTTAAAAAAGGAAAAACAGTTGTTGCGTGCACACTTACTTCTTTTTTGTATAGTATTTAATAGGTCTTCTGAGTGTGAACTTTTTCTTCTGAAAGTAAGTATTCTGATCTACCTTTGGTGTCATTCATTTTTTCTTATATTTTAAGAAGAAAAAATGAATTTTAAGAACTTTCATATTCTTGATTTTATCATTATCACTCGTAGTGTACGTATTGTTTCTAATACGCCTTTAAAATGATATTATAGTCCAAATAATGAACTTTGGTGTAGATCTACAACAACATTAATGAACTATAATTAATTAAATGAAATTTATAAAAATCAAATAATTAAACGTGGGATCTTCAGGGAATTTCTATTAGATATAAAAACCCAAGAAGGCTTCAAAAAAATAGAATCTAAGTGTAGAATTTATATATCTACTTAAAAAATAAGTAAATATATTCACTCCTTTGTTAATATTGGATATTATAGATTGAAAAGCCTTCCAGGAGTAAATATCATACAAACATAAACTCTAACTACAATTCAAAAGATTATTTTAACTCATCCTTCAAATTCTCTAAAATTGACTCAAATATCATTATAAAGTATTGGGATGTTTTTAGTTCAAAAAATATATTTAATTTTATATTTTTCTTGTGTTTTGTTCAAAATAGTTTTTATGTTGACGTATCATATATTTGATAATGTCATGAATTTATAATGTACCTATTTATGTTAATGAATATATGTAAAAATGTAATCAAGTGATACATAGTCAAAATGTTTTGCATACAGCCATATACTATAGTTTGATGATGTCTTCATACATTTGCCAAATATGATATCAAATTGACAGCACGTTAATGAAACAAAAAATAAATAAAGAAACTACAGAAAAGGTAACTTGACATATTCATCAATCAACGTAAACAAGGAAATTGTAAGAAATTAACCAATATACAAGATGTATACAATCTATTTATAATTTGAATTTCAAAAAATTTTATTTAATAAAATTCATCAAGCTTTCAGAATCTGTTTTTATTATTTTAATTTGATAACTGGTCGAAGAGGAAATTCCATATGAAAAAAATCATTTTCGTGGCACAGATAACGTGTGCTTAAAAAATGCTCAATTTTTAAAATAAACTATATTCCTATATTTTCCATTTTTTATGTAAAAAATTGCAGGATATACCAAACAACATCTCATCTTTTTATTTTTCAAAAACAAATTAACAATTCAAACATTATGAACGTGCTTACCAACATAATTAAAAAAAAAAATTGAGAATGACTTGAAAGTCAAATATTTATTTGAATACTTGATTGATAAACTTTCTTCAACTCTTAAATTAATTATAAACAGTGTTCATTAATTTAAGGTAACACTTGAATATAAAAAAATTTAATAAAATGAAAGTGACGAAATATTTTGAAACTCTAAAATTAGTGAATATGTATTAGTTTAGCATTGAGTTTACTCATCACCCTCAATTTTTGTTGCTAATACAAAACTAATAGTTAGTTATACATGAAAATGCTGGAGCACAGATCCTATAAATTTTATAGAAATTGAAGAAATTCAAATTTTTTCAATGGGTCAACTAATCCTGTTTTTCCTCTTGACTGCATTTTGTCAATGTTCTGAGCATTGATTGAAACAACTGAATTTTTTTTTTTTTTCTTCTAAGATTTCACCGATTTCCTATATTTTACGAAGATTAGTTCTACTTCTGGAAATCTCTAACCTACTACCAACTGATTTTGCATATTATTTTTTTCGAATAAATGTTTCTATATTTAATGAACACCACATTTTACTGAAGAATCAGAAATACATAGTCTTTAAAAGAGATGGTCCCATGGACTGTCAAAATTTGTACTAGATTGGACCTGATAGAATTGAATATTTTAGAATCAACACAATCCTATTTTATGGATATATATTACTATTGTTTTTTTTACATTCATTTCTCAGACCAGGAAAAATACTATTTGCTTATTTTGTAGTTTTCTTTGAACTCATTATCTAATTCTTGGAAACTTTTAATGGAGTTATTAAGGGATTTTAATGGACATTTTGAGTAAAATACAATGCTCAATAAACTAAGTCCTCAAGACTATTGTTTTGCCAACCACCATTAAACTATTTTTTTTAAAACGCCATAAACAATTTAAATAGCTTAATAGTTACACACGAAGTCAAGACAGATGAAGCACATATACAGGATTAGGCAGCAAAACGTGTGGGCTCAAGTGATGGATTTAGAAATACATCAATAATTTTATATTTTCAATAAATGTAAAAAAAATAATGCTAATAAAACACAAAGAAAACGTTTTTGCAACACTTTTTAAACTCAATATGGCCACCTTCATTATCAATCACAGCCTTAACACGTCCCCTGAAGGCCAAACAGACGTTGATGACAAACTCATCTGACAGGTTGTCCCATGCAGTCACAATGGAGGACTTCAGTGAGTCAATATTTGGTTGTGAGGTTATATTAGTTTCCCTCTCCAAACTACCCCATATAGTAAAAGTCAAGTGGTTTCAAATCTAGTGAAGAAGGGGCCATATCTCTTTGGAGTAAAATCGAACCATATTATCTGCGCAAAACTTTTTGTACTTTGTGGACGTGTGAAAGGGGGTGCCGTGCTGAAATGACTAAATGATTAGAATGGTTTGTTGATGTAAAAAGGACGGCAGAAACAGGATATCAAAGAATAATCACTAAACCTTTTCATAGTAATGATGGAATAAACATTAATTAACAGTCCACGTTTTGCTGCCCTACGCTGTATATGCACATTAAAAGATACTAGAAAAAAGAACAATAAGTCATTTTTCTCGAGCATCAAAAAAGCTGCAACCAATAATTTTACGATTAAAATAGGCAAATCTATAAAAAACATCATTATCTGCAGGATGGCACAATTCTACAAAGTTGTCATAATAAACAAATAAATATACCAACCAATAATAAACAATATTCTACGCAAGGTCGCGCCACTATCCTAGGGTATGTAAACAAAATATTTAATATTATAAAAATAATTTGAGGGAGGGATATCGTCAATTTTTCGCCGAGATATTATATAAAAACTGTTTTTGCGGAGTAAAATTAGTTTTTAATGACGATCGTTCAATTTTTAATTATACTGTCAGTTTTTCAATGTTTTTTCTGTAACTGATATTATTGGATTTACTGATTCGTTGATATCAATGGATTTAATTTTACCTATATTCAAAACTATTTTATTCAGTAAAAATTTGAGATATTGCAACACTTAGTCAAAATTTAGACTTAGTTACAATTTTCCACCAATTTCACATTCTTTTGTATAATTTAATATATCTACGACTCATATGAATCATGTTTGTTAGCTAGAGTTTTTACCTGAAAAATATTTTGTTAGTGAATTTTTCGGTGATCTATAATTTAATCTTATTAATAGATAAGTGGAGTCAGATTAGATTGAGGACCTAATGCCATAAGTGTAGGGATCCTATACGCTGCAAGTGTTAGACTTATCCTAAGTCCGTCTGTTCTACAAAAGTATTTTTTAAGGTCGTTCGTAACATACATTACAACAACTGATTTACTTTATTTCCAAGTTTACAACATAATTAATTCCGGACTGGTAACTTAATAATGATATTGGTCACGTTTCTTTTAAAGAGTGTGTGTGTGTGTGAGAGAGAGGTGGAATAGAGGTGACATTAAGTGAGTGATGCATTATTCGCATTTGTATCAGATCCATACTTTTTTGGATTTAATAATGAAAATAAAATTAAGTATACATTACTTATATACTGTCTGTATCTAGCCTGTTTAGTTTCCTAATGCAGTACCTTAAATACCACATATGCACAGGTAATTTTGGGTTCAAACTATGGGCATTCCCTTGTTTCAGCGTCACATACATCCAATAGACACTATTCCAGAGGAATTTTAGGGAAAATATTTAAAAAAAAAAAAAATCGCTATATTTCATTTTTTGTGTAGTTTGGAATTTTTATAAAACAAAACTGACATTTCTAAGCGCAAAACACTCTGTATATTTGATTCCAGAACCAACCCATATGTTTTAAATATTCCATTAAACGCTGGTGGTATTTGTAATGGTATTTTATGTATAGAGGTTTACCTTCAAATTTAATCAAATCAAATATATTATTATGTATTTTTCTATTAAAAAAATTTGTTTTAACATGTTATCTTTAACTGTTACTAATGATATTTAGTTTGTTCCTCAATTGGCAGTAACAAAATATATACTTAAATACTATGAAAAGTATAGTTATTTATTACTTTAAAAAAAGATGTAGTCAAATTTCCTTAACTTCTAATTAAAAACTAATTTTTTACTAATACAAACGTCGTTGACAGGAACAAGGAGTATATAAGCTGACAGGCATGCGTGTGAAGAAGATATGGCCATCCATCTATTTGTAAATCTTATGTTGCTGTTTTTTACTGGAAAATTTTGAATCTGATACTCAGATGAGAAAGATATTGCGGCAGACGGATGTAATTTTTATTGAGTGGATGCTCGATATCAATTGTTTTTGTTCCTTAAACCAAAATCCTTTAGCATAAGAATTATATTGCATTATAGTAAAAAAAGTTTTTTTGCGACAATTTATTCACTGGACCCTGTAATTAGAATCGTCTACTCCTTTTACTGATGATATACCAAATGGAAGCTCCTCATTAAATTGATAAATCCATTTTGTTTGTATTATTAGTTTTGCAACCTCAAATAAATTATAAAGACATTTTTATAATATAAGAACTTCCCATCTTTAAAAATGAAATAAAATTGTATTTGGCACATTTTCACTTTTTCCCGTTTTTTTTTTTAAATATACTCTGCAAAACAGAGTTAAAGGAAGAGAAAATATTAAGAATATCAATTAAGTGAGGAAGAGAGAAAAAAAATGCTGAATTAAATTCTTTGTGTATGAATATAATTGTAAGGAATTCGTTTTTATAACAATACATACATTATACGTAGGAGCTAGTGATGTTACGGATCGAAGGTTTGAATAAGTTTGCGAACCGTAAAACTGAGAAAAGTGGGTTACAGCTTTTCAAAATATGTAAAATCAGCAGTTTATGCAAAATGAACCGTGAATCATGGAAATTGCCTAAGAGTAATTCTAAATCATCAAATAATTAAAAGGATTGCAAAAATATTTTATTTTTTGACCAATGAAAATGATTAATATGATCTGTTGAAAAAAGTAAAAGATTTGGAACATAGGTGTATATATATTAAAGAAAGAGGGCACTTTGCACACTACAGACAAGAGTGAGCCAGCTCACACACTTTCAATCCAGTGACGGCACTTGTTTTTTTGTCGAAAGTATAAAACTTACCTTGTAAAATTGAGAGAAAAACAACGAATTATATAATTGTCAAAGACATTTTGCCACCTTCTCAGGATATTTCACTAGGTGACTGGCTAACTACCCTATAACAAAAGGGCCAGCCTATCTCACACCTTTACAACCGTCCCTAGTATTACAGAGAACCGGATCTCCAGCTTAATCAAGAAACAAGTCGGAATTGGTTTAAAAAATCGGAAACTGTTGGCATACCCATAATTATTGATGTTTTACATCCCTATTGTTACAAATAATTTTGCCAAATTTGTTAAAAATAAATTTTTTCTGATACAAAATTGATGTATTTCCTGTGTAAATTTGGATAGTTTTGTAATAATCAAAAATTAACCATATTCTAATTTTCTTTCTTAATTTGTTATTCATCAAAAAAGGTCTGTGAAAAGGCCCCCCCTCAAAGAAAAATAAAATAAAAAATGAATGATCGTTGCGGCAAAAAAACGCATAGAATCCGGAACTTACAATTTAAGTATCTGTTACATCACTAATAGGTACTACAGGTAAATTATTATTTATTTCTCTTTTTTTATACTTATCAGTCTTTGGGAGGTCTCTTATTCCCCCTCTTTTAAGACATACCTATATTTTATTTGAACAATGTAATTAACGTACTACATAGTTCCAATTTACGAAACAAATGGTCAATAATTATTATTACCATTTATCTTTTTAAAATGAACCTATCTGTGTGTCTAAAACCATCAGTGAGATCGTCGTTAAAATAGTTATACACCATCAAAAACTTATCAAAATTATGTATTTGAATGACATAACAACATTAATTCATTCTGATATCTCATCCATTTCGAAATAAAACTCCCAAATGATGTGTTTATAAAACTATTGGGTTTACTTATTCTCCATAAGCAGTTTTTAGAAGGTATGTGCATTTCGTAGATAAAACTATTGGGTTTACTTATTCTCTATGTGTAATTTTTAGAAGGTATGTGCATTTCGTAGACTTCAAAGTGAATGTAAGAGTGGGACAAATGATGTATTGAATGAAGACCTTTCTTAACATCAGCTGCCTCTTCAATGATTTTTAGTGAAAAATGTATAACTGATATAGAAGGAAAATCCATAACATTGTCCTCAAGTTTAAGAAAGTTATCAGTATATGTAAATAGTGGCAATGTGCGGGCTTGCTTTTTTGAGAGCCTTTAGTTGTGAGTTGTAAAATTTTAGAACCATAGAATTTTTTTTCGTCAAATAATATAATTTTCCCTCCCCTTATTGGTTAAATGGAACAGTATCATCGATTAGGCATACAAACACGCTACATACAGTAAAATATGATCAAAGACAAGATGTTTAAGAATATGAAATTTGAAGATTGCGCTCTTTTTGTTAATGGTATCTGAAAGGATTTTTTTATTAACATAGGTTCATTATTATTTTATTCTTAAAGAACGAAGAATAAGTATAAAATAATCAGTAGTACGTGTAAGACGAAGAATCACTCTGAGGATTAGTTATAGATTGATAAGAGTAAGTCTTTGTTCGGCTCGGAGTAAAATGAAGGATCGATTCATAAAAAAGAAAAAAGACTAAAAAAACCTAATTTTGTCATATATAAAGTATAAATATAACATTTGTAAATATGAGAAGGAATACCTATGGCATTCAACGCTAGAATGAAGATAAATTATATTTATCTTCCTTATGTCTTCCTGGTGTGGTAGAAGAAATGGTGACAGATACGAGTATACCTTGTCTCTAACCAGCTTGGATATAACTAAGTGTATATATCGATGTTTCGCCCCAGGAATTTTAACCCCGGTATTTTTCACTCTCATATATATATTATAGCAAAATATATCCTCCCACATATAATTTAAGGTTTGAAATGTGTTTACCTCCTCTTGAAGTCATTTGTAATGCACTTTTGCATTTGTTCTTAAACATATCTCGTTTCAGTTTCTTCAAGAATGATGTGGCTTTTCTCTTTCCCGACTTGCTTATATAATTTTTACCCTTAGTTGCAGTCACAAAAATTCTAAAAATTAAGAAGAAACAGTGACTGTGTTAATTCAAATTCGTTAGTTTTGGTTCTTTCTTCTTCTCTCAGCTAAAGTACACCTGTAAAAAAACAGTTCAATATCCTCATAATAAGTAAAAACATGTTGGAATCGACGTAGCTCATAAAAAATGTGCTTGGAAGAAATTAGTCTTTTGCACTAAGTAGGTAGGTTTGGTCCCCGGTCATTCCCAGATAAATAAATATAATTTATGTATATTGACTTCATAGAAGATTCCCAGGTTAGATAGAGTCAATGCAATACTATAATGTTTACTTATACTTAATTATTACAACTCTATTTAGCAAATTAAAGGAACATTAATAAAAAAAGACATTTATTTCATATGAATTATATCCAAATTAAATTAAAATAACTTTTTTCGAAGTTATTCCATGTAAAAAAATTGATTTAAAAATATCTTCGTGTAAAGGAAGGCACATTATAAGTCCGAAAAAATAAGCACTAACTATGAGTGCGAAAGTGAAACTTTCATAGAGCAAATCTTCTATGTGCGAAAATTCCTTGGGTGAATCTTCATGTCAACATATACAAGATGGCACTCTGCAATTTCCCCTTACAAATTGATATTTATATGCATTATATAATGATCACACACGATTAAAAATGATGTTATTTGATAGCTTAACCCTTAGGCTTTTGATGAAGGTCCAGTTGGCTTTGTTCAATCTTGAGATAAATTCAAAGATCTACTCAAAGAGTTGTGACTGGTCTTGGGGGTCACATAAAAATTCAAATATTCATTTCCGTTGGATTCTAACTGTCTCAAAAGTATGATTTGTAAAAAATTATTGCCGAATCCGATATTTTGATTAAATAGAATATTTTCAAATAAAACGTCATTAAACGATATATGCAACAGTTTAAAAAAAAAAGTTTAGAAGAAGGATTAGCCGAATATCAAAAAAAAAAAAAAAAAAAAAAATTCAAAACCAACAAAACTATGATTTTCTAAAAAAAACACACATCTTAATGAAGTATGGAAAAAATTTATTAGATATGTAACTAACAAAAAAACAAGTGATTTCTTTCGGGAGGAAAAATAAAATAACACCGTAAGTTCACTAGGAGGGAATTGTTAATTGGTTGTCAAAATATTCTAATTTTTGAAATTAGAATCCTTGCTAATTTCTTTGTAGAAAAATCTTTTTTTTTGAATAGATCAAAATTGAAGATTATTGATTTTTTAATTTTGGAATTGTTAAATAGAAATTAAAATATTTACAATTAGATAAGAATCTAATTTGGTAAAATATATATTGTTAAAAGTTTTATTTTGTCTTAAAGAGTTGATTATTTTATAATTAGAGCTTTTAAATAAAGGATATTCAATTTCAAGTAACTATCACGTTCACATGGAAAAATACTAAAATACTATTTTCCAAATAGAAATGGTTTCCAAGGGTATGATTTATTTTGTACGATTTTTGGAGGAATTTATTGCTTGTTAATTGAAATTTTGTTAGTTTTTATGATATTATGAAAATAATAATCTTTGAATACCCAAAAAGGAAGTAGGTATATCATTTTTATATAAAACTGCTTTCAACTTATTCATTAGTGAACGAATTTAATCTAAATAATTAGAAATTAATTTTGAGATAATTACAATAATATTTTTACTATTAGTTCCTTACTATAATTGGAATATAAATTTAACCTTTATTCTGTTAATACTACGTGTGGACAAGGAAACCCCGGAATAACGATAACGGCTAATTATGGGACTTATATAAGAGATAGAAATATTAGTTTTTATTCATTTTAAAAGACACATTAAATGTAAAAAGATTATTTATAATGCCAGCCTTTGTTCTCGATCACGATCTATAAATGGCGCCTGAATACCTTGCATGCTCTTGCTACTTCATGCTGACCCAGGTCCTTCATTATATCGACGATGGAGGCCTTCAAGGCCGCAATAGAGGCATGATTATTTTTGCAGGCGATCTTTTCTACCCTGCCCAATAAGTAAAAATTACATGGAACTAGGTTCGGGTGTTGTCGGGCCAATAGAATGGATACCAAAAAATCCGGCCCATTTTAACCTAATAACTCTTGGGCAATCTTGGCCTTATGAGTAGTTCTTGAGTCTTGTCGGAATGTATATGGTTTCCCATCATTGACTTCATTCATCCACGAGATGACCACGTCCTTAATAACGTCCCTGTTGAGCTCCTTGGTCACCTTTTGGCCCTTTTGAAAGAAGTTTTTTTTTGGGGGGGGGGGCATAATTTGTCTTTTTTATTCTGATGACAGCCAAGACCATAACGGAAGCCGGATTCTTTGTTTTCATGACTGGTTAGACCTCATCAGAATTATCTCCTGAGCAGAGTGGCCCACGCGGCAAGCTTCGATGATGGAAATTCTCCTGACTTTTTCCATTCTTGAGTGACAAGATACTCAAAAAGCTTTGTTATAAAATTCGATAGCTAACACATTTAGTTCGTTGCAAGTATTAAATTTTTTATCGCGTAACCTATACAAGTCTCATAATTAGCTGTTAAAGTTATTCTGGATTTACCTTCTCCATCCTGTACATGTGGCAAAGAATGATTTTGTTATCATATTGCAACACTAGGAACTTTGAAATGACGTTTGTATGAATTTTTTTGAAATAATAGCATATAACTAGTAAGTTGATAAAAAAAAATCAAGAATAAAAATCAAGAAAAGCTTGAAAATATGCCTTCTCAAAAAAAAAAAAAGGTAGAACCATTTTTTCTCAAAATCAAGTATGGATTACATGTGTTCTCTTCTACAAATTATTGTCGATTTCTAAAAACAAATTTTTCTTATTAACGCTTTTGAAGGGCTACAAATTATTCTTAAATTAGCTAAAATTGATCGTCACAATTAAATAATGAGACGTTAACAGTTTTTATTTCATTTGAAAGACTGATATCGGGGCTCTATAAGCCCTTGAAATTATATAAAGGATCTAAACGAATTATTTTGTTCTGATTATGATATTTTTATTGTAAAAATTCAATTTTCGGATTAAGGTATTAATCAAAATAGTTTATAGATAGAAATGTAAGTATATTAATTGAAAAATACAGAAATAATATATATTACATACTCAATTTTAAGAAAATTTTCTCAACATAGCTTGTTTTTTTTTATGAGTAACATATCATATACATCACTGTGTGAAAAGGATTTGCCTTCAATATTTTGGGCTTTTACGTTCTTGCCTTGTACATATTCGCCGTGTGACGCTTTCGCTTAGTGGCATTTTCACCTTGAGGCATTTTTCGCCTTGTACTGTTTTCCTTAGATAATAATAGGCATAATACCACTTCTTTTTAGTTAAATATTTGATTTGAACTTTTAGCGTTGTATTCCATGTATTTTTCATGTCATTTTGATGAAGAAATGGACTGCATATAAATTTTAATGATTCTTTGCAACGAAACCTAGTAGTAGCCTTCGATGATTCATTCCGAATGCTTTAAAACCTACGTATTATATATAATTAAGGATTGAAGAATTGGTATTGTCTACCTTGTTTATCTTTTTTTTTTCTCAAAGCTGGAATACAATGGTAAAAATTCAAAAGAAATATATAACTAAGAAGAAATATTATTCCCTCTATTATTGTCAAAGGTAAAAAAGTCGCAAGGCGAAAATGGTGCAAGGTAAATCAGTACACGGCCAAAATGCTCGATGCCAAAGCCCCAAAATTGCATAAATTGTTTGTATAATATAACTTTAATTTGAAGAAAATATTAGTACTCTGGGAAAAAGTTAAATAATATAAAGAATTTTATTTTCTTTTTTTATAAAGAACATTCCAAATAAATCCAAAAAACGTATTGTTTTTTTTTTAATAATACCATATTTTTAAATACAGTCAAAACTGTATAATGCGGTTAGGAAGGAATATTGAAAAAAGTGACCGCTTAGTGCAGGTATTAAACAAAGTTTTTGGAACTTTTTAAAAATAGATAATAATAGAACACAAAAATGATCAAATTAACGCATGGGCTGTAATGGTATAGCATCCATTTTCAAAAAGGTAGAAAGGGAGGAAAAAACAGATATATGGAAAAATATTCAATCATTTTGATTTAATATACAAATTTTATTTATTAACTGGTCAAGAGAGGGTTCATAAGTGTATAGCTGGTAACAGGTTCTCCGTTTTTTACTCAATATTTTAAGTAAGTCGTCAAAAAGGACTGTTGAAATCAGGTTCACCCTATTTTGTAGCTTTGAAATAATTTGTGTGACTCCTGGCCGGGGATTTTATTGACACGCTTAATACAGTGTAGGAATTATATATGAAGTGCTTTGTCGGTCTTTTACAAGGAATGAAGACTATAGATCTTTTCAATCCAATTTGTGGGGTTTAAAAATGATAAAATCAATTCCTTGTCAGTTAATTGAGGGTGTGTTTTATTGCATTATAATGAAAACTTTTTACATTTTTACAAGATACATAAGTATGTACAATAATATCATAAATAAATTAATTCTCTTATTTAAACTAATAAATTATTGACATTTTTAGGAAAAATTCAAGGACTGACACATATAAGGACCGGTTCTAAGGATCGGTAGTTCTAAGAACCAATAAGACAGGTCATATGACTAAACTGAACCAAATAAATTATTAGCGACACAAAAATGAGTCACTAAGTACGGTAGCCTCCATAAATCAGGTAACTCTTAGACCATGTTTGACTGTATATTTTATCAGTATTGTTCAAAAATAATAAGAAATTTATACAAAGTAATACCTATATAAAGATGAAATTTTTGAATTACTCAAATAGTGAATACAGCAAGTCACTATTATGAGTTGCAGTAGTGAGGAATGTATGTTTACCATGCGGAAAAAAATATGGACAAAAATGGTGTTAAAGAATATTGTATAAAATTAAATTTCTGAGTAACCTTCTGAGTTATTATTGATAATTATTTAAAAAATCAGTCAAATGCTTTAGTATATTATGCACAAAAAAAATCAATTCATTTTTATAATTTGAAATTCGTAAATTTTTTTCTAACCTAATCACTCTGCAATTAATGTTACTAGAGAGCGAAAGTTAGCCGTATCAAATTTGCTATCATTTTAAATTAGTGTGGCTTGTTTCAATCATATAATTAGAACAGAATTTATTCCAGAAAAACTATCAGATTTTAAGACCTTTGCTGAATCGCAAATTCTTAACTCTCCAAATAAAATTCCTATACAATTTTTCAATGAAAAGATATTTAAAGAGAACAAAAAAATTGGAAAATACGACGTTAATAAAAATACCGAAACCGACATTTGTATTATCATTATGAAAAAAAAAATCCGATATATAAAATCTGTTTTATTGACTTTTAGAAAGTAGAAGCTATTTTACAAAACTCTGTAATATAGTTTAAAAAAACTTTTGCAATTCCGTACGACTGTCCAAAAAGTATTAATATGTCACAAATAAAATATCTTTTATAAGAGTTAAAAGAACCCTAATAATTTTGTTTTCAAGGTATGAAAAAACGACACTATATTCTCTTCACAGGTGTTCGTCATATTCTGACAATTTTTGCATATTTAATTACGTAGCTTTAAAAAATACTAACGCGTTCCTTTGATTAAAGTTGAATCACGCACAAGTCCAAATGTCTTTATACTTTGCGTTTTTTATAATTACTCAGAGATGAAAAAACATGAATTCATAGTATATTTGCATGAAATATCTATGCATGAACTAAACGCAGCAGTAATTATTAAAGTGTTCATAATCTTGATAGTGCTTATAGGAATGGACATATACCAGTATATACAGGGTTTATAAGCAAAAAAAAATGTGGTCTGGGCAAAGTAATTTTCTGAGCGTTTTACGGATAAACTGGAATCAATATCACAAAATTTTTATTCAAGTTATCCAAAAAAGGAATAGTAAAGATTCAAAGTTCATTTTATACACTGTCTGATACCACACATGCCTCAAAACGAGGTTGGAAGCTTCTGTGTGGTCTGAAACGGCTGCAGCAGAATAAACGTGAGCCCATTTCCGCAAAAATATCCGACCAAATACATGACTAAATCAATCCGGATCCATTTAATTGATAAGAACCGTACTGTTATGTAAAGAAATTTAAATTAAATATTTTCCCTTGATATGTAATGATATTTTTTACATGACTTAAACAACACTAATTTACATTGGTAATGTCTTATGTACCCTGAGCACAATAAATAATAGATATATCTTAAGTACCTTTCAAACATGGTTTCTAACATTAAGCTTGTTAATTATGAAAAATATTAGAGGACACAGTTTTTTGCCGTCAAAAAAAATTATCCATTACATTCTTTTAGTCAGATGTCATCAAAATTTATAATATATTTCTGAGAATTTTTTTTTTCTGAAATTCAAATATTACCTTACATTCAAAACAATATTCTTACCGCATTTTCGCTGCTAAAGGCCAAAGCGAGCCTCAATAGTATCCGAATTAATATATCCAAGAAGTCCATAGCTCACATTGCCTACATCTTCTATATCTTGTACTAGATAAAATATACTAGTTGTTAATTTAGGCGAGGTATGGCTTGAATCCAAGGTTTTCTTAATGACTCATCCTTCAGAAACATATTAAAATATCGCTTCATTGAGCCTACGGGGCCAGTTTCGATACTTTCGGACTTAGTTGCTCTGTGACCACTATGGAAAACTGGTGCAATACATATTTTAACATATTTTTTACTTAAATATGACTCTCCAGATTTATGATATGATCAATGATCATGAATATCATATATAGTAAGTATGAAATAAATACAAATTGCCCCCCTAGTAGAGGTTTCAAACTCCGCCCATAAAAGGAGGGGCAGGCTAAAAACAACTAAGCCCTTAATTTTTTTTTGTTGTACAAATACAACATACCGAAAGCACCCGTTAATTTAATATTCAATAAAAATATCTCATATTACAACTTTTTCTTACATCTAAAACAACCCTTTTGGTAAATATGAGTCAATATTCAAATAATTTTGCATAAGAAGAACACACTAAGTAGGCAGTTATTAAGAAGTGATTACAAAAAAAAATTTTTTTTTCGTTGTAATAATTCTATGAAACGTTTTTCACTTGATAAAATTGTTTTCAAGCTAGAAAAAAAATATAGCAATGAAAGGTTAAAACTACGTCAGATAACGTCATTAGTTTATAGTTATTTTAAAAGATTGTTCTTCAACTTTTGGGTACGCCTTCATTGATCAATTCAATATTATAATAAAAAAAATACTTTTATAATAGCCCATAACTGTCCAATTCCATATAGTATTAATTTGTTGGTAATAAAATATCTTTCAAAAGAATCGTTTCCAAATTAGTCTATAAAAGTTTGTCTTAAAGTCAGTTATTAAAAAAGTTTAGTTCAAACGAAAAATATATAACGATCATAATATATGTAAAAATATTTATCAATATTTTATTAAATTTAATTTTAATTCGTATTGTTGAGTAAAAAAAAAAAAATTTATTCTAGCAAGTTAGTGTGAAGTCCTCCTGGGAGAGGGGAGGGTTAAGAATGATGTAAAAAAAGAATAAATGAACCCTTATTAAAGTTTTAGTAAAAACAAAACCATTATTTTTAATGGATTTTTTTTCCTTTTAATTTTCTTTTTTGAATAATATTTATCTTCTTGGCAATCAATACAGTGATACCATAATTATTGGACTCTGCATTTTCCATTAGATAATGCATATTTTCGAAAATTGGCTTTTGTTAATTTTCGCCTTTATCGAAGAAAAATTGTAAAATAAGGCGTATTTTCTCTCTATTGGTGTCCATCTTTAACGTGAACTCAAACAATTACAAAGTTTTTTTAGTATGAAATCTTATCTTTCTAACACTATTACGCAAAACCTGATTGCAATTATACAACGCCAGATACAATTTACTAAACCAGTCTATTGAAAAAAAAGAAGATTTATATTTACTACACCCATTATTAAAAAATCATCAAATATCTGAGTTAGCTCCTACGCCAAACAAAAAAACCTTTGGACCCCCTCTAAGTAGATTTCAGTGACCCTTAACCAAATTTGATCTTAAATTTGTAGTCGGAAAAGTATTGAAATACTGATACTTATACTAATGCTAGAAACTGTACAGAGTTTTTTGTAACGTAACAACACAAACACCAACAGAAACATACAATTACCATTGATATTTAAATTTTCACACCACACAATGTCCTTTAATTTTGAAATGAGAACTAAACAGGTTTTTTTGCAATATTTTTTTTTTGCATATATTATATGTACATTTGTGAGTCAATACACATAGGGAATAATACACTTTTTAGATATTTAAAAGGAATTTATTTGCATTCGATCAGGAAATGTCAATCCAATTTTGCTCATATTACATAATATGAACCAATACTGAAATTTTAACCTCACAAAAATTGAATAACAACTTTAAAGTCAAATAACTCACCAAAAACAAAATCTTAAAATATTCTCCATGGAGTAGTTTTTGATCCGTCTAAACATATTGAGTTGTAAATCATGACTTGTCCGTATATTAACAAAAATAAACTAAAAATAACATGGTAACCCTGACAATTTAAGAAATGTTTAAATATCTCAGTAAACTCTTATGGTTACTATCCTTTTTAAGTACAAATACAGTAGTTTTTAATTTATACTTAGATGTTCCCTTGTCAAAAATTAAGGATAGGTAGGAGACTGAGTGGTTCATCTCTTGATGAACAAAGCAGAATATACTCAGTGAAGCACAAGAACCAAGAACTCTTACGTGTCTCCATGATTACGTCTCTCGTATGATTATTATTCTCAACTCCCTCTTGATTGGTGGGTGGGAAACACAAGAACACAATGAGGAAAACCAGCTCAAGATCCTCTTTTCATGATATGATTTACTCATCAGATCAATGGATGGGTAGGTTTTTGTTTTTATCATTATGTCCTTGATTTAGTTTTAATTAAACATTCAAGTGTAGTGTCTTCATTGTTTTGTTTATTTTAGACAAAACATGATAATAATTAATGATATTTATGTTGTTTTTTTAATGAAAAAAAAAAGGGCAATAAACACAAATCCTTTTCTTTTTTTGAACTTTGATGTTTACTTCTCAAAAATTAAATTATAACTTGGCTGTCATGAAGTTATATTAGATTAGCAACAAGCAGATATGATAGAAAAGAAATACACACAAATCCCACTCTTTATATTTAAAGGACATATTATGTGGTCAGGAATTATGTAGATTATAGGTGAGCTCCGAGTCCAAGAAGGACCTACCCATATTGCCTCTGGACAAATTTCCAGTGTACTCTAAAGTTCTTTACAACGAAATGTTATCTCCTAAAGAATAATGATAACAGCATTGAAAAAAGAAACAAAAAAAATACATTGTTTGATTAGCCAACTATATAAAAACCTAACACCTATTTAGATGGTCTTTTTACAATTATATTAATTACTATAATCCAACAAGGTGCGATATTTAGAACTATAGTTAGTGTGAAAAATATCCAAAAATCTATGTATCTGTGTAACGTCTAAATAATTTGGATGTTGAGTACTAATTTATACATTTCATACATTAAATCACATGTATATTAAATAAATTTTCAACCTTTTTTGACTGTTACAAACTGTATCTAGTAACTTTAGTTTACGTGTTATTAAGGAAAATGAAAATAGTTTGCAAGAACAAAAATATTGTTCCACAAATTTTCGCCAATGAAATAATAATTAGCAGTATTTGTAATGAAGCAAAAAATGATTCCAAAAATGAGGAATAGATTTGCAATCCTTTCTTTGAAGGTATTAAAACAACAAAACAAAAAAAGAAATTATAAACTTGTTTATTTAGAAAATTACCTTAGTGAAAAATCACCCAGGATGCCATACATATAATTTACAAATATATATATATATATACAGAGAAATCTGCAATTGATCTTTATATTCTCTTCTTTTTTTTTTTTGCTTATCATGAAAATTACTGTGTTATGTAGTTTCCACACTTACTTGGAAGAAGATAGCAGAAGGAGCTCAATCAGTCCAATCCTATTATTACATTTGTTACAAATTAGATACTTTTACACGGTTTAGATGAGTATATCTACATTAAGTCGGTCTGTTCTTCAACTTTTTTGGAATTTCGATAACGACAGCTCCAAAAAAGTTGTCATATGGTAAGAAAATCATCATAGTATTATTAAATCCCATGGTGGGAGATTTTAAAAGAAAGATAATAAACCAAGAACTTGTAAAGACAGCGACAAAGTTAATCCAAGAAAAAGCTTGAGATGATTCGATTTGACAACTAAAACGTTGGATCCGTGACCTAATTTCTTGTAACGAAGAAGGCGTGATTAAAGTTTTTACATAATATTCTAGTTACACACACTTACTATTTTTATCAAACTTAATAAAAATACAAGTTTTTTTGTATTAAAGTAATTTTATGTTTTAATTTATTACTAAAAGAATTGTATATATAATGAGGTGGTAAACACAACTTATAATTAATTATCTTACAGTCACAACGATATAGAGAGTTTTTGTGGAGGGTTCTTTTTTAAAAACTAAAGTTCAGACAATCAGCTATCAGATAAGATATCTCATCATTTCGTTTTTTAACTATGATCCTTTTAATTAAGATCAAGTATTTTCAACTTCAGATAAAGGTCATTCTAGTTTTAAATATGATAGAGACATTTTAGTAACAGTTTTGTAATTTTTAAACAATAAGTCCTGAAATATATTTTAATTATTTATCTCTATCTCCAATATATATCCATTAAAAAAAAGGTTTGAATCTTAAATAATCTTGAGAATACAAAAAAAAAATGGAGGCTAATAGAAAAAACTAATGCCGTGTTCGGAATAACAAGATTAAATTTAACTACAAGTCCAGAAGCTCATAGAGAAAAACTAATGCTATGTTTGGAATAACAAGATTAAACTTGACTAAAATCGATAAATTTTGTTCAAGTTACATTTTTGATGGCATGTTACCAATCTCTTCATAGTTCCAACAGTTTCATCACAAGGTTATTTAACGTGATTTGTGGCAAAAATTGACCTGGAACAAATAATACCAAAGTCATCAAAATGGTGGCAATGGTTCAATTTTTTTTTTTACAATTTTTATACTTACCTGCATCACCATCATAAATGTTATGTACTTACTATAGGGTATACAAAGATTAAGAAACATTTGGTGGGCTTTAAACGCCTAAACACCTAAAAAAAAGAATATCGACGCCATTGTGATAACAGCGATAAGAGCGAAGAGAGAACAATTCCAAGTCCAAAAAAAGAATGAACAAATTATTTTAACGATGTCCAACTTTATAAACAAATGGTATACTATAAATTACTTTTATATTTTTTTTAATTTGTTAACCTTTAATCAATAATATGATTACTGGCGTCCAGTTTTCTTTTTTCAAACAATATAAATCATAAAATAAGTTTAAGATATAAAAACGTAAGTAAAATTGACCAAATTTCCGGAGAAAAGTAACTTAACTTTGAGATCCCACCCTGGGAGCTAAGATAAAAAGACCAAAACGATTTTTGGCACAGTGATACCCCTATTTATGTTGAACATGTTTCCAAAGTTTCATAACCATTAGATTGGGATATATTTTTTATTGTTGATCAAGTCCGATTTTTTTTTATAAATCAAAGTTGAGATCATAAGAAATTTAAATATTATAATTTTGACTTCATTTTTCGAATTCTCACACTTCAAAATATTTAATTACAAAAATTTTGTGAGGCTAACTCTTTTAGATCAAAAAATATACAAGAAAATGTAAAAAGGCATTAAAGCAACGTTGAAAATTTTGGCCTGGGACGAGTATCCATATCTCAGAAACACCTCAGAATTATGTGCTGACATTTAGTACTATTAATTATCTCATTAATTTGAGCTTGTGCGCCAAAAATTATCCCAATCTGAGGGGGTCAGGGGACATTTTTTATTTATTGTTGTTGATTTGACATGGAATGACCCTCAAATAAAATAAAATAAACGTAAGTGATCTTAAAAATTTGCTATGTAATCACAATCCAATAAAAATGTCAAGACGTTTGCTTCGATGTCTTAAATAGGTTATAAATTATCTCTTTATTATTTTTCCATACGCACAACCAAGGCAGAGAGTGTGATAGTAAGAATTTCATACTTAATCTATAAATGTAAATTATAATTATGTCATAGAAAGACTTTCCAAGCCTTTCAACATATTATAAACTGAAGCATCTAATCCAAATCCAGTTTTCTTTCTTAATTAAATAATGGATAAATACATCACTGCCTTTTTTAATGTTTCGATTTAATATAATTATTATTCAAGCGCCTGCTCATATGCTCCCCAAACTTGTAAATATTTTTGATTTTCATCATAGATATTATTTATTTGTTATAAACAATTCTTTTAAGAGTCTGAAATATGTTTCTAAAAAAAAAAAAAAAAAAAAAAAAAAAAAAAACTTTTCATACTGTAATAACATACTTTTGTAAAACAGGAGAAGAAGACGGGTGCGAGACTTACGGCTTAATGAATTGAGAAAATTGTTGACATCAGTTGCCTATTGTATAACTAACTTTCAGTGCATAAAATGAATTACTTTTATTAAAAGCAGAGTTTTCTTCATTTTAAAATGCACTAGGGCAAAGAAAATATGTTAGAATTATAATAAAACCTAAATTTATTTTGCAGTTAATAAACGGTACACTTAAAGTAAGATGAATTCTTTTTTCATAGATAAATTTGAACACCACGACGACTTATTAAAGAATTAATATATTAAAAAAAAAAGTGAAATACCTAACAATTTTCTTTTTCTAATTACAATACTATGATTTTTCTATAGATACATCCCTAAAATATTCATGTTTACTAAAATAATTGCTTTGAAATTGAATAATACTTATGTTGTTATATTTTTATCATAGTTTATGAACAAGAAGAGAGTTGGTGAAAAAGCAAATATCTTATACAAATTACAGTTCTTCGATTTCGTCTTTAGATTAGACATTTTAATCAAAGATTGAAAAAAGAAATATTTTTTGCTTTGTAAATATAGATTAAAATAAAGAGCTATTCTCCAATTTTGATAGACACTTTACTACAATATAGAAAATATTTTTAAAGTGTTTTTAAAAAAAAGTATCTGATGAAACAAAGAAAAATAATATTTCTAAAACTTTTGATCCTTTGTTTCTGGAAAAGTAAAAAAACACAAAAAATGGAAAAATTGTTTTACGTTATTCTCTCGTTTTGCTTCATAGGATGACTTTAGAAAATTAATTGATTTAATTGGGTTTAAAATGGTTTAAGGGGAAATTAATTATAGCACTTCACTTTAATCTTTATTGACTATTGAAAATTTTCTCCCTTTTTTCAAACTTTGATCGAAATATAAGGCTTCAAAGATGAAATTTTGCATAGATCATTATATTCAGAATGACGACTTTTCCACACTTGCTGTAATTGAACAAGGAAAAAAAAAGTTGAGAAACAACTATATCTATAATTAAGATTCACAAAGAAAAAAAGATTCTTTTTAAATTGTAAGCAAAAGCAGAAATTGTGGTGTTTATATTTTATATGTTTTCTTCACGGGTAATTGTATGTTAAGAGATGACTTAGCAAATAATCCGTTTAGAAAAAATGTAATTTGTTATTAAATCTTTTTAAGAAAACAGTTTTATTTTGGAGAACATTAATAATTATTTTGGGCTGTGTTTATGGCCTTTGAATCGAAGGTATATTCTTCGTTTGTGAAATGTCATGTAGTCATCTGTTTACTTAATGACAGTGATAATCGTGCTATCCTCCTAATAAAATACAGGGTGGGAGTTTAAAATCCGTAATAAGTTCATACCTCAAGATCTTGGTAACCCTAAGATCAATGTTTATGAAAATTTAATCATTAGATTCATTTGACAAAACTGTATAACAAAAATATAAAATGTCCTCCAAATACGAAAGCAGTTTAGCCATTATTGTGTCCCTGCGTGGCGGATGCAAACAACTCCATAGATAACTATATTATGATTTAAAATTGTATTATTTATCCACAATTTCTAAAACCAACTATTCTAATTTATACTTTGGAGGCGCCGAAAATTGGCTTTTAAATGACAGTTTTATCAGAAATGAAACATACCAACAAAAACTCATATTAAATATAATATTCAACGAAAATGTGTCAAACTGCAAATTGTTTTATCTCTGCAAAATTTGGTAAGTATGAATACTTAATATTACGGTGTTGCTATTCACATACACCAAAATAGGTAATAAGTGATTTTGATGTGACTAATGATTGCCTGTTACAAGAGTCTAAGCTTCCAAAATATTGTTAGTAAAATGGGTTTCAACAAGTTATTCGATAAATATCTAGTATATTGTGATAATTTGAAAGCATTAATCGTAATGTTTTTGTTGTATATGTGGTTTGTCAACAAAAAAAAAACTTCAATGATTTTTCTCATATTTCTTTGTCAAATCAACATCGAATTCTATCCAAAAAATATTTTTATTGAAACTATGAAATCGTCGCCATTTGCTTGTTAAAGTAGCCCAAATTTGATTTTAATAATAAAAGAATTATAAATTTACAGATTTTATTTAAAAGGGCCATATCAGGAATTATAAAAGTTTCTTAAAGTTAATAAAATATAGTTACAATTCTTAGGTATCTTAACTCCCCCCACAAATTTGAAATCAAAGTCTAAATTGACTCAAATATGTCTATGAAATATTGGATTGTAAATTTAAAAAATTGGGACTTTCTCCTTGACTTGATTTTCGTTCAAAATTATTTTTATGTAGACACATGATATTTAACATTTTATGGATCAACTTTCTTAATGAAAAAGAGATAAAGTTTCTTATATAATTAATTGTATTAATACATCATATAATAGTATTTTATTTTCTTATTAGACATTTCTATTTCTGTAAATTGTTACCCTCCGGAATAAAAAAAATAGTTTAGAACATATATTTTCAAATAAATATATTATAATAAATAAATCAATAATATATTAAGAATAAGTGGATATTATGCACTAAATATGAAAAAATCATTTGAAAAACATAAACTAACAATAAGATCTAATTTGTCATTTATCTTGAGTATAATAAAAATATGTAGATTTCAATAAAATTATCTTTCTACCAATAATAGTTATTTAACTAATAATAAGAAGGATTCTGAAGTCTTTACTCGCCTGACAAAAATCCCCTTTTAAAAATTAGCATTTGCAAGTCCAAAACAAAACTGAATGGATCAAATAATAGTAATTTAATTTTGATACGTTTTGAATAGCGTCTTCAATCAAACAATTTATATAGAGCTTGGATGGCACACTCATAGTATTTTATTTTTATTTTTGTAAAGATATCAGATTTTGGAGAGAGTACAACATTCAAATATTCAAATGAAATCTACAAAAGTTAAAAAGTATCTTATACTTTTTTACACATAATCACTTAATAGTTCCAAATAACTATTTATAAGCAATATCAGAAAAAACTCTCAAGAAAAGAAAGGCAAATTATCCTTTAAGTCTAGAATAATCTTCCATTTTTTTTTCCAATCACAAAAGGGACTCACAAGTAATAAAAAAATCACTAGATTAAAGTGTCTAGGTTAAATAATTATAGACCATACATTTTTTAATGCATCTAGTACACTTATTAATGTAATAGTTTTCATAGAGTAGTAGACAAAGCAGAGTTGACTTAAGGAGAAAATGACTCAAGAACGTCATTTAAGGAGCAGTGGATAAGAGGATAAGAACTATCCGTGTTCCTCACTGAATCTTTCAGTCGATTATTCTGTCATTTTATAGAACTCCATAGTTCATATATGTAGAAGTATACGATGATCTCGTAAAAGATCTGGAATAATTTATGTATTCTTGAGCATAGAGGCAATGATTCATGAGATCATAAGTCAATATCATTGGACTTGATGTTAAGCGCATTTGCATAATGTAGGATTATTCCATTAATTAAGATGATATCCGCCTAGTGAGGAACAAAGACTAAGAGGCAAGATCCCTTTAACATGAAGTTGAACAGAGGATCAAAAGACGTCTTTTATATCCTAATGGAAAAAGTAGGAATTCCTAGGATCGTAAAGGATGGGTGGATAGGTATGATTATATCCGAATCCTTAGTAAAAAAGATCCATCCCAATCATTATGAGTTTCCACGAAACTCCAATTTATTTTATTCTCCTTTGGCTTCAAGTATTTATCTACCTATAGTTAACACTTATCTGAACTTAAGTCCGTTGTGACGTCATTAAAAAAATCAGCTAGTTTAACCAGAATACGTAGCAAGTTTTTTATCGACACGCTAATATATAGTCACTTTTGTTTAAACATAGATTTGTGTGTCTAGTGATGACTTATGTATGTATTGATTAGTGTTGAGACTCTGTCAAACATCGATTTCCATTTAGTCTTAAATGGTATTTTCTAGACCAATTTGTACTGATATTTCGAATTGTGGACCAACTTTTTTCTGTTTCAATCTTTGCACCAATTTTCTAGCCTATCCGAATAAATTAGTCGTACAAATATAATTCATGCAACACATATGACGTTATTTTATGGATGTTCACAATATTGAAATACAATTGACGTCATCCTCGTAATGGGACTAAAACTGGCGGTAGCATGTAATGTGACGTCGACACTTCCAAATAGGCTGTGGAGACCTTTGGCATTTTCATACTGATTGTCTATAATATCAACAAATCAATTATTGCCCCATGCAGCCAAAAAGGACCAAAACTTCTGCAGAAACATTTTGTCTGACTTTTGGGTTGCCTCCATATGACGCTCCTCCAGCCTTGACTTCAACCCCTTGGACTTTGCAGATTTGGGCGTCTTGGAGAATAATGTCTGTTGCACCTCCTATGCTATTTTGCTTACATTCTGAGCTGCCATAATGATGGTTTAATACGCCATAAATACAGCTTTCATCTTGTAAATCTGTTCGCAAGTGTCTTGGGGCTGTTATAATTTGTAAAGGATAACATATTTATTTAAAATATAGCTAATTATAGTTTTTAAACACATCACAAATGGGGCTTGATTTGTCTTTCTTGATTCAATTTTTTCAAAATTTAGTTATATTATTGCAAGTTTTTGGGTCCTTACTTGATATAGAATCGCTTCATACCGAATTGTTATTTGGGACCGATCTAAACAAAAATATATTTTTAGTTCTAAATTATTTTTTTCCACTAAAAATCATAATTGAGTCAGGGTAATCTAGGATTTTCAGGTCGGAACCCAACGTTAGTATTAATGTGTATTGTACAATGACATTTACTTATAGAGACTAAAAAAATACTATTTCCAGACAATAATTCATAGAAATCAATATTGTGCCTTATTTAATTGAAGCATTAATTTCTTCTTTTTGTAATGAAGGAATAATTAACATATGTGGTGAGTCAGCACAAAATCAGAGTAACTTAATGTAAAAAAAAAAAAAAAAAAAAAAACGTCCAAACTATTTTTTAAAGTATAGATTTATATTTCGGTAAATGGTAGGCCTTATAATCAAATTCATTGACTTAGTAGAGTTAATTAAGACTGATATGGCTTCTTTCAACTTAAATCCATCAATTTATAATTATTTTATGAATGTAACAAACTTTTATGGGCTTTAAGTGCAATTTGTGACACCTTCATTAGACTGTCCCAAGGCGCATAGAAGAATTTATTTTTCTTCAACATCTAAAATACCTTACTTTATTTTACATTTGATCTCAGATACACAAATATGATTTTTCTTCTTTATAACAAGAAGAACTAGGGCCTGCTTGAGCTTAAACTTTAAGCGGTAAAGAAAGATGGACAAGTCATACCTAAGTGAAGATTACAGAAAAAATACTTGACACATTAAAATAATTAAATTTTCAGTAAATGGATGAGAATTTGTTAGATAAAAAGGGAGTACGTTTTATACAAATAATCTTGGAGTAATTGAACAAAACGTGAAAGGTTTTAACTGTACACAGAAAATTTTATTTATAATATTTTTTATTATAACAATGCATATTAATTATGAATCTGCGAACCATTAGCCGCAATGACTACCTCCACCGGCCTATTGAATACCTTGCACATATTGGCATCGTAGTCCTTCTTTATGATCCTCCACTGCTGGTTAACAGAGATCTTCAGGGCATCACTATTCAGGTGGTAGACATTACAGGCCTTCTTCTCAATTTGCCACCAATTGGAATAATCCAGTGAATTCAGATCAGGGCTCTGAGAGGGCCAAAGTTTCTTGGACCATTAGTTCGTGTTACTACCAATCCACTCTTGTACAATATTAGCAGTATGGGCCGGAGCCCCGTCCTGCTGAATTACGTACATGGCTTTGTTAGACTTCTTCATGATCTTGGTGATCTATGGGGCCACATTTTCATTCACTACTATCAACTAGTCCGGCTTGGGTAACCGGTATACAACAGGAAACTAAATTGGATGAATTTTTTTCCAGTCGATACCACAAACCCAAACATCACTATAGAGACAGATGTTTTTTAGTCTTGGTAGCTGTCCTACGTGCTATTGTCATCCTGGCCAATGCATACCCCCCCCCCTCCCCCTTCATTTTGCTTTTTGTAGACAGAGTCAACGGTAAAGGTATTTTCATCAGACATACAAATTACCTGGTTGATGCTGTGCTTCAGATCATTCAAGAGTTGTTGACATCGCTGACGACAGAGTTATTTTTTGGGACATGAGTGGCCTCTCAATTCTTCTAAGCGAACGTCCTCCAGTCTTTCATATGACCTTGCCCACAGTAGACCAATGCACCTTCTTCTTCTAGGCTTACTCTGATATTGCAATCTTAAGATTGTCCCATTAGCCAAACGATTTCTGACCCGACAGACTGTGGCCTTGCTGACGTTTATGACCTTCATGATGTTCGAGGTGGTCTTACCGGTGCGGATTAAATTGCCTATGATGGCTATTCTTGCCTCTATTGCAACATATACAGAAGCTTAGCCCACATGAACAATCTAAATATGTTGGCTAAGCGGTAACTTTTGTCTGCTAGGGGGATCGAATGTTACTTTAATGTTACTCTATAACTAATTTTGCAGAGTCCATAAATTAGAATCCCTGAATTAACAATATAAATTATGCAAAGGGAATGCATATGTCATGAGGGAAATGACAAAGAAATGTTTTAGTGAGGACAATTGTTGTATCATAAGAAGCAACATCTTGTAGAGAAAAAAACTACAACAACGAGCAATTTTCTCAAGGCTAATAAGGAAGTTTTGTCTTTTTTTTAAAAGATTTAGGTAGGGTTTATTAATAAATATTTTTATTTAATATACACTCACCGCAATTAAGACAACTTTCTCATCCCTAATAATGAATAATAAACCTTGAGTGTGTCTCTTTTTTTGCAGTGGTGTATGAATTGAGAGCGTTGACACTTTTACAGTTGGCGAAATATTGCTTATATATCTATTATTATGCATATTTTATTTATTTCCATCTTGCTAAATATGATGTACGTATATTATTCTAATACAAAATATTAATAACATAGTGTTAAATCTGTAGTGTTAATTCAGAAATATAGTATAGACAATGCAGTGGCTCTCATTCTGTCAGAATTTCGATACTAATATTCTTTGATATTATTATTAGAGTTGTAGAAAGTATCAATTGTAGGTATGTTAAAAAAATGACTTGCTCACCCTAACAATACAAAATGTTTCGTAGAAGAGCAGATAAGTCATGATGTTTTAAGGGATTATCTACAAAGAGCCTCATGAGGAAGGATATAAACACAAATCCCACTCGGTATAAATCAAGAACATAGGGAGGAACTACTGCGACGTTGGTCCTCAATTCTACTCCGAGTTTTACTTCCATGAGTTCACACACGTTTGATTACTTAATAATAAGACTTCATCTTTTCAAAAATAAAAAATCAATGATAACATTATAGGAAAATAAATTGTTGCCATGTCAATTTTCGGTTTCTTTTTTTAGCATACCGTCAGGTCATATTTTCTACAAATCTAATTATTATTTGAGATAATATGTTAAATTTTCTTGTTTCTTTTACCTGTGTTTCAGACGATTAGTGTTGTGTTGATTCAAAAAATTATCGGATCAGTTCGACTTGATTTGAGTCAATGATTACTTTACTTTACTCTAATGGTGACTCAATTTTCAAATTTGGAAAAAAAATATTGTCAACAAACCTGTTGACAAAATCTGCCATACGGTTTAGCTAGCTTTTTTAAAGATATGAAGGTTAAACTTATCTAGGTCTGCTCAGTGATTTTCTACCAGGGTAAAAATGAAAAAGAAAAACAATCAATCTCGCATTTTTTATTTTGAAAGATTGTTGATTTTTCCAAATTTATCATATTGTACAAGACAACTATTTCATTAGAATAAAAAATAGTTTAAATTATTTAATAATTGAAAATCGCAGAGCAAATTAAAAGATGTCTAATCATTAAATCTGTCAAAAATAAACTAACTATACAAAATGGCTTATATTGCCAACAGGTTTGTCAAATAAATGTTTTTCTAATTTGAAAATTAACTCACTATTATACTAGAGTAACAAATCATCCACTCAACTTTGCAAAACGGCTGATATTGTCAACACACGTTGTGGATATGAATACCAAGATAATAAAAAAATGAATTTGAGAATCAAATTAGTATTAAACTCGGAATGAAAAATATAACTTTTTTTTTTGATGAGGGTATTACTTATATGTTTCCAATTTTTAACACAAATATTCGTAGCCCATTTTAAGTACAGGGTGTGGAAGCATGACTAAGATTCTATTGTGACTTTTATTGTTCTGAAAAATGTGAAATATAGAAACGATTTAAGAGAGAAATGACTTTTTTTTTAAATATAGAGAAAATTTGGCATAACTCTTATTCAAAATATTTCCCTTTTGCTTCAATGACGGTCTCCCCACAAAGGCTGAGGTTCAAGAAGCTGTTAATAATGAACTGGTCATAATGATGATTGAATTGAGAGGCTCTAATCTGGGGTAAAAAGGCATATTGGACTCCACAAGACCTCATTTATCATAATCTAATGCATTATAATCGGGGTTATTACTGGTCTAGAAGTTACAAGGGCCAAACTCGGATATATTCCTGGCACAAAACTATTGGACTTTATTTTATACACCGTTCCCGACTGTCTAATGACACCTTCGCTTTCATTCAGTGCTGTCCTGATGTTGTAGAGTGTGACCACGGTCACACCACCAATGTCTGCAGACGTTATTGGGACCACTTGTGCGTTGAACAAACGTTTTATTTCTTTGTTCTGGTTCAGACATTTGCCAGTTTACGTAAACTTCATGGGCATAAACAAAAAACTAAATATTGGAACTTAAAATAATTTTTAAAAGAATCTGGTCGGATGAATATTAAGAGAGATACAGAACTTTTAATTAATTTAAAAAAATGAACATTTTCAACTAATTCTGAGATATGCGGTTATATTTTATCAAATTTTTGAACGTTTTAGCGTACAATGACCGAAGGATCATGCCATTCGTTAAAAATCCATGGTATAGCTACATACCTAAGGACTGTCACCTCAAACATAAGAAGAACTTCATTAGAAATATTGAATAATTTGGAATCAGCAGCGCCACAAAGTTTAGTGATAAAAATCAAAAAGCTAACTCAATAAAATACGAAGTCAACTAGGTTTAGTCCAAATTTGAAAATTGACACAACATCTGAGAAAAGTACTGAGTCGAACTTAGTCAATAAGTTTTTGAGTCGAGTTTGTATTATACTATTTTTGAAGAGTATCAAGTATCAAGTAATCACTATTCCATGAACTCATGAAAGTAACACGAGGATTGGTTGGAATGTTATAAGTGAAAGTTCTTATTGGACACGTACTAGAATTGAGGATTGCCATCGGAGTAATTCCTGCCAATGTTTTGGCTAGATACGATGTGGCATTTATGTTCATTTTCTTACAGCCACTTGTAGCTAATCAAATACAACATCATGCCAGCTGATCTTCTCTCAAATATGTTTTTAAATTGTTATGATGTGCACATTATTTATTTAGCATACCTACCCCTTATTTTTTCTACAACTCTTAAAATAAAATAAAAGAACATTATCATCAAAATCCAGACAGATTAAGAGCCACTGCATTGTCTCTATTTTCTATCATCACAACAGATTTAACAATATTTTATTAATATTTTGTTGTACAATAATGTACATAATGTTAAATATATTTTTAAAATATATGAAAGGATATTGAAGCAATATTTTGCTTACTATTATAATGTCAATGTTCTTTATTTGTACAATGCTACAAAAAGACACATATTCAATACTTGATTACAAATTATTAGTGATGGGATCCAAGTTGCAGTGACCGTAAATTTATAAAAAATAAATTAATTAATCATCCCTTAAGCTTTAAAATAAAGTAACGAAACACACCTGTTAGCTTTAGTAAATTCCTTGTACAGTGGGATTTTTCTATGGTATGATGTCACATTTTACGACATCAAAGGGTTGAAAATAATAGTTTAAATGTGTTTTTTTAGTAATTCTTACCTAAACTTTTTTTAAACTTTGTATCTGTCAAAAACAAAGTAATAATACAAGCGTTGTGGATATGTGTGTCAACACAATACAATAATTAGGTTGAGAATTACATTCTCAATTACAAAATAATAGTTTATGTTATATCAGATAATGTATGTTTTGTAATATCAGATAAGATATAATTCACTTGATTAATTAAATACATGACAATTGAAAAGGATGCTTTAATTCTGAAAAAAACTGTTACTTTATTTAGTAAAAATTCAACAAATTTTTTGTGGTAATAGAGATGATACAAATTATCATAGTGGGATCACCAATTATTAAAGAAGAAATAAAAAATAAATTTTGTAGAAAAACGATTCAATACTTTTAAGAGGCTCGATGCAAATACATTAATGAGTACTTTTAATATTCGTTATGTTTATTTTGGATATTTTTGGATTGATGTAGCTGTTATAAATAAATTTCCCAGCGATTATCCAAATTAATTATTATGAAAGATGAATAATTTAAATAGATAAGTGGTCAGAAATCCCCTTCCATATTATAAAATAATGAATTTTTACTTATTTAACTAATACTTTTAAAAGAAGAGGTATTTATCATTGGAAGTACACTTTATAAATATAAAACTTTGGGTGTGATTCAGAATGATTTATTGGTTCAGGTTGGTTTATATTCATCTCTCAATGTCAAGGGGCAAGATAATATTAAACTAGAGTCCGATAATAATATTTTTTCTATGTTTTATGACCTTGTCTTAAAGAAATGGTCAATCCATTAAAAAAATCTTACAAATTAATTAAATATAAATTTTTAATTAAACAGTTTAATATTAGCACATTAAAAATATATAACGGTTTTTTGATCAAAAAAATTAATTTGATCAGTTATTTTATTGGTAAAAAGTAATTATTTTAATTATGATGTCACAAAGCAAAGTTTACGAAATATTAATTGGCATATATAGTCTGTCAACAAAAAATAAGCAATAATTATTTTTCTAAAAATTGCGTCTGGATGATTATATTTCTTGACAAGTAATTATATTCATTTCCAGAAATAAAATAATTTCAATTATCATTTGGAAAACGCAGTAAATTGCAGTCAAAATTAGCCTCTATTATAAAATAATTAGAAAATGAAATATTCTTAGCTAATTTGCCATGTTCATTGCTAATTTGACTAATTTTAGTTGATGGGGTCAAATTATCACCAATAAATCAAATCTTAACTCATCCACCAAAAAATGAATACAAACTTAATAATTGATCGAAATATACTGATTAAAGATTGTATCTTTCCTCGCATAACAGGGTGGGTCTTAACATTTTTTTCCAATTGTTATTAATAAATAATGACTCAAAAAGTAAACAATAGATAATGAGTTAGTAGTTGAAAGGCCACACCTTTTATTGTTTTCATAAAAGTTAAGTGCATTGAATTGAAATTCATGCTAAAATGCAGTTAATAATGTTTAACAGAAAATAGTAAAGGTATAATTTCGAGCAATTCTTGCGAAAGTGTGTAAATATATATATTTATATAAACTAGACTTTTCAGTTTTTGTTAGGGACAGTAAAAAACTGACTTTTGACAAAAAAAAAAATAGTCTTTCATGCTCTTTTTGGCTTGCTACTAATCATTTTAATTTGAAAATAATAGATTTTGGGATAAAAATAGTTTTTTTTAGATAGGGTTCTTCCTTTTATATCCAACTACTATAGCCTCAGTTAACTTTAACTAAATTATTTCTAAGACATGTTCTTCAATGTTATGAAGTTTCCCTTTGTTTGATCAAAGATTAAGAGAAGTTACATCACAAAACTTTACCCCTAGTTGAAGTGATAGTTGACGAACAAAAAGAAGGAACATTATTATCTTAGATAAAACATGGAAACCCCAAGTTAGTATACTTATCTTATAACCATATTTTTTTTTTTTTAATTAGTTGCACAATATTGTTAATTGATAAAATATATACTAAAAAGTATATAATGGCCAATTTTGAGCCGAAAATTGCATTTTTTTTGCAAATTAAAATTATTTCAGAGGCCTCAAACTTTGTTGAAATTAGTTTTTTGAATGTTTCATTTTGCCCTGGAAAAAAATTATTACATGTATTTTTTTTTTTTTTTTTTTGTAGCCACGTAGATTTAAATATATTTTACTTACTTTGTATTAATATTACAATACAACGACACATATATTTTCTTAATTGTTAAATTTGACAATAGGGGTTTATAAATCCAAATTTACATAAAATGCTCTGTAATTTTGTAATGATCACATATTTTGCGTGTCTCACTGCAATCACATAAAACCATTTTTTTGCCTCTACTTCCCATTTCCAGAAAAAAAAACTGATCCCCTTTTCATAAGTATTACTGTAAAAACTACCGAGACAAGGAATACTGGTAAAAATCTTATGCTTGAACCAGTTTAGAAAAATCCATCATACCACACCCCAAACTCTTTAATAACACTGTGTAGCATTGATATTATGTCCTCTCTTGCAATTTTCTGTCTATCTAGCCCAAAAAAGGCCGTCTCAAGCATCTATTTCCAATTCTGTAATAAAACGAAAGTAATAGTTTCTATGTCCATATTATCTTCTTTTTTTTTTCCTTAAAAATATATTTACCCAAAAAAAGGCAGTCTAATGTACTTATAGGTATCGATGTAGAACGAATATGTTTATGTTTGTCTATTTTAGAGGTCTGACGTCAATAAAACACGTATGATTTTTCGATATATGACGTAAATCCTTGTTTATTTTGTAAATATTCATTTCTTGCACTAAAAAATTTGATTAAAATACATACAAATAATTTATTTATTATATTATAAGTTCTCATTTTTATTAGCAGGTATTATTTTATTTAATATATATGTATTAAAATTAGGCATTTAATATGTAATTAAGAGTAATATAACTTCAGGATTTGATCATTATAATTAATACCTAATTTCCACTAAAAATATTATATATTAGATCGATAATACATTGAACATCCATGGAATATTCAATTATTGCATTTTCGTCATTACAAGTAGTGATGTGGCATACCTTATTTATTCGGTCTAGTCCAGTTCAGTCTCAGGACCGGTCCTATCCATCCTTGGCCTAAGTACTTAAGACAATCCGTACAATAATTAATGAGAAAAAAAGAAAAAAAATAAAGTTGAGTGACTACAAAAAGGACCGATCTTAATAAGCTGTAGAACTAATATACAGGACTGAACTGGACTGTAACAAGACAAGGCTGTACGGGACTGAAGCTTTAAAAAAGGACATACACAAACTTATCACAAGTATTCACTCCAGTACTCTGGCTCTCCTAAATAACTCATCAACCTGGATCACATTCATTCCTTTGAATCCTATTCTTTATCACTTACTCCGATTTACTTACATTCATAATTAATTGACATGCATAGTGTTTTTCTTTTCATTATTCATCTTATTTTTGGGTTGAAACTTTGATTATACAGATTACATGTTGTACACAAGAGGCTATGTGGTGTGAATACATCAAAATAATCTTGAA
This sequence comes from Lepeophtheirus salmonis, assembly GCF_016086655.4. NCBI lineage: Eukaryota > Metazoa > Arthropoda > Copepoda > Siphonostomatoida > Caligidae > Lepeophtheirus > Lepeophtheirus salmonis. The sequence goes on from NC_052136.2 coordinate 34,750,405, forward strand.
CAAAAATAAAGAATTAGAAAAAATACCTCTTTATTTATTTACATTATACAATACCAATAGAGCCCAAATTTTCATATACATATTTGTGTTAATTAAAGGCTTGGAATTCCAATTTGCTGTGTGGGTTAAGATACAGAAAAAAAAACCACGACTCAAATTTGGGGTCGAATTATTCAAAATTCATACAAACTGAATTTTCAGAAAGTTCATTCTAGCTTACTTTTGTGTTAACGAGCCACAGCTCTGTAACTTATGATATTTTGCAAACACTATTGAACATTTATTATTTTATATAACTACCAAACTTATGAATAAACAATTGTCTGGAAAACTAAAACTTATTAGTGGATGTTTAATGATGATATTTCGTAAACGCATATTATGTATAAGTCATGTGGTAAGCATCTGTTTGTTCATTTTCTTCTACCAAATATAACTAAATAATTAAAAAACAATCGATTTCAAATATATATTTATATATATAAATGTATTTCGGTCAATTATAGCTTTTTTATTTAATTTTTTGGGATTTGTTAAATACTCATGAATTAAAACAATAGTTTGGTACTTATATTAAATTTACAATACTCAGATTAGCCTCAATATGACCCTTTCAATAAAACCAATCAATTCCTCATTTAGTTATTGTGACGCTTAATTGTGGCTGCTTTAAGTGAAATTTGCAACACACCCAGAGGACAAATATGAATATTATCTTGATAGAAATTGACGACAATTTATTAAAGAATACAAATGTAATCCCTTCTCAATTTTGAGGAAAATCATTTTTATTTGCTTTTATGTTGACGGCCTATATATAATTCCATAAATACAAAAATCCTTAAAGTTGACGTACAAAGAGTTTGAAATTTGGTCTATCAAGCTTTTTTTTATTTATTTACCTACGAAGTTAAATAATTTAACGACTACGAGATGGACAATCTGATTTTTGTGGAAACTGCTGGTAGAAAATACCATCAGTGTGAACTTGCTCTTGAAACTCAGGAGTTGACTTGATCACCCAAACAAAGACTAAGTAATTGATTTGAGCTCCATCAAAATGTTCAAGGACTCGAATGGAACTCAATGAAAGTATTCAATTACTTGGTCTTGTAATCAAAAATCTTAGACTTAGAAGGGACTTGGAGTAGTATGACTTTTATTCACCCCTGGAAAATACACACCCCAAATCACAAGTGTACCATGAGCTAAAATTAAACCTATGCATTACTAATTAAGGAATATCATTTTCTACACTAATATTATATTTGTATTCGGTTAGATACAGTAAAGTACTTGGACCTTCACGTTAGCCTCAAAGATTCTAACATACTTTGGACAAATTATTACTTAATTATGTTGTTATGACATACTTTATATCAACATTATAGTCCTACATACATAAAATGTAGATTTAATAACTCATATTATAAATCATAAAAAAATCAAAGCAAATTCTGCGCTTCTTGCAAAAGGAAAAATAAGTAGCTAAATAATATGTTTACTCGACTAATCTTTAATGTCAAGATCAATTGAATATTATACTGTCCCGAGTTAGAAATGTATACTTTCTTTCTTTGCGCACTTGGGACAATCAAAAAACTGGCTTTTGAAAAGTATGATGTTGTTTCAGGCTATTTTTGGGGTGATACAGGCTCTTTTAATTAGCCTGAAAGTAGAAATTTTGGGTCCATCATTTTTATAATTCTTTAACTGTAGCTCCATATATGAAGCTATTTGTCGAAATTTGTACTTTTTTATATCTTTTAGTATTTGGTTTACCAGTTAAAAATATTGTACACTTAGTTTTTTATCATCAAAATGTTTTCAACTTTGTGGGGTTTCCCTGTTTTATTAAATAAAAAGAGAAGTTCAAATAGTTGTTAAAAAGTAAGAAGGAACATTATCTTAAAAAATGGCCAATTTTGACCAAAAAATACCATTTTTCTCCCAATCTAATTTACATATGAGTTAGTATGCTGTCTATTATAACTTTACAGAATTCGGCCAACCCCACCTTTGGTCTGCACTATTCTCATTATCAAATTCCTATGCCATTTTTTTTTAAACTATGTGTACAATTTCAATTTCGTCTGTGATTTTGAATTCAGTTTACAATTTGAATTTCAGGTTAAAGATGTAAATACTGGTTTGAGTTTCAGTGTACAATATACGTTATTTGCGGTTTGAATTTGGGTTTATGATTATAATTTTAGTCCACAATGTGAATTTTGGTCTGCGATATATATTCCACGGTTAAAATTTGGTCTGTGATTTTAATTTCTCTCCAGAGTTTGAGTTTTAGTTGAGGATGTAATTTTCATGGTTTGAATTTCTTTCTATAATTTTAATTTCGGTCTACTATGTAAATTCCACTGTTTGAATTTTGGAATATGATTTTCATTTCGATCCACCTTTTGAATTTCGTTCTAGAATATAAGCTTTCCATTGTTTGAATTCCGATCTATTACTTTAACTTCGGTTGTAGGCTTGATTTTCAAGTCTATGATACAAGTTTAAATGTTTGAATATAGTTTCAAATCGGTCTTGAAAAAGTTGCATAAGACCTAAAAAAAATCAAGTGGAGTCTCAACACCAATGCTTATATGCAATTTAATTACATGCATGTATTTGAGAAGCATCAATGACATACATGAGATCAAGGGCATAAACAATTCAGGACAAAATATAAGTATATTCAATAGTATTTGCTTTGAAAATGATGTATGTAATTATATATTTTTTTTCTCATACATAGTCAGAGATGTTGATGAATTATAATTTATAAACTCGCTTTAATCTGTGTTTCTCATACGCCTCCTATATGTATGTCGCTCCTAATCCCTTCGGAGTGTACATTGTACACTAGGGTGGTCCTTAAAAATCAATGTTTTACTTTTCCTGTCCTCGTCTTCCCGTTTTGTTTCCTTGCAAAAAATATTTGAATTTGATTAAATTGTAATGTTGGTTATGGATCCTTAATAATTTACATTCTAATATGTGTACAAAAAATAAATCCATTTTTTTTTGCAATATATGGGTTTAGTATGTGAATCTCACGTAGAATAAGTACAATTGGTGACATTAGATGACGTTAGAAAGATAATATTTCTTCATAAAAAAACGTTTTTGACAATTTTGTGATTGCTTGACTGAAAATAGTTTAAGTGGTCGTTAAAGATGGACACCAGCAAAGAAAAATACACCATATTTTAGTTTTTCTTTGAGAAAAGTGACAATCCAAGAAAGACAGTTGAAAATGTGAATAGAGGACATGGTCTTGAAGCTGGAACAGCCAATTAAGTGATATTTTGGTTTCGTCGATTCCCTTTTGGTCATTTTGTCGTCAACGATGCATGGTCAATTGTCGAAAATATGGATAAAATAAAGCAAATTATTAAGTCTTCCCTTCATGTAAACGCACTGTTTGATTGCCAAGAAGAAATGCATTTATGAACAAAGTCATTAAGAATATTGGATTTATTTTAACTACATCTGTTATTAAAAATATGCAGAAAAAAATGTTGATTTTTTCAATTAAATTTAAATTGTACATAATGTTATGTACAATACTGACATTGTCTGATAGCATAAATAAATTTTATACAAATGCCCTCACTGGCTTAGCAGTTTTTGTAATTTCAATATTCAATTATTTTTTAACATTCATTATAATATTTGATATTTATTGTACTACACAGTATTTTATCAACCAAAGGAATCATTATTTTGTGCACTTTTCTCAAAGCGGTAATGGATATATTTAAAGTTCTTCTACGTTTCATTTGTAGAGAAATTTAAGTTTTGTTCAAATGTTCGCCACCTTTGAATGTCACTCAAATATAACTATTTTTGGCTGAGGAATATATTTAAGCTATTCGAACTGATGAAAGAGGTTAGAAAATAAAGATAATCACATTGATTTTTTAGGTAGACAACAAGACGTGTGTTGTGTCAGTCCATATTTGTTTAGTCCAGTTCATTCTATTCTTAGGACCGTCCTATCAGTCTTTGGAACCGGTTCTTCGGACTGTCCGTACTGGGACTATTTAAAAAAAATAGAAATAAAGTAGAATAACGTCATCAAATACCGAACTTTATGAATATTAAGACTAATATACTGGACTGAACTAGATGAAACTGATGTCTTCAGTCCTAAATAAAGACCGACACAACATAAAATAAGACCCACCCTAATGTAAATATGTAAGGAGCAGCAACGTTCATTTTGATTTTTTCTTCCACCTATGTATTTAACATTTTATATGTGATTAAAGAGGGGTGGGAAGGTACAATATATGTATGTTTGGGTACCTTATAAGGAAAACTGTCCTCTAGTTGTAAGCAGCTGTAAAATTCCATGAAACAATGGAACGAGAATAGGGAGATGGAATTTAATGGAACGTTTACTTTCTAATAGAGTCAAAATGTGAACAAAACTGCTTCAAATTGTAGCAAAGACAGTGAAAATTTACATCTCATTTAGTTTTTTGCTTAATTTGACAGAATTGATTTTACTCAAATATGTCTGCTATTATTTGAACCTACATACATTAATTTATCAAAGTGTGTAGCATCTCTTCAAGTTTAATTTAAATCTGACCCGTCCAATGTTGCAACTCTCTCTATAGTTAGTGATGGCTGCAATAGTAAAAAATTGAATATGAGCTATAAATTAACAATTAAGACAATTGCAACATTTGTCGCAACTGATCCCTACAACTACGATATCTCAAATTTATCTTCACTGTGTGACATTCGAATTTCGATAACATAATAACAACTGATGGTAGAATAATAATTCAAATGACGTTAGTTATATCAAAAACAATAAAAAACTCAACTGTTAAATCAAAAATAATGTTTGTCAGAAATAATATATATTTTTAGCTTTTAAATCAGTTTTTATGATCAAATATCTCGAAGAAAAGTTGGCAAAAAGTTTTTACGAAATTCCCTTTTGAGCTCAGAGTAGAATTGTGAACCAAAAAAGGAGTAATTTGTGCTATGCCTTTGCTTGGCACGGAGTTTGTGTTTATTTCCTTCCTCTCGTAGTTTTTTGCAGATAAATTAATGAAATGATTAATGACAACTAATCTGGGATCCTTCCCAACATTCTCCAAATCGTCAGGGTTTCCTTGTTCATGTTCCGTTCCTTTCATTTGTACATAGCAAAAAGGCTTTAGATTTACACCCCTTCCCCTCTCTTCCCTATTTGTAGACTCGAGCATAGTATCATGATGAGATAACTAAATATTAATTCTCTTATCTTTTCCTATAGAGACATGCCTAATAATAATGATTATTCTATGTGGTAGGATGAAAGTAGAAATCCTTGTCATTCATATATATATATAAGGAATCGTTTAGTCTACACTTTATGTTAAAGTTCATAAATAAGAAAATAAAATACAAAATAAAACCAGACGTCTACGACAATAAAAAAGAAAATCGTTCACTTTATGTGTGTAATAAGTATGGATCATCGGATATGTGTACAATACACAAGTATATTGTTAATATATTAATGTCTAATAAATTAAAGCTCTTGTTTAAAGAGAGAGGATTCGTTCCAAGGCACAATATGAAATTTAATGTCTGACATTTTTTATATGCAGACTAATTTCCTTTTATTATTCCTCAGATGCCATCCTTCATATGTAGATAAATATATTAAAGCCTACGAATATATATATATATATAATCATTGTGTTATTTCTATTATATCACGCAACCTGTCCTCCGAAAAGAAGGGAGATAGCCTCCAAATCAATTTGTTTTGCCAGTGATGAAAATCGGGTAGATTTTTTAGCACACCCTTTTTTGGGATTTGGCAAACTGAGCAGTGGTTTTTCTTTCCCTAAGGTGTTGTCCTTATTATTTAATTTCATGGAATTAAACTTCATTTTCTACTAAAATACTTGTGCAAACTATGATTGCTCATGGAATTCTAGACACAGGTATTATTTACAGATGCAACTTAGTTTGTTTTCTTTATTTAGGAATGGAGTAAAAATGACGTTGCCTCTTTAAATCTTATTCCTCTTTTTTTAACCAAACCCTCTTTTATATTCCCCTTATGTCTTAAAAAATGTCAAACCATTATTCCAGGTCTCTAAAAGTCTATTCATATATTCTTACGAAACTGAATTGAACATTTTTGTGTCCTCATAAAAGACAGAGAGTCACCCTAAGGATTTGTTGTGGAGTCAAGATTGAAGATCTTAATTGGAATGAGAGTAAAATTGATGGTAGACAACAAAGTAATTCTTGCCCATGCCCTTGTTTCATCCTCTCCATCCCACTTGTTACATCTCCTTGTAGCAGATCTTGTGAAACGTCATGCTAACTAAGCTGCTCTCCTCAAAAACATTCTGTAAACTGTCAGGGTTTTTTTTTAACATGCCCAAAACGCTCCCAATCAAACCCACTGGTAAAGAAGTATGATATTTTTTAACTTATATAAGTTTGAAGACAATGCGACAGAGAGTGAGATCATCTTGCAGTAAGCTAATACAACTCCCTGAATTACCCCTAAAAAATATAGATATATGTTACTCACATAAAAACACACTGTGAAAATTATTCTCAGTATGTGTCATTTTTTTTTTTAAATTATTTACAACAAGCTACAGACTGTTACACCAACTTGCAGATAATAGCATGTGTGGAAGTTTATAATCTCTTGTTGGTCAGCAGAGGGCGCTATAACCATGCTGAAGTATATATCGTATCCAAAGCACCATTTTTTTAGTAAGACAGCCTGCTACAATACGTAATATTTGTTTAATTGTGTACAAGTTAGTAGTATACTATTTTTTCGTTTTAAACATGTTGAATTTTGAGCCAAATAAAGAATATTTGTGGCTTGTAATTATTTTCTTGTTCAATCAAAAGAATAAGGTATCGGAAAGTCATCAAATTCTTGTAAAGACTTACGGTGATATTGCTCAAAATGTGAAGACTTGTCAATGCTGAATCCAACGTTTCAAATGTGCAATTTCAATATTATTGACAAAGAACGTGAAAAATTACCAAAATAGTTTGAACAAGACGAATAGCAAGCGTTATTGAAGGAAAACAATACACAAACACAACAAATGATGGCGGAGCATTTGAATGTCACTCGGCAAGCCATGGGAAAGATTCAAAAGGTTGGAAAATGAGTTTTACACGAACTGTACGAACGGCATATGGAAAGATGAAAAACTGAGTGCGAAATTCTGTATGTACGCCACGAAAGAAAAAGTTTTTTACATGGTTGTAGCTGGCGATGAAAAATATATATATTTTGAGAATCCCAAACGTAAAAATCATCGGTCACGGCAAGATACCCATCAACATCGAGTGCAAGGCGGCTTGGGAATAAGACAATGTGATGGGATCAGAAGGGATTAGTGTACTACGAGATTTTCAAACCTGGCATAACGGTTAATACCATCAGCTACCAATAATAAATGATCCATTGAAAAAGAACCCATTGCTGAAAAAACGCCCAGAATGGGCTCGAAGACACGGTAAGGTCATCCTGCAGCATGCCAACACTCCTGCACATTCCGCTAAAGTGGTCAAAGAAACGATTTCTTCGCTTGGTTTGGAGCTCTTACCCCACCCACTGTATTCACTAGACCAGCCCTTCTGATTATCACATCTTCTCATCGATAGGACACGCACTGGTTGAGAAACACTTCAAGACTTTCGAGGACATACAAAATGGCTCGATGAACGGATTTCAATGAAAGATGAAGTTTTCTTTTGGAATAGTACCCATAAATTGCCCGAGAGATGATTAAAATGTGTAAAATGCATGGGTCAATACTTTGAAAAAATGTTTTGCCATAATTCTTTTAGTTTGTTCATGCCCTATTGCTCATATCACCTTCACAAGAGTTAATGGGATTGGGCACTCGTGTAGCGTAACCTCCACTAAAAATCATTTTCCTTAATTATGGTCAATTTTGCGTTGTGTGTGACCTTCATCTTTGACGAATAACTCTAAAAATTACATGACTTGTTACTGTTAACAAATATAATTTTCTACAAAGTTGTATCAAATTTGTTCACAACTTTATCCATAATACCCCTTACAACAAAACCGGACAAAAAACATTACATCCGTACAACTTTATAGGTGGAGGTAATTATAATTAACTAATCCAAATTTCATTTCACTAAAATAGAAAAAGGAAATACAAACTTCTTACCAAATTTAGTTAATCCCAAAAACTTTTATTTTTTCGTATTTTAAGACACTACAGATGACGTCACTTTATCATTTTGTTCACATAGTTTGCATTTTTGTTTTAATGTTCCTCTAATTGGTCAGATGGAGTTACACTGATTAAACATTATAGAATTACAATTACTCCATCTAACCTAGGAATCTTTTGGTGAAATCCATATACATATAGTATATTTCCTTCTCTAGGAATCACCGTGGCGCGAACCTACACCCATCAAGTTCAAGAAAATAACTCTTGAGCGTGCTGTCCATGAGTTATGGTGATTCAAAATGCATTTTCACAAATACATTCAGGAGGTGAGCTATAAAGTAGTTCATAATACTCTCAGCGATCCCAGTGGACAAAAACTATCCTTCTAGACAAAATTAAATTCGACACAAATTTGGTCAAATGGTGGTCGTTTCATCACTTAGTTTTATTCTTGATCGTCGATGATGCCCTTGGATAACTATAAAAATGAACGACTAAATGAGTGTCGTTCAAAGATATTTCTGTAAATCGTTCAATTATTTTCGGCTTAAGGTGTTATACCATTCATAAATGTTCGTCCCTTATTTTTCTCTGAATATCCAATATATTAGATACCTCTCTCCACTATAAAGTTTGTAAATGGAGTCTATTAATACTTGGATTGAAATGTTTTGAAGTTAATAGTATGTAAATTATGATATTTTTGTATTGCATGGTACGAGCATTGCACCCTTTTAACCCCCATCATAAATAGAGTCAGAAGGTTAAGATAATCATTGACTTTTAATCCATGATAAAGCAATGGTTTGAACCATTTAACATAATTATTTATAAGAATGCTCTTTTTAAATTACAGTATTTTCCTTCCAAAATATTATTATGAAATTCAAATAATTTCTTCAGAGAGTTTATTGTTAAAAGACACTCTTCAAAATTGTTTAATATCAGATCATTAAGATGTATTGCAGGTGGGTTTTTTATGCTAAACCTATTTTCAAATACAGCTCAAAATCATTTTGTAAGAGTGAATACAAATATTTGGCCGATCTACAAGTGTTGTAACTCGATTCAAGACATAATTATTTTTTTGGTGCCGTCTTAAATGATTTTTTTGTAGACCGATAAATCAGTTTAGACTGCAATCTCTGACTGAAGACCAAAATTTAATCCTAAAAGGGGCATTGGAACATATATTTTCAATTTCAAACAAACGTGTATATAGGCAGAAATTACTTGTTGAATAAAAGTTTTAGAACTGGAGTAGTATTGTTTTATTCTATATGCTTAATCATTTAAAAAAACGACTTATAAAGCGTCTGGCATCATTGCTTACGTTGCAAAAAATGGGAGTAGAGCTGAGGTGCATTCTAGTCCACTAATTTGTCTATTTACTCCACTTCTACGTAAGCTATGGACAATACCAAAATATTATAATATGTCATAGCATTTGACTTTTTAGCCTAAGCTACTAATTGATAGGTATATGTTCCGTTTGGAGGGAATGTTTTTATCAAATATTCACAAATTAGTACAAATAGCAATAATTTTTTTAATTTTTTTCATAAAAATTTTAAAATTTACCCCTAAATAATTTGCCCTTAAAGTGTTAATCGTTTCAAAATCGTCAATTTTCTTCAATTCCAATCAATGGACTAATTTTTTCCCCTATCCTCATTTTTGAGCTGAACATATATGATTTATGAAATATTTTTAACTTCATACGTCGTTATTATGCCCATAATTACACTTTTGAAGCACAAATGACGTCATCAACAATCCATTGGTAAAATTAGTATAAAACGAACATTTTTTTGAAACTGAACTTCTTAAAGTACCAAATCAGTGATATTCACTAAAAATCATATATGGTCTAGAATTTTCAGACCCAAACCCAACATTAATATATGTACTAAGCCCAGTAACACCATTTGAAAAAGAAACATTTTGATCAGAAAAGGCAAAACATGGTGTAAATTGTTTTCGACTTTTTCATACGGGTTTATTAAGGATATATAGTCTTTACACTTTTGACTCTCCGTCCAGTATGATTTTAATTTTAAGGAAGAGTCCACATCGAAGGTAATAATTGTCCAATAAAACAATTTGTCCTGAAGGATGACATCATGAATGGATATCCACTAGTTATTATAATAATAATATACTTTTTAACATGGCGTAAATTACAAATAACGCTGAACAATTCTCATGATTGAATGCTTAGTGAACTAACGGATAATACTATAATTTAACAGATAATGATGATTTGTAGAGATCGTTTTAAAATGAGAAAATATTTTAAGTCCCTTTTAAGAACCAATACAGCTTAAATGTTTTAAATTTGTTCAATTAGATGGTGGCTAGACCAAAAATAAATATTGATTGTTTAAGAGCGCTTTTATTCCATAATTTTGATGTCAGCTGTTGCAAATGGAGTTTTATGACTTTCTAATATACACACTAAATTTTTTTACAGAATAACGTAAGACCTACAAAAATAGCATAACTTCCCCTAGCAATAGCAATCATGAAATCATTAATTAACAGTGACCTTTTAGAAAAAAAAAACCCCACTCTATATATTAAAGAGGGGGTGGACCAAAACTATTAACCAAGTGGTGATCAATATTTGTGCAACTATGTGGGCTACATATGTATACTTGAATATAACTAACTATGCAATTTCCACGAATTCACTCTCTTAACTAAAGAAATATTAAGAACGTCATGAGTAGAGAAAGGAAAATTATCGCATTTTGCGTGTAAAAATTAACTCTTCCTTTTAACTTGACCAATTGTGACTTCATCTGTGATATAATAAAAAGATACTAATATTAGAAGGAATATTTTCAAACTAACAACTGCGTTTCGTTACCTTCTTTTATAGCAATAGGACAGACTAAAGTTTTAAATTAAAAAAGGCAAAACTTCCTTGAATAGATCCATGGTCCTAATGAAATATTTTTATAAACTCAAGATGTCCCTTTTTATGATATTTTAAATGACGTCACCTTATCATTTCCCTCATGATGTATGCACCTCTTATTTCCTTGGAATTCACTTTTAATTCAGTTAAAAGGGTGAATTTTTTAAGACTGCGAAGTTAATTATAGAGCAGTTGTTCCAAACCTTTGATATATCTTACATATATACATTCATTTTTTTTTTTTTGTGTGTGTAAAAACTCCCTTATATTACAATTATAAATTATTCATTCGTGAAATAACTATAGATTTTTCATCTGAGGAGAAAATAAAAAAGTCACCATTATGTTTGAATTCATTAAGAAGACTTTAACAACGCTCCATACAGAGCGATTCTTGTCTTCGAGTCAAGAATGACCTCTTGTCAAACCCCTATGACTTCTGCCCTGAAGTTTTGACGACCATTGGCAGAGTGTTTTTACTTTTCTTACAAAAAAATGAAAAACTAAAGAAAATAAACTTTCTAGATACTACCAAATTTTGCTTCATCTAGCCGTGGATCGGCTATTTTTGCATCATTGGTGGGAGAAGCAACTGGAAGGTGCAATAAAAATAGACAGAAATCAAACATACTCAATACTGGCTCAAATGTTATGTTGAGTAACTTGGGAAACTGTTATATTTAGTTTCATAGTGTGAATTTATTAAATGCTTAAATATTTTTTTCATTGCTAATTAATATTCATATTCCGCTGAAAATTAATTAGCGATCCAAGGCATTGGTGTTTCAAACCAATTTAAGCTCAATGCCAATAGGTTTACAGCCCTTCTTGCCTCGTTCAGATCGTACAATTTGGGAATACCCTGATAGTTGGTCATACTGGTTCTTGTGTCACAAAGAATTCCAACATCAGGCCACTCCAGATAGCATAGATATTTAAAAACGTTATTCTCTCTATTATCCGAGATTAAAGAATTTGCATGAAGAGAAAGGATTGTTAGAGTCATTAAAATGTACTTAAAGGCTTATTTCTTTTAATCCTCCTCGGAGTCAGTTGAATTCAATCAACGCAAACTCATTCATCTACTCCGTCTATGATTTAAAGAATAATCACCTTCTTTTAACAAATTACAAGAATTTTTATTCATATTATTTGTAGAGAAACATCCCGATTTCCTCTCTAATAAATATTTCCCCAAAGAGTTTAACAATGGAGTCCAGATATTTTTTGTTGTGTTATCCATTTCTTTAGAAGAAAGTTCTGTACTTATATTGATGTCAGTATCCTTGTTCGTACCATTATGATCAAAGATGGGTTTAAGGAGGCAGTTCTGATTTTCATTAGGTAAAACCATTCCAAAGGATTCAGCAGCATCCAATGGCTCTTCCGATACGAGTATTTTACTCCCTTTATCAATAGAATAAGAAAGTATGTCGTTGTTACTTTGTTGAGTAAAATTGTTGTCTGATGTTCTATTGATACTGATTTCGATTACCTCAACTCCCTTTGTTTGATGGGGTATAACATTAGGCTCTGCATCAATGTGAGTTTCATACTCTTTGACATAAGAATTCCCGACAATGGTTCTCTCATTGAAAACTAGCCGTTCTATGATGAAAGCAGTTAGCATCTTTTGATAGGCAAACAATTGAACTCGTCTTGCATTACAAGCTAACTCTGTATGAAATTGACTAAAACACTGATGACATTACCTTATGATGGCATAAAATTTTTAGACTGCCGAGGCATCCCCTAACTTGTTTAATCTACCTCCATACTTATTACATAGTTTGTACATATGATTTTACTACAGAATTGTTAGTGAGCAGCTTTATTTGTAGGTGGGCACTTATATTGACCATGCCTCAGAGCTTTCCAGAACTGTGATAACCATTTAGCTATCACGGATTCATCTTTAACTCTCCCTATTGTATTTAGATCTTCAATTTTTAGATTTTTAATTCTCGTCTCATTGAGTCTCTCGCAGCCTGTATTTCTCAATTTGAACATTGTGTCGCAAGCACTCACGTTTTGTATACCCCCTCCAGACTCGATCGTGAGTGTAAAAAGTTGTGTGACTAAAGGAGTGTTTAGGATTTACAACATATATTTCTTCTTCTTCCAACCCAACGAAAATTTCAGTATTAACAACATCTTCAAAATCGGGGTAGTTTGACGAAATGAACATTATCATTCGTTATTACAAGGTAAAAAATGACTCATTTAAAATCAAAGCCCAAATTGATATTCTTTGATGCAGCTTTCATCATTTTTTCGCTTCTTCCTCTAATACTTGCATAGCTCAGGATGTGAATAATTATATTTATATTTAAATACTTACTACTACATAAATTTACAAATTATGCATAATTAAAAATATATATATATATATTAGAATTGATTTTCTCTATGTCAAAGCTATAAATAGAGTTTTAAATAAATAAACAATTTTGATTGCAGTTTGTTTTTGCGTTTAATATTATAGTTAAATACTATGCATTTATTTCTTGGAAAGAAAGCTCATAATGAAGTACATATATGGTGCATTTTCATAGAAGTATATATATAAATAATTCAATTAATTTCTTTACGAATGCATACTTTTGAATACTATATATTAGGATGGTCCTTGATAATACCCGTACTCGTGAACTAATATCTGGGAAATCAATCTAAAAAATACTGTCATATCAGCCATAAAAACGGGTACTCTGCTATTTTCTTCCCATTTCAAAAATGTATTCACATTTTTTTATAAAATACCCATCGAACTGTAATTATTTACTCACTTTTTGCAAATTTTGAGGGATTAAGCGTCATTATTTTACAATTTTCCTTGTAATAACGTTGTAGAACACAGTTGTCCATTGCTAAGAAAAACATTGTACTAGTCCCCACCATTAACCCACAATACGAAAGGAGGATTGAGATATCAGCGCTCCTCCGTGCGGGATTGTCCCAGAAGGCCATCGAGGAGCAGATATTGGCCTCGAGAAAGGTGATTTACTATGTCACCTTTGCATTTACACGGAGTATAATATAAAATCGATGTCGGAATAATTCCTGTCCGTATATTACAAAGTGGGATTTATGTTTACTTACTAGCTGGTTACAGCAAATGTAGTGAAACGTCATATCAGCTAAGCATGCGTGGATACATTGTAAATCGTCTTCCCCAAGGACTCTTTCCTAGTGTATAACGATTGTACATCACTTGTTTTAAATTATACAATGAACAATATGATTGTTTATGAAGATTGGAGGTCATCAATAATTAAATACAAGTGGTATAAAACATATTATCATTGTTCATAAATCAGCTAGAACTGGACAACCAATCAAAAGTGCTTTTAAACTTGATATGAAATACCAAACTAGTATGCACATATTTGATCACGTGTCTACTCATTTGGGGGTACATCTTTTCAGTAGGCCTCTTTTCATCTCAGGTATCTTAAACTTATATTATTTTAGCGTCATTTAATCCTTCATTAGTGAACTGGGATATTCTATCCACAAATTTTATATAACTCACTTTAATTCCTTATCATAATTTGATAAGTAATTATGTTGTATTCAAAATTTGTTTAAAAATGAATATTTCATTGATCTTTTTATGAAAAATGAAATTATAATATTTTAACTATGATAATAATAAACCAATTAACCTTTTATCGCATTTCACTAACAATGTTAAAAAAAAAAGGATTTATACTAATAGAAAAATAAATAAATTTCTGTCTTAATTTCAGATGATTCCAGGATTTTGTAAATGGAGAATTGATGCAATCATTTTGGCTAATCACTCACAAAGTTTGATAATTAGATTTAATCCGTATACTAATCAACATCATTAAAAAGAATATCCTGATTAATCTATACAATCACTTGCTTAATAAATGACATGATTTTGCAATTGTTAAATTATTTTAAAAATTTGGAGAAAAATCATTAGTTTAATATGATAGTCTTAAAAATGCAGAGTTCAGTTGTCAAATTCTCTTATAAATCAATGTACAATTTAGACTTTTTTAGGTTATTCTCCTAAAATTCAGCCCCATAACTAAATCTATATCCAAGTTCGCTTTAATGAAAGAAATTTCCAGGGGCTTCTTATGCTTATGTTCCAAATATTGAGCTAAAAATTTGTAATTTTGTCTATGTGTCAGTAAACTGGTAAGACCAACAAAAAAATTCAATTCTGGGGCCCAAAATTAAGCTAAGACATGCCTGTCTATATCCAAGGAGGGACAATCCAAGAGCATCTACTAGGATTTTATTGGCTAAAGTGTAGACAAAAATGACATAAATTTTTATTCGTAAAATTTTTATAAAAACTATATATTTATAATACCCCATATTTTTTTTACATAGAACCCATTTCTTAAATTTATGATACAATCATAAACTTTTGTAATCATAGGTTTGCCTCTTTTAAAAATGTAAAGAGTAAATACATTCAATTGTGCAATTTAAAAAGAAGTATTTATGTTGATGTTTATATTACAGTTGAGGGTAGGGGTCACAAACATCGTTTGGACGATGGAAAGCACAACTTTTTTGTCTTCCAGTATAATTACAACACGACTTAAAGCCATGAGTTTCTGAATAATATAGAAAATCAATTTTCTTATTAAAAAAAAAACCCGACACCAAATCCTTAGGACGACAAATATTCCATAAATACCCCTTTAGAATCTTTAATCACTCTGCATTGAAAAAAAATTTACAATTTTTCTCAACCTTTAACAATCAATGCTGAAAATTCATATAAATCTTAAAAAAAGGGGAAAATATCAAAAATGTAAGGTCCTTGTCCAAAGAATTTAAGGCAGATAGAGAAAACTAAGATCATGTTTGGAATTAAGAGCAAAAATGCTATTAAGTTCAATCCAGATCTATAAACCATGGAACAAAAAGAAAAACACGTGATCGTTTTTCTTTTATAAATATAAGTGGCTGCGAGAATACCTTTGGACCATGAGGGATGTTGAGGTACCATATATATATAATATTACAAATGGTGTATCCTTCATTTACCTACCTTTTTAAAAGAATTAACAAGATAAATTCTACGGAGGGAATACAAAATTGCATCTAGAGTACGATATAGCAACGTCATCTGCATTATCATAAAACTGACATCTTGTGTTGGGAAAATATTTCAGGTAGTGAAGGAACTTACATAAGCTAGCAAAAAAGTTAGCAACTTAATATGTAGTAATGTTGGGTTTCGTTCTAAAACTGTCTGAGACTGTAATGATATTTAACTGGACTGAAATAATTAAATTCTTTAAAACAGTTTGGTGCAGACCGGTCCCCATGAAAAATTTTGTCAAGGTAAGGCATATATAAAATTTGGTCTAAACCGATATTATAGATTAATTGTTGGTAACATCATGTGTGTTTCAAAATTGTGAACATTGGCACAATAAGTCTCTACTTTTACTTAATTTCAAGACATTTTTCTGTAAAGTATTGTAATTCCAATATTCTTCAATCTGTTCATTGCACCTTTAATTGGTTGACGGTTTCTATAACGGTAAAAACAAAGTTATTTTGGATATAAATCTTAAGGCACATCTTTATAAACAAACTTTAACCATTTTCTCTAGGATTGACAATACATATACTTATAACACGGTATAGGTACCTGTTTTAAACATCTAAGAAATGTAAATATCCATGATGTCTCCGTGGGAAATAAAGTTATTTAAACCATTATAAATTATATTAAATATTTGTATAGAAACATTAAACTATTTTGTTTTTTATGTCGGTTCATATTAATAAATGTATCATATAAAAAGATATATAAAAGTGGAACAAAAATAAAATAAAATAAATCCATGAGTCTATTATTATAATCTAGGACACATTTATCATTATAAGTACGGTAATAAAGGGTATACCCGGTATATTCAGTCTCATCAGTACCATAAATATACTGGGTGCACGTTTAAAAATGCCGGGTTCAAGAAATGTGCTTACAGACTTGACGGGATACAAAATTGTTTTAGAAAAATGAAATATAATCTTGCTTTATAAAGTTAAATTTTGTTTATGCTTCAAGAAAATTGATTAACAAAGGGGCTGAAAGAAGACAAACGATTAAAGGTTTTTGCACCCAAATTTCTCAAAAGAAACTTACAGAGCTCTTTGGAGCTGGAATTTGAACCATGGAGCATATTGCAACAAAAAAAAAAGAGAGAAGGCAAGAGCATCATGCAAGCTAAAGCTTTTAAAGATAATTTATTGGGAAGGGTCAAGGGATAAAATTCTTAACAATAAGCTTATTACAGAAACTCAGTGTTTGAAAAGAATGGAATGAGCAAATAAGTTGAAGTCTTTGATGATAAAAAATCATGTTTCTAAAAATTTGAATCTGTTTTATTATTTTTGGTTGGGGGGGGGGTCATTAATTTACGTTTAATATAAATTAAATTATACATAAATAATTAACAAATTAAAACTTCACTTTTTTTATAACTAAGTATTAATTTTATATGTAAAATTATTAAAAAAATGATCCAATATTAATCTAAGTCACATGGAAAATATATAATCTTTTAAGTTATTGTATAACTTATTCGATGAATAGTATGTCCCTAAGATTGGACATTGTCTCATTATGAGATTTATGGACATCTGTCAATATCAACATCTGAAAACAGAATGAAAGTCAGTCATATACCGGGTTTTTAAAACGCAATTGCAGAGCATTGGACCACTGTCGTTCCTCAAGAACATTTTTTTTAAAATAAACCGAAAATATTCATGGTAACCCTGACAATTTGAAGAATGAAGGAGAACAGCTTAGCTATTATGACGTTTTTTAGATCAGTTATAATAAGCTGTGACAAGGGAGGGGGAAAGGAAATAAACAAGGGTATTGCCAAGAATTACTCCGATCTCGATCCTCAATTTTACTCTGAGTCAAACATGAACTTAGTATTATAACTCTGCAAGGAATCCTTTAGGTTACTCTTAGTCATTTAGGAGGACACACGAATGTTCAATCAGGTTTTGAATATAATTAAATTAGTAGGAAGGGAAGTTGACTACTCAGAAATTAAGTATCAATGAAAACTGCTAAGGAAAAGAAAATTTATTGTTCAGATCACCGATTCCAAAAAAATAGGCCAGTCAAAAAATATACACGCTTTACATCAAAAGTAATTGTAATAGTATAATTTTTACTTTGACTTTGTCAACTCCATCTGATCAATTAAAGGTACATTAAAAAAATTTCGTCAGACACTTTTAAAACATTAATTATTTAAAAAGGAAAAAACAGTTTGCAATAGCTGGATGCAAATTGATGCGACGTTAGCAATCAAATTTTGGAACAATAGGCGAATTCTATTGTGAGTTAAAAATGTTCGCATAGACCGAAATATACGCGATGAAATCGGATCATTGGTTAGACACTCTGATCGCTTTTGGAGTCAAGGATGAAGATGTTCGCCTAAAAGATTTTAGAAAAAACACCGCAGCTAAATGTGAAACACACCATTACCTTGTGTAGGACCGTTGAAACGGACAAGGGCAATCAAGACAGCTTAAACGATCTAGTTTTGAAGGGTAAAATCGAGTTTTGAGAGATTTTTGCCTCAGGAGTCCCTATGGCTACCACGCTGTAAACGGTGGTGGGGCTGCAGTTCAGAACCTTGGCAATTTTAGTGGGAGTTTTTCTCCGAGCGGAAAGTTCCAAAATTGCGACTCGACGTCTCTCCATATTATCGGCTGTTGTTTCACTGTTGCTATTTATATCTTGCTGGAGTTTTTTATTTATAACTAGGCAAAACCAGTTGTATAACCAAGTATAAACCAGTTTCAACTCAATAAAATCACGAATATGTGCATGGCATAAAATTGAAAGGAGTGTTCAGTTTTAGACACGCACACCTGTATTTGCCTGTGAGGAAGAGTTGAGGACAATAAAGTTTCCCCGGATGAGAATAGAAACTCTGGAAGGAGCTAAGCCGTTTGTACTTCATGGATCGAAGGAAATCCCTTTTTGCTAGAGGGACCAAGTCAAGAGGACGTTGGATGATATGGTGAAGAAGGACGTGATAGAGAAGATTAAGGATGAGGTGACTAAGCGGTGTTAAGGTACTGGTATGGCTGAGTCCTTAAAGAAGAATATGAAGATACTTTTGAATAAATGCAGCTCCCAATCGATCAACTCCGAAGAATTTGGTGATGGTCTATTTAAGTTAAAAATACGCCTCGTCGACGTAAATTTTCGCCTAATCAAGTCGTTTATGGCTAAAATTTAAGATCCCATATCCGAACACACTAGTCTCCTCTAGTCTCCTTTGAAGAAGCTGTTCAATAATGTCATTGATTCGTTACATAGAGAGAGAGTGAAGGCAAAGTCGTATATTACCATAGACGATCAAAAGATTTACTCAGACTCGAGCTTGGGAATAAAGTATGTAGTCAAAATAGCTAATCAAAGAGGTGATATATCATTGGACAAATAATGACGCGTAGTAATAGGAGCTACAAGATTCAGATTGTGAATGTATTGTAGAAATAGGAAGTTTATAGATCCATTTCGTGAAGAGATTTCGGGATTGTTGTATATTGAGATACATACGTGTAAATAAATATGTGAAATGTACCTACATTTAAATCCCATTCAAGATAATCTTATGTATTAGTATTTCATATATAGAATGTACAGTTGAATATAGACCATAATAAGAGGATTTGGTTGCATATTCATTTATAATATATTGAATATTATTATAGTATATAAATCTGTACTAGGTTCATTCGACAAATTAGTATAATATGCTTTATTTTTGTGTTGATACAATGGATGTAGAAAAAATAAATACACAGATGATAAAGGAATTTTAAAAAAATTTCATAATTTGTATCGCCACGGCTATCAAAACAGTGCTTATACAACGGTCGTACTCGACAATGTTCATGATTTGGTACATGTTTTAGGTAATTGACCTATCTCAGTACGGTACATCTTTGCCATGAAAATTATCACAACGGACTAAATGAAACCCAAATTGCATGTAATAGCATCTGGACCATAAACATCATTCCTATTTTCAGCCACTTGGCTTGTTTTTTTTTCGAAGAAAAACAGTGAAATATCTCGTATTTTCTCTCTCCTGGTGTGCATAAGGCCATTTCGTTTTTCATTCAAATTTTGATTATGGCTAGTGTGGAAATGTTGTAATATGGTATGAAAATGACCTATGCAAAATTGCATTGTTCTACGAGGTCATCTTTAAGGGGCACATCTCGATCAAAATTATGAAGAAAGACAAAAACTCTTTACTTATTACAAATAGATACTGAAGAACATTTTTAGATTATAAAAGAAATAATTTTGACAGATATTTTTTTACATTTAAATAGTGCTTACAAAGTTTTCTTCTAAATTGGTCTAATGGAGCAAAAAAAAAGAAAAAAGCTAGGAAAATTGTATCATCTTCATTTTTCTCCATAGGGTAGCTTAAGAAAAAAAGCTTCATAATATTTTCTTACATGCATAATTAATGAATTCACAATACTCAGTAAAAAATCACAAAACTATTTTTTTACGACGAAATCTTATTTTTCTTCAACTATCTAGTGTAAATTGATTCCACTTAAACAACGTGAGATACACATTACTAAAAAAAATATATTGAGAAAATAAAGAAATTTTTTTAGTACACCTATTGTATAATATTCTATTATGCTTAGGAAATAAAAAACCTATGTTTCATTTGATGACTAGGGTTACAAAGAGTACCATACCTCCAGAGAGGATATTATGTTAAGTAATTTGTTTTTCCTTAAAAATAATGATAACTATTTCAACTTTTAAGGCTTTTAAAGGAAAGTGTGAACCAAACTAGGCAACCTCCAAAGAAAAAATTCCAGTCACGACCTTCCCCTCATAGAAAAATTTAGTGCCTCTTCTTGGAAATGGACCTGATTATGGGTTGGGATACAAACAAAGTTATGGTTGGCTGGGATCATAAAGGGTAGTATGGTAAGCAATCAAATTAATAAAGTGGGGCCAATAGACATGAATTAAATTTGCACGGAATTGTCGGTGTACCAAACATTTCTACAGAGTGTGGATCAAAAACTTGCAGTAGCATTTAATTACAATTTTATCCTTGTTCTTTTTAATTACGCAAACGAACGACAGCTTAAACAAAAATTGATACGTTTGGATTTAATTCCATGTCTATATGTGTCAAAGCAACAACAGAAAAGACAACGTATTTGCGAATCTTCTCTGAGTAGCTTAAAGTACTGAGAAGGCTGCAAAGACTTTTAAAATCACCATTCAGACTGCGTACAACATTAAAAAGTTCATTCAGCTTCATACAGCCAAGAACAACCGAAACTTCAGCAGTTACAATATGGCAGACTTTCAACCTCCTGGACTTTGCAATTGAGCCGTCTTGGAGAAAAATATATGTCATACCTCTCTTTCAAATTTTTATTTTTATTTCGATTTGTTATCATGATTGCGTGGTACCCCATGGACACAGCCTTGATCATCAAGAGCTGCCAATATATTTGTCGGGGTAGCAAGGTTGTTATTTGTTTTGAAGGAAGTCATATTGAATAAAAATTTTATTCAAGATATAGTATTTAAAAATATCACCATTTTTATTTGAATAGTATTTTCTTGATTCCATAAAAATCACGTTTTTTTGTAATTTATTTATGCTACAACAAGTTTTGGGGCCTTACTCTATACATAACGTATATCAATTATGTAAAATACTTTATTGCAATCAAACATATTGTAAACCTTAAACATAGAATGATAATAATTATCTTCATGGTGAATTTATAAATAGATAAAAGTAGTGCTGTGATGATCCTTGAAAAAAAACTACGGTCCTGCCGAGTCCAAAAACCATTCACTCTTTTAAGACCTGAACAAAAAGGAAAAATGGATCCCTTTTGACATCATTGAGATGCTTCCTCCTTATGAATAAAAATTTTTAATTTGTATTTGAAGGACCAGTTCTTGAGAATGGGCATCAGTCAACATGTCATGTCACAGGACAGTAGAAATTAGGACCGAAACAACCCAAGTTAAATGTATGTTAATCTTAAAATCAAATGGTTGCACAATGAGCACTTACATCATATTGTCTAATATAATTTATGAATAAATGAACATTTAGCATATAATTTTAATTCAATGGATAGGTTTTACCAATAGTAGTAATCAAAAATATCCCATACTCACCCCACAAAGTGTCTATGTATACATTTTCAAGGCCAGAAGAGCCTATCTAAGCAATTAAATAACATATAAAAAATCGTTCCAAGATGTCATTAAACTTTTATGACTATTGCAAATATTTGATAATTGCTCTATGTATAATAAATATTTTAACACTTTTATTTCTCTATCCCGAATGAGAATGCGTGCTGATTTTATTTAAATATTGATTAAATCAAACTTGTGGGGTTTTTTAATAGTTTAAATATCATATATGTATATGTATCGTACAGCCAATAAATTTTGTATTTGGTTTTATATTTTATATGGTTCTATAAGGATTTTTTTATTTCCTACTAACCAATTATTGAACTTGCAGGATCCCGGTAAACATTGGGCTCCTGTTAATAAATAATAAATATAGTAAAATTGAATTTTTTTTTATATTTTTTGAAAAATGAATACACTTTTGGCTAGTCTTATATTCTCATTTTCTTTACTTTAAGCATTATTACAAATAAGGGGCAGTTTGGTTTTTTTAGAGACTCCAGATCCTACTTTTGTATCTCGTAAATCGATCTATCCCGCGAAAAAAAAAACTGTTATAGTAAGTGCTAAAAGAGCTAAATTTTTGGTGGAGCTGGGGGCTGTATATTTGTGAAATACACAATTCTGATCCGCCGGCTAAAAGGTAAATCCACATGTATAGCAGATGTCTACAATATGTGCTACACTTTTTTAATACAGCTTGATTAAGATGTAACGCGGTAATAAGAGTTGCTACAAAAATAGTATTGATAAAAAAAAAGATATGATTATCATCTACTTATTTTTTAAAGAGTCTACCATTACCCTTGATTCAGGCGACATCACAGAGAAACAAGGACATATAGGTGCACTTCAGGCTGTCAACATACATGTTATTCCAGTTGATGTTAACAGCTGTTTTTAGAGACCCGCCATTTAGGTATGGGATAGTATCGGCCTTCTACTCCACATGCGTCTAAACAGAATAGTTCGAGGGAGTAAAATTCGTGCTTTACAACGGCCAGAGGTCTTTGGACACAAACTTTTTTATATAAAGTTCCTTTAATTGGTCAGATTGAGTTACACTAATTAAGTATAAGAAAATATTAACCGTATTACACCCAACTTACTTTTCAGGTAGCTTTCAACAGTGTTTCATTGTTGAAATGGGGCTTAATTTTGGGTGCAGATCTCCTCCTTCTTCCAAGTTGGTGAACGGTAGTTATCGGGGTCTCCTCCACTTTAGTATTGACATTTTGCACCAACTTTTCAGAACGAACAGATTTTGATCGTTATGATCTAGCAGTAAAGTTTGGCCCTGTAGGCAGTGGTGAAGGAGATCTCAAATCTGTGGGAGACAACCACAAGGATAGTTAAAGTTTCAACAAGCTTTTCAAATATATGTAAACATTGAAATTTATAATTGATATATATATGTGTATTAATTTTTGTATATCAAATTTTCCTAAGTTTTACATCAAGTATTTTAAGCATTGTTTCATAAGTATTAATTGGTAAATGCCCGACGTAAAGTTAGAGGATTTAGCACGTTATTACCTTTAATTTTATCTCACAGCCACTCATATAAAAATAACAGTCAGAAAGATCAGTTCGTAATAGTAAGTTCATTTGTCCACTAAGCATTGGTATTATTATTTACATAGTAAGGGATGTAAATCGTATTCATTTTCAGTATGAAAATAAAAAAAGGAAAATTAATATTTCTGACCACACATACATTCGTTTTTCGTTTAAAGATCCTGTTAAATTTCCTTTGAGTTTATACCTATCATTTTAGATAAAAGTGCAAACTCATTGAGTGAAAACTAATACAATTTTATCGTCATATGATAACTGATAATAAAACTAAGGATGTAAGGTACTTTTTATGTATAAGGTAATTATTCATTCGCTGGGATCATGATCTAATTTATTTTGTAGATGAAAAGATTTATATTTTCAATTGAGGAACATATTTTATGGGGCTTTAAATGAACTTACAAAATAGATTTTTATAGTCTATAATATAAAACTATGTATATAGATTTATATCACTATGTTATATAGATACATAATTATTTTGGATCCATACAAAATTCAGCTCAAATTTCAAATATCCTTAGGATTAAAGTGTGTAATATTATCATTCCCATTAAATGAAAATAATATGCCTAGATGAATTTGAAATGGTCATATCATCATAGTTTTGATCCATAATGAAACTAAAAAGCAGCTAAAAATCTTGAATATATGGATTTTAATGATGTTGTTTACAAGATGGAAACACTATTAACGCTCAAAAATTATATGTTCCAAGAATTCTCATATCTTTGTTAAAAATAATGATAAATGCATGATTGAATTTTTTTGATAAGTTTATTCACTTGTATACCAAAAGCTCAGATAACAAAATTCCCCTCATTTTCGATGACCTACTCAAGGGCGGCGGTATCGTACTCAATATCAAGACATCTTTACGTTCTCGGCTGATAACTTCGCGAACACGTCCATGATGTTCTTGATGAGGGAAAACTTGGTGTTATGCAGGCTCTGTTAGTGTCTGGTTCAGAGCTGGCACAAACATAGAAATACAGTGGATTCATATCTGGAGAGATATCTGGGAGATTCTCCAGATACCATTTTTGAGTTTTATCTGAGTAGTATATTTATAGAGGCTGTAATCTTGTTGTAAAGGTCCTCTTCCACTATTTTATTTTACTACAGTGTGAGAGACTCAAACTTTTTTCGAAATCGGATAAAAATGTTAAAAACCAAAATATAAATTGTTTTAAGGGTTTATTACAAATAAAAATGGCAAATTTTATTTGACTAGAATAGCAAAGATCCAGAAAAGTATGAAATTGCCAAATTTTAGACTAAGCAGTTTGTTATTTTATCAGGAAGAACGAAACTGTGATACATGTTTGTATTCATATAGATCTGATCAAGAAGAAACTTTTATTTTTAATTCCAAACTCAATTCTGATTTGATTCTCTTCTTTATTTTTATTATTATATTGGTACACAGGTCCGCAGTGTACTTTCCTTATGTGATAATTAAAAATCTGCATGATTACTCCATTACTCAAGTTATTAAATTGAATTTAATCTCAAATCGTCATCTGAAATCATTGTTGTTTTTTTAAAACAAAAGCTCATATTTGTGTAGCTGATATCAAATTAAAAAAATGGGAATATGTATGAATATTTTTGAGAATTTTTTTCGTGTTCTAAATACTTTTTTAAGTAGATATCAACAATTTTCATGCAGTGATACATTTTTATGCCTGTTTAATTGACTTTTATTCCCAATTTCCCTCTTTCTGTCCTTCAACAAAAAAACATTGTGTAAACACAAGGGAAGTGTTTATTAAGTCTACTTTTGTAGGTATTTCCTATGGAGTACCTACTTAAAATTAAGGTGAATGCCCATTTACCAAATATATTTATTAGTCCTTATCAAACATCTAATATCTTTTATACCTACACATATTTTAAGACAAATAAAATTGGGTTCAATAGCCTTTTTCCCAGAAATTGAATTATATTGACAAAGTTACGCATGTGGAATGTTAGAGAGTATGACAATTACATCCTACATATAACCATAGTAGTAAAATTGTCAAAATCCTCGTGATCATAAATATGTATTTTTTAAATATATTATGATAACCTGCAAAATAATTGTAATCTCTTTAATTAGTCCTTGAAAATAGAAAAAGTATTGGTAAGCTAACAGCTTAATGTTATAAATCCAAATTGTTTATTAGTGTGCATTTTTTGTTGTTGTAGTTGTTGGCAAACTGAATATTGTGTTACTTCCTCTTTTTCTAAAGCTGTTATCATGATCCATGATCAGTATAAAGTGCATACACCAGGGTGAGCTCAATAATAATGGAGAGTATCGCTGTTGGACTCAGAGTGGAATTGAGGATTGATGACTTATGTTTATATCCTTCCTATTATAGCTTAAATGCATTCTTCAAATTTTCAAGGCTATCATTTTAATTTTTAGTTTCTTTTTTGACATACTCAAAATACCTACGATTTATATCCCTTATTATAATTTATAATTAGGGATGTGAATATTGTCTCAAGCCTCGAAATAAACATGGGACAAAATGTACATAATAGAACGAAATATGACAAAACAAGACACAATTAACAATGTAACGTCAATGGCGTATATTCGTCATGACGCCATTTAGCAATGATTGCACTTTTTCTGTATAACTATATAGATGTATTTTTTCTCCTCAAAATCTATGGATCAATTTTTTCGTCATTCTTATTATATAACTGGGCTAACCATAATTTGTTAACACATTTCACTTCATACATATGTTATTGTACGTAAATGTGTACAATTTTGAAACCCATAATCCATCTTTGGAATAAGTATATATAATACTTTTCCAGAACAAACTAATATTTGAGACTGACAAATACAGATTTTTTCTTTGACAACCGACTAGTCTGAGCTTCTTTAAAGAACCAGTCATGGGCTTCCACACTAAAATCTAACACTATTAAGTAGCTGTTTTAATCCTCTATTTGTAAATTTGGATAAAATATTAAAAATATACTTTTTATTCAATTGAATCTACAATTATAGCCAATACTTTTACGTATGTTCCTGAAACGATAAACGTTTTATGGAATACTTTTTTTTATCTTTATAATGCTTTTTTTTATGATTTATTTGTATATTTAGCCATTTTTAACCTACGTTTAAGTAATTTAAGTAACTGTTTTGCTTAAAATGTGTTCTTTTGTCTTTCATTTTGCTATATTATTGTATTCTATCTTTTCTCTTCTGTGTTCAATTTTCCTCAAATAAATGTTTTCAATATAAAAATCAAATTATTTTTAGTAAAATCTCCAAACTTATGTTATGATTATATTTTAAAATAAGTAGTTATTTTTTCTTGATGTATTATATTTATTCAAGTATTTTAGCGTTTTAGTGAATAATTACGGACGCAAAATGGATAGAATAGAATAATTTGTAAAAAAATGGTAAAAAATTTAAACGACAAAATTATTATATTAATTCAACTGTTTATTATGTAATTAAATACGTTGTTTGTTTGGAATTTCATTTTTATAGTCCACTAACTGCCTTATAGAAAAAATGTTTACTAAGTACTTTAACAGTCAAGGGTTGTTTAATATGATGGTACATTCTATATATATGTACAGGGTAAGACAGCAAAACGGGGACTCGAAAGATTGATTTAGAAATACATCAATTAATTTATATTCTCAATAATAGGTAAAAAATATTTAGACAAGGTTCTTGTAAAACTGTTTTCATTCAATATGGCCACCTTTATTATTAATCACAGCTTTTACGAGTTGCTCGAAGGCCATGCAGGAGTTAATGACACACTCTTCAGACAAGTTGTTTTATGCGGCCGCAATGGAGGGCATTAGTCATTCCACATTTGGGTGTGAAATCCTGTTGGTGTCCCTCTCCAATGTGCACCATATAGAAAAGTCCAGTGGGTACAAATCTGGTGAGGAAGGGGGGCATATCTCTTTGAACTAGAATCGAGCCATGTTATGTGGGCAGAACTTTTGGCACTTCGCGGACGTGTGAGAGTTGATGTCGTCCTGAGTCCACGTGACGTTAACCTCTAGGTGGGTGGTCTTCAGCCATGGCAATATAGTGCACCTAAGCACCTTATAGTAGGAATCCTGGCGAAATTTTCTGTCCAGGCTTGAAAAAGAACGTATATCTTCTTTCCGTCAGAGGCCAAAACGCCGAGAACCATTACTTTGATCAAATATTTTGTATGGTAAATCCTTTGGGCGTCTTCTTATGTTTCTGCAAGGCTGGAGTCCTTCCGATGGTTGTGGAACTATGAAAATCTTATTGTCAAAGAAATTTTTCACAAATAACCCGTTTGCCTTGATCTATGTGAGGATTTTCTTGCCTCTCTCGAGCCTCCTGGCTTTCATACCCTCTGTGAGAAGGTGGCATGGTGTCCTTTTTGGATGAAAATTATCCCCAAATGTGCTTTATAGCCCTTTGAGGGTCCTAGAAGCCACAGAAAAGTCGTTGGCAAATTATTGGGATCCTCTTTTATATTTTTCTCCAAACTTAGGATGAACTTCCTATGCCTCTTTGAATTATGTCCTCCACTTTCTGACATCCTGAAGTGGGTTTCTATATTTTTTTCATCTTGGCTAACTTAAAACCTAGGCTCCTACACCACTTAACAATGTTCGTAATCTTCATCACATCAACTCCAGCATCTAGGGGATCTGAGATTTTTGCTTGTTCCTCGCTCATGATTATGAAATGACCAATGATTAGTATAGTTTGTTTATGTAAAAAGGACGGCGGTAACAGAATATTAAAAAATAATCGCTAAGCCTTCTTATAGTAGGGAAAAAATAAAAATTATTTAAGTGTCCACGTTTTGCTACCCTACCCTGTATATATACAATATATTATGTCTAAATAATTACTTATTTATCTCCTCTCAAAATGAGCCACTATTTAAAAAAGAATAACCCGGGAATTCCCTTTGTTCTTTGCAGTAGGTAAAAATCTACATGGACTAACTATGTAAGCGTTCAACATGAGAGTTAATTACTATTAATTTACATTTTTCCATCATATGTAAAAAGAAGTAGAAAATAAAACAAGTCATAATTGTATTTATTAACAACTTGGTTTTTCCTACACATTACATGTGTAATGTATTCATCTGCCTTTGGTTCATGATGAAGGCTCAAATTTCACTCACTTTCTAAAAATAAAAAAAATAAAGAATGCCTCTTTTTTACTTCTCTTCTCCTTTATTTTCCTCCATTTTCCACACCTTTTCTATATACGTACATATAAATGATGTAAGGCTACATATGTACAAAACATGTGACTTAAAAAGAAATACATCATTAAAACTTATCAAAAAAAGATCCCACTGAGATATTCAAAATATTTTATATATAAAAGACTTCTAGTGAAATGTATTGATGAATATAATATAATTCGCAATTTATGTTATTCGAGAACATATAAATTAGTGATATACAAGATGAATTTATCACTTTTTAAGCCCACAGTTTAAAAAAAATCTGTTTTTTCATCACACTTATCTTATTTATCCTCTCTGAACCTTAGCCGATAATGAGGGAAAATAAAAACAAAATTATATGGTTGCAAATTTAATCTGTGTTTTTCTTGTTGCTAACTTTTAACTATTATTGCGAATTTATTATATAACGAATTTAAAATTTATAAATTGTTATCTATAATAATAAAGCAAAGCTTTTCAATCTGTCTGTATGTACATATGTCTGCATAAAAACGAGTCATCGGGCTCACTGTATGTATATAAGACGGTGGTCTAAAACTTTTCGATCTAAAAAAGATGCATGCCATTTTTCTGCATTTTTTTTTTTTCAACATAGTCTCCTTGAAAATTTAGACACATAATCCCAAAAATGTTCCCACCTTTGTAATTCATCAAAATAGTACTTTGCTTTTTTTCCTCAAAATAATTTTTCAAAAAAAACCTCTTCATTTACTAATATCTGTTTGAACAGTATTTCTATTTCTTAACTTATATTAAAAAAGAAAAAAAAGGGGAAGTACTTTATATAAAATTTAACATAAATGAATTTGATGAGGTGTATGAACGAGTTAAAGTAGTTCCCTGCTCATTAAATCATATTATTTATTTTTTTACATCTATTATTATTATTTTTATTTTTAAGGAGTGAACTTGAAAGTGTTGAGTAAGTAGCTACTTGTGAGTGTTTTCATGAAAAACGGAGTGTAATTAGAAGGATTTGTAAGGGAGTTATCTTTTATACTATTCAAGCAAAATATTTGTATAGTCGCCTAATAACAAGCCTAATACTATTTACAGCTAGTAATAAATGTATTATCATTCAGGAGTTTCATTATTTTGCCGAAATACGCGCCACTTTCGATCGGTTTAATATAAGTAATCAACGCATATGCAATAAACCTCCCAACACTAATTATGATAAAATGTCGTTTTAATTAAGTCTTAAATGGATACAGTTTTTTTTTGCTTTGATGTGACCACATGGAACAATGTTTATATACTAAATTTGAACATTGACATATTTTTTTATAAAAAAATAAATTGTTTAGTTCGATGGTCACGTCATAATATTTGAGTTCGTTAATGTAGTATTATTTTTATGTTTCAAAAGTTTTCTATTTTTGAAGTCTTTGATTATATCACAGTAGAATTATAGACATCTAATGGCTAGTACCCAAAGGAAGATTTCTAGGGGTTATTTTAGGGATAAATAATCGTCTCACACAGGAATACCACAAATAATTTTATTTTATCGTTAGGTTCTTTCTCAAAAAAATCCCAAGAATCAACACTTAAATTCCAAGAAAATAATAATAGTTTACAGAATATTAATACCATTTTACGCTCACATTGAATTAGTTATAATTTATTTATTTCTAACCCTCAATAATATCTGCTGATAAGTACGCATTACTATTTTCTTTATGCATGTGAACCTTATGTTTGTATCGTTGATGAAGATTCCCCTGTTTATGTTTTGATATTAAAGCTATAGGAGTCTACCAGTTTGAGTATGCTTCATCGTTCTTTTTAATATATTATTTAGCGCAGTTAAAATAAGACGAAAGAAGAACGAGTTTTAAACAACTAAACGAGTAGTAAACACTTTCAATCAACATTGTTTTAAAATCTAGTAAGGAGACGTATAAAATAACACAGCATGTTCCTATATTATTTTTATGGGCCTCCGAAGTTATTAAGAGGCATTTTTTGACGGAAATAAAACATCCTTTCTTTTCCCTCTTTCTATATCTCTACCCATCTCTCCCCCTTCTCTTCTGCCCCTGTCTATTTTCTTTCACCTCTAGTCATTGTTCATATTCCTTTCTATTCATCCTTGCAACGCAGGCAACCTCCGCTAGTAATTAATATAATCAAAAAAAGTAATCAATCATTTTAACTTGTATAAAATACCAAGATTTTGATATTTGGATAAAAATCATCTCTAACCTAACTTAAATCAGAGGAGTGGTATTTCTGTAAGTATCCATTTCTTTGAACTCGGAAATTGAAACATAATTGTAATAAATACTTGTTTATTACTTGCGAAAATGGGTACCGGGTGTGTTTTTGTACAATAGGTAAAAAAAAATCTTTATTTATTGGCGGGAACCCAGTTTTATCCCGGTATTTGTCATATTTCTATCACTATGGACGGTTAATTACAAATTCCCCCTTTTCTATGAGTACAGTCGGAGCATTTAGTAATTACAAGTGGGGGCAAATTATAAAATGGTTACGTCATACGAGGTGTCACTTATTTACACTTTCTTGAAAATTTTGATAGAAAGGTTATGTTTTTATTTTATTTTAGTGTTAAAATTTTTCGGAAGATACTAAACTTCAAAAAATAAGCTTTACTTTTTTCGAATAATTTTAGAGTTTAAATGTATTTGAAGTTATAAAATTTGGACCAATTACAATTTTTTGTATAAAGACAAAAGTCATTTCTTTATTCCACAAAAACTATAACATTTATAATTTTTTTGCAAGACAAATATTTTATTCTTAGGACTACTATAATTATTTCCCAAAAGTGGGAGGAAAAAAGGGCCCTCAACAATATATAATTATACAATGGTGATGGCTGAGAAAAAGAAATCATTCATAGTTTTTTTTTGACGTCATAATATAAACTCTGTTAGAAAGGCATACGATTACGTCATATATTATATTAACTTCATAAAACCAAGTTCATTTGGGAACCAAGACAAGTGGGGGCCTAAAATCAACCAATCTTAATCCCGAAATAAATCCGAATACCTATTTCAAATTGTAATATGTTCAAATCGTTAGAATAAAGAAAAATATATTATAATTATGATTTGTCCTTATATTCACTATTAGAGAGTTAAATTAAGTAGGTGTTAAGAGCCCTGAAATTTTGTTAGTACACGTTATATATGTGTCATGAGGAGTGATGACTTAACATGTGGTATTTTACATAGCATGTAATGGAGATTTTATATCAATGTCAATATGTAATTTTATTAAAGTTGTATGCACTTTTAGGATCTTAATTGCAAATTTTATGTGTTTTAGTTATAAAAAAAGTAACTAAATCCATTAATTATGTGTCAAACATTGATGGTAGCCTGGCTCAACGTTAAAGGAGGAGACGAGATGTGAACATATAACGAACTAAAGCTACTACACCTTCTTGTTAAAATTGATATTTTTCCTAAGTATTTTTTTTGAGTTACAACCTATTCCTCTTGACGTCAGAGTGTTTTTTGTCTCTTTTTTTTATTAATTATTCGTACATAAAGTATGATTTGACATTACGGAGAGTATAAAGAAAGGCGGGAGTGATACGTATGGTACTAGAGAATTAAGAATCTTTTTAACTTCAGCTGGCTGTTATATGATTATGGTTGGAGAGAAAAGTGTAACTTCTATAGGGGGAGAACCTTCAATATTTAAAACAGCATAAGTACAGTGAAAATATTGAGAAAAACTAAAATGGGCACTCAATAGAGGGCAAACCTTTGCCTAAATTCAGTTTTCCTGATAATTAATACTCAATAGTATCAGTTTGTATTTCAATTTGTTCAAAAGTTATGGTCAATTATACGTTTTTAACAATTTGTATAAAACTTGACTTGTCAAAATTTAATGGCATCCTACTGTTAAAATATATAACTTTCCTTAATAGTTTTACTAAAATCGGTTTATTTCTTTTCCCGATGATCCTGCCTACAAACAAACCTACGTAAATTTTTGTTAAACATAACTACATATATTTTATTCTTCACTTTTTTTAATATACCAAAATGAGGCAGGAGTTCATAACTTTGAGAGGAATAATAACATTTCCACGATCTATTAAAGAATTAACAAAAAAAACGAACAACAATAGAATCAATCATTTTTCTTTTTCTAATCTATAAACTGTTATTCTTCGCTACGTTTTGCATATCTATATATATCATGTGCAATCTTATTAATACATATCTTCATAGGCTATCGACATTTATAAGAAAATTATGTCACAAAGAGCGACAATCCTAATAAGTCATAGAATTTGTCATATGAATGCACCGGGCCACAGGAATTTGGAACCAACAAAACACTATATGAGCTACTCCCGACACAATTTAGCGCAGTGAGACACTAAATTTAGTTCAAGAAATGCTTACATTTTTTATTGGCAATTAAAAAGTTAATCACGAATGAATAATAATTTTGGGGGAAAATCAGGCTTAGAATTGTGGCTATCTCCACTTTTTCCATTGTATTTATGACAAAGAAACATTAGAAACATCGAGTTTGACTTGACTCAAGTCGATACAACACTATATATGTTGAAACTGGCATAGATATGTTGATAAGTTGTCTTAAATAGTTTGATTCATACAAACGATAAAATAACTAGCCAATTATGAATTTTCTAATGATTATTTAAATCCAAAAGATGTCTGCTAAATATTCATTCACAAATAAAATTTAATAATAAATTACGCAATTTATCACAAATTAAAATTCACTCCTCTGTCGGAAATTCCATTTGTAAATTGAAAAATAAAGATCTTTTGTAACTCATGGAAATAGTTTTAAAATGGTATGTAGATTCAAATGAGGAAGGCATAAATTGCCCTTGATAAATGCAGACATATGTACTGGGTGTTGGATAATTATATTTCAATTTTTGAGTTTGACTAAAGGAAGGTCACATGTAAGATTGTCGGTGATGATGTTAGAAATTTTTTTCAAAAATAACTAAGTACATTTCAGGTCGAAGTAAGAACCATGGTAGTCGCTTGCCTTTTTGTATTAAGGGGTAGGGGAAGATTGGTAAACACTTTTCAAATTTGTGTGTTAAAAAGTCTATTTTTAAATAACCTTTCTATTAAGAAATACATGTTTTTTAGTTGACTTCTTACTTTTTAAAGTGTTAATACATTTTTTTAAATTCAAGTTACTATAGTATACACTTATGTTAAAATAGCAGAACTCAGAAAAAAAAAAATTGAAAAAATGCGAATGGGCTTAAAACTTAAACTAAATTTGTAAAACAAATCAATAGTATGAATAAGATCAAGTACTATAAGTACTATTAGCAAGTAGTAATTTATCTATTACAAGTTATTTTGACCAAAAAATTATTCATCCACTATTATAAAACCATTAATAAAGCTTCATAATCATCTCAAGTTCGGTTCGTGCAGATGATATTTATAAAGAGATGATTGGATGTTTGTACCTAATATTAATAATTCGATATTATATTCTTTTCTTGTATATATGCATAATGAACATCATCCATTGCGATCCAGTCTTGCCCAAATCGTACAAATCATCTCAATCCTTGGATATCCAAGTGCAACTCTAATTGCATTTATTTTTTAAGAGAATTCCTTTTTTCTCACTTATGAGATATTTCAAAAGTTTCACAACAAATGCTGTCTTTCTACAAAATTTTACTAATTTTATCATTATGGTATTACATTTACTCTATCTCACTTAGAATTTGTCTTAGAATTTAAAATACATTTAGTATATTTCTTTCTCTAGGAATGATGGAGGCGTAAAATTATGCACATTATACCTTAAGAAATAATGTCTACCGAGCGCGTTTTTCATTAAGCTACTTTGTTCCATTCATATTTTTTGGACAGACATAGTCATATTGCCCCTTCCCAACTCACATCCATCGAAACGGCTCTGTTAACAACCACGATTGACAAAACCGGCCGGAACCTCGGCACACTTTTTACAAATATTCCACAAGCCTTCTTGATAGTAGTATTAATGCCATCAGAACTGTTATGGTGCTTTTTTGTAGGTACCTGACTCCGTATGAACCCAGGTTTAAAAGAACAACATTTACAAATGAAATTGAGATGAGTTTGCTGAACTTCTTTGCCAATTTGGTAAAAAAACCTTCTGAGCTTAATCAAAAACAACCCTCAGGGCGATGTTTAAGGTCACCCTAACTTCCAAGCAATTGGGAACTGTGTAGATTATTATTTAAAAGGCTTCATCTTGCTCAGAAAACTTATTTTAAAACTATCTCGCGCGGAAAATGGGGAAATTTAAATTATTTTTTCGTATTGCTCCGTCATACTTTTGCAAAATCAAATCGTTTTAATGGTAACAATCAACTCTAATAGTTTTTACAAATATCCAAAAATTGAGTAATAATATTTGACGGACAATTATGCAACGCCCAGGTTATGATAATAGCCAACATTTCTTTTTTTTGTTTTTACCATTTTGCTGCAAGCGTTTCCAATATTATCTGCTATAACATGTGTGGGTAGAAAAATAAAAAAAAATGCTGTTGCCCAAAGAACCTTCATTATCATTCTACCATAAAACTCTTGTATGAAACATATCAATTCTTTCATTCTTTTAAAAATAAATAACAAAAAGTGGAAAGAACAGGGTTCAAGTAGTTAAACACTTATTACACATCATTTACCCTAGAGCAAAACGTTGAAAGAAAAATAGTTTTGTATCGTATATATGTGGTTAGATGTACGCCGTGGATATGTATTTATGTGTGTGGTTCTGTTCAAATAAAACGTGAAAGAACATGTAGTAGGTAAGTACATTTATTATATAAAAAAGATACACACCATAGATAAATAGAGGTGTGAGCAAAAGTGGGCCGTTGATTTCATCGGACTAAAGGGGTATCTAACTAGTTAATTAAACTTTATGGCCTGTGATGCTTAAAATATCTCCTGCCGGTGTGTAAATATAAAAGAAACCGAAAAATAACGCGGTCATGCTGCCAATTTGAAGAAATTTTGTGAGGAGAGCAGATTAGCTGTCATGACTTGTCATAAGATCAGCTGCAAGCATCCCTGAGAGAAAGAAAATAAATAAACAATAATCTCTATTTATAATTTGTATCTTTTGTCAAATACAAAAGGTTCTTTTCTTTGTAGCAGTTATTCATTTTTCCCAGGAAAATCCTGGGTCATAATTAAGTAGTATCACATGTCTTCCTCTCTTTGTTTATTTCTATCTCTTCTAGCTGGGGCATACGAATATTTATGGACTTTTATTATGAGAGCAATTCAAAAATGAGTTTTTTCCTTGGAATATTGTTGTGGCCTTGTCTTAAACTGACAACGATAAAGAGCGTTTTTTTGGTGAGGCTCTTTATTTAAAATTAAAGTTCATACTTTCAGCTATCAAGTTCAAAACTTGTAAGCTTTTTGATCTATTCGTCTTGAAGCTATGAACCTCTGAACAAAAAGCATCGTTTTTATACTTTAAACAAAGATAACTCGAGTTAAAAGTATGATGCAGACAGTTTACAAATGGTTTTAGAACTTTTTTAACATTCAGATTTAAAGTGTATTGACATAATATATCCCTTATCTTCAACACCGAGGACTTAAAACAGCTTTGAACCTTAAAAATTGCCAAAAACAACAAAAAAATATTTGGCCTTTTTGCTGAATGCCACGAGGCTATGAGAAAAAAAATAAGGTCATATTTGGCATCAGGGGATAAAACTCTATTAAATAGAGCATATACTGTTGTTGTACCATTTTTGCTGTTGGACAGTGTATTCTTCAAAAACTCATTAGATTAGATTCTTATTTTCTTTTTATTGTACGTATGTATCATTTTTTTATTATTTGTGGTTAATTTAAGAGTTAAATAGATTTAATCGGTTAATAACTCAGTGATACATCAGTGTTATATATAAGTCATGGGATAGTTAAGGGAAGGGGGGTAATGTTGGCTTACGCTAGTTTGGACAACGAAAAATTAAAAAGCAAAAGGTTGCATATTATTTGAAACATTACTCATATCTCGATATAACTTCTACAAGCAGATTTATATGTCAATAAGGGAATTTGGCAAGAACAAGCCCTGCCTTCTGCTAATATGGCTATATCTTAATCAAAAAATATATTTCATAAGCTATGAAGCCTGGGCAAGATCACCCCCAGTTAAAGCCTATATAATTAATTAATTAATCGCATATGCTTTTGATAAGATCTCGTTATTTTAGTCTGAATAAAGAAGTATCTCTAACAGTCTAAGTAATTGATTCTATGGAAATACTGGACTGATATGAACTGACAATGTAATCAATTAGTATTTATAGCATAAAATGACCAATGCAAGGGTAATGGAATCAACAATGGCGCAATAAAAAGAAAAAGAAATCATACAATACAGGGTATTATAGTTAGAATGATTCTCTCTTTTCCAAGCTGAATTTTAGGTGTAGACAAAAATTTTTTTATCCAATTATGTCGAATAGGTAATTAGTCTTATATTTAGGTTCAATACATCTACAACATTGTACATAAAATTGTTTTATTAGTTTGTTCATGACCTATTAAGGTAAGAGTATTTTTACAAGAGTTCTGGGACATCTTGTAATTTCGAATGGTTTGCTTACGTGGGTTTTACAAAAAAACATTATGTATTGATGATTATTTAAAATCGTGGTATCAAATTATTAGAATCTGAGACTCTCCATAAGTTTTTTTCTAAATCAATGAAGGTTCCCTGTTGAATAAAGTTTGAAAACTTGCGGTCTATTGTTGTTAGGAATAGTTGCACTTTAGGTGTACCGGGATTTTGATGCATTTAAAACGATAATATTTCAAATAAGAATGGAAACTGGTATTTTCAGTGCCCTTATGTAACAAAAGTATTGAACTGACGATGATGTTAACCTCACATTTCTGAGCTAGCAATCCCAATCCCTACCACAACTCAAAGAAAACAATAGGGGGAAACATTTTTTACTTATATAGTTTGTAAAGAAAGCGACAGAGAGTGGCGCTGTCTTGGAGTAAAATAATACAATTTCCTGAATGATAACATTATTTAATATAAAATATAGTTGTTTGCCATTATTTAGAAGGCGCCGATTGTTTTAAATAACTAGTTTAAACAACAAACTACAGACTGATCCACCCCCTTGCGGATAATTTGTTTTGTTTTTTGTCTGTTCCTGTTTTATATACCCTTTTTGGTTAAAATGTTATTAAAAGTATCGAAATACTCACTCGGATTTTGATACCCGAACCAATATGACAAAATTAATATCATGACGACACTACTCTGGTCTGCGACGCCCTTTTTGACACCTTTAGGTTTTTCTTTTCATAAGAAGGGATTGGCAACGTAACTTCCTTTTTTATAATGAATGTCAATTAGGCTGAAAAAGTTGTAGGGGAGTGTGGGCGTGGTTCTATTCCAGAAGCCTGATTTTAAAGTTTTTTTCAAGAATACCGTCAGTCGTTATTGGTAGTACAAGTTTTATTTTATAGTAATATTTTGGAGCTTCCCTTTCCCATAAAAAATAAATAAAGGCACAAATGCTGTGCCAGAATAATTTATCTAATTAAATTAATTTCAATTTAGCTCTTGAGTTTTTATTGGCATGATTTTGGAAAACGGATTTATTTTCAAAGAACCAATATTTTAAGTCCTTCCTGAGTCCCTAATAACTAATTATATAATAAACCTACTATTCTCAACTATGAAATAATGTTTTTGTATTTAAAATTTGCATATTTTTGTATTTTATAACTTTATCTATTAAATGTCTTAAATGAAAAGTTATATGAAAAGAAACAAAAGAATATTCAAAAATTACCCTGTATTAAAATACTAAAGTTCAGTATATGATTTTCAAAAGTGTGTGAAACAGAACTTTAAATACATATGTACCACCTATCATTATAAAACTGTAATAAATCTATTTTTGATTTAAAAACTTGTTTTATTGCCTTGTGGAAAAAAAAGAAATTATGTTACCGTGCCCTTTTATAAATTTTACTCATATACGTTTATTAAGGATCTATATTATAGATAGACGAAAAATAAATGTACTTTACTTTAACAAATTATAATAAAACTTTTAATACTATTGATTCACACTTTTAAATGTTCTTTCATTTTAAATTAAACCTCTCTTGAGCATCTTAATCGACTTTATTATTATTATTTTTACATCCCAAGGGCAATAAATTATTAGAAGTGTTAATTAGTTTTACTTTTATTTAATTTTAGAAGTAATTTTATTTTATATGTCTTTTACTTGAGGTCATGTCCAGCTAAGTGGAAGTTCTCTTAATTTGAAACCTTTTAGTGAGAGAAAAAACTTGGTTAACTTATTTATTTTTTGTTAAAAATAAAAATAAGTTGAAAGGAGAATTATATATTAGATAGTAATGTATGGTTATAACATAGGTATGAATTAACAGTAATTATTAGAGATGTGAAAATGCAATCCTTTTCAACGTAGAATTCGTTTGTACATGTTACGACTAGAATAAAATAGCTTCTAATAGTAAATTGAACAATTATATCTTTGCCATCTAAAAAATGCACACATTTTGACTTCTCAAATTTTAAGAGTTGTAAATCATAAGCATTTTTTTAGTGTAAAAAATTTGAAAAGTGTTTTTTTATTTTCCAAAGTTTTTATTACTATTAAATAGTTCTTGAAATGAAAAAATAAGACTATAAAGTATGATCACAATCGTATGTGTCATGACATTTCATTAGATTAGCGATTAAAAGCTATGAGAGGAAGAAGAAAAAAGCATCAATTCCACTTTGTACCTAGTATATACATCGACAGGATGTTTAGGTTTATTAAGGTTATGTCGTCAATCCTCAAATCTTCTCTGTATCTAGTAAGGGCTTACTGTTATAATAATTCCCCAGCAGCCAGTCCTTAGTCTCACTCTCCATTAACCATGACCTCACCTACTTAATAATTATATTTTTCTTGACTAGAAACCTTATTCAGATTCCTATGACCAAAAGTATTGGGCTCGTCTAAGGTTGTATTTTTAAAACAATATTTTTAATTGTAAGTCCTTCTTGGATTCATAGTAATTCAGATCGAACGGAGAGTCACTTTTATATTTGAATTTGCAAGACACGGAGTAGGAATTGTGTTTAATTCCTAAGTCATTGGCTGTTGATTGCAACGCATCTAATAAAACGTCATGATGGCTAAGCTACTCTCCTCTAAAAGACTCTTTATATTGTCAGAGTTACCAATTTCCTTTTCGGTTTTTTTTACATCCTAAATATAATGATATCATTGTTATGGAGGAGGGGGAATGGGAACAATAAGGGAGGGATGCATAAAAGTCTTTATGACAACAATGAGATTGAAAATGGGCAGATGGAGAGAAAAAATATAAAAGAGTCCATAGTTGTTGAATAATTTTCGCCTTCAATGTATGTGTTCATTGATAGATATTAGTATGGATGAAATTATAGTCATTAAAAAATAGTTCATTGATATTTTGTATGGGGGAGACTAGCAAGGAAGGAGATGATGAAGATGAGTGGTTGTAGATTCTTAAAATATTTTTAAGTCTATTTTTTCAAATTATTTATTTCAAAATTATGTCAAACCTCCATTAAGCAGTCAGCTTTTTAAAATCCTAAATTCATTCCGAGTTAGTATTTTTCAACGTTTATGATATTTTACTTTAAAGGGGTATGTTCGCAGAAATCTTTTTCTTGTTTACCCTATAAATGACGTCATTAATTTTATAAAACACACCACTCCAACATATTTTATTAGCCATTGACAACTTTAGGGAAACATATGAAATATTCGCCATTTACTTTTTTTTAAATTCAAAAATTTTAATAGGGAAAAAAGAAAAAAGGCACCAAAGGCGCCACATTTATCTTTGCCCAGAGCCTCTGGAGTCGACATCATATATTTCATGAGCCGATTTGATAAATATTCCTAAATTTCATCCCATGTTGTGAAGGTTATTTTCAAATCTATCATAACTTATTCTATTTATAGGGCAAAATTAAATTATAAAGTTGTTTTTTTTCTCTCTAGGAGTAAAAATACATTAATAAGTCAATTATAGGAATGCCAAATAATCAACGTGGAAGCAATAATGAGAAATGGATAAAAGTTGTCACTCGAGTAGTAGTTCCATCATTCGTCATAAGGTGTAACCTAACAGACATATGAAAAATATTAGGGGGATTTTGCAACTTCTCCCCAAGCTAGGGTACAAACTTCATTCACTTTATGTCTTTTCCACTCTCAAACTTTTAGGAATTCACCTCTAAAGCTTCTTTGTAAATATCTATCATCCTTATATTAATTCATAAATGAGTGATGAGTATTTTTTAATCATTCTAAATAGTCAACCCAAGTTGTTCCATATAAACTACACTCGGTTCGATATAACACAGAAAATATATAATGTGTTCAAATCTATGTAAATTGTCGTAATAATGAGATAATAACCATTTTGTAATCATCTGTGTAAATATGTTTAACTTGTTTACAAACGTATAATGCTACAGCTAATGAAGTATTACGTAATGGTTACATAAATCAAAACAATCTCTGTTTGTCATTTTTATAAGATTCAAGTCATGTTTGAAGGCACCATTTCGACACTCTCCTCCCTACTAATAGACTATCAAACAGATTACAGTGTGTATAAATAAAATTTCAATGTTTACAATCCTTCTAATCCATCTCAATCAACTCAGGATCGTTGCTACGTTTGGAGGTGACTTCACCTTCCCATGGAGTATTAAAGTCGGAAAAAAGGGATGTTTGACATAATTTGTAGGATTTTTTACTTAGTGATTCAAACAAAATTGGAAAAAGAATTTTGAAAAAATGAAATATACTTATGTCTTTAAAGAGAACTTGTCAAAATATTACTTTCTAAGTATCGAAACTGTTTACAAAAAGGGATGCAAAAAAAGGCTTAATTTTTTACAAAACGTAATTCCATTAAAAAAGAACCAAGTTATTTATGAAAAAATGCCTTTTATTATGTTTGGGAAAGTTGAAAGACCAATATCCTTGAGACATCATTTGCTCCTCAACAACATATTTAACCTATTTTCTTTATGGGCAAACCATTAGAGGCATACTTATAAATAATTAAGTTAAGTTTATCATGGAACTAAATACCGTCAAAATCAGACTTGAGAAATTAAGATATAATACAAAAATGTTTATAGACAACGTCTCTCATATAGCAATTTTGTATACATAAAATAATTCATATGGAAGAAATATAAAGTACAAAAAATATGCATTAAGTCAACTTTCCTTTCCTTTTTTGCAATCCACTGAACAGAAATTCATAGGAACGAATAATTCACATGATGATTTTCCCTGTTTTATACGTACAAACCGTAAGCTAGCACCGTTTTTTTTTATTGCATGTTTATTTTTAAATACATTTCACATTCTTTTCCATCAATACGAATATATTTATTGAGTACCCTCAGAAAAAAACACTTTTGCTGAAAGATAAAATATCAACTCTCAAGAATCCATCAAAACCCAATTATAATTCAAACACAGGTTGTCTCGAAATAAGAAGTTTCAAAATTAATTTTTTTTATAAGTATCCAAAAATTGTAGTTTTGTTAAAATATACTTTGGATATAGTCAACTTTTCATCTAAAAACTAGCAGTTTCCTTATCCAAATTTGACTGTACTTAGATATAATTCAACTTTTTTTGCGGTTTAGTATAATTTATTCTTGTCATTTTATTTTTCTTCATCCTCGTCAACAAGCATCATCCTGTAATGAAATGCATCACTGATTTCATTCCATGAAATAACTGATAAAAAAGAGATTAAGTAAGCATATCATTTTGCACCCTTGTCCCAACATTGTATTCCCTCTCTGTGTAAGCTTAATTATTTTCAAATCCCGTAAATCCTTACCCGAATTATATACAATATACATATTGTAGTGTGTGTATATATAATACTCTTTTACTCACTTCTGAACAAAGCTCTTTGTTGATTTGAATTAAGAAGAGACCGAAAGAAATAGGGAAATCAAACCAGGCAGATGATACTTGTTCTATTTAACCTTACATGCATATAAAATGGTTTTGATGAGGGTGAATATTTAATTATTTAAGAGAGCCATATATGGTTTGTTGGTCTTATTATTAGATATGTGTATATGTGATGACTAAAAACACAAGAAACGGTTAAATTAATTCATTGAAGGGTGAATGAAAAAATGAATTTATTCTCGTTTACCCCTCCCCCTGGTTTTGAAAATCCCTCGCTTTTGAAGGGTGAGAAACATGATGTACGAGTATATCGTTGATAATGATAATTATTATTTGAGAGGTGCATAGGTGGGATGGAGGAACATGTCCAATTAAATAGCTCGGGGTTTTTTGTAGCTTTAGATTACGCAGTAATCGACAGAGGTAGGGAAAAGTCCTGATACTGCAGCTCCAAGTCGATTCTTATGTCTTTACCCTCAAATCACTTGAATGTTTTTTTATCCACTCTATTTTGAGTCCATAGATTTCTTTTGAGTTGGTTTCAAGTGAATAATTATGATTTAAGTAGGTAAGAATGTGAATATTGGCTAAATTGAGGTGAGTGTAGAAATATCACTTGATAGAATGGCATATAAAATTTGATAACTTTGAGAGATGACATATTTGTGGAGAGAGATCACAAAGAATTTTAATATACATAAATTGTGGGGAGGAAAAAAGAAATTACATGAAATAAGGGTATATAAAATATGGCAACATTGAGAGACGACATATCTGCCGACAGAGATCAGAAGGGATGTGAAAATTGTCTGTACATCTTTTCAGTTTCTTTGCAGTCTATTTTTTTTTTTTTTTTCACAATAGGGATTAAGAGTGTGAATATCTTGCAGATTACCAACATATACTTTTTTTAAATGTATACTCTCGAAGATAACTATATTTTTTAAATCCCTCAAGGTTACTATAAACTGTAGAGCCCCTTCCTTTTTGCTCTTCTTGAGTTAAATATATCCTGGCTTTCAAGTCCTTCTCGAGAAACGAGTCATAACTATCGAGTCCCAGTCAAGTAACGAGTCTTTGATTTTATTCAATCAGATTTATTTCTTATACAATATTCATTATACATATTCAAAATATCGAAAATTTATTCCATATCATGTTCTCGTTTGGTATAAGCGACAGCCTCAAGTCTTAAAAACACTACTGTAGAATGCACACACAGTTTCTTGCAGAATAATATCCCAACAGTCTCTGCAGTTAATATACACAAAGTCTAATACTGTACGAAGAGACATGAGTCTACAAAAAGTATTAGCTTTTCTGCATATACTCCCATTCTCAACCTTTGCAAGCTCGTAAACGGAAGGGAAAATCACTTTCATGTAAAGGAGAAAAAAATTGTATCATATAATATGTCATCAAGCAAATAAAACTAACTCTACAGATTTAAAATTCATACCCTAAAAAACTTATATCTTGTAACTTATGGGGACAGTTATTTGATTATTTTTTACAAGGATCTTATTGGTTAATTTCAAGAAGAAAAAAAACAAGCAATTCATTGGTTATTAGTTTTCATTCTCAATTTATGAGTATCCATATAAATCGAGTCTTGCAAAAGGTTGTAAAACACTAAAAAACGTTTTATTTTTAAGTACTTAAAACACAAATAGGAAAC
Organism: Lepeophtheirus salmonis; assembly: GCF_016086655.4. Taxonomy (NCBI): domain Eukaryota; kingdom Metazoa; phylum Arthropoda; class Copepoda; order Siphonostomatoida; family Caligidae; genus Lepeophtheirus; species Lepeophtheirus salmonis. Next base: position 34,795,308 of record NC_052136.2, read on the forward strand.
TTATCACTCAAAGAATCAAGAATAAAGTTTTATCTAGGTAAATTGTTTACTTAAACGTTTGTAAGATGATGAATATAACTTAAACGGTTTGAGGCTATATTCCTTTTTTAGTGGTTGAGACTTTGATTGATATAAAATTCTTAATTATATTGATCCCTTAGGTATTCTATTTGGATCTTAACAGTAATGCAGTACTAAAATAACGAAAGAGTTTGTAAATCCTTTCTTTTATTTAGTTTGTCACATACTTATTAACATTTACTATCAAAAAGTTGTAGATTATATTTAGCTTGTGGAGTCTAATAATTTCTAAAATTAGGCAGATTTTGCATGGAAGGTTCTTCGAAAAAATTGCAGTATATGTCGTTAATGAACTGGGATATTTTACACCCCGGAATATGATAAAGTGCTTCTTATTCCATTGAATCTACTTTTTATACAAAATACTAGTTTATAGTATACTCCTGAATTGTTAAATCTGATTATACAAAATAATTTTTTTATCTTGATAATGCCTTGTTTAAGATTTAATCGTATATTTAGCAATTTTATATCTAGGTTTAGTCAATTTAATTTACTCTTTTTCTTAAAATTCGTTTCTTTGTATTTCCTTTTGCTTTCTTGGATTCTTCTTCTTTTCAATTTAATGTTTACGAGGCGTGTTTAAACAAGTAACAATTCCGGGAATTTTTGTCCTTAAAAAACATGGACCAAAGAATTTCCATTAAATTTTGTGTAAAAAATGAGATTAAGTGCTCCAAAAACAATTGAAATATTGACGGTGGCATGCAGTAAAATTGTTCTGAGTAAAATTAAATGTTTTAAATTGGTAAAAACTCTTCCAAGATGACCGGGAAGATGCCCTTGACGAGCCTCGCTCTGTACGCCTTAGCACGTTGAAAATGTTGAAGCAGTGAATATTTTCGAATGATTCTCAGATAAGTTACTAAGGATATTGACATATTGGTTGGTCGTGGTTTTTCGAATATTTTAGTCATGAGACATGTGTTGTAGATGTTAGTTTCGAAACTGCTTAATTTTGAAAAAAATAATCATCATTGTCACATGAGCATTGCTAGTGATGATTCTGATTTTCTCTAAAGGGTCATAACTGGTTAGGAATCATGAATATATGGTTATGATAGCAAAACCAAAGTTTAGTAATCCAAATGGAAGAGCCTAGGACGTTAGCCAAAACATTGCCAAACACTCAAAATATATCTAACATGTATATGCCTCTCAAAAACAAATTAAACAAATCATATAAATTTAAACAATATATAAATGTTCTTCTTCAAATGTATTAGCAAAAAAAAATATAGCCTACCAAATATACATAGCCCGTGAATTCTAAAAAGTAACCTTACTTTCTGAACATTCCCCGTATACTATAAAAATAACATATTATTCGTTGTTGAAACCTCTAGCTCATGTTGCTGAGATTGCTTTAAAAAAAACATATGTTATTTAGTGATAAAATGTATTTACACAAGTATTTTTAGTATTTTAATGGATATTTACAAGTGCAAAATATTTTTCAGAGAAAATTTAAATTACATATTTATTATCATCCTTCAATTGTATGTATCCTGAAATTAAATAGGTTTTTTCGTTTGGAGTAACTTTTTTACCCAGTTTACTGCAACACAATACAAGTTGCAAACACTTTACATAAATGAAAGGTTTTTGTTAAATAAAATATCATCAAATAAATAAATTATTGTTTTGGGAAGCGTTTAGTAAAACTATATATAGTATACTGAGTAAAGACGGATTGAAAATTAACTTTAATCGAAATCCCTCTTTTTAAAACAGTGGATATTATCTGTAAAAAATATATAGATCGAAATACCTTTTATAATAGGCATAAACTTATATTAGTTGTCTTATTGTGGAACTTACCATAGGTAATTTGTTAATTTGTCAAGATACCCAATAGTTTTCAACAATTATTTGTTTTTAGGAGACTTATATTTGGCCGGATATTGCGAATTTGAAATAATATATATCAATTTCTCATTAATGTATTGTGACAATCAATTTTGTCTACTTTAATTGCAAATAGGGGCGCACCCAGAAAGGGTAACAAAAAGGTTTTATTTTGACAGAAATCGACAGTAATTTGTATAAAAATACTAATGTAATCCAAACCCTATTTAAAAAAATAATATTTTAAGTTGCTTTTGTTGATTTTGACAGGCGAGATTTATGATACATATATAAGTCAATTATAGGTTTTGTATTCTAATTTTTTGGATGAATGAGATAATATAGATGATTAACCATAGCTTAAAAATTTTATTTGATTAAAGGGACTTACATTGCCTCCGATATTGCTATATTAAAATAAAATCTATCAATTTGTAATTTTTTCTTTTTTGACAATCAATTTTGGATACTCTAAGTGATATTTGCGACAGACCCAAAGGACTAATAAGAATCATTTGTTGATAGACGTTGACAATAATTCGTATTAAATGGAAATGTATATTACACTCAATTTATAAAAAAATAATTTGAGCTTATTTACATATCGACAATCTACATTTGTAACACGTTTACTTATAGTAGACAGCTTAATCATTGTCATTATCAAGGAGAATGAAGCGACAAACGACATATTATTTTGAATACAAATGATTTTTTGTCAATTTAAATGAGACTTAAAGTGAAATGCTACTGAAACATTAACTTGTACTTTATTGGAAGTAAATTCGAGCCAATTGGATTAATTAGAGTTTATGTTGAATGCTAATTTATGACATTCAAATGAGATTTGTTGACCTTTTTTCTTTTTTTGAAATATTCCTTTAATTTGTCAATTGGAATAGTGTTGATAGATAAACGTTTTAACATACCTAGGAATATTCTTTGAAGTCCATATCCGGTAAGTATCCAGCCAGGGATTGATGCTAGAGGTTGATAACTCAAATTGACTCTTTTTCAAAATCATATATAGAGTTAAAGTCAATTTTCAAGTAAATCCTTTAACTAGAAATAAAGTTGAGTGAACTGGACTATTCTGCAGGTTGCAATTCTAAATAAGGAATGACTCAACACTACTCATAATTATATAGTGAATAAGTAATTTGAATTGATCAAAATGAAATGAAATCATATGAGGTGTTCAATATGAGGAACCCCTGTAGAATTATTGTTATTTCAGGAGGAAGAAAATGAAAGAAAGTGAGCCATTTGGAATCATTTTAAGACTACTCCTTAATTACTCCATTGATTATTACTCTAATAAAATTTAGTACAATAGTCCCTAAAAAGGAAGGTTCTATTTTAACTATGAAAATAACAAAACACGTAAAGGAAGATGCAAAAAAGACACACCAAAGATATTTTTAAAATTGTAAAGCACACAAAGAAAAACGGAGCAAGTCTTGTATACGTAGAAATTGAGAGAAGAGTTAAACACAATTATGTGTTAAATTGGTCTAAAATATATTAATAAAAAAAAATATTTCGATTTGTTCAAGCGTTTTCTCTAAAATAAGATCAAATTAACTAGAAATATGACAAGGTAGTTAACATCTTTTGAACCAGTATATAGGTACTTTGAATATATTTCAGACAAATTAAATTTTTCAAAACAAGGGCACCATAATTTTATTTTAGTTTTTAATTTAATAATTGTGCAAGAAATATGCTCACTTTACAAAATAATGACACTCTAAATTATGTATAGCGGGCAATTATGAAGTATGCATTATGTTTTATTGAATAAGAAAACGGTAATCTGGAAGGATAATTAATGTATTATAGCAGAATTATGTAGTATGATCACTGACCTATATTAAATAATAAGTGTATCAAAGATTTTTCTTTTAAATCTATATTCCCACAAAACGAATCTTATTAAGATTGTATCTTTATCTTTACACTATGTATAATTGATAAAAATGGATTAAATACACGGTATGGTATTTAAGTAAATGATTGTTTAAATGTGTATACAAGAAGTTTCTCTCTCAAAACCCCATTTCCCCGGGATCTCTTGGTGCTTTACCTCAGGTCAGATATCCTGAAATTAACTTTACTAAAATATTAGCTTCAATAAAAAAAAATGAATTTCAACAAAGCACCTACTACAATCTTTTGATACTAGTTTATTTTTTGTTTGTGTGTTTATCCAAATTACGAATGGTCTATAAATCTTTATCTTTACACTATGTATAATTGATAAAAATGGATTAAACTGCTGTAAAACTCAATAGGGGTTTAAATAATAATTCTGACTGATAACATTATGAAATATAAAAAATCCTTGCTCAAAGCAAATTTTATATGACGAGAAAATTACTTTACGAAGTAATTTGATTTTTCGGCAAACTTCCTCTAAGTGTTGATAATTTGATATCCTGTCAGATTTTGATTGGATAGAAGGCGCTCTTTTGGCTATTCTTGTATATCAAATAGTTTTCTATAGTAACATATATAAATATTCTTCCCCTTTCTGTAAAAACATGTTGTATTATCCTATGTTTCTAGCTAAGTATAATTTTTTTTTTTTTGCAGAAAAGTGTTGTAGTGATAAATAGAAGTGAATCATTTTATACATTTTGATACTTGAAAATAGGAAATAAGTACAAAAAGTTAACTCCAAAAACGCACACATCATTATATATGTGTCAATAAATTATTGGTAAACTGTTCCGGGGGTTGAGGTCAGGGTTAGAGGAGGGCCACATGTAGACAGGCATGACGTTAGCCACACTATCTCTGCGGAAGTCTTGGTTCTTTTTGGCCGTATAGAACTGTAATGAACTACTTGATGCTGTAAGCAGTAAAAAAAGAAATGCCAGCAATCTCTGCAGAATTTTGGCCATAAATCACACACGTGTTGTCTTTTTTGCTCTTCTCCGATATTTGTAGAATTAAAGACACTGGATAAAAATAAAACTTGTTTAAAAATATTTTAGATGTCATTTGGTTGTATAATGAAATCTCGTAATTAAGAATAATGGGTCCCCATAATTGTGTAAGATTAGTTTGAAATTTATTATTGAAATACTATAATTTAAAAATCTGTTCCCCGGGATTCCACTCAAATAAAAAATTCCCGAAAAATTAGAAACCCTTGTGTGTACATAGAATTCATAAGCATATATATATATTAACAGATATATTTTCTATATAATATAAAGAAAATGATTTACAATTTAACTGAAAGAAATTTAAAGTGCAGTGTCATCTTGTTCTATTTATTATTTTATTTATCGTGATTTACCTATTATGTACCTTTATGTTAGGCTGGTTCTGAAATGGTGGGAAAAAATAGTTCTCAAATTTCCTTTAAATATCACTTGCATAACTCTAAAGTTTGACACATATTGATTAATTTTTCAAAGTTGCAAAAATTAGTTGAAAAAAGTCAAACTTTTACATCAAAATAGTCGTTATAATTTGAAATCAAACTGTTTAAGAAAAAACCAATTTGTCAAAAGTTTTGATATAATTTTTTTTTTTTTTTTTTTTGAAAAAATTATTTATTCTATAAAAATGAAAAATAAAATACTGCTCTACTGCGTATTACGCTCACAGTTTTTGTCATTTTTGCATGACAAAAGATCTAAACATTTGGTAACTTTGTAAAATTCTATTATTTGTCTTGGATATTATCTTTCATCACTTTTGACGAAAGGAACATTTCCTCGGCAATTTCGAAGATAAATAACATATTTTAAGAACCAGTCTACTATAAGAAATAAAAATATAAAAGCTTCTTTTTTTTTCATGATGTAGAAAATGGAAAATGCATTAGTAGCAAATATTGTACCTATTTAGACAAATGATTTATAATCAAAAATCATGTTTCGTATTTATGTATATATTGTACGTCAACAGAAATATAATCCTGAACATTAAGAAAGTAAAAAAATGAGAAAAACCCCCTATGCATTTCTCCTATTCATTTTATTTGACTTTTACCGGTCAAATATGGGCTTTGTTAGAGTTTTATGAAATATGATTTATATAGATGTGAGATTTATTTCTAATTAGTAATATGAAAAGTGGTTTTTTTTTATTTTCCTAAGTTGTTATTATTTGAATTTGGAAAAATTAACATCTAAATACATATAAAGTAATCTTTAGCGAATTTGCTCGAATAAATTATGGAGAGTAACAATGATGATAATTGTTATAGGTCATTCCACATCAAGCTTACACATTTTTTTTGCAATTTAAGACATGATCATCACCAAATAAGATAACTTTTGGTAAGCTGGTTTTTATAAATGAAAAACGATAATGTTTGAAATATTAGGGTTCTGTCACTCCTCCGAAGCCGTTCTAGGCCCGCTCAAAGTTGAGCTTTACACGTTGAAGCAGTGCTTCTTAGTAGGGGATAATTCCTGTAATAGTGGTTCAATTTAAAAATTACGTCAAAAGATGTATACGAACACAAAATTTAACTTTAATTCAATCATAATCTTATTTTATTAAAAACTATAAGTTTATGAATAATCTATCACTTCGAATGATAATTAATTGATAATGAAGAAGTGATTAGGACTCCTTCCATTTAAGTTGCTCTCATTTTTCTTTATTATTTAATTTATTTAGAGTACTATAATGGTAAAAATTTGAACTACATTTGAGCCAAATACTATTAAGTTTTGGTTTTTTCAATTATCATTAAAAAATTTAATTATTAAAAAAATAGTTTTTCCAATAAGGAACTAATTAATTGAACTATCGGCGAAATGTCAGATCGGCAAATTGTGCTTCGGCAAAAATTCGGCAAATTATATTTCGGTGAAATATCTGTGGCAAATTGCCTTAGCACCGAATTATATTAGTAAAAAAATTAGTCGCGATTTTGTTTTTTATTATATTGACGCTCACAAATGAAAAAAATTACACATACCAAATGTGTAACTATATATAATATATATTAAGGGGATCGTTTGGAGGGGTGTTTAATTTTAATTATTTTTGGAAATCTGGGTATCCGCAAAAGTTGTGGTTTGTTATAAAAATAGATAGCGTACAATGTGAGATCGAGGGAGTGGCTTTCATGGGTTTCCAACACTTTTATAATATCTAGTTTTTTATCTAATTGAAATCTTATGTGAGGAAAACTGACCTCATTCAATCTATTGTAAAATCCGGATTAATAAATATTATGGTAGAAAAAATTGAGAGTTTATTGTTTCGATCTTGATGCATAAAGATGCTAATACAAAACTTGATTGGTGGAACCTATAATAAATTATACATGAAAAAAACTTGAGCCATTTGATTATTCTAGGTGAAAAATACGAGTCAAGTTTATGGTCAGGAATCAAATGTACAGCCACGGTGGGTAATAATGAAAAAATATATTGATAAAATGCAGAAAAATATGTATAAATATAGTATCAACTGAATTTGGGAACTTAAAAAACATGTTAAATCAACTTGAAATTATTCTGAAATTATTTTTATTGAGATTATTCTGTCGTAGTATTACAAATTTCCTAATACCCCGCATCATCGATTTGTAAATGTCTATTATTCTACCCTCTCTAAAGTATATCTATATGAAGGTAGTTGATAATCAACAAAAAGACAACGACATCAAGAAATGTTTAGCAAAATATGTATTTTATACTCACAAAAACTTTCTTTAAAGGGCATTGAAATCTTTAAGCCAAAGTATTCATCAGACATATTTTCTACAGAATCATTTATTTATATTTAAATTCAATATGATAAAAATAAGTGTTCAACAGTAACCACAATACTATTTTTCCAACGTACAGTAACTTTGTATAAAACATATTGTTATAAGTACAATTTGTGTAAAGCATTTCCGTAGAAGGACATTTCATATAAAAAACAATTTCGTATAAATTTATGAGGAAACGGGGCATAGACTTTATGAATCGTCGTTTTGTACCCCTAATATTGGGGGTGGTTTCTGGTACTGCCCATAATTAAGTAACTACTAAGAGCCCCTCACAACCCCCCCCCCTCGATTGTACCACGAATGCTGGGGGTGTTTTTGGGTACCGCCGGGTACCAAAAAGAGATGCAACTTACTCCCCATACTTGAAAAAACAATTAAGAGCCCTTTACAACCTCTCAATTGTACCTAAAAAAACTATCAAAACTAGCATCACACAACATTTAACTTATAATATAATTTAAATAAAATTCCAAAAAGTAGCTTAATTTCATTATTTGACAGATATAACTTGATGTGATTATTTAAGTCAAGCATTTTAATCCTTGTAATATCAGATAATCGGTAATTTTTAAAGTAAACATTGAAATTTTGGAATGACAAATAACAAATCCGATACAATAATGAAAACTCTAAAATACATTTTTGTTCGAGAAAATTCTCAATTTTGTACTAATATGTCCAGAGTAATGCAAAATACATTAATACAAAAAAAAGGGATTTTCGAATCAAATAGGATAGTCTTATTTTTGATGGTTCAAATATATTTTTTATGTTGCTAATAATAAAAAAAGTCATAGCCAAATACAATATTTTATGGTTTTTTCAAGCCTTTTCTTGAAATGAATATAATATATATATACAGACTGTTTAAGTTGCATTAACAAAAAAAAAATCGCACGCAAAAAATGATTATGCTCAATAAGCCAAATGATGAACCTTACAAATAAAGAAAAATCATAAATAAATAATTGAAATATTTATATTCTATTCAAACAACATTTTAGCTTATTCTGGTGTGAGAATTATCTTCAATCTTTCGTTCCAGGGTTTGGTCTGTATACTGCACGAATAATTGTAGTGGACTAGGGATAATAGAGTTGAATTTTTGAATACTAGAGTGTTCTATACACTTTGTGAAGCTCATAAGAAAATTTACATATTTTTTCAATTCATCATTAACTAAGAGGGAGATATTTTTACGACCTTGATCTAATGTAAAACAAATATTAATTTAAAAAAATAAAAAAACAAGTATCAACTGTAGATAAAATTATAATCGCTAACGCCTTCACTTACGTAAAGAAAATATAAGATTTGTCAACATTAAACAATATTGAACAAAAATCAACAAAAATTTACTTCATATAGGCCTCCTATTCAAATTTTTAGTATGCGTAAAGATACTCAAATATTTAGCTATAGTTTAAAATATTTATTTGATTTAAGACTTTATTTTGCCCCGATATATCACTTCTTAACTAAAATCAATTCATTTATAGTAAGGATCAGTTTAACCAACTTTAAATGCAATTTGTGACTGTTTAACAGAGTTAATAAGAATAATTTAGAACCAGAAAACTGGGAATAATTTGTCAAAGAATACAAATGTAACCTATTCTCAATTTGAGAGCAATTATTCCAGCTTGATTTTGTATTGATGGTTGACTAATGTAAGCTTATCAAAAATTGATAAACATTAAAAATGGGGGTTTTTTTTTGGTGCAATGATATTAAAATTTACAAAAAAAAATAAATGTAAATCTTATATAAAATCCATACTATCGGTATTAAAAGAAATAATAGGCTTACAATATGACTTTAATAATTTATTAAAATACTAAAAACAAGCCTCAAATTGCAATTTTAGATTGTCTTAAAATCCTTTTAAAGCCTTTAAATGGTGTCTTAAAGTTGAAAAAAGATACTTTATTTCTTTATATCCCAGAGTCGGCAATTTATTCCACAAAGACGGTACATTAATGGAAAGTGCTGCATATTTTGCTGCTGCAACAATAAAAATTCCTCTCAGGTCCTGAGTATGTAACACATCATTATTTGTTATTCTGTTTGCTATTAAGGCTTTAGAGCTTAGATTTACAAAATCTAAAACGTGGGTTTCCTATGAAACTCATCTGTTCCTTTTAAAATTCCAAACAAAACCATACGTTAGTATTAGCAAGTTCTAACCCTTTTCTTATTTATCTTTACCAACCAAATTCACAAAGTGTCATTAAAAATCTTATCAGAATTCATGTTAATTACTTATTCCGATGAAGAAAGTCAGTAAATTTTGACAAAATATATAATTTTTGAGAAAAAAACGTTACTTCTTTTGTATTTTTTGAGCACTCTATTTTAGAAAACTCATTCTGTGCTAAACAATAACGATAAAAAGTTAACTAGTTATTATTTTTTCTAAGGAATTTGAATGGTTATAATATTACATACATACTATGGATCGTCAATAACATCATATTCACTCAAATGAACTCAAGAATAATGAATTTCCTTCCTAACATACTGCTAGTTGTAAATAATTTACAACTTGATTGATGGAGTCATAAATAGTGCAAAGACAAATCATAAAAATGAGAACTTTTAATGAAAATACGTATATTAATATGTAATATGGAAAGATTTAAATTTGAATTGGAATGTTGGACTTTATTTTATTTTTTTATTCTAGAAAAAAATATGATAGTAAAAAGTAGAATAATATGCATATTTATAAATAGACAGAAATAGAACACCCACGATTTAGAAAGAAATAAGATTTCACAATACTCTTGTTTAAAAAATAAGAAAAGGTTCATTAATTATAAATTGTAATTCTTCTTCGTTATAATGTAAGCTGATCTTTAAGAAAATATGGAAAATGTAGGGGAGACCACAGTAGGTTGAAATACTTTTCAGTTTAAGTTAAATTACTCGGGCTTGGTTTGATGTAGACTGGTCAAATTGGAACACAACATAACTATTAATATATCTGCTATTTTGAAATCTATTTACTGAGTGCGGAACCAAAATTAATAACAACTTTATTGCCTTTATTTTTACTTCCAAACAATTTTTGTTTTTATCACATGTCTCTAAGTCTAAAGATGTCGGAGTAACAAAAAAAAAAGACAAACCGTGCGCAATCTTCTCTGGGTTGGTGTCAGACCAAAGAAAGATGCAGAGACTGTCGGCATCTCTATCCGGACATCCTACAATATCAATAAGTCCATTACACCCCCATTTTGGTATGAAGAAACAAAACTTATTCAGCAACAATATGATTAACTTCTGGTATGCCCCTATGTGACACTGCTGAACCAGATGGGTTCTAAAGTTTGGGCTGTATTGGAGAAGAATTTCTACTTCGCCTCTCAACAGAATTCGGATTTGTTCCGAGCTGTCATTATTATGGTATCGTTGTATGCTATAGACATGGCTTTCATTGGTCTAGAGCTGTCAATCTGATACCAAGCGTGTCAAGGCAGTTATGACTTGTGAAAAATGACCTACTGAATACAAAATATAGCTAAATAAAGTATTTAAACATATCGCTAATTAGTCTTGAGTTGTCTTTCTTGAATTCCATAAAAATCGTGCTTTTCGTAATTTAGGCATACTACTTGAATTTCTGAATCCCTATTTTTGACTTTATTTATAACACTGCTAACGATATATTTTACATCTCATCATATTCTTACTTATCGAAAACAATCACTGGTACCCCTGTCTCGTGTTGAAACTGTCCCCGTCTCCCTTACTACGTCCAATATAAAAATCCATATTTACAAATATAATTATACATCTTTCAACAATAATGAACAAACAAAATATAACTAATATTATAATTGTTGATCTTTGATAGTTGATTCATAATTATACGTTTATCAGACTTATGTACATAGGACTATGTTTGTAGTTAGTATGATTAAAGTGATATGGTCTACATACATAAGTTTCGTTCTACCCTGCGTTTTGTATCATCGTCTATGAAAAGGAATATTTAGTGTCATATTTAAAAATGTTTTATTAGACAGAAAGTTATAGAACTTTTAAATAAGAAGAAAATATTTTTGATATGATCTATAAAAGTATGTACCAAGTCAAAAACTTAATATTGAACAAAGTATCTAGAATATATTTTTTCAAAGTGTGAGATTTCTTATTTGATGTCATATTTGCTGTACAGATTAGTATGCCTACAATCACTAAAAAGAATAACAAGGATGTTACAAAAGTTCACAAACTAAAGTATGACAAAAAAGAAGACACTTATCTTTGTTGCTAACCCAAAACGATTTAAATATTTCCGTATAGATGGAGGAAACTATGATGTGTATTTATGACTTTAGTCTTAAAATGTAATAAAGTAATTTATCATCAAAAAATACTCAAAACGGAAAAGAAACAAATTGAACAGAAACATTTTGTTAAAGAAGTGTATTTTAAACACTTACGGTTGGTGCAGCAATATGGCGTGAGCGTTGTTTACTTATATTAGTTTATAAACAAAGCAACAGATAGTGGCGCCACGTAGTGGCAAAATAAAATAACTCCTTCAAAAATAATATCATTTGCTTATTTAAAACGATCCATCAGGAATAAAATTCGGAAATCAATAAGTAAAGTGTTTGCAGGCAGATTTTCAGAATGTTTTCTTAAATGTTCAAAACAAAGATATTATTTATTATAATTTGTTTGTACTATTTTCTTTACACGTTGTTAAACAGTCTGGATATATCTAATTGACCATGTATTTGTAGGACAAGATTGTACTCAGCTCAGATTCAGTGTTTCTATTGTCTCAGCTCTTTAATTCTACAGGCCTTCTTTTATTTGTCACGATTCCGACGAATGACTGGGACCTCAAAATTTTGAACAAATTTTGAAGTTTTACAATTTTATCACTTCTTCCTAATTTTCTACAACCTCAGATTCGAATGGCTCTTTTAACTATCGCTAGGGTAATTTATTTTGTCTGAGATTGTCCATAAGCCTCAGGTGGAGTTTGGATTGATCACTCAGAAAAACTAAGGGTTTGATAAATTTTTAGCATTGTCTGTCCAACATTGAATTTTAATGTCATCGATGACATCGATACATTTGTACAGTTTTGAATTATGAAATAATTATTATATATTTTAATATTAAATAAACAATTTAAAAGTTAATCGAGACCGATAAGTTGAGCCTCAGTTTGGATCTCAGATTGAGTTTTAACGATTCTCACAAGACCCACCAGTCGTTCTAGTCTATAAAAAATAACACAATTCGAAGCTTAGATTCGTTCCCTATGGACAGTTTGAATTGATTAATTATTTGGAACAAATATTTTTTTGATATAATAAATATCTAATTTTAATAACAGAAGATCAAAATCCAATACAAAAATTGTTATGAATTTATTGTTTGCTAATGAGATACACATGATCCTGTATAACTATTGTATGTTAGTCCTTATTTAGCCCGGCCAATCTAATCAAAGGTTAGAAGTGCCTATCAGTCATTGGGACCGGTCCTTCGGACTGTCAATGATATCATTGATTAGAAAAAGAAGAAATAAAGTTGATTGACGTCATCAAAGACCAAATTTTATAAGTTTTCGGACTGATATGCAGGACTAAACTGGACCGTCCGAGACTAAACTGGACAGGACTTCAGTTTTCCTTCCTAAATAGAAACTGACAAAATTCTTTAATATTCATATATCTTAATTTTTTTCTTTTTTGTCCATATCGAACATTTCATATTAATATATCTATAAATAAGAGGGGGGAAAATCATATGTATTTGTTTTCAAATGACTCTGAGTCCAAATGCCTGCAATTATAATTCCTTACTATAATGACTCCAAGTCTATATGGTTTCGAGTACAAGTCAATTCTAGATTGACATGGTTTCAAGACTAAGTACGTAAAAAATGACCTCAGTACGTACATGAGTGTTTTTACCATCAGAATTCATCATTTTTTTTAAATAGTTTGTGTAACATTGTAAGAAGTGGCGATTTTGCAAAAGTATTTGCCGGTCTAAATCTGGCCTGTTGTCTGTAGTTTTGCCTTAATCCATCCATATTGGGCTGCATGTATTGAGGCTTGCATCCGTTGTTTAACAATAAACTTTGTGCCCCTACAACAGCTAACCATGTTCATGTTGGATATTGTTTGTTGCTTTGGTGCTAGGCAAAAGTTTTTGGCATAAGTTAAAAAAAAATTTAAAAAAAATTAAAATTTCTGAAAAGGTTGTTTGGAGAGTCAGTAACGAAGTGGAAGATTCTGTAGGTGATTATGACTCTGCTTCATGTCACACTGCAAATAAAACGTTGACTTGACAGTTATATTTTTTTTTCTTACTTTGTTGGACCCGTTGTTTGGCCTTAAAGCTCTGGCGGGACATCAACCCCAATTTCTTCTTTGTATAGAGCACAATTAAGCTGCACACCACCAATAGATCCTCCTGCAACAAAAAATCCGATTTGATGTCCAAGATCAGGGAAGAATTCCGGAATTTACCAGAGGAGACTGTTATCAAGAGCTGCTCCCGTTTCCAAGGTCTAATCTAAGCTGTTCTTTTTCGCCAAAAGCGATTATATAGAGACTGTACCCTGTACATGTGCTAGTACATGAATTAAAATGACCGCGGGACGGACTATTATGTACAATTGATTTATTGTGCAAGTATTTCAATATACGAGCCGCAGGTTGTGATGAATTAATCGGCTCACAAAAATCTATATTTAAATGGATTAAAACTGCATGGATTATTTGCAGAAAGAATTACTGTGTACATGATATAGCACGATTAACCTTTTCAACACATTTATGTTCAAAGTAAATGATGTTTCTACTTAATAGATGGAGAAAAAAAGACATACCTTTTAGATAATTCATGATATTTTTCTTATATTTTATTGAATGTACATACTTTCGGAGTTTGATAAAGGATTTGACAATCAACATTTCATAATCCTACTATCTAGTGCATAATTATTTAAAAAAAATGCATTTATATATTAAGACTTCTCGGATATAAATGCATTGTATATATTTTTTTCTGTATTCATTATTACATAACTTCATTTCTACGAGTTATAAAGGCAGAATATATGCATATATTTTTGCATTCATTGCCATTTGTATCATATATGCTTACTATTACAATTAAAATACAGGCATTTGTCAAAACTTTCATAATCAGGGTTTATTATCACCATGTTTACATAACAAAACATTTGTCATAGATTCTTAATCTCTCAACAAAAAAGAAAGTTGAAAGGATTGTTATTCAAAATACTGTATGAACTAAATTGATATTCTTCAATGAATAAACTATCGTCAATTTGTATCTATAAATAATTCATAGTAACATTTTAGAAGTACCCCAAATTGCCCTTTAAAATTAATCATTACCAAGAAAGAATACATAAATTGATAGACGATATGTATTTGAAAGGGCGCATATCGGGGCCAATATAAGTTTCTTCAATCAATTAAAGATTCTAAATTATATCTAAAAATCTTGGGTATTATAACTCATTCCACAAATTTGAATACAAGCCTATTATTTTAACCAAATATATTCCTTTGTATTTATGAAGTAAATGTAAATATATTCGGATTTACTTTTTTTCTTGATTTTTGTTTAAGTTTATTTTCATGTTGACACATCACTTAAAGCTTTTATAAAAATATAAAAAAATGATTAAAAAGTCATAAAATTGCATTTAGTTTGAATTCGAAATGAAATATTGTCTTTTATAGAAGTACTATATTTGAAATTTATATTTCATCACATTTATAAACAAAATCGTGCCTAATTCAAGTCAAAATATGCTTTAAACAAAACAAAAATTATGCCCAAGGATCACTCCATATCAAATTGCTCAAAAAAAAACAAAAAAATTGTGTTCAACCATCTCCATTTCAATTTGATGAAACTTAGCCCTCATGTAGATTTTTATCTGCAAAATTAAAATCTTTTTTGTTTTTGCTGCCAAATGATATGATCCATTATTTAGTGACTTGATCATAAGCTATGGTAGACACCAAATATTAAATAGTTGCATATTGTAAATCCCTAGTTTAATTTTAACAAACCAAGTATTTATAAAAATGTATTTGTATTTGATAATTATATGTAAAATTAATATTAGGATGACATTTTACCTTGAATTTGACCTCGGGGATTTAATAATTTTTTTATAAAATTTGATTCATTTTTAGTTATGAATATAACCTACAATATATGTTACTATGGAAATGAATTTTTGAATTGTTTTGTATTTATTTTAGTCTGAATTGGAAGTGAATAACACATCACGAAGTGCTTCTGGTTCATTTATTACAATGAAATCTTCTTTTTTTTCCATTGTAATAAAAAAGCAGAAAACGACCTTAAACTATGAAAGATAAAGTGGTCCACATTTCAAAATATATTTATTAGCAAGGACACAACGCAATTGAGCCGGGAATCATTCTCTAAGTTACAAAATTACTTTTCACCATAAGTGGTATAACTATCCCTTATTTGGGGGGAGGTGTCCTTAAGCCCTTTTTAAAGTTTCTGGAGCCCTGCTTCCATTTTTTTTAATCATATTCATGGAATCCAAAATGGTCGAACAAATCAGTGCAGTTCTCTCTTTCTATATCTCTCTCCTTCTCTCTGTTTGTTCCCTATTCTCTTCTCCCTCTGTCTCTTTCTACATCCGTATCTATGTACCTTATCGTCTATCTTCATTCTTTGTTTCTACCCCCTCTATTCAGTCCTCCCAAGCAGGCACCCTTTGCTAGTATATACATATAATATATACCTATTTATGTTAATAGTTGTATAACGGAGTTTGATAATTTTGGGGCTAAGCCCCTCAAATGATGAAAGCTAGCTATGCCTATGGTCACCATATTCAAATATCACGTATGTAAGTATTTAGTTTCTTCACATCGATATTCAATAAATATATATAGTATCAATTACACACAATACTCACGCTGTATATAAAAACAATTATTTCAGTATGCATTGACCCTAAATGATAGATTAAGTCTTGAAAATTGTAAAGTATACTAACATGACATAAACACTTAAAATGATCTTCTTATTTATCCATTGTGAAAAATGGTTTAATGCAACTACTTATATATTTGTTTATATGCTTCATTGATTAAAGCTCCTATTTTGTTACGTCGTAATTGTTTCGCACATAATATATGTGATAATTTGTCAATTTACTACAACTAACACTTACTTAAAATTATTATTTTTTAAGTATTTGGCTATGTTGTAAAAACATGAGATTTTGGTTAACTTATTTCATGGGCCTTCTTTCACTCCTCTAAGGTTTATTAATGTGTACCTTGCATTTAAAACCAATTGTATGGAGATGAGTTATTCGCATCCAGGATACTCTAGTGCTTAAAAATATTGAAGTAAAAAAAAATCCAAAGTAGTCCTTTATTTTCTTTGTGTATACATTTTTTATTCAATATTTTCATACATAAAAAAAAGGTCAATATTAAATAAAACAATATCTTTAACAAAAAAGTTCAAAATAATTTTTTTATGAATTATATTTAAAAGTAATAGCGGAAGATCTATAACTCCTTGAAATAATTGACATTGTTAAAAAACATTGTTTTTAACGGTTTATACCACAAATAGCAAGTCCAATTTCCAACTGCATGGCATAGTAGAAAAATTATTCAAGGTGGTCACAATGGAGAATGATGTAGAACACCTCTGCAGGAAAGGAGGAAGTGATGGGCACAATTTAAAGAAAGATTCAGAGTTCCTGCCCAGCTTGTAGAAGAAGACCAAGGAGGACTCCACTAAATCGATGAATCGCCTCGCCCCGTGTCTGCTAGGATCATCAGGAGGGCCTTGAAGGAACACCTGAGATTTGTCTTAAGCCATCCAAAACCCCATGCCACCTTCTGTCATAGGTTATGAAGGTCAAGAATCTCTAGAGTGAACGTTTTGCGGCTCAGCCCTTTATATATATTTTAGTTAGCTCAGATTCAGATTCAGATTGCAACTAAAAAAAGTAATTTTTTATTCACTTCTGACACGTTCTCACCTTTATTGTATAACGCAACCTTTCATTAAAAAAAACACACAAAAAAAGGCCTGAAATCATCTGGTAGTTAGCCAAATAAGTCAATCATGCCAACTGCTATTTATCTCTTATATACTCCCAGACTGTTACTGTCATATTATTTCTTCACCATTTTTTAAAATGAATTACATATTATTAAAATCTAACTAGTATTTTATTTGATCCTCTATTATAATGTTACCGCGTAATATTTTAGTAAAAGTGAATTGATGCATTAGTAATTGTGTATGATAGTCAATTATTTTTTATATAAATAA
Organism: Lepeophtheirus salmonis; assembly: GCF_016086655.4. Lineage (NCBI taxonomy): Eukaryota > Metazoa > Arthropoda > Copepoda > Siphonostomatoida > Caligidae > Lepeophtheirus > Lepeophtheirus salmonis. Next base: position 34,813,351 of record NC_052136.2, read on the forward strand.
TAAAATGGCCATACATATATATTATGTAAACAATGAGAAATCAAAAAGAAATTGCGTTCCTGTTCTTTTGGAAACAGAGTATAAGTATAGAATACCTTATTAATTTTTGTATTTATGAAAAATAATAAATTATGAAATAGCCATCATAAAGTATCAAGGTAGAAGAGGGAATTGACAAAATACATAGGGTATTTTGTGTTAGCTAGGTAACGCCGTGCTGAAGATACCCCACATCATATATCCCCTTGCCCGCCTTATCTTCTCTTTTCTTTTAGTCTGCATTTATCAATGATACTAAAGGAATTGAATTATTGTATTTTAACTAAATTAACTTTTAAATATAATTTTTAAATGTCAAAATTCTTTCAATTTTATTTTATAATTATTTTAGCTTATGGGATACTTAATGTATAATAGAATGAGTCGAAAATCAAAATTTTAGAAATCGATGAAAAGGGATATAAGGAATGTCAAAGGCTAGTCTAAACCTAGCTTCATGACGGTTGAACGTATTTGGGAGGTTACCCAATTCAGTTGAAATTTTATTTAAACATACTTTGTGGATTTTCAAATATTTTTTTTTCATTATTACAAATTATGGTAAGACTTTTGATTCCTGTTCAAAAGCTTGACTAGTATTTTTTACCTATAAAAATGGAATGGTTCAATTTTTGTTTCTATTAAATAAATAACATGTTGGTTTAACACATTAAAAAATACAGTTTCAGTTAAAAATTGTGTTTTCTTCATCTTTATACATCAAGAGCAAAATAATAATTTTGCAATAAATAAAAAAACTATTATTAATTATTATGAATTATTTTTTTTTCAGATGCGATTATTTAATATATTTTAGCGAGAAGGGGTTGGAAACAAATGTGGAATCAAATACAGAGAGATAAATACTCCAACAGAATATACAGAATCATCTCCCTTCCTCTCAGAATCCCAACCTTTGGAAAAACCATCTCTATTTCTGGACTTGTATTTTTCCTCAAAGTCATTATAGACAAGTTGTCTTACCTTTTAAGGATCTCTGTGTTAATGGATTCTTTTTCAAACTTAACGTCCTCATTGTAGCCATGAAATAATTGTAGTTGAGGACCTTGAGAAAAGGTTGATCTTTCTCTTACACATAAGCGTCCACAACATTGATGAAAGCATGTCCAAAGTGTTTTCCCCCATTGCCTTCATTAGAGGTAAGACAATAACGACCTTGCGACCAGCGAAGTGTCCACTTAGAACAACTACGATCTTTCCAAATCTTATAATTTTCCACGTGATGATACCGGGAGCTGTGCAATGGGTTGAACGAAAGAGAGATATAAAATGATCAATTCTGAGGAAATACTTAATCACGTAAAAATAAGAAGGTTCATCTTGTTTGAACAATAGAAATCAATTATGAAAAAAAAACACGGTTTAAAGATGTATATGTAATGATGCATCTCTGATATTTACTCTCGCTGGCTAATGTTTTACACAAAAATGAGTAGAACCAACAGAAACCTTTTGCCAAAACTCCGTTTTCAACGTTGGAAAAACTTGATCAAATGTCCAAATGTATATTTTAATAGGATGTGTATATTGCAAATAAAGCCAAGTTATTAGGCAAAAATATTTCATATAAAGGAGATAAAAATATCCCACATCTTTTTTAATTTTTAGGTTACAAAAAACATTTCAAAATTAGCATATGCAAAGAGCTAATAGTTAATCAACTATATGATGCATTGGATTACGTAAAAATGTAATTAATTAAGCATGATTAGTAATTAATTATGACTATTTGTAATAAATAAGAAATAATTTCAGTTTTATAGTATTCATATTAGACTTTTATCTACCAAGAAGGGTTGTCTTGTGTACGGTATTATTGTGGTAACGATGTACTAAACTGGGTTGCAAAATAGTCATTATTTTACATGTCCAAGAAAAAAAATGCAAAATATTATTAACATATCTTTCTTTCAAATTTTAAATGCTTATTCGTTAGATTTTAGCTATTATTTATTTCACAAAGGTCAAGAAAATATTGGTTTTTCCGAAAAAAAATCTTGTTCCAAACACCTCACTTGAATAAAAACTGAACTAACTTAAATATCCTGTATAATATCTAATTGTAAAGTACAATTGTCAGCACTCTAACATAATTATCTGTAGAGTTATTCGCTTTAAATATTTTTTTTAAATTTCAACTTAAAAAAATGAGTTTAAAAAAACCACCGTTTTTGGTTATGAGAAACTTACAATTTTAATGATTTTCATATATCTTACCGATAAAAACTCAAAACCTAAATTAAAATTAGTTTAATAAAGCATTTTGTCAAAACTTTTTTTTGTCAAAAGTTAATTTTGACGGCAAACCCACGGTACTAAGTACTCCAACACATGATATTGACTGACTGTACTTGTAGGAAAACAATCAAATATCACTTCTAGAATGAAACCCCGCCTTTCTTTGCTACTGTTTGTACTGCCTAATCGCCACGCTTCACAAAAATGAAGCCATGTTGCTGCACCCTGTATAAGTAGTTATTTAACATTGTTGATCAATTAACTTCTAAACTCCACTGAATTTTGAAAGCTAGCACCGCCGCTACGAACCAGTCCAAGGCCTTCAAAATTTTTAAAAAGTCCAGATCCAGTCCACAGAAAATAAAAGATACTATATGGTGTACTTCATATTCGTGATGGATATTGGGTATATAGTAAGACATAAAACTCGGTGTCGGTTTTTTAAAATTGAAAAACCCCGTAAACTTACCATAACTAAGGTTCAAAGCCACGGTTTTGACCTTAAATATATACACTATGACAAATGGTAAGAACCGTACCGTGAGTCAGTGTGAAGTTTCCAAAAAAATGAATTCTTAAAAAAAAGTTCTAAAAAATTTAATTTTTCAAGTTTTTTGCAAAAAATTTAATAGTATGTAAATAGCTATGGATTTTTGATTTTTTTTCCATTTATTTAATATTCAAACCAAATTTCCAATTATTAAATATATATATACTTCAATTTTTGAATTTTTTTTCTAAAAACTTCAATTTTTTTCTACATAATTTAAGATTTGAAATTTTTTTCCAAAAAACTCTTTTTTTTTTAAATTGCTATGGATTTTTGAAATTTTGTCCAAAAATGTAACATTTAAAATATTTTTTGATTTTTCGCATATTTATAAATCTCCTTACGGCTTTTTCAAAGCCCCTTTTAGATTTTTCTTTTTGCATATAATTATATACAAAGGAACATAATACTTATTAAGTTCCTACGGGCGCAAAAGTTGTGAGATCAATGACATTTTTCATTGGGTTAATAACATCTCTATTGAATAAAAAAGTGCAGTACTTTTAAATCATAGTATTTAAAGCATAATACCTCTATGAAATTGTTCTTTTTCTATTAATAGCACCATGATAATTATAAATTGATACATTCTTTGATACATATTAGGTAAAGTAAAAAGTTTCGGACGTTTTTTGATAGATGCCTTCAGTAAGCTATATCTCACAATTAATAAATTGTTTTAAAATATGCTTAAAGGTTAAACATGCTCTTAACATAAGTGAATTTACAGTTTTGTCCTAGGTGGAGCCTGTTGTGTATTACGGGATTCCAAAATGGAAGTATAAAGAGAGAAAATATTATAAATTCTTAAATATAACTACGACCAATGAGAAAAGGCTGAGCAGGCAGCCAAAAAAAAATTGGCCTGTTTTAGAGTCAATATTATTGAATGCAACTGCAAAGGGGTGGTTCCACCGATTCTGTTCTGGTAATATGGATGTCGAAAATGTCGATAAAACAATGGATATCGTCGAGTTGGATCGGCTTGTCAGTACTTATTCAATTGCCGAAGGATAGCAAATTAGCCCAAAAACCGTTTGAAGCCATATAAATCAGATAATCCTAATTATGTTAATTTTATTGTCAAAGTAAAACAAAAAAGACTCAGAGCTTTTTACATCGCCTATTATCCTAAAACTATACAAACAACAAAATCAAATATATACAGGGGCCTACCTATAAATCTGTCACAAATTTAGCAACCTATAAAGAGAGTAAAATTTCATGACTGCACAGCTGACAAAAAGTAAACTCCTAGGTTCTTGGCCGGCATCAAAAGTATCCACATATTTGAACTAATAAACAATCAATTTTTTGTAAATCCTTCTAAAGTAGATAATGGTTATGAAGAAAATGTAACATGGTAGAAAGTATCCTCATAAATTTTATTTCATTGGCTGTATCTTTAGTTGATATTTGAAAAAATCACTATCATATTATCAATATTCCCTTGTTTTTTGAAGATTATTTAAAACGTACTAAAACCTCTAAATAAATCATTATTAGTGAGATATTGGGGATGCACGGATTAGTTGATAACTAATTGGTGATCCACTGAATGGACCACATTGCCAATTAATAGGTATTTGACCATTGCTGATTTACAACTCCATTAATCATGACTCAAATAACTACATGTGCAAATACAAAACATTAAGTTTCATTAATGTAATTTATATGAAAGGGAGCGAACTAGGCTATAATGACGGCAACAATGAGGGAAGGCAAATTTGGATGAAAGGTACGGCAAACATTCTTCTCCAACGCACCTCAAATTGCATAGTTGAAAGGGTTGAGCTGGAGGAGGGAACCATTGAGGCAGACCAGAAGTCAGCCATATTATTGGTGCAGAATGGAGTACCAACAGTTTTTGCACCCTCCTAGGCACGAACGCTGGCGTTAAGGAGATCGCAGACTGGTTACGTTTTTGGTTCTTTCTCCGACATTTGTATACTTAGAGATATTTATACAAACAAAATTTCCTTATTTTTGTTTCAGCTCTCCTTTAATTGTGGAATTAAAACTATTGGTTTAAAATCGAAATTAAGTCTGTAGATCCAAACTCTTTACATAAAATATTTTTTCAACCATCCCAAGTTTCATCCAAAATAAACTAGTATACATTATATATGTATATTGAAATAATAAATACTACTAAACGTGTAATTAATAAGATAATGTATAGGTAAACATATACTACTTATGTAGATATATATTTATATAATGCTCTAGAGTATATGTATTTCAAATTTAAATGCTTTCATTAAAAAAAACTAAAAGGATGAGTAAATCTGCGTTTTCTTAACAAAATAAAACATTATAAGGAATATATTTATTTTTTCTATAATAAACATTTATTAAAATCATTTATATTCCAAACACATGGAATTAAATATAATGAATATTAGGAAAGGCATACGGGATAAAAATACTTAATATCCTAGCTGTAGTCATTAGAGATGTAAATCGTAAGGATATTCGGTATATAAATTTAAAAAACACTAAAATTAATTCTTTGAAGAGACTAAATATCATCGGAATATCACGTGGGTTTTATATTTTACTCCACCTTTTATCATACACCCTCTGTATACACTTTTTTGGGATGGTACTTCATAAACTTTTGAATTAGTAACACTTTTTAGAATAAATGATCGGGGTTACAAAGAAAATTATATTAGTGTATGTTTTTATTATTTATCAATCTCAACGATGAGTATGAAAAAAGAGGATGGAAGGGAAATGACAAATGTCTTAAGACGGTATATCACATATATTGTGCGTGTACACGTCTGTATATATAAAAGGTGGGATTTTAAAACTGGAAACTGAAAAAAGAATGTATATGTATTACAATTTATTTCCCAAAATTATTTTAGCAATTCAAAAATCTTTTGCTCTTACATGTAAGGATCCACAGTGAAATCAACTATCTCTAGCATCAAACACAGCCTCCCACATGTCCCTGAACCTAGCATTGGTCTTGATGATAAGCTTCTTGTCCATGATGTCCACTGCCGGAAAAAAGACACAAAGAGTCACTAGTGTTATTTGCACTCTTATTGGATATTGTCTTCAAGACGAGGTGTCATGGAGACTTCATATAGTTGTCCAAGGTGTTAAGATCTGGTAAGCAAGGAGGCCACATTTCCTTTTCTTTTTGCTTCAGAAAGTATGGAGTGTGTTCTTTATTCTTAAAACGATCATGAGTCTAGTTTGCAGGTATTCCTAACTCATCAGAGTTCTTGAAAGCACAGCAAAATCATAAACAGTTGATTTGAGCAGCCTAGTGAACTACATAATCTTCTTGGGATTGCACCCGGCACAGATGCACACAATAAAGGCTGCATGGCGTTCGTATTTAAAGACATCCCAACGATATTGTCTTTTTCTCATACAATTTTGTCAGTTCAATCTTTTAAGCACATATTTCTATATATATATAGATTTTAGGGTAGCCAAAATATTGAGGTCTGAACTTGTTCTGGAATTAAAATCCCCACCCTGTATGTATGTGATGTACAAGTTGCGATGCCTGTGCAAGTTTCAATTTCTTTGTTTGAAAATGCATTATTTAATTACAACAATGATCGTTCTAATTACTAACTACGCATTGATACTATCATTTTATTTCTATCAATTAAAATTACATTATATATGGTTATAACGTATTTATGAGTAACATAACTGTGGGCCTTTTAACTTTACAATGTGCCACAGAATACTGATATTTTAGTAATTTGTATTTAAATAGTCAAAAATTACAGAATTAAATCCATGATGCATTAAATATTTAATTATTGCATCGTCTTCATCCTTACATTTATTTTATTTGAAACATGCCCTGTTTGATAACAATTAATTAATTTAGAATTAATTGGTTGATTTTTGGTGTAGCATTGCCATACTTCAAAAATTTGTAAGCCAGTCAAATAAAAGGATAAAGTAAAAGTTAGTAAATCAGGTGATAGGACAAATAAACCTTCCACTCCCAATTGCATATTTTCCCTTGTACCTAAAAAAAAAAACACTTGACGTCTTCATTTAATAAACCTCAAAAAATGATACGGGCAGTAGAGCATAGCTCTACTTCGCTCAATGTTCTACCAAAAATCAATCTAGTATATCCTAAAAGTATTCGATTTGGTGACTGATGCTAAAATGTGACTTAATCCCAAACGGATTTTATAAAAAATTACAAATGGATCATTATTATTCACGAGTCCAATATTATTAAAAAAAAATATCAATAAAATAATTTCATTAAATTACCTCAGGACTAATGTTTATTTTTAGGTTTTTAGTCTTTTATTTTATATAATATTTCCCCCTCCCCCTTTTTCGAATTCGATATTTTATGCTCAAAGGACACAGGATTTAATGCATAAAAACACAGATTATTCCTTCAGTTCTTCCAAATTACCCACTCGCCTAAATACAATTTTTGTTGAAGTAATCATGAAGAACCCCTTTAAATATAATTGTGACATCATTGTGAATAAACCTCTCCAGCAAGTAGTTAAAAAAGCTTCATATTATAATAATGAGTGTTTATATGTTTCATTGAGCATAATTTAAGAGGTTGATCAAATTTATCGTATTTATTTTTATCTTTAATTATTTTTTTTACTCAGATCTTAAAGGAATTAAATAAAAGATTCATGTTGATAAAATAATATTATAACTTGTCTTAGGTAATGGTTTTATAGATTTGGACATTGGGAAGTATTGTGTTAGTCCTTATATATTCGGTCCTCCCCGTCTTAAGACTGCACTTATTGGTCCTTTACTGTTGGGCCTTGAAATATTTTCTAAAAATGTCGATGGTATACAATACATATTAAAATATTGCGTATATTTTGCAATGATATTCATGTTTTCATAATAATGCAGCAATATAAAACGAACTTAATATACTTTTACTGAATTATATAATTTACTTTATTAAATAACGGAATAATTATATAAAGGAAAAAAACACAATGACGTCACGAGGAATTGATTTTCTCTTCTGTAAGGATCTACGAGTGGGACTGGACTGGTCTGCAGTCTCAAATAAGGAACGACAAACACTAGCAATGGGGCCACTTGCTTTAAGTCAATCAACAGCCCCTTCTCCCATCCCCTGGGGACGTTATTGGTAGACATTGACATCTTTTAAAACCCAAATTTGAAAATATTTTACGTAATTCAAGAGTATAAAAAGGTTTTACTATCGGTTTTACAATGTGTAATATGGGTCTAGCTTGGCCCCTATGCACCTAACTATGGCCCAGTTCCATTATGTTTAAGTAAAATTGCAAATTTATTACCGTTAAAAAGCCCATCGTTAATGATACTATCTTAAAGTGTGTATTTAGTAAGTTAATGTCTATTTAGTTACGTCCCTCAAGATTTATTCTTCAGTTAATTTCAAATCTCTTTCAACAATGTTTATCCACAAGAAACAGGGTTTTGTGAGGAATCAATGTTTTTTTTAGTATTTGATTTTAAAAAGTAATTTTTGTTGACCTTATTTGATATTCAATAGCGAAAAACGGATAAAATTTTTGTATGACTTTCATAGTTTTCATATATTACTTTAGATCTAAATTCACTTTTTTATTTTAGACAAATTTTTCACAAATGTTTCTTTATTTTTATTTATTAGGTTTTTATATATCCGTGATGCACATAGAAATCCTTTCATTATATCTTGAAATATCTCATTGACATCTTTAATTGAAAATGTATTGTTGTTTTTTTAAATAAATAAAAATGAGGGGAAATCTTTTTTTTTTTAGTCCTAATACTATTGTAATTAACCTCAATTATTTAAAAGCTTTTTTATTGATGAGTATCACCACATTGTATTTAATTTATGAAATACATAAAATACCTAATTAAGGAATAATTTTAAACCGTAAATATACAAGGTGGAAGTCTCAGTTATTTATCAATTCAATTATGTCACCATTGGCCGTTACTATTACAGTATTCCTCTTACGGAAAAAGGTACATGACTTAAAAGCCTCTGAGCACCATGTTTATTTAAATGAAAAAAAATATACTACTCTTATAAAGTTAATTTTATGATGAAAAGGAAAAGTTACCCATGCAGAAACTTTTTTATAATGCTTCCAAAAAATATGTTTTGTGACTTTTCAATGACCATTATTATATATTAAATTTCACAACAAAGATGGAAAATTCCGGAGAAAAACAATACTTGAACTTCACTGAGCTGAAAGTAAAAATCCCGAGATGATCAGGATTCATACGTACAGCAGGTAATACCCCCAGGACTTAACACACTTAAAGAAGTAATCGAACTCAATCATTAAATTAAACTTAAAGAAAGCAATTGACAATCACAATTCACAATCAAAGCTCTGGACAGGAAGAGGAATGTGAGCCACACCCTGATCAAGAATGTCATCAGGGATGATATCAAATACAAAAGTTAGGCTAGAGGCCCTGCGTTTTTGGGCCAGACCTTAACCCCTGTTATTATTATTTTTGGGGTATCTTGAGTACAATGCTTGCTTTAAACATTACAAGTATGTGAACTCTATATGGCGAGCATGAAAAAAGTTGCAGCTTTCTTGGACACGAATGAGATGGTCTCAACTTTCAAAAAATTCCGTAACAAGATTGAAAAATACATCAAGATAGAGGATGGGCACACTAAATAAAAATTATTATTTGTTCTCGTTCCTACTGTAATAGTTTTTTTTTTTTAACTATATGACAAATTCCAATCCATTTTATAATCCTATTGAAGTTGAGAAAATTCTTTATTTATTCCGCCGATCCTGTACGTCTTTCCACTAAAAACGACACTAATTGGCCAACCTAGATGTAGAATAATTGTAAATTACCAAGACTGTGGTGGTCAGGGCCCCTATTACGCGATCCCTCCTTACAGATTTAGTCCAAATCCATTTCAATCCATGCCTGTTAAATAGCTACCTTCATTGACTCCACACTTTAATGACGTTCACTATGTATGTATATGTCCTTATTTCAACATGCACCAGAAGTAAAAATCCAAAAGATTCACATCTGAACTATACATGGTATGGTCATTTGTACTTCTGACAGACATTGATAGGGTTAGCTATGAATGGCGACTAGTGGATTTTAACCGTGTGTGTAAGACCTGCACTCTGCTAGAAAAGCCCTAAATTACTTTATAAACAGTTTTTCTGCCTATAATAATTATCGTTGAAAACTCAGTTAGAGTGTGACCCGCACAAATTAGAGTTGTACCTTTGATTCTTGTCTCCCACAACTCTGATCACATTCTTTTCTTTACATTGATTTACATTTAACATTGATTAAATGTTTCTTGACTGCTGATTTTTATGTAAATACAATGTAGAATTTTGTTATTGTTTATTAAATCAGTCACATAGAACATCAGAGTTTTTAGTTTACACCCAGTGTATATGACTACTAATTGAGCTCTTATCCATGCCTTTCATGATGGCGGGATGTATATAAAAAAGTGTGTAATCAATCTGTTCCTTCCTTCATGAATTCATTAATTGCATACAGTCTTGTCAAAATGATGCTTTTTTGAATAAATTAACCTTGTTTTTCTTCAGAGTTTTTTGCATAAATCGATGCAAGTTTAGTAATACAATTGATTTGTTACCTTCCCTTGAATAGGTTTTTTTTATTTATACAAGACGTAAACATGTCTAGTAGGGAAGACAGAGAACAATGTGCAAATATGTTCATTTGGTGGAATAAAACAATGGCTGACATAGAAAAAAAGTCATTTTTTAATACAAGCTTTGTGCTCTCTGACGTCAAGTTTCCACTCCCATTATTTTGATATCGATGACGCAGAGCTATAATCCAATTTGAGTTCTCATGGGACATTTGTAAATACTCTCTTTCTCGAAATCAATAAACCTAAAACCACGAAATTTGCATCACAATTGTATTCTATAAAGAAGAAGAATATGTAAGAAAAAAATAACTTTTGCTATCTTTTTTTTTTATGTACTAGGTCGATGTTTGGTGGAAGGGCAAAGTAGAGTTATCCCTTATTGCCCTATGGACTTGACTGTATCGTTTTTCGTGGATTTTGTGGAGTCAGATTTAATAGTTGTATTTTTCCTCTTTGTCCGATACTTCACCAAGAATTGACCTAAAGAATCAACGACTAACGATACCAACAATTACAAAGGCCAATAGGATAATGAGGCATATTTCTACTTGGCCCTGGGCTCCACCAAAAATCGACTTATCAAATAAAAACCGACCTTGAGGAGTATGGTAATTTTTTTAAACCTGTTTTTTTTTGCAAAATGAACAAAGGTTTCACTGAATTCAGTCGAATTGAATCAACATAAATAAAAGCTAGTCACATCTATCTAACATCTGCTAACTGTTACTCACTAACGTTACAGCCATTTTGTACTCACAGTCAAACAATAACTGACATATAAAGGCTTGTTGTACTAAAATTTGACGCGTCAAACTTCTGAAGTACAATATGGGTCTACCTAAACTGTCAATGATAAACAGTTAATAAGTATGAATCTAATTTTCGAAACTAATTGAAACTTGTTGATTATCTTAAAAGTACTTTCAGCTTCTATGTATGTTAGTTCTAACTTCATTGTCTTACGCAGAGCTACACAGTGTACATTTAATTACGAGATACGAAAAAAAAAAATCAGTTTCATTATGTTGACTCATAAAAAGTAAGTTAGAATAATGACTTCAACGACAAATAAAAGAATAAATAAGCAGTTCACATGGACTAGTTTTCTAGAAAAAAATTCTAGTGGCAATTACTCTCATTTTGAAATTTATCTCCTGTGGAATTGTTTCAGTTGTTTTTTAGTACAGATATTCTCCAAGATATGAAAATTAAAACGAGTAAATACTTAATCAAGAGAGGTTGGCGGACGTATCTGAATTAAACATTTTCATTGCTATATGCTGTTATAATCCTCTTCCAAGAACTCAAATGTTCTAGTCTAAGTCTATGGATGTTTTTAATCAGGCTGCTTCTAATGCGATGAGGCGAGATAGATTTAACATAATCAAAAAATACATATATTTCAATACAAGTGATCTGGATATTTCTGATCAATATACAAAACGTTGACCTCTTATCGATCACCTACAAAAAAATGTATGCTACATTTTGTACCAACGAGAACTATTTCCCAGGATGAAGCAATGGTGGAAGAAAGCTTTACAACATCATTTTATTTTTGATAATCTTTTTACTACCTATTCCTTGTTGAAAGAACTTCAGGAAAGAGGGTACAGTTATGTTACGCTCAAATCGTCTTGAAAAAACTTGCCCCCTAAATTCCCGCTGACCATGAATAAAACGGATAGAGGATCTTTGGGTGCTATCACAAGAATCTGTGACAAGTCGAAGTTCCATGTTTCTTCATGGAAAGATAATACTTCCATTACGATCACATCGACCTTATTTTGCAAAGATCCGATCGAAAAAACAAAGTTTAGGTCAAAACAAAACAAAAAACATATTTATGTAAATGTAACCCAAGTTTGTATTCTACAATTTCAGAAATATTCAAAAATGAAAAAAAATGTTGATAACTATTTCAATGCATAACTAGTAATCAGGATCAACTTTAGTAGCACAACTTCCCAATGTGTGGTCGTGTTCTTTACCTTCGTATTAGTATATTATTACCACACGTATGTGATCTGCTTCTTTCAGTTTAGAGTTTGGGGATCTGTGACATCACAAGTGTGTCTAAATGTGTAGTGTACTCAAATCTCATTCTACATCAGTGAGCATGAGGTATGTTGAATCAATCATTTTTTTTAAGGATCATCTTGAGCTCATAATAATTACATTTTTTTATCTTACATTGAATTGAAAACCTAGTCTTGAAACATATCAGATTAAATTCAATCCGATAACAAACCATTTGGAATGTTTAATGTACATACTTGTTACATACTAAGTCTTTTAGTCCAAGTAAAGAACAAAATATATCCTCATGGATTTACATACATAGCTGAAGCCTTGTTAGATCCTTGTCAAAGACTACAGAGTGCACTAAGTATTTTTTCCCACAGATTTTTATTTGATTCGAGTATTCTCGGAAGAGTAAACGAGGAACGAAATACAATCAACGAACACTTTCATTTCATCCTTAAATTAATATTTCTTTGGACATATACAAAAAATGAGTTCAGAGCAAGTAGAAAGGCAGAGGATGTTTTGTGGACTACGAAATTTTCTAATACAAGAAGATATTTTCTGTCGACTAGGTCATAAAATGCTAAAATGACAAATGCAATACAATATTATATAAATAAATCTTTAGAAAAAGGTATCTAGCTGTTCGAGTTATGTGTCTGAGTGAATATATCCTATGTTAATTTCGTTAGTTATTAATAGACAAAATGTTTTTTTTTTTTAAATATCTCGCCTGATTTAATAAAATATTTTCTTTCTTTGATGAAATAAAGGCAGTAATAAAAGTATTGAAGACACGTTGAAATGAAATATAAGGGCATGTGACTAAACAAGACGAAATTATACTTTCTGATGACAATAAGATAGACCCATATTTCTTCAAGCATGATAAAAAATTTGATGTTGCTAACAATAATATTTTCAGGAAAACTTTATTGCTTAGATTGAAGCCGAATTACCCTGCGGGAAATTATGGATCGAATTGAGATGGGCTCCAAAAGTTTTCTAGGGAAAAAAATTGCCTCTTTCTAGATCAAGGCATTCTTGCAATATCCTCTAGACTGCAGTGTTTGAAGCATTTTGGAGGCCAACATATTCAATACCAGAATCATGGAGCACTGAAACCAGATGTCTACGGAATATAACAGAAGACTTATGCCAAGTTTCATTCTTGTATTAAGACAAACAATTGATTTATTCGCATTCTTCCTTGAGTTTCAATCATTAATTGATTGATCGACTCTTTCTATTTCTCCTTTAAACATTTTTTTATCTTTCTAAATCTTTATTTCATGGAAGGTTGATATAATTTGAGTTACAACAGTTTTAATAAAAGTTCGAGTCTACTATTCAAGCATCTTGATAACTAAATGAATCAATTATTGATTAATGATGGCAATTTATGACAAATAATTCAACTTTAAAAAAAAATTAAAGTAACATAAATCTATCATGTAAGGGTGTTAAAAATATTAATTCAATGATAAATGATAGAGAAATCCGATTTATATATTGAACTCTGTTTTTAAAATGATAACATTTTGCAGAAATTTGGTACTCCACACTGTATATTGTACATACAAAGATCCATATATGATCAAAAATAAATACTTAGACGTCCATAAATCCCTTGTAAAATGAAGTAGATATCTTATATCAAATAAACTTTAGGAAGTGGAAAAAATAATCTGCAAACATTTCATTTTGTACAGATGTATCATTGCCAAAAAAACAGGTAATAACTCAATCCACATGCATGAAACAGTGATTATTCAAGAGATAAAATGATGAGAAGGTTATATCCTATTTTATCTATATATATATGTTGTGACTTAACAACAAAATAATCTTGAAAAAAGTTAAGAAAAAAAGAAGTTGACAATTTATGTGTTTACATCATATACAGGGTGGGGAATTTAAATCCTGAATGTTTAAAGATAATGTATATTACAACTTATTCCCCAAAATTGATCCAATGATTCACTAATCATTTTCTTTTACATAGGGAAGTCAATCAACCAAAGCAACCATCTCCAGCTTCAACCTGGCAACGGCCTTGATTAGGAACTTCTTGTACATGTTGACCACTGCCTGGAAAAAAACCACTAGGAGTCAACAGTGTTATGTGATCGTATATTGTATACTCACACCAAGACGCCACACACATAGTAGTAAAAAAGGTTTAGATCTGGCAAGCTACGAGGCCACATTTCCTTTGTCCTCTTGCTTCAGAAAGTTTGGAGTGCGTTTTTTGCTGTCAGAATGATCATTTTTCAGGTGTTCTCGATCAATCAGATTCCTTGAAAGCCTTCAAAACATCATAAACAGTTGATTTGGTTCACTTCCTAAACTCAGTAATTTCCTTGCGTGAGAGACATACAAAAATGGTATGTACTTGAAGAATATCTCAAGGATTTTGTATTTTTTCTTATACAATTTTTCAGTTAAATCGGATGAGCACACTTTTGACTCATGGTTGCTAAGATATTGAGATCTAAAACTATTCAGGATTTAAAATCCCGAAACTGTATAGAAACAGTTAACACAATACATCATAATCAAGTTTCTATCATTTATTGGCTTTGTATAAAATTTACTGGGAGTAGTTCGGAAATATCCAACGAAATTAACTCAAGTTAAGAGCTTTCATCAGTTTTAATTTTGGCTATTTTCAAGTAAAGACTTTCATTTTACGAATAATTTTAGTTCAGATACACTTCATGTTTAGAATAATTATAAATAGTCTCTGAACATCCAAAGAGAAAGAAAATGTACTATTTTAAAGTACGACTCTTAAGCCAGGCTTCGCTTTTTCTTTATAAGATTATACAATCTCAACGCAAATGCAATTGTGGTGGTATTGCGGTACAATAAGCCCCATAGTTTATCTATATAAATAATGAAAAAATTTCGTATCTGTATAAATGTCAGTATGAAAAATAGTCAGCAAGTGAACTGTATCATCAATATGTATTGATCTAAGAAATAAGAATGGTAAATATTGCAGGGGTGTGCATATAACATAGAACATGTGTACAGGCTCCACACTATATAGTGATCCCTAGTTTATATGCAAGCGTGTGCAATAGCATGTAGCACTGTCTCTACTCATTTATGTTATTGCTCTCTTATGTATATCATAATTCGTACCATTTTGAGTATAGCCTTGCAAGCATTTTGTATTTAGTATACAGAGTATCACTTGTTTCTTAGTTTTTGTTAGTGAGCCCTCTAAAGAAGGAAAGTATTAATCATATATTTGTTTTCTCATACTCTTAGTATTATTACAAACTAATCAACATTTTAAGTTAAAAAAGAATTTTTAAAATAAAATAAAAAATCACCTAAGATATTAGTATATTACTGCCATACGTTAACTTTTTCTGACTTTTTATGTACACACGATGGGTTTCTCCTATTTTTCCCTTTCTTTCTTCCCCCCTCCTTACCACACACACCCACCCAGCGTGTGCGTACGTGCATATGTAGTGGTTTTATTTGGAGGGATAAGTAGAAAAAGAAAAAAAAAATGGAACACACACTTCAGCGGCTATAACATACATATTATAGAAGAACTAACTACTAACTATGATGCTAAAAAAAAACACAAAACTGAATAGATAAACATGAAGAAAAAAAGAAGCAAAAAACCACGTCCACAACATTGTTGTCGCATTAATCTTTATTTGCGGTAATTTAAGTTCGTCGAGAGCCACCTTCTTTGTGAAGGGCAGACACCTATGAAGCGCGCCGCTGAGGCAAGAGTCTGGAAGTTTATTATTATTCTTTGCAAAAATTTGCCTTTTGGCCAATTAGTCTAGGCAATGCCAGATATTACAACTAGTAATCTATAATCCCATAAACGCACAATCAGTTAAGAGTAATTAAATGGTGTGAAAGATGAATTTAGATTTAATTTTCTATTTTTGAACATTTTTCAACTTCAAGGTCTTCAAAAATGATATTAGGAAAAGCTTAATAGCCTTTCAAACAAAAATTTTATATTGATTTTTTGTTAAATTAAAAGTAATTTACTACAAATCCAAAGCACTTGTTGGTAGAAACTGGGGATATTATTTGTTAAATTATGCGTAATGTTTTATTTTCAACATGTCAAATTTATTAAAACGGTTACAATTTATACAAAATTGTAACTTGTTCACGATATATAGGATATATATTTTATAAGATTTATTCTAAAAACAAACACTGAAAAGCAGATACAATCATTAAAAATATATCTTGTTCAATGTAGCCTCTATTGGTCTCAATAACGGCCTCAATTCGTATCTTGAACAGTGTACATGCACTAGAAACTAGAGTAATATCTCAATTCTTGGAACAAGGCCTTGTTAGTGGTGTGAGGAACATTGTTAACCTTGGACCCCAGACCAAAAAAATCAATTTTAATCCAATTTGATTCATAGTTCTTCTGAATTTGATGGCACATTAAGCACATTAATAAAGTAGTGCTTTCTATATAAGATATCCATAAAAATTCAATTAACTATTATTGAATCAATAATCTTCAATATTTTATATATCAAGGTACATATATATTATAAATTCCTAGTTTACTCAGCCTTTCGACAAAATCCTTATTGATGATATATTAGTAAGAACCAGTGTTGGATGCAAGTTAAAGTTATCGAATTTGGTCACGTTTGAGTAATTAAATATTGAACCAATTTAAAAAATATTTTTTTATCGTCTCAATAACATTTAAGTTTTTTACTGATTAAGTCGGATTGACTAATATAATAAGGCAGTCAATAATTATTCATGAAATAATTTAGTAGTTTTCAAAAATATGTTTTTTTTATTAGAGAAATTATTTGAAAAAGTTGGGTCCATATAATCGCAAAAAATCATAGATTGAATGATTTGAAGTTGCTATATATTGTATAGTTATTAAGATCTCAACCGTATGATCACTACTAATTACGTATCTTATGTCGATATAATTTCCTCATTGCAGTAGAAAATACCCTCTTGCTCGGCAACGACGTTGCTGGAATAGATAAGTATTTCATGGATAGCTTAAACAAGTTTAAAAACCCTTTTTTATTTTTACTATTCCGCCACTTCAAAGATGTGGCAATCGTTGAATGCATGGTAGTTCTAGAAAGTGATGCAACTCCATTCTTGTATTGTTTGTAAAAATAAACTAATCTGACATCCGTACTTCTTTGAACGTATAAAAGGATAAAATTATAAATTCATTTTAGATAAATAAATATTTAAACTCAACTGTAAAAATCTTTACTATGACACTTCGCCCCATCTTGTTTTATTGTTAAGCTGCAAAGATATATTTGATTTCGCAAAGAGCAAGGAACATGCAACAGCATCGTGGATCGCTTTCTATCAGGAAAATCACCACAAGAGCTGGACATAAATGACTGTGAAATGGAGCACCAGCTTACTACATGTGAGCCTTTGTTCACCAGATCTGAATAAAAGTTGCAAGGGGAGATGTTTGTGAAGCTATACAGAGGACATAAATCGAGAGTACCTCGGGTTTATCAGTACTGGGTTATTAGCATATCCTCTTCCGTAGTGTGAGAAATATGGAGTATAAAAATTGCAAAACCAAGGCATGATTGCAAGCAATTTTAAACATATAAAAAATTTTTGTTCTTAATATGCTCTGTTTATGAATGTGTTGTTTAAATAAACAGGACATTTGCATTGATATTTTTATGCACTTTTAGGGCCAATACCCCTCCACTAATACTTTTACAGCTAGGTTGCCAAATAAAGTTATGCTTCCGACCCCTTCCCCAATTCAATCAAATTTAGCTCATTCATAACTTCTTTTTTTCCAAAAAAGATTAGATTGTAGTGTTCAAAAAATCAATACCCGCTGGTTAAAATCAATAACACCTTAGGCACTCTAAGAGAATAGATTGGAAGTTCTTGACTATGAAGAACTTGTCCATGGCGTACTAACGCTGTCATGAATATATCTCGGAGCGAATCCAAATTAAGATAAGGTGCGGCAGATATTTTTCTCCATGACACCCAAACTGGAAAGTCTCTAGAGTGTTGAGTTCAGGGCTGTAGTTGGCAAGAAGTCAGCTGTTCTAGAAGTTTTTGTTATTTGAGGTGTATGGGACTCTAATTTATTCCTTCATGCTGTAAGCACTCCGGATGGATGATGCCAACAGTTTCTGAAGACTTCTTGGAACGCAGCACGAGTAGGTGGAGATTACAGACTCATATCCCTTTTTATTGTTGCTCTGAAATTAATTTTTGTTCCAAATTTCCATTTATTACTGAAGGATCTTAATCAAAAATGTCAGCTATTAAATCCTAATTAAATGATACTGCAAGTTTTGGATCCCCAACCTCTATTAACATATTAGAATGTATTAAAAATCGACTTTATTTATTATTTTATCAATCTATACATAATAAGCTATTATCGAATGTTTATCAGTATTGAAAAATATATTTTAAACAATCATATACATGCTTTAAATAAACGTTTAAAAGGTGTTTTTTCTTTGTAGTTAGAGACAATTCAAGTTATGAATATGGGACATTTAAACACAGTTTTCATCAAAATGAAACATTTGTGAATTGATGAAAATACTTCCTGTTAAGGACTTTTTTATATTAACCACAAATGTTTACATTAGTACATACTTTTTCCACTAAAAGTATAAAACAATATGTTGTTATTGGCGATTTATCTCCACTTACATATGCGTCTACAGGATTTTTGTTTCAAAAGGGGGAAGAGATTATAATTTTGGAGAGTTGCATCATCGGCATTCCAATTTTTTTATTTCGTACTGGCGCCTACTTTGAGTCGTTTTTTTTCGTTTGTACAAATATCGATATCAACAATTCTAATTAGGGCTGGTACGGTAAGGGGATGTACCCAAAAAGGTTTGGTACGTTTTTATCTTCGATGTGGTACGTATATTTTTAATCATCACATATTAAATAGCAAGATGTTAAATAGTAAATAGTAAAATGCTATACGTGACATACATATATAAACAAAAGGGATTAATTGTGTTTCTTATTAATTCTTAGAAAATGGAACATATATTTTGCGTCTGAAATATCTATTATCCCTCAAATATTTATATGATACCCACAAATCTGAGTCAAAGAAATAAAATTATCCAAAAGAAATAGAAAAAGTTATAAGGACTTACCAAAGTTCACAAAGACCGAGTGGTATGATAGATAGATAAATTTCCATATTTTTACATGTTAGAGTCACGATAAATTGCAAATAAAGGTACATTTGTTTTGGGAAAAATAATTTTTTTTTGACAGTAAGTGATATTTTGACTTCTAATCGGTGTTGTTTATTATCAGGAAATGTAGACAAGCTAATTTTTTCCCCAAAAAAATTATAAATTCATGAATAATAGTATTATATAACCTTATGTATATTTTATTTCAACCTTTTTTTTCGAGAAGTTTATTTAGGAATAAATTATTTAGGCATAAAATATCGAAAAAACTTGAACAACTACATTTTAATATTACACGATACTAAACTACGTACCATGAAGCATGTACCGTGACTCGTACCGAACTGTAGATTTAGCGTATCATCCCAGAAATAGTCAAGGCCTTAAAAGAACAAATATATTTTATCTTGATATATTGGACACCTGCTATCCTCAAGTAACATCAGTTGTACAACTCTGTTGTTTAAAAGGTAAAATAAGCTTGAAACCAGGGTAAAAGAACTTGAGTGGATCACGGGGATCCGTCCAATGTCTTCAAAGTAGAAGCAATTCTTAAGAAAATCGAAGAAATAATTTACTCTGCTAGATGCCATCTGAAAACATATAGAAAAAGTTAAACGATGTTAAGTTTTAATAACTTTAATTGATATTTTGTTTCTTTAAATTGGTATTTGTTTATTTGAAATACATTTTTTTTTATATTTAAAAAAAAATATATCGGATAATTATAATAACAGATTGACTCAATTAGGTACAAAGTGAATATTAAAAGATTAAGTTTAAAAAAATATGGAAATAATTTTTTTTTTTAAAACGTTTCAGGACAAAAGGCAATAATTCTTACTATAATAAATGTGGCCTGCAATCAAAACAAGCAAGCTATTCAAATTTTTCTCAAAATTCTATCTGGATTGCATGTTTAGTATCATTTGAAATCTTATCATTGATATGTATTAACAAATTATAATGATTAACCTTTGAAAGTACTGCAAAAGAGCATCTCCACAAAAAAATGAGCACCTGATAAATTATATCTCTTTAGCGTATGTACAAGTCGACAAAATGACGTTTGAACTTTTTCGACAAATTTTCATTTGTGCACTCTAAGCAGTTGGGAGTCTGCAGGACCGTCTACGCCTTTAGCAAGTCCTAAACGTTTCAGAGATACGTTACAATATTATGTTAGTGATGATAGCCAAATTTGAATCTCCAATTTTGTCAAAGATATAGTCACCCAAATATTGAAAGTTAAATATCTCAGTTCCAGCTTTGCTCCAGATAACATGTTTTTGTACTGGGTAAACGAATTGTTGGAAATCGTTCACAGCTTAAAAAGAGTGTATTATAAATTTTATTGTGTATGTAGGATATCGCCAAGATCATTACTGTTGCGCCAGTCCTTATCTATTTGGTCCAGTCCAGTTCTAGAACCGGTCATATTTGTCCTTGGGAGCAGTTTTTAAGACCGTCGGTCCTTCAGATTGGCAGTACAATAACTGATTCAAAAAGAAATAAATAAAGTTAACTTACGTCATCAAGGACCGAACTTTATAAGTTTTAGGAGGGATATGCAAGACTGAACTGGCCAGAACTGTAGTCTTCAGTCTTAAATAAGGACTGAAACAACACAACATATCAATGTCCATTTTTTTCCGGTAGAGTCATTAACGACGAATTAATTCGTTATTATGAATAGAGTTGTTAAATAATCTTGTAACATCGATATTTCATATTAAATATATAAAGGTTTATGTAATTATATGTATGTATATGCACTGACTTAAAGCAGTTTTTAATGGCTTAAATTATGACGATAAAATGTATACTGCAATGTATATATATTCCATAATAGTAAAAAAATATATATATTGAAACAAACATAAGAACAAGAAAATATTATATTTTGTAACTTGATTCAAAATGCTTATGTTTCAATAATCATAATGTAGTTTTTTGATAGTAGAATCATTGTTCAAAATATACAAAATAACATAACTATTACAACAACAACAAAAAAGCAGAGAAAATAAGCTTCACTCCATGCCTATACAAGTATTTTGTTCTTTTAAAGCATAATGCAGATTGTCCAAAAAATTGAGTAGAAAAGGTTTGGAATTGTATTAAATATGACGGGGGCTGTAAATCATTAACATTTTAAATACGTAAAAAGAAATAAGAACCGAAAACCAGTTACAATTTGAGGGATGTTTAGAAGGAGAGCAGTTAAGCTGGCATAATGTTTCATGACAGCTGCAAGAAGTTAGAAGATGTAGGAAATAAATAATAATGATAACATTGCTTCAACTACAAAGTTAGTTGTTGAATGTCAAGCCTCTAAAAATTAAAAAGTAGCCCATCAACAAAGGAATAAAATATTTTTTTTAATTTCCTTTTGATTACCTTCGTATTCATTGACGAATAATTTCTATAATAAGGATTATTTTGATTAATCTTTTGAATGCGCCGCTGCATAAAGAATCCAAAATTCATTTTTTTAATAAAATAATTATAAACTGATAGGTCTAATTTAAAAAGGTCATATCTGGACCAAATTAAGTATCATAAATTAAACAAAGGTTTTAAACTATAGTTAACTCTCTTGACTATCACAATGCATCTCAAAAACTTGAATGCAAAACGCAGAATGAAAAAAAATATGAGTTTTTATAGGTAAAAGTCCACAAAAATGCAAGTTGATTGTCAAATCTTTGCTCACAGATCCAAATCCTTGATATTTTCAAATAACCCACAGAGATACGAAAAATAATCTAAAGAATATCCAGTAAAAAAAATAATTATAGTACAGGTCAAGTCAAAATTCTAATATTTTGAGACCATGTCGAGTAACGTTTCTTAGCGTTCGAGTCCAACCCATGTTTCGGGTCTTTTATTGTGTTGCAGTGTATATATTTTCATACTTAGTATATAAAAAAACCCTAATTCTTTCTACAGACTCCTCCTATGCAATGAAAATATGTCTATAAAATATTGGACTGTACATTAAGGCAATAATCATTTCAACTTTCTTGAAAAGGTAAATGGGTTAAATTAAACATAGTTTTTAATTATATAAAAAAAATGAGAAAGTTTGAAATGTTTAAGAAAATAATTAATGATAGCTCAACGGCCCCTAAAGTTTTTTAGGAAAAAGCCTCGGACTTGCTTCAATACTGTCCATATCTAAAGCCTTTTCTACAGGATTGTTTTTATGTTGGATATAAATATAATATAGTATGCAAAGTTGAGCCACGTCATATCAACGTTTTTCACCCTCGATGAGGCCTCTAAGCTAGACGAAGAATACGTAAAATACGTTAACAGGTTGTTTATTCGCTTTTTGTTAGTCAATATAGTTATGTAGTTCCATTCTAGGAGTTACAATATATATACATAATATAAATTTATTCTGTCAATACAAGTATATATCTATGTAAAGGAACAAATACGATATTTCAAAAGAAAAGAAGAGATGAAAGTGAATAGGAAGAGGCCCCTAGCAGCACTGCAAAGAGTATTACGTCAATAAGTTTTATACATGTATGAGTGTGTTTTTGAGAGAAACTAAGCGTATACTATATAAAGGCAGACATTGCACGGAGGAACTCACTTGTTCTTTTTTTCATATCATATCATACGAGCAGTTTATGATTTTTTTCATATATCTGGTACGTCAACATATAAACAATATGAACAAAAATAAAAAAAGGATAAAATCTCAATTGATTTTGTTACTTCATATATACCCCATTACGTTATATTTAAGTTTACATTTTGAAAAATGATCACAGCTCGAGTTTTGATGGATTTTTTTTTCTCAAAAGTGGGATTCTGTTTTATTCTAATAATCATTAGAAATTTTTTTTTAATTTATAAACATTGGCTGGTTGTTCAGCGATGACAAAATGGAAGCCAAAATAATTATTGTACATGAAAGTATATTGCACGCCAATAGACTCCTACTGAGGTTGCCAATGACCTCAAAATCAGCTGGAAGGCTGTTTATGGCATTAAAAGCGATTTGAAACCCAAGAAACTGTGTTCAGAAAGTATGGGCTAGGTCAGAAACGAACAACAAGAACAAATGTTATACTTGTCGAAAACAGCCTTGCAAGGAATACAGTGAGAAGGATTCGTGGTATGAGCAAAAAGATGAATGTAAGCGAGGTTACGCTCCGAAGGATTATTAAAGATGACATTGGAGTAAAATTAAGACCGCCACAAAGGAGAATAGGTTTTCTAGAGCGAAGCTTCTTGGATTTTTCCATCTAAGCAAGGATCAAGGGAGCTGCCTGCAACAAGCCTCACGGGTCTGTGAAATCTTTGGAGTCTGCCATCAATGATACAATAACTGACTTATCATAAAACTACATCAGCATGGATTGTATGGGCCTTCAAGCAGAGGATGGAGGCCATTATTGAGGCTAAGGGAGGCTATTTAAACAAATGTATATTTGTGTTATAATTCACTGGAAATATACTTAAATTTGTTATCTCTGTCTACAAAAACGAGTTTTTAATAAGTTTCGAAAAACAATCATCAGTATAAACTTAAAAATGACAAATGGGGTACATCCCAATAGCTGTTAAACACATTTTTGTGAATTATTTGCCTTGTATTCACATTTGTTGGATGACTTAAGATACCTAATAATGTCAGTAGCTATAGTTTAGAAACATTATTTTATTAAAGAACATATACCGGGTGCATTATTGAAAACAAGACATTTTGTTTCTGGAATTTTAACAAGAAAACTTGGTACAGATATTTGTACAGGTGCTGGGATTTCAAATCTTCAATGTCACATTCATCGACTATAATAATCGTATTGACTTGTTGCTGAAATTTTTTTAGTGACCATTCATACAGTTTGTCAGCTGATTGGAGGAATTATAAATTCCTCCCATGTATTTTTCTCATTCCTCTCTTTTATAAGTGTCCGGATTTCAACTACAGACCCAATATTGCCCCTGATATAGCCCCATTCAAATACATAGAATCTATCATTTTTTTGCTCTTTTATTGTGACGAACAATTTTGGTGTATATAAGAATAATTTTTGACAGATATTAACGATCATTATTTTTCGAAGAATATCATTGCAATCCAGGCTCAATTTCGATAAAAATCATCCTAGTTTCTTTTTGTGTTTACGCCTTACATATATATTTTATAAAAAATCTTATTTATATGTAGATACTAATTGTTAATATAAAAATGCATATCACGTTTAATTGTCGCATCATTATGCTTAGATTCGATCTATTCATGTACTTATTATTTCACATTCAATTAAACAAAATTATTCAATGAACTACAACACATTTCTTGTTGCCATAGTTAGATTATTATTAATTATTACTTCTGCACTATGATTTCCCAAGTACTTACAAATTAAGGATTTCATCTTGCGATTAACACGCATTGTTGTTAATTAATAATCCCCTTCAGACTCCTCTATTTCCTTTCCTTTTTGACTCTCCAGACGAAGGAATTGTTCAGGCTTAGGAAGCTTTTTGTCAAACAACGTAGTATTCACAAGAGATTTCAATGTAATTTTTACTTCATATTTAAATAAATATGGATGAAAGAAAATTATAAACATTTAGATTCGTTTGATAGGTCTTGTCTGGAGTTCAAATTTATAGATAAGTACAGATTATCTTGGAACCATGAGTCTAGTAAAAAGAAATCCATGATAAATCTATTATTTTTCATAAAAAATCCCATTAATGTTTATCTCCTTGGCAATCAAAACAAATGCACTCATTTTAATTATAAAATAATTTGTCATAAAGGCAAGTTTTGTAGTTAATTGTTTTTATCTCCATAAAAATAAGTAAATAATTGAGCCTATATTAGAAAAAAAAAATGAATTCAAACTATATCCCATAAAGAAAAAGTCATCTGAAGAAAAACGAAGATTTTTCACTTCGGAGCTGTACACGGACTTTGTATTCATTTTTCTACAGATATGAAAAACTAACACCTTGTAATCATTTTAATCTTATATTAAAGTAGAATTGACCTTTTCGTGGGGTTTTTTTATACATTTTTTACATGGAAAAGAATGACAAAAAGCGGGGAAAACCATTTTAGGAATTCATTCATAGGATCAATCCAATACGTTTTAGATTAATTTGGTTCATAATCAGTTCAAATGATTTATTTATTTATTAAAAAAAAAACACCAAAGGTTTCCAAATGGAAGGGAGCTAAGGGCTAAAAAATATATTTATCAACTTATTGAGTTGTCTCTCACTCCTAGAAATATATAACCCTTCTCTCCAAGATCTGAAAACATGTCTACACTGTTGGCTTTTAGTCTTGGTCCATAATTAGATTAATGAAAATGATTTAAATCCTCAAGAGTGTGAATAAAAAGGAAATATATAAGTGAGTAACTTTGATAGACAAACAATCTGTTGGGAGAGATCACTAAAAGAGATATTGAGCTCCTTACTCCATACCAATTTTAAATTTTCAAAATTGGGAGAAATCTATCGAAATAAAGAAAATCTTCTCTTTCTGTGTTTTTTTTTTATGCCCAATAATTTTTAACAACAAGGCTGTGTAGCTATATAATTAAAAGAGAAAAGAAGGGGACACACCTCTCTAAAATATCAATAAAAATTAGGCTTTGAGCTGTGTAGCTCAAGCAAAGTCAGGGAGAGCTCAAGAGACTAAAGTACTCTCTGGTTTATTATGTTATATTTAAAAAAATATATATATGGTTATGTGTATATAAAAAAATAATGAATGTGAATTTGATCAGGTTTACTAACGAGCGTGTCTAGTTAAAGGGAGCACTCTAGAGACTAAAATAATCTTTGGCTTAACTTGTTATATTAAAAAAGGAAAGAAAGTTTTGTTGTTGTTCAACAAAGTACTTCAAAGTATACAACCCCTTCCCCCCTATCCAAAAGGAAAAACATTATAATCACAGCCCTGATTATCACCTTCCCAACAAGGTCTAATAACCTAGCTACCCCATTGAGTTTTAGTCTTGTAATTCGTGCATAACCAGTTAAAAATAGGATTTAATTATTATAAAAGACTTGTTTAGGGGCGTTCACGGTAAAGGAGGGCTAAATACCTTCTTTTTTTTTGCCCTTAAAATTTATTAAGCTAGCCTTTCCTCCCCAAAATCATATAAATAAACTGGACCTCACCGCTTCCCTTTTCATTTAAAAAAAAATATCAAGTTAAATTCTAATGAACTTGAATTTAAAATCCATATATATATTTTTTTTTTTAGGATGGGCATTTTTGTTTCTGTAGGAAGTAAAAACACAATCACTTATGTATTGTACACATAACGTGAACGCATTTTTATATGCAGTTCGATATAAATTTTTTACACCGGAAATACTTGAGTTGTTTTAACTCAAGTATGATTATATCTTTTTCTTTTCTTTATATTTCCATTGCTTTATTCTTTTTAAATTGTAATAAGAGACTTTTGTTTTATTTTGTTATTTTTTTTCATAGCTAATTTCTATTTATTTAAATCTAACATTTTGTTGCTAAGAAGTTATTGAGTTTGATTTATGTTTGTAGACTCTATATATTTGTAATGGGAAAACCGAAAATCAACTCCTTTTACTTACTCGGTTAAGGACGGATACTTTGGTTTTTTCTTGGGGGGAGGGGCATGAAGTTGGACAAAACTTTGAAAGAATATTAATTAAATTACCAGTTTTTAGACGATTTAAAAAACAAAATGACAATAATGAGCACTGTTAATTTCAATTTTTGTAGATAAAGCGTAAATACTAGAGTTGGATTCGAGTATTTTTCGAATTTGAAAAATACTCGACATAAGTATGGACAATTTTTTTTTGTAAATTACACAAACTCGTTCAAAATATTATTATTTGAAAAACTCAACATAGTTCGAACTTGAACCACAGAAACTTGAAATTTTTATGTGAGTCTCGAGTAATCAAGGATAGAGTTATTTATTTTCGATATAAAGGAATATCTAATTATTCCTGCAAATATTAGTTTGTGAAAAAATTATCTTAGTACTTCCCGCCACTTTTTTTAACTATTAATACCTTGTTCATCATTGGTTACATCAAGTCATACGATACTGTGTTGTTTTGATGTAAGCGTATACTACAAACGTTTGTTTTAACGGTACTAAACTTGGCGAGTTCAGTCTTGAATTATCATTCGTGAAGTATGATGGTTGTAGAGGAAGAAAATCGCTGTATTTTACATTTTTACAACTTGAAAGGGAAACCGCGATTGGTGGTAAAAATTTAGTCTCAATAAAGAAATTAGTTGTCCGACTTTTTTTTCAAAAGGTACAAGGGCTTCTACGAGAAGGGCGTTATGAAGTTGGATTATAGTTGGAAACAAATTATCAAACAGAATAGGGTATACTTGCCTTAATTCGGATGACTGTAAAAAAATTTATAAGGTATTAAAACAAAGTAATAACATAAGAAATGGCTTTTTCTACAACTTATTAAAATTTTAGATATAACTATTCAATAGAAGGGATACTGAAGGTGTCAAAACATACAGATTCTAACATTTTTACAATTCATAAGTAGTTTTAAGGGCTGCGAAACTCTTATAGATTTAACTACACAGCCAATGGGCCGCCGAATATTTTTATGTTATTTATAAGAATTGTCCTGTATCAATCGATCGAATGATCCGCTAAAGTGGTGCAACACAGGAGGAAAATGAGAATTTTTAACCGGCTTAAGTAAGACATTAGGCGTTTATTAATACCTGCAACTTCAATGTCTAATGAGAGGGTTTTTTAGTCATAAGGGGAAATAGTTTCTAAGAAAAGAAGCAAGATTAGTTACGATTTAGTATAAATACTCATCACCCTTTATTATTTGTTGAATAATTTGTCATTTTAATTTCAAAAATATAAAAATCAAATTATCAATTTTTTAACTCTTTCTAACTTATTAAAATATTAATAAAAACATTTGTTTTGTTATTTATAATTTATCTGCGACCAGATGGCATTAAGCAATATTAACTCACGGATTTTCAAAGAGCTGAGTTTCTTCTCTTTGTCAATAATACCCAAGAAATTTAAATTTAAATAAACAAATTATTTATTTGAAGAACTAATTTATTTTTACTTATTTATTCAAGCAGTTCATTTTGAACGAATCATTCCAAAACGACGCAGCACTAATACTTATATGTATTGTAATATGTTAGCTACATGTGTTATTTACCAAAATATAGCTACATTTCATATAATTGAATATCAATCAAATATTTGAATAATAAATAATTCAGTATTTTAAATCTGTTTAAAATTGTGTGATCTATTTGCAAAAGGAATTTTAATAATGACAAAGTTTTCAAAGAGGTGTGTCTATAAAACCCTTTTATAAGCTAATGATTTACACTCCTTTAAGTATTGATGGTTTTTTATTATTATTTTAGAAATGTTCTAAAAGAGGGATTCCCGGTCAGCGCAGATTATTCAAAACTTATGTCAGTTTGTCAATTGCTATATATATGTATTAAGTCCCAAGACACTATCTATAACTGTCTCCTTATCTTCGATTCAATGGTCCTCTCGGAAGATCCTGTTCCCCAAAGTTTTGCTTTTGCCATAACTTAAAAAAAATGTCTGTACACGCCTGGAATTCCTCTTTTCCAAAAACTCTGCACTAATAATCAAGATTAAATTATTTTAACTAGATCATATTTGACTTATATATAACAAAAACAAACAAAAAATCATTTTTTCTATTCTATTTGAAGTGGGATTTGAATATTTTTTTAAGGGAGAAATGTACTTGTACATTTTGAGGGGTGATATAGATAATTATACGTAATTAATATTCACTTAGAGCTAGTAAACATGCTATTCATTCCTAGACATCACATTGTTCCAAGCGGAAAATGGACATAAACGTTTCTAAAGTTATTATTTCATTTCAAATCATTTTATTTTTGTGAATAAGTATTGTCAAATAGTCATTGAGTAATCAATTCATAAGGTATCACTTGTGATGCAAAATGTGTGTATTTTGGGTATGTTAAAAAAACGAAAATCAACATGGTCAATAGGACCATTTGAAGAATGTTTTTGACGTTTTATTAGATTAGCTACAATCAGCTGTGACGAGGGTGGATAAGGAGAACGAAATAAAAAAAGACATTGAGAAGAATTATCCAATGTCGATCCTTAATTTTACTCTAACAATTCTAACTCGGCAACAAATCCTCAAAGTTACTCTCGGTCTTTTACGAGTATACACAAATGTTCAAATAGGATTTGAATTTGTTTGTAAATATTAGAAAAGGAAGTTCGCTACTCAGGGGTTAAATAATAATAGCAGCAACCAAGGAAAAGGAAGTTTATTCTTCAGATTACTAATTCCTAAAAATGGCCAGCTAAGAAATACACACTACCACATCCCTAGGTATGACTATATCAATCTACGTACTAGCCTACGGGGTTAGTCAATTATTATTATTATTATTTTGCTAGCCCTGTGAAAAATGTACTAGCCCAAAATACCACAAAATATAAAATATCAAGTGGTTGGTGTATCTACAGAAACATTTGATTGTCTTAGATTCGAAGGGAAACGTCTATACAATACAATTTTGTCCAATCAGGAACAAGGACACCAGTGATTTAATAAATAGATCGGTTGGTTTAGGGTTGAAAAAAATTTACTGCGCTTAGAAAAGTCAGTTTTGCAAAAACAAAAACATTTGTCATCTACAAAGAAAGTGAAATATCGCAAAATTTGTCTTTAAAAAATATGTTTTACTTAAACATCACTCTTAATATTTGTTTTGAATGTCTACTCGATATATGAAACGTTCGCACAAGGTAATTATCATTATTTGAACTCAAAATTGTCAGTCTATACGAGGGTAATTAAAGGCCTAGATACAGGGCACACTGCACTTGTCTGAATGGTTTTTATTAGCCAAGGGCAAGTGTTGGTCAATCCCTGCATTATGTTTGTAGATTTTTAACAGACAGTAATGTTTATGTCTTATTCTGTTTATGTTGTCCCAATTCTGATATACAAATACACATCAATATTTAACTATTTTGTTTATATTAAGAAAATAAAAATATTATTATAAACTCGTTTGTTTACGTTCCCAAAATGGTGGACATCAACAATATTGGCGTCTCATGAAAACGATTGTTACCAGTGAAGCAACAATATTATGCAATACTAAATTGGTGGCCTAATATAATATATATATATATTTTTATTAGTGGAATGGTTGATGTTGTTATTTTTCACATAACTAAAGTAAATTGTCGTTTTTATGTTTTTTTAACACATCATGAAGTAATTGAAATATGTATTCATAAGGCACATTAAACGTAGTTCTGAGTCATTTGACATTAAGTAATCCATCAATTCTAACTACGTATTTCAATAATAGACTATATAGAATTTGCTGTTATTTACCTTGATAATAGATAACTGGACTACTATTTTTTTCATAAAGGGAACGATCCACCAATTAACATTATTAACGCTCTTTAGAATGTGAATATGTGGCCTGTCAACACAACAGCAAGAAATAATGATTTTTCATAAAATTGAGACTGGATTACATTTGCATTCTTCCAAAAGTAATTAAATATCGTCAATTTCTAACTACAATTTATTCTAGTAAACCCTTTGGAGGCGCCGGATATTGCACTTTATATAGCAAAAAATTCATTCTTATTGTGAAATAATTAGAAATTGATAAATTTTATGTGAATGGGGCCATATTGGGACTCAATTAAGGATCATTAATCAATTTTCTTCTTAATTATTGCTAACATTCTCAAGTATTATAACTCCTGCCCAAATTTTGATTTAAAATCTGCAGTTGACCGAAATATGTTTTTGAAATATTTGGATGTATGTAATATATAAATATATGATGAAAATAATAAATTAATAACATACTTTTGTTGATTACTGTGTTAGCTCACTTTATATTTATTGCATAAATAATATAGAAAATCAATTCCTTTTAATTTAGTTTGATGCTTTAAGACGTTCAGTTTCACCTCTATTATTGTCATTTTAACCACTGAAATTTAAATTTTACTCATGACGTCATTTCTAAGCCCGAATAATGTAAAAAAAAAGTCACAGCTTATCATGTGACGTACATACTTTACGTTACAGACGTAGAAATAAAAAAGGGGGATGTTGACGTCACAAAGTATCAAAATCCTATTTTTGAAAAGCCTGAAATTCGTTTTTGCTGGATTCTATTTAATAGCATTTAATAATTATGAAGAGACCTTGACTGCAACTCTGAGTGAAGTCATTTGGTGTACGTAACTGCCTAGTGAGTTAGAACGTAGATAATGTTATATTATCTTTGTGAATATCAGATCCTTATTTGAATTAAAATACAATTTTTAAATTGTATTTTATGATACGCAATAAATAGATTGAGGCAAACATATGGGGGAAATCTATTTTTATCTTTTTTGACGTCATTTTGTTTGCATGCAAAATATGTTTGTGGTACACGTATATTAAGGATATTATGTTACCCAAAAAAGGAGGTATTACGGATCTAGGCATTAGGGTGGCCCGAAAACCAAAAAGTTATACATATATCAATGGTATGTATAAAAATAAGTATAGATGCCAAATTTGATGTATGATTTTTTTTTGGTATTGATGTATCATATTCTTTTATAATACTAAATTTTTAAACCTTTCACACCCTTAGGGATATATCAAAGTCTGCAAAATTTAATATTAATAAGTTTTTTTATCCAACGAATCTTCTTCTTTCTGTTTTGATAGCCAAGATGTCAAATTATATTTTAAAATGATTCATCAAAAGTGAGTTATGAATAATTTGTAAGCTGTAATATTATCATTCTGCCTTAGATTATTTAAAATAGCTAGATTAAACTCTAATAAAAGTGAATTTCATAAATCTATTGTCTGGGTCAATGTATAAATGACTGAATCACCCCCTTACAAAATTTTTATCGGGTAAGCAAATTGATAACAATATCAAAAATGAGGAGCTGTTCATTACAGACAAATATGCATTGCACACTCAGGCTTTGGAAAGAGCATTTGAAAACATGACAAGAACAACATTAAAATACTACAACGCCCTGAAAATGGTTATATCTTTGGATGACTTGTAAATCTTGGGTTGAGTTCAAAAATGAGTGTGCTATTCAATAATTGATGTTTATTGTTGTCAACAAATAAATTTGTAAATGTGTGTCCATTTTATCAACAAAGAATCGTTTATTTGAATATTATTATTTGTATATTAAACTTGCAACGGTGAAAACATCATTATTTTAACGCAGTTATTATGCTGTGTAAAAGAAATCTACCAAATATAGCGTAATAACTACATAATAAACAGTTAAACAAGTAGAATAAACACGTCATTTAAATTTCTTACTCATATTTAAAACATTATTTTTTTATTTTTGAAAAAAAAATTACATGAAATATTCATGTCTTTAGATTTCCAATTAGTTTTGATGAGGTTACGTGTATTATATATAAAAATTGAATTCTTGAAAAGAAATATTCCCCAAATCAATAGGAAAAACAAAAGATCGACTTTTCAGAGAAACATTTAATTAAATTAACTGAACCTTGATTAAATACAGCAGAATAAAAATAAGATCTTAAACAAGGAAGAAATAAAGAATTCCGTATAATCTGACTGAATGTTTTAGTTTTAGGAATATACTGAAAATTAAACCACTGTTATTATTATAATTGATTTTTGAGCTATTGAAATTAAGCATTCATTATATATTTTTGGGTAATATAACAGTGAGCATACTATTACTTTATACTATACTTAGAGTTACATAAAATATATTTAAGTAAGCGGTTACAACTTTTGTTAACATGATGTATTTGAATCATCAAAAGTTGTTGTCATTCTTGTTATATTCTTGAGATGGTAACATTTAAGTATAAATTAATAATAACTAGTGTGTGTACTCAAAAAAGACAGATAAAAACAAGGCCTTTGGGATCTATATGTACAATTGCGAATCGTGGAACGACATCTGAGTAATTCAAGGCAATATGTCGTTTAGACCTATTTAAAAATATACTTTTTTAAATTTTTTATACGTTTCTGCATTTTTTCTCATGCTTTATCATGTGACAAGCTCGCAAATTATTTTTTTAGGGATCCAAGTATACCCTTTACTCTGCCTTATTGGGCTTAATTTTTTCCAAAATTCATTTGTTGATCATTTTCCGTAGTTTATGGACAAAAAGTAGCTATCAAACAAACCATTGACTCCCAAAAAAAGACATTTAACTAAAATATAACCCTTTTTGAAGAATACTTTTTATTTATTTCATATCGAAGAATCAAGATTATCCAGTGAAATGAAGGGCAAGAGAAAGAACTAGGTACTGGGACTTAGTACTAAAATTGTATATTCCCATCTATCAATGTTTATTTTTTGAAAAAAAATAATAGTAATATTTTTCGAAGATTTTTACACTTACCTCAATTTCTTTAATAAGAATATTATTGTTACTTAACTCCATGAGGAATTATATTGTAAATTCATCATATAATATTAACTCTTTATATCATTTTTTGGTTGTAACTTTTATCATCTATTTGTTCAAGATACAACTTGTACACGAGATATACTTAGTCACAATGTAATGTGTAGGTGTCACTGTTGAATAGATAGGTGCTTGTTGATGATTATGAACAGTTTTGTGTATTCCAAGAAATGGAGGAGTCCCGCT
Organism: Lepeophtheirus salmonis; assembly: GCF_016086655.4. Lineage (NCBI taxonomy): Eukaryota > Metazoa > Arthropoda > Copepoda > Siphonostomatoida > Caligidae > Lepeophtheirus > Lepeophtheirus salmonis. Next base: position 34,847,849 of record NC_052136.2, read on the forward strand.
TCTATCATGTTTTTTTATTATTTTTATCTGGTTAATATCTTTTTTTTATGAGATATTTATTAAAAACGACAGATGGTAATTGATATTTGTTATATGTGATTGCAAAAGTTATCTCAAAAGAATTTAATTCTTCAAAGTTTGGAATATTTTAAATCATTTTATATTCTTAATTATTATTCTATCATTCTTGAGGAGAGGACATCCATGCATAAAATGTGACCACGAGTGTGTGTGTGGTAGTGAATGACAGAGAGTAACACAAAGGATCTGTTGGAATTATAAAAAAATAGAGGATCAAACACGGAGTAATTCCTGTATATGTCCTCGCTTAATATGGACTTGGACAGCTACACTGTTCTCCACTCAAACATTTTTCAAATTGCTATGGTTACGTAGTTGAATTTTGGTTTTTATTTTTACATACCGTAAATTATTAGGATTTACAGCCCAACTGATACATAATACACAACGTTATATTTTAAAATATGAGTTTGACCTTCCAGATTGAGCGTTTACGGGTTATGAACGACCATTAAATGTAATAAACATAATTAAAAACTTGTTATACCTATTTAATTTATGTATGCATTAGTTAACTACTGCCCATTCTGCCGTACACACCAAGCCACATTATTTGCACATGTCAGAGGTGCTGATATGGGCGTTTTGTTTCAATTTTTGATAATGTAATATGCCTGCAAAATAACATAGCTAAAAATTGCACAATATTTACCATGTTTCTACATTTTTTTAAAACGATCGATTGGGATACAACTCTCATTAGACAAGAGTAAAGCCTATTTATTGGAGTTGGAGTACATCTTTTAAGGTTGTACTACAACCAGCCTCATATGCTCAAAACAAAGAAAAATTCATAGCAAATGGTTTTGTTTTATATATCAGTACGGTAGTCGTAAGAAGTAACTGATGTATTTAAAAGAGTATTTTACTAAATTTGTATTAGAACCAGTGACAGAGAAATAGATACATAGAGGCGACAAGAGGCCCAAATTATTAAGAAAATGTATCTCCTTACAATAAGGGTATAATATGAGGTTTGTTTGTTTTTTGTACATCAATAATCGACCATTTCAACTACAGAAATGATAATCAAATTTGATAGACTCCGATGATGTAACAAGAAGTTAACCAGTCAATTTATTTCCTTTATTTTACTTTGACATTATAAAACTCAATTATGTACAAAGATAAAATAATATACAGTAATACCTTTACATCCCTGACGGGATATCGTGAAGCAAAATAATTTATTCCAAAAGAAATGACTAAAAAAAATAATGAAATTGAAGTGGTTTTTTGTTCTGTCGCCAACTCTCATCCAGCCCGTATCTTAATAAAAATTAGTATATTTTGGTACTTGTATTGGAATGTAATACTATGTCTATGTTTCTACTCTTTGCCGTAGATATTGTTCATTACTGCTGGCTGTAGATATTAATCGAACATAGCCTTGCTATGCCAAACTGTCAATCAAAATTCCATTGACGTCTCTTTCTCTTTTATTTTAAACCTTTTTTATACCTACAGCCAAAGTCGGCCTAATAGGAGGGGAAAAAGGGCTGTGTTTTTTCGAAGACTTATAGACGGCATATTCTAAGGTATAGTAAATTCAAAAATTTGACATTCAAAAAAGAGTCATACCTTTACAGAAAGACTAAAATTTAGGTTTTTATAAATACAAGATAAAGGCAAAAATGCATATTTTGTATAAATAAAAAGAAATGTATTTTTATTTTTAAAAATACATAACTCCATCAAATATCAATTTAAAAGATAAATAAATGACTGTACATTTGTAGTCTATTTAAGAGTACTCTTCATACAATACCAAGTGAAGGTTGTTGAACCTCACTGTCATTGCGTACAGCACCAATAGTTCATAAAAACGTCGGCAAAAAAAACAACTAATAACCTTGCGCAAGAATAATCCACCCGTAACTCAGCTTCCAGTGATAGTTCAAACTTTATGTCTTTTATTCAATTAAAATATAACGGAAATGAATTTTTGAGTCTCCTTTTGTTAGAAAAAGTATCCAAATAATTATCCCAAATTTTTTACCGAAATTAGTGTAAAAAACGATGAGGAGTCAAATTGATTTCCATTGAGTTGTCGGATTAATTGGACAACAATAGATCCAAACTCAAATGATTGTGCCATCAATTCAGCTGAAGAAAGAGACACTAGAAATACTATGTGCAGTATGGATTAAAAAAGTCTATGTTTTACTAAAAACCAGGGCTTTAAATCATCAACATTTTGGGGTATATAAAAAAAAGAAACTGAAAATTGACATGGTAACCCTCACAATTTGAGTAATATCTTAGGAGAGAGTATCTTAGCTGTCAAGAAGTTTCATGAAGGAAATAAATAGAAATCCCAATCCATATCAAACAAGGACCTATACAGGTAATAGTCTGATGTCGATTAAATTTTATTATTAGTCTAACGAGAACTTACACTCCCCCGCCTCAACAAATCTTCAATGTTAATTTCAGATTTTTATGAGCACAACCAATTGTGGTAACACTTTATGGTTAAATGTTTTTTTTCTCCTTGTGAATGAAATCATAAAGAAAAAAAAATCAGTTGATCAAAAATGCTTACGATTTACAACTCTATGTATACACCAATGCTGTAATCTTCTTGAGCACACATCTAATTATCCTCTTTTTGTTTTTCTTTCTCTAACTAATTATACAAATTCAAGTGTAACACTATCCAATCAATTATTGCGTTTTGATAACTTTTAAACCTTTATTTTTTTCTTTTTAGATATAATTTGATCTTCACTATGCAGTATAAGAACAATAAATTTGTTTTTAGTTTTATTATTATAATACTTTATCCATATGTGAATAAGGAGAAAAAGAATCGGAAGAAAATCACCCTCTTAAGACCATTTATTTTATTTTATGATGATATTTCTTATTTGGCATAAGACCGTAATAATAAGTTTCTACAAAAGAACTTAGTTATATATGCAGTAAGTATATATATTAGGGTGAGGCTGTTGTCTCAACTTTGTCTAAACAAGCTTAACTTTTTTTTAGTACACCTGTTAGCTTGAGATGATTTCTTGTCTCGCATATATATATATATTTTCTTTACATCAAGAAGTTCCTTTTTATGGTAGCACAGATGACGTTCCTTTGACGTTTCGCTCATGACGAGTGCAACCTTTTTTACCTTTTGCAGAATTCACTCTGTTAATTCAATTAAACCGGTGAACTTGTGGAGGATACGTAGCTAGTTATAAATAAATATTTAAGTACACTAAGTAAGAACCAAAACTTGTAGGAACATGACTGAATTATGAAAAACGTGATATTTGTGTAATCAAGAAAAGACAATCCAAAACCAATTTTGATATATTTAAATACTATATTTAGATATTTTTATTAATGTCCTCCTTCATAAGCCTTAACCTGCCAGTGAACAGATTTATAGAACTTGACGATGAATGACATGCCGATGAGAGGTGCGGCATACATTTTTCTCCCAGACACCCCAACATGCGGAGGGTTGAGGTCAGGGCTGGAAAATGGCCACATGGAGGCTGGCTAAAAGTCATCTATATCGTTGATCCAGAAGTTTTAGCTGTATGAGGTTGTGACGTACTTACTGATGTTGAAGGCAGTCCGGATGGAGATACCAAAGGTTTCTGCAGCCTTTTCTGAACTGACAGCCGTGCAGAGGAGATCGCACACGAGTTGCTTTTTTTTTTGTTGTTTCTCTGACATTTCTTTACACTTAGAGACGTGGGATAGAAACAAAACTTATTTATAGAATTTCAACTGTCACGTGGTCACATAATGAAACCTTGTCATAAATAATAAGGGACTAAAATTTTAATTAAATTATAAAGTAAGTTTTCGGTCCTTACCCCCCTTACAGACAAAAAAGTGTCACAAAGACCAGATCTTTGTAAAAGTGTTGATAATGTGGTCTTCGTTTCGCCATCTTGTTGTTAGCATTAGTAATATGCATGGACTATATGAATAGAGTTGTACATTTGAAGAATGTTTGAGAGTTGACTAGCTTAGTAGTCATGACTATTTCATAAGATTTTCGACAAGTAGTCAGGAGAAAGCGATTAAGTTAATATACACAAATTCCATTCTGTATCATGTAAATACATAGTTAGTAATTATTCTGATGTTGATTCTCAATAGTATTCTTAGTCCAACAATGTTGTCTCATAAGTCATTAAAGAATAATGATAACAACTTCAGAAAATAAAAATAAAACCACTTTGATACTACCAAAAGTATCATGCTTGTCTAAAGTCACATTTTATACAAATCTACATTAGAACACATCTGTGACAGTTCATTGAAATATATTAATAAAGTTTTGAAAATAGTCACAAAAAAAATTGAAATTTTTATTTTTTTCTTACAGAATATATATTTTAGATTTTCATTATGTGATATTTAAAATTTTGAATTGATGACAAAAGTATATATTTATGTCAATTTTTTGAAAACATTCTTGGATTTTTTTTCGTAATAACGAATAATTTTTTTGAAAAATATGTAATAGTACTTTTGAAGCAGACTATAATATCTTATTGTAATATTTATTCAGTGAAAAATTGATTTACACATATTTTAAAACCAAAAAATGTCATATTCATATTGTTTTTGTCAATTCTCTACAATTTTATTGTATTTCTATAAATATATTTCCTTGAGATTGTAAAGATATGTCCATTAAATCCATACACAATACCAAAAAAAAAAAAAAAATGGCTACATTGTTATCCGTCAAAATTTAAGAATTTGTTATACACCAGCCTCACCCTAATATACGTATGTACGTACATTGTACATCCACATTTTTGTCCCATAATGTGTTTAACCCAACTTTATTGCAAGAAGTGTAACCTGTTCTAAAATTACGTTTACAGGAAATAAAAGAATAGTTCAGGAGTTATCATTTGTTTATAAAAAATCAAAAAATATTTTATAAGTGTGTCAACTCAACTTGTTGTAAATGATTACTTTTCAACTCAACTCAAATGGTGGATAATTTTCAATTTCAACAAAACCCCAAGTCGGCTACACATTTTATTGAGTCGACAAAGAGATTAAATCTTATCAAACGTTTTTACCTGCACTGATGTCACTAATTGATTTCTAAACAATCACACTTTAAACTATTTAAAAGGCATAATTAGATTTTATAGATTTTTTTCAAGAAGTTATAAGACATTTTCTAGCCATTTTAATTATTCCTACCATTTAACATGGAAGTTATTCGGAAATTTGATTCGTAATTGTCGTTCAATATGGTTTCTTCACTCGTCATAAGAGCCATTTTGAAGATATATGATGAATATTAAAAGAGTTATGTGACTTTTCTATACAATAAAAGATATTAATTCTATTCACTTTATGTCTGTTCCCTTATCTAACCTTTCTCTTTGTTAATACCTATCCTAAGCCTATTAATCAAGTCTACTGAATACTATTGTTGATATAAATCAAGCAATGTTTGTCCGTATGTTTGCTGGTACCTTATTTTTTAGTGTTACGACTTGATTTACAAAAATAGCAATGTAGCAACGACCGTGTGTAACTATTTCTTAGCTTGTCATATTAAAAGGGGTTTACATATATTAAGGGTTGCAAATCCTAAGCAGCTATTAGCGTGCAAGTTTCGTTGATGTCGGTAACCTGAAGAATTTTATGATGTTTCGCAAACTCTTCACATTATTTTTTTATTCTTGACGAGAGAACATCCAAGTATTGAGTAACACTGTTTGTAAAATTTGTCTGTTTGTATCAAAAACCGTTACCGGGGGTGCATTGTATCTAGTGCTCCATGATATATAACATGAACATATTTCGATATAAGATATAACAATGTCGCTTAGTATAATTGAAATATTACAGGCGTGCACATGTATACAAAGAGTATATGTTTTGTCTGGTTTTGTTATTGGTTTCTTATGCACACCATAATTTATATGCATTTATAGTATATGATAAGATATGAATTAAATATAAATGCTGAAGGAAAGATTGTCTTTTCATCGATCCCTAATGACTGGAGGCAATGGCCTGTACAATCGCTAATTAATTAATATATGGGTAACAGGCATACTTAACTACTAAATTTATTGTCTTTTTTTTCTAATCAATCTACTCAATTTGATGTTTGACAACTCAACTCGGAACGAAATAATATAATTAAGTAGACACAACTGTAAAATAAAACTCAGGGGAATATATAATTCATGTCGTCATGACGATTATGTCGTCATAATTAGATAATTGCCTTATTGTTATCATTTTTGAACAGATTTTCAATATATTTGCCAATATATAATGGTTTAAGACTAAGTTTACCCGGAGTTCCAACAAGGATCATCTACAAAAGTAGGATATTTCTCCTTGACACCAATGACTAATTTAGTGCCGCTACTTATTTATTTAGTCCATTCCATTGTTAGGACTATCGGAGGTGGTATCAATTTATCTTCTTTAACGACCGACAAGTGTGATTGGACTGCTGTTCTTTATAAGGAACAACACTACCAAGGCCGTTTAGTGAGTTCATTCTGAATAAGGGGAAGGAATAGGAGAACGTCTTTGAATATTTGATGGAAATAATTGAGAAAGATCCCACAACAACTGGATGGCTAGGGAAAGACCCTTAGGTCTGGCAACATTGCTACAAAGATTCAGACATCTCTCAGGTCCGACCCAATACAACATCATTTTCAAGATCCTAGTCGACTATTTCATTTGGGATATATGGAACAATATAACTAAAAGGTGTCTCTTATAGCCACCAATAAGAAACAATGCTGCCGTCTCACAAGGAATCTGATAGTAAAGGTCTAAGAAACTGTCAAAATCCGTATCCAGTCCGTTATCAACAACAAAGGATGGTTACTAATATCCAAACATATATAATTATGATCATTGACACTGATTTTTATGGAAAAAGATTATAATGGAAAATTTTACGGTATTACTATTTAATGTTCTCGTCGAACAAAAATTTTATAAAAATACTCTGTAATTTAATACAGAGTTTTGTTGAATCTCAACTATTACGTGCTTGAGTAAAGTCTATATTTATGAAAAATAAGTTTTACTTAAAACTTGAGCACTTCACCTAGGGGATAAGATATGAACTAACATACATGAATGACAGAAAGCGAAAATGTATAAACACAGGAAAAAAAATGTACTATACGCAGATCCATTGGATGTGTCAAAGGCTGATGAGATGAAACATTCGCTTTTCTAACCTCATCAAATACTCTAACTGTATAAAATATTGAGTACAAATGTATAATTAATACAGTGAATTTTTAATTTTGTTTGCAACATAATGGCATTGAAGATATTTATCCTTTTTAATTATGATGTTATATATAATAGATTAAATTATATAAATGTCAATAAAAATAGAATGCGTTTATATTATATTGCATTATAATTAAAAGGGTACTTTTTTTGGAAGATATGGGCAATGTTTTTAATGCATATCTGATATATCTTATTTGGCTTAATACAATGTCGACATTTTTAGAAACAGGACCCAAGTAACGACAGACCTACACAACACTAAGTAAAATCCGTATTGCCGATTATTAAAATGACATAAATTAAAAATGAATAGCAAGAAAAGTAATAGGATTATGTCTCCCAACAACAGGTGTTCCAAAACGACACTCAGTCAGAATAATTAATATGTTCTTATCGTTCATAAAAAAATGACTCACGCCCAATTTAAGTAATATTATAGCTCTGGTTTTTTTTTTAAATTAGATATTTGTTAAGGAAATTTTAGATCTTCAATGATTTTCCACCGTTAGATGCAGGGTGTGAGTGGGTTAAAAATAAATGTCTTAGGGTCTTTTTTGTCTTTTCTTGAAGAAAATTTGAATTGAACTGGCTTTTTTTTCTTCTTTTTTTTCTGGAGAGGAATGGATTTTTCATGTTCTTATTATATTAATTGTTTAATAAAATTTATTGAGTTTCTAATATCCTCTTACTTATGGGTGCCTCTAAGATATTCATTGCTGGGAAGGGTCATGGACCTTGTACTCCCTTGTGACTAGATAAAATGCACCCTTATTATTATTAATTCATTATACCTGCTATTATGAACGTGGCTTGCTACCTCGTGGCTAGTAAGAAACCAGTTTGGCTAGTGCAGCGTGGTCTGCATGTGGCCCCTTTGGCTACATAATGCCCTACCTTAAATACTGCATATAAACAGGCAATTTTGGGTTTAAAACATAAGTATTAAGAGGTTTCAACCTCTCCTACTTCAAATAGACCTTGAAAACAAATATTACAAGGGATTTTTGAGTAAAATATATCTTTAAAAGACAAATGTTTTTTCAACATTAATTTCTAAGCACAGAATACTCTCTAAATTTAAATTTCGATTCAAGAAACAACTGATCTATTTAACATACTTTGTGTCCAGGTTTCTGATTGGACAAAACGGTATTCTATAGGGAGTTTCCTTCGAATCTAAGTCAATCAAATATCTACGTGCATAGGTAGTTAATAATTTAATATATTCTGGCTTAGTAATTTTTATATAGGATTAGTGGGGAAAAAAATTGACCAGCCCTATTGGCTAGTGTCTAATTTTAATGACTGTTGATCCCTGATTATGAATAAACTAGGAACAAGCTTTTAGGCCTGATCCAAAGATTCATAATCTTTAAATAGATATAATTGTTTCGTCCCTCATTCGTATTAGTCTTTTCCGATGAAATATTTAAAAATGTCACATAAAATTATGTGAAGTTATTGGTCTGGTATGACTATATTAAATTAGCACAAGCATAATTCACGCCCCATCTTTTCTTGGAACAAAATTATTGGCAATCAATGTGGTAGCAGAACTTTTGTTCCACCCATTACGTTTGAATTTTCAAACTAAGGAGAAATAATTTATGAAAGCACTAATACATTGCAGATTACTAACAAATTCGTTGTTTTAAATGAATGTACTATCTTAGTAAGTATCATTATCTTCTTTGTTTAAATAGTAGTTACAACTTTAAGTGAACTGACTGGTTAAAATTTTAATATGTATTCGTATTCGATAAAAATATATTTTTTTTTTAACTTGAAAGTTAACACATCTATAAGTTTACCTCACAAGTTTCAAACGTGTTCTATTGTCTATACTAGGAGTCACAAAACTACGGTCCTCGAGTTAGTTCATCGTCCACAATAACAAAAAGTTATTTGTCTTGCACTATGCAGTGCAAATGACTTGGTATTTTTCAATAGTTCTATTTTCATTGGTGAGATTTTTTTTTATATATAATGTTTACATTTATATCACATTTTGACAGGCAGTCGTGGCTTCTAAGAATTTATCTCTTCCTCTGCCAAAAATGCTCAAAAAAAACCATAAATCGCCCAAAAAATTTGTGGTCCCTCAAATCCGCCGTTAGCCCTAAATGAATGATATAAGTATATCCAGAAGATGCTGGGGATTCGAGGAAAGAAAATCCCATCCTTCTATCTCTTCTGGTTGTTAAGATTATACGACTTAAGTTTCGAGACTCCATAGCATTTGTCAAGGATGCAAATGACAATTCGAAACCAAATGTTCGAACTGGAATGCCTTGGCCAAAATGTATTACATTTATTTTTCCTCAAAAAAAGTGTTATACATTTTGGCCAAGGCGACTAAAATTTGAGTTAACGCCTCTTATGCCTTAACCACGTCGCTTCATAAAATGTATTACATATGTAATACATGTGCAAAAATCGATGTTTTTCGGGTATAACATGGGGTAGGTTTGTTCACAGGGACCTAAAATTTGGCACAGATCTAGAACTCGGTGGCACAAATTTGGAGTTTTTTTAATATTCGAAACGGTCCGTTAGTTTTGGCCCTAGGGGCCGCCAAGTGGAAATGTAATACAGGATGTCGAAGCCGAGTGGTTAAGGCGTCTGACTAGAAATCAGATTCCGTCTGGGAGCGTAGATTCGAATCCTACCAACTGCGTAAAATATTTATTTTGAACTTTTGACAAAACTCGTCTACATATCCCTTAGGAAGTACTCTGAAAAATTAAACAATGAACCTAAGGCAATCCAGGTTATTTACTCACAAATAAACTAATACTACTCATTTTTGGAGCTATAGAGAAATCACCATCAAAAAGGTATATTTAAGCCATTGCCTCAAGTCTCAACAATATACTTGTTCTTTTTTTTAAAGAAAAAAAAAAAAAGAGTGAAACTTGAAGTAGAAACTGTACGTGAATATTTATAAATGGAAACAAAAATTGCAAATCACTTTTTCTAATGAATTTTTATTTGTAATGCTTTAAGAGTCATAAATATACTCTTTTTTTTCCTATGCATACATGAAGAAATAAAAAATTAGAAAACATAAATATAGGCATGTACGTTAGATTGTCCCGTTGTCGGGATAATATTCCTCTCCGCTCTCCATACAAAAAAAAAATTATTTCAGCAATAAATAAAAAAAATGACATTTGCAAAGTTTGAAGCATCTCAGGGCATTTTTGCCGAGGTAAATACCATTTTAATTTCTTTTAAATGGTGTGTTTGGGTCAAAATTGATTCTTTCTGAGTCTCTAAACAGTCTTACATATGATGTTATAACTAAAAAAATGTACTCTTTATCATTTTTAGTACTTTATTAAGAAGTAAAAAGTATTGTAAACCTTTGTTAATACTAAATTAAAGGGATCTAAGATCTGCCTCATAATTTGAAAAGGTTCCCTGTTTTGAACAAAAAGTACGAATAATATCTTTGATAAAACAGGGAAACCCCAAATCATTAAGAGCATCTTAGATGATTAAAAAGTAGTCGCAGAATATTTTTATTGAGTAAGCAAATACTAAAAGTAATAAAAAGTACAACTTTGGAATCATAGAGCCTTAAAAATGGCCGATTTTCAGAGCAACATCTTATTTTTTCAAATTAAAAAGGCTTGTACCCGAGCAAAAATGGCTTAAGAGGTCACAAGCTTTGCCCATGTGAGTTTTTTTTATTTTTCCTCCTCCCTATAAAAAAGGTATTTATGCAATTAGGGGGGAAATATTAATCTGACAACGAGATAGTCTAATGAATATTGCACACGCTTGAATATCACAAATAAGAACCCTACATTTACTCACAGGCAAGTTATATTTCTCATTATTTTTCCACCATATTTTTATTTTTTTCTAAAAAAATGGATGCATTTTGCATTTATTTTCTAATGAAGACAGATCAAATACCGCCCATTCTTAATGTAAATATGTGTTTACATGTTTTTATAACATACAAAGTGAGATCTTTTATCTGTTACTAGTTTGGTAGAGAATAAGAAATTTCAAGAGTGGATAAGGAATATCTTGCTCATAATTTTAATTAGTCCAATATAGAACTTTTTCAACACATTTACAATTCTTCTTGTAATGAAAAAAAATAATAAGTTTATGCTATCAAAAAAAGCCATATGTGATACATGATTTCTGGAATCCTTTATTTAATCAGTTTAACAAAAAAAAAAAGCGGAAAATTACCTATTATCTTCCGGTATTACTCTAATCACATTGCGTTAATGAAAAAAAAATCCAAAACCAGGTATTTTCAAACAATTTTTTAATAAATTTTAATAAACATCTTAATTTATCCCATAAAGTTCAATAATAAAACCTTTAATTGGCTCAAATATGTACAATTATCGTCAATTTCTATCAATAAGGATCATTCTCCTGAATCCTTTCGAAAAAATTGTATAAGATAATTTAATTAGAAAAAAATATATAATTAACATAGAGCAATTAGAAATTTTATTCGAAATGAAGTTTCTCAAATCAGATAGCGGTTTTGATTTATAGTAAACAATCTTGGATATATTAAGTCATTCCCAAATTTAAATACAAATGTTATAATTGAACAAACTATGTCTAATAAATATTGATTTGTATGTTTATTTGAAATAAAAAATGTATTAATATTTAGTAGTTTTCTTGATTTTTGTTTAAAATTGTTTTTATGTTTGCATATTGGAGTATCACGTACTTTCAAATAATGGAACTGATGTCATATTTGCAATCCATTATACACCCTCTAAACTTTTGCCTACTCTTAAATAATACTAAAGATTCCGATCACGTTTTAATTTTATTTATGTTAATAAAAGGATTACTTTAAAACTAAAACCGATAATCACAAATGGATTTCCAGTGATGTAACTACACAAGCACTTTAATCCTCGCAAAAAATAAATTAACATCCCTTCCAACTGAAATATGAACAAAATTTAAATTTCTATATACTAAAAAAATCTCAATTTATACTCAAAAATTTAAAAATCTTCGATTTTGACAGATTAAAAAAAAGTTGCTCTTGGAAATTTGCAATGATTTGAACTTCAAATAATGCTAAAACTCTCACCAAACATAACACTGTGTCAGTCATTTAATAAATTAGATGTAATTAGAGGTACCCATGATTAAATAACTATTTGAAATGTGTATACATTTATTATTATTAATGTAAAACATTAAATTATGTAATACCTTTAATCTTTTCTTTAAGTAGGTACAAAGATATCAAACATTTACCTATGCTCATACAATACATTTATAGGGTGTTACAACATAATTTCCCTTTTTATAATTGTAGTAGCAGGATGGGATTTGCTTCATTCTAAAGCCCAAATTCTAAAGTTTATATCAAAAAATACAGTCAATACCTATCATGCGTTGAAGAAGGGAAAAACATGGTTTTCCTGTCAAAAATAAGTATTGGTAAAAAATAATTTTACATAATATTTTATATAATTAAATTAACTGCAAATATTAATCGAGTTTTTTTTTTGGTTTTTTTGTACAATGGTTAAAAATCAGTTAATTGTTTCAATTTCTAATATAGAAAAAACGATTTTTTTCAATTCATTTCCATAATTAGAAATTTGCAAAATTGTTTGTACAGGAATAAATTTACAGATAATAACGATGGATTACTAAAATTGGTGCCATCTAATTTGGTGTTATGCAAAAATTGTATAATTGGTGTGATGTGTCCAAGTTGCTTAATTAAAACTGGATTTAAACTGTAATATCCAAGAATTTTAAGATCTTTGCGAAATCGACAAAAACTAATTACTATATGAAATAAGATATTTTTCCCGATAAATATTGCATTATAACTATGCTTCTAAAAATCTCTTTGTCAAGTTTTATATAAAGAAAAGTAGAAAAATTATTGGGTATTAAAATACAGGAGTTGGGTGTATGAACAATGAGTGACGTCACCTATGTAACATGATTTTCAAAATTGTGTCAAACAGAAGTATAAATGTCATTATGAAATAGAAATAAAAGTTTCATGATTGATAAAACTATTTTGTGTTGTTGCACCCTGTATTAAATGTTTCATTTAATCTGTTCAAATACGAATGAAAGTATTGGTATTTCCGTACTTTGCTATACTTAATAAACCTAAAATATATAAATAGAAATGTCGTTAGGGCAATTAAATTTTTTTTACAAAAGAGTCTGCTGAGTTTTGTTTGTGTTGAATGTTCCTTTAATTGGTTAGATGGAGTTGCAATGATTAAGTATAAGTTAACATGATAGTTATATTTACTTCATCTAACCTAGAAATCTTAATTGAAGTCTATATGCATGAAGAATATTTCTTTTTCTAAGAATGACCGGGGCATTAATCAATCTCGACCGTGTAGGGTCCAATGTATTTATCAATAATAAATACTTTAATTAGGCCTAAATTAAGAATAATGGCAAACGATTATCGTGTATAAACGATACGTAAAGTTTTACTTAACTAATTCAATTGGTAAACTGAGGTTATTAACATTAATGATACCATGTAGGTACACATTTTTAAATTCGAGATGTATTTGAGAACCAATAACAGAGACGGGAGTGGATGAGACTGGTGTTAATAATATGAGTAAAAATGATAGCGTGTAGGGAATGTTTTATAATCTGAGACGTTTTTCACAGACTATTTACAGAGACAGAGCTTGACAATATACAGAATGGACGATATCTATTTTATGTCCCGTATTAAAGAAGAATATAACTCTTCTGGAAAATGTTCCAAAGAAGACATGTACGGGCAAAAGAGAACGATTGATCATTTTGCATAGTTTATGTATCCTTAGTTTGAAAACATGAATATTTAAATACAAAAACAACTGCTTCAAGACCTCTTTTAATTAGTATTCAATATGATGAGCCTCCTTTGAAAAACAAAGTATTTGAGTACACAAATATGCAAATTTTGTGCTTAGAACTTGCTTGCATGAATGAAGGTAGATAAATATAAGGTATTGTATTCTCAGAAAGACTTTCTCTTTTACGAGTAGCAAGGTTCTCTTTATTCATACGTCAGATCTCTGACGTAAAACAATTTTTGGCGACAATAGTGGGCCTTAATTTTCTGTTTTCTTTTTCTTTTTACTATTATTAATTCTCCATTTTGAAACAAAATGTTTCCATGTTGCGTTTTCTAGCATTCTCTTTTCCTCTTTAGTTTTTTATTCGTTTTTAATGGTGAAATTATCATTTTTTATTTTTACTGGCAATTTATAAATTGCGTTTGATTATTATTCCATTGTAATATATATACATATATATATATATACTAGGCCTCTTTAAGAGGTGTTAGATCCTAAGTGTACTTATTTCATCGTTTCAACCGGAAATTGTTTAAATAAATATTATTTTGTAATCAAAACACACTACATGGGTTAGATACTAGGTAGTGAAGGTTCTCCTAGAATGCTCCGTGGCCCTGTAGGTAATTATTAGCCACCCCAGGGGACAAACTGTATTGACAAATGAAGCCATCATATATTTATTACGATTTTACAGAAATACACTGAAATCCCGACTTCTAACATAAAATTGTATCTAACGATATGAAAATATGTCGGTTTTTTTGTACAATTTGTTCATAGCTGATAGATACATATCTTGAACTATTGTATAAAATAAATGTTAATATGATCAGTAAAGTAGAAATAATATTACTTTTTGACTCGACCCTCTTTGCTTAATTTGGCTAGAACTGCCACTTGTACAAAATTGGCTGTTTACTATTTATTTTGAAGGAAGAAGTAGTCCTTCTATGCTTGTAAAAGGGTTACAAAAATCTTTTTTATATATTATATATAGTTATAAGAGCTAATTCAGAGAAATATATATATATATATATATAATAATGTTCTTTTGCGCAGTTTGTTGAGTTTTTTAAGAGAAGTCTGATACAAGATTATTACTTCTATTGCGCCATTTTTGGGAGTACATAATCACTATGTGGAAGAGATTTAATGTTTTTACTTGTGTATTTGAAATTTTGCATAAATATAAAATATATATATTATAGAATTAAAAATTGTAAGAGGATGATCTTCTTTGAAAGCATAACACAACAATATACATATTATAAACTCGAATAGGATATAATTCCAACTCACTAATAGAAGCATTGCAAGTGTTCATTAAATCCATTCTTCATCAGAAACTGGGGTTATTACATTAGTCATATACATATTTTGATGATAATGAAGTGAGTAATTTTTGAATATGCATATAAGGGATAAAGCGTTAAAAGAAAGTGGGGCATCAAAGACTATTTCATTTCAATGCGATATCTGAGGCAAACGCCTTCATGTCCCCTTTACAATCTCAGATTCAGTTCACGGGATCTTCCTTCTTCATACCATGGATCGGATAATATCTCCTTGTAGAGAAGGATCCTTGAATGGAAATCTACGATCTATGTCACTGCTCGACTCAGGGTTCTATCTTCAAGAATATATCATTTTCTACAGGCTTAAAAAAGTTAATCATAGACCGTGTGTGACTCAGAAACATATAGAGCTTCTCACTATATCACTCCATCCGCAACTCCTTCATTGATATCCGTGTGTCCATTCCTACTTAAGTGAACACTGCCTCGTCTCTTATTCTAAGAAACCTTCCATTGATTTGAGTCATTTAGTGTATTTGATGGAAATCACGCAGAAATCACTTATTCTTATCAAATTTACATAAATTCAATTCATTTAGTGGATACCGTGATGTACATACGTTCTACATGGACAATTATAGAAGGTGGGCACTTCAACAAGCTCATCCCTCATTTATTTATTACTTGTGAGTACCTTTTCTCGCTCAAAAACAAGTGGAAGAGGATTCTAGAGTCTTAAAGATAATACTCTTTTTTTTCTATAATTTGTGCTGTAAAGCATATTATATTCTGCTATAACATATAAATAGTTATTGAATCGTGTATTAAATAATTATATATATAAATACAAGACTTTCATAAAGAGAGGAATATAAAGAGAACTGTGTGGAGAGTATCCAACTTTTTGAGTTCAATCCTCTAATAGTCAACTCTGCTTCTTCTTCTACTAACAACTTTATCTGTTCAGATGAAATGAAACTCTTGGTATATATATATAAAAAAATTATAATAATTTAATTATAAACTTTAGAATCTTATGAGTATTAAACAAAATACTAATCTTTTAAGTCATGCAGAATTCTGATAAATCGTCAGACAGTCATAGGATAAAATTTAAGGGATGAATTTGGTATCTTTCATCGACTTCACGTAATCATAGAAATATTTTAAAAGGGTGTTAAGAAATTTTAATAAATTGATTGATTTGAATTTTTACTATTTTTTTTTTTTAAGATTGATTTTTAGAATATTAGTTAAAATTCTACACCAGAGGGTTATGCATCAACAATCAGGTTTATTAATGTACTTGCTACACAATTTCTCCAGTTTATTTATATATATATCTTTTTTTAAACAGGATTCGTACAAATCTTATATTAATTTAACACTTTGTAATATTCCACGCATGGGAGGTGGGGGGTTGAATTATATATTATAATTACAATTTTTATTAACTATCTCCTGTATACCTAAAAAGGATCCGTGACCCACTTTTGGTTTCTAGCTCATCGATTGAAGAACATTTATCAAACATATGTGAACAAATAATATTATACATTCATCAAAAATTTAGACATATGCATTACATATCAGTAGGAACCAAGGATATAAAAAAGGGGAGGGGGGGCTCTTTCTATATTCGTGTAACTCTAAGGCACTACTTTTATATGAAACTACAAAAATGCACTCAACTCTTTGAAAAAGCATCAATCAATAAGGAAACAATACTCATGATACTTATGTCACAAAAGTTATTTTAAAGTTTGAGAATTACTCTTATGTTCTAGTGGAAACTATTTTAACCTTACCTAGTTTCATATATTAATTGTGTTCGCAATTAATATATATTAAAAGTACACTATCCCGACTTAAAAAAACAATAAGTTAATTGGTGTCATGTTTTGGTTAAATTTTATTTATTCTTAAGACAGGGAATCAACATGGGACTCGTGTTATTTTGATAATATTTGGGTAGTTTTTTTATGTGCAAAAAATTTAGACATGGGGAACGCTGAGAAGACATTGATGGTCCTTCAGTGTGTGTCAAAGAGCTGACATAATTATGCATTTTTTAACGTGATAGATTTTGATAATTTACAAACTTAATATTTTTTAAAGGTGTTGTTCTTTCTTTCTTGAGTAGGGATTAGTTAAGAATAAAACTTCATCATATATTTCTATGAATAACAGAGATTAAAACTGAGGATTTGTTGAGGAATTAGAAGTATAAATCTTCGTTCAAGTGAAAGTACGATTAACGATTAAAAAATGAGTAGTTCCTGCCTATGTTCTTCCATGATCCAGAGTGGAACTTGTGTTTATTTCATTCTTATCATGGTTACTTGACATGACAGCATATTACTCTCCTTCCAAACATTATTCAAATTGTCATTGTTTTCATGTTAATTATCTGAGGGGTTTATTACAAACCGAAAATGTTTATAATTTGGAGCCCTAAAGATAGTTGAGATACATGTTTTTTCTTTCATTATTTTTTTTATCCGTATCGTTCCATAGAGTTTCTTTTTTGAACCTTTCTTATTGATTTTATTAATTTTTTGACAAAAAAAAAATATCTCTAATTTTATGAGATCAAACATAAAACAAAGATCAAATTACACTATTTAATGCACAATTTGAGATTAAGATCCATTGCATAGATAATTTATGTCTAATCAATCATGAAATTAATGCAAATTTGAGAAGTACTCACTCAACACGTACGAGAAGGATTATATTTGTGTTGATGAATCTATTTTTGGTGTACAGCTTCAAGTAAGGGGAAGGAATATTATGTTTAATTTATATAGTTTTATAAAATGCATTACAGTCAGAAAAATTGAAAAAGTGTTGATGGATTTATTTTTAATTGTCAATCTTATCGCTCTTGTATTAAGAAGGTTTTCTTGTTATAAGAGATTTGTAAGGAAGATACTATGCTTATAAATTAGAAAAAGAAAAAACAGTGTTGCATGTCTTTTTTCTTCATTACTTCATAAGTTGTCGTAGTGTTAAAATTTCCCTCTGAAACAAGAATTATCGCCTATCTTTGATGCATATTGTTTTTTATTAATTTTCAATATAATTATAATATTTTAACTTCACAAATGATATTTTAATTGTAGAGTAATATCCGTTTTATAGTAGTAATTATTTTTCTCCTCTTCCAAAAAATATTCATAACCAGCAGCTGATATTAATAAGGATATTAATTTAGTAGTGCCATATGTTTCTCTCCGCTTTCTCCTCGAGGTCTTTTTTTCCTTACAAAAATGTGAGCTTATTATATACTATAAATTGTACCCGCCATTACTTGGGGTTATTAGGAGTCAATCAAAAAATAAACAAATTTTGCTTTAACAATATTTAGTCAAACTTGGTCCAACGGCCACCTGTGTTAAGCTTGTTACCACAATAAGCGAACAGTTTTTAAATTTATTTCAAAACTAATTGTCAACAGATATGATAAATGTCCTGGGTAAAAAATGAAGCAGGCTACTAAATAAGGATCTGATTACTTATTTTAAATTTTACCATCTACCGATTTTTGAAAGTAATATAAAAGTAATTTTTTATTCAAACTTTCGTGTAAAGGTTGTTAACTCTTCTTTAAACTCTCATTTATTGTCCAAAAAACATGTGACAAAATAATAAAATAAAACTGAATCAACAATAAATAATTGTAGACGAAATATTTAATGATAGGGCTACATAATGAAGAAAATTCATCTGAATCGCGTACGTACCTCTAAATAATAGTTTTTGGCAACCTTGAGTTTGTGCATCTCTATTCTAAGAAGTAATTTGACAAAATATTGACCATTGATTGCACTAATAAAAAAATCTTTTTTTTTTTACTTTCCTTTGGATTGAATTTATGTTTTCTTGAGTGTTTTACCTCAAAAAACATGAAAAGGATTTTAATACTTCTAAATTTCTGCTTTTGTACTCTCAAAATTATTTCTCTTAAAAAATATTTCTTACAATATATACATGATGTAGATTATTTTTACGCTATCAAAAGGATCTAAATGTATATCTTCAGATTTTAAAATATTTTAATTATATATGAATCTATTTCTGAATGTGCCTTGTAACAACAAAAATATGACGATAAATGGGCCTTTTATCTTTGGAAGTTTAATAAATTATTTATTTTTAATCACAATGGCAAAAATCATAGTTGTCGTAAAGTAATGAGAGACTATTTCATAATCTCACAAAAATATCTTAAAAATTAATAAGATTTGCTGCAAGAAAATATATTTTCCATGTTGATTAAGTTATCAAGTCTTACTGATTGAAAGAAAATCTTGCTCTCTTTTTGCCACAAAGGCAGAAATGTTGTATAATCAAGTTCGGTGTAATATTTCATTGTGATAAAAACAATCCAGAACACATTATCTCAATCAAAGGGCAAAAAAAAATGTTGGAAAGAGTTATTTTCTTTACTAAGGGAATGAAAACAAATTTTACTAAGGGGTTTTTTTTTTCCAATGAAAAATGGAGGAAAAAACGTACCAATTCATTTGTTAGTGTTATTTAACTCATAACTCATTGGTATCAATCCCCAGTTGCAAACTTAATTAATACAATATATATTATGGAGTAATATCCCAGATTATCGAGTATTTTGGAAATACAAGATCACTATCTGGATAAAAATATATATCTTGAGTAATTGCAAACTTTTCTACTACATTCAATTATATTTAAAACATGAAAAAAATACAAAGTAAATTGACCATTTATAATTTTTTTTTTAAATACATCAGATATCAAATAATATTTGGTTTTAAGGTTTCATCAAAAAATACTAGAATATCATTTTTTGATGTCCAAAGTATGAAATAAACAAATCAAAGTTAAAAAAATAATCTACAAAGTGATAATCTTTACAGCTACTAATGTTTACTCACTATTACATGAGCTTTCTCTCGCATAATCCCATCTGTTTCAACTATTTGTAAAACATTCTGAAAATATAGTTAAAACAAATTGGATTTGATGGGGTTATTTTTTAATGAATGGATGAAAATAAAATTGAAGAGTCATGACGTCGAAATCATTTTACATTTATAGCTCCAACCGATGATGATAACATGGATGACTTGTGTCGAGAGTTCCTCAAGGAAATAATTGTGCGGAATAAAGTCTCAACTCCTCACACAGGTAATTCAACAGTCTTTGCTTCTTTTTCCATCTCAGGATTTTTCAACAATTCAAGTCTAGAAGTTTCATCTTCTCTCAGTTAAAGAATAGAGATAATTTTAATAACGTCATCCCTAAATTCATCTGTAAATGAATATGAATTTTGCTAAATTATATTTTGTCAATAAAGTGTATCAACTCTAGATTAGACTTTCTATTCTTTACAAATTTCAAATTCTTCTGTCATTATTATGAGTTCAGTTACTTTGAACATAGTTTATATGTTTTTTATTGCACTTATTGGCATAACATTTTATTTATGACATAGCTATTCATTCGTAATTGATTAAAATATTTTATACATAAAAGATTATCAGAACATTGACTGATTCAAATAAAAATATAGTACAAAGATTTTTTTTAAAAACCATTCTGAATATTTTTTTTCTAATTTAGCAACACATCTAAAGATCGAGCTTATTTTTACGCCATTTTCTGTGCAATCATTAATGATGTAAATAGATTTAATCTTTGATTTTGATTTGAAATTAATGGCTAAGCCCAGTCGTGTAAAGATGAAACAGGAATCGCATGAAACTAAATTTGCAAATGTCTTAGACTGTTTTATGTCAATTGGAAAACCTGTACCAAAGGGATATGTAGGGATGTCCTGTCTGTCACCGAGTTCATATTTCATTACTATGAGCCTCTCAGCCATATTGTGTCGCTCACTTGAAGGAGTTAAATTACTGCACAAGTGGTACCATCTCTAAAGCTAAATACAACTATGCCAAGATAGAGCAGATATGGGACTTTTAGACAGGATGGGACTGATTACCTTATATTGATGTTTTTTTTGTACAGATACAAATAATATCAAGGAGTTTCCACGGCTGTGGTACATATATTCCATCATGACCTGTTGATAAAACATGCAAAATTGACAAATACATGTAACTTCTCACTCTGGTATTTGGTATAAATGTTTCCAGGTAACAAAGACTATATATATTTTGTTGTAAAAGAACAATTTTGACTAAAAACCGCAATTTGAAACATTCAGCGGACCTTGTTCACAACAAAAGGACGCTTGAGTCAAAATTCTTTGTTACTGAGGTCATCTAAATACAACACGCCCAGTTCAGAGGATTCTTTGTAATCTTCACGCTAATATAGTGTAAATTTTGGCAAAATGAAGTGCTTCAATTCTCCATTCTTGTACCACAATCTTAATTTAATAAGAATATGAACTTAGATAACATTTTCTTCGCTGAAGCAGCTCACATTTTCTAAAATGTTTAAAAATCTTTTGAAGACGGATACTTTTGGGGATTTCAACTTTTCTATTTTTAGGTCTTTGAATATCTGCATCAGCGTCACCTCAACAATGTAATGACGACATAGTGCCCAGAGTATCCGCAGTCCTAAGATATGTTGAAGACAAATACAATCAGTAATAGTATGAGCGTTAGAGGCATTTGTGTCAAACTTCTTCGCTACAAATGGTTTTTCACGTGTCCATGGTTTCAGCATTTCGATGCTTTTCTCAGCTATAATTTTTTCCTGAGCAGCGGCCTGTACCTGTTTTGTAAGGTGGACTCCTAAGAAGCTGATTTCAGATCATCAATCGCTACAGTCAGCTGTTTTTCATTAACATTCTTATTTATCAAAGTACCCATCAGTTTTGAATCCCACTAAAGTGATGCAGTTCCTTTCATTTGGCTCTCTTATGCCCTTATAGTGATATTTCTAGATTAGCAACGAGGTATTTCTTAATAACTAAAATTAAGACAACATATTTTTGAGGAAGTGCAAGTTACCAATAATAATATTAAACATATAATTTTAGAAAAAGCAAAATGAATTTTTGGCATTGCTTACCATAGTAATTTACTATCATATTCTCATTTCAAAATGCGTCATGTGGGCCCGGTAAAATTTATTCAAATTTATATATATTTCATTCGGTATGTTTTTATTATAAGTAGAACATTTTTATTATACTGCCAAGGCAATATTGTTAATTGGGGGGGCTGTTGCACCCTAATGTGTGCTAATCCAAGACAACGGGTAACCCGGAGGATTTGTTGCAGAGTTATAATTGTAAGTTCTTGTTGAGTATCGACATCAGAGTCATTCATGCCAACGTCCTTGTTTATTTCCTTCGCCCCCTTCTCCCCCGTCATAGTTGATTGTAGCTAATGTCATGATAGTTAAACTACCCTCCTCCATAACATTTTTCAAAATGTCAGGGTTGCCATGTTGATTTTCGTTTTTTTAACTTAGCCAAAATACACACAATTTGTATCAATATGAATGATTCTCCTTTTGACTAAAATAGTTACAGATACGATGAGAACAAATTTAAAAATTGTCAAAATCCTCGCGAGCATACATTTAAAAAGTATATATATATATGTAATGGTAAAATGCAAGATATGTCTGCTGTCATTTTTATTTGATTAGTAACACTTCTCCGGCACAAATTTTGAGTGTACAGCACTCATTTTCTCGTGGTTAATTGATGCTTGACAAAGAAATAAGATATTGTACTTGGTCCAGAGTATTACTTTGTATGCCTTTACAAATATACAAGTACATAAGTAATATAAGTATATAATTATGATGCAACATATTATACAAATGTCCCATTTTCTACGCAAGTTAAATATGAAGTTTTTTGAAGGATGAAATATATATTTTAATTGGTGTACAATGTATATAATATGCATATCTATTTCTTGTTGATTCAGTTTTGTGCGTGAATTTATGTCAAGACATTAATATTAGGATTTTACATTCAACGTTATATTTTTAATTGGCACAGATCTATTAACACTTTTTCGGTTCATTTCTGGGGAAAAAATTACACTTGACATCCAAGGATATATAGTTTTAGATTATTGAATCTCTGAACAATTTCCATTCAGACAATTTGTAAATTTATTTATCTTAAATTTTTTTTCTAATAGGAAACAGTGATCAAGTCACCAACCATATTGTGAACAAATTTAGTTATCTACCAAAAAACTTTTTTTCTCTTAAGATGTTCATTTTCAAAATCCCTCTATTTCTATTTCTTCACATATTAGTTTTTTTTTTTTTCATTGACATCCAATGCTACATTTTTAAGAGGCCTAATTGAATAATTTCTGAAAAAATTTCCGTTTTAGTGATGATTTGTTAATTTATTTCCGTTCATCTATTATTTTTTTTTTTAACAAAACACAGATGATTTGACTAATTTTTTTCAAAACTTGATTGGTTAAGGAAAAAAAAAATTCTCAAGACGTTGATTTTGAAAAACACCACCACAAAATTCTGTATTCTTTTATTTCCTCGACAAATCCGGATGTATATTATAATAAACTTAGATCTGTTCATTTCGGAAAAATTGTTCGCCCGGTCGTTTCTGAAAATTGCCCATTGAAGTGCTCATTCGTTAATTTCTTTCTGTTTATCCGTTCAGTTATTAATTGAAAAATTGTGATCATTAAAATATTTTTTTGCAAATTTATTGAGTAAGAAAAACATTTATTTCCGCTGATTTGAATTTTTATATTATTTTTGCTTGACATCCAATGGTATATTTTTAAATGGACTCCGTTCACCTATTCGTATATTAAAAAAATTATTTTGAGGTGCTCAATTCTTAATTTATTTCCTTTCCTCAGATTATGATGAAAAATTTACCAATTTTTGTCCAAATTTTGTTGCCATCAAAAACTCTTTTATTCACAAAATGTAAATTATGAGGTTCCACAAAATGACGTTTCTTAATCATTCAACCTATTATACAATTTTTTATTTCTATATAAACTCACTCAGATAATAATATTATAAGGATCTATTTTCTAGAGATCCCCAATTTAGTTATAGAGTAAAACATAATACCCTTAACACCACTTAGTGGAGAAAAAGAATACTTTTTTGTAGCAAACTAAGATGCGCCAAAAAATAGTGATTGTTGTTTGGCTACTTGATACTAGCTTTGGTTACACAATTTAATATATATTTTCAAAGATAAATATTAAAACTTTGACAATAGGACTTTTTATTTGATCTACATTATGACATAGTGGATTGTACTTTTTTATTATTGATTTCACGTGTTGTTCTGTTTGTTTCTTTTTGTGTATTTTGTTTGTTTAAAATTTGAAAGCATATGAATATTAATAAATGATATTTGGCACAAGAGCTCAAATGCATGAGTTGACTAAGTGTGCTAAATTTGAGGACATAAAGCTAAGATGTTCATGAGATATGGATACTCGTCCCTGTCCCTTTTTTGACCAAAATTTTGTACGTCGCTTTCATGTTTTTTTACGGGACACTACTGTTTCTTGTATATTTTTTGATCCAAAAGAGATTATCTCTTGAAATTTGGTATTTGACTATTTTAAAGGATGAGAATTCTAAAAATGAAGTCAAAAATATAATATTGAAATGTCTGATGTCCTCAATTTTGATTTTAATTTTTAAAAAAAATGAAAAATTGAAATATACCGGCAAGTACTTGATCAGGAATAAAAAAAATTGCCCAAGTCTTACAATAATGAAACTTTGGCAATGTGTTTTAAATATGTAGGGGTATCATTGTGCTAAAATGCAGCTTGGTTTTTTTATCATAGCCCTTAAGGTGGGATTTCAAGGTTTTGATACTTTTCTAAGAAAATTTGGAAATTTGTACAGCTATATATATACAATATTTATGCACAATAAAGGCCCAAAAGTAATTGTTAGATTATCAAACCTTACTATTCATTAATTATACGACAAAAATGTTTTTTGTAATGCTTTGACTCACTGTACTTATTTCATTTTATATTTAGTCTGCATAGTAAATATGTAGATTGTAGATAGGTACATGAGGTTACAACTTGACAAAATACGAGACAAGAATCCGGTAGAATGATATAAAAATGGCGGTTCAATTCCAAGAAACCTTGGGTCGGGAGAAAAGGACTACAATCAACAATGAGTGTATTTATTTTTTTCTATTGGTCAGGAATGAAGATAAATTTAATTTATATTTCGTGATGTAAATCGAGTATATTTTTTAGCTAGCCTGTTTTTTTGAGTTGGTAATCTGAAAAATAAATTTTCTATTATTTAGCTGTTTTCAGTATTATTTATCTCCTGATTAGTTAACTTCCTTTCCTACAGCATTCGATTATATTCAAAGCCCGATTTAAAATTTGTATGTGATCATTAAAGAGTCCAGAGGATGTCTAGGAGAGTTATAATTGTTTGTCGTTGTTGGACTCAGAGTAGAATTAAGGATCGACATTTGATTAATTCTTGATATTATACTTGTTTATTTTTTTCTCCCTCTCCTCTTATGACAGCTGACTCTTATAATATCTGAAGAATGTTCCTGAGGAACATTCTTCAAATTGTCAGAGTTAATCATCCTGATTTTCGGTTTCTTGTTTTTTAACATGCCTTAAATATACACAATTTACATCACTATTTAGACTCATCCCTACCTTGAGTTCCCAATGTTTGTAGTACAGGAGAGTGTACCCTGTGTACTGTGCAGTCCTTCTCGTATGTTTGTAAGATTAATACAGCTACAAAAACAAATAACATTTTTCCTTTCGAAATACGAATTTTGAAGTCCTACAGATGACGTTACTTAATCATTTGACAAATTATACAATTTTCCCTTCCTTCGTAGAGTTCATGTTGTGAATTCCATTGAAATGATTTACTTTCTAGATATCCCCCAGTTAGTTATAGAGTAATACTATAAAACTTTTAGGCCCTCGACCCCTTGGGGACCTAAAAGTGTTATTGTAACCAAATACCAAATTAGTCATTGTCGTTTAGCCAATGGTTTTGTCTTTAATTCTGGAGTAAAAGAAATAAATGGTGTTCAAAGAAATTTTAAAGTAATTGTTACCATTTTTCCCACTTTCAAGGGTTTATTATTGAGCTGAATGCAAGATCGACGCTCATTTTCTGCTCACTATCCAAGTATGTCTACGGCTCAGAACTAGTAATTTATAAATAAATATATCCGTACATATTTATCAACATACAAAAATTAATCAATGAAGGACATTTCGAAGAAAGAAAAATGCATGTGTTGCAAATAGATGATATGCTTGAAGATTTCTCTTTTGTCATATACCAGGATTATCTCAACAATATAACAGAAAATACAATATATAAAATATATGTATGCATGCAGATTACTTTAATTAGAAAAGGGCCTATATCCTAGGGAAGACCAAGAAAAATTGATTCACTGAACAATTGAAACAAACCTTCTTTTTTTTTATTATAATGAAAAAAACTAAAAGCATAAAATTTACATGATAATTTTAAAATATAATCCAGATTATTTGGGTCGGGGGGTAAAGTTAATCACATTTTGCAGCTTTTAATTTATTTCATAATAATGGAGCCAGTTTTTCATTGCTTTTGACCTCTGCCAACCAAGTTATTCGTAATATTTGTCCTGGTTTGATTGTTTGTTTATTAGTAAGGAGGATTAAAATAAAAGTTATAGATCAATTTTGATCAAACTTGATACAAAGATTATATAAAGTCACAGTAAGAGGCCAATAAATTTTGAGAGGTTAATCTCAAAGTAACACAAAACATAAAAAATGCATAATTGACCATTACCATAAAGATACATAACTCAATTTGATTTTAGACGGAGGTTTGCTGCTCTACTTAATACTTATTTTAGTTAAGTAAATTATTTAATTTGAATTCGGAATTATTTTGCCGGTAGCGGATATAATTTAATAATAACTCACCTTCGGATCTGAATGTAAATACGGTGGTGATATCATTAGGTCAATCCCTTAAATGTCAGTAAATATTTGTCTTTTTTAAGATGGATTTTAAGGTTTTACAAAGCGTTTTTAAATAGTCTTACATGGTAGACTACTGTTACTTTTAATGGTGAATCACTTATTTTATTTTATTATAATTTGATTGTCACTATCTTCCTGTTGTGTACTTCTAAGTATCTTCTGAATTTTATATATTGACGGATTTTTTATTTGCTTTGAATAAAATGATTAGGCAGATTTTTAGGAGAATTATAAATAATATTTTTAACTACACTATATTTTTTTACGGGATTTTATTACGTCATTTGTACATATGATATGATCATTTCAATAAATAATAAAACTCTCATTTAGAAGATATTAAGATATTGTATGACATAGTACATAGGGCACAGCTGCAACAAGTATTACAATTTTCTTGGTTTGTATATTATTTTATATTGATAAATAACTATTCAAAATGAAGGATACTGATGCCCAAAATTTACAAATATTTTTTTTTATATAACTATTCATAACAAAGAATAGGATTGGCGCCGTGACCTACACATTATAACAGATGCACAAGTTATTAACATTTTCGAACCTATTTAGTATTTAAGTTCGCCATTAGGTATTTATCAATACCCGCAACTTCAGGTCCTATTGAGAGGCCATCTTATCTCCTAAGGAAATAGTTTCTAAGATGAGAAACCTGATTAATAACGATGTAGCAAATATGATCATTACCCTTCATTGGAACCTCGATAAATATAGTTTTAAATTGTCATGAATACAATACTTATTAGAACTGATGCATCAACTTTTTGAGATAACTTTATTTGTGTAAACGTGAGCGAGTAATATTAAATGACATACATCTATATCTCATTAATAAGCAACCTAACTTCTCTCGTTTTTGCTATTTATTCATAGCAACAAGAACCTAGTCTTCGAAGCTTTACTCAAACTCGGCTCGACCTCAATTATCAAAATCTCAAACAGGACCAAATTTGAGAATTTTAACACCAATCCACCTCTAGTTGTAGGCTATTTCGACCATGGGAATAGTTGCAACATTTGTCGGGTTGCATTAAAATGTTATATAGTATAATTTCCAAATAGATTCAAACAATTATCAAAATACGTTGTCCTAAATTTTGCCGTCTGATTTAATAAATAAGCCTTGAGCAAAAAGTGTCGCAACTCTCACCCATGCCCCCTACCAAGATTAATATTAAAAAATGAATATCCAAATAAGGGACTGATTAGATCGTTCAGTAGTTGACTACAGTCAAACCTGGTCTTATGACCACTTGTTTTAAACAAGTCACTGCACTAAGCGGTCATATCCAGTAGGATAGTAGGACTTTTATAGCATAAAAAAACCTTATTATGTGTCCTTGCAATCCCCGACCAGCGGTTACAAAATATATTATATAGCTACTATATAAGTTCACAGATAAACTGAATTTTAACATATACTGTTGAGTAAAAACACCAAAGACGGCTATTTACTTATATGTACTTTTTTGACGAATTAATAAATTCATAATATGAATTAACTGCGCATACATGAATGTTTTCCCCACAATTATGTCTTTCCTCCTCACTCAGTTTTAGAATGAGGAGTACCCCAATACAACCTGGATGTTAATTTTATATGTTATTGTATTCTTTTATCCGCCGTTTTCAACTTTTGAAATGCTCTAAATTACCAAGCCTGGTTCTAGAGAAGCACTCAGCGGTCCCCTTTCCAGTTTCCTTATGCATGCATGTTTAATACAGGCTTCAGTGTAATGAAAGAAAATTCAAAGTTAAAAGGGATAAATACAGGAAACAGAGACTTCTTCCTTCATGTTGGATGAGAAGAAATTAATTCATTATCAATATCAAATATTGATAATTACTTTTTGGTAAAGAAAATGAAAAGTGAAGTAGATGATCATTATTATGTAATCATTACAAAAAAAAATATTGAATCAATGCATAAAGAGTATGAAATTTTTGCCTTCATCTGCCTTTATTGCAATGTTATTTATGGGGCCTCTTCAATTTTTTCATAGCAACAGTTGAAGTAACTATTTTTTATGCATGTAATAATATTTTTTACATATACATACATAATATATTTATAATTGGCAGCAAATATTACTTTAAGACGACTTCAAAGTATGAAATAAACATATCTTACATCAACAAGTTTATGGCCAATTATGAATGATTACATATAGACAACGCTCAATCACCCTAATCAAATCCCCTTATCCTAATTTTTATGTGGTATATGAAAACAAAATTCCAGTATAAAGTGTTTTCATAAATAATCGCTAATAAGGATTTCGGAGTGAAAGCATGATGTTAGACCATTTTTGGATGCTGTATTGCAACATCCAGGCAAAATATACAATAGAAAGACATATTCACAATGCTTCTAATATATATTTCTTAATGTATATTGTTGTTTTGTCTTGCCAAAATTAGGTTATTTGCATAAAGTTTGATCTATGTCATCTAATTTTAAAATTTCAAACCACTTTACTGCCAGAACTGTACGTGATTTAAAAAAAAATCAGATTGGAAGTCAGTGCAAAAATTTCGTTTAGAAAAATGCAATGAAATTTGGTATGAGAAAAAAAAGTTTTTTTATTGACCTGTGATTAGGCGATTTGCTGCCACCTAAAATGCCATCGATTTATTGTATCCTAGAGAGGTATTCAAAAGACTATATTTGTCCAAATACAAAAATACAAAGTATAACTTGGATTCTCAATCAATTCGGAGAGATTATTCTAGAAGTACTATGTGATTGTCTTCATTTTGCTGACAATATCGATACATATGTATAATTATAGGTTTTATTTAAATACATAATTAAAA
Source organism: Lepeophtheirus salmonis (assembly GCF_016086655.4). Classification (NCBI taxonomy): domain Eukaryota; kingdom Metazoa; phylum Arthropoda; class Copepoda; order Siphonostomatoida; family Caligidae; genus Lepeophtheirus; species Lepeophtheirus salmonis. The sequence continues at coordinate 34,878,158 of NC_052136.2, forward strand.
ATTTAGTTCTCAAACGAGCTTGCTTTAGTCTCTCCTCCTCGCCCCCTTAAATACTGAACGCCACGGCCCTGTCTTCTCCGCATAATTTGTTGTGTCTGTCCTTGTATTTAGGTCCGGTTGAGGGACTTATTGTTTTAAAAACGTTGCTGATGAAGCCTAGGGTATATTTTGTTTTTATACAGCCTCTTCTATAACGAAATCCTTGAGCGTATAATTGTTCTAATAACCTCCTCAGACAATCATATACCGGGTGTAGATTAAAATAGATGACATTTTTGTAAAAGTTAATAAACACCCTTGAACAAGTTTATTATTGACATTAAAAAAAAATTATTATCTCCTAATTTGATTAAAAAAAAAAAAGTCTTATTGCCTAAAATTTCCATTTGCACCCCCTACTTGCTGAAGTGAAGCTGACAAAGGCATTGAAGAGGTACTCATAGACATGGAGACACATATCTAGCTGAACAATAGTTTTATAAAATTCTGTAAAATTAATTCATGAAGAGATATAGTCCCTCAATAAAAAGATTACAGTAATTTATAACAAAAACAAAACAAGGCCAATTTTAGACATGAAGTTTACAAAAATTAGATGTCTGTAAACTACATGTTCTCTACTACAGTGTGAATAAAATAATTAACAAAATTGTTTCTACGCGGAATACACAACTATCATGTTAAATGCTTTAAAATACAAAGTCTTAGATTTTGATCAACACCCAGTATAAATATTTATTTATAATTAATCTTAAATTATCTATCTGCAATCATTTTGAATTGGATATGCAAATCAAAATAGTGTAGGACAGTATCTTGATATCTCAATGTAGGAGTTGAGTGTCTCAATATGTATATAACTAAACCAGATTGTCGATGGAAACTAGTAAATATGCATGTATATTATATGAATATTATATGAATATTAGCCTGAGTAATAATTACATTAGTTTTCTTTAATAAAGCAATACGAAGTACACCCCTACACATTTTATAACGAAAAATAAAGTAAACTTTTCCAAGAATGAATAGGAGTACAATATTGAGGCTTTATGACCCACTTTTTTGATTAAATATCTTTCTATTTTTCCAAATGATTTCCCTTCGATGCCATCATGACCCCTTACCTGGCTCTAAAGGTACCAGAACACTTCTTTATGAAGGCCTCGGAGGAGGCCTTGAGATCATCAAAATTTCACTGAGGGACAGCACAGGCTCTTTTCTCGACTACACCCTTAATGGTATAGTCGAAAGGGGAGACAGTCTAGGAGGAGGGTGGCTAAACCGACGTTTATGCTTTAACCAAGTTAACAATATATGGCCTCTCTTGACCTGGATAGCCTTGGTTGTTGCTAGAAGCAGTTGATGCAGTTGTTCATAAGTGTTCTTCCCGAAATCCTTCACATAGCTCCTCAGAGTCTAATCGCCGACTTTGAGAGCCTTGGCATACTACCTCATCGATTGAATATCCCTCCAATTTTCCGGCATTTACTGCTGCTGGGAGGCTTCCCAAAGTCTGACCTGAAGCCACCATGCTTTTAATCTTGTAAACAAGACTCTGGGAGCACCCCACACACTTCATCATCTTCTTTACACTCACATGGGCGTGGAGAAAATCAGACACCCTTTGTCTTTTCGTCTCCATGCTGACAATGCTTTAGTTCTGAAAGTTTTTGGGTATTGGTTATGAGCTGGAATAGTCCCTACTTTTAATAGTGCAACCTAGTGTTTTAAATTTGTTCATAGGTTTTAAATCAAGTGCACGATTTTGCTTCGCAAACAGTATTAGAAAGTGCACAGACTTTAAAGTATATGTTTAAAATTTGGATGCACCACGTTGCTTAGCATTTTCCTGGCAGCCATCAATAGTTAATGTTGTCAATGAATTTGTGAAAATGGGGGAAATCGATCTGCATTATGGATACAAAACTTTTACTTGAAATGCATCAGCCCAATCAATATAATAGTTGACCTGGATTCTACTCTGAGTGAGTCAGCTCCTTTGTTTACAAAGGTAAAACTTTGTCTTGCTGAGTTTGAACGAGGGCATATGAGCATCACAGCAGTCCACTTAATGTAGTGACCACTTCAGAAATTGTGAAGAAAATCTACCATGCGGCACTTGTTGAACCGTTGACTAAATGTGTGTGAGCTAGCAATCATTACAGGCATTCCAAAATGTGGGGTACATTGCATATTATCTAAAAATTCGGATATGACAAAGCTGTGATCAAGAAGGGGTTATGTTTTATCAGTCTTTTGCAAAAACAGTGTCGTGAAGAAGTTTACATTGATTGTTTAGCGAAGTTTCACTGTGAGAAAGTAGAATTTTTGATTTTTTGAATGTGTGGAGCTGAAAAAGGTTTAAGAAAAAAATCTTTTTTTTTTTCAAACTATTTGTGTTTTCTTTGTTCGGTAGGGCACTTCCGTTAATGTCATATTTTGGGACGGTACAATTGGAAAAAGTTTTATTTTGATACAAAAAAATAGAACTTTTTCGAATGAAATTACCCTATGCGCCTCCAAAAATAGCCTATGAGAACTGTAATTTTGCCAAAATCAGTTTTTTTACTGTTCCGGCAGAAAAAGTGTTTTGTGTTGGGGATAAATATATTAACCAGAAAACTAGACAATCTTAAGTACCTGGTAAACTATGTTTCTATAATATACATATTATGAAGTTTGTATAATAATTAATTTAAATTTGCTGTAATTATAGTTGTAAAAAAAATGAAATGTTTATGATGGTATATCTTTTGAAACGAACAAAGGAATGCGTGAATAAAGTAAATTTTAATCATACATTAATTTATCGAACATTGAATCATACATATGATAGACGCTAATGGTTCTTTCCTTGGAAAATTAACACTTTTAATTTTTCATCCAATTTAAATAAATTGTCAAATAACCTATTATAAGTAAACTCAAAAATAAGATTTCATATGAAACTCAATCCAGTTCTAAATTTTGAAGACTTTTTCTTGAATAGTTTGATTAAAAATTGACCCTTAAGTTATGGATTATAGTTTGTAAACTACTCATCCGATGGATGCATATAATACAATTTTGATAGCTATTGATTTATGCAAAAAAAAAAAATGCTTTCAATATTTTTGTTTCTTATGTATGATTGAACTTGATCAAATTATTTGACCTCCAATGACTTGAATATTATATCTTCTGATTTTGATAAATGACAGTTAGAACAAGATCAAATCAATATCTCACATTAGAAAGACAGATTAGAGTGGTAGGTTTATGGGCTTGGGATATATACTGGGGTTTAATTTGTTTAGAGCAAAGGGTGCCTTTCTGTCTGTATGATTGTCTGAAATAAGTAACTGGGTACACTTTATACAGTGCGCCATGATGTGTACCATAAACACATTTTGATCTAAGGACAGGAGTGGTGTGCCTCTAAAAAGGAAAAAAGAGGAATACAAGGCCGAAAGATAAAACTCCCTCTTAAATCCTCATCCTTTAATAAGGACCATGGAGTTTTGCACTGTACTGCTCAAATTTTATGTCCTCGTAGGTTTCACAACAACAAGTCAACAAAGAACGGAAAATCTCACGTGTCCAACCATGCGAAGGTCCTTTAGAATTCCGTCTATGTCCATAGATAAGATATTTTGACACCGGAGCAAAAGAAGACCCTTCTACACTCGTTCACATATACATATCATCCGTATATCATAATTTATATGCATTTTCAGTATATGTTATGATTTGAACTAAATATAAACACTGGTATGTTTGAATCCATCTTTTTTAAATAAGTGAACGTTCTAAAGATTAAATTACTCATCCCCACATTTTTTTTTCATACTTGAGGACAGAACACGTCATATGAATTGATGAAAGTATTGAGTAGCTACGTGTGAACGCTCATGAACAATGGAAGTAAAAATTAAAAATTCATGAAGAGTTATCTTCTATACTATTAAAGCAAAATTTGTCTTTTACCCGACGTCTAATTACTCCGGCAATGCTGGGCTCTACCTCTAAAGTTATATAAAGTTAAGCAAATCTAGTCATTTTAAAACCCATTAAAGTGTTATATTCATTATGATAAATCTTTATTATTAGAATTTATCCATCACATAACACCAAAAGTGGCCTTAATTTCGTCCATCTCGACTCGAAAATACCTTTTATTTTTTTCATCCCAAAAATGACTTGAGAGGCACGTAACTTTTCAAAAATCATTTTTGTAAAGTCCTTAGATGAAAAGGTTGCTGTGCAGTGGGGAAAAAATATAAACTTGAAAATTAGACAGTCTAATCTTTTGTATCTATATCTTTACTTTTGTTGATAACATGAATTAAATAATGCCTGGAACTTGGTAAAATATGTTTCTATAATATATATGAATACTAAATTATATTTACAAGTTCCCATTATTTATTTGTGTTTTTACACAGCTAACTATATATATTTTCAGTGATTGTTCAAAGTTGGGAAAAAGTTCCTACTCTTGTCTATCTATATAACAGCTACTGACATCATGTAGGGTCTATGTACATAATTACAGTGAATGAAGCCTCTAATTGAACGTTTGTCGAACCAATTGACGGTTGTTTGTATTGTAGGTAATTGACTTGAATGATATTATCCATATGTCTACAATTAAGGGTACATATTTGTTTATATTTTTTGGCATTGGTAGAGTTGTGAATTATATTTACTTACTTGCAGGTAGAATGTTTGTAGCTCCTATTTGTGTAGTGCCTTTTATTTGCCATCTAAAGTTGTTATCATTATATGGGATGTGAAAATTTTATTGAGTATAAATTCAATAAAAGTATATGCTGGATAGATATTAGTGCTCTCGAAAGTAATTTGTCCCTACTTTGAACATTCAAGCATATAAACCAGGATTGAGCACTATAGATTTGATAGTGACATTTAGTGATTAAAATCGGATGCATATTGTTGTAGCTTGAACATTTTTTTGGAGTTGGTAAACTGAAGAGTGAAATTACTTTTCCTAAGCTGTTGTTGTTATTATTTTATTCATGAGGAGTGAACTTCCTTTCCTACTACATACAACATATTATTGATATTTACAATACTGGATTGAAAATTTCCGTGCGCTCAGAAAAGAGGGAGATGAATCCCGAGGAAATGTTGAAAAATTATATTTGTATGTCCTTGTAGAGTAGAATTGAGGATCCTGTATATGTCTTTTATTATTTTCGTGTCAGCTTGTATCTGAAATAGTTAAGCAACATGGCAGCTGAGATGCTTTCCTGCAAAAAAAAAAAAAAAAAATACGGGATTGTCAGGTTTACCATGTTGATTTTTGACATGTCCCAGGATTAAAGCAATTTTCAAATTCCTTAATTAATTACCATTACTAAGCTTAATTCTTGACCTGTAACCACTATTTTTTCTCTGTTAATGGATAACGGAGAGTAAATTTGAATGTTTGTTGGAGAGTAATAAAGATCTAAAGAAGTCCTGGTTCGATTCAAAGGATCGATATTAGAGTAATTTCTCTCTATGGCATTGGTAACACTATGTGGGATTGTGTTTATTTCCTTATTCTCATAGCTGATATAAGCTAATCTAATAAAACGTCACGATGGAGAAGATACTATCTTGACTTTTTATTGGATTAGCAGAGGTCTTAATTTTTGAAATTAATCAGGATTGATATGTTTACATGACATCTCACGCCAATTCTATGATCCTCAAAGTTACTCTCTGTCCTTGAAGACACACACTTGTGGTTAGTTTGTACTGGTGGTATCAAAAATATCATTTTATAGTTTTAAAAAAATCATTTTTGGGTCAAAATTTGGCTTATACAATCATAAGGCAATATTGAATTATGCTGATGCAATAACTTTCGATGATTGCATCATACATCCGTATAAAAGGGCTCAGAAAACACCCCGGGATGTTAGTTGAAATTCAATATCCGAAATGGTGAGAGAGCACTCTTTGGAGATCAGGGCCAAGGCTGATGGCATGATAGAGGGTGGATCAAGCCAGAGAGACGTTGCTCAAAGGTTACAGATTCCTTTCGGGACCATTGAGAATTGGTGTAAGAAAAGGAAGCATTGGCAAGCCCTTGCAAATGAGAAGGGTCGAGGAAGGAAGAAACAAATTAGCAAAGTTCCCAAACTGGTGATTTCAAAATCTTTGACCAAAAAGAGGCAATCCACATGGAAACTTGCAGCAAGATTGACTTCAAAGGGCTATCTAATATCCAAGTCATCTTTCCACAACTACCTGAAACACTCTTTGAATGGCTTGTCATACAAACCTCGTCTGCATCCCAAACTTTCAGAAAAACCAAAGGAAGGCCCAGCTTCAATTCTGTCGTGAGCGGAAACACTGTACTCCAGATGAGTGGAAATGTATCCTCTTCAGTGATGAAAGTCCATTTGAGCTATTTCATACGCCAAAACCCCAAACAGATTGGGGTTGGGCAAGAGATATGGGACATATGGAACCCACTGCAACTGTAAAAATTCCTCTGAAAATTCAGGTTTGGGCTGTTATCAGCCACCAGGCAGTGTCAGATCTTCACATGATTCCACGAAACCAAACTGTGACGCCCGAATATTACGTAACGGAGATCTTCAGCAAGTATTTGATGTCAGCTTTGTCTCGTACTGAAGAAACTGGAAAGAAGAGGAAAATGTTGTCTGATACATCAAAAGTCATTTTCCAGCAGGATGGTGCCCCTGCTCACCACTCCAAAAAAGGCACAAAAGCGTTGTTCAGACAACTTGGATTGTTTGTGGGGCAAAGGCACATGGCCTGCCTACAGTCATGATTTGTATCCCATTGAAAATTTGTTAGCCTTTGTCCAGATGGAACTCAATGAAAATGCACCAGCAACTTCAGAGGATGAATTTAAAAAAAAAACTCTCAAAAGTTAGGGAAAAAATTTCTCCAGGCTCCAAAACGCATACAAAATGTACTAAGTTTAAAGGTCGTCATATCGGGAAGTAAATATAGTTTTTCGCAAAAAAATATCACTCGTTTAGGTTATTTCATGATTTTTTTTAAAACCCCGATCAATTTTATTACATACTGTATATGTTTTCTCCTAATAAATTAAATTATGAGGATACCAGCTTTGGAAAAAAAACCTATCCAGATTGCCAATTGCCAGAGGTGGAGAAAAGTCCTTATAAAGCAAATCCATATCAAATCTCAAGTCTTTGCTCACAATTCCAAGTCTATTCTGAGTCCTTGAATATATTTATCGAGTCAAGTTAGAAAATTCAAATATTTTTTGAGTTTATTACTAGTTCAAAATTATATTATAGGATTTATAGTATTATGGGCCTTATTGTGCTTAGTATACACTAGCTTTTGAGTCCAAGTCGAATCTCAAGTCTTAGCTCATTAACCAAAGACAAGACAAGTTTCGAGTCTTTGATTGTGAGATCAAGTCTAGTTGCAAGTTAAGAGTACAAGCTCTCATCCTGGGAACTACAAAAGAAAATTACGCACAAGAAATTAAAACACATTTTTTACTATTCAATAAATAGTATTTATAGAAGAACCAATATAAATAATAGTTGTAGGAATATCATTTCATATCCTAATATTGAATTGTTCAATACTCCAATATTGTTTACTTCAAAACATAAACAAATTTTATGTACTATGCACAATACATACGTATTTTTATCAAGATATAATCCTTTGTAAGCAATATCAATTTTCGCCATCCTAGATAGTCCTTGCTGCAAACCATTTGCTACAAAAACCAAAAAATAACAACCTTGAGGGTATATTGCTCGAAAATATTATCAATTTATGATTATAGGTATAACTACATACCGAGTGTCTCGTGGAAACCTAAAGAGTCATTCTTGGTATTATATTAAGAAGATACGATTTATTTTCCTTCAATGTTATAGGTTTCATTAGTAGTTTTTAACATCAAAACCAGTTGAAAAAAGAGGGCACAGCGAGACAAAAGGATAGAAATATTATAACTTCACCATACAGGAAAGAGCTCCACATAGATCCCAAGGTTTAAAAAGATATCCAGTATGACGATCAGACAAACAGCTAGACATTCCCAGGAAGCAATGTTGTCCTGCAGCAGGGGAGGCACTTTCACACCATCCAAAGAATTCCCAAAAATTAATTTCAAACAAGAAAAACACTACGAACTTATGGCCCACGACGTTGTTGCTTTCATACAATCCATAGGTCAACCACTAGGATTCTGAATTATGGCCATACATCTCCAACGAGGTATGGGCTGTCCATTACTTACTGACCTCAAAGCCCTTGTTGGGATTATATGGCTTCCGACTAGCTATATCAAGAACATTGATACCATAGTTAAGGTTGGAGATGGTTACATTGATATAAATTTATAAACAATGGTATTTTTTCATATATGTGACGTGTCAATATAAAAGCTTGCCGAGATAAAGAAAAACAACATTGAAATTATTATCTTTTTCTAGCTATTTTACTTCATAAGATAGGATCATATAATTTGTTACATGTCATAAAGAGATTATTTGTCACTATAGGGTTATTAAAAGTAAGGCTTTGAGCTTTTTCATGATGATTTTCATTTAAAGTTTAAGTCTTAAAAGTTGCAGTTTCTTAACAAAAGCATTGAGTATTAAATTTTGGTCACAGCTTTACCCATTGAATCGAAAAAAAAAATATATAATTAAAAGAGCAGAAACACCTCAAATATGTTAAGTTGAATAACATTTATCACTAAAATAGACTGAAATAGTATAGATTTTTATAGATGAAAATTGGAAGTCTCCACATTTCTGTACGACACTCGGTACAAGTAGATGTAGAACTAGTCTTAGATAATTGCCTTTAACATCAATAAATAAATTATGTTCACACTTGATTTACATAATTTAAAAGCAGGCCTGATCAGAAGCTGCATACCTTGTCTAATTGACAATGCTAAAGATATCATTAATCAAATTACAATTTTAAATTACGTATATATGTCTGGTGGATGGTTACCTTAATTAATAATTTGATAGGGTAATAGGAATACAAATTTATTAGACTCTCAGGAATTTATGCAGATTCAATATTTTGGATACACTTATAGTGGTCATTTAATTACATTATTAGGAGATTTTATCTCTATTTATCCTTTTTTTTCTAATTTGTGAGATTGGATAAGGAAATATTGAAAATATTTATAACCGAACTATTTGGCTAATTTAATTAATCAATTTTGATTAGACAAGAGCAAGTTGCAAATTCATAGAAGGGATGATGGACAATGCAAATATATAGCAAACATTATTTAGGCATATGCAGAAACAATGGAGGGGGGGGAAGGGTATTAGGGGTATTTGATTATAAATTAAAGGGGACACTGAGTATATTTTTTCAGAAAAAAAATTTATACGTGTTTTTTTTATATAGAAAATAAGAAATATATTTTCTAAAAAAGGCCATTCAAATGTTATTTCCCCAAAAAAAATCATTTGAAAAAAAATTACAGGTGTTTTTTCTATTTTAAATAAAGGTTGTTAAACTAAATCAAGGAATCATTGAAATGTTTTGATCTATCAAAAAAGGTCATTCGAAAAAAAATATGTATAAAAAGGCCATGTTTTTTATATTTTTTATTAAAGAAAGACAATAATTATAAATAAAACGTACTGAGTTGATTTTATTATAAAAATCCTTTGAAAAAATATTAAATAAATGTTTTTTTCTATTTAAAAATTAGTTCACTAAACTAAAGTAAGGAACGTATTTTCATCATAAAAATGTTTTGTTACCCAAAAATAGTACAAATTAAAAAAATAGTAAAAATGACGCCACATATTTTATTCTTTCAATAATAGGAAAACAAGGACTCAAAATTTATTTTACAAAAACATAAAATTTGAAATTAAATTCAAATTAAAAAATATATGTATATTATATTCCGAATATTCGACATTTTTTATAGATTCTAAACCATATGGATTTGACTAAGAGTAAAAACCATATAAACTCAGTCATACCGTCGTTTAGGCTCATAATCGTCTTGGAATAGCTGTTATTTGAGCAGATAATTGTTTAAATTACATTGCTTTTAAAATATAGTTTATATAATTTGAGTGATTGACAATATGGATTTTCAAGTTAAACACAAACTAGTTTTTTGGACTCTGAATTGACCTGGACTCAAATCCATATAGATTCGAACTTGGATTGGAATGATATCCTTATAAATTTGTAACATGAGGTGTGCCCTAATCAGACTAATAAAAGAGATTTACTCCTGTACAAAGTAAATAGATAAAATAGCTTTTCATTTTAAAATAAATAGCTCCTGTTTCTATTGGTAAAAAAGAGATAAGTATTGATTGCATTAGGGCCCTGATATTGTATAAGTTCACACCAATGTTCGTTCTCCCCTGCTTTATGATGAGATTATACATCTTTAAACTTGAAAATCAAGAAAAAACAAAATAATAGTATTAATCCCCCAATAACAGCTGACAGGAACTTATGCAATAACCACCTCTTCCAAAACACTGCGTCACTCAAAAGGTGATATATTACTAAAATTTGGTCAATCCAAACTGTCACAAAAAGTATCAAATTCAAAGTATAGTAGTGATTTTTAGTACACGTTTCATGTACTTCAAAAGGAAATAAGTTGAAATTTAATATGAAAATTTACAAATAGTTTGTATTTCTCAAAATATCCACCATTGACCTACACACACCACTCTAACCTCCTTCTGAGTCCAGAGTACACTTTTTGCACATTGTCCTCCAACATGATATCTAACTTAAGGTCCATTAAAGCCTTAAGGCATTTTACAGATGTGTAACGGATCCGTTCAAACTTATTTTCAATATAGCAAATAGTAATTACTATTAGCTTCATAAAAAATCAACAGCAAAAACAGGCTTCATCTAGTCACATTTGACCCCTTGTTTTTAAATATGGACTTGAATTTCCCATATTGGCCTCTAATTCTTCAAACCAACACTATAAATTTTTTTTTTTTCTATTTTTAAATTTCAAGTCTTTAGTAATTGCTTGTTTTTTAATATAAAAAAAAGAGTAATATGAATTTATTTAAACGCCTAAATTGAAAAAAATTCCTAAACAACAAGAATTTCATGTTTATCTTCAGAAATTCATAACGCATAGGCTAAAAAGTCACAGGTTTCACACATAGATGCCACTTTTATCTTTAATTTACCTTATTTTCAGTTATATACAACTTTCAAAAACAGTTGTAAAAATTTTAGGGCTATTTGTACTTTAATTTGTGAGGTATTGAGCCAAATCAGAAGCTAATTTAGTTATTTCGAGGATAAAAGATCAAAAACAATCTCGTATTTTAATTTTACACTGTTTTTCGAAGCAACAAAATACCGTTGAAACAAAGCAATGGCTGAAAAAGTGTTATATGCAAAATAAAGATTTTTGAAAAAAAAACGTTTTGTCTATATTAAGCCTGGGACTTTTTAGCTCATTGGTTCGCTTCAAGTAGAATACACCAAAAAATTTACATTTTTATACTTGAAAGTCTGAACTAAAATTCAAAGGAAATATCCTTTTTCAAAAATACTCTATATCGTTGTCAATTTAAAATTTGGCCATCATATTATTTTCAGGATAAAATATTCGTATTGATGGAGCTTCATCTCGATAGTTAAATCAAAATTGCAAAATAAATTTTTAGTAATATATTTATGTAATTGAATATTACGTTTCGTATTACCTTGACCTTTAATAAAGTTAACATTTATAATCTTCTTTCAAAATTTTACAGAAATCGATCTGTAACTTTTCCCCAATCCTGCTTACTAACTAACAAAGGTGAAAACATAACCTCCGTTCAACATAGTTGGCGGAGATAACAATTAATTTTTTATCTATATCAAGGTTATAACATAACGCGTTTACTACTGATTTTAGACTTCCACCACACTTTTTAATATTGACGCCATAGTGTATGAATGGTTGCAAAATCTGTTTTTCTTGCCTAGCAGTCGGTACGTTCCATCAAATTGAAAATTTTAACAGTAATGACGTCATAAACTATATTGGCTGCGTGTTTTATCGAAATCTGCGTGTCTTACCCAGCAGTCAGTACGGTACATCCAATTGAAAATTCTAGCAAGGCCAAAAACATGATGATCTAACTTTGTATTTCTATTCGCTTTGATCTATATTATGTACGATTTAAATGTAAAAAATGTACAAAATGTAATCGTTATGACCTTTAAAGCTTATTCTTCATTAATTATAAGCCTACAAAAATATTTTTTAATGCTTCGAATTAATGTACTTATTTGATTTGCTATTCTGCCTAGATAACATGTAGATTGTAGATAGATATATAAGGTTACAGCTTGACATGATACAGGATAGGAATCCGGGAGAATGATTTAAAAATTGTTGTTCTATTCCCGGATACTTTGGGTCGGGATAAAACTACTACAATCAACAATTATTATTATTTAACTCCTCTGCATTGAAATTGCTTTTTTAGATCATTCAATTATGTATATTTAAAAGGTGGTTGAACATTCGTGTATACTCATAAATGACGGCAAGTAACCTTCAGGATATCTAGGGGCGTTATAATTGTGAGTCGTTTTTGGACTTAGAGTGGAATTGAGGATCGGCATCGGAGTTAGTTTCCTTATTTATTTATTTCTCTCCCTTCTTTTGACACAGCCGATTGTAGCTGATCTATTGAAACGTTATCATATTGATTTTCCGTTTTTTAGTTTTTTTGATCATGCTCAAAATACACATGATTTTCATTACTATTTATATACATCCCTATATGAGTTCCCGATCTATTTAGTCTAGCAAAAACGGACTCAGTGTAGTCCTTCTATTATATTTCTAAGGTTTATATTTATTATTTCACAAAGTTAGGAGTGCGTTTTAATCTCTTTTTTTTTTACTAAACAATGTCTCTGATATATCTACAGTTGTATAAAATACAACAATTATACTTAAAACAATGTGCATGACTTCTTCTAGTTGACCATTTGAATCTGACTTTAATTCATAAAGAGAGATCATCTAATTAAAAACTCATCCCCAGTGCGTATACTCATAAAAGAAGAGTTATAAAAAACATGGGTTATACACGTATAAATCCCTGTTGGACTCAAATTAAAATTAAGGATCAACATTGAAGTAATTCCTGGATATATCCTTGCTAGATAAAGATTAGGATGTGTATTTACTTCTTTGATTTCATCGCTGATTCATCCAATCTAAAAACGTCATGCAGCTTAGTTGCTGTACTCCACAATATTTTTCAAATTGTCAGGGTTTTTTTTTTTATTCTTACATCCGAGCAGGGCATATTTTATACAACTTTAGAAATACCTTCTCTATTTGTCATAGCCTGATGCAAAAATTGATTATATAATTAGTATCACGAGTAATAAATAGAAGCAACATCTCAACAAAAAGATAGAACATTGAGACAATCACTGAAAGATAAACTCTTAAAACTATGTACAAAACATATTCTTGCCAAAATTCATAAATATTTATCGAGTTTTGTTTTTTTCTGTATTTATTTGTTGAACTTTGGTCTTGTTCCAAAAAAAATAAGAGGGGGAAAAAAGTAGTTTACTTATGATTTTTGTTATATGTATGTGTGCAGAGACCTCATTAATGAATGTGACATGCTTATATTTAGTACAGCGTTTTCTTACATAAGTGCAAAACCACAAATGTCAATTCAAACACATTTTCATGAATATCAAAATATGTATCGGACACATAAATGCTTTTAAAACATGTCAGGAACTGTGTTTATTCCTAGTTCATTTCCCGTCTGCATGCATTAGATATGAATTCATGAAAAATGCACACACAAACATATTTTGGTCATACCTACATAGTTTTAAAGTATGGGGGATTATCACGTGTTACTCAATTCCTTGGGGTTTCAATTTATTTTTGTATTATACATTATAGGTATAATAGTATAAAGAATTAGTTTCACATAATGAATGAATCCCCTTATGCCCAATAGAGCTCAATTATGTATTTATGAAATTTAAAAATGATTACATCATCTTCCATTTGAATTACCTTGATGGATTACGCTTGCGACACCAAAAAGTTTCAAACGCATAGTTTTGCTTAATTTTTATGCACTACAATAAGTGGTTCAAAGAAATAGTCACTTTGTCGTGAACATTTTTGCTGTAAATGTAAAATTCCTACGAACAATTTTTCTGCACAGTAACTTTGCCAAGAATATGTTTGCCTCTAATAGATTTTGCCACATGAAATATTCGCTGCCCATTTCTATGTATTTATAGACTAGGCCCGAACTTTATTTTCAGTCTTTATTGTTAAAACTGTCTTTCCCTTCTATCTATGAAGTGCCTTACATTTCTTTAAGTCTCAACTAAGGTCATGACCATAAATAATCCTTTCGAAACAGTCTCATGATTCAGAATGTGTAACTCCTTACTTCTTATAAAGACTATTTCTTTTTTATTTACTAAGTTTTGTTTTTCTTCTTCATGGATTGAAATGGTGTGTTCTTTTTGCATATACCATGAGTTACATAAACATGACCTAAATCAATCAGAATTTCTATTTTTCTGGTCTACTATGAGCTCTATTTAATATAGTATAAATAAACTCTTAAGTAAAATAATTATATTGGAGATTTTTTTATTTTTTTTCATATTTTTTGCTTTATTTCATCAATGTTTTATAAGAAGGGTAACTCTTTTATGATGAATGTTCTGCTCCTGGATGGTGCTATGACTGTTATCTTGACGGCCTATCTCGATATTTACCATGACTTTATCGTCCTTTTCGACGTCAGATCTGTCAGTGCTTGGCACATCATTCTCTTCTACTACAACAGAACAAAATCGTTTGAATCATCACTGTGGTGTACTACGAACGGAAACTCGTATCGACTCGGCATACATTGCCAATTTTCTTGGTCACCTTCAACGTGTTTTCCCTATATGAAAGTAAAAATGGCGGATTTCATCCTTTGAAACCTCATACTCGACGAACGATAATTGACGATTGAACTGGTGAAGCGTTATACTGTCGAAAAGTCATTTGTAGTATACAATTGCACCTTTACAACATTTTATCGTGTGGGATCCGATGTGACCAATAATGAACAAGATATACATAGTTAAAAAGAGAGGGCGGGAAATATGAAATTACTCTTTACCAAACATATGGTTATTTTTATTAAGTGCTCTTTTTATTATGAACTTGTATTTCTTAAAAGTTCGAATTGAAAAGGCTACCAAGGAAGAGTCAAATATATTTTTGTATACTGAAGAAATTGTGTTTTTGTCTCATAAGTCCAACTAAGGTTGGTTGTCTATCACCCAAAATTAATCATCAGTGTATGTCTTAACTTCACAAAAACTAATTGTAATTGTGACCAATAATTATGAATTTATTAAATTTCCTAAGGAAGAACATATTTTTGTCATTTTTTGTCTATACCTACAAGGCAATTTCTCCAATTCAGATAAAGATACAGAAATTATTAAAATATATTGTGAATATTAGAAACATGTATCTACAATCTATATTTTATTACATTTGAAAAAGAACACTCTGTAGAGCACAAAAGCAGAAATTTCGATTTATAAAGATCATTTTGATACCTCGCGAAGTAAAAGCAATTAGGGACAGACCTTTTAAATTCAAGGGCAAAAAAACAAATAATTAAAATTTTATTGAATAGTGTAATTATAAATAATTTAATTATCAATATGAAGTTCATTTAAAAGGAAGCAAATATATTTAAATAT
This sequence comes from Lepeophtheirus salmonis, assembly GCF_016086655.4. Lineage (NCBI taxonomy): Eukaryota > Metazoa > Arthropoda > Copepoda > Siphonostomatoida > Caligidae > Lepeophtheirus > Lepeophtheirus salmonis. The sequence goes on from NC_052136.2 coordinate 34,893,929, forward strand.
CTACAATATACATAAATAGAAGGTCATCTCAAATCCAACAAATATCTATTTACTTCAGGAATAACCAAAGTTATTTAGACTCATAATTGCATTTAATTGAGATTAGTCAAAATTAAATTAAAGCGATAATTGACAAATGTAAGTTGAGTGATAGTTGAAGGTTCTCCTTCAAAAATGTGTTGTCAATAAAGTGTTTTGTTATATCTCAACGATGCAATTTCTTGGATTGCATTTAAAAGTTATCGAATATAAAAAAGGTTTATCTATATTTTTACCTCTACCAACAAAGGCCAAAATGTTTTTGCCTCAGTTTGTTTGTAAGCAGGATTAAAGAATTAGTTACGGACCGATTATAATATAGCCTTGTAGTAAGGTTATATAATATGTTAACAGTAAGAACCAATTTGATTTGGAAAGGTCACAGCATCCGTTAAAAACGTATGATCGGTCATAACTTTGGAACAAATTAAGATACATAACTCAAATTAGTTTCATTGTTTATGTACAACTATAATACACGCACTAAATATCCATGTAAATAAAATTAAGGTTCAATTCAAAAGGTCATGGTAACACAAAATGTCAAAATATATTCAATATCACAAACTTTTAAGTTATCAGATACAGCAGAATAAATTTTAATTTTGTAGCGAATATTATTTGAAGTGGAGGTTTGTGATATACCATGTGTCTATTTTAGTTTCTAGTGAGATATCGAAGTTCCTACATATTGTTAAGAGCATACCTAAGTTAGGAATTATACTATAATTTGTATTAGTGCTCAAAAGTGCCTAATCGCCATGCTTAAGTAAATTCGCCTACAAGGCCATTAGAAATGGCCTGCACCTGCAATGTTTTATAGAGTTTTATTGGTTATGGCGATAGCCATAATGTATGTGATGGTTAACCTTTCAACTTTATATAATGTTAAAAAAGGATATTAATTATGAGGGTCATACAATGGTTCTATTGCTCCCACCTACTATCGGCTATTACTAATGAAGTTTAGATAAATGCTTTAGTATTTTGAAGTACTCTTGTGCTTCAGTATGACGTTTTTGGTTCTAGTAAAAATTAGAAAATAAAATATTTTCTAATGGTAAATTCACCCATGGGTGTCGTTAGAAAACTCCCTTCCAGATTGAAAGATTTTACCCTTTTAACTAAATGAACAAGGTGAATTTTGCAAAATTACAAGGATAAGTCAAATTTAATAGAAATAGCATCATATAATCGGGCTTGCTAGAATTTTCAATAGGATGTATTGTATCGACTGCTGGGTAAGATAGGAGGATTTTGATAAAACATGCAACCATTCATTGTCCATGACGTCACTATTGCTAGAATTTTAAATTTAATGTATCGTACTGGCATAAATAAATAAATATACTTCTTTCTCTATGCGTACCGAAAGAAACAGATTTTGACAAAATACTCAACCCCTCATCTACTATGACGTCAATATTGAAAAGCGTGGGAGAAAACAAACATCAGTCGTACACGCGTTATGGTATAACCTTGTATTTTTATTAACCTTGGGATACGCGATAAAGTAACGTCATCTGTCGTATCTTGATTCTCCCATCTTGCAAGGGGTGGGAAGTTTTCACCTAGAAAATTAAATATTCTGCTAGCAAGCAAGTTTTTCTTTGAAGTTATTTTATTCAAGGATATATTGAAAGGAGAGGCTAGCTCATTGCATATATTACAAATGTTTTTCAGAAGGTGGAGATCCATACGCCTTTATATTGTATTGAAACGGATTAAACCATTTTTATGGACACGAAGCATGGGAACTTCACATGATTTGAAACCAAATGGAATCAAATTTGCAGTCCTTTGGACTTTGATTCGTTTTGGAATAGAAGTAACTATGAAAATACTCTTAAGTTCTTCAACAATAGTTTATATAGTTTTAGTCATTGATGATATGGATTTTCCTTCTTCCATCTCGTAGCAAAATTTAAAAAAAGAAATTTTAAGACGCTACAAAACTTTGTAAAGATTTTCAAAATTGAGCCGAATATATTTTATAGACTGACTTGGATTCGAACCCTAGAGCACGAAGCATAATGACTCAAAATTTAAAAAAAATACACATGAAAGTATACTCGAGTATAGTCCAGATTATTAGACTCATTGATCCTCATTGTCATTGAATAGTAATTAAATATATTTTTCAAAGTAACTTCTCAGTCAGTTTGGGATGACAAACACTTCTCTGGCACCAATTATGGTCCTAATTATTTTAGTACTTCTATTCAAACTTAATAACTTAATATTATATTTGCAATGCATGTATGTATATCTTATTATGTATTTCACTCCCTAGTATTTTGTCAAAAAGCTTTAGCAGACGATAGAGTATAAAATTTAAATACGCGACACAAAAGTTACTTAACATGCAATGTTCAACTTGTTATGGATTTCGAGTCCTAATTTTATATCCAAATTAAAGCTTTAAACAAAGGTAAGAAACAAAGACCACTTGTTAAATACTTGTACATTATTATGGTCGTAACATAGTAATAATACTTCATAACTAACTAAACAGTCTCCATGAATTCACAGATTTAACTACTTAACAAGATCAATTCTACGAAGGGAAGAAAAATGACAAAAAATGGCATTGTGACGGCATCTTTGGTATCATAAATGCACCCTCTTAGTAAGAAATATAAATATATAGGACTTTACCCGCCCTTTTAGGCCGAAGAAGATACATAAGACATTCCACAATATCTACCTTACGTGGCAAAACACCAAGCGGGAGGTCTGAAGCTTTTATCTTTGAAACACCTTCGAGCACTTTCTTTGCTTTTGATCTTGTTTCATTAATCAACGATGTCATTGTCATTAATAGTTTGCAATAATTTAAAATATATCTTTTGTCACGAATGGACGTTAATTGCATTAGCAACTGAGTACATTTATATTTATACACATGAATATGATGCGAGAAGTACACAAAGTATCAATTTAGATTATTAACATGTTAAGCCCATTTTAAATTAATTATAATATACAACTAAGAGTAAGAAACTGATGCAAAGAAAACAAAAAAACATAATTGCAAGTACTAATTTATTGTATCAAACATTTGTGGATGTTGCTCATCGGAGGAAATCAGTTGTTCTGATCGTTTGAGTATCCAACATTTTACACCCTAGTCCACACGTTAAAATAAAAAATTAGAAGAAGTTGACCTTTTTGTGACCTTTGACCTTTTATATGACCTTAAAAATCTACTTTATACAAATAAAATATTATAAAACTATTGTTTTAAGCATTTGGGGGTACGGGCATGATTTTTTGTTTGTTTTCTAGAGTGCTTAAAAGATCATATTGCATCCGAAAAGTTGGGCTAAAATTAAAATTAAATTTAACACCCCCACCTACTTTAATTAGGACAGTTTCAGTTCTTTTAAAATAAAATATTTGGGTTATTATCATAAACCGTGCAAAAACCATATATATTGATGTATTATCCAGGTAGTTTTGGTTCTTTTTTTAAAAGCCAGAACCGATAAACTAAAAATTTTAATTTTTAGGTTTTTAAATTGAATATATCACCATATTAACTTGGACTAGACTTCAAGATGATACCTGTTATCACTTAAAAATCAAAAATGTTTTTTATTATATACAAGTCTTAGTATTTTTTGGATTTAGATACAAATATATTGATGAGTTAGGGGCAAACCCACAGTTTTGATCTTTACGGTTATTTTTAATTATATAGAAACCAGAACCGAGTTTTTTGTCATCCCATATATCCGAGATCCATCACTAGTTTTCCTTAAAGGAAGCAACATATTAAAGACATAATAGTAAAAACTTAGAAAAAGGACTTAGCATCCGCATTCTACATATTCCATTCTTAAATATCATCATAAAGATTAAGGGTATTAAAATTAGTTACATCAATTTTAATTAAATTTATAACCGAATCGAATTTTTTCCATGAATAACTAGTTAGAAATTTAAGCATCAAAAGATGAACATTATTTTGTAATACAGTCAAACCTGATCTAAAAGTCAGCTGATTTGAGCATATCATCGCACTCAAGATACTTAAAGACAAGGTAGGTCTGCATCATTTTTTTTAACCCTTCCAGGCAGATATGACGTCAAGGTGAGAAATAAAAGCGCTGCCTCGCTGAATAAAACATAACATAGTCAGCTGTTTCTGTTTAAAAGTTCATTAATTACAAATGAATGTTTTCCCCACATTTCTGTCCTTCCCTTTCCATTAGACTGAGAATGAATGTTAGCCCATTACTGCTAGACCTAAATGCTATCATTTATTTCATTTTTTTATCCAATATTTTTAACTTTTAAAGTGGTTCAAGAGGTCACCTTTCCAAAGCAGTCGCTTTGTCAGTTCCCCAGCCTGTCCACTTATTATAGGTTACACTGTAATATACTTAAAAGTGTTCTAAATGAAAGTTTTTGCATGCTGTAGTGTGTTTTGTTTTTTTCTTGAAATAAGTAAAATGATAAAAAAGATAATTCTTTTGACAAACTTAATCATGCATTTCCTTAACAATGCAATGAAATATTTTCCCACCTTAAAAGAATAATAATGACTACTCAAATCATAATTTTAGATACCATCTATCAAAATAATAGTAATTATACATCAACTTTTCACTAAATAACAATTAATTAAAAAAAAAAACAAGGAAAGAAATTAAAAAATTATATGTCTAAGAGCGTATTCAATGACATCAGAAATTCCATCGTAGCTGAAGGCGGAGCCATCTTTGGGCTTATAGTTGATATTTTTACTCCAACATAAAATTATGGTTTTTTCGCTGAGTTAATAACAAATATTGAAATTAATTTAGAAATAATTTATCCTCTACAAAATTAAATATTTTTTATCAACCCACTATTTTAGAGTATGAATTCATAGACATAAAGTATAGTTGTAAAAAGTACATTATTTGTATTTAACCAAAACTGTTAGCAAATACAGTTTTATGTTCCTAAATTAAATATTTTGTCATTGGAGTTCCTAGCCACCGGAGGAAAGTACTCGTGTTAGACGTTAAAGATAACTTGTTTATCATCACAGATGATAACTAAAAAAGGGAGTTGACATGATCCACTATTATTAATTCAACCCTTGGTAAATAAACTTAAAATAACTCTAGTCTAAAACGTCCTTTATATTGAACCAATAACGCGACTGAAGTATAATATACACATAACTTTAGTGATGGTTGTGTCTGCTTTTAGGTGACCCCAAGTGATTCGTGACATAGCTACCAACCAAACTTCTTCTTTGAGCTCTTTCCAAGTGCATCCCTAATTTTCTGTTCCACAATTTGACTTACAGGTATGGCTCTATCATATTAATAAAAGAGATGGAAGGAGGACTCTATAGAATCCCTACAAAAAGAGCTGAATCTCTATGTTTCCTCTTTTTTCGACGTGTAAGTGAAGACTGTTGATTAGACTAGTCCAATTTGCACTTTTTTTGGAAATGTTGAGACGTCATAGGCTTAAAATATTCATTTGAGTAAAAATAGATGAATGACAAATTTTGATTAATTGAAAAAATGTTTTAGAGGTCGGGCAACGAACTTAGAGTTTTAAAAATTGACATTTTTTTTCTAAAATTTTGTCTTCTTCATTTATTATCTTTCAACCATTAGCAAATATGATTAAATCTGTCTTATAACTTGTTTTACATAATGAAATAACAGTTAGAAAATATTTATACTTTTTTGTTCTTAAATTAGTTTTTTTGGATTTTAAACGGAATAGTAGTGAAGGACTTTTTTTAACCTATTACTCACAGCACGCATTATCGATCTTTTTTTTCTTAATTAAATGGCAATATTGTCAAATTTTTACTGTTAAAAATGAACAATATTATCAAAGGGACTTTGAACCTTCATTAAAATTTGCATAGGATTATTAATAAATATTAATAGTAGTTCAATTTAAACAAAGAATATAAAAGTAATGGCAGAATCGACAAGAAGTCAAACCAAAGATTTGGAATGAAATTCCAATTTTCGAATAATTCATTGGCTCATCTTTACTTTTGAAGAGATCATTCAAATTGACTGGCTCATTCTCACCCAACAGTGTAAGAACATACCACAGAAAGGAATTCCAAGAATGTGTTCCCATTTTAATATCCAAATACCAAAAAGCAATACCTTACTTTATTCCTTAATGTTATACTATTCTAACAAAATTTGGCTTTTTGGATGGATGTCATCAATCTTGAAATACTTATTTGTTAACTCTATTCATAGGATTTTTTTTTCTGATTTTTTTTTTTTTTTTGAAAATTGTGATTGTGTTACATAAAGAGATGCATAGAGCAAATTCTATGACGTCAAACAGGAATATACAGATAGACACAATAAAATTTTATCCATGTTTTTTTTTTTCTTCTTCTACCTTTAAACCCAATATTATGGATGTTATTTGATTCTTGAAACTTAAAGATTTTAATAAAGGTGTAGCATGCTTTAGTCAACTACAAAAAAAAAAGTAAAATCGTCAATGATGAAGAAGAATTATCGATAAATTTCATGGCCCTTAGTCCATAAATATCGCAAAGATTTTGTGTATCAGTTCCAAAATAGTCCGAAATATCCTAAATTGACTCAAAGATGTGAAAGAGGATATAAAAAAGGTCTTTGGAGTATAAAGAGATTTGGATCACTCGGGAAGGATGATTTTAATGAGGTAATATCTGATTAATTGGCCATCATGGAGGAATCCAACTTATATATACATAAGAGTCCTCCAGAATGTCGTTTTACTCAAATGTACTAAACTATTTTTTGGGTATTAAGTAACATAATGGAGGTGTTTAGTTCTATGTTTTTAAAATAATTTTAGGATATGCTTCAAGATTTTTTGGAAACTCATACTTTATTTAACCCTCCGTTTTTTTTTTTTTTTTTAAAGCAGTAAGTGAATTGTTGTATAAATAATATTAGGTACAGTTAAATGATTATAATAATTGCACGACTTAAATTTTCTATCATTTTATGAACTATTCCATCCATTCTTCACTCGAAAAAATATCAATTAAATAGATAAAAGTACTTGAATGCAAGACATCGAGTAATAATTAACTTTTATTTTTAAATAGTCTTGCGAAACTAAGTTTCAACAAAATATAATTTCTTAAGATAGTAAAAACTTTTAATTTTTGTTTTTAGTATGAATATTTTGATTAAATATTCAATAAATTTCTACAAATTTTTTTGAATCAAATTAGTACCCATCAGTTTTTGTTGAAGTTGTGTGTATTTTATACTATAAAAGCTACAATTTTATTTTACCTTTTTTAACATTGAAAAAAAAAATCCAAGAAATCAAAAGGAAAACATAGTAACAATATTTCTCTTAATTAAAAAATACGAATAGACCCTTCACAAGTCACTTTCAAGATCAATGATGAATTCCATATACTCAGATTGGCTCTTTTAGGAGCATACTAAAAATTATTGGAAAAAGAAACATAAATACATTTATATTATTTATCTAATACATCTTGGAGTGTATAATATCCCACTTCAATAACGTAAGTTTAATAAATATATCAAAACTAGACTCCCATCATGGCGTAATCTGTGACGTTAGTGACGACTATCCACGGTGTTTGTGGGAAAGGGGGGTGGCGGGCTGTATCACCCCTCAAATTGTTAACTTAGCTATATGTTGCGTTGAAATTATATTCTGAGCTAGCCGAGGGTCAACTCCCCGGGCTTATTACGTGATCAAATAATATGTATTATCTTTTTATATCCTTTTAAACAAATAATAATATATATTTGGGTGTGTCGGTACTAATATAACTTCAATCAATTAAAACCTGTAATTACAAAAAGGACATTATTGAAGGTTTTTTTTTTCATAATCAGATCGTACTTATCAATTTTTTAAGAGACATTATATTTTACAAGAAAAATGGATTAAAGATATAAAATATGGCTTGTAAACATAAGTTAATACCTATATTACGTAAAAAAATGAAACTATGAGTCATCCAATGAGTTAATAATTAATTTATAGCGTACATGAAAGTATTAAGAAATACATTAATATTTGCAGATATATGTGTAAAATATTAGGGCGGTATTAAAAGTTCGTAAGTTGAAAAATAGATGGTGGCATCAGAATTAAATCATATGATTTTTAGATATAATTAACCTTCAAACCGTGTCAGCTTTCTGGAAATTGGTTCGTGATATATGGCATTGTAAGTGAAGCAACTTTTCCTATTGTTAAAAAAATGGCAAAAAAAAAGAATTAATTTAGTTGAAAAAAACTGAAAAGCTAATTCTTGATTTGATACGCATTATTTCGACTCTGCAGCAGTGAAACCAAACGTTGACAAATGTTTTATTAGATTTAAACCAGGAAATTGAGCTTCAAAGACGATACATATAGTGAATGTCCGAAAGAGTCATTTACCAAAGAAAACATAAAAAAATCAACTAAATAAATTTGAAAAATCGTAAAGGGAAGTGGATTGACATAGCTGAGAATCTACAGATATCAAAGGAGTTTGTTAGACATATTGTGCATGAATATTTGGACATGCAAAAGCTATGTATAAAGAGGGTGCCGTGCAAGCTTACAATCAATGAAAAGCAACAATGTGCTCATGGTTTGGAGCAATTGTTAGTTAAATTAAACCGTAATATATTCGTTTTTTGTATACGATAAGTGAAATCTTTTTTTTTTTCTATTTTATCAGCTTGAAAATCATAAAAAAAAATTTCCATCTATTAAGACAGATTACCACACCTTTGTACGTATAAATGTATTTATGATCATATACAGTGACAGAATCAGGTGTATTTTTTTAGCTAGTCTCTGTTTTTTTGGAATTGGTAATCTGAAGAATCAATTTTCTTTTCCTTAGCATTTGTCATTATCATTTAATTCCTAAGCAGTGCACGTCATTTCCTAAATAGATTCAATTATATTCAAAATCTGCTTGAGCATTCGTATGTACACACAAAAGGCGGAGCGTAACCCTGAGGATTTGTTGCAGAGTTGTAATTGTAAGTCCTTGTTGGACTCAGAGTAGAATTGGCGATCAACATAGGAGAAATTCCAGCAAATTTCCTTGTTTATAATCGTTTTTCCTTCCTCCCTTGTCACAGCTGATTGTAACTATTCTAATAAAACGTCATGAACATTGTTATTTCTCTCTTCCAAAACATATTTCAAATTGTCAGGGTTACCATGTTTATTTTGGGTTTCTTTTTTTTACATGCCCATATTATACTGGATTTTCATCATTGCGTATTATTTAAATGCGCGTGCAATGTGCAAAATGTCTGGGCAAACTATAAAATTTCCAATAGAGTAGTGAATTTGACCTTCATTCACATAGTCAGGTTAAATGATTCTGGGTAATTTGATTATTAAACAGTTTATTGCTAAGTCATTTGATCGTTAAGGATTTGATTATGATACAATTTCATCACAAGCAAAAAGATACTGTAGTTTATTTTCATTGAAATTTATATTGTAATCATTCAACAAAGAAGTGTTTAATAAGAAATTTTCACATGAAACTCAAATATATTTTGCAAAATATACCTCGGCCAACAGGTTGTGGAGGTAGACAGCTGGTCCCTAAAAGGAACAAAGCCTACCCCCACTACTATCATGATTATCAAGGACCCCTTCCAATACAGTACGACACACAACAGCCCACGGGCTGTGTAAGAGAACCACTGGTCCAAAAAGTGGATTATTGCCCATCGCCACCGCTTCCCTGAGCATCAAGGAGCTCTTTCGAAATTATATCATACACCCTACCTACTTGTATGCAAAAGAACCAGAGTTTCAAGAAGAGGATCATTACCCATCGTCACTGCTTCCCGAGCATCAATGACCCCTTTCATTATAGTATAATCCCATTGGCCACCACCACTGTTTCATAGAGCATCAAGAATCTTCGTTATTCACATAACTCAAGGGATTGAATTTTTTTGGTATTATACTGAGTGGGCCGTGTAAAAGTATATGTAGCTTTGGTGGCAGTTTATGACCGTCAACTGAAGTGCTTATGTCTTTTTAATACTAAAATGTAAGCCAAAAAGGTGAGAAATTTGAATGGACGTGATAAAATTTGATCATATCAGGATGACTACAGCAACAAGTAAAGATCTAATAAAAATTTACATTGGAATTGTGGATCCTACTTAATATTAATCTTGCAACTCTGTTAGTGTCTCAGAAAATACGAGATAACATCAAATATTTTTCAATACTTCTACGTATTATGAGCGTTCTACGCGTTTTGATGATATTGCGACTATTTTGCATAAAATACTATTTGAAGTGAGAATGGTAAGTGAGCCACACCTATACATTAGTTTGGCCGCAATGCAGCCCGCAATCCACAGATTATTAAATATATATATATAGTTGACCCATTTGAGTAAAAGTTTGTTTTGTTCGGATTTAGTCGTAGTCCCCGTAGATATTAGTGTTGGATATCGTTCGAGAAAGTCGTTAACGATTTAAAAGTTGATAGTTGAACTGTTACATGTAATTTCATTATGTGATAACAGTGTTGAACCGCCATGACATCTCCCTCAAATTTTTTGATATATACACCATACTTAAGAATATATCTGCCATTTCTAAACTTTCAATCCCCTTCCCCTCAACCCAAAGCTAAGATCCTAGGTACGCCATTGGCTCATTACTGCTTTTTATTATGAAACAAGAAAAGTAATGAAAATTATCGATAATATTTCATAATTTTTTCAAATTGTCAGGTTTACTAAGTTAATTTTTGGATTTTTATACATACTGACAAGTTATATTTTTTACAACACTAATAGGCAGTATTCTTCTTGAGTATAGATATATTATTAAAAAGGCCTGAAAGAAATTTAAACCTATAATGAAAATGTATTTTTTTTTACTATTGTAGATTAGTTAAAATCCTTCACAATGTACTAATAATTGTGAAGGTACAAGTAATACTCATTATCTCTTAAAAGTATGAAATATATTTATTTAATATTATAGTTTTTGGTTTAATAATATTTTATATTTATATGAATTTTTGAAAAGGTTTGTTTACACGATCAAACTGATTAAAAAAAAATGAAAAAATGTCATATTATGAAGTTATTTCGGTTTTGATTTGGAATAGAAATTATTTTGACTGCAATATGTCCTTTTTTTAGTGAAGAGCAGAGGTGGGAGTGTATATTTTGAAGACTTGAGTAGATCCACAAAATAAAAGACTCAATACTGGATTCGAAAGAGACTTGTGACTTAACTTGGACTCAAAATTTATTTCAAAATTACCAATGTTCTTATTTTACATTTTAAAAAACATAAATACCCATTAAACATATTTTATCAATATAAATCATTGTTTAGCAATAAAAAACAGAACTTGGACAAGATAACCTAAATAATTAACTAAAGAAGGGAAGCTCATTAGAAAGGAAAAGAGATTATTCAAACCGGGTTTCCTACAAACTCACTTACAAATAATATCCAAATTATATATATATTATTTTTTTGTTTAATCATTTTGAGGTAATTTTACCAACAGGAGAAGATCGATATTCCACCCCCATCTAGTTTACAAGTGTAGCTGGTAGAGAGTGACCCCTGGGTCTTGCAGAGTATATTGTGCATATAACTTTAGTTAAAATATGTTCTACTTTGAAGTGGCTAAGACGCTTCGATTTGCGACTATGATCCATTCTGTTCTTTGAGGTGTGTTTTGATTAATTTGTAAATAGACTGGACGTTGCCAGTCTAGAACGAAACCATTATATATGTATATATTTATATAAGTACCCTTTAGAGTACATTTTATTCTATGAGGACTCGAATTGAACTCAATAAAACTATTCAAGGACTTGACTTTTCACCACTTCTACTGGAGTATTTAAAAAATACTGTCTGAAAAATTTCAAGTCCCTCATTTCATTTTTAGTCTGATACGGCTACTTTAAAAATCAAAAAGAGAAGAAGATATATTTAGATTCAAGTTGACCATTTTCAGACGTCCATCAACATTACAGTTTTAATGGTATGGGTATATTGTAATTTTATGTCTCGGAGTGAGGCAGTATGTATAGCCTTAAAAAACTAAAGTGCATTTTGACTTCAATAGTAACCTATTGTATCTGAACTATCTATTAATAATATGTTATTACTTCAAATGACGTCAAATATGATATTTTCAATGCCCTTTCATAGTAGTATTTTCATCAAATTTGTGGGTTTTTTAACTTGATTCAATCAAAAGGGGAAACTGTTTGCGTCCTACCTATCTTGAACTTCTTAAATTTTTAATAACAAGGTTATTTGTAGATTTCTTGGAATAATAAGTATCCATCCTACAAAGTTCTTTTCATATTTATTTTTTGCGTTACACTAACATTAAGAACCCCTTTAGCTTAAACACAATCAAAAAATTCAATAAGACGAGCACGAAATTATAACAAAAAATCAAATAGTAAATATTTCAAAACATACTAATCAATAAATTGGTCTCCCTCGATGAAAACATTCATACCTCCAGACAGTTCTTTATAAGCTATTAAAATTAATAATAGAATTTGATAATGTTATCCTTAGTCGAGTTATAAAGGAAACTTTCTTAATTTTTATTTGTACATTTTTATATTTTTTTATAAAGAAAAGATTATGTGTTATTTTTTTTTTTTTTAATATTACCCTCCTTTTGAGCGATGTATCAAATATTGGTACAAATATGTGTATGTAAAATTATAGAATTAAAGACATTATTACTTTTCCAACATAAATAGATGCAAGAAGTCAATAAAATTCAAAACCACCCTAATAAAGAAAATAAATTGCATTTCAGATAAATTATACAAAAAACTTTTAATTGATAAATAAGAAAGTATGTCCCCAGTTATAATTTTGAGTGGAATCTAACTGGGCGTAATAACTATATTGCTAGAGTATATATAATTACTCGATCGATTTTGAGGTGTAGTATTCAAAATTATGTATAAGGAATTCAAATATTTAGCCTACTAATTTTTCGTGAAATTTTCCTTTAGCGATATCTTAGGAAACAGCTATTGGTTTGGTTTTTTTTTTTTCATTTTGGTATCCTGGGATATTAGTAATAGTAAATAAAAAAATATTGGGATAAAACACATTTTAAATTAATTGGGAAAGATACAATATTAATATATCTTTTCATAGGTTAGAAGTTGAAAAAATAATTATAATTTTTTATTCTTTGTACTTTCAGTATGTGAAATAAATTGACATGGTAACCCTGACAATATGAAGAGTATTTAGGAGGATAGCCTCTGGGTTTCATGACTTCTCATTCGGTTAGCTACAAGCAGATATAAGAGGATAGAGATTAACAAAAATACCACTCCTTATATACTAGAACCTCAAGGCAGGAATTACCCCGATATCAATCCTCAATTTTACTCCGAGTCCAACAAGAACTTGGACTAATACTCCCTACGAAATGCTTATTGTTACTCTCTGTCGTTTTTTTAGAGCAAATGTAAAATTTCTATAATAAAATCTTAAGGTTACGTAACTATGACATCACCATTACATAAATTGGCCCCTACTTACAAATACGCTTCGGTGTCGCTGATCATATGATCATAATGTCGTAACAAACTAGTTCATTGACTTAAATATTCTATTTCATATTCAATGAATAATGGTAACAGCTTGGGAAAATAAAAAACACTGATGAGATTACCAACTAAAAGAAAGTTATCAGATTAAATGATTGGAATTTATAACACAAATGATATATATTCACTATAGCATTGACAAAACTTGTATATTGAAAGTGAATCGTTGATACGTATTCCACTTTTCATTGAATGAAGTACAAAAAGTAAATTAAATGCAAGAAATCCTGGTAATTATTTTATTTATTGGAATTTTTTGTAGAATTAGAGCCAGAGAAATCCCGGAAGAGAAACCTTACGAAGAATAAATACCATTATGTGTACAGGTTATAAATGATTCATCTCTCTTTCTTTAGAAAACAAATATATTTAATTAAACAATAGTTAACTGTGTTATAATAATTATATTTGTTGTTGGAAAAATTTTTTAAATTTAAAATAGGGATTAAAAACAGAAAAAAGAGGTATTTTGTGCAAATAAGTCATTAAGAAATACTTTGTGCAAGGATTTTTTTTTTTAATATGTAATATAATACACAAACGTGAGTTGAATAACTATTATCATTTTGATGGAATATTAAGTGATTTAACAATATTTTTCTGTGTGGGGATATGAGTAGTATAGACTGTTGGGTTCGAGTTATAACCATCAAGTTTGGTCAAATTAGAATAACTGAATTTTAAGTCGAGTCGAGTTTGATTGAAGACCTTAGGCTAATAATAATATTTTTTCATTGAATTGATAGAATCTAAGTTGTTCAGCAATTAAGCCAATTTGACTACATCATGGTTGATTGTGTATTTTTAACGTTGTGTACTACATGGACATTCAAAATTTAATAACATCTTACTGTGACTATAGAACCAAATTAGATCAAAATCGATTTGTAACTAGTTTTCATGCGGGTAGCATGAACACTCCCAATTCTACATGTGCACGTCAATATCATTTCTTCAGCAGTGGAAAAAGTTCGGTAACAACTTTGATGGAATAGATAAGTATTTGATAGCTTCTTCAAACCAAGATATATGTATTGACAAGGAATAAAAGAAATACGATTTTCTTACAAAAAAAAAAAAAAAAAAAAAGCACCCCCTATTGTGTGACGTATTAAGTATAAATCTACGTCATAAGTAGGGTTATAAATCATAAAAGCTTTCGGTATGAAAAAAACACAACAAAAATTGACCTGATACCCCTATCAATTTGAAAAAAGGATTGAGAGGAGAGCAGCTGACGTTTCATTAGATTAGTTGTTACATGTGTGCGCGTCTAAAACTGAACACTCTGAAATTTTAAAAATAGTTAAATCATTCTGTAATTTTGAAAGTGGTCGACGAATTAATTTATTTAACATGAAAGATGAGAGTCTTAGACACATGTCTATTCAATATGGCCGCCCAGGTTCTCCACTACCAACTCCACCCTGGAACGGAACTTATTGCATGACTTGGCGATGAAGCTCTGGTTAAGGTTGGCTTAGGCATTCTTGAGGGCAGACTTCAGCTGGCCCTTGGACTTGTATTGGACTCCGGACAGCATCCCCTTTAAACACCCACATACTGCGAAGACAAGCAGCGATCAATCAGGCTTGCAATGCGTTTTTCCTTGTCTATAGGCTTGAGGGCTTGACGAGGGGTTCTCTTGTAGACCTTAAGGCCAAGATCTAGCTGGTCCATGGTCCGTCTGCTGTGTTGAACTCTTTGGAGAGGCCACTGACGGTGATCTTGGCTCTCTTGTCCTCGACATACTTTTTAACGGAAGCAACCATTTCTTCCGACCTTCGAGGCATTGACTTAGATATTGTGGTCGCCTCAGGAGTCCCTTTGGCTACCACGCCGTAGACAGTGGTGCGGCTGTAGTTCAGAACATTTGCCAATTTCAGTGGGAGTTTTTCCCCGCGCGGAAAGTTCCAAAATTGCAACTCGATGTCTCTCCATATTATCGGGTGTTGTCTCACTGTTACTATTTAGATTTTGCTGGAGTTTTGTTTATAACTAGTCCAGACCCTTGCCTCGAACTATAAACCGGCTTCAAATCAATAAAATCACGAATATGTTCATGGCGTAAAATTTAAAGGAGTGTTTAGTTTTAGACGCGCACACCTGTACCCTCTATGAGAGGAATGACACTTACACAAGTCCCACTTTGTCTCAATCAGGCGAGAGATTTACTCCCTCGCCGATTTTAAATTCAATTCAAAGTCCAATAAGAAGTCACATTTATAATTCTTTTATGTTACTTTCAATCATTTTGAGGACACACACTTGGGGTTACACTATATCTCTTCTAAAGTTAGCAAAACAGTCGACAACAACAAAACCTTGTATGCTAAAAAAATCCTTAGGATTTACAAATTTAGCCATGAGACACTCAACACAGACATGAAGATAAATTAAATGAATCTTCCTTACATTAATTCTTCCTAGGCGGGGTAGAAAACGGGTGCATGTTATATCTTTGCTCAAACAAGTTTAGAAGGGCCCTTTTTCCGTGACTGTTCCAGCATTTCAATGGGCCATGTGATAGTTAAATACAAGGTAGTTATAAAAACAACTGGAGATTAGATTAATCTATCCTCAAATATTTCGAGTTGAGTTGATTTATTCAAATAATATTTCGTGAAATTTCGAGTCTGTTATTTTCAGAAAACTGCAACTTTAGTAAACTTGATTTATTTTCAAGTTTGAGTGAAACTCAAATACAAATCTATTATTTTTATTGAATATTAATTGATTTATTAATATACATTTATATGTATGTATATAATTTGCACAAATATGCAAATTAGATGTAAAGGAATGTCTTGCTTGGAAATATAGCAAAATGTATGAATTAATTAAATTGATTAATCAAATAATCCCTATGTCATTTGGAATATATATATATATATATCTTGCAGATTTACGTAATTTAAATGCAAAGCTAGGCAGATTACTTAACTGTTTCTCCGTTACTAACAAAAAAAATGTTAAGTCATATAGTTTAAAAATATATTTTTGTAATCAGTTTATTTTTTCATTTTAAATACTTCTGCAAAACACCACACAATGAACAACAAAAATTAAGTGTACAGATCTATGTAAATATCTAGAAAGTTACGTTTTGAAAAAATAAGAATTGTAATGGAAAAAAAAATTGTCAGGGACATTTTCATTTGCAGCTGGACAGTGTCAAATGGAAATAAAAAAAATTGTACGTTATATAAATGCTTTTGTTTTTTTAATTGATATTAACATTAAATTTGGTAAAAAGATGAAAAAAATCTAGGACCAATTAGTTATCTTCTAGAGTGAGATTAAGCATTGTTCAAAAGCAATTATAAATTTTGAAGTTGTTACATGATTCAGGGTATTAAACTACTTTTATTTATTTTTATCCTCACTACGCCATCATAAAGTCTATGGAGTCAAAAAGTATATTAACGTTGTCAAAGATTAAAGAATGACTTGTGGAAAATTTTGCCTCAGACTACATGTAGAATACTCGGAGCATGACTACTTGTACTCAGAACCTGAACACCCCAGAGTATGAGTACTGGAAACCAGAAAGATCCGGAGTATGATGACTCAGACATGACCTGAACACTGAACTGTATATTGTAAATTTATTCTTTTCCTTAATTATATTTTGTATTTACAATGAGTATTGATGTTTTCGAAGTAATTAAAACAGGGAATTTTTATTTTGTTGAGACCATGAGTACCCTATCAACACTGCAGTACCGGATCTTCGTCTAAAACAAGAACATAATCATTTCCTAAAAGTTCTTTCTGGATCTTTGACAGTAATACTAAATTTAGGACTTAATTGACTCTGTGATGGGGGTAGCAATAAGCAATGGTTTTACCAGTTTAAAGTTTGATGAATTTTAGAAGATTTGTAGGAATTTCAATTTGGAGTGGGCATAGCAAAAGACTTGCATCTTGTTCGTATCCAATATAAAATTAAAAGCATCAAGTCTTGCTTCAATAGTATTCTTTGAATAAAGCTCCCAATTATTTCGTGGATACTACTTCTATTATGCTGTTTAAATTCGAATTTGCTGAAAGCTTGACTCCCAAAATCCCAAATACCACATGACAAAATTCTGAAAGTGTTGCCATAAATCTGGACTTTTTCTCCTTCATATCCGGCAAAAAAACAAAAAACTAACAAATATATAATAATTTGAATGTTATTTAGTGTCAAAAAATTAGATATTGTTTTGAAATTTATTTGTTTAGTTATTACATGCATAATATTTTGTTTAAAACATGTTAGAAATCTTTATAAGAAAAGTAAGCAAAATTGGAATTATAGGTACAATAAGTTTTAAATTGAATACACTTAAAAAAATGTATATACGCAATATATTTTATACATATGAAAATATTTTTTTTATTTAATGCTTGGCTATAACAATTTAGCAATAATAATATTTAAAGGACGTGGCTATTTAATATTGTAATATCAAAGATCCATATTTGAACTCTTCCCATGCCTTTGTTGAGAGCAATTTCATTTTAGGACACAAATGATGTAGGACTTGATTATTTTTTTCCATGTAAACATATAACTATACTGAAGTGAACAGAAGTTAACGATATAAGGAGTAGGATTTGTGTTTGCTTCCTTTCCAACCCTCTCAGAGCAGCTGGCAGCTAATCTAATAAAATTTCATGACAGTTGATCTCCTCTTCTCCAAATAATCTTCCAATTACCATGTTAATAATTTAATATTTTTTTAGAATACCGGTGGATAGCATTTTGATCATCATTGGTGATTAGTCAAAGAGGCATAGAGTTGCATTGAAGGTGTTGCCAATACGTTATTAAGGCACCTTTCTTTTTATTTCTTTTGTATGGTGTTGTACTGTTTAGTATTGAAGGTTGGGATTTTAATTATTAGTTATTGATATATATTTAATTACAACTTATTATACTTAAGTAAGTAAGAGTCCTCATTGTAAACCGCTAGATTGAATAGAGCTATCCCATGTGGATACAAAGATGGGGGCTCTATAACATCGATTCCTGGACTTGCTTCATGACGAATATAGCTGTGGGGACTTGTTGCTTTATAGATTATAAATTTATATGAATCGGTCTCCTATTTTTCATTGGGATTTGGAGTGGTTTTTGTTTGTTTTTTTGTATCAAGAATAAAATCATTATAAAATTTTATAGAATATTAATTATTTAATTTTAAAGTTTGTAAAATAAATATCTATTTATTATTTGCATATTTTATATTAGATGGGAAAAACATAAGTTTCTAATACTTATAAATATTGAATATTAGTAATAAATGGAATACTTATCATAGGTCATAGCTTGATTGACGTTTAAAAATCCGGGCCTGCTACAAAGGATTATCTCCCATGTAAGTCTAGTATTCCTTGGATTAGTAAATGTAGTATACATATAGTATAGTCAATTTCTCGCTCCATCGTTATTATCATAGCAAGAGAATTAGAATTATCAGGTTCTTTCTCGACAACACCAAACATTCATTATTAAACATTAAACATTATTAATATATGTAGTATAGTATAGTCAATTTCTCGCTATATCCTTATTATCAGAGTAAAAGAGAGTTAGAATTAGATTTTTCTGGATCTTTCTCGACAAATCAAAAAACATTCATATTTTAATTATTAATAACGAAGTATTTTCTGAATAATTTTGCAATGATATTGACGATTTGACTTTGCTAGTCTTCCTTGATTATTGTCAAAAATCCTTTGTCTTATTCTTTCTTCTCCTGTTTCTTTTCTAAATCTTATAAACTCCTTTTTAAAATTTTACGCTCTATATTTTTTTGTTTTGAAAGAAATACTCGTTTCTTAGTCAAAAAATTGTTGTGTTTTTTTTTTTGTAAAAATGCTATATAAAGACTGCCATGAAATTGAAGACCAAAAAAAGTGTTATCAAACCAATTTTGAGTCTGAGAAACATAGATACAAAATTTCATCTCTTGATCCATTCCTTGATTTGGGCGTGATTGCCGGACAAACACCCACCCAGACATTCGCATTTAATAAATAAATTACTAATAATCAATTAAAAAATAGTATAATTCAGCTTATTTCTCGCCGTATTAGCTAGAAGATAAATTTTTAGTAATACCTTTTAAAATTAAACTGAAAATCAGACAATCTGGTCAAACTCAGTAAAGGGATTTTCAAAATATGGAGCAGTTTTTTGAAGGACCAATTATAGGGACAGCATAGAACAAATTAAATTGAACATGACAATTGTTTACTTATATTAGTTTTTAAATAAAGGAACTTTGTGGGATGTCATCTCGCGGCAAAATCATACAACTCCCTGAATGATAATATTAATTAATATAAATATAAGTGAATATTACTCACATTTTCAAGTGATTCGAAAATTCTTTTGAGCTTGCACCATTTTTTTAAATAGCTAGTTAAAACAACAAGCTATAGACTGCCTCAAAACCTTGCAGATAATTTATTGTTTTTAGTTTGCACGTGCCCTATAGTTAAATTAACGCACATAGCGTCAATATTAATGATGTCGTGTAAAGAGTTTTTTTAAATGTGGAACTTTTTCAAGGAAATATAACAGGGACTCTATCAAAATCAGCCCATTTATTAAAAACCAATACAACTTTAATAAACATACATCACAGATACATGGATTTATATATATTTTTTTGCATATAAAATTGCATTTTGGAGGAAATTGATATTATAAAAAAAAGATTATAGGTTATGTAAAAAACAGATTTATCTTGTATTATCCATTTTTTTAACGGCTTTCCTTGAAGTAGTGATCAATCCTGATTGGACTATTCTTCTCTTATATATATGAATATATGTCATTATTTGCATAAATATAAAATGGATTCATTAATGTTGTAAAGAGTCCGGCAGACAGACTTATATCTAGTGTTGTAAATCGTCTGTATTTTGTAGGTGGCCAGTTTTATTAGGAATTGATCTTCTGAAGAATGAATTGTCCCTTCTTGAACTGTTGTCATTGTTATTTAACTCCTGTGTAGTAAACTTCCCTTCTTACTACATTCAATTATATACAAGACTTGATTGAACATTGGTGTGTTCTCAGTAACCACTGAGAGTTTCTTGAGGATTTTTAGAGGAGTTATAATTGCAAGTCCCTTTGTACTAAGAGTAGAATTGATGGTCGATATCATAATTTTTCCCTCATCCTTCTTTATTTTATTATCCCTTGCCCTTTAAGCTGATATAATCAAACGTCATCTCCTCCAAAACATTTTTTTTTCAAATTGTCAGGGTTACCATGTTGACTTTCAGTTTTTTATAGCATGTCCAAAATGCAAATATTATGGAAATAATAAAATAGCCAATAAATACGAGAAGGGATCAACAAGACATTGTAATCCTGTCCTTTTGGAAACGGGTCGTATATTATAAACTTCGTTTGTTTATCAAAAAAAAAAATAATTAAATGGATATGTCGTATTAGGGAAGACCAGCGAATCGATAGCCTACATTTAAATAAACTAGATACTTTTGAG
The DNA here is from genome assembly GCF_016086655.4 of Lepeophtheirus salmonis. NCBI lineage: Eukaryota > Metazoa > Arthropoda > Copepoda > Siphonostomatoida > Caligidae > Lepeophtheirus > Lepeophtheirus salmonis. The sequence goes on from NC_052136.2 coordinate 34,915,116, forward strand.
TTATCGAGGTAACGTTGTGTTGAACAAAAAGGATGAACATTATCCTGGGTTGTGGTTGATAAAAGGCGAAGCCGCAAATCATTGAGGATATCTCTTCAAAATTCCCTTTTTGATTGCCCCTATCAGAAAAGATTTTTTATGAAATGAGAGAAAAGTATTAACACAAAAACGGGACAGTCTACAACGTAGTAGATACATTAAGATCTAATCGAGCAAATGAGCTCACATTTCTTTTGAATGCTGTTTATAAGAGATTGGCACTCGTCCATTTCCAACAATGTGATACTCTGCACTATTAATATGCATATGATTGCATACTATACATTACATACCTACGCATTAGTGTTGAGACTTGGTTGAGATCGATTTTTTCCCGGTCCGGTTTTACCTAATAGTTCAGTGGAGAAACTATTCTACTTCAATCAATGTACGTACATTCTATATCGGGTTTTTTTCATATTTGCTGTTCCTATCATATTATTGCTCAACTTATAAACAATAAGAGAACGCAAATATATTTATAAACAAAGCAGGAAGCACTTTAAAGTAGTCCCTGTTTGCACTTTCTGTATGTAAAACCAAAAAAAGAAATGGAAGCGAAATGACATCATAAATACAATTTTTATGTTACATGAATATGACGTTTGTTTGCTTATTTATGTTTATAAAAATTTCAGTCTGAAATGACCATTTTAGCAAGTAGGCGTATAAAATAACCAAGCATGTTCCAATGATATTTTTTGGGCCTCTGGGGCTATTAAGTGCCTGCTATTTACCGAAATAAAACATCATTTCCCTCTTATCTTTCTATATATATTTGCTTCCCTCTAACTCTCCCTCTTTCTACACCCCTCTATTGGTTTCTTTTCTTCTACCTTCATTTTTTGTTTCTATTCAGCCCTGCCAATGCGGGCTCTCTCACCTAGTATTATAAATAAAGAAACCTATCTTTTTAACCTATAAGTAATTATATAATGTTATTCATAATTTTTTTTCCCCCCCCCCTCCCTCTTACGATGAAAGTTTGCAACACCCCTACTCACAACACTACAAAAAACTTACATCTAGGTAAATATTATGTGTTGCTAAGAAATGATCTATCCTTTTGTTGTTATTCATCTTTATAAAAAAAAAAAAGTATCTCAAAGTTATAGAGTATTTTGCTTGTGGAGTGAATATTTTATTTTTGCACACAGAGTTGTGCTCATATATAAATACATATATAATACACAAATATACAAAATGTATAAATTATCTGATTTTTTTTTTTTTAACAAAGGAAATAATAAAAGAATTGAACGCTCATTCCATAATAATTTCCTTTTGACATATTGTCTCAGGAAATTTTGTGTGAAGAATCATCTTAACAACGTATTTGAGATTGTATATTATTGGCTCTATAACACCATATACATATCATATTTATTTTTGTAATCCACTATTTCTGCAGTTTGACACCTGCTCGAGTCAAAAACTTCATGGATGTAATGGCAAATATATAATTATCAATGGATCATGAAACAGAAAAAATTCAAATTTAAAAAAGTAAGTTTAGAAGTGTTATCAGATAAAGAAAATAATTTTTTTATATACACATCATTACAAGAGCTGTCAGTCTGTTAATTTGATTAGTAAAAAAGCTCAATTTATAATCAGTACATAATAAAAAAAAACATCACCCTAAAGTTTTTTTAAGATTTTCTGCTTGAATTTATTTTTGTATATTTATAAAGCCATCAAGCCTTATTGATAGTCTAATAAGATAAATTTGGACTTAGAAAGAGTATTTACTTGTTCCTCGAGGTAAAAACAGTCATCTCAATTCAAGGGCAAAAAAATTGAACTAGTATCCAAAGATTATATATCAATAATTACATTAGGTATACTTGTACAAACTCAGCCACATAAATACCTCTAATTTGCTTATTTTCTTACAATTAGAAGAATAAAAAACAATCACTGAATGTTTTTAGAACTATTCGAACAATAATTTGTTTTAAAAAATGTGTTTTTTTACAGAAGGAAAAAAGTGATTTGATTAGAGGTTGTTTTTTTGTTTTGTTTTCTTAGGCTGTGAACATGACTTCCTTATTGGGATAATGACTTTTGAGTAAAAGAACCTGTTTTATATTCTCATTAAAGAACTAATCGTTTCATTATATATATAAAAGGCTAAAACAACAACGTTGTTCTTCGACTATATTAAAATTATATATACATATATATGTTATAATATATTGTTTTGTGTGCTTCATTCAAGATTTAAATGGGCTTTAGAAGAAAAAAATAAAAGCATAGGGGGATAAATACGTTAGTGACCGCCTGAAAAGAAGTAAACCGAATGACATAGAAGAAGTATACATTATTATATAGAAGGATAGTAAGTGCTCCGTCGACACAAAGCAGACTAGATAAATAATCATTTGTCTCAAAATTGAGTCTGTATTACATATGTGATTTTCAAACAAAAATAAGCTGATAAAATTTTTATAAAAATCAACGAATTATCCTTAACTTCTATCACCAAATTACACTTGTTATCTCTTTGGACGGATCAAAAATTGCACTTAAATTAGCCTAAATGGATCTTCTCAATAAAATAATGAGAAACTGATATATTTTATTTATAAGGGGCGATATCGGGAAAAATATATGTTTTCTGAATCAAATGAATGTTCTAAACCAATACTAAAACACAAAAACAGAGTAACAAAACTTTTTTTAAATTAAGTATGGATTACATTTGTATTCTTTGACGACTTTTTACAATTTTTATAAACCGAATATTATCTTTACCCCTTGATCGTCATAGTAAAAAAAATGAGAAATTTTATATTTTATGGTTAAAAGGTCTTATCGCGCCCAGTATATCTCTCTTAAATTAAATGAAGATTTTAACCCATATATAAAATTATTGGGAATTTGAACTTATCCCACAAATTTGAATACAAAGAGTTTAATTGACTCAACTATGTCAATGAAATATTGGACTGTATGCATGAATCAAGTAAAAATAATTAATTGTGATTTTACCCTTTGTTTGATTTTGTTCGATATTTTTTTATATTGACGCACCACATACAGCGTGCGGCTGTTGTTTAACAACATACTTTGAGTGACTGTAACAGCTGCGAATATGAAGGTAGGAGGTTGTTTGTTATTTTGGGGTCGAGGCATAAGTGTTTGGTGTCACTTAAAAGAATGGTATCAATCAACGAAGTATTTATCTTATAATTGTGGGAAAAGTTAAGATTTTTAAACTTCTTAATCCTTCACAAGTCCTTTCTTGAAAGAATGACTTTGGAGAAGATTATGGCTCTGATTCAGGCCCCACAGTAAAGAGTACGCTAACTTGGTTGTTGGAATTTTATTTTGACCGTGTTGGGCCCTTGTCTGGCTTTCAAACTCACCAGCCTCAACCCCATGTACTTCTTTGTGAGCTGCACAGTTGAGTAACACATCAATAACTCCTCCTGAAACACAAAATATTAGCTGATGTGCAGGGTACGTGAGAAATTACGGATTTTGCTAAAGGATATTGTCATCTAGGCTTGCTTCAATTCTCCATTTTCCAAAGTAGAGTCAAGGCCATTATTGACACTAAAGACGATTATAACAAATAAAATTAATTTTTTTATTCAGCTTTCATTTAGCATTTGATTTTATTATAATAAAACTATTAATTTAAAAGAAAATCCGTTGAAATAAAAATCGTATTGGTTGTTAAATAAGGGTGGCACTCTCTATATAATAAAAAATATTTTTATACTTTAAAATTAATTATAGCCTTATTATTGTATTTATACTTAGGATTTAATTTGCTACTGATTCTGGACGGAAATTGCCTACCAACTTGGATACTAACAACAAAATATAGTTTAAAAGCTATTCCAATAATTAACTAAACACATGAACTGTATTTTACAAAAAAATTATCTTTTTGAAGATATAGCTATACTCTGTATTTAATTTTTGAAGTTGTTATAAAATACATAATAAAAGGGTATTTCCTGTTTTGCTTTGTTTTTTACTTCTGTATGATATACAAATTTTGTCAGGGGAATGGTATTTCTTCTCCACTCAAGCCTTTGCGTACTACAGTTTGAGAACCACTCATCCACTCCGTATAAATAAATACATAAAAACTAATAAAAAACTGACACATTAGAAAATATATTTCTGTTCCTAGACCTTTTCAATGTCAAATGCATTTAAAAATCATTTGCTCCCTCTAATTACACATATAAAATTATTTCAATACCTAATTAGTAAAATATTTATGAAATAACCTTGTCGATATAATCGTTGTAGGCTCTAACCAGGTTTTATATTCTGTAGGGAAACTTTGTGGTAAGATTCACATTTGATTATATCAGGAGGAGACAGAATAGGGTTAATCGTGTCTGAGGCCTGGGGCAAAGATGAATGTGCTGATCCATTTATATGATTTTTTGAAATTAAATTTCGATTTTTTTTCTTTATCGAAAATAAATTCCAAATTCTTGTTCTTTATAAAATAAAATGCAGGATCTTTTTTCTTTTAAGTTATATTAACTAAGCAAAGCTTGTCTTTCCGTCTGTCTGAAAGTATGGATATATGAAAACGAGTCACAAGGTGCGCTGTATATAGCGTTCCAAGAAGTATATAATAAACAAATTTTGATATTCTAATTATATAGGGTGCGCTGTATATAGTTCTCCCTGATGTTAATAGTATAAATATTTTTGATTTGAGAAAAAATAATGCAATAGTATTGGAGGCGAGTGCATGCACACAAAAAACAGTGTTTCTGTTTTTTTTTGTTATTGGTCTCTTATGTATGTATATCAAGGTACGTGGACAAAACGTCACCGTCAAGATGTCAACCGACTTAACGGCAAATGGACAAAACGTCGAATAGACTAGACGTCGAATAGACTAAACGTCAAATAGACTAAACGTCGAATGGAGAAAACATCGAATAGACAAAACGCCGAGCAAACAAAATGTCGGCTGACAGAAGGTCGAACGTAGAATATAAAAAGAAGAGCTACTGCAAATGGTGTTGCGATATATCCCACTCAGACATTTCCCGCCTGAAACATAACCCATTTCTATATAACTATCACTAAGGAGCCCTCCAAATCCCCCTTATTTGGGAATGTTTTCAGTCACTGCCGTGTACCAAAATAGGATAAAACCCACCGCCACTATTTAAGCAACCACTAAGAGCCCCTCACAACCCATATGTACCCCCCCCCCAAATGTTTGAGCTGTTTTCCTGTGTGACCTGGTCCCAAAATAGGATGACCCCACTATTTAAATTTACACCCCAAAAGGGTCCCGAAATTTGATAATGTTTCGGGTTTCATCTCATAAGAATAGTCCACGTATTTATTTGGCTGTACTCTAAATAACCCCCAAATATCGAGATATAAATGGGGGTTTGAGAGGGTACCTTACTGTTAGTTTATGTAGGGGTGGTGGATTAAATATCTCGGGCTGGAAATGTCTCTAGTGAAATGTCGTAGAAACAGTTTTTTATATTTTGAAATGTCGACGATCTGTTGGTTGGCCTTTCTACGTTCGATATATTGTCTATTCGATGTTTTGTCCATTTGACATTTTTTCGGTCGACGTTCTGTGGGTAGACGTTTTTTTAATCGACGTTTTGACCTAATACCGTATATCATAATTCATGTGCCTATTAAGTATAAGTTGAGATTAGAATAAAACATAATCGCTGGTATTTAAAAATAATTTTGTTTGTTCTTATTAGTGAGCGCTCTACAGATTAAAGTACTCATCTGCCATCTCGACATTATTTTTCTTATTACTATATTTCATTCTTAAGGCAAGAATACATATGATTTAAGTATTGAGTTGTTACTTGTGAGTGTACACATAAAAAACGATTTCTTTTTTTAAAATCATTTGCATAATTTGAAATTTGCTAAATTCTTCAAAGCCAAATAACCCACAGTATAAGAAAGTTAGAGAGCTTAAATTGATTTGATTAGATATTGCACCATGCAAAAATTCGAAAATCATGAAGTTTGCTTAAGTCGTGTATTGGAAATTGCATTTTTCTTGAAAGTCCTACATTCAAAAGATCTTTGCAAAGTCGCCAATAATTTATTATTTAATCATCCAACATTAAAAAATAATAGGTTGTTTATGCTGTTTTATACGTTTTGAATCTTCTTGTATAGTGATACTATTCCTCTAAAACCTCTTCACTAAAATAAATACTTTTTTTTAAACCCGGAAAATCATCAGGTATTGAAATACCAAAGTTTGGTTTATTCAGCTCAGTGACAATAAGGAACGTCCCCTCACTGATATGATATTCAAAAATCTATAAAACAAAACTTTGAATGTGTACTACCTACTATTGAGAAACAAAAAGTAACTCTATCCAACGAAATCCCACTTTTTCATGGACTAGTGCATATATGCTCCTGATTCCACATATGGTCTTCATTTTTCTCTCTTAATCTTGTGGCCTTCAGACACAAGCCATATATTTTATGTTATTTTTGTCTATTTTTAAGCTACAAAGCCGTTTTAAGCCCTAAGTGTTGAAGATAGGATAAATTATCCCAACTTATTTTAAAGCCGAATGTTATAAAATTCTAAAACCATTTTTTTAATTGTCTGTATCATGCTTATAACTCGATTTATCTTTGTTTAAGTGGAAAATATGTTCTTTTTATTCAGTGGTTCATAGCTTCAAGACAAATATATTCAAAAAATTTGTAAGTATCTCATTTGATACCTGAAAGTCTAAAATATAATTTGTAAAAGAAGAGCTTCCCGAAAAAAACCTCTATATTGTTGTTAATTTGTAATAAGGCCAGGGAAAAATTTCAAGGACAAAACTCACTTTTGAATTGGTCTCATAAGAATAGTCCACGTATTTGCATGCCCCAGCTACACAAGATGACTCGTTGCAGACCCATACTGAGTGAGGAACTCCCAAAGGCGGACATACAAGGGAGTCCTCAGAGCAAGTCCTACAGGCAATGAGGCAGTTCAGTAGGGATTTCGTTGCCATTGATTCCTTCCCTTACATACACTCTTCTCCATTGATGAAAACTGACCCCAAATTCGGGATTCTACTCTCAGGAGGGATTGTAATTCACATTTTTGAATTACTTCCCCTCATTTTTTTTTCTTCTCTCTATTTACTTATCTCTCTTTTCTTTTCTTCTAGCTGAGGCACGCAATTGCAAACTTGTTTTATTGCTAATTCGGAAAAGGAAGATATTTTGCCGCACCCTGTATAATTATACCCTTACTAAATGAAATTAATTGGCGAATTGTCGAGGATACTATAATTTAATATTTCTGATAATGATGAAATGTAGGTAGAACGTTAAAATATGATACTTTTTTATCCCTTTGTTACCCTACAGCCTATAAAATTTAATATTGTTTTAAATTATTTTGGAAATCAGAAAATATAATGTTAAAAAGTATTCAATTTGTTCACTGAAGCTTAAGGTATCATTCAAATGTAACAACTCCTACGATGAACAAATATATTTTTATATAGCTGAAATGTTTATTTTCTGGATTAGGATTTGAAGTGAAATAACAGAGAGTTAGGGCCCATTACAGGAACAGTACCAAATTCAAGAACCAGTTTTTAGGATTAATACATCCTAGAATGAAGACTTTGTCGTGAAATTCACGATATAATCAAATAATCCACTTGGTGAAAAGTATGCACAATATACCGGTTTGTTTTTCTACTTTTTTCGAATTTCGATTACGGTAGTTTGAAAAAATTATTATATGTTAAGGAAATAACCTATGGAAAATTTCATCTTTAAGTAGCACAATTGATCGAAGTTTGAAAAAGACAAAATTTCTTTATTTAATCAATAAAGATTAAAATGCAGCATTAATCATTATTTTGCATGAATTAATTATGGCAGACATTACTCTAATCAATAAAACGTCTTTGTAACTATTTTTCTAACGCTACCCTAGGGAGAAAAAAGAGAGAATAAAATATGAATTTTTTTATCTTTATTTTCTAAAAAATGTATAAAAATGATGATCCCCTTACGCAAATTTTCAAATTTTCTTTATGTTTCAACTTTTTTCGTTCCTTGGGACCATTTAAAAAAATACTTATTAAATAGTATTTATAGGTTAGAAAAATGTCTATCAAAAATATTATATGTAAAATAAATAAAAATATATTTTTTATGTAAAGATATTTTTTTATTTTTGATTGAGATGTGCGAACTAATGATGACCTTGAAGGACAATGTAATTTCGCATATGTCACTTTTATACCATCAGATAACTTTTTATGCACTATCCATAATCAAAATTCGAAAAAAGTTAAAACACAAACTGACCTTATGTACGATGTATATGTGTGTATATTGTATTTGTTCTGTTAACTGATATCAATATTGAGCTCAAGGTATTTAATTACTACGTGTCATTAAAATACTCTTATTTATACGTTATTTATACTTTGTTTATGCTTTTAAAAATTCTTCAAATTAAAAAATAACGAAAATATAAATAAAATAACTTTATAGGGCTAATTTACTCCCTATTGTACATAAACTATTTTTTGAAAGACAGCCATTCAATGCCGTGAAACATACTTAAATAGACGTAAAATTTCTTTGCTTGGACTACAGCCACACCTTTCCTTCTTTTGCTAACTCATACTAATGATGGAATGAATTTTCCAAAAGCTCTGTCTTTGAAAAGCAAAACACAGGGAGGAATTTATCATTAAGCAAGATTATATTTAGATAACCAATATCTAAAGAAAGTTTTCATGTGTCATCAGGATTGTGAATGTCCGTCATTTAAGGTGGACTAAAAAACCAAGTTATATAACATAAAAATTAATTTTTATATTAATAAAAAGGAAAATAGTGAACTAACTATTGGATGTCAAAAGAGACCATCAAATATAGGACTTGAACTAGTGGAGGTGTTAAACTCAAATTCAGTTTTAGCCCAGCTTTTCAGATGCAAAAGCATCTTTTAAGAACTCAACTAAAAATAATTTTTAATTTCCCGGCGTTAATAGCGTTTTTTGACCTCTATAGTAATTGTAAAATGACTTTTTCCCCACGATATTCTCTATTTGTTAAGGTATTCAGAAGTTTCAACTTTAAAACTATGTTGCTCAATTTCAAGAGTTTGTTTTTTAAAGTTGTGTTATTTAACTTCCCAAGTTTCAATAAAGTTCCATTACTCAATTGATACATGAACATATAATTCTTATTTTTCATTTTGAAGAAAAAAATTGCACAATTTTAGACATACTATAAAAATTTTCATAATTTAATAGTTTAATTTCTTTCAAACATCACTGTTTATCATAGACATCAATTCGTATGCTATGCAGGTGAATAGTTTTATTTTTAAAGCTATTAGATGGAATTTAATCAAGATTAATTGGATATTAGTCCAATTTGTGTAATAAAAATATCAACTATAATCTCCTAAGATGGCATCTCCTTAAACTATGATTCAATTATGATGTCAGCTTTGAGACTTGGTAAAAGTCAGATATGATGTCTTGGACACGAGACTAGCAACTTGATTCAATCTCACAACCAAAGACTCAAGACTTGAATTAGACTCAACAGTAATTTCTATAATCACATTAGACAAAAAATATATTTTATATTCTGTGGACTTGAACTAGAATCTATAAGAGTATTTTTTTTTAAATTATTTGGATATGTGAGGAAATGCTTGAAACTCAAATTTTACTTGTAGTAAAAGTACTTTATCCTACTTCTGCTAATAGTAATTAGTAAACAAGACGCTTAAAGTTCATTCTGCAGAATATTTATATCATTTGTATACAGGGGCGGACCCAACCACGTTTTTTCTGTTCATACTTCTTTTTTTTTAATGAAAAATTCATGTTTTCGTTATTTAATTTTCGTTTTACAAAAAAACGAAAACCATGTGATTAATTTTTGTCCTAAATAAGTTTGTATGACAAAAAAATTTTATCTCGATATATCTTTAATGAGTCACCACAGAGTATAATCATTTATCTTTGTGGTGTATGCAATTTTTTTCTTCCCATCTTTGAATTCAACTAAAATAGTGAACTTATAGAAGTTGTTTGGTTATTTATAGTCTGATGCTCTGAGTGCCCTAAGTGAGAAAAAAAAGTTTTCTAGTAACCAATTAATGTACAGAGTATACCGACGAAATCCGAGGCTTTATATCTGTCTATAAAAAAAAGATATAAATGATCTATGTTAGAATTTATAATATCCATATCTTTTTCCATCAAAATCATCACAGTAGTGCACATGGGTTCTACCTCTTAATCTATATTTAGGCTTCAAATCTTCTGTTGTTGAAACCATGGCAATGTCTTGGCTACTAAGTGAAACATTTAAATGTATATATATTTTTCACAAGTAATTCTGTAATTTCGTCAAACATATATGCCGGGAAAATCCAAAAATCTGAAGCGCTGGATTTTATTACCACACCCAGTATATATTAATTCCTTGCAAAATTGTGCTCTAATAATGTTAAAACACTTCTTCTTTTTTTTCATCCAAAGAATATTATGATCGTTAAAAATGACTTTATACTGCTTATATATAGCTTTTTGGATTCTAAATCCACAGAATTAATAGTAATTTTATTTTTCTTGAAATTGGCAATATTACTTATTGTAAAACAAATAATCCGAAGACTTTCTTACTAAAGGAACAACAATTCAACCGTAAGGGAGCGGGGAACATACATACCTTGTTCGCTTATTAAAGCATTAAACGTAGTTTAATGTCTAGTAGGCAGCGTGTTAATTATGAGACATTTATATCTATATTTGTATATTAAGTACGGGGATAATATTTTAAGTTTTATTCATGTCAGATACTATCAGAGGTGTGGGAAAAGTCCTTATACTGCAATTCCGTGTTGAATCATTCGACATTTCAATGGAAAGTAGTTCAAGTCTTCATAAAATAGAATATATTTTAGGGAGTACATTATATTAAGTGACAAAATCGAGTACAGTTCGAGTTGCAAGTCTTCAAATTTATACTTAAATCCAGGTCGAGTTGAAAGTCTCGAGTCCTTATAATTGACAATAGATAAAATTGTAGTATCCAAATATTAAAATATAATAAGACTTGAACTCCAACCGTATTCAAATTATGGATAATATTCTTTCCTGTCAATCTGTGTTTAATACGAGGTAACAACCAACACAAATGAACGTATGGAAGCCAAATTAAAAGGTTTCGAAAAACCTTATTATACATTATTTTTCAACATAAACTTTGACACAGTCCTACTCCTAATTGTTAATAGCTGTCTTATTGCCATCCATATTTATGGCGTTGCACACTTCTTTAAGATAAGGATTTTCAAGTAACCTCATTATCTGAAAATTTCAAAATGATACACAATTTTTGAAAAAACGTTATTCATGATGTGGACTCTTTTTATAGAGAACATATTTATTATCTTTGTTTTTTTTATTATATAAAATCAATACTTTTTCGATGTACACATATCACAGATTAAGAACAAATGACTTGAGTAACATTTTTCTTGATTCAATCAAATGTAATAGTATTTTGTAGTACCAAACTTCTTGAACGAACTCTCAATAGATCTTACAATGAATTTACGATGTAAAAGTTTATTTTCGATTATATTAACAAGAGATACTTCTTCATTGAAATGACAAACAATGTTGACAATAACTCTTTTTTTAAAGTGATAGAACATAGTTTGTATACAATAGGAAACTAATGTCAAACGTACATTTTAATTTCAGTTTATTGCAGAAAGACAGCACTGTAAAATAGTGTAGCTCATATTATGAGACTAAGCTTAGGACTACATAAAACTTTTTCCTATATGAATAACATACGTCTTCACCTCTATTTTATCTTTTGAGTAGTCATGTCACATATAATTAATACCAAGATGATTCACAAGTAGCACCTTTGATACAAGGTACATTTTTCAAAGACTATCGATTGGGTCAATTAGGTAAATCAAGACAATTTTAAACTTAATCAAAAACTTATTTAGGGCAGTAACAAAAATTTAATATTTGGGAAGCCTCAGAATAGGTGCTTGAAAGTATATTTATATTATCAAAGCAATCAAACAATTAGTGTAAAGTTGAAAAAAAAATTATATATGCATATACAATAGTTGAATTAACTCACACAGACTATATCTTTGTACAATCAAGAACTTGTCTGGTTACGCCATGAGCAGTGTTTATAATACCTACAATCTCTAGAATGGATGAAAAGGATATTAAAAAAGTTTCTTAAGCCAAAATTTGACAAAACAAGAGACCTATCTTTTCATAAAATGATCACTCGGTTAAAATTATTGAATCCTATTAGTATACTATGACCAAAAAAAAAACAATTAGACAAATTCAAATTCCTCCAATTATAATTGGTCAATTAGAGCAAAGATTATTATAACTTGCAATTTTTACAATATGGCAATCTCTGCTTTTGTAAAAGACATGATATCCATATTTACAATTTATGTGTCCCAAATTATTAGCAATTTAAAATTATTACTCGAAATAAAATAAAGATGTTAGAATAAATTTCACCTTTTTCTGATCTTTTACTGAAAAAAATTATTCAAGACGAGAAAACCCTTCCTAGTGCGGGTTGTGTGGGTTAGGTATTGAGGTCTGAGTTCACCACAACAAAGGAGCCTAGTGGGGAAATTCGTGTTAGCTGGGTGGATGTCAACTGATCCGGCAACATTCATGAACCTGATTTGATAAAGAGTCTTCATGATGGGAGTGTATTGATTAAATATAAATTCTACCTTTATTTTGCTACTGGGACGAGTCCAACTACATCCATATACTTTCCTCCAGCAGACTTAATCATGAATGGGAGAACTGTTTTGGTCGTCTGATTGTCCTAACAACCAAGGAACTTACCTCTCACAAACTCAAGTCTTTGTGCTGAGTACACCACATCAATCATGAGAGTAACATTGAGTATTCTGTTATTCAGGTCTTTTATCCTTGCTCCGAGATATTTAACAGTTGAAACAGGAAATCCAGTTTCTATGTCACTAAACTTGACAGAGCACTGAGATATTTGGGACTAGGAATTGTAAGAGAATTTGACATATAGATTTGTTATGGAGGACTGTGCTTACGTTTTGCCATAGGAGACGAACAGAGAGAAGACAGGGTAAGTATCTCCTAGCTTTGGGGCTCTTGAATAGTAGCGTCACATCTGCTACGTAATGAAAGAGAGCTTTGATAATTGAGTTGGCTCCAAGTCTGAAGATTCTAATAGTCTACGCAAGAGGGGCATGATGATTTCATACGCCTCATTTTCATTCAATTCCTCCTTGATCCAATATATGCAGTTATTTGGATTAACTCCGTAATAGATATAATCTTCCCCAGTGATTTTGTGATTAGACAGTGGGAAATTGCACAGGTGTTAATCCAGAGATGGTCTTTAAAAACTTTTAAGGAGAGGTCATCTTTTATTTCAAGGCTGGCTTTGATTTCAAGGCCCTTTACCCTCATAGCTTCAAGCTTGACTAGGGATATTTTTGGCGATTTCAGAAGAGTAAATTCTGAGGAGAGTGTCTCTTGAGATAACTTCTTATATAGCTCTTGAGCTGTTTCAACCTCTTCTTTCACAAACATCTCAACCCCAATGGCCTTTTGACATTCATAGTCGAGTTGGAGCCTTTGGCTGCTTGATACTGCTTTTTTAGGTCTAGGGGTGCTGGCTGTGACGGAAACAGTATCATCTTTCAACCCCTACAAATTAATCATTAAGTTTCAATTAGCTAATATTACAATACAAGTCATTTCAGTCTTACCTTTGTTTTAGATCTATGTTTATTTGGCACCCATGGCCATGTTGCTTGTCGACCTGCCCATGGTGATGAAGTCATCATCTGTAAAATGGAGGCTGCAGATTCTTGAATTCTAAGTTATTGTCTAAATTGTCTCTTGGCTTGTTTTTTTTGTCAACTTTTGATCTTAGAATGGTTCTTTCCCACTTTGATTTGAGCTCTTGATTAGGGGGCACATTGAAGCCTGGAAATCTGTGAAAACTGATGCCAGGGTTCCTGGGAGTGCCGGTATCCAGGGAACACATTTCCCACTATGATGATTCGATCACCACATCAAGATAACTAAGCATTGTTGTTAGTACTTTTTATCAATACTAAAGGAAACGAACTAAATATCTAGGGCACCTTCTGATAACGGCGTGCATTTCTTATTCTAAGAGGGCATTCCAGATTAATAAAGAACGTCGGTTTTTATTGGAAGAGTGCGCGGAGAAGGCATGAGCGAGACATATGGTACACCTGAATTAATGCCCTTGTAATTATCAGCTGTATGTTTTATGATTTTCTAGGGAGAAAATGAATAAAGGGGTACCCTTTATTCATTGAAAATGGTATTAGATAAGAGAAAATATTATAATTAAATTTAAATTCATAATTATTTCTTTTGTTATGCATTTTTAAATCAATTTGCAAAAAAAATAGTGGGAAATTCTCCTTTAGGTTGAGATGTTAACACAACACGACAAAAATAGTAAAGAAAAAAAAGAATAAGCACACACATCAACTGTTTTTCTTTTACTTAGAGTTTTGAATTAAAAACCAATCCCATCTTTAAGTACATATGTATAATCTATATACTAACATATGACAAATTATATTTATATTTAAACGTTATAAAATAGGGGAATGAATCTCTGAAAACAAGTGTATATATGAATAATATGTTTTTCTTTGCAAATTTGTATATTTCAATTACTATTTTCTTCATGAAGCTACATATTAGTGTTGAGACTCAGTGAAAGACGAAATTTATTTTCGATTCGGTCTTTTGGGAATTTTTCTTGAGCGATATGGAGGGATATTTTAGTCCAAACTACGATCTCGAAACGTAGACTACTATTAAATTGTTTTTAAATTAGACAGATCTCAATTTTAAAACCGATTTTCTCCACTTATCCTGATTTAAGAATTACACAGATATTATTTTTTCAACACATAAGACACCATCAAAAATTCATCTATAGAATCGGTCTAGACCGAATTTTAAATGAGACCGATGCAGACCAAATTGGTCATTGCCGATCCAAACAGATTTTTTCTTTAATATCAGTTCATAAGAGACTTTTTGAAGGAACCAATTTGTTCCATCTACTAAAAAGTATACCAGTCTTAGACCGGTCTAGGATTTTCAAACCGAAACGCAACACTCTTATTTAGTAAAAAATATCACAATTTGGAAGAATAAAATTCAAATACTTTATTCGAGCACCTTTTCATTTATTTTTTTAATATTTCCAATGAAATATTCTGTGGGTATTTATGAATCAATTCATTAAAAAAGTTGAGGATGTTAAGCAATAAATACCCTTAAATAATATAATATATAACGGATATACAGGTCAAAATAGATTTCAAAGGGAACGACGTAGCTCGATGGACACCCCACTCGGTAAACAATAATTATTTTGACCTCTATGTACGTAGGTTTGCATCTCAGTCGTTCTCAGAGAAGGAAATATTCTTCTGTGTATGGTTTTTAAATACAATTTCTGGGTCCGATGAAGTAGTTGTAATACTATAATGTTTCTATATACTTTATAAGTGTAACTTCATCTGACCAATGAAAAGATCATTTTACAGAAATTCAGATCAGATCGAGGTGTCTGCAAAATTCCTGTCTTTTTTGAAACACAGCATAAGTAGAGTAAAACTTTTTACTCTGTTTATTTAGCAAAAAGATTAAATCATGTAATAGCCATTACGTAATCCTGTTGAACGAAATAATTGACAACTAACAAGCTAAAGTGTTTGTGTGAAAGCCAGGTAATGCCAGTAACTCTACAGTTTCCAAGAGTTCATCCTTTTAACTGAATGAACAAATTGAATACTACGAACGGAAGAAAAAGTGACATACATCATGAGGGAAAATGATTAAGAAACGTCATATGTAGTATCATAAAAAAGTCATACCTTGGTCGGGGAAAAAAAATACAAATATGACAAGGAATCTAGTTAAGCTAACAGGTGCATTTTGAAACTTTGTTTTATGTATATCAAGAGAGAAACAGTTTATTTACACTTGAATGACTAATTCAAAGAATACTACTCTATATATTTACGCGCACTCTTTTTACCATTGCCATTAGTGAGAAACTTAAGGCTATTTTTCTATTTCGAGAATAGTTCTAAAATAAAAGAGGGCAATGAATTTAAAAAATTGTGTATGAATGTCTTAGAGAATGAAAATATTTTTTGGGATCGACCTATTGATTGTATAAAATCATAGTAATAATTAACAGAAAGATAAATAGTTTATTTCCATATGACATTCATTACAGCATTGTTTTAATTCCATTAAGAGAGTAAGCCCCCCTCCCCCAACAATTCTAATAATACAAAGTGAGGATCCCAAACTTGTAGTATCATTTCAATTACGATTTTATACCTGTTATTATTAATTATGGGGTTTTACTAAACGACAGCTAAAACAAAACAAAAAAGTTTTTTTTTTTTTTTTTTTTTTTTTTTTTTTTTTTGTTTAAGTGTAATAATGTCAGAGCAATGTGTTTGCGATCTTCTCTGCATCGCTGTTAGTGCTAAAAATACTACAGAAACCTTCGGCATCTCCATTCTGACTCCCTAAAATATCAATAAGTTATAACAAAGAAAAATCAATAATATTGGATCAACAATATGGTTGACTTCTAGCCTGCCTCCATGTGGCCCTTCTGCACCCCTGACCTCAACACTTTAGACTTTGTAGTTTGGGTCGTCTTGGAGAAGAATGTATGGCACACTTCTAATCTGAATTCGTTCCATGATGTCATGATGACAGCGTTGTACGCCATGCACATAAACTTCATTGTCAAGAGCTATAAATCTGTTTGGCGGCTTCTTGACGCTGTTATTGTTTGTGAAAGAGGACATATCACAAATTGGTTTTAAATTGTTTTTTCTTAAGTTGATAAAAATCACGTTGGATCCCCACTTTGTTTATATTAAACTGTGTGCTTTCCCCAAAAACACCGTAACAGGGGGTATTGTCAACTCTTATTTCTTAAGTACAACAACGATGAAATCTTTTCATCTATGTATGATGGCATATTGATGACATTGGCTCTATTTTTGAGTTGGTTCTGGAGCACTGGCCCTTTTGACTTCATACACCGCCAGAATTTTAATATTTTTTATTTTTCTGAATGTTAATAGAGTTTAAAAGCTTTTTTTTTCTGAATGTTAATGGAATTTAAAAGCTTCTTTTTTTTTTTTTTTTTTGGTTTGTCCTGATATAAACCAATGACTCATTTTCATCCTTGAGCTACACATATCTAGAGAGAATGGATAACTTTTGCCTCATGAATAAAACTTATTCATTTTGTCTTTCCTTCAAAATCAAATTACTTGATAATTTAAATGACCTCCTTTATGCATATTTAACGGGTCGTTATGGAATGATGCTAAATAAATATATGGTTCATCATGATTGAATGAGGGTACACCGAGTGAGGTAGTTGTTTCTCTCTGGGATAATGTAGATAGTCGAAAGTATCACTCGGGGACGTGCTTTCAACGAAATTGCATTGCCTGTGTGTAAGTGTATATGGTTTTATGGTGCCTGTACATCAATCATTTTATATGGTTTTTCTGAACCTGTTTATGGATAGAGCGGATCAACAGGCTTCTATTTATGAAGCGGAACTTGGTAAAGCACCTGCTGGGGTTTGGTGCTTGAGGGGTGATGTTATTTGTTTTATTTATACTATTAAGAAGGCTTACTTTAACAGTATTATCTATCACAGTATTTTTATCCCTAAAAAAAAACTGTGTTTTTTAGTAGAATATGAGCCTTTTTTCTTACTAGAAGTGTAATTAGTAGATAGAAAATAGCGACAAGACCTGGATATCTTTTACTGATAGGTAATTATAAACAACATAGTAAATGCAATGCTCATCAAGAGAACCATGGAGGAGACTCAATCTATAAAGGACAGAACCAGATCAGGCAGACCAAGGTGAAAAAAAAAACTTTTATAGTAGTCAAGGCAAGAACTGCAGCAAATTCCAGGAGGAACCTCACCAATATGGCCAAGGATTTTAACATGGGTGCAACAACAATGAGAGACCTTATCTGAGATTACTTAGGAATGTACCCCTACAAATTGAAAGGCAACAGCACCTGTCAAGCAAGGTCAAGGCTAAAAGACTTGAGAGAACCAATGCCATTCTTCAGAAGCAAAGGATTGGCACGGCTGCATTGTATTCAGTGAGGAGAGAATTTTCAATGTGGAATAGGCTTTTAACCCCAAAATAATTGGATTCTGGCGAAAAAGGTGATCCGGGTTACCACGGAGTCAACAGAGTGGAGAAGCCACAGTCTGTGATGGTCTTGGCAGCCGTGACTGAGACATGGAAGCCCCTCTTGGGGTTTTTCCAGGCCAGGCTACAGATCAACACCAACATCAGCACCATTCTGGAGCAAGGTCTTATTCGCTGTGTCCAACAGCACTTCCAGAATCAGCCATAGACCTTCCAACAGGATGGTGCCCCATCCTACACATCCAGAGAGCTGCAGAAGGGGTCTGAGGGCAATTTGAGTGTCTTGGATTACTCCATGTGGTCCATTCTTGAGAGGAGAGCCTGTGTGACCCACCCAACAAGAATTGGGATAACTTGAAGGCCAAACTGGTGGCTGCCTGGGACTCCATTCCTGTAGACATAGTGTTTCCAGTATGAAAGTCATTTTCCGAGGGACTTCGGACTGTAGTCAAGGCTAAGGGTGACCATTTCGAATGAAACTTAGGTCACATGTTTTTGAAACTTGTGTCTACCTATATCTATAATTAATTGCAAAATATGTAATTAGTTATGTCATTAGTGCTTTAATCAACATTTAATAGAACTTTCTGCAGATCCTGTAAATGTTATATATCAAAAGGTGATGCTTCTTTTTGAAAAAAAAGGATGACAACCATAGATGAAAATAATGGGGAAATAGAACAGCTTATAATAGTTACTACCTAAATAATTTTTTTTTTATTCCGAAGCAGCTGTCATTTTTCTTATATTTTTGAAGGAGAACAAATAACTTATAAATATAAAGTAATCACTTGTGAGTGAAAAAAAAGTATAATTGATTTTATCATCAATTTTACTACGAGCCCAACAAGGAATTATACTTATAATTCGTCTATAAATCCTTCAAGTAGATCCGCCCTATATCAGGGGTGTCTGAGGCCTTTATTTTTGGGTGGCCTTTTTTTAAGAAGAGACAAAAACTGTTTAATGTAAAACTTGGAAAGGTAGAATTTGACAAAATTACCTTATTAAAAAAAGATAATATAAATTCAGAGACTTTTTACACTTTATATACAAAATACGGTTTTGACGCTAAACTATATTATTTGAAGGGGGTCCAGCCCATCCAGCATACACCATACAGACATCCCGATATATCATTGCTATATATGGAATGTTTGGAGTTTGTATTTATTTCTTTCATCATTTAGCTGCTTGCAGCTATTTTAATGAAATCTCATGACAGCTATTCTGCTTTTCTACAGCATCATTCAAATTATCAGATTGACTACATTTACTTTCGGTTTCTTTTTTTTAAATGACGCCAGATAATAATATTATCTTTTTCGATCATAATTACAATGTCAACGGTGTACGTGTACTGCATATGGCATAATTGATCTATATTACGAATTAAGAAAAAAAAGTCAAAAAAAAACATTGTAATATCAACTAATTTGTGTATAAACATCAAGGTTCTTACGATAATTACCCTGGCGTCGCTCCCAGTGTACCGTGTATGACGCAAATCGATCTATATTACAAATTAAAAAAAGAGGTATTGTTCTAATGTAAAATAATTTAATACTATGTTTTTTTTATTAACATTATTTTTTTCTTTTTTAAAACTGTTTATAATTTTTATCTCCATTCTTGGGATGGATCACTACATTACAAACTTTGTTTTGTTTTAAAGATCACTTTTTTTCTATGCATAATTCCATAACTAATTTCAATGTATCTATTTATACCAATATATGACTTAAAATTGAAACTGAAACAAATTGAGGCAAGAGAAAATAAATTGTGTAAGTACATTGCCTCAAATTTCAATTCTATAAATAACTAATATAAATATATATATATATTTATTTTTTCTTTCAATTTATTGTGTTGGTAATTCCAAATATCCAAGTGCCAGAAGCAAAGGCCACAATTAATCAAATTATTTGCATATATTTTTTCCATAATTTATTTTTACAAAAAACCTCATTTTTCATTCTGTACAATACGTCTATTTATTTTTGATGTGCCTTTGCTTATATTATGTACAAGCAAGTTAAATCAAAAACATAAATCTCCATACCTGAGGATTTTCTTTGTCAAAATCCCAAAGCCAAAGTGTTAGTAAATTTGAAAAATAAGATTTGTAAACAAGGATTTATGATCACGATAATTCTCCTGTACATACATAAATCTTTTGTAAATGTGCGTCCCGTCAACACAAAAGCAAATTTGAGAATAATTTCAAAATAGAGTCTTAATTACATTTTTATTCTTCGACAAATTATCATAAACTTCTATTAATAAATTATTTTTATTAACCTTTGGTTTGTTTTCACAAATTACCAAAATTGATCATTACAATAAAATAAATAGAAACTGACAGATTTTGTGTATTTAAATAGGGCCATATATGGCCCAATTTAAGTTACTTAAATAAAAAAAAGGTTCTATACCATTATTAAAGATCTTGAAATATCTTAATCTTTCCCATAATATGAACACAAAGGCTATATTTTGCTCAAACATGTTTATGAAATATTGGCTTGTACAGGTGTGCGCGTCTAAAATTGAGCACTCCTTTAAATTTTATGCCATGCACATATTCTTGACTTTATTGAGTTGAAACCAGTTTATACTTTGAGGTAAGGGTATTGACTAGTTATAAACAAAACTCCAGCAAAATCTAAATAGTAACAGTGAAACAACAGCCGATAATATGGAAAGACGTTGAGTCGCAATTTTGGAACTTTCCGCGCGGGAAAAACTCTCACTGAAATTGCCAAGGCTCTGAACTGCAGCTGCACCACCGTTTACAGCGTGGTAGCCAAAGGGACTCCTGAGGTAACCATCAAATCTAAGTCAAGACCTCGAAGGTCGGGCAAAATGGTTGATGCCGTGAAAAAATCTGTCAAGGTCAACGTCAGTGGCCTCTCCAGAGAGTTCAACGTCAGCAAAAGAACCATGTACCGGTTAGTTAAGAAAGATCTTGGCCTTAAGGTCTACAAGGGAACCCTTCGTCAAGCCCTCAAGCCTATACACAAGGGGAAACGCCTTGCAAGCCTGATTGATCGCTGCTTGTATTCGCAGTATTTGGGGTTTAAAGGGGATGCGGTCGGGATTCCAATACAAGTCCAAGGGCCAGCTGAAGTCTGCCCTCAAGAATGCCTAAGCCAACCTTATCAAGAGCTTCATCACCAAGTCATGCAGCAAGTTCCGGTCCAGGCTGGAGTTGGTAGTGGAGAACATGGGTGGCCATATTTAATAGACATGTATCTTCTAAGACTCTCATCTTTAATGTTAAATAAATTAATTCGTCGACCACTTTAAAAATAACAGAATTATTTAACTATTTTTTTAAATTTCAGAGTGTTCAGTTTTAGACGCGCACACACGTATATTGCATATATCAAATACTGGTACTTGTACTGGGATTTGTCCTTTTTTTTTTGTTCAACAGCGTTTTTATTTGGAGGTCCCACATTTATAATTGATATACAAGCTGCAATTTTGTACAAATTGTAACTAAAAATTAAATAAATAATTAACAGTGTACTGGTGATAATGTTAATTCAAAAATTGAACATTACATGCATGGTTGGAGGGTCGGAGACTGAGTAGAAAATTAGCAACGCGCATACTTTACGTTCATTTTGGAGTCCCTGAAAAAAAAAGGAATAGTTTAGCTAAAAATATTTTAATGGTAGTATTTTGGATGATTATTTATTCACTACTTAATAATTGTTCTCGTAACACATTTACAATGATTATTTTTTTTTTACGAATGTGCATAAATAAATTTGCGAATAAGCCCTTGAACGGAAAAAGGGTCAACAAGTTCAAATCTGGATGGTTGATATTATTTACAGTGTTATTTTGCCTTTTTTTTTGGATACGTACTCTGTTTCGCATTATAATGTTAAAACGCTCACAGTTATATTACTTGTTAATATACATATA
The DNA here is from genome assembly GCF_016086655.4 of Lepeophtheirus salmonis. Taxonomy (NCBI): domain Eukaryota; kingdom Metazoa; phylum Arthropoda; class Copepoda; order Siphonostomatoida; family Caligidae; genus Lepeophtheirus; species Lepeophtheirus salmonis. The sequence continues at coordinate 34,937,416 of NC_052136.2, forward strand.
ATGTAATTTTAATAGATCAAAATGAAATAATAGCATCAATAATTAGTTGGTTACTATAATGACTGATTTTGTAATTAATTAAGAAAATATAATTTGAATAAATTCTAATTCAAAAATGAGATGAAGATAATGCAAACATTAAATATACTTTGGATGATCGATATATTAATGATATAATTACTGTCTTATTTAACAAAAAATATCAAATAATAAGTATAAAATATAAAGTTTAAAGACCCACAGTTATATTAAACCATGCCCAGATTCATCAAATCTTACGCTAAGATTTTCTTTTCTAAAAAATAAAATAAATTACAAAAAAAAAATGAAAAGAAAAAAAAATCAGCTTTTGAGGGATTGATTTTTTGTGTAGAGCACTTTTTATTGAGTGACTGGTCGAAACCTAAATTTGCTACAACCCCTTGACTAATATTTTGTTATAAAATCTGTCCTAAAGATAACATTTTTTGGGGAAAAACTGAATTTATGTAGTCAAAATTCTGTGGTATTTTTTTTTATCACAATTTGAAATTAACGTCCTGTGTCAGATGGACTAAATTTCATACTATAATGATTAATTATACTTAATTGGTGGAACCAACTCTGACCAATTAAAGAATAAAAAATATTAACATTTAGTAAATAAAAGTTATTTGTTTAATTTGTACTTTCTAATTCTAAAACGTCAATAAAAACAACATTCTGTCGTCAAAATTTTTTACAACATATCAAGTTGATCAATTTGAGTAACAAGTTTTCAATGTATGAATTCAAGCCCTTGGTCCACGTCCCCACTTCTTTATCTTGTTTTGTAAACTATGCATATATATATAATTTCAAAATGTTTTTGCCAAAGTGTAATTTATTATACTGTATAGGGTTATATAATAGAGAAACATATCGAAGTAGGAATATATACCATGGGCCTCATAGAGATAACAAATGCATAGTAACAATAACAAAAAACAATTTTGTATGCATAAATATGTAGGCACAATGCATTAATGAGCACATATAAATACTATAGGATCAATAATATATTTTATGAATGAAGTTACACCAAAATACACAATTATTTTCCCCAAAAATTGAAGTTTGGCGGATTCCCGGGTGGAAATTATTGTAATCTTTTAACAATAAGAAAATAACTTCCCAAAGTAAAGAATATATTATTGGATTAGGAGAAAAGGGATCTCAACTTTTAGGAGAGATATTCAGACAATTAGCATTTTGGAGCATCATGAAAGCAAATGGAGGGTATCATTATGTTGGAGAAAGCTGTGAGGTTGTCTCCTGGTGTCGATCCGTGGACTGAGGGAAAAGGCAGATCACATATCAATCCTTAAAGCACTATGACTTTTCGTTGTATCTACGATGAGCGAAAATAGTTTATATAGTATAATTAATGGATGAACGTAATAGGTATCATTGAGAGGAACTTCTATGGCATCAAATGCAATGCAATAACTCCTCTGAAACAGAAAACTACATGCATATTGGCATGTTTTGCAACACATAAATTGTAAAAACTTATTCAAAGTTTAATTTAAAGATTTACAACCATATTATTAAATGAAGTCTATATAATGAAATAATAAAATGCAGGATATCTGGGTAAAAAAATGTCCTTGGAATTTCTCATTGATGTAAAGCCCTAAGAAATCCCGGCCCAGAAGCTCTTGTACGCACTTAAATATTTAAGATGATGTATCCATGAGGAATATAAGCGCGTTCTAATTATTGTATCTGAATTGATAAATATGAAAGAGCCATATTTACGCAATTATCCATTATTCAAGGATGTAGTTAAAATAATGTTTGTGTTAGTCACAGCTGTGCCAAAGTAGATATTTTAAAGAGTTATTCTTCCTAATTTTGGTTTTTTCATCTATTCACCTTCATTGTATCAAAACTTTATGGAGATGGGTACCTATTAGGGGTTGCTATTTTCCGAGAAATTTTCTTGCAGAAATTCCAAGAAATATAGTTTTCAACTACGGGATCCAAGGAAATATTATTTATTACTTATTGGTTTCTTTCTTTAAATAATTAATTGCAGAATTTCTTGCAAGTATAAACCCCCAATAAATCCCAGGAAACGGGATTCCTGGATCTCGGGACCTATGTAACTACATACGACCACAAATGCCCACATTCTTGGTGAAAAGCTACACAATATTCAAATAGTTTTATCAATGGAGGGCTTTAGACCTTGAACTTATTAATATATATATTTTTTTTATTAAAAAAATGTCATTTGAGAAAAAAAAACTCTCAATTTTTTTTTTTTTTCAAATAATCTCTCACGAATTGCTCTTGAGATTACACCAGATATAAAGTTGTAACACACGGCTTCATCTCTACACCATTGAGGAGTGCTGGCTTTAAAGTTGCAATGACTCCTCAACATCCTCAATTCCCAAATCAAATCATAAATGTATGATCCTACCTTATTGTTTTTATAGTTAACAACTAATAAGCAAAATTTCAATAGGAGCTGTATAGTCCATATAAATAATTTACTGATAGCAGACCCTTAGTCCTAACATTCTTCAATAAACTCGTCAATAAAAGGACTGACCTATACAATCAATATCATGAGTATGTTGGAAACCTTATTTTAGAAGTTTCAATGTATCTTGTCCTTCGTCGCTTCGAGTAAGCTAGGATCAAGGTTCAAGGACTCGGTATTCATACAGCCTCCTTGATGTAAGCTTGCACATAGTCATCATATTTCTTAATTTATTTTTACTTAAGACAAGTAAAGGAATATCTCGAAAATTTGCACGGATAGTTAATCATTTATACAAAACTTATGGATATTACACCCGCAACATAATATCATAGCACTATGTTTAAAAATTGTTATTCATCGATTATTGTTTTTTTTAACCCTTAAATATTGAATCGGTATCAGTCCCAAAAAAAGTCGATTTCAGCCAATTATAATTTAATAAATACCTCAGAAAATGTTTGTAGTTAAAGTTTTTAGGCTTATTTTCAAATATCCTTTCTATCTACTATTTTGACGCCATACCCCGCTATCTATATTATTTCATTCTTACAATTATTTTCTGCTACTTTAAGTACGATTTGCATCTCCAAATGATTAATCAGTTTTTTTCTGTAGAAATAAACCTTAACTAGTAGAAGTAAACAAATATAATCCAGACTAAATTTTTAACATGCGTTTATGTTGACAGGACACAAGTATTATATTTATTCTGTGAAAACAATAGATAATTAGGATACTTATATTACCTAAAGTAAATAAGCGTTGTATCCCTTGTTCGTTTTGTAAGTTTGGCCACCGATAAAGAAAAGAAAAGTCTGTAATTTTAATGGTAGGTTTCTTTTAATAGTAAAAAACAGAATATATCAATATTCCAGAAAAATCACATCATGCAAAAGTTATATATACCTACAGTTCCGTTGGAGTTTGTCAATGAACACTTGATTTATTCAAAGGAGACTTGGGAAAGAATAACGTAGTCAGATGAGACCAAAACAGGCTTCTTAGACCTCAACTAATTCTCCGAATTTGGAGGAAGAAAATTTTTGAAAAAACCTCAAGAACAACATCGCCACCGTCAAGCCGGGGTTGGATAAATTATGTTTTGGGGGTTTTGTATCTCCTAAGGGGGAAAGGATTACTTCACTTTTTCTTTTCTTTTTTTCTTCTTATATAAAGTATCTCATTTTTAAAATCCACCTACTCTTAAATATATATACCGTTCTTTTCTGTGGGTAAACTAACAAAATCAGTAAGGAATCAAATGCTTATTACCTCTATTATATATAGTTCTGCTAATTTCTAATGCCAATACCTATAAATAAAATTAGTCAAATGATCTCAAACTCTTATAATTTTCATACGATAATGTGTTACATCAACATAATATAGAATATTAAACAAAAAAAAATGAATAATGTCAAACGTATTTTTTTTAATTCATAATTATGAATTGACTCATGGACTTATTTCAATCAATTATGGATTTTTATTCAAATGTTTGCTTATTTAAGAATGCCAACTATGGATTGAGACCTTTATTTGATTCATGAGACTTAATATGACACCAATATGGTATTTCAAATATATTTTAATCATTTTTATAATTTTTTGATTATGAAGACAAGTACAATTTTCAGCGAATCTAAAAAACAATCAAGATATTTTTTGGGTATAAATTAAAAATTATTAGTTGAAGAATATAAAAGGTCTCTAGACTCAATTTTGAGAAAATAATTCTATCTTACATTTGTACTGATTGGACACAAATGAATTGCTAATTTTGAGATTAGATGTGGTCAATTTTATTGACATTTTAGGACGTTTACGACCCTTGTGGTACAATGCTATTATTCAATCAAAAGATTTTCTAATTGAAAAGTTGTAGGAAACATAAAAAATGGGGCAAATCTTGTAACCGGAAACAAAATCCGTAGATTGGTGTGAGCCACAATAACATAATTTATATGCACAACGCGTAGACCCTTATCGTATTTTTATTATTATTTTGCTAATTAAAAACACAATTCATCACGTCAAGTCTATTAATTTTATTTAAAGTACAAGCTAGCGCATTTATTTTACCTTTTTTACGGAACAACTTCCGTTCCAGGTGCATTTTACACACAGAATACAAATTGAGACAAATTATCTCTTTGGCACTCATCTAATTTCCCTTTGTACCTTACTCATTTTGTCCTAAATTAGTTTGATTTTTTTTTTTAACGAAAAAATAAATTAATTAGTAACTCTCCGTTACTTTCCCGGGGTATATTTTCATACTATATATGTTAACAATAACATTTTTTGTGATACTGTTAAGTTTCCGTACGTTCTCCCATATTTTTGGGTGTCAAAAATTATAAATATTGTTGTTTTTTAGAGTTTTCAGAAACGATACCTCATGAGTGATGGGCCTTAAAGATATGTCCTAATTTCTGAAGTTGTTTCATAGTTTTGAGTAAAAAAATTGTTAACAGACATGATTATGCTACATTATTAAGCTAAAATTAAAACTTGAACTAATTTAGTTTTATTTATTCAATGTAATATATAATATAAAACTGAATACGTGGTACATAAATTGTCTTCTTCATTTTTTTCTGTCATTTTCCCCCATTATTTGAGCAAAGAATCTCTTTTTACATATCACTACTTAGTTGTTTATCTGAATGTGTCATTAAAAGATAATAAGTTCAAATAACATTGTCATGAATTTTATTTTCTTCTTGTTTATTTGAGTTTTATACTACTAAGATATCCATTTCAATATTGAGATAGCGAAACACCCTAGAGAAGTAGGGACATTATAAATCATCTTTCTTGAGACCCCAGTCTGCTCTCTGACAGCCTTTTGGGACAATCCCGGGCGGAACAGCGCTTCTATCTCAATTCTCTTTTGGTACTGCGTGCTCATTGTGGCAACACAGATAATGTTTCTCTTAGCAGTCGACAGCTAATGAATTACACTCTACAACATTGTTCATAGGTAAATTGTAAATAAATTACTCTTAACCTCTCAAGATTCACATAATGGAAATTAGTAAATAATAAAGGTTGGCCCGGTATGTGCTTGTGGGATTTTTGTTAGTTTGTTTCCCCTCGAGGCAGCTTGCAGCTGACCAAATAAAACAAAATGACTTCTAAAAACATTCTTCAAACTGTTAAGGTTAGCGACATTCATTTTGAGATTCTTTTATTCTTACATAATGACAGGAGATGTCTTATGCATCACTAATTATTTGCAAGTACTACTAAAGACAAATATAGTTTTATATTGCTAAAGAAAAGTAAATCTAATTAGGATTTAAAAAGAAGTAAGTAAGAGTTAAGAGTAGTTTTACCACGATACTATTATTTTCGATACTTTTTCGACTCAATTTATAAACGAATATGTCATTAAGAGTCATTAACATGCGCTCACAGGGATGTTCGAAGGATTTTACTTGGGGTAGAGGCTAGATGATAAATTTGATAATTTTTTAGTAAGGTATAAAATACCTACTTGGAGAGGGGGTTATAAATTTGTGGATTACGTCATCAGTGGTATCAAGGGTATATTTTTCATGTCGTAACGCCACTCCAAGTACTGATTTCCATACCAGTTTTATATTGAGCATTTTCATTGACGTCATAAATAGCATCAGAATTGAAGAAGACGAGATTTTGAGGGCTTAGAGTTGATATTTTTACTATATAATGTAAACATATTTTCAATAAATCTTCATAAAACTCCATAAAATATGTAAGGAATAAAAAAAAATACTGTATAATTGCATTGAGTACTACTTTATTTCAATGATAAACAGTGATATATGAATTAAATTAAAGTAATAGGTCATATAGATTCAATTAAATAATACGTGGCTACATGTTTTTATTTATTGCTGTTGATTTGTTTAATTATGAAATATTACTTTTTATATGTTACATCCAAACAAATAAAAAATAACATTGACCCGTACAGATCTATATGGACAAATTTATTAAAATGACCCCAAAAATGGTCCTTCTTCTAGGAATAACAAGATCTGATATATTTATGTATAAAGTATAATTTATAAGAGATTATGTAATTTGTAAAATTAAGGACCAATGTAATCAAATAGTATAAACAATCATATGTTCTACAGATCCCCACAATATAATTTTTCGTTCGATTAAAGACAAGCAAAGAAAATTAAAGAAAAAAAAGCTTATTATTTCCATTGCAATAGTTAATTTTAGTCAACATTATGAAAAGAAGATTGTATAGCAATTTGATATTATATTTTTAACACATTAATGGTACTGATATATAATGTAATTAAGCATAAGACAGGCAGATTTTTGATAGACACTAACGTCTTTTGGTCTGTCAAGTATTGGTCCCATTTTACACACCCAATAGTTAAATATTTTTCTTAATATTAATAAAAAAAAGTTTTTAATTGTTAGAAAACTTGGTTGTTTAGGGTCTCAAAATGGCCGATATCCCCGATGTTGATGTTTTATAAAAACACTCCCTACCATCATAATGCGTGTTGCTACTACTATATTACTGCTAGACCAAACTACACTAATTATGATATTTACTAATAATTATATAATTTTTTTATGATGCAAAAATGTGTAATTTAAAATAAAGGAGCGTTCATGTTTCTGGTATAAAGTTGATGTTAACACCTTTTTATATTTATTTGCATAAAATAATTCTTTTAACAGAAACGCAGAGTATATAACATTACGAAAATAATAAAATACACACTAAAGTGCTTGAGGCGGATTATAGCAACGACTACCAGGTACATAACCTATATCTGACTCTGCTTAGATACATAATCTGCAAAAGTGAACACGTTTTTGTTTTTTTTGTTAGCCTCATATGTCTTCAACATTTGTATATCCTTTAATACAAAAAAAATTACTACTTAAATAATTTTATTAATACTTTAAAATATTGAGAAATACTACTACCTGTTTTAAATGTACAATATGATGACAGCAACAAAAAAAAAACATTTTTAGGCCTTCTTGGCAATGTCAAAGATCAACGACCTTGAAACATTTGAGCAAAGCGAGTCAATGACTAAAAAAAATACTTTTATTCCATTATGTCATTATTCATCTACTATCACAAAGAAAAAAATTACAAACATTATTGATCTTTTCCCACCATAATTAAAATTATTTAATTATATCTTTGTTTTTAATTGAAAATGAAACACAGCCCCCTTTACTAATTTTTTAAATGTTATGGAGAATCTGGTATTTTACTACAAGCGAATGTAGTATCTATGTAAAGGGTGTATGGATATTTCAAAGAAATTTGAATTGACTCTCGGTTGGAAACTGCCCATCGAAGGGCACTTTAATTTTTCGAGAGGAGATACATCACCGCTGATATTGACATGGACGTTCGTTGATCAACCTCACTAATTTATAAAATGGCTGATTAATTCTCTAAATTCCGATTAGGTCATTTGAAGGGCGTCAAAACATCAACAAAGGAGGATATAACAGAATCAAAGTAATCAAGAGTAAATATTGGACGTAACTGGAGGATTGTTCAACAGTTAATTTTTGTCCAAATTTGCCCTTCCTCTCAGAGGCTGTTTGCAAAATCTGGCTCCTTCACATATCCCACCGTTTACATAATTTTACCTCCAAAAAGAGAGCCTTATGAAGGAATGTGTTTGGAGGTGGATTTGCCCTCCAAAAATATAATCAAAGAATCATCAAAAGCTGTTGTGCAATCTAACTGGAATCCAAATTTTCCATATTTATTTAATACCAGTTTAGAAATTTTTTTTTTAAACTTTCAGTTAAAAAGGGTGAGCAGTTTTTCCCAAAAAGATCAAAGTAATTATTTTTTGAGTGATTGCTTACAAATCATAAGTCGATTCATATGACATATCTGAAAAGAAAAATCTTGGTAGAATAGTTTTCTAAAAGCCTCTTTCTTGCTTTTAAGCATCAAGCCACCATAAATTTTTTCCAGGTGTTTCATTCTTTACCTGAATTAGTATTATCAGACAAGGTAGATGTTTATTTAAATGTTTCTTTAATTAGTCAGATGGAGTTGTACAGATTAAGTATAAGTAAATATTATAGCATTACAACTACTCCTAATGACCTAATAATTACCTTTGAAGTGCATGTACATTAGTATATTTCCTTCTCTAGGAACGACATAGACGCAAACTTAGGCACATTGAGTTTTAGAGAATTATTTCTCAAGAGTGCGCCTTCCATTGAGCTACGTCGTTCACTAATTGGTAGAAAAATTGGCTTCGTAATCCGAGCCCACTCATTTATTTATAATTAAAAAATACAGTTTGTGCTTCGGCAGCATGCCACTAGTTGGCGTTGTAATTGTTTAAAAAATTATTACAGTTTTATTTTAAAAAAGGTAACGTTCAGGTAAAAAATGATTTGGAACTGAGTATTGCATCGCTTCTCAACGCTCTTTTCGAACGAATTAGAGTCGAGTTCCGGGGCTATATTGTATAATATGCAAATTGAATACTTATTTGCCTTATTCATTCATTCAATGAAAGAATGGGCTTCTATATAATACACCCACAAAACTAGCTCATTATAACTCCATTTTGTAAATACTTGACTCTTTAAATATTATGTTTTTTATATTTCCCGTTAGGTGTGAAGGTTATACATATGTATATTTGCAAATTTGATGTTGCTTCTTAATCCAAGGTATAATTGTGTGTATATGTATATTAGGGTGTCAGTTCATATGTAGTGAACGTTTCATGTCAAACTTTATGTCGGTCTTAGCCTCCAAAAATTTCAATTTTGCTTCAATATTAAAAAATGAATTATGATATTCCATAATGTATTCTTGAATTCATGCTGAAATAATGTTGTTAAATGAAATACAGAAGGAAAAAATAGGGCAGGTTACATACAGTATATCACGGCCTTATCTATATTGTATCTCAGAACCTTTTATCTAAAAAAAAACAGAGGCAAAAGGGCAAAAATCAATCAGTAATAGATAGTCAATTTGTCGCAAATATTGAATTATTATTCAATAATTGAGGATAATTGTTCACAATTGCACAACATGAGCAAATTAAAATTCCACCAATCAACGTTAAGAATACAACAGGGGGAAAAAACTAAAAATCGACAGCTAACAACAGTGTACATTTTTATAATAGATAGGTAACACCGTGATATACGTTGAATAGTACATTTATATAAATTATCATTTGTTTAATTTAACGACATAATTACATTTTAAAGGAAACTTTTATAAATACGTTTTTCAACTTTATTAACTTTCAGTAAAGAAGTTTTAAAAACATAACTCAATTTACTTGAATGATAATGAAAGGAAAACAACTTCAAAAGATCTTTAAATATTATGTTTTTTATAAATATTGATTTACACAAGGAAAAAAAACATTTTTTACGAATGAAAAATTTAAAATTTAATGTTGACTTCATAATGGATTTGCACCCTAATGTATAAATATACTTGTTGAAAAAACCAGTAATTAAATTAACTAACATACGTAGAGGTCATTATAACCTTTGAGCATATTTTTTTACTCTCTTCATAGTATTATGTAATGTTCCATTATTATTTTTTTTTTTAAATCGCTCAACATTGACTAATATTTAATTTTTTTAAGTATGCAACCTTTGATAAATATTTTTCTTCTGTGACCCTGGAGGAGGTCCATTTAATAATCAATTGAGCTTAGCTTTCATATATCAAATTATTCAACAGTATTTGTCCATTTCTATTAACAAATTATCCTTATTAACCTTTCGGGGGTTCCACAATTAATCATCACAATAAATAATTAAAAAGGGATATATTGTAAATGAATTAGTCATGTCAGAACCAATAAAATATTATTAAATCAAATAAAGGTTATAAACAGTAGCTATGTAATAAGCATATAATTTACAGAAATACGTCAATGAAATTTTTGGGGATGTTTGTATAAATGAAGTAAAAATGATGTATGTGGAACTTTCCTTGATTTTTTTATCAAAATGTGGGTCTGAAGTAAAGTATACGACATCTTTATTTATGTTGTATAAGAGTAATTAAGGTTTTGTGAGGATTACTAGAAGCTTTTAATAACTATTGGACGGTTCTAGAACCCCTTCTAAATGCCATATTTTAGAATGCTCTGGTTGTTTGACTTTAATACACAATATTCCTAATTTTCAACAATTATGTTCAGTATTCTAACATAATTTTACCATTGCATATCACTCTTTTGAAGTTTGGGAGAAAGTTTTGAAAATTTATATAGATAGGCAGTCATTGTGAAAAATGACCAAGTAAATTTGCTGTCCAAAGCCACCGTACAGCTTGTACATTCCAAATACAACAAATTTTGAATTAGTGGAAAACTTTTCAATGCCAAGAGGAAATCAAAAAATTTTAGCCAAGTCGGAGAGAAACATTTGTAGTCAGGTCACCATCAACCCAAGGGTAACAAGGAAGGACAGCATTGACGATTTGGAGGAAATGAATCAGTCAAAGTGGAACTATGCTGGGGACATCATACACTGCTACCCACCATTTTCAGATAAGAACTTAAAATTCTTACGCCGATGAATACACAATTATAAGAATTTTAAAATCTATTCAATATCTACAGAATAATTATTATCGTTTAATTATCCTTTAAACTTTAATGTTATGAAATTGATACTCTCTTTCATTTATTAATTTTTGGTCTATTGAATGAATGAATAGATAAATAATGTAATATATTTATACGTTATTTATAGATATTTGACTTTAGATTAGAGAATTTATTTCAATTGCATATGGATAATTCCATCATAAATTTTCAGGAGAAAAGAGTATGATTTATTAAAAAAAAATAACATAATTTATTTTTTGTATTTTGCTACATCAAATTTATTTTCTTATTATGTTCAAAGAAACTATTTTTTTACCTATATAAATGAAGTTACAATTTTCATCAATCAATAACTCACAATTCCATAGTAATTATAAAATACAGTTGTTGATTTTTAATTATGCAGTCTCTAAAATTATTCATATTGTTAAAATATTAAAAAAATCAAAGAAAGTAAACCTTAAAAAATTGAGATCAAAAACTAAGGTAACGGCTTACAATTTTTTTTTTATTCATAAGAGAAACCAACTAAAATATGCCATAAGTTTTGTTAGGCTAACTTTTTAATACTAATTAAATATTCATCAAAATGCTATTTTATTCATCTTTAAGGCCTCAGACCTCAACATTAAATGGAGTCATGTATACAAAAAGTTATTTCTGAGCTTATCTATTGTCAATAATACTACAAACAAAATTTTGGTCAAACCTGTTTCCTAGTGAACATTTATTATGTATGTAAATCTTCTTATAAATTAATCAAGTTATTTAGAAATTATGCATGGATAAATGAAACTTATGTATATGAAAGGGAGATACACTCGAGACCATGACAACAATCCGGGATTTTTATTATAACAATCTGAAGTCCTGAATGACTGAATATAGGAACATTCTAGAAGCATTGACAGTAATCTAATAGTAAAACTCTAATTGAGTAACTACCCTAATATACTGCTCTTGTCTGTTAAAATAATGTTTTTTTACTCTAATCAAATTTTAGAGGAAAGCCAAGGAACGTTTTTGAAGTTTGCCACCCATATTCAATCAGCATAAGGGATTATAAAAGTATGGTTTCCAGACTAGAATTGTGTGCTCCATCCAATGGACTAACTTGTATTTTCAAGTAGCCCCTCATTGTTGGGTTATTGTTTTATCATAAAACCTTTTTGCTCTCCTCTTTTTAATGATTATCTGACAAAGCAATGTATCTGATAGTTATTATTTTTTGTCAAACATTAGATTTTCTCATATTGTGAGTAAATGGCGGGCAAAACAATGTACTTTCGGTTCATTATGGTTTCTTATAATTGATGAGAAATACCTTCATCACATTATTTGTCCTCTTTTTTATCAGTTCTAGTACTTAGTGTCCGAAGGACAGGTCCTAAAACTAGACTGTACCGAATAAATAAGTACTGACTCAACACTAATTTTATGGACTCAAGGACAAATTTTGCTTTAATAATTTAGAAAATGATACCCCATAAGATCATCAGTGTTACTTTCCGTTTTTCAATACATGAGTGTTCTGTCATCAAGAGTTTGAGAAGAAGAAAAAAAAAAAAATACATGCTTGGATGACTGATGAGTTCTTTAGTATTTCGAGCTTTTACTCATAAAAACAAACAAAATTTATTTTAACAAACCAGCGAACTTATATTTAATTCAAATCTTTACATACCTATACTAAAAATACATATGAATTATTACATACAAATGCAACCAAGCACAAAAACATAGTGATCTTGTCATACATGCACAAGCATGTAGTATGTCATTAACCCGACAAAATTATAATTTCTTGAATCAAAATATGTTTCTGATATACATCATGAAGCACTACATATATACAAAGCACCCAGTTACTGTTTTCCTATATACAGACATTTAGATATTCATACAGAGAGCGAGACTTTGCTTTATTAATTTAAATTTTATTGAATATTGTATTAAACTCAATTTAAAAATCATTTGAAGCTCCTCATTGTTTGCCACAGCGAATCAACGTTTGCCAAATCCTTTAGCTTGCATAGGATGTGTAGAATGCCTTTAATTCACAAATCACAAATGGAACATCTGTTTTTAATTCAATAAGGGTCCAAATATTATTATTGCTATTATTTAGAGGCGATCCGAGACTTACAAGTGTTGATTCAATTGTGTGTACAATGAATTCATGAATAACAAAGAGGGAACTGAAGGGGCTAGCTGTGGTTCTTGTATTCTTTATTATTATTTTATTTTTATTATTGCTATTATTTTGCAAAGTATTAGTTTGCAATATTCTAAAAATATAAACTACAAATACATAAATGATGTACATACAATAATATACAAAGAAGAAGAACCTTCTCCAGGTAAAGGATGTTTGTTGTTGCCTGTGGACTCTCCTATCTACCTACCCAACTATGTTATATCTATCACTGTACAAATGTAATAGGGTAGACATAGTACAGTTCCAACTACCTAAAATATAAACTCAAGACCAAACCAAAGTATGAGCATTTATATGGGTTATAAATTTGATAAATGTGGCCCCTCAACATAAAAGCAAGACAGATTTATATTTTTCGACGAACTATCAAAAAAAATATATATATATATTCTTATGCACCCTTTTGAGGCCATTCAAATTTCTCTTACATACATCTTTTGTATAGTCATGGCCCGTATATATTCACAAATTATTCTTATTCACTGAAAATTGCACTTAAAGTATTCAAAATTAATCGTCACAATAATATATTGAGAAGTTGATTTTTGATATTTTGATGTTTAAAGGGATCATATCATAGCCAATATAAGTCTTTTAAATCAATTAAAGGTTCTAACCTATAGTTAACATTCTTAGTTATCGTAACTAATCCCACAAATTTGAATATAAAGCCTATATTGGACTCAAAAATGTCTATGGAATAATGATAAGTTTGTAGCATGTGTACAAATCTTCTTTTTTTTTACTTTTTTTTTCAAGAGTGTTTTTATGTTGATGCATCAGGAATATATTTCAATGGGTTAATTATATTATCCGTATTAGTAAAAAGAATTTATGACTTTATCTGCTTAAATAACGTATATTGCACAAATCCATATTTTCTGACCTCAAATCAAGGTCAAGTCAATTAAGAGTCAATTTTGTTTTCATTTGTTTCGAGTCATTGGCTCCAAAATGAGTTCAAGTCTAGACTCCAGTACAGGTATTGAAGGTGGATTTGAATATAAATATCTCTGGATTTCATAGAATAGTAAAGGTACTCAAATTAAAGAACGAAATATTAGTCCATATTTTAAATGATATGAATTATGGGAAAAACAATTAAAAATTCTTTGAATTATTACAAAAAATAGTGCTCATCCAAAAAGATTACTCTTGACCTTCAAAATTGAGATAAACTATTGGTTTTTTTGCAACAATGATTTACGTTTTAAAGTGTTTTCTCTAACAGTAATCATTGTTACAATTTAATCACTCTTACAACATAAAATAGACAAATTTTTAATAAATCATTATGAAACTTCATGAATAAAAAAGAAAAACTTAACCCATGCATTGAATACTACTGCCTGTCAATAATAAGCATTGACATTTGAATTAAATCAAAATAAAATATATTGAAAATCCTTATGAAAAGTCAAAATTTGTTGTTGTATATGATTTTTCATCAACACGGGACGACAAATATAGGATAATTAGAGAAAATATCAGATCCTTCCAAATAAAACAGTTAATTTTTATTCACAATATGGATAAAAGATTGTATAACACTATAATTACATATTTCTAATAGATTTTAGGTCTTGATATACGTAATAAAACTAGGTAAGAGAGTGACATATTTTTGTGTTAAAGGGTAAGGGTTTAACTCCTTTAATTTGTTGGTCTCATTTTGGGACACTTTTCCCCTTCATATTACTACGAAAAAGGTAGCCCCGTCTCCCCTAAATAATATATGAGTTACTTGTTTACTTCATATGTGTATATGTACATATATTTATGCGAATAAACAGTTGCTCTGGAATTTGGTATGATCAGCCTGTTGGTGACTTGCTCAGGTGAGCAAAAACAACAAAAGGAATAATAATAACAAAGCAAGCTTGGTTAGAATCATGTATTTATGATATTCTTCAATACAACCATAATTTGCAATAATACTAACTATTAAATCAGTTCAATGACCCTGGGTGATTATTTATTATTAATAAGATGGCGAGCCGCCTAATTGAAAAATGATTCAATTTGATTACTTAGATTACTATATTAGTTTCTCAACTTGACACCAACTCGTGTATGGTTAATAGTTACGCCGTTATTTTAAACTTACTGTCCCATTCAGTATTAATTGTGTATGCTATGACAAGAGTATTAAAATACATGACGTGATACATGCGTAAGACTTTTTTTATTACCAGGCTGAACAGATTTTTTTATGTCCAAACGCTGTAATCGTTATACAGTAAACGATAACAGTTGCCGTACGTCAAAAAAACCCGGATATATTAATACTTTTTTAGAAAAAAAAATGAGAGATATACATAAAAGAAAATAAGAATGATAGATAGAAATGAAAATTTTTAAAACAGTCGTCCCTGTATCGCGCTTGTCTTCTGTAGTGTTATTGACTTATTTTGACACAAAGATAAGAAAATATATAAACAGTACTGCTCAAAAATCATAATATTTTAGTTTAATGTCTTTATTGACATCAATTTGTTTGCTACTTTTTGTACAAAAACTAACCAAAATCATCAAAAATGGCTTTTTAGAAAAACTTAAAGGTCAATGAGGCAGGGTATAGGAAATATTTTGATTCTTAAAAATATATTTTCGAACTTCTTATATCTTAAAAATTCGGGAGTAAATGCAGAAGTATATGAAAATTCAAAAAAAGTATATTTTTGTATTCATCTAATGGGTCATACCTTATAGAGGTTGCAATTTGACTCCAAAAATGCTTAAAATTAGACGCACTCCACAGCAACACTGCTTAGGTAGCATATCCCAGTCTCAATACATCCCTTTATATATCCTTTTTTTTAAATATTAGCTTAGAAATTTCAAAAAGAATTTTGTATTCCAAATGAAATTTAGAGTATATGAATATAATATGATAATGGAAGAGGTAGTTACTTTTTGTAGTGACTAGCTGATTAAATGTTATTCTTTTTTTCCAAAGCTGTTATCATTACTCTTTATTCTTGAAGAGAGGAAATATAATATAAGTAAAAAGTAATCACGAGTGTGTGACAGACAAAAAGGAACACTAAAGAATTTTTATAAAGTTATAAATGTAAGTCCTTGTTGAACACAAAGTATAATTGAGGATCGACGGTGGAGTAATTATTGTCTGATACGGAGTGGAACATGTTTGTATTTCCTTCATCTTTGAGCTGCTAGCAGATAATTTAATGATACTTCATGACAGCTAAGCTGGTCTTCTCCCAAACATTCATCAAATTGTCAGCATGAGACCGTTAATTTTCATTTCTTTATTTACTGGTAGATCATATTATTGTCAACAATAAGTATTATGAAATAAAGTGCTTTTTTTTAGTTGTCAAACTAAAGGGTGAACTTTCTTTTCCTAAGATGTTATCATCATAATTTTTTCATTCTTGAGGAGTGAGTTTCCTTTTCTACAACATACGAAACAGCATTGAACATTCGTGTATACTCATAAAAAATGGAGAGTAACCTTGAAAATTTGTTGCAGAATTATAATTGTAAGTCATCGTTGGACTCAAAGTAAACTAGAGGGTCGACAACAGAGTCTAAATGATATAGAAACGATAGAGAGATGGTGTATTAAAAAGAAAAAAAAATCACTACAGAATCTATAATGTGGGTATTCTTTTTATAAAATTAACTCAACAGAAATAGTACTTAATTTGTCCTAACACAAACATGTCGACACGGAGCAGAACTCATAATTTTTAACTCGAGTCCAACATTAATTATACGCACATATAATGTGTTTACATGACTATGAACTTCTTAATCATCTTCTCAACTTGACATCAGCGGGTTTAAATATAGTATGTGTATAGGTAATATTTTTGGTGAGTTAACACAAAAACAATCTCAACAATAATCAAGGTAAGGGAAAATGTCCAATTAATTTATTTACATCGTATTAAGTACACATTTCATATATACAGCTTAATATTTCAGAGACATATGTGGGTGAACTATAGACATTGTATTTTAATATTTGGGCTTAATTAAGTTACCCCAAACTGTTAACTATAGCATAAAACCATAGTTTGATATATAAATTTTAATTTGCCCCCGATATGTCTTTTCAAATAAATTCTTATCAATTTATAATTATTTTCATGTGACGATGAATGTTTGCCCAATGTATTTCGTTATATCATATCATAGACAAATAGTTTAATACATTACTTTGATAATTGAAACTTAATTTAGTCTGGATGTGACTTTTTAAATTAACTCAATCCATTTATATTTATATTATTAAGACAATTAATTTAATTGATTAATTCGAATAATCCTACTTGATAGAAATTGACGATAACTATTCTTACATTAATACAAATGTAATCTGGACTCAATTTTGCGAAACATAATTAATTCTAACTTGCTTTTGTTTTTCATAGCACATATCCAATATGTTAATATACACCTTCCACCGCATAATATCCGGTAAAAGAATTCCAAATATTCATGAGGAATTTTATATATTTTAATAATTGCAAAATATTTACAAATGATTCTAAGACATCTGCAAGCGGCTCTTTGCCTAATTATTTTTTATAAATAATAGGTATGTTGATCAAAATCAGTATCTGAAGTTCACAAATCTTTTTGACGAAAGAGTTAATAAATCAACTTTGTAACGGCCGTTGGTATTTGGAATGTTTGAGAATCTACGTACTTATAAGGATATATTATGTAGGAGGGGGCGGGGTACAAAAGTTATAAAATAAACTGACATAGTTGGTTATGCACTAATTTAAGTATACTCGTAAAAAGTAGCCACTAACATATTTGAACCTATATTGGGCAGAGGGTCTTCATTTCGCCACTAGGCTTATAGGTTTGAGAAAAACAAAAGAGACTTGACTTATACAACTCGTTTCTTATATTTAAATAGGTGCCTAGATTGAAAGCTAGAACGATATGGGTATAATATACAGAACTGGGATCCAAAAATTCTAGTAGCACTTAATTACAATTTTTTCCCGTTATTTTAAATTGTAATGATTCATTACGCATTCAAACAACAGCTGAAACAAAATAGACAAGTTTTCTTCCATGTCTTTAAGTGTAAAATGTCAGAGCCTCATCAAAAAAGACAACGCGAGTGCCACCCTACTCTACATCGGTCTCAGTGCCGAGAAGGCTGCAGTGACCATTGGTCTCTCCATCCGGCTTACATACAACATCAAGAAGTGCATCACAGATTCATATAGCCTAGAAAAACCAAAACATTTATAGCAACAATATGCCTGACTTCTGGCCTGCCTTCATGTGGCATATACTTCAACCCCTTGTACTTTATAGTTGAAGCTGTCTTGAAGAAGATTCTCTCCCACAACCTCTCATCCAAATTTGGATTTGCTCCAAGCAACCATCTTGACAATGTGGTACGCCTTTGGACACAATCTTCATCGTCAATAGTTGCAATCTGTTCGGCGGCGTGTCGAGGCTGTTATTGCTTGTGAATGAGGACATATTGAAGATAAAATATAAGTAATTCTAATACTATATCATATCAAAAGTTACTTTTGAATGGTCCTTTCTTGATTCCATAGAAATCCCATTTTTTAAATGTCTTTTCTTTTTTTTTCATTGTTTTATGTTCATCTTCATATATTCACAATTTATCTTTAATCATTGTCAACTAGTAGTTGGTGTTTGGATGAATTTTATTAGAATATTAAATGGAGAAAAGTCATTTTTTGGCATTTATTCTAGAAAAGTGAAAAAACCAAGACTCAATATATTTTATATTCAAAGTGATCAGCAAAGGACTGCGACTTAACCAGAGTTATACAATTAGTTAAACTGTACCTACAAGTTTAAAAATGATACTTTAGCTAATATGATGCCTGTTCTTTTCTGTATTTGATTTCTATTACAACTATGTTGATGCTCTGATGTCGTATATAGTTATATTTCGATAGAATACAAAAAAAGTCAAATTAATTGTCAAATCTTATTTAAATAAACTGTTTTTTGTATTGTTTTTTTTTATGTCGAATATTTTTTTACGTTCTGTTGGTCCACTATCTAATAATAGAGGTATATTTGATAGAATAAAAAAAATGATGAATTTAATTCCTTTTTTTCAACAACAAAACCTCTACCAGAGTTAAGAAAAAAGTCATTGTAATAATAAAAGTCCAAGGTGAGTCTTATATTTTTGCTCATTAGTCAAAATCCTTGCCTATTTTTATTAAATCCAGTTCCAATCCTCAGAAAATAAAAGATAGCTAAAAGAGAATTGTATATGTACCGGAAAAAAAATGAAATGACTTTTGAGTTCAAGACGCAAGTCTTTGTTTTCGATACCAAATAATTTTGGAATCTTTGATTGTCTAATCACTTCGAGTTGCAAGTCTTCAAAATATACACTCGAATCCTTGTCTCTGACTTTTACCTAACAAATATGTATATAAATGGAAATTTAGCTATCGATAATAGATAAAATTTTAGTGATAAAAAAAAGAAAGTTTCAATAAGGTTATAGATGGTTTATATCAAAACTATAAAGCCCAAAGGCAAAACGACTACGAAATAATGAATGTTTTCTTCATTTCCTAGAATTTACTTTGCTAATTCAATTAATAAGGTGAATTCATGGGTATTTCAAAGTTAGATACTGAATAATTAATGACATCCTCGGCACCTCTAGTGGATAAAAAGTTATCCTCTAACTACTAAAGCTTGTACGTAATGAACATATACATGGCTGTTGTTTCAGCTTCAGGACTCTCAAGTCTCAAGCAATTGGCGTGAGAATCACGCATTGCCACTCAATGTCACACTCTATTACTCACGTATTTGTACCGTTTAAATAAATATTTTTTTTTATTTGTACATATATATAGAGTAAATAACGAAAAAACAGAGCGAATCCAACTTTGGATGAGAAGTGTGGCAAACATTCTTCTCCAATACGCTCCAAGATAAGTCCAATATGTCAGGGCTGGAAGAGAGCCACATGACGGCAGGCCAAAAGTCAGCCATATTATTGTTGCAGAAGTTTTGATTCTTCTTGGCTGTATTGGACCTTTCAGCATCATTACCATCCTTAATGGACTTTTTGATTTTGTAGGCAGTCTGAGTGGAGATGCAGCCCCTGAAGCAATCTCCTTACTGACACTGACGTGGAGGAAATTGCACACTCTTTGCCTTTTTTTTTATTGCTCCGACATTTTGTGGTTAGAGTCATGAGAAAAAAATCAAACTTGTATATTTTTGTTTCTACTGTCGTTAGATTGTGAAATCAAACATTGTAAATAAAAATAATGGGGATCAATCGTAAAATACTTTTGGGTGGGCACTCTGTCCCAGTTTTATGGGCTCACAATAATGATGATATCAGGTAGTGAGATTCAAAATCTCGCCCCAAACTTATTTTAACAATAAAGACCCCTCTAACTTTGGTCCATACAACACATAAGAACTAAAAAAACAACAAAACTCATAAATGTTCTACAATAATATAGTCGATATCCCTTATTTAAGGATAAGTATAACTAAATAAAAACCTCCAGAGATTTTGAACATTGCCTGAACATTTAGTCATCATAATTATAAAGGATATTTTTATGAGACAAAGTAGAAATGGAGGGAGAGTTTTAATATCAATATGATTATGATGGATCCTTACAGACGTCATCATGAATACAACAACAGACATATAGAAAATGAAGGATTTTTTGTTATTTTTGTGTCTCGTAGAGAACAAAAGAAAGACAGAGAAGAAAAAAAAAAGATCTTGAGTGGATTGAATTTCTAATTATAATTCGTATAATAACTACAAGGTTTTCCTATCTCATCTCTTCATGTCAGTTCTACATTTTGTGGATGTGTGTGTGAAGTGGAAGGTCGTTAAAACACATCACCTTCATTTTCACTTTACCAATCAAGAGGTACAAACAACATAGATTAGTCTTTTATAAACCTATCTACTTAGTAGGCCTGGGTTCGGGTATTACTCGTATTTTTAAACTCCTATGCATAACTTTATTATTAAAAATGGGTATCCTGACTCACAATGCGCTTCTGTATTTTAAGCCTATGCCTAGTCCTGAAAATGGTGTACATTTTGAGCGTGTTAAAATAAAAGAAATTGGAAATCAATATGGTAACCCTGACAATTTGAAGAATGTTTTGATATGGGAGTTACTTAGCAGTCATGACGTTTCATTAGATCAGCTACAATCAGCTTTGACGAAGGAGGAGAAGTACACTTGATTTTCAACAGTATGAATGTCTATTTGGTTATATATTATATATTTTGTGTTACTATTTATGGACAACTTAGACGTAATGACTGAGCAAACTAAATAGTTAATTTTAGCTTGACGTCATCATATTTCATGAAAACTTCGAAAAAATCCTTAGATTTTTTTTATATAGAACAAAATTGAGGAGAGAAAACCTCCAATCGTTTGAGATGATCACAGAACCTTTTGATTTTTATATGAAGAATTGTATTAGATTTGAAGATTATAATATGCAAAGTTCTCAGAGATAAATTGCCTATTGGTCCGTTTGAAGCTTATACACGTATATTTTTACATGGTTGATAGACGTGGTAACCCCCCTTTACAAATTGCTCACCGATGTTCAACTACCCTAGTAAATATTTATGTCTTCAAGGTACGAGAAGGAAATACCAGAAATCCACTACTACTACCAACAAAGATGCATTTGTGATTATATATTGTTTTAAACACATTTTAATTTCATACTTTTATAATGAAATTATATTTTTTTATAACTTGTTAAAAAGGAAAACAAAACAGTTTGTGTAAGTAAATAATATTAAAAATAGAAAATGCCGACAAAAAAGTATTATTTAAACACTTATAAATGTAGTCCATAAATACAAAAGAAAGCTAAAATAATTCTTTCGATTTTCGAAAAAAAATTCCAAAAAATGTACTATTTGAAAAATATCTTTTGAAACTTTTTTTCTAAAATAATAATTTGCTGTGAATAACTAAGGATTTTTGAAATTGTTCTACAAAAAATTTAATATTTGGAATTAATTTTTTTAAAGTTTTTTCCAAATAATTTAACTTTTTTGTGAACAAATGTTGAGTTTCAATTTTTTTTTTATAAATATTTAATTTTTGAAAAAAAATTCCATAATCCAAAAACCAAGCCCTACCCTCTCCGCAAATATAATCCTGAGGACGCCCTCACTTAAACTTCTTCTAAAATGAAATGAAGGCTTCAAAAATAGTTAACATGAATTGGTATCTCAACCTATCCCTAAATACGAATATAAATGCAATATAATTGACCGAAATATGTCTATGAAATACGAAGTTTTATGGGGCATGCAAATAATTAGGCATTTTGTATCCTCAAAATTATATTTAAGTTGATGCACCACATAAATAATTTATTTAATAGTTTTTGGAGCTGTAAGGAGAAAGTAGTTTAAATAATACAGAACTGTTCTCTGCTCTAGATACATTTATGTGGCTTGTCAAGATAAAAGCAAGCTAGAATATTTCTTCCACAAAATGCATTTTGTATATCATTTGTATTCTTCGTGCATAATTATAGTCAATTATTTCCATGAACAAATCATTATAATTAATCCTTTGAAGGTGCCGCACATCGCAGTTAAAGTAGCAAAAACTCACAAGGAAATAATTTAAAACTTTTAAACTATATTTGAGAGGGACCATATTTGAGATAAATTACCTCCTCATAAATCAAATGAAGGCTATAAACAATAGTTAACATTCTTTTATTTCAAAAGCTTGAAATCAATGCCTATAATTGACCCAACATGCATGTCAGTGATACCTATCAATAATATAAATGAAAATATAGTGTCTGCATATTTCTTTACCTAAATGCAGAGGTGGAGACTTGGAATCGAAAGCTTAAAAAGGTGACTGACTCTATTTTCGGATGATTTAGTCTGGACTCGATGAAAAATTCAACGACTCTGACTAGTGAGCAAAGACTCCATCCACTTGGACATGCAGTATAAGAAACTTTTTTACAACTCCTCGTCAACACAAAAGCAAGATGGAAGGATTTTTCTCAAAATTGATTGTGGATTACATTTGTAGTCTCTATAAACTATCCTCAACTTATATCAGACAATTCTTCTTACCCACTATTTGGAGGGTCCACAAATTCCACTTAAAGGAGCTAAAATTGACAATAAAAGATCAACAAATTGACAGATTTTATTTGAAACCCCAAATCAATATAAGTATTTTAAATTAAATAATAGTCTTAAACTATAGTTTATACTATTTGGTAAATGAAATTAGCCAACAAATTTGAGTTTAATATTTATGTTATTGAAATATTGAGTTTTATGTATATATGAAGTAAAAAAAAATTTAACTTTTTAACACAAGTATGTCTATAAAATATTATGTCGGATGTATACAGCATGCAGCCGTTATTCAGCAACAAACTTTGAGATCATGCGTAGGTAGGAGGTCATTTGTTATTATAGTGGCTAGCCAGAAGTGTTGGGCTTCAGTTTTAAAAAAATAGAATAGATCAACAAAGTATTTATTCCACAATCGTTGAAAAACCAAGGTTAATAGAAACAGAAGGTTAATCCATCATGTATTCCGGGTTACTAGAATTTTCAAACTGATGTGTTGTACCGACTGCTGGGCAAGATAGGCAGATTTTGACAAAACACGCAAACACTCATAGTCTATGACGTCATTACTGCTAGAATTTTCAATTTAATGTATTGTACCCACTGCTTGGCAGGGAAAATAGATTTTGACAGTACATCCAACCACTCATCTATCATGACGTCAATATTAAAAGCGTGGCGGAAGTCAAACATCAGTTGTACACGAGGTTAGGTATAACTTTGTATTTCTATTAACCTCGGAAAAAAACAAATTTGAGATTGCAAACTTTTAAACTTGGACAGGTTCTCTATTTGGAGGTTCAGGAAGGAATTGATTGTAAATCTGCTCCGTGCCAAACTACAAAAAAAAAAGTTGACCTAATTGTCATTTTTTTGTTTTTGTTTTTTGACTTTGTTGGACCCAGTGTTTGGCCTCTACGCTCACCGGGCCTCAACCACATGGACCTATTCGCGTGGGGCGCAGTTAAGCGACAGGCCAACAGATCCTCCTGCAATACAAAATCTGAGCAGATGTTTAGGGTCCGGGAGGAATTCAAAATCTGCTCCCGTTTCCAAAATAGAGTCGAGCTCTTTATTGACGCCAAAGCGATTATATTGAATAACAATAAATGTATTTTTATTCGGATTATTAGTCAAGGAGAAAATCCATTTTTTTTTAAATCGAGTTGGTTGTTAAATAGAAGTAGTACGGAAGCGCAGTTTGGTTAGTCTAGTGCAGGGGTAGGCAACCTTTGAGACATGAAATACCAACTTCAACATTTCTAATCAATGAGTGTCCCACTATCACCAACAAGGGTAAAATATATACACAAACTACAGGAATATATTCTAATTTGCGCATGCCAGTGAATATCCCTCTGCGTACCAGCAGTGGCACG
Organism: Lepeophtheirus salmonis; assembly: GCF_016086655.4. Classification (NCBI taxonomy): domain Eukaryota; kingdom Metazoa; phylum Arthropoda; class Copepoda; order Siphonostomatoida; family Caligidae; genus Lepeophtheirus; species Lepeophtheirus salmonis. The sequence continues at coordinate 34,962,269 of NC_052136.2, forward strand.
AGTGCCATAGGTTGCCGGCCCCTGGTCTAGTGTATACACCCTGTATATGAAGTGAAAAAGTAAATTGGGATTTTCTTCTCTTTTTTTTATCAATTTTTGTTCAAGACTGTTTTTATGTTGATGTATGTTGTTCTACCTAAGTATATCGAAAAATAGTTTTAACATTAATAAAACTGTTTGCTGACAAAAAACCCTTGTGAAGGTTTATTGAAACACTTACATAATATCTATTTGTTTATATGAACTCTCAACAAATACATTATTATACTACATACGTATACCGAATGTAAAAGACGGAAAATTTCGAAATTATTTGCACCTGGTCATATTTAGAAAGAAATGGAGAGAAGAGGGGGGTGAACTATGACCAGCTGTATCCTTCATTCATAAAAAGAAATGTATGTTTATTTATATTCTTTCCTAAGGAATTGAATTTCATATGGCAATGGTGTGGATGAATCCTTGATGATGATTGAATAAAAGGACTTGTCACAGTTGTAATCTTATGCTGTTAACATTGATTCGGTTAAATTTATTGACTTATTTTAAGAGGACGGGGGAAAGTAAGTGGCCAGACTATAGATAATTTTAAATATACTAGTGTAGGATGAAAAGTTCTCGGTCAAACCTTATTACGACTAGTTTCAACTGGTTTGCTCTAGTTTTTTTTAAATGAACTGCTTATATCTTTCATATTTTTTGTTAAAAAATATAAAATTGAATATTTTGCAATTATAAAATTCTTCATTTTGGATGGATTAACCCCTAAAAAAATTCATATGAAGTTGATAAAAATTTAGGGGGACTCTGATCCTTCCATATAAATTGTTGAAAAGTGGCCAGCTGAACTTAAACCTGTTAGCACATCCCTCGAAGATTATGTGAAGTAAGTCCTAAAACTGCATCCTCGTCGAAAAAAAGCAGCAATTATATCCAAATATTACCCCAACCTTTCCGGCCATTCGATGCCCAAATTTCGCAAAAAAAGGCATGACATATAGAAGAAAAAATTAATATTTCATTGAGGCAATTAGCTAGCACTACAAGAGTGCATTGACAATGGAAAAACTGTGAGTTTTGCTGTATGATTTGCTGGGTCATTCCAACTATTCTCCAGATTTGGTACCCATAAACTTCGATCCCTTCATAAACTTAAATCATTTTTTTTTTCGGGGAAGTTAAGAGGGACGTAGATAAACAGTTTCACATCCTTCCATACGCTCACTTCTGGAAAGGAAGCATGAAATCGGAGAGGCTCTAGATCAAGTGTGTGGAAGTCAAGGGAGATTATATACACAATTATAATTATTTTTTACCTAAAAGTCCCAATCTTTTATTGTCAGGGCGAGAACTTTTAACGTTACCCTCCAATGTAAATTAGAGTGACCAAATTCCCGCTTGGGACCGAACATGTCCTCTTTGTTGGTTGTATATGCGGACTTTTATATATTCATGAAATGCCCTGTCCGGTTGGACATGGAAAAATACCAATACTACATTTGTAAGATAAAAAGGAAACGCTATTTTCTCATTTCGAATTCAATTTTCATTCGATTCTCAAATTGTTTTTTTCTATAATTTTGGTACAATTATCACACAATGTTTGTATTAATAGTTTGTTTGTGATTGATACAAACGTTAAATGTCTTCTGTTGTGCTTTGCGTCTCTCTATTTTTTAAAAAAAAGTAGAAAGAAACAATCAGTTTAAATAAAAATTCTTCAAAAACTTTGAAAAATATAAATCATATTATATTCTTTAAAATTTCGCATTCTGTAAAAAACAATTAATTTAAAAATAAACAATACGGCAAAAGTGTTTACAAAGTTAACCCATTTATTTATTTGTCTTTCTATTTTTTCAAAATAGTGGAAAATTGTTAAGTACTCGAAAAGTTATCTAACCTTTTTATTTATGAAAACAAACTAACAAAGCAAAATTATAGATACTGTCAACATACTCGTACGTTGTGGACATGTGTACCAACATCACAAAAAACTAATTTCGAAATTGAATTAGAATTTAATTCGAAAAAAGAAAATAACAAGTTATTTTGGATCAGAGGGGTATACATTATGGGTTATTCTACGAGAAAGTATTACAAAACAACAGTTTTGGCTCAAATTTGGAATGAGGTATCATTGATATTGATAGTAGTCTTAATCCAACTCTGAATGATGGTGTCTTAAAGATGAAGAAATTAGCATTTTCATGAATTTTTGATTAGTGATTGATTGTAAACAAAAGCAATGATCTACATGTATAAGACATAATTGAGAAGCTATTAAATAGCTACACAAAACTAATATAATATGTATTTTTTTTAAATTTTTGTCATGAAGAAAAAAGTTGACGTTTACTAAGCCTTTATACCCTTAAATTTTTCAATGTGGCACCTTTTGATTTTTTTTTTTTTTTTAATTATAAATATGATATACTTATAATATTTTTATAAAAATGTAATCCATTTTTTCCAATGTACCATGAGTGTTGTTTGCATATATTAATTTGTAAACAAAGGGACAGCGTGTGGCGCCACCTTACGGTAACTAATACAACCCTTTGAATGATAATATTATTTAAAATAGAATCTAAATTGTATTAGTCACATAAAATATACTTTGTAGATTTTTAAAAATTAGAGTGGAAGTCAACATTTTTGAAACAATTAAATTTCTAATGAGAAGTATAGTGTAAAAATACCCCCAAATAATTTTTTGAAGGGCTTAGTTTTAACTGGGACTCATACCCCTATGACAGATCTGTATTAAACTCAATATTTAACGATTTCGAGTGCATTTGTTTTCGATTACGAGTCGAATACTAGTCCATATGATTCCAAGATGAGTCCCAGCTCACAAAAAGTAAATTGAGACAAGCCTCTGAAATTAAGTATCACAGCTTTGACATATGAACTCGGAGAAGGTGGATTCGAATAAAGATCTGTACTAAATAGAGTTTCAAAGGTTTTATTATAATTAAAAAACTAAATGAAGGCAAAGTTATTGATCACCGATTATTATGATTGTTTGTTTGTTATTGTTAAGTGACGTAGTATAGAAGGTGGAAGTTTTCCTTTTCTATACTTATCAGCCACACTGTATACCCGATGTGCCACATTTATTGCTAGATATTCTCAGCAATGAAGAATATAAAAATATCCTCTCCAGTGATATTCTTTCATTGTTGTCTTGATGGACAAGATAGTTATAGCTCCCACGGATAACCCTCGAGGTAAAATTAAGCAGGAGAGGTTGCTCCCATCAAGTAGGTGAAACTTCCTGAGTTTGGAGCACAAATCCTCAAATGTGGTTGCACAGGTGGAGGTAATATTTATCTCAAGAAGAATCACTTCTACAGAAACAATAATAATAATTAATGATCAATAACTTTGCGTTCACAAATAATGCCTACTGTTTAAAAGCAAATGTTACTTAGTCAGTCCTTTGAGTATCATCTCTTGAGCATACCCCTTTTGTGGGTTGAATTTCAATCGCTTAGTATATTTGTTTATTTATTTATGGGGGTCAGAATGGTAGAGTAATTCTGAAGTTGAAGTGAGAAATGGAACCTATTTAGTTCGACATATCGAGCTTACAAAAAGACATACATAAATTCCAACCGCAAAACTTCCTTCATTTTTAATATGTATTTAGAAAAAAAAGTACTTAAAATGTGTGAACTTATTTACATACTAGACTTGTTCATGAAAAAGTCGATGACTTCTGAACTCTTTCTTATTTGCACAAGTGTGTAGAATGTACATATTAGTATTTAGCATCTGAAAAGCTTTTTTTAATATATATGAAGATCGAAATATAATTTTATTTCTACGTGTGTAAATCAATTAGAGTGGATTACTGATTAAGTGTCTTCGTGAGTGTCACAAAGATGTGCTTAAAATGAGTTAAAATCTAATGCATAATAGTCATGGAACAAAGAGGACAAAGGAAATGACGTATCATGTACATTTTATATAAAGGCCGAAATCTGATACGGTTTGTCGTAGACATGCTATAATTAAAACACAAGGGTTAGAGTCAAATCTCTTAACAATTGAGTACTGAGAAAATCGTACCATCCATATAATTGTAAATTCTAAGAATTTTCGGAATATAAGAAACAGAAATTGAAAAATTAAGCTGGTGACTCTGACAATTTAAAGAAGGATGCTTGGAAAGAAAGTAGCATAGACCTCATAACGTTTTGTTAGATATCCTACAAGCATCTATGATATTACACACTTCCAAAAAAAAAAAAACTCAAAAATTTACCTATGAAGACTGAAGCTAATCAAACATTCTTTTTTTTTCGTCAATACGCACCAAAAATCCTTTGGACCAAAAAATATGGGAAAAGATCCCAAAAATTTTGTATATAGGCATAGGAAATAGAAATTTATAAATGAATACTATATTTTTGACTGTCTTCCTCGTTAGAATTTTGAGATTTCAGGATAGGCGTATGAGATTAGGAGGCAGGAGGAGGAGCCCATCACCCAATTCGGCAATTAATTTTTTTATATAAAAAAATCTCTGTTTATCTTTTCAAATAAGTATTTTTCTATAAAAAAAGGAAAAAGAAATACAGAAGTATTTTATTAAAAACGGTTATTTAAGAAATGTAGTACGTCAACATCAAAACAATTTATTTTTTTACTTCATATATGTATATGTAGTGAATAATAGGAATATTATTAAAACTTCTGGGAGGAGTTAGGATATCTAATAAAAATTCCTATAGTTTATAACCCTCGTTTGATTTAAAAGACTTATATTGGTCCTAATATAGCCCTTGTCAAATAATATAACAAATCAATTTCTCATTATTTTGTAGCGAGAATACATTTTAGCTACGAGGCCTTCAAAAGGTAAATAATAATAATTTATTGATACAAATGAGGGATAATTCGTCAAAGAATACAAATATAATCTTCACAGAATTTAGAAAAAAAAAACTTTATTTGTTTTTATTGTTGATAGAGAGTACATATCAGTAGTGGTTGAAAAAAGTCCATAAACTACAAACCCATCTTAAATCCCAAGTTTTTGTTCACAAGTCAATTCCAAGTCCTTGATTATTTTCATTAAGTCCAAATCAAGCCAAATCATTCGTAGACACATTTGAGTCAATTATAATCTTAAACTTCTAATTTGTGGAATGAGTTAAGATATCCAATAATTTTAGCGATAGTTTGTATCGTTTATTTGATTTAAGAGATTTATATTCACACCGATATAGCCCCTTTAAAATCATATCTAGAGATGAGGCAAAATTTCTTACTATTTAAGTTGTAAAATGTATGTAGAGAAAATCAAATAACAAACAATAAAGGAATCCCTAATCAAAAATATCTAACTTCTTTGAGGAGGCAATATATTTCCATACGTATAATTTTTTTATAGATATATTAATTGTGTTTACAGCACAACACATTTAATTTTTCCTCAGTGGTGGTCCATTTTGATTATTTTATTTTGCTCAAGAATTTATATATATTTTTTTTTAATTCTATTTATCTTCTATTTTTGTTTGTTTATTAATATGGATATTGAACTACTATAAGAAGACGCAAATATTTCAGGTAGAGTTCATTAGAAGTATTAAGGTGGGTTACCGCATCTACTCTGCGGTATACGTGTATGTACAATTTATTTCTAAAAACTTTGCAAAACAAGAAGAAGCTTTATGATTTTTAATTTATGTTGTTTGTATGAGTGACAATGCCATCATAAATTGAATTTTAGAAGCACGAAAATTACTTCTGTAGCATTTTCTCTCTCTCTCTAAAAATAAGTAAGATTTTAAATCACTGAACCTCATTATTTTGACGGAAGAGTTTGAAGATTATAATGTGCAAAGTTCTTAGAAATAAATTTTGTGTATATATGTGCTAACCCACCATTTTTTATACGAAGAAGAGTTATATACACTTTGAAATTTTGGACATATTGTAACCCAAAAAAGAGATGAAGGATTTTAAATGAACGATTTATTGTAGTTGGGATGATGATAATGTATTAATTGAATAGTCCTTGAATGATTGATAAATAAATGGTCTCATTTTTTAGTATGTTAATACAAATTACTCAAATATAAGTAGTCTATGGCACAATATAAAGTTCTTATACCCAAAGTTACATTACTCATAAATAAAAAAATAATCAAGTAGGATATTTTAATAAACTAAAATGAAGTGTAACATCAATTAATTGTTTTTACTTACAAATTATGTTTTAATTAAGTCATTCACTGTAAGACAAAGCAATTGGAACTTTATTATACAAATTGTAACTTGTACAGACGTCAAAACTTGTACACAATATAGAGGGTCGGGATATTAAATTAGGAAAATTTGAGGAACTTAGTTTAATTTTTGATGTAAAACGAGTCTCTTGTATTTCCCTAAATTAATTCAGGAATTCATAAATCTCTTACATGTAGAGGATCCATAGTGAAAGCAATCACTCAAACCACCCGCCTTCAGATACATTCAAAGCCTCCAACCTGGCCGTGGGCTCTCTCTCCATGACGTCACACACATAGTAGTCCAAGAGGTCCAGATCCTTCGAGCTAGGATGTAACATTTCCGGTGACCAAAACATAAAATTCTTAAAAATGTTAGTTTTGTCGCTTCCAATTACCCGATTTGTACAAGTTACACCAATTTAAAATTAAAGCATGACACTGGATCTCTTAACATCAATTAAACCTCTCTAGCATCATTATCTATCGAGTTAAGTGTGTGGATCCAGAACGGAGGCACACAATATTGGTAGCATGGCGTTCGAATTACAAGGACATCTCACATAATTTTTATTTTTCCTTAAAACAGTTTTGTCAGCTAAATCGGATGAGCACACTTTTAAAAACATATATCTCAGAGTTGCCAAGATATTGGGTCCTAAACTTGTTCCAGATTAAAATCTCTAACCGGTATATATAATTACACAGTTTCATAATTGCAATCAGGCTGAGATTTTAAGTGGAGAACTGCATTTTCTCATGTTTTGCCTCAATTTCAGGTAATAGTGAGAAATAATATATTTCTGAGATCTTGATATTGACTGAGATTCATTTGAGTTAAAGAATTTGGGGTATTAAGATAATATGAAGACGACAATGCAGCGTTTTTAGAACATTCATTTTTTTTTTACTTGTTGACTGATTATTAAAATGTTATGTCAAATTAAAGCTTGAACTCGAATGATATAATCTTTTTTTTGTCATAAAATTGAATAAAACGAACAATTATAAATAAAAAAATGCCCATAAAATTCAGGCCTTACGTTATTAAATGGGTTATTAGGTGAAAAATCAAGATGTATTCGTGCTTTCTTTATTAGTTGACCAATAATAACATAAAGCTATGAAAAAGCTTGAACTCCCATATCTTTGTTCTAAATTGTTTTAAAAATGCGTAATAAAATAAATATGTATAAATTTAAATATAATTATAATATTTTCCCTGTGTTAATGCTGTTTCAAATGCAGTAGGTTCTCCTCCTCATAAGAGTCTGCATTGTTATTTCATACAAAAACAGAGTAAGACAAATAGTTATAAATCAAAAAAGTCAATATGTGCTATGATGATACTTTGTGGATTCCCTAACTTAACCAACCCGATATAGTGTGATTAGTAAATGTTGTAATAAATATATTTAATTTCCAGCTCCATTGTTATTATCAAAGCATTAGAACTATGACCAGAATTATCAGGATCTTTATCAACAACAACAAACATTCACATTATATTGATTAGTATAATAGAATCATTATGTATATAGAGTTATTTTCTGAATATTTTTTCAATTATTTTGAGCATTGCCAATGTGATGTCCCACTCCCTCCTTGACCGAGCAACGTAATATATCTCAAAAAAAAGACTCACTTTAATACAAAATAATATACACATGTTATAATTATACTTATTTGCATAATGTATTCAATTAAATAACGGAGTAAATAAAAAAACACACTAAATGAAATCACGATGGATCGATTTGAACTTCTTTAAGGACCGCCAAATGGGACTGGAATGCACCACGGCCTTAAATAAGGACCGACACAACAGTACTGGTGACCTCGTAAGTCTTAATTCCTATTTTGTCTCCATTTTATATTTAAAAATTGGATGTGGCCGCTTAGTGAGGTGACAAGCTTAAAACAGGCGGATGTTAAACCAGGTGGGACTCTATATATCAAATTTAAAAAACATCGTTTAATTTTATTTTTTTATGATTGCAGGATTCTCAATTTATGAGGGCTTTAATATATGTATGTATTATAAAAAGATAAAATATGGAAACATGATTTACATATTTATGAATCATTCATTTATGCATTTCAAAGCTACTCATATTTATTAAGAAATGTGGATGTGAATATATCCCTATCTATTTTGTCTTTGTGGACGAACTATCTTGTATTTATATTTATCATAATGGTACCTATCCCTATATTATCATCAACATCAGGTATTGATTATGGGAGGGGGGTGCCCCTCCCCTAGAATTTTTGCTGGAGGATATGATTCTAGAGCTTTAAATCTTAAGCTCTTTTGGTATGTATAAAAAAATTTAAAAATGTCTTGGTAACACAGACGATTTGAAGAATGTTTGAGAGGAGAGCAGCTTAGCTGTTGTTTCATTAGATCAGCTGCAAACAACTATGAGAGGAAGAAAATAATTACAAATCCCACTCCCTATGTAGTAAGGATATGGGCACTAGGCATGAATTACTCCGAAGTCGATCCTCAATTATGCTCCTTGTCTAATTACTCACCTTCAATTATGAGCACAAGCACTTGTGATTGATTTGTACTTAGATGTTCTCTCCTCAAGAATGAAATAAAATCATAGCAGCTTTAAAAGATTGAAAAAAACCTGCTCAGCTTACCAACAACAAGAAAACTTGCACACACTATAAAATCCTTAGGATTTACAACACTATATATAGCACACACACACCCCTGTACGTCGTGGGAAGTAACACTCCGTAACTAGTAAGGGTATAAGCAAGAGTTACTTCATCATTCATGAAAATTAGAATACATACACAGTCCATAATTGACTCACTTATGTCTATGAAATATTGGCCTTTTCTCGCTTTATTGATTTTTGTTCAGGATTGTTTTTATGTTGATGCCAATTATATATACGATATATCTACATATTAAAATTTCATAGTGTGAAATCCAGTGGGTTGTTTTTTTCTGACTCATAAACCAGGATGTTTTCAATAAACCAACTGTGGAGAGACCTATTCAAAGTCCGAGCCATTTTTGTTTTTATCTCATAGTTTATTTACAGATAAATTTAACAAACCTAAAACCCGCCAATTTGTGTACATATACTGCGAGCAAAGTGTTCTTTGCTCAGACGTAAGGGGTATCATCACTGCCAGAACCCTAGTGCCGACATTTATAGGGTGTGAACTGTGTAGCTTCATACACGTTTTGTTTTATTAATCAGTTTACATTTCTTTACAAAATCCAAATCACCATTTTCTAAAAATATAATTCATAAATATTCATTCTCTCCTTCTTGAACAATACATACATATTGTAACAATTTTGTAGCATTTACTTGCACCTAAAAAAGTCATTTGTTAAAAAGTTTTATTTGCAGCACTATGTAAATATATATATATATTTGCAAATATAATAAATGGCAATAATAAAAACTGCATTTTGTTTCTTCAGTCAGGGAAATTGTTATGTCATTGATATAACTCATTTTTGAATATTGTTTTTTTTCTCTTCTTTTACTATTTAGTCTCTTATTTTTGCTTCATTTTGCGAGTTGGAAAGTTTTCAGGGACGTTTATATTAGTGTTGGGCTTCAGTCTCTAATTCCTAGACTGGTTTGAAATCGTTATAATCTTAACTAATTATGTATAGAATAAAGTAAATTTCTGTCTATAAAAAATGCTGTCCATGTACAACTGTCCATCGTGCATACATAAAAAGTCAGTAAAGTTAACGTCTGTCAGTAATATACTTGTATATTGGATGATTTTTTTATTTATTTTAAAGATTATTTTTATAACTTTAAATTATGATAACTACCATTTTTTTTTTTTGCAAATAACAATTTCGCTGAAAGATTTTAAATTACGGTAAATTGTGTGAACTTCTGTCTATAAAATAAATTTTAGTCACGGTTTGAAGTTATAGCTAGAACGATATCTATCGTTTAAAAATCCGTCTAAAAAAACACCTAAAATAATCGGCTTTTTTTTAATAAAAGAGAAAAAAATAATTTAATTTCGATCTTTTTTTTTGATAAAAAAATTTTACTGTACCATTTTAATTTCGGTCTCCAGCTTGAATTTTGGTCTACAGCTTGAATATTTGTGAACTCTATAAAATCCTGCCCACGGTTTTAACTTCAATCTACGATATAAGTTTTAATCAATGGTTTGAATTTGGATCTGGGCCAATACATTGGTACAAATCCGTCTAAAAAAATCAATTACAACCGAACCGGAAAAAATATTACCGTCTTTTTAGAAAAAAAAACAAAAAACCTTATGAGGGATTTTTTTTTAGAAAATTAAATTTTGATTTTGGTCTACTATATAAATTTCGTTGTCGGACTGAGACCCAACACTAATATGCATATATATAATCTGTACGTTTGATTCGTAAAACATCATTGTACCCTTCGTCACTTATAATGCAGCGTGCACTTTCAAATAATATGTATGACATGTACATAAAGTTATTTATGCGTGAACTTCTTTCATTTTTAGATTAGAATACAAAACAGTGCGTTTATCAAACTTACATGCATACGTTGGAAAAGTTATATTAGCAGAGTTGTGCATATGTGATGAATATTTTTATGATTCCTTTATTAATCTAAAAAGTTTGTTGATCTAAATATTAATGTTGTGTTGATCTTTATTTAGGAATGAAGACTACAGTCTTATCCAGTTCAGTTCTACATATTAGTCATAAAACTTATAATCTTCAGTAATTGATGACGTTATTACAGTCCGAAAAACAGGTCCTAAGACAGGACTGGACCCAATAAATAGAGAATATCCAGAATAACATTAACATGACAGTTTAAAATTACTGTCTATGGAAAAAAAGTCATAATTCCCAATCAAAACCAGAGGTTAGAATAATACAAGTATTTACTCATATGTTCAAGTTCTTGAATATTTTAATCGAGATCAGTTTTAATCCTCAGATTTCATTCGAGTTCATTTCGAACCAGTTATTATTCACTATATATATAGTACCTATTGTGACTTAGCGTAAAAGCTTTTCATAAGTTGAGTATAAATTAGTTATAATAAATTATAACCATATGCAAAAAGCAATTAGAGCCACGGAGTTATTTATCTTTATCTTAGAGAAAAATAGAATTATTGTAAGGGAATTTGTTAAAAAATGAACATGAAACTCAATAGAGTTCACAATTGAGACTTAGCTTAGAAATCCAAGTTAAGTCTCACGTCTTTGATTTTGTGCTCAAGTCTTCAAAATATGGACTTGAATTCAAGTCGAATTCTAAATCTCTAATTTCAGTCGAGTCGCAAGTTCCCACCTTCGACAAAAACTACAACAATGGACACCAATAAATTGCAAAAATATGCAAAAAGCGACGATAAAGTGACAGAAAATAATTGAAATGACATCAAAATTAATACAAGTTCGGGGTAAGGAACAGCGGAAACATCCCCCCCCCTCCCAGGATATTTTTCTTTTAATAATATACATTTATAAGAGGCTAAAAAGGTATGTTTGATTTTGCATTTTCAATATTTTGTGTGACCTTGGCCTCTCAAAAATTAATGGCCTCCTCCTGTTAACATATAAATATAACCTTTGATCAGTAATTTTTTCTGTAACCCTGCTTACAATACAGACAAACAAGCATATCAAGTTGAAGAAAAAGACTTCGTTGGTAGAGGTAAATATCATTACAAAAATAATATAAGAAGAAAGAAAAAAAGACGAAAATGACAAAAAATGTCATCATTTCTGAGAGAGGAAAAATCAATTTCCCTTTTCTTAAAAAATAATTTTTATTCGTTTAAAACTATTCTCTCCTAAAAAATTGAAACTCAAAAATATAAAAAAAATAGTTGTTGTCTCTTCTATAAAAAAAAGTTTATTTTGCATTTATTAAAAAAACTTAAAATTGTCAAAAAAAAAGCCAAAGAGCCTAGTTCACACACACCACACCCCCCTCCCAACAAAAACAATAGCCTGCAGGCGCCCTTGATGACGTCACCTTTAAATAGTTCACCCCCATTTCATATTGAAAATGTATTCCAGGGCCGGTGATGAAGATTAATGAGAAGCTATATGAGTCTCTCTTTTAACTGAAGCACTTTTAGTAGTTTTAAATGGGCAAAGGTTATTTTTTTCATAATAAGAACTTTACCATTTAAAATAGCATTATCTATTGCTATTAGTTTTTTGTTTATTTGAGTATTACTCGAATTCGACAAACCTTGACTCTCCTAAAGCCTAATAATTACTGAAAATAACTAGAACTCGCCATTTTTTTTTTTAGGATTTGACTTAAAAAATGACCTCAAAACGATTGAGGAATTATTTATCAAATTATAAGTATGTGAACTTAAAAGTATAATAAAAGACTACTATATACACTAATCTGTCTTATTAAAAGTTGAGTTGATGTAATAAAAAGGAGAGACAACCGCATCACATATCTTGAAGAATTTCTCCAAAGTTCGAACTCGAAAATTTTGACTCGATTATTTATATATTTTTTTTTTAAATAATATTTTATTTATTATGAATGTCAATGAACTATAGAAGAGAAGGTCATGGAGATATAAGGAGATTTGAGTCATTTGGGGACGATTGTCAAAAATGATTTCCCTTTTTCAAAACGCATATGTTCATCCACATATAAGTACTTGAGTTAGGTAAAAGGAAGTTCTTTGACAAGGGAATGTGGTCTGTTAAGTATTTCTTATATTTATATAAGATTTTTTTTTTGTATTTTTTCTGGCAAAATTGACTTGAAGGAAGAAAAAACGGAAGGATGAGGAGCATGCAAAATGAGTCTTTAGGGTCCAATGATTCTCCATCAAATAATTTATTCCCATTAACACCTTCTTTGGAGTAATAACTTTTATTGGTAGAGTACCTATGATGTTTACAGAGTGGGGACTCAAATTTTGCAGAATCATTACTAAATTACAAAAGACATTATTCTTAGTAAGTAAAAAAAAGACCACCAAAACTAATTTGTGAATTGTTTCAACACCATATTTTACTCTATTTATTGATAAATATGTCCTCCTTCAATAGCAATAACAGCCTATACACGCTGGCGAAGAGATAGGTAGCTCTTGACGATGAATGCCGTGTCCAAGGCATCACACGCTATCATGATAGCATCTAGAAGCAAATACAAGAAGACATTTTTCTCTAAGACACCCAAACTGCAAAGTCATGGTAGTTGAGGTCAGGGATGTAGGCGTGGCGATAGGAGGTAGGCCAGAAGTCAGCCATATTGTTGCTGCAGATTTTTTGGCTTTTCTTTGATGTATAGGACTTTAATGGACCTCTTGATGGAGTAGGGAGTCCAAATCGAGATGCCAACGGTCTTTACCGCCTTCTACGCACTGGTACCTATGTGGAGAGGAGTGTACACGCCTTCCCTTTTTTGTTGTGCCTCCGACACTTTGCCACGTAGAGACATGAAATAAAAACAACACTTGCAATTTTTTTTTTCAGCTGAGATTTAGTTGTGCAATTAAACCTTATAATATAATATAAATGTATAAAATCGTAATTAAATGCTAATTATATGCTTAAGTTTTGCCCCTCCCCCCTCTGTACTGTGTACATGTACATATTTGTCAAAAATTATATGTTTTGAATCTTTAATTCAGAGCTCCTATAACCTTTATATATATTCAATCTTTATTTTATCGATTTAGTGTAGATATTTTAGAAACCTTATTTCCAATTATTGACATGCATTGTAATCTAATTAGTGACACGCATTAATGGATTAACGAGATTCCCCCTGTCCCTATCTACTTTTAGAAAAACTGCAGCAGAAGGAATGGATAAGAAAAGATCATAAATTAATATAACAAAGTTTCAATTATGGGTATCAATAATAACATCCCCTCTTGGTCCCTTTAATTTTAAGGGATGTTTCTATGATGGAATTAGAGCATTTCATTATGTGACCATACGATGCAATGGTAGTATTTAGTGAATGGATACAATTTGACTGAATTGAGTGTTCATTTGCAAAATATCTTGATGATTGTACCGAAAAATTATTTAAAAATAAACATTGATGCAAATTAAGAGACATCTAACGAGTAAAAAATAATGTTTAGTTGTTTGAAAATATATATGATATTCAAATACATATGTTTGATTTAAGAAATCACAATGAATTCGTATTAATGAATATTGCAGGTGTGTGCATGTAGCATCGAGCGTAAAAACTGGATGTACTCTGTATGTACTCCCCGATATATACATATACATATTTTTGTTTTAAGAAGTAACAATTTGTTCATACTAAAGAGATCTCGCAGGCGTTTTGCATGGAGCATTGAGTGGTTATTCAGGGTGCACTGTTTATCATCTATGTATTGAGTAACTATGTGAGATTGTGCTCATGACAAACGATGAGTAACACTGAGGATGCCTTAAGTATCTATCTTCTTTTTGCAGCGAGAATCATGTACGTATAATTTTAGAGGAGATTTTATATCAAAAGGGAAATATTAGTCCACTGCTTACTTAATTAAGCAGGATTATTTTGATTTCCAGATATTTTAGTGCATCAATCGTTGAATATTTCTTATTCTTCGAGACCTGCTCACATGACATTGTATAGGCTAAGAGTTTGACTGCAGCGTTAAATGATAATAATGATGATGAAGGTGATATCAGTACCGTAATCACAGTTTTTTGTTATTGGTGGGGGGATGAGTAACTGGTTGGAGTGACTGGTTGGAGATGACTGGCTTCTGGCAGCCAAGTGTATATATTTGATTTTGTTTGTTTTAACATTAATTATATTACAAATTAAAATGTCTCAACTAATAGAAATTGTTGAGAGAGATAGTCCCTTTTACGTAAAATTTATTCAGTAAAGGTTTAATTGTAAACTACGACATCTCTTATTTATGCGTAGGAGCCACAGAAAAAAATGAATGTTAAATAGAATTATTAAATGTTTGAAAGTTTCAAACTCTATAACTTTTGATCTCTTCATAATACTTCTTACGCCACTTGTTTGTATTCGAAATTGGAAAGGAACGTAGTAACAGAAGGATTTTTTTTTAATATGATATAAGAAATATCCAAATAAAAATACTAACAAGGAGGTCACTATTTGAGCACCTTGAAAAAAAATAAACGGAAAGAAAACGAAAAAAAGAGAATTAAAAATAGGGAGCAAAAAAAAAACAAGGTCAAATTCAACTTTTTCACTTTTTTTTTTTTTTTTTTTTTTGAGTAATGTTTACTTCTGTGCAATAGACTTGAATTTATTACCACTTAGATACATACGTATTATACAAGGTCTATAACAAAATAATGCCAAAAGAAAGAAAAAAAAACATTATAAAAGTATTCTTTTGACGTTAGGACTATTAATGTCGGGCATTTTGGGGCCTAAACAACTAAGTTTTATAAAAATGAAACCCCTTATTTCATTAATATTAAGGAAATAAAGAATTATTGGACATTCAGGGGTACCAACTATTTAAGAATGACTGGTCATCATTCTTAAATCCATCTAAGGGATAGTTGAATTATAAATCGGACCTCAATATATAATAAAATTATGTTAATATATCGTTAAACAATCTCATTTTCATACTGTAGATAATCAATCAACTATTAGAATGGAAAGAATAATTTATTTTTCTATAATTATCATACATTTTTCATCCTTTATCAATTCGAAACAAAAATGATTGTACAAATCTACCCATTTTTTGTAGGTATTACTTTAATTTATTTCCAATATCAGTGTTCATCACTTGCATCAAGTAGTGTTCAAAAAAAGTGATTAGTCTTTTTTCTTCCTAAAGCCATTTTATGAAGTTTTATCAGAATTCAATGGATATTTGTACATTTCAACTATGAGCATCCAATATCTATTGTGTTGCCTTCCATTATGATTTGAATTATGACTTCATTAAAGAAAAGGCTTTATAATGTTATAATTTTTTAAACTTCCAGCTCACATATAACCAATTGTATTTTTGACGAAATTGTACGAAATTCGACTCAACTTTCGCGGCTTTTGTAAAAAAAAAAGACAATAAAAAACAGTTTTTAGCTTCCATAACAAGCCTATAGCTGGTGTTTTTGTTTTGAGGAGAAGGCAGTGGTATTACTAAAGTAAGAGCCTTGTGAATATCAGCTGCCTGTTATATTATTTTGATGAGAAAGGGGAATTTTTAACATTTATAGTTGCATTAGTACAGAAGAAAGAGCACATGCAACAACCGTTTTTCCTTTTCTAATTTATAAACTAAGTTTTTTTATTACATAAATGATATCCTTTACTAATATACCAGATGTTTAAAAAGTAATTCTACACTTTACTATGAGATACTTTGATTGAGTTTAAATACGTTTTTTTTTTTTTTAATGTACTCGGCATATGTAAAGCGTCCTTAATCATTAATATAATATGCATAGGTCCTAGTAAAGATTTCAAGTCGAGGCTCGAATGGCATAGAAGTTTTTATTAATATAGTTCTTCTCGATTTTCTCCATCCTTTTTTGAAAGAGGATTTTATGTTTGTATTATTACTATTGCATATTTGACAGTCTCTTGACTATATTTAAACACCAAGTAAAATTGTGCTGCTCTGAGCATTTGCTGATTTTTCGGGAGGGGGGAGGTTTTTTTTTTGTGTACTACATTCGACAAAAAAATACTTCTGTTTTTCTTGATACTTTGTTTTACAAAATATGTAATAAAAATGTCGATAAAAACAATTTTTGTTTGGAGTTAGGCTAGCTCCATAATTTGCTGACATTTTATTTTACAGGGCTCTGGATGTAAATGATGTCATGCAGATTTTGTAAGGGGACCCCGATATTTTCCATTATTTAACTGGGAGTTTGTTGTGGCGTTCAAGTCATGAACATGAGGATTTTCAATACCCTTGAAAAAAATATTTTTTGCCTTCATTTTGTCTTACAATATCCACTGTTGATGTAGAATAAAAAAGAAGATCCCCTTGCCCTATAATTCTTTGTACATCAGTCCAACTTTAAGAGATGGACTCTAAAAGAACTATTTGATTGGTTAAAGCTGAGCATAATCCAAGAATATACACTCAAATTACATATAGTCTATCTCCATTCAAGATTGGGTTTATTGGACATGTCAATTAAAATTTATATATATCTATATTTTTGGTAAAACTTTGCTCAAGAGTACCAATCTACCACCAAAATGTTTTCTAAGTCTTTTAAGAGCCGGAACATCAGACCTGTGAAAGAGACACATAAGCCATTTGCTCTCTTCTTTGATTACCAAATCTGCCAAAAATGGTAGAACTGATGACTTATATAGGACTAAAGGAAAGATAAATGTGCTATAAAGGTAAATACATGTCTGGAAATTCAAACCTTGACGAAAAGAGATAGTTTATATATTGAAGCCCTAACTGTAACCCAACTTCCATGAGTTTCATCCTCTATGTCCAATACGTTAGTTTATACTTTGATGGTGCAAACCAACAGGCTTTTATCCTACAACTGGACTCCATTCACCTAATGGAAAAATACTATATTTTCCTTAATTTATTTCTTATCCCAGACTTATTTTTAATTTTTTGGAAAATGGACAAAATAGCCTCAATCCTTTCTAATGAGTTGAGTTGATGAGTTTGGTCTTTATAGTCATCGTCACATCGTCGGTTTACAGATAAATTATAGGGGATGTGTCATCATTTTCATTTAAGGGACTATTATTGGCCCAAATATAATTTATCATTGTTTTATTGTGACGATCAATTTTGGATACTTTAAGTGCTTAAGGATTAATAGGAATAGTTTGTCGATAGAAATTGACGATATTTCGTCCTAGAATACAAATGTGAGTCACATTCAGTTTGGAAAAATATTAATCTAGATTGCTTTTGTATTAACGAATCACATATCAGATTAGTTAAGTATTCTTTTAATGCATCAGAACGGATTAACCTCCATTTTCAGTTATTTTTCTATGGGAGAAATCGACTCGCTCCTTTGTTTCTTCTCGATGCTTCTTCCAAAACGAATTAACTTCTAGTTCCGGGGTTCTACTGAACTACCTATAATAAGGAAAACACGAATCATGTTAAGCATAAAGTATATTTAATCCCTTGCCTCTCTCTCTCTATAGTTTTCCCCCTTTGTAAATTGCTAATTGAAAATAGTTGACCACATACTTGAGCTTCATAAAAATAATTTATTTTCGGAGGTCATGAATGTGTTATTGTTGCATACTTTGTTATCAACTTGCTCTTTTTTTCGCCCTTTTTGCAAAAATACCTATAGATTATAATCTTACAATTCCTTTTTTTTTTCTTTACCCTGTCGTAAAGTTAATATTTTTGGCCATTTAAAAAAACTTATTTAGAAAGAGATACTTCATAATTTTATTATATTTATATGAGCATTTAATGTATTTTTGGAGACTACGGTTATAAATGGGTATAACAAAGTATAAAGGCATATTTTATGTACAATCAGTTGTAAATTTGCTTCTTTAGCAGTGGTTCCCAACCGGGGTTCCTCGGAGTTCTTGTTACTTAAAAAAAGAAAACATTTGGTTGAGGTTTATTTAATAATCTTCAAGATATTAATCATTGCTATAGAGCTCCACAGTGATTGAAAGGCTGGGAAGCACTGGTCTAGAGCATTAAGTTGATAATTTCCTTCTTTTTTTCTCAATATAATCTCTGTTATAAAATATTCAAATAGTGAAACATATATTTCACTCAGCATCTAGCAAGGATAAAAGAATAAATTTTATCGCATGTGTGTCCTCAATTCTACTCCGAGTCCAACAAAGAATTACATGTAAAACTCCCCTGCAAACCCTCATAGTTACTATAGCACACTAGTTATTACTGTATACTTAGATTTTCCCATCTCTAAAATTAAATAATACTGATCATAGCTTCAGAAAATAAAAAAATATGTTCAGATTTCAACTACCAAACTACTCTTTCTTGTACATATTTTATGCACCTCTAAAGATTTCTTACTCTAGACTATCTGAGTCCCTGATGTGCCAACTGCTTAGCTTGTATGTAGTAATTACAATAAGCTACGGCAATATCACCTTATCATAACCCGAAGCGATAATAATATCTTGATGAAGTGTCTCGAGAAATAAATTGTGATCCTCCAAAAAAGCTTCTATGAAAAGTTTCAGTAGCTACCTTCTCTCCAATACTCAACTTAAAATCCAAAAATTGAAAGAAAACAGGCCCAAATTTATATGTTAATTAGAATGGGCCCTCAATAGTGCGCAAACCTCCGCCAAAAAATCATTTTACCTAATGATGGTCCATTTTTAACATTTTTTGTAATCTTGAACTTTAAATATGTCCTCTCAAATTTAATGAGATATTATTGTTAAAATCGTTGGCCTTCCTACAAAGTTATATCAAAAAATCTCCGTAATTTTTACTTAATCCTGCTTACAAACAAACAAACCGAGGTGAAAACATAACATAACTTCTTTGGGGAAGGTAATCATATAATGATCTCAAACTACCAATTGTACAGTGTGTCCAAAAATAGATGGTGGTGTTAAAAATATCCGTTTTATAGTAAGAAAAAAATATTTTTGGTCGGAATAAAATGAAATTTGGCTGGTACAATCATTAGGCAATATTGAATTTTTCTGATGCAATAATTTTTGATGATTGCATCATACATCAGTATCAAAGGGCACAGAAAACACCATGGGATGTTAGTTGAAATTCAATATCCGAAATGGTGAGAGAGCACTCTTTGGAGAAGAGGTCGAGGCTGTTGGCATGATAGAGGGTGGATCAAGCCAGAGAGACGTTGCTCAAAGGTTACAGAATAGTAGAAAATCCCAAAGGACACCAAAAGACGTCTAACCTTTGTATCTCTCAAAATAAAAAAATAATAATAATAATAACGTTGTGGACACGTGTACCAACATAATAAAAAAAATTATTTAGCAATCAAATGAGAATTGAATTCGAAATTAGAAATGAACAGTTTATTTTTGATTAGATGATATAGTATATTTATATTTAGTAAGAGAAAAAAAATACTATTGTTTAACTATGTATGTTGTGGGGTCTTATATTTATATAGCAAAGACAAAACTTGAGTCAGCATTTTTTTCACCCTTCTTTTTGCTCCTTTTTTTTGCAAATTTTATATATCTTTTGCAGATTCAAAGATTGAGCAAAATATTTACATAATAAAAAGATCACTGATTTTCTAAGGTGCTTCATTTCCCCTCCCCCTTAAACACCATTGTGTATAGATTAACAAAAGGTTCGTTCATCACTCTTAATAACAAACTACAGGCTAAATAAATAATAAAATATTATGGTCATACTCACATACTGTATAATTCCCTACCACAATCTTCGGTGTTTTATTTGTTTCTAAGAAAAATGACGGAAAAAGTTACGGACGATGTTAATAAAACTTTGTAGGAAGGTCATATATATTCCCAGTAAGATGTCATTTAATTTTGGGAGGTCAAAGTATCCTTTATTTTTTTGTATTTTAAGCAGGATTACAGAATAAAAACTTTGTAGGAAGGCTATAAGAGCCAACCGGTTCCATTTCAAAAGCACTCTTCCTTATCTCAGTACGGATACAGAACCATTTGAAAAAAATGGTATGGATATACAGTACAGTCTAAAGTGAAATTAGGTCCGTATCAAATCAACAAATATTACATTTTAGCAATCAAATTGTACCTCTTTATATCAGTTTAATCTCTCGATACCTCCAGTAATGATGGGTTGACAGTTTTCTAGAGCTTTATGGTATGATTTTTATTTAGTAAAACTTGTCGAGTAGCTCCAAGATCCGAGTTGACACGTGACACATCACTGATAAAAGAGAGAGTGAAACCACAACCTAAAAAAATGATACGGAGGTTCAGATAAACAAGATACGAACCACTATCTGAAGTAAAAATTGACGGACATGTGGATACCACACGAACTCTCAGTACAGAGTTCCAAATACAGATTTACAAAAAGATGGTACGCTCCCCAATTCTGAAGGTAATATATGTTAAGAGTAAGATATCATTCAATTTTGAGAGTTTAAGGTCATTTGTTTGATTGTTCGTGAGCAGGATTACGGAAAAAGTTAGGGACGGATTTTTCTAAAGCTTTGTAGAAAGGTTATACATGCTAATAGTAAGATCACATTAAATTTTGAGAGTTCTTTTTATGTCTGTTTTTAATCAAGATGACGGAAAAAGTTAAGCACCGATTTTGATAAAACATTGTAGGAAGGTTAACTATGAGAACAAAGGGTGATTTGTTTCTTTGTTTATAAGCAGGATTACGGAAAGTAGTCAAGAGCCGACTTTGACTCAACTTTTTAGGATGGTTAACTATGTTAGCCGTAAATAAATTTAAAAAAAATTCGGTATGATCTAACATGTATTATTAATTCGATCCTTAAGGAATCAATCCTATCCTTAAGTCTACACAACGCAAGAAAGTATGTAATGATTGAATATCAACGAATGATTATCGACAATTGGACATACAATAAAGAGTCATATATACAAAAAGCTTCCATTTATTCCACCTTGGGGGTTCTCTACGTGTGTAAAGAGAGGAGGCAGTTGGCACGTGCAGTTGTTGTTACACCTGCAATCAACAACAATAATGATGACAAGAACGAAATAAGGAAGAAAAAGAGGGGGTCAAATGTCAAATTAGTTTATTTATTTACACCCATTTACAAATGTTTTGTTATTTTCTTCTCTCTCTCGCTTTCTTTTTCTTAAAAGGTAACTTAGTAATTATTAGGAAGAATATATCACTTTAGTAGACCAAAAAGGATCATGGAAGCCATCTATGTACAATATTCATAGACAAAATGTATTTCTCTTTTATTTTAATTTGCATTTTTTATATATTTATGAAAAAACTTTTCGCTGACGTCATAAATTTCATCAAAATTGAAGAAAACACCATCTTGGGAGCTCAAAGATGATATTTTTCTACATATATAAAATAGACAAATTTCCAATTCATCTTGATTAAACTCCATCACATGATTTAAAGAATAAATGGAAACTGCATATCTTTTCTGTGAACTTGAATATATAAGTCACTCATAGGTAATAAATAAATAGAGGTGACCAGGTATGCAAAAGTTTATTCAATTGCCTTCAGCTGTTAACTTTGGTATGTTTTAGTCATTGTATTTCCCTCAAGCAAATATAAATTTATTAGGATGATTATTTTCCTACGGATTTCAACATAATATCTACTAGTAGACCAAACAAGACAACTGCATTAAACTTCTCAAGAACAGAATTTCTATTCTCTGTCGCCCTTACTAAAGGAAGTGGCGAAGTAAAATCCTTATCATCTTTATATTTTTATTTCTATATGCTTGAATTGGACTGGATATTCAAAGACTTTGACTGGATGAGTAAAGAATTGAGAATCATCTCGGATTTAATTTCTCTTTTATGTTATGAGTCAAAAGTTACAATTTTTTTTTACTTTTTTGTGTGACCTTGATTTTTTTTTATTAAAGTAAATATTTATTGCCTTTATTATACCTATAAAATGATGATTGTTTGAGTTATATAACTCAATTTGTTCCCAAATTATCACCAATTATGCTTTTTTAATAGTGGTATCAACCTTTAACCTAGTCCTTTCCAAATTTAATGGCCCCTTACTGTTAAAATAATTAACCTTTCTACAACGTTTTATCAAAATCGATCGCTAACATTTTCCGTAATGTAGCTTACAAACGAACAAACCGTATCAAACACATAACTTCTGTTCAACTTCTTAAGTAAAACTGGCAATATATAGTTAAACATTATTATAAATTAATACATTGGCAGTAAAAATGGATAGTTCCTTAATGTTTACTTTTTCTTCTTCTCATCTAATTTATTGACTTGACATGTTTTAAAGTAGATCAAGTTCACGACATGCCCAGTTAGTGTCCAAAGTGGCCAGAGTCTTTATTATAAATTTATAAAATGTCCGGGGTTATTAGGGATAATCGCTACATTGTAAAAAATTACTTAAATATGTAATAAAATTTAAATTAAAGAAGGACAAAAAAATTCAAATAATAGTTCATTTAAAGTTGATACTTGCCATTAAAAAGAATGGGTAAAGAAAAGATATAAAGGTTGTAAAAAATCATTTAAACGTATACATCAGGGGTCACCAAACTACGCCCTGCGGGCCATATCAGGCCCTCGACGTCAGTTCATCCAGCCCGCCGACAGTACTTGAACTTGCTTGATAAAACGTATGGAATACGAAACTTTGTGATAAAAAATAAGTTTGAATATTATGTTTAGAATACTAAAAGATCCTGATTGCCTATGGGTCTTAAATTTATTATTGTTGTAGTGCATTTGATGCAAAAATAACTATAGAGTACATTTGTACCGCAATTCAAGAAATATATATTCCGTGTTGTTCATATAGCATCAGCAGAAGTAACATTCATTTTTCCATCTTCATTTGGGTATCCCACAATGACGCATCTTTCCCCTTCTTTCATTTTTAGATGCAGTTTTCTTCACCCTCCATTATGGCTACTGAAAAAAAGAAAAGTGGACACCGAGTGTCGCGTTTTCGATGAAGTGTGGGGAGTAAAGTATTTTTTTTTTTTTGTAAACAAAGGACAAGAAGTCTAGTTACGTAATATTTAGTGAAAGTCTTGCACTTTTGAAAGAGTATAATCTTCGGAGTGACTATGAAACAAAACATCTATCAACATATTTAAAATGTTCTAGAAAGTTATGCACTTAGGAAAATGAGACAATAAAATTTGCCTTAGAAATTCCAAGAAACTTCTTGACGAGAAAGTTTGCTGAAATTAATGAATATGTCACTGTTACAAGTAACAAAACAGAATGATGATGCGGCCACCGCTCTTCATTCTTTCAGTTATGAGGCCCACAGTAAAAAAAGTTTGATGACTCTTGGTATACACTATGGCAAATAAAATAAAATGAAAAAAATATACAAGTTAAGGACTTTATTCGAAAATACTATTGGGAATAGAGATTATTTATGACGACTCGATATTATTCCTTTGAAAAATTGGAAACCCCTCTAATATTTCAATCATTTGTTGTTGTTTTTTTTTACTTGTTTTTTAGCTCATTAGAGTTCTTTTAAAGTAATTTTTATTTATTTAAAAATCCATGTAGGAATTTGGGATGAAGCAACAATAAAAAGTCTATTTAAACATAAAGAAAGACCCAAATCAATATTTTTCTTAGATTTTAAAAACATGGAATCATAATTTTTGTATTACTTCTAATTCTTAAATTATACTGTCTACAATATTTTACCCCCTCAGTTAAACCCATATGGATGGGACAATGTTTCCTCATTTTTGTAAATATATATACGTGCATTGAGCACACTATTATTGTACCAAAGGTTATACTATAACGCGTGTACGACTGATGTTTGACTTCCACCACACTTTTTAATATTGACGTCATAGTAGATGAGTGGTTGCGTGTTTTGTTAAAAACCTTTTTTTCTTGCCCAGCAGTCGGACCGATACATCAAATTGAAAATTCAAGCCAGCCCAATTATATGATGGTATAATCTATACTATGATTCGTTGTGCGTTTTGTCAAAACCTACCTGCCTCGCCTAGCAGTTGGTACGATACATCAAATTGAAAATTTTAGCCAGCCCAATTACATGATGGTATAACCCTGTAATTCTAATAAACTTGAGTACAATCTTTATTTTTGTATCGCTCAATAAAAACAATGGAATTAAAAATGTAGCCATCTCATGTGGAGATGTGGATTGGCCGAGTCCATTTCAGTCGTAGGGATTTAATTTTAATAATTTTGGATTTTTATGAAAATAAGTTTGATTTTCTTTATTAAAAAATCATTTCAAATGTGGTTTTTTTTCTAGAAATTCCTTTTTCCTTTTTTTAATGTTAAAGGAAGGACCGAGGTAAGACCGGGCTTACAGAGAACAAAGAAAAGCCCCATTTTTATTGTAGAGATCCCGTTTTGTACTATTTTGAATAACTTCATTAGTGTTTTTTATGTACAACCTTTT
This sequence comes from Lepeophtheirus salmonis, assembly GCF_016086655.4. Taxonomy (NCBI): domain Eukaryota; kingdom Metazoa; phylum Arthropoda; class Copepoda; order Siphonostomatoida; family Caligidae; genus Lepeophtheirus; species Lepeophtheirus salmonis. Next base: position 34,987,573 of record NC_052136.2, read on the forward strand.
TTGATTTTTTTCACTCACAAAGATTTTTTTTACAGAATACAGAATATGATGAATTGTATTTCTTATTTACAAACGCAGGGCCTAACTTACGTGAACGAATGGTCTTCTCCCGTTAAACTGGCATATATAGAATTTAAAATTTATGTAAATATGTATATAAAAAGTTCAGTATATTTACTATCCCAAAACTGGAATTTACCGGGATCTCCCTGAGGGATAATTATCGGTAAGTAGGGAACACTAATGTATGTAGTATCTACAATGGTTATTTTTGTTTGTGTTCAATAAAAACAATGGGGCGAGAAATGTAGCCGTCTCATGCAGAGTTGTAGATTTGTTGAGTCCATCTCTCGTTCTTTTTTTCATTTTTTTTTTTTTTTTTTTTTTTTTTTTTTTTTACAACTTCAAGTTGTAATTTGAGACGATGAAAACTTATTCTTATTTTTTCTTCTTGTTGTTGTTGTTTTTCTACCATTTCATTTATTTATTGCGCATATCATCCACATAATATATTTTTTTTCATTTCCTTTGATGTTTCTTGAAAAACTTTTTCGCACCTCCTTGAGGAAATAACATAAGAGCAATAAGAACTTACTACATATATCGTCTTATTATAACGCTTATCTATGAGATGTGTAATATTTGTGATCTCGTTTTTTATTTCAACAGATCTGACCGCCTTTTTATTGTTCAATCTGTTGAACATTGACACATCATCAATTGTGAAAATCCTTCTGTTTCTTCTAGTATTGTCACGATACCAATATCTTTGTACCGGTTCAGCTACAAAAATATGTAAATATAGGTATTTGAGTACTATTCGATACTTCATCGAATAAAAATATTAAACAATAGTGTTGTAAAGGGCAATGGACGTGCTCATAGAATAGCGTCCACATACTTTGTATTAGGTGAGGAGTACTTACTGGGAAATTTGATGACTTTTTTTTATAAAAACGTGTGGCGGGAGGTCAAAAATCGAGGGGTTACGGCATCGGTGAACCATTCTTTTATGACACAGTGAGATTACAATTATTGGTTTTAATATAAATTTGGAATCTAGTAGTAAACAGTTTACCGAAAACCACTTTTCCGAATGGAATTTTGTGAAACAGACACATTGCCGAAAAAATAATTAATAAATATGATGATGATTTCTACTTCAATACTATATAATTATCTACTAGACAATGACAAACATATATGCATAATTGCTTCTGGATGGCTTGTGGATGTGAAGTGCAACCTCAATCTGTTCGACGTGTTGCCCATGAATTTGACATATTACTTTTTTTCTATCTGTTACTACTCTATATCTTTTTCTCTCTATTGATCCGCTCCATCCATAACGGGGCTCAGACAAACCATGTAATCTTGTAAGTACAAAATGTATCTCCATAGACGTGCCGTGCTCTCAGCACGCGCACCGTAGAAAGGAGAACACTTCTCCTCAAAGACGTTTTAGGAATGGGAGCATCCTACCCGTTCCCGGGATAAACATAATTCACCCTTACATATGTTTTAGGAGTACAGGCACCATGCCTGTTCTCCTGAGAAACATCATTCACCCTCACAAAGGTTTTAGGAACACAAGCACCCTGCCCGCTCCTGGTAGAAATATAATTCACCATCACAGAGGTGCTAGGGGCACGAGCACCCTGCTCGTCCCTGGGAGAAACCTCATTTATCCTCGATGTACCCTCATCCAACTCTGGATGATACAGGGGATGAACCATTGCACATTCACTAAACAATGAGGTGAACGGGAGAGTAGGAACATCGGAGAACCAGAACATCATGGGATGTTGAATGATGTGGTCTCTGACACGGACATACTCTTCACTTCTTGTAAGTGACCATAGTTATCTTCCTTCCTCAACGAGGCCCAAACTGAGGCACAGCCCGTATTGCTCCACCTTCCGTAGACGACCGAGCGTTCTCCCTATCGACGAAAAAGAGCTACCCAACTCCAGCAGGGCTAGCTTCGCCGACGATCCCACAGCAGGGAGGTCACGTCATCCTGATCCCATCCTATGACGCCAATGTTGCGTCTTGACGAATGTTGTCGACGTACCAGTTATTTAACAAAAGGAGGGATCCATGACGAACGGGAGAAATGAGGAGAAGGAAAGGACGTGGAGGAATACCAGGATTGCTTAAAAAGGAACAATTACATTCTTATTAATACAAAACCCTACTCAGGTATATACATAGAATACTTAACTATTTATACTTATAAAAAGGTAAAGACAGTACTTTAGAAATATATATACATACAAGGAATACAAGGAATAAGAGAATCAGAGGGAAGGAGACCCGAATGCATTACACCTGTAGTTACGGGACTGTTGAAATATTTGCAAGTAGAGAGCAGTGCAAAACCTGGCTATGAACCAGCACGATTGAACAACATTTTTACATATATAAGTAAATGATATTTAGCAAAGAGTTGACCCTAGTTAGTAGTCAATAGACTCTGAGGAAAGACGTGACAAATATACCTATTGAAAAAAGGTAACAGCTTGAATTTTCATTGGTTTATAACTACCTTGTGCACTATGGTGATTTTTTTTTTATATGCGGCATTTCTAAGAATGAGAATTTTGTGAAGAAAAATTATAGTGTTATTATCCTTGCGCTCGACCAAAGATCCGTCCAAGCTATTTTCCAATCTTAGGTGTGTGAATGAGTGAATATTATTATGATACATGTTTTATAATTAGGTTCTTGCTAAGCGTTTGTGATATTTGCAAGTAGATGTCAATAAACTAATTTCCATATTTCCACAATCAAACTATATTTACTAGTGATATGCGAGCGCTATGTATTGAAAGGTTTGTAAGAATATTATTTGGATATTTCGTGCAAAAGTTTTGATACTAAAATGAAGAAATTAAACAATTATGTATCATTTATTGTAGACTTAATATCCAAAACAATTTTATGTACATAATTTATAATAATGATGTTGTTTAGATGCTTTGCCAGAGCATACCATCCATCATTTTGCTTGTTGTAGACGGGGTCAACGGCAAAGGTCTTTTCATAACAGAAAAAAAATTACACGGTCGCTATGGTGCTTCAGATCATTCAAAATTTGTTGACACCGCTGAAGACGGAGTTCTTTTTGTCGCTGGGACAGGTTTGGCCTCTCAATGCTTCTAAGCGACCTTCCTCCAGCCTTTCGGATGGCCTTACCCACAGTAGACCGATGCACCTTCTTCTTCTTCTTGGCGTACTCTGACATCTTCATCGTTGGGTTGATCTTAAAGGCCTCCATTATGTCTTCAGGCTTCACTTTGGTGGGTCTTTCATTCTTGGATTTGTTCTGGGTTTGTCCCTATAAACTATCATCCGAAGGATTTCTGACTCAACAAACTGTGGCCTTGTTGATGTTTAAGGCCTTCATGATGCCTATGATGACACTTCTTGCCTCCTTTGCAACATATACATAACTTTTCTTTAAAACATGCATTAATCAAAGGCTTTGAATGTAAGCTGTTCAAAAATATTCAGAACTTTAAGATTTAATCAACAACACCCATTCAAAACTGTATTTTTAGAATGTTTCATTACTATTTCTATACCCGGTATTTCCGTCATGGAGATATCTGGCTGCTCTTTAATGGGTTTGCTTACACTTTTGGTAGTCGATTTACTTGGACTACCACTCCTGGGGGCTTTTCCGAGATCATAACCATTTTCAATGCAATTCTTGAAACGGTAGACGCTTGCCTTTGAGCCATATTTGACCGTCAAAACTGCTTTTGTGGTATTTCAGTGATAAGCAAGGTTGCAATCTTTTTGAATTTGTGGTTTTTGCGAAATAATAATAAGTTCTAATATTTTGAATCCGACTTTTAAAAAAAGAAGAGTCTCTGGGCTCTCTATAAAAGGGGAAAAAATGAAATTGTTATGATTGTACGCTGAGTTATTAAGTTTTAAAAGATGTCTCAAAACTTTTACACGATCAGGGAGGTATTCACAACCATTTATTTGGATTTTCTGAAGGAATCATGCGTAACTACTGAAGTAAAAATCAAAGTATTCTTCATACTTGATTAGATATTATCATGTAAGAAGGGTTTTATCAAGAGTAAACAATGGCTAATGGAGCAAAAACAAATTGTATAATAAATACGGTAAAATAATATAATTACACTATTTTCTATTAACAAAACATCTATCAATAAAGCTGTGCTACTAAAGTGGAAATATTGTACAAAGATGTAGACCATTTGCGGTTATTTTTGGTTCAATGGAATATCAAGATGTTTTGAAACAAGATAATTTTAGATTAGGCTCTGAATTGGAAATCCATTAATTCTAAACACTTTATTGAATAATGTTAAATACAAACTGTTTTTAATTTGACAAATTCCAAGTTATAAATATTAATTGTATCAAAACTTTATACATAATACAACCCGACAAAAAAAATAGGTGAAGTTTAATATCTAATTTTATTGGCCTTAATGATAATTTTACTAGTATTACGAATTTTGAGAACCTTCAATTTGATTTTTTTTATTATTGTTCCACATGTAAAGATTTGCGACAGCTTTATAGTAAGAACAAAAAACAGAAATCCGCATTGAAATAATATAATGCTTTGCAAAATTGTATACTAATTTCAAATATGGGTTGTTATTTCATGTGCAATCATAAAATCCTGAGAAAATGCAAAAAAAATAATTACAAAATGGGACTCACTTGATGGAAATGGATTATAATTTTGGACAGTTTATAGTGTTCAAGTTATAATTTCTACGTATCATAACACTATATTTAATTTCCACATCAGTAATTTTAATAATCAACAGTTAATTAATTGAATAATTGTATTTATACAAATTAATTTTGCTTCTGTATCCCATATATGTAAAAGTGATGGACGTCTTGGATTATTCAATGTGCCACAGACAATATTAATTTGTAATTATCATCAAAAAAAGTCATCACTTGAACCATTAAATAAATATCGACTATTCTAATAAATATTCAATTATATGCTAAACTGTATACCTTCATTTCAAATTTTTTTATTTAATTTTTTGGTTGCAACTTGTCTGTTACTACTAATTCTACAGGCGGATTGTCACGCATAATAAACGTGAACTTATTTTGCTGCACCCTGTATTTCGGCCTGATTTTACTCTGATACATTATTGTATTTAATATATGCAAAAACGACTGATTTGGGAGAAGGGAAAATGCCGTATTTATTCTAGGTATCCAGAGTTCCATGGCTCGATTCACGGTCCTTCTAGAAAATGAACATATATATTCATTATTATGTATTTGGACTTCAAAGATAATTCTTAGGTCAGATAGAATAATTGTAATACAATCAACAGTGTTGGGCGTAATGCGTTACTGTAATATATTACATTAGGCAGTAACGGAGTAATATAATGCGCTACTAAATATATTACGGTAATATTAGTACAGTAAATGAGTCCGGTAACGTGCGTTACAATCCGACCTGTCTCACAGGCGAGGTGTCTTCGAAAAAACAACAAAGGCGCAACAGTCGTAAATAAAGAGAAGAAGAAGACGATTTTAAATCAAGACAACAAGAAGACGATTTGGTTTGGAGGTTTTAAGATGGCAACAACGAAGGATAATTAACATTTTCTAAGTGGTTGTACTCGCACCATTTTCAATTTATCAGAGAAATAGATAAGAACCTCAGAGTGCATTTTATATGCTGGTGAGAAGCCTGTTAATAAGTAACTTATTACTCTACAAAGAAGGTAATATTGTAAAGAAACGTATTACTTTAAATACAAGTAACTCGTAATATGAACTATATTACATTTTGGAAGCAACTTGCCCAACACTGACCCTAATATGTACTCATACTTTATTCAAACTACAGCTAGAACAAACAGATTTTACACCAAATATATATATAAGCTGCGATTTTGTACAAGTAGAAACTTGTGCAAAGATATTATCAGGGGAGGCTGCAAGTGGTGGCATGGAGGGGCTGTAGCCACCGTAAAGATAATTTATATATATTTTTTTTAATTTATATTTCTCATTAATAATCCTACCCCCCTAAAAATATATATATTTATAAAATCCTGCGAATGCCCCTCAATATGTATATTTTATAAAATTTAACTAATTAACTCTTGATATTTTATTCCTGTGGTTAGTACAAATCAGTTTAATTGCTTCAATTTCTTATATACAAAAAACAATTTTTTCAATTCATTTTCATAATTAGAATTTTTTTAAATTCTTTGAATGCCAATAACTCCACGTATAATTATACTAAATATTTAAAACTGGTGTCATTAGATTTGATGTCGGTCAAAAAATTTACTCTTGATGCAGTTTTCAAAATTGGAATCGGATTTATTAAGGAAAAAAACCCTTTTTAAATCTACGTAGGATCTCCAATAACTAAAAAATTAATCAACTAATAATCTTTTTATATAGAATAAACATTCTTCCAAAACTTCTTTATCAAAAGTTATTTAAAGGTAAAGAAAAAAATCACCAGGTAGTAAAATATTGAAGTTTTATCAATCGGGGACGTCACTTATCTTATTTGATTTTCAAAGCTGTGTAAAACAAAACTTTAAATGGGTACTATCAAAAATAAAACTTTTTCAATGTAAAAAACTTGTTGTATTGTCCTTTTAAAAATAAGCACGCAGTATATTGTGTTTAACATTTTTGAAATCTAAACCTACACATTTCATCAAATATTGGTCTTCCTCACATTAATTTTTATTACAAATTTTATTTTGACAATTATTTTTTTATATTAATATAAAATATGGTTTCATATGTTTATTTCCAAAGAATTTACAAATGAAAATATATCTAAATGCAATTATGCACCGAGAAATGTAAGTATATGTAAAAAGAATTACTCATAACTGCTTTTGATATTAAATTAGAGCCTTTGAGAAAGGATCGAAGCCATTGTAATTACGGCAGTCTTAGTAGATCCTGCAGTTCCAATACATATATCAAAAGAATGAATTGACACTTGATTAAAATAAAATGGGATAAATTCTTTTTTTCTTTAAACTATCTTAAAAATAGAAAGGAATATTATTTCGTAATAAAACGTAAAAGGCCCCAAAAAGGCTTGTCATCTCCTGAAAAAAGGTTTGCTCAAAAAAAATTATATTTCTAACAAATAATCTCGTTTAAAAAATTTAGAAAAATCCTATATATATATAACCTCGCAGTTAAAGCCGTCCCTACTATGAGACCTATAGTTTATATAATCTGCTTGCAAAAGTTACAACTAGTATACAACCAGGCTTGTTGATAAACGTTCAAAAGTGCTAATCGTTCATAAACGATAAACAATGAGCGAATTCCAAAAAGTGAACGATGAAGGAAAAAAAATACACTTCTAGATGGTTTATCGTTTATTTAGAGTAAAGTAACTTGTATCCCTATTTTTTTCAATAGTTTTTTTTTTTTTCAAATAAAATATTTTTAAAGATGTTTTTTTTCTCTATAATGTAATAGTTTATTTTCTTTTCAAGTACTTTAATTTCTATCGAGAGTTATATTTTTTTCATCGACATAGATGAGTATTCATGACTATATTTTATATATTTGGCAGTACTTTTTGCATTTTAAATATTTTAATAATTTGTATATATTATGGACCTGTCACCAATTCTGCATAGAAAGTTTAAATAACAAAAAGGTTGGACAATCAGAAGATATTAATTCAAAAATTAAACGGAATCAATAATAATAATTTCATCTCAATTTTTAATCTGTGCAAAAATATAGGTATATTTAATGAGATTAAATAAATTAGCTATACTCGCTCGTTCAATAAAAAATAAATACACCAATCCATAATCTACAAATATAGTCATGTAATAGGAGGACAGAGGGGCTGGGGATACATTAAAGGGTAATGTCGGGCTGGATCTAGCATGTCAAACTTAGCTTTACAACCCTTATGTTAAAAGAGGTTGGAAATTTGTGGATTTACTATGAGAGCGTTTTATTTTCTGCAATTGGTTAAAACGAACCGAAAAGTTGTTAAAAAAGGAAAGGATGAAAATAAGGAAGGATTAATGGAAATTAATCGATTAAAAAGGTCAACAATAACAAGCCTCTATACAAGATATACCTAAATGAACGTTAGTCAATCCAGCAGTAATCCTTGGTATTTTAATCAAAACTGACGATATAAAAATATATTGAGTTTGTCATTTGTTATGCTCATTTTCAATATACCACATGTACATACATAGTATTATGTAGTTGATGTTGTGAGTCCGCAGGTTTGTTTATTAACGTGTGGGTAAATCCGTTAAAAAGCGGTTGTTGGGAAAGTAGGATGGGAAGAAGTAATTGTTTGTTGTAAGAGTCCAGCGTTGTCATCCAGCTTGAAAAGTAGGAGCCCCCCTCCTACTTTATGCCATTGTATTTTTTAAGAAAATTAAGTATAGGGATTTCTTTTATCAATGAAAACCCCCTATGTGGTTTGAGTCACTATTTACAAAGAGATGAAGGCGTATTCATGAGAATTTTTAATATAACGAAGAATTATACTTTTATGAAGAGTTCAGAGAGGGCTATATCATTGTGCCCTAGAACAGGGGTGCCACGGACCGATTTTGTCTTTTAAGAAAAATAAGCATCAGTATTTATTTTATCTGCCTTAATCATTAATAACGCAATTGTCCAATTTCAAAAAAATAAAATGTATAAAACTTTCTTTTGAAAGATAATTTATATGCAAAACTAGAATGGGCACTATGTGGCAGAGTAAAAAACTACGTTAAAAATCATTTTTCCGAATTATGGTAGATTATGTGTTTTAACGTTTTTTGTGACCTTGATCTCTCAAAATGGGTATTAATTTGCTACCTCTCAAAATTTAATGGTCTATTACTGTTTATATATAATCTTATTTCAAAATTTTACTAAAATTACTATAATAAGCTTTTGAAAAAACTTATAAAATTTAACTTCATTTATCTCGTTATTTAAAAAATGTATTTCTCATTTTGACAAAAATTTATATATATACACTATTTATTTTTATTTTTTTAATTACTTTTATTAAAAAAAAGCATCAATAAATGAAATATTGACATAAATTATTTAAAAAGGCTCGGTTTTAGGTAATTTTAACAACTAAGGTACACATTTTTTTCTTAAATGTCGTTCGAATGCTCATATTATTTCCTTATAAAAAAAACCTTTGAAAAAAGAGAAAAGGCCTGTATTTTATTTAACATAAAATTGATTTTTTTGTTTTAAAATAATCTTTTAAAAAGTAAAAGGCCTTTACATTTATATTTGCCCTAGGCTCAACTCAAAATAAACCCGGCCTTGGAGCCTTTACTTGCCATCCTCTTCACATAAATTACAGTTAAGTACTTTTTCAGCACCTCAACTGATTTTGAACAAAATGTACAATATTAATATTTATTATTCTAATATAATTTTAGGCAAAATTAAAGTTTTAAATAATTATTCTTAAAAAAAATTGGACGAATTAGAATATTTTCACACGATTTATCCACCTAACATAAAAATTATCCCAGTAGTTCTTGGTCAGCTGTCGATTAGTCTACTTTTCGTCCTCTAGTTAGTACTGAACGTGAATTGGATGGACTCAAATTATCTCAAATTTAAATGTGAGGACTTTCTTAGTACTTTAAGAAGTAGAATTCTATAGTTGGTAAGAAATATTGTCTAAACCCCACCTAATTTTCTCCCTTTTCTCCTTTTTTAGGAAGAAAGGTTGCAATATACCACACAAATCTTATCATCACCAAGACAGGCAAGATAAATTGATGAGGATATGACTGGCTGATATCTACAAACAATGATGTAATTGAGTAAAGTTTTTTCTATGAGAAGCCCCTCGTGTTCTATTCTCAGACAATTCCTTGTTAAAATTTAGAAGAGGAATAGATGTGTCATCAGAATTTTGGGAGCGATAGTAAATATCATATCATGGGGTAAGTTACCACAAAAATAATCTTGAACAAAACCAATAAAAGGAGAAATCCCAATATACACCCCATTATGTCATAGACATATTTCAGTCGATTATAGTCTTTGCATTCGTAATTGGATTTATGAGAAGGTTAATTTGCCCCGAAATGGATCCTTTCAAATATAATCTATCAATGTCTAATAGGACATGATGAAACTTTTAAAAAAATAATCTCTGCAAGGTGGTGTGACAGTATGTAGCTTGTTGTTTGAAAAAATGACCCATGCTCTTAAGAATTTTCACAGCGTATATGTGAGTAACATATATCTATATATGATATTAAATAATACAGCCTGTCAGAGAGTAGTTCTATTTTTCTTCGAAATGGCGACACTCTCTTTCCCTTTGTTTATAAACTAATATAAATAAACACCGCTCATGGCCAATATTTCATGGCAATAATAAATTTTTGCTTCTCTCGGCGCAATTTGTGAAGCTTTGAAATTATAAATCAGATCAGACATTTGTTAATAGAAGTTGACGATAATTATTCGTCGAGTAATACATTAAATGAAATCAAGGCTCCATTTTGAGAGTTGTCATTCCAACTTGTTTTTGTGATGACGGACCATAGATATAGTTTGTTTATTTTGAGACATGATAATAATTCTTCAGATGTTTTAACACTTTTAAATCTCTTTTTCCATTTAAAAAAAAAGACTGGATAATAATTAGAATTAATCAAATTAATAATGAGTGCGTCTCAAGATGTACATATGAGGGGTACATCTGTGCCATTTTATGTTCATTTGACCCCGCTGTTAGTATTCTTATTATTGCTATTGTTATAATCGCGTTTGCAGAGAGGGGGATTTTTGCATTATAAAAGTAAGTTTGAACACAATAAATTAAACTTTGAGTAACAAACAAACCATAAAACATTTTTTGAAGAGCAGTTGTAAAAAAAACACAAACATTGGACAGCATTTTCTTTCTACTCCTCCTTCTCAACCTGATTCTAAAGTTCTTTTTGCCCATAGGTGTACAGAAAAGTACATCAAAGATATTCCAGTGTGTAATTTTAATGAATAGAAGCTACACTGGAGTATCAAAAAACATTTTCAAGAAGACATAAAAAGAAATGATTAAAATCTATTTCATGATCCCTTTTGTCTCGGATAAGATTTTTGAACAACAAACAAGTTGTATTTACAAACAATCAACAAAGTAGCACAGTTTATAGATAGGCCTAGTGTATTGGCAATTGTTTTTTTCCCTATTATAATAACGATTTCCTTGTCATAATATATGTAATATACACCTATTCATATACACTTCATTTGATCTATATTAATAAAGTAAGGTTTATTTTCAAGAATGTAATATATTTGGATGTTTGAAAAAATAATACATTTTTGATCTAAAAAATAATATCATAGTCATATTAATGAAATCTTAGAGGCATTTTGCATGTAACATCAATCGTTTATAGAGGATACACTATATACAGTGGTCTCTGCTTTGGCTACAGTATTAAAAAAGGTTTGATAATATACAGGACTATACAAAACAAATAAAATCTCAAAGGCGTTTAGTTCAACTCATATCAAAAAGGAGAGAAAGGAAAAGCTATATATATAAAATAAAATAAAAATTATTGTCACTTTTAATGAGGGTTAGTAGCGAGTTAAAGTGCTAACGGACATATTTTTTAACAAATATTGAGCTTTTATTATTTTTATTTTATTCATGAGGAGAGAACGTCTAAGTTTTGAGTAACTACGTGTGAGTGTGTCCTCATGAAAACACCAAGGAATTTTGGAGCAGTTATCTTCTCTGTAATTTTTACCCCCTTTTGTAATTTATTATATGAGTAACTAAAATGCTTCCAAAATTATTTTTATGTGGCATTTTATCTTCTCCAAACAAGGTTCCTTTTAAATCACGGAACCACTTGATTTTGAAATAAATAATTGTTGAGGGTTGAAGATTGTAATATGGAAAGTCCTTAAAAATACATGCACGCATATTTAAAAAATCTCGATAGATGTAATATCCCGCCTTCATCTATCATGTCTAATAATTATTATTATCGGAGTATTGATTAGCACTTCTCCCGTTTGAATCTTTGTCCTGTTCCTTGTTTTTTATTATTATTATTATTGTACTAATTTTATTAACGATTTAGATAAATTTATGGAATTTTTTGACATAATTCTTTCATTATTTACTTATATTTTAAAGTGAAGAATCTTTGATGCAAAATGGATTTATGATAAGATGTCCTGAGGCAAAAAGGACATCGCGAAAGTACTTAATACGATAGCTAATTTACATACCTAAATATAACTATATCAAATGATACGAGTATTGTCATTCAAGGAGTTGTATTATCGTGCAGCAAAAACTTGCCGTTCTCTGTCCACTTATTTACAAACTAATATAATTAAAAAGCTGGTAAACAAAGGCACTGAGCTATAATATTAATGGAAATGAAAGTCCTTTTTAGAAGGTCCACTAAAATGTGGGAGTCTTTATAGGGTGAGACGTAGGACGATACCGATTTTTAGTCCCATGTTAAGGACTGATACAACCCAATCATAATTCCCTAAATATTAGTAACAATTTTTCTGCTCTTCATTTATCAGAATTTGTTTAAAAATGGTTAAATGGCGTCATAACACTGATGACGTTATGTAGTAAGATTATAAATCTTCACCAAACTGATTTCAAAACTTGAGAGCCCTGTTTTGAAATTTTAAAATGGCATCTTCATCAACAAATAGAAAGAAAAAAGACTAACGCAACCTTTTTTTTACTGCTTGGAGTGAAGGAAACGCATGTATATCTTCTCATATTATTTCGTTGCAAAAGAATAAAAACAACTTATATATAAGTATTATGTTTGCAAGCCCAGGTATAACTTTTAAGCTAGTACTGCGTATAAATATAAATAAAGACGTATATTATATGCAAAAAAAAAAAAAAGTTACGTGTTTCCATGAATTCTGGAGAAATGTGAAAATCCACGGAAATAATTACTAACTTTGGTTCTCTAGAAATGACTCAAAATTTATCACCCCTCCATCTCTTCACTAATTGAAATAAATTCATTCACATCATGTCATGTCATGTATTTAGCCATTTTGGACAATTTATGTGCTGAGTTCAGGGTGTTACCTCACAAACACTAAAATTTACAATGTATTTGGTTGTCAACTGTCGATTTTTCTACTTCTTCTCACACTATCCGTGTTCTGTACGTTAATTGAAAGATTTGTTGTTGTTTTTTTGCTGGGAACAGTTCTCAACAATTATTAAATAACAATTCTTTGGCACGGAAAAATTGCTGATGTAATTAATTACAAACTGATTTTGTGCCTTTTTCTGTTCCTTCTATAAAAAAGAGGAAAGATTGAGAGCTAAAATAAATTTAACAAAACGTGTCAGAATTGCAACTTTCTATATATTAGGGTGAACATGACTCCTCTTTACGGTGCAGGGACTTTTTTTATACGTCAGCTTGTATGAAGAATTAAGGTCACATGATGAAAAATTGCTTTGAATAAAAAAAAAATATTAAAGCAACGAAATACAAAAATCTAAAATATTTTTGGGGTGCAACATATATAAACTAAATTCCTTTCTAAAAATTTTTTGTCAGCTGTTGATATGTCTTCTTCTTTTCCTTAATTAGTAATTTGAGCGTTGATTGGTTGAATTTGAACTAGCTTTGGCTAAGCTGCAAACAGTTAACAACAATTATGGAATAATAGTTCTAAAGTTGGAAAGTTTTGGCTAACTGCAAAATTATTTTGGGCCTTTTTCCTGTTTACTTTTAAGAAAAGGTTGTGTGATACAATAGAGGTAACAGCGTGATATTATATTTATTGGGGGAGTTCTATTATTATGTCGCAGGACAGCGTACTTATGATATTTTTCTAAACAATGCTAAATCTCCATTATAACATGATGATTGATGTTCTTTGCAGTGTCAGTTATGTACACGCATGTATGTATTTAGCTATTTTACTACTTCATTCTACTTGGTAATTATGTATTTAGATTATTATAACTGAAGGCATTTGAACATTAGTTGTTACAGAATACTTATAATTAATTAATTTTTTTTTTAAAGTCAAAAATATATCAATTAACTATTGTCATTTCAATTATCGCATTGTCATCATCACAAGTAGACTCCTAATTACTCATTTTTAATTACAAAAATATACTTTTCACTCGAGTCCATATTTTGAAAAGTTGCAAACTCGACTTGATACCATAGATTAAAATATTATTATTATCCACCGGTATGTTAAAAGAAAGAGAGTTAGTTCGTGGTCACCCTGATCAGTTGAAGAAGTTTAGAAGGAGAGCAGCATAGCTGTCATGGGGGTTGATTAAATTACTGTGAACAGCTATTATTTGAATGAAATTTACATAAACTCAACTCTTTATCTAACAAAGCTATAAGTAGGAAGGACTTTGATGACGATCCTCAATTCTAGTACGAGAACAACAAGGGCTACCGCTTATTGCTCTGCAACTAATCATCAGTGGCAATCTTTGTCTTTAAAGCACAAGTGATGCATTTATACTTGTATGTTCTCTCTTCAAGAATATCAGGATAATATCAGATAATTTGGACAATAAAAAACACATGTTCAGATAGGAACTACAAACTACCATCATAATAATATGATAATCATCTCTGATAAGGAACTTATTCTGCCTCTATAATATATATATATATGAAAATGGGGTGAATGTTATTATGTGATTTTTTTTTTTTTTTTTTTTTGGGGGCTTCATTAGAGAGACATCTTCAAAGGACGATTGGCTAACATCCTGGGTGTTCTTCCACCAATTAAGGACCAGATAAAAGGAGTCGTAATTGAGATAGGATCTTTTTTCTTTGCTTTTTTGAAATATAAGTAAGGGAGCAAAAGATCTTAACTATCTTTATGTACTTATAAGTTCAGACGTTAGAGATTAGAGTGGCCAATGCCCATATTTCAATTTCCGAAAAGATTTAAAATTTGTAAAATTAAAGAATAAAATATTACCTAATAGAATTTAATAATTGTTTAGTATTTTTTTGGTTTTTAGTTGAACAATCCTAAACCCTAAAAAGTAATGATTTTAAAAGAAGAAAATTGACGTCATCTATGACTGGGAGCAATAGATATGTTGTCAATAATATAGAAAAAGAAATATCTTTCAATTGGGTAACACAACTCCCAAAATTAAATTAATATCCCTGCTTCCAACTCCGTTTTATATAGGAATATTATATAAAATAGCTGATGCTGAAAGATGATGATGGCATCTAGCGACATATTATTGTATTTTCAGGTGAAGAAGAGGGGGGTTATAATTTGGAGGACCTCTTCCTGCAGGTCCAAGACTAGGATTTTTCTTAAGTGCCCCCCACCATAGAAAATATTGATTGAATGTTGATTCAGTTTTTTATATGTATAATTTGCTTGGAAGAGACTAAATTAAAACGAATGACCTTTTTTCAGTAAAAAAAATGACTGATAAATTTTTTAAGGAGCTAAAGAGAATTTCGAAGATTTTGACAGCTGAATTTTTTTACGGATGACAAACATTTTTTATTGATATAACTAGAAATAAAGCATTAGAAGTTGTGGGGAAGGGGGCTTGAATCCTATGATCGGGCCACTGATTCCATTCATTCTATGGATTCTTCCACCATCTAATTCACGATTAATTTATCTCTTCAGATTCTGACCCTAGCCAAGGGCTGTATGGTGGAATTTCTCCTAGTCCGAGGTTCCCTAACCCATCATCAATTTAACAGACTATAACCAGGGGCAGTTTTAGCGTGAGTAGGGCTTGAGGAAAAAATAAATGTTTGTGCTTTTGTTTCTTGCTTTTAAATTCCATCTTTTTTATATAAGACAAATTAGAATAGTTCTTTTGCAAATGGTGGGGGTTTTTTTATTATTATTATAAGAATGACCTTTTTATGAAAATACCTTCTTTGTGTAACAAACATAATTCAATTCCGTTGATGATTTTTTTCTACTTTAAAAATAGTTGTTATATGTTCAAACATCACATTTTACGTAAATAATTATCATTCTATATACGCCAACACTCGCTAGAAGTAGTATTAACTATTCATAATAATATGTTGTGAATTTGTCAAAACAGACTAATATGATAAAATAATATAATATGTAGAACAGGCCTATAAATCATCTTACAATATTGAAAGAGCATGGAGATAGGCGCCACGCCGGCGAGGGAGGGAGTGAGTAGCGAAGCGGAGTAGGCATTCCTTTTGTCTAATCTATGAAAAAAATCTTAATTTAAGTGTCAAAATTCCATGAAGGGGGGGGGGGAAGACAAGAGCAGCAGTTAACTAACCGACCTAACGATTTTTTTAAGTACATACAACGTACAACGATTCTTCTGTACATAGTATTATTCATGGAGAACCTCATCATGAAATAATAAAAATAATAAAAACTCGGGAAACAACAACCTAGGGAAATAATTCCATTCAATGAGAACTTTATTTTTTTTTTTCCGCGAAACTAAAAAACTCCTTTATAACTGAAACGAACTAGATACGAGTGTGACGTATGTATTAGGGATATGTGTAGTTTGAGAGGGGTGGATGTAGTCTTTTTTAAATAGAAAATAAAATAAATAATATATAGGGACTGTTTGATCTACAAGAATGGTCACTACGGCCCCTTTCACCAATCCAAACATAACAAGATGTCAAATTGTAAACACTAATAAAAAGGCAGAATTTATGTGAAAAAATTGCTATCATTTTCATGTGGTATAAACATGCCTGAGTTTGGATTTTTCATATTTCCTAATTTTTTCAGCCATAATAATCCTTTCAAATTCTATTGAGCTATGGTGCGATACTAGCGCCGTGCATCTGCCGACAAGTTTTGTCAGACGTTAAACAGTTACTATATGTACAAGGTGCGAATTTCTACAAGTTGTAACTTGTTTAAACAAATTCTACGCAGGAATGGCATAAGCAATTGCTTGGCCCTATGCAAAACTGATTGTACTATAGCAGGGGCGTTATATTTGGGAGAAGGAACTTGGTTTTTTAAAATTTGAAAAAATAGAAAAAAAAATTACTCCTGTTTTCATATCAAAACAATTTATTACCAAACAGTAGTTTTTTAATAAACCAAGACACCATTTTTTTTTTAGGAAGGAGAGGATACAACCCTTTCATGCGGACGCCCCTGGATAAGACCCATTAGTATCCACATTTTTAGACTAAGTGTAATATTTTTATCTAAAGAGGTCGCTGGACTATGGTGTTATCATTATATAATATAATCCCCCCCCCACACACACACACCACCACTTGCAAATAGATTTTGCTGTGGGACCCAAATCCCAATTTTTGTAAGGATAATAGGTGTTAGCGTCAGCAGGGCTCTATCAAAATTTAATTTAAAATATGTCATTTTTCTCTAATGAACGTTTTTAAGAAAAGCGATTTCTTTCTTCTTTTTTTTTCTTTTTTTTCAATCCAATGCGAGGTATAATAATGGAAGAACACCCCCATTACAGCCTACGGCCTTCCCCGATTGTACAAATTGCAACTCGAAAATGAAATGAAGGATTTAGAGTCCTAATTGTGATGAGTATAATAAATTAACTTAATATTCCATGAAGTGTCGATATATAAATAAATCCTTGATTTTTCTAATGAAAATGATTAATTGACAAGTATATACTCTGTGGCACATTGGTTCAAGTGTCCACATTTATATTACTCCTTAATACTTAATAAATGCATAATTTTAATAGGTCAAAATGAAATGATAGCAACAACTAAATATTGGTAATTAAAATGACTGATGATGTAATTAAATGAGGCGTAGAAGTTTTAACTTGTACAATCTGTTTATACAAGTTATAAAATGTATAGAAATTGCTCCTTGATCCCAACGTATATATAGAGACTAGGGTGATCAACTACCTCTTTTTCCGAAACATGTGTTCTTTTTACCTATTTTCCAAAACGTCCGGGTGCTTTTTTTGTCAATTTATGATGTACCCAGAGTTTATTTTTTGTGAGACAAGCAACACTTCAAAATGGACTTTAAAAAATCAAATTAGAAAATAAGAAAGAAGAATCATTTTGTTTTAATATAAAAAAAAAAAAATAAGATCCAAAATATCTCTAAAAAAATCAAAATGTATTAATATTTTATTCTTAAATTTTTTTAATAGGCCCTCCCACAACTTATGGGGCCACATGTAGAGATGTTAATCAAACAAAAATTATTCGAATAAGGATCTTTTTAAATTTATTTTATTCGAACAATTGCTTTTATAAAATTTAAATAATGCATAATCGAATTTCTTAAAAACATGATTTTTTTCTTTCATTTTAAGAAATTATTGTAAAAAAGTCGTCAAAAGATTATGTTTCCGAGGAAAAGGTCATCAAAATATTACGTCTTCTAAAAAAAATGTAATTTAAATAAATTAAAAGGCATCCCTCTTATTCGACATTACTTCTTTTCTCGTTTATCAGTCGATAAAACTTGTAAAAATACGATATGCGATTTTTTTTCTTAATTATTTTTGGATCATACTTTTACATTTTGATCCCCCCCACATGTTCTCTTTTTGAGAATTCCAGAAAAATAGTCACCCTAATAGAGGGAGACTTTTGTTTTGACACATTCATCTATCCCTAATATATATATATCCCTCTTCCCAAAATGTTTTTGCGTATTTAATTCTTCGTCGTTAAAAACCGTTGAATAGGCGGGAAACTATGTGAGATTCTGACGCACAACGAAATGAAATGGGAAATATTACTATAATGTAATATGTAAGTTGAAAGGTTATTATTGTGGAAAGATGAAGAACGGCAGTTAGGTTTCTGTTATAAAAAATATAATGTAGTATACACAGAAGAGAATGTATGTAAGCTGGTGGGTCACTTAGGATTTTGACTGTGTAACAACGGGCAGGCATTTATATTGTTATTCCTTGGGAAGGAGAAGAGAGAGGAGTAAAAGTGGAGAAATGAAGAGAAAAGGAGCGCGATGAAGCGTGTTAGTGTCCGCTCTTGGATCCTTCAGTGACCGCGGACGGACTTGTTTTTCAAATATTATTCCTTTAATTTTAGTTCCTTTTTTGAATGCGGAGTGAAGGCCGTGTAATATCCAGTTTTTTCCCGTTACTGAAACGTTTTTGTGTCAGTATTAAAGTTATAGCAATATATTTTGTTATTTAAAAAAAAGAAGTTTGAATGAAAACAGTATTGGAGAAACGTTTGGGATCATGGTGTTTTTGTGTGAGAGTGAATTCATTTTGTGAATAAGGAGCATTATTATATGTTTGTGTGAGGTGCCAAATTCCGTCTACGAGTGCACTATTATTCTTTAATCCTTCGTTGACATCAACATGCTCATATTACAAAAATCCTCTTGCTTTCGAGGTTTAAAAGTGTGTCGAAATATACTTTTAATTGCTAGAAAATCTCAGTAAAATTAAGGTAAATTACATTTTAATTTATATTATGAAGTTGTATTGTAGAAGAAGGGTTGGGGCCCTTTTTGGGTGAGATTATCTCCCGACATGCGTCCCCTAATGCTCTGCCAATCCCCTTTTCCATACGTAAATCCTAATGAGCTATTAAATTCGTGGCTGTCACAAAAAATATACAAATCGGAGTTAGGTAATTCATTCCTAATGAACGACATTTGTGCGTGAGTTTCACAAGAAATGTTAGATATAAGAGGTTGCGCGAATTAATATAATATGTATTTGGGTTTGTTATTTTTTTCTCTCTTCTTCTTATCCATTGACTTATTGTTGTTGTTGTTGTTATGACACACGGAAACGTCAAAACCGGTTTTGGAAGAGTATCACTAGTACCACACGTTACTTTTATTTATTTGCTTTTCTTGTTGTGGATTCTCTTTTTAGCTGAGAACGACGACTTTAGGCCGGATTCTTTTATGTTCTTTTCTTAATAATATATATTTTTAAATACGTTGTACAATATACCCCCCACTATTTCTCTCTATTTATTATTTTTATGGTGCTGTAGGAAGATACTTCCGGTCTCTTTTTTCCACCCTATTTCTTGCTAAAAGGGTGGAAAAACTGTTTTGCAATTGTTTGTTTTTTTGTTTGCCAAATTATTCACATTGGGAAGGACAGGCAATAACAAATTAATTTTCCTTTTTTTTTTTTCAATTTGAACAATTTATAAATACTTAACTCAAATAAAGGGATCTAAATCTCTCTCGGGAGTGTTTGGCTCTCATTATTAGGATATACGAAAAATGTAACCAGAGTACTTCAATCAGTACTTTTATTAAGTAAATCAGTTCAGTCATTTTTTATAGACTTAACTTAAACTGAGAACCATAAAATGCTAGGTTCTATTCTAGGCCACCTTTTTGAAGTCCATTTGCTTTCGAGTCCGAATCAGATACAGACATGACTAGCGTCCTAGTCAGGACTAACTTAAATAATTTTATAGAGACTCAGAGCAGTATTCAAGTATACATTTTCGAGTCTAGTCAATTTGATTTCGAGTCCAAATCCGCTCTTAATTCATAGAATCATTATTTCAATGCAAATCTGGACTTATTCGATTCAAATTTTATAGTTTCGGAATCATAAAATGCTCAGTTGTACTCGAGTAATCATTTTTTTAGTCCATGTTCGTTTGGAGTCGAGTCCAAATCAGGTCTTAATTCATAAAAACATGATTTGAGTCCAACTCTGGACTGACTCGTGTTATTTTTTATGAACTTAGAAACATAATACGCATAGTTGTATTCGAATCCGGATCAAGTTCATCTCCAAATAATGTCTTAGTTAATAAAAAACATGCTTTGGGACTCAAATAAGCACTGATTTGTATCATTTTTTATGGTATCTAAACTATATGCAGAGTGGTATTCAAATACATATTTTTCGAGTCTGGACTGAGATTCTTACAGCTTACATATATGGAGAACTCCCTCTCGGGGGAATTAAATTGTTAATGCCACTCTGCCTTCTAAGTACACTTATTAGGAATGAGACTTTAAAGCACTATATCATGTATTATACTACTGCATGAATTCCGTCTTTTTATATAAAAATACTCTCTCTTCTTCTTTTTTCTATTGCACTGACTATTATGCATTTGCTTTGAGGCTTTACTTATTTGTTATAAGTACAGTAAAGAAAGAAGTGGGTGAAGATATTTCGAGAGTGCGTTGACAGTTGTTCGTTATGTATTATTCACGTTTGCTTGATACGTTGTGATAGCTGCCAAATATCTATAAATTTTTTGTAATTATTACCATTTATTATAATCTTGGATCGTTAACACGACATAACATCACACTAACGAGGTATTTATTTGTCAGCTGTCGATGTTTCTGCCTTTGTTCCCTTAATTAGTGGTCTAAGCAACATTGATTGGTTGATTTTGAATTAACCAATAATAATAATGCTGTGAATAATTCTCAACAATTATTGGCTAACTACTACCTATTGATTTTGCATCTCTTTTTTTATTTTTTTTCGTAGGAAAGGTTGCAAGATACAATAAAAATAAGACGTGTTAAATATCCTTAAATAATTGAGAGCTTAACGTGTCCTTTGAATTTATTTTACCTATTAGAGGCCTACTTATGACTTTATTTATCCATAATTTGAATTGTCACTTTCTAGTCGTTTCTCCCTTCCTCATATCTACATAGATATTATTACATAAATGTGGTCCATCAACACAAACATAAGCTAGAATGATTTTTCTCAAAATTGAATTTAAATTAAATTTGTATGATCTCAAGAAATTATTATTATTATGATTATTAGTCCTTTGAAGTAAAATTCATCGCCACAATCAAATAATTAGAAATGAATAGATTTTATATTTGAAAGCCCCTTCTGATCAATCAAATAAAGATTATAAGCTATAATTAGCAACATTTTTGGGTATCTCAACTCATCTTCTAAATTTGATTATAAAGTCTATAATTAATAAACCAAAATCGGTTTACGAAATATTGGACTGTATGTATTTTTGATGTAAAAAATGCTATTGGACATTACTCCTTTACTTAATTTTAGTTCAAAATTGTTTTTGTGTTAACTCACGACCTACATGTAAAAATTCAAAGGATAATTAAGAAATCAATTCGTGTCATTAAAAAGAAAATACTCTTTTTTTTTTTTTGGTAAAACATTTAATTATGACCCTCATTCCGGATCAACAATGTATACAAATTCCAATTCCAGTTACAATTTCTCATTGCCCTTTATTTAATTATTATAACATCAGTCATTTTACTAACCCAGAAGTAATTGATATATATATAGACTAATTTCATTTTGATCTAATAAAATTACTTAATTACTATGTATTTACAAGTAATATAATGTGAGCATTTGAACCTTACCACAGAATACGTCCTTATTAATGAGTATTTTTCATCGAGTATTTCACCATTAATATATCGACCATTCATTGGTTGCAACCTTTACAATTGGCTTATATAAGTAACAACTTGTACAGGACATATATAACAGATATTGAGAACATGGAGACATAATATACATTTTCATATTTGTGTTAGAGGAAATCCTTGTACATATAGTCATTGTAATTTATTTTTAATAAATTACAATGACTTAGTCCTGATGATATACTTATGAGCTACCACACTCCCTGCACTACACATGTATGTAAAGTCTACAATAAAAAAGTGAATGTTGTTGTGTTTTTGAATCTTAAAGAGTCAATATACATGTATGTACCTATGACCATGTACACACAACATAGGTAGATTCAATGCCCTTCAAGACGGAAGTAGGAAGTAACTTCTATCTTCCTTTTATGTATGAGTTTTTTTGATTAAGTTAACTTTTTTGAGTATGTTACTGATGGTTAGATATTATGTAGATAAGTTATACCCCTTTCATGTCTATTAATAAATAATTATAATTATATAATATTTGCTTGTTTTTCAGGTTCCAGAGACTTTTTCCTCTCCGTCTTCTATTCTGGACGCTACCAAAAAGCAATATTTTTTTTTTACAAAAAATCAAATAGATCATTTGAGTGTCTTAAAATCAAATATCTAAGAGTCGAGAAGCCTTGATCATCATTTTTGATATAACTTTGAAACAGCATCATTATTTAAAAATATGAATCCTCCTATGATCAAAGTACCCTTGACACCAAGTCTCCCAAAAGATGAGAGGGACTATTTTCGAGCACCCTCAGCTCCTCCACCCATCAATCATAATGGAGTTCTTCCACCTCCATCTCCTCTCGCCTGGTTTCAAACCCATTGTAGTCAAACCTATAATAGTCATTTGAATCATTTGAATGGCACATCAGGAGGGAGTGCACCAGCATCCAATTGGGAGCCCTATAATCACTATTTAAAGGCAATATCCCCTTCTCAAGGTAATGTAATCTATATAGGTCTGTTCTTCATAGGCATTAATTATTTATATTTAAACCCTATATATACATCAGGTCTTGGAAACTTAAGTTTGAATGGAATATTCTGTGCTGGAAGCAGCTCTCCTCTGATGTCTCTTCCATCTCCGGCACATTCACATTCCTCATCGTATTTACCTTTGAGTTTAAAAAGCCCACCAACGAGCACGCCTCCAATGGCTCATAGTCATAATGATCGTCCTTATATGTCAAGTCCGGGTATATTTAGACCAATACCGTCCCGACCGTCATCAAGTGCAACTCCTTTAGTCATTCCTCGAGTGGACTTTGATGAAAGGCAACAATCCAAGTCACTGAAATCCGAGGAGAAAACTGCACCCCCAATTAAGTCAGGTAAGAGACATACATTTGATTGTGTCCTACTCCATCTTTTAATAAAGATTTAACCAAACTGTTAAGCTCACTCACTTCCTTTTCACATTTCTCGATAAAAACAATGCGGTGTCTGACCTCGGAATGGGCTAGTTATTAATATTTATGTAATATAAAATAGAAATCAAAAGTATTTCGACAGAGTGAATTCCTACTCTTCTCGTGTGCCCTATATTCTACTAGGGATATGTGGGGAGCACTCTTTTTTTCTTAGTAGATAAATATACCTACTGTTTAATTTCTTTGTGAGTCAAAAAGTTGTCAGATGGTGAATAATTATTATAGTTCTCATGCACTCAACAATGTTAAATTTATTTTTGGAAACCATAATATATAAAGGGGTTTTCTAAAGAGTGAGAGGAGGAAAGAAGAAAAAACAAGAGTCGATGTTTTTTCTTATCTAATAATGTTTATATATCATCTTTTCAGAGCCTGATTACTTAAATGACAGTGATTCAGCTTTTGAAGACGGAGATGGATCTTTTTCCTTTTGCTCAAGAACCACTCCTGTAAATCACAAATCAATCAAAAAATGGAGACAAAGGAGTACACCATCTATGAAGTCCATTTCTGTGAATACTTCAACCCCTTTGCGTACAAAGACCACACGAGAAGAAGAATCACCTTGTCCATTATCAGCTCCTGGTTCGCTTTCTTCTAGTTGGAGCTCTCCTTTTTGTTCCCCAAAGAATGGTTTCCAAAACTCATCCTCATCATGTCTATCTACAGATTCTTTATTGAGTTCTTCTTCTATTGGTGACCAAAGCTCTCCGAATATGTTCTCTAATTGCATTCCTCATTTGAAAAAGGATAATAATAATAGTGGGTCCTTTTCTTCCTCCAAGCTTTCAAAGCCTAATGAGAATATCCCTGTAGGTATAGCAGTGGCACGACTTAGGCCAAATCATGACAAAGAAGAGGATCCATGTCTCCTTAAAAAAGAATCTATGAAGGATTTTTCTTTTCCGCTGAACATCCCCAAAGTTCCGTGTCCTTTGCCAAATAAAGACTCTACTCCTCTTCTACCATTGGGGTATCAGTGGGCCAAAGACCCCATCACTGGCCAAATATACTTTTTACCCAGTAATCCTATTTGGGCTACAACCCCTGGATATGGCTATCTACAGTGGCAGCAAGATACGTGGCTTGCCCATCAACATCTTCAGCTCTCATTGAATGGATTGAATATTCCGAGTCCCGCTTTAAATCAAAATGTTTCATCTTCCCCTGTCATACCATCATCATCAATAATAGACTCGACCTCCCACAAATTTGAAAAACCATTCGTTGAGTTGATTAGTCCAACAACAACTCCTGAAATTAGAGTACCTTCAAGAGCATCCACTACTGATGAAAAGATCTCGGTTGGGGACGAGGTTCATGAGAGTTATAGAGATGAGGAACAAGTTTCTGCATCCCCTAAGAAAGATGACATTGAGAAGGAATTCAAAACTGAAGTACATGAAGAAGGCGATGTAAATGGTCTTGAACTACTTACTGAAGGCATTTCACGGATGGAAACAGATTCCTCTACAAAAGATAGTACAAATGAAGACGGTGGGTCTAGCAAAAATAATCTGAGCATTTTAATTGATGCTGCGGATACTCTTGAGTCTTCACAAACAGACACTAAGAAAGAGCCCATTAAAGTTGAACCTCCTAACGTCACACACTCTACTTTAACAAAGTTAAACAACATTCCCTCAGATTTCCATCGAAATTATCGTAGTCCGGAAGCTGAAAGAGAAGCCAAAGCATTTATCGCTTCCAAATCAGTTAAGTCCCCCTCCTGTATTCCAAGCTCTTCGGATGAAATGGATTTTACGAGTCCGAAGAGATCCTTGGATGACATGGAGGCATGGGAAATCGGGATGCGAATGAACCTAGCTGAAATTCAAAGGAAATACAAAGAGAAATATAAAGAGCTTTATAAATTACAAAAATCATCTTCACAAAGTCGTCGTCGGAAATCCTCTTCAGATTCGGGTACCTATACTTCTTCAAAGAAAATAAAGATGGAGAAAATGGATAAGGAGTGGAGCTGCCCTGGTTCATTTAGCGACACTTTTGTTAAAAAGTACAAACCTGAAAACAGTAAACCCGAAAAAAATTTGTCATATCCCTGGGGCAATAAGAAAAAACTTTTCCTTTCACCGTCCAATCGAAAAAATAATTCCGACTTAACTCTCTTCACTGATAAATTTAAAAATGGTAGGCCCAATCCCTTTGAAAACTTGTTACGTTTATCAAAGAATCGTCAGTCCCTTGATGATGATGATGACCAATCTGAAGAAATTGTCAAGGAAGAGGAATATGATGATAATAAATCCACAGATCTCAATTTAGACGATGATGAGCACGACGTTATTGACGAAAGAGAAATCGTTGAGAAAGAACAAGCTGTTGTTGCTAACGTGTTTCAAAAAGCAAAGTCTGATGTTGATCATGATAACAAATCTATGAACAGTGATGATTATTCGAGTAGCTCTTTTGTCGAAGGTAAGTCTCAAGAGGAGGAAAGTGTCGTCGCTCCATCAACTTCTCCCCATCCATCACCATCAACTTCTCCCCATCCATCACCATCAACTCCAGAACCAGAACCATTGATTCAAGAAAATAACCTAGTCGTATCCCCACTCAAAATCAAAAAGAATACATTAGTCTCTGATAGTGAGGAATTTGAGTGCCAATTACCAAAAAAGAAGTCTAAAAAGTCTAAAAAATATAAAAAGAACAAAAGAGACAAGAGCGAGAGAAAAGAGAGGAGAGTGAAGAAAATGAAGGTGTCTGTGATTCGAACGCCTCCAACAAGTTCATGTTTGGACATTACTGAGGACAAAAGTATCATTAATATTTCCTTTCCGAAATATAAGGCCCACAAAAAGAAGAAGAAGTGGGCTACTACTTCAGATGAAGAGGAGGATATTGATGATGACAACGATCTGGATTGTGACGAATCTTTGGGTCCTAAAAGTGAGTACTGCATACATATATTAATTAGTGTTTAGACTCAGCCCGAGACCGATTTATTTTTCGGGTTTAGTCTTCAGAGATTTTTTCTTGACCAATGAAGGGATATATTTATGTCAAGACTACGTTAGGGCCGTGACTAGAATTTTTCTTAGATGTTGGCCTACTTTTTGACAAGGAAAATAAAATATTTTGACAATTGTTGATAGAATTTAAAAAAAAATGAATAAGGGAACAAAATTTATTTTGACAACCCTAAATTCTTTATAATGATGAGTATAGTCATCCCCAAAAGCACACAGACTGTAGTCAAGGGCCGACAGTTGTTTCCAATCGTGGACTGAACTTTAATAGTTTGCAAATCGTAGTACAATGTTTTCGGTCAGATTTTATGGACAGATTTTTTTGTCACTCTATAAACAATTTTCTCCTCATCCGAGTTATAATCGAGTTGTATATATTTGAAATATTTTAAACTCTACGAGGCCGGTTCTGACCGAACTCCTTTAACGGATCGAATTAGTTCCCGCCTCCAACAAAAAATATTATATTTTCAGCTAGACCAAATCAATGATTTTCAGACCAAACCCACACTAATATTTTAGACCTTGTTATATCATTTTCTCAATAAAATATTAATTAAATCCTTTCTTATAGCCCCAGAGGATTGCCTATTATGTGCGCATGATCTCAGAGATGGACTTCGTGTTTTAATCAAGATTGAAGGACATTTTCATCCAAGTACAATAAAAGCCATCAGTCCACCGGATATTTATGGAGTAATTGTCGATAAGGAGCGAGGGAATAAACCTCACATATTTTCCCGTGAAGAAGTTTTAAAGGAGGCTGTAAGTAAAAAGGATTGAAAGTGAATTCCCACATCTTTCGTAAGTGTACAGTCGTTACAAAGTGTATAACTTTGGAACGGACCATTGGGAAATTTATTTCTAAGAATCTTCAAATTTCAACAATTATCTTCCTTTTCAGAACGAAAATACTCTCTTATTTAAACTGTTAGATATTTGTATGAGCGAAAACTCAATAGTATATCAAAATTTACAAGCACATTGGTAACTTTATGTGCTTCCAAAATTTAGTTTATCGAGGTATTTTCTCACCTACAAGCAAAAAACACTTTGAATCATAGTACCTCTTCATTTTGAAAATAAGGATAATTGTCTAGATTTGAAGATTGTAATATTATTGAAAGTTCTTAGAAATTAATTGACCATTCCATGCACGTTGTAATCTATAGGTACACACCTGGGAGATGTGAAAATTCAGCCTAATTATCTATCCAATTGTTTATATTTGATTGTCATGCTCATTTTATTTTCTATAGATCTATGAAGTCAAGCCAACCAGTATTCATGATGTTCCCATTGGAACCCGC
Organism: Lepeophtheirus salmonis; assembly: GCF_016086655.4. Classification (NCBI taxonomy): domain Eukaryota; kingdom Metazoa; phylum Arthropoda; class Copepoda; order Siphonostomatoida; family Caligidae; genus Lepeophtheirus; species Lepeophtheirus salmonis. The sequence continues at coordinate 35,015,770 of NC_052136.2, forward strand.
GTTTGTGCATATTGGAGTCAGAAATATAATCATCTCTACCCTGGTACAATTGGTGAGCCAGGGTCTCCCAATCCAAAACTTGATCCCAATTACTTTGTCAATGTAGAATTGGATGATGGAGACAGTAGAGACATTCATATTGATAGTGTACGATATTTACCTCCAGATTATCCATTAGTTCGTAAGTGTAAACTAACCAATTGACCAACTTGATCCATTACTCATAAACTATCTAATTTTTTTCCCCTAATAATAGAATATGAACCAGATCCAATGGCGTTTGGATGTCGCCGTAAACGTATGTTCTCAACGGACTCAGCTTTATCTACAAGTTCAATCTCTTCGAATAAAACCATTGATGCCAAAGACGAAGTTTCGAGCAAGGTGTTCCGAAATGGAAAGGATGTTTTGCAACATGTTCCAAAAGTTATTATTAAGTCCTCAGATCTTAAATTCAAAATAAAATCATCTCCTGAGATGAATCAGCCAAATATCAAATCTTTAACGGTAAGAAGGGTTTATATAATTGTTGTTTAATGTTTTAGTACTTTATTAAACGAAGTTTTTTTTATGCTTTCTCTATTTTAGAATAACAAGTCGTCTATGGCTGCATTCCTACCTGCTCAACAGCTTTGGTGTTGGGCGGACAATGGTATAAAGAAGGGAAGAAGGATCCTTCATAATGCAATTAAACGAGATGATGACGAAACCCTTTCCGTAGGAGCTTGTGCCGTATTTTTATCAACTGGTAGACCTGATAGACCCTATATTGGACGTTTAGAATCCCTGTGGGAGGCTCAGGGCTCAAATAATTTGAGGAACATGAGAGTAAAAGTCCGTTGGTTCTACCATGCTTGTGAGACCAAAGGAAAATCCAAAGAAGGGAATGAAGTGAATAACTTGAAATTGCCTGTAAGTTTAGCCTCACGAAACAATATACTATGCGAGCCGTCAACACATCAACAATTTTGAACAATAATTAAGAAAAGGGAAATGTCCTATCGATTTTTTTTTCTTTACATTATATGTCCTACACGTAGCCGAATATTTCAGCTGCATATTTATGTTAATTCATGGCTTTGTATTCAAATTTTTGAAAGAATTTGAGATATTCATGAATTTTAACTGTAGTCTATAGCCTTCATTTGATTAATGAGAATGTTATTATGGCCTTTTCAAATACAATTACCCATTTCTAATTATTTCATTGTGACGATAAATTTTGCTACTTTAAAGGCAATTTGTGACGCCTTCAAATGATTAATCAGAATGATTTGCTGATAAAACGAACAATGATTTGTCCAAGAATACAAATCTAATCCAGACTCAATTTTGAGAGAACCCTTGGTTCTGTGTAAACGCGCCACATAATAATATGTTGGTTAATATAATCTATATCATTTGATTGCAATCCTCTTATTTTTTCAGGGAGCGCTTTTTGAATCCTATCATTATGATGAGAATGATGTACAAACCATATCCCATGGTTGTGACGTACTACCCATTTCTGAATATTTCAACAAGCTATCCTTAGAGCCTGCTCGTATTAACACCATTTATGAAAACAACGATCTCTACTATCTAGGTGGGAATTATGATCCAGTAGAAGAGCAAATTAAGTTTTATCCAAAAGTATTGGAGGATTACAAAATTTAAGAAACAAAAAAAATGCAATTATATACGTGACTATTGCATCTTATTTGAAGAAAAACTGAGTTTGAGGATGAGGATCGAGAGAAGAGGAAATCCTTTTGGATTCATCTTTCTCTCTACTTAAAAAAAGTTTTAAATTCATTAATGCAAGCCTACATACATTATGATTAATTTATATATGTATACCTTTAATATCCATATTTATATATCAAAGACTTGAAGTATGGTGTCTATATTATTACTTAATATTAAGCAAAACAAAGCACACACATAGAGAAAATTTATTGATTGAGTTAGCAAGTGTGATATCCCCCCCCCGCCCCCTTTAAAATAAATATATATATATACAAATATATTTTTCAATCCGATTTGTACTTCAAAAAGATATATTTTTCTATAATAAAGCTCACTTAAGTGGCCATATTATGTATATCCAAGAAATAGATTCATTTTATGTGAATTTATTTTTTATTTTTCAAATATAGACACCACCATGTTACTACTGCTTTTATATTCTTAAGCAAATTATTATTATACTTTCATCAAATTAAACAATTCCTCTTTTCCTAGCCTTACCTATCCTATTAATATATTATTCACATATGATTGTTATTATGTACTATGCGTTCTATATCCTTCATAATTTTCTTGCAAGATCTGTCCATTTTTTAGTTATTTCATTTACTTTTAAAACCATTATTTTTCGTATGAAGATGATCTCTTCGTCCAATCTCTGCTTCTTCACTTTACTCTCTGTCTTTTCTTTATCAATATTACAAATAACAATATTAAAAAAATAATTAATTTATATATCCTTGAATTTTAGAGCAATGCACATTTTTTAACCAATAATATATAAAAAACCTTCTATCCCGCCCACCCCCTATCTATCAGCTATATTTATCTTTTGAAGGATCAAGACATATGTACGTATACATAACAATTGTTCCCTTCTGTTACTTAGCAAATGATTGTTTTATTTATTTTATTTGTTTCAGAAAGTCTTTCACCTCGACTTTATGTCAGAAATTATATTATAATTACTATTATTATTAATAATAATATCGAGTGCGTTTTTTTAATTCCTTGATTTTTTTTTTTTTTGAGCATACAAAGTTATAAATCTTCATTATTATAATTTTATTTTTTCAAAGTACCTGCATAAAAGAGCATATATATATTTAGTATGTTAAGATATGAAAATTTAATTACATATTATATGAAAGTAAATTATTGTATTTTGTATTTATTTTAACTATTTATACCTCAAGAAGGGTGTATTTTTTGGGTACATAGCATTCCACTACGGGGTCAAAAAGTGGTAAGAAAAGTCTTCATACTGCAAGTCCAAGTCGAGTTTCGATTCTTTGCTCACCGAGTCCAAGTCCTTGAATGTTTCCATGGAGTATAGGTCAAGCATAGAGTAAGATAAATGTTGGGACTGTTTAACTTTCGGTACAACTTGTCGGTAGATGCGAGGTGCTAGTATCCACGCTCAATGCAAAAGTATATTTCACAAGGAAATGATTCCACGGATTTATTCGAATTTTTCAACTGAAATTCTACTTTCTCTATGTGCTTAAAATTTTAGATCCTGTCAGGTTTTTGATTGGATATGGGGCGCCCAAATGGCTATTCTTGTACATCAAAAAGACCCTATTAAATGGATGGCATTTTTGGGAAAATAATATCCTAGAGCATACCAAAATTAACAGTTCGAACGTCATTTTCATAGCTTGTCAACTCAACATATTTCGTTAAATATGAGTTCAGTTGTTTTTGAATAGCTCTCATTTTATTATAGATATTTTATGAGGAATTTACGTCCGTCTAGATTCCAGGATTTTCACATACAACTTAGATATTCTAAGGAAATTAATGTATTTATTATCAGAACTGACCGGGGGCTAATTAATTACATATCTGGGGTTTGCTTTTTAACTCTGTTGCAATCAAAAGTAAATATAATATTTCTGAATTAATTCTTAGATATCATTGTATTTGTACTTAATATTACTTATATAGTGGTATTCGGGTCGGGACTCGGATACAGCTTTTTTTATATTCAACTATTGAGTATTTAGATCAAGAACTTCGATAGTTGGCTTTTAAAACACATCACCGTTCACGCGGGACATACATATTACGTTCATATGATATGTATATTAATTATTATATACTAGGATAATCTACATAATTCCATAATTAAATATTTGAGTTTTATACCTTTTTTGAGGTCAGCAGAGTATTAGTCCGCTCAGGAAATCCTGAGCGCGCTTCTGCTCAATTACTAATTGTGTGAGCGTGCTCCCACTCATTTTTCGCTCGTATAGGAGTATTTGAGTTTTACCACTCTTTATGATTGAAATTAAATTCTCGAAATGTATATGTTATTTATTCCAAAAAATGATCAATCCAATGTTTTAACTATGAAATATTTGATTCATTGAGAAAAGTATTTTTTTTTTTCAATGTGTTCATCTTTAAAACTCTTAAATAATTGACCACCTTTAGAGAATACTCTCTCAACGGTAGCTGAGGACAGCAGTGTATAAATCAGAGGTAAACATTTGTGCTTGGTTAGATGGAGGAGTGCGTTCGTACTCCTTGGTTAGATCTAGCAGCAATTCTGGCAAATATTCAAATTACTTTTAATAACAATGATTAAATTCATATAATTCACATTACCATATGCGTAACAGATAATATTAAGTACTAATGGGTAATGGTTCTCAAACAGGGTGTCGTGAGGCAAGTTCAAGTATGCCAAACAATTTTTTACAACCAAATATTATTTGCAATAACTTATAATAATTCTAATAAGTATTTTAATTAAAATAGGTGTGGCAATAAATTTTTATCTGTCTCTTAGTGTGCCTTTGGTACAAAAAGTTTGGAACCACTGTCTTAGGGAACATGTAATTACGAAGTTTGGTGCACTATCATCCAGTTAAGCCTAATAGTTAGTTTGAAATTGGATAGACTCAGAGGGGTTTCAAGTTTTTGAACCTATACTTGCGTGAGATTTTGATATCTTAAGTCAATTTACTACATAAAAATATAAGAAAATCATATTTCAGTCAGGAAAATTCGTTTACAAAAAAAGAAAGATTTATGTTCCAACGTAATCTCCACACACGAAGAAGATGGCGGTGTCTCTTAGAGAACTGATATCTGAGCCTTCTTAGAGTGACCAACAATATAAAGGCAAACTAGTAAACAGATGCAGCATAGAAGAAAAGATTATAGCTTATCTTGAGACATCACTTCAACCGTCTTTAAAATTATTCTTTAACTCTCAAAATTTTCGATGTTATCTCATTAGTCATAAGAGGAAGAAACGGAAAAAGTAATAAAATTTATTTAAATAAGCGAAAAATTTGAGCGATAAAATCGCTCTTCTAAAATGACAAGCACGCTCCCGCTCGTTATTCAAAACAATAAGCGCGCTTGCCCCCAAGAATGTTGAGAGCCACTCACTAATGCTTTGGAGTCTAGTTTAAATTTATTATAAATTATAATAAATCTCGTTAGCTAGCTTTTAAGTCAAGTCTCGAATCTTTTATTTTAAAAAAAGAATTCAAAATACTGACTCGAGTTCAAGTCCCCACTTCTATTAATATCTACTATTATATCCTATACGGGGTTCTACTCCAAGAATTAACTCATCCAATCCCTAGTAAATAGAAACCATCTCCAGCACATCTTTTTAGTAAAATTATTCCCAATGGGGTACGAGCAAACTAAGAAAAAAATTAAATAGCTAGATGACGCGTTATAATTGGGCCTTATCATATTATTGAAAAAAAGAAAAACTACGTTGAATAGCATTTACATAGGCAGTAATTATTAATGCTGTTCAACAGCAAAAATGTCAAAAAGTTGAAATATTTGAATTTAATCCCCCAATTCCAAATATGGTCTTAGTTTTACTCCATCATCTTCAGGGTCCTCAAAATCTTCTCTCTGCCGAAGTGAGAGAACTGTTATTCCCTTAAAAGTTTTTAGATTTTTTTTAAATGAACATGAATCTGGTTTTCTGTTTCTGATTGTGTCTCACTTTGGGATATAATTTTAATTTTTGCACATTATCTAAAGTAGCTCTTAGCCACTAGTCGATTGATAAATAAGTCATATCTATAAATTGATCGGAAATGGTTCATCAATAACTTTATAGAACACTCGTAGACAGAATAGTAGCAGTCATGATTCGAATATACGAATGAATCCCGGATGCATAGATAGAATTGGAAAATTGAAGCCTTGTAAAATATTCTGAAGTTCATTTTCTGTAAATATGTTGCAACCAAATTTGTAAAAATTATATTTTTAACTAAGTTTTCACGTTCGTAATAGAGATTTTTGTAAAGAAATAAACTGCATTCATTTTAGAATATAGTTACCTAACCTAGAATAATAAGGATTATAACAAGGTATATAATATTATGCTTAGCACTGTGTTAAAAATGTTATATTTTAAAATATTGTTTCTAATTATAAAACGGAGGGTAAACAGTATGTCTCTAATTGCAATGGGTTAATATATGAGAAGAGTAACAAACTTTCTTCGAGTGAGGTGAAAAGATGAATAAGTTATATTAAAGAGCATTCATATATCCGTCTTGTTAGCTCAAGAATGAGGATTTGGCAAGGCTTATTTTCGAACAAAAAGTATGTCAAATATTTTCATGACTGTAGCAGGCAAAATAATTGCTCTCTAACTACCTCTCTCGGAGAATGAGGAACACACAAAACATTTCCATGTGCTGACTCTCTATCTCTCTCTGAATTAAGTGGAAAATTGACGGAAATATCGAAAGAGATTGATAAAATTTAATTCATATTATATAATATTTCCAAATTCTATTAATAAGAGAATGCGAAGATTAAGAATAGAATGCGCCCCCTGGTGGCCGTGTTTCTACCTGCATCAGCTGGGTCAACATCATGAGAGCCCCTTCATATTTCATGAAAACATGGATTCGGCCTCTAAGCGGAAGCCCTAAGCACATTTATGACGCTCGTGTCACCGCAGGAGAAATCGTTCAAGATGATCACCAGATAAAGGTACTCTCCGACTTTGAGGACCTATTTCATCAGCTAAAAGCGGAGGAAACTACAAATGAAGTTTTACCCAAGGAGCAATCATTTTGGTCTTTTGGATTGGGGAATTCATCTGCGAAGAAAAATCAAATTAAGGGCCTGTATTTGTGGGGTACCGTAGGTGGGGGGAAAACCATGCTTATGGATATGTTCTCTGAAACGATTTCACTCCCCAAGGTATGGATGTCATTGAATTTATTTGTATCACAATTTTAGACAATTTTCTATTTGATTTGTAGCTGCGTTTGCATTATCATGACTTTATGAATCAAGTGCACACATCCATCCATGATGCAAAAAAGAAGGCACCTCCTCGGGATGTTTCTCGATGGGATGTACATCAACCATTTGATCCCATTCCTCATGTTACTGAAGATATTACCAATGATGGAAACCTAAGATTGCTTTGTCTTGATGAATTTCAAGTTACAGATATCGCGGATGCTATGATTCTCCAATCTCTATTCACCAAACTATTTGACATGGGACTTGTCCTTGTTGCAACGAGCAATCGTCCACCAGGGAAGGATATTAGAAATCAATAAACCTTTTATATAATTTTCAATTATAATTTAGTAGATTTAATTAAGTCTACTAAATAGAGATTGGAATTAAAATTATGTGTAGCAGTGAAAAGAAGTTCGTTGATTTCTAATTTGACTTTAAATTTACAGTTGATTTATATAAGAGCGGCTTAAATCGTTCAAGGTTTCTACCATTCATTGAACTTCTCAAAGAAAGAAATGTAATTTCATCTCTTGATCCTGGAAAGGACTATCGTCGAAAAGCCATGGCTGGATCCGATCGTTTATTTTTCGTCAAAGACAGTTCAAATCAGAATACTTTGGATTCTATGTTTAAATTTATGGCATCTAAAGAAACAGACACTATTCGATCAAGAGTACTTCGTATCAAAGGACGAGACGTTAAATTTGATAAAACGTGTGGTCGAATTTTAGATTGTTCCTTTGAGGAAATTTGTGGTAGACCTCTATGGACTAACGACTACATCAAATTATCAAATACATTTCATACAATATTTATTAGAGACATCCCAGTTTTAAATCAAAAACTAAATCTGAGGCACGAAGATTTATCGCTCTCATCGATACTTTGTACGAAAATAAAATTCGTGTTGTGGCTTCTGGTGATGTGGAATACTGGAATATATTTCAGAATGAAGATATATCTTTGCAGGAAAGATTGGAAGAAAATAGAATGCTTATCGATGATCTAGGAATTAAAGTATCTGAGCAAGGGTCTCTTGACTCCTCGGTTTTTGCTGGAGATGAGGAAAACTTTGCTTTTCAGCGCACAATATCCAGACTAACTGAAATGCAAACGAAGGAATATTGGGGAAAATGGAAAGATACACATTGATACCACATAATTTTATCTTCTACCTAATTTCAAAAAACAAAAACGCTTAATGCTCACATAAATGGAAGCAATAGTTTAATTCGTCATATCTTTCTAAATGTCGAGAAATGTCCTCATATTCATTTCATATTTCTTTTTCATTAGGAAAAAATAATTTTCTTTACAAACAAGGATTGTTTAGTTCCTTAATCAATATATACAAATATATTATGTGTATTAGCTCGATTTTATTTTTGCATATTATATTATATCAAATAATATTTAATATAATTAACAATATATATATCGTTTCAATATATTCATATTTTTTCCTTCTTTAGACAACATATTTCATGGAAGGGATTGAAGTGGAGCAGTTACCCTTGTCTCAGACTCGGAGTAAAGATTTAGCTAACTTAATCATTGACTTTGATGATGAATCCTGCCAGAATTATGATCTCCATTTATCAGCATATCAAGGCGAGCATGAACGTCTAAAATATCTTCTTCAAGATCAGGATATTAAGTCTCATATTAATGATAGGATCCGCCCTTACTTAAGCACTCCTTTGCGATTAGCTGCCACAGGTTTTTGCTTGACGTGTTTGTGTTCTATTCAATCTTACAATGTGTGTGCAAATAATTAATATCGACTTTTCAACTTTTATTTTTAAATTTTAGAAACGGTTTGAGACAAGGTTATTATTAACTTCCTTTATTACTATCATGAAAGTCCAAATATGTGACTGGACGATTCGTTTGACGCCTAACTTTTACGAGTGGTAATTTATCCTTATTGATAAGCTACATGGCATTTTATATCATGACTACTTCTTACATACAATTATATTCACTTTTTGCATTGAAGGAGATTGTGATGAAAGGCTAAAATAATAAATTATAGTTTTGAAAGTTTTGCTTCCTGCTTTTCCGAGCATTGCTCATTTTAATTTATCTTATATATTTTTGTTTAGCTGGGCATTTAGATTCATTAAGGGTTCTCATTGAAAATGGAGCATCCCTAGAGGCGGTTGATGTCAAATCACAGACTGCACTCTTCACAGCATTAGTCAATCGTCATTGGGACTGCGTTGAGTACGAAATATCCCATTTTTGTGGCTTTATAATGAAATGATTTCCCCCACTTTTAGGTATCTATTATCTGTAGGAGCTAATCCGAATGGAAACGACCAAAATCTATGTACTCCTTTATCAGTGATGGCGCAAAGAGGTTACTACGAAGGTATTAAACTTCTTTGTACTTGGGGTGCTGATACAGAGGATTTCTATAGACTTCTATCTGGACTTCCCCTCTCTCCCTCTAACAATTTGCACAACATATCATCATTTTAAAGAATTTTCTTTGCTACTTCTCTTTGGAGCTAAGCCAGATCTGGGTCCAAGCTATAGGTCCAGTCATCCTATGATTGTTGATAATTGTAATAATAGTTTATCGGGAACAGTTATGATGTATAGACAAATTATTGAGAGATGCTCCGTTCCCCACACAATAATCAAGCATAAGTAATCTGATTTTGGCTTTTTATACCTTAATTATGATGGAACGATATTGTGTTTTTTTAGGTGTCCTCCTGAGTTTGTTTATTTATACTACGAATTTGGAGGAAACTTGTGCATAAAGGATTCAAAGGGATTAATGGCCACTGAAATATCGGATCAAGCCCCCGGATTAGAAATCATGAAAATTTTGCAAGGTATACTAATAAATTATGCCAGTTGAAAAAAAATTGGACAATTAAAATAATTTGAAATAATTGTTCTATACTAAATTTGGTCCTGATCAATCTGTATACTTTTTCCTTGAAATTTGATAACGCATATGATTTTTTTTTCTACAGAACAATTTCATTTTGGAAAAATTTAAGTAGTTTTAGTTTTTGCGGTATTTTACATTTATATGGAACTTGACAAAAACCAGCCTTTTTGTATTAGTTTTTTTGAAAAAAAGAATACTTGTCAATCTTTGAATACGAACAAATAACTTAATAACTTTAATTTGGGTAATTTTTTTCGTTCACAATTTTTTAGCATATATTTTCCACAAAAAACATACTACCCCACAATTAAATTTGATGAAACTAACTCAGTTTGATAGTACATTCTATGTAATACGTTTAAGTATTTAATTTCGTAATCTATGACTAAACATAATCAATGAGTTCTAATACTATCTGGAGTACTATCTATACTATCACAAGCTCCAATTACGCAACCTGATGTGGTGAAAAACATCACCTTTTTTTTTTGAGAAATTCTACTTGGTAAACTCATATGAGCTTTGCACAATTATAAGGCGCTATAAATTATTTAGGATGATTAGTAATGGATAAGGTTATATTGCATGCAAGAAGCATCTTTGTGAGATCAAAGTTAAAGTCTGACTTGATGTATTCATCGTTAACTTGATTTTATAGATGAATATCCATACTATTAATATGAGATGAGGATAATGAGTGGCGTGTAATTCTAGACAGGGGACTAAATGCACATTTATATCGACAAATCCAACATGCCATCTGTTTCTCATCCGGTGAGTATTTTCCAAATTCCTGGGCCTCCATTTTCAGAAATCGTGACAGAAGGCGATGTTATTATAGGCATTTTATTCAGTTCTCTATCGACTATCAACATCTAATATTTGTCGTAGCTGTAATTTTATGTTAACATAACGTGGTATATAAAGAAACTCTTCCATTTTGGTGTAATATTTGACATCCTAAAATTATGTTTCTCAGCAAACTGAATGAATGAATTATTAAATTAATCATTTAAACTGATAAATTTGTTCGTAAAAAATTAATACCAACTTCAAGTCGTGTTTTACAAAATCATTATGAAGTAGGTTTCATTCAAATAATTAATTAATATGAAATATTATTCTTCGATTAATCTTTCAATACTAATGGGAATAATTCATGAGGTCAGTATAGCCGAGTGTATTTGCACTATTAGTCAAATGGATTTGGAGTTGCATAATTATAATGTTTGGATTCAGAACCAAGATCATAAAATATTATTCCAAACTATAAATTAAGAATAATTGATTCTTATTTGTGGGTAATTTTAATCCAAAAAAATTATGTTGATTTATTATTTTAGAGACTGAGAATTTATATCTAATTTCTAGAGGATGATTCGAATTAGAGATCACGGCTCCAAATCTGTAGCTATTTTAAAATTTGTGACTCCAAATTATAGGTAAATCTAAGGAAACTAGAAGTTACCTTGGATATAAATATTTGCTGTGTTACAAAGGACTATGTGAGTAAATACATGTGACTGCTGACTCCCAGCACACACATCAGTGATAATGATTACTACTTCATAGGAATTCGATGTACCTAGTTACATTATTTTTATCCTTTTAAGCACAGGAATGGGGATGTTGGAAATCGATACAGTCTACCTGATATTTACAGTTGGTTCAATTTCGGGACCAAATCCAAGACATTTTGTTTATGCCAATAAATTAATTAGGGGAGAGTTGGGATACATATTACAAAAAATCAACTTTTTTTAACTGTCATAAGTTTCACAATTTAAAAAAATAATTAAACGCCCAGGCAGCATGACATAGATAGTACATAAGACAAAAAATTCCAAAGTATTTTTGATGTAGTGCAATAATTAATAGCCATTTATTGGTGTTTTTGAAACTAACTAAAAGTAAGATACTTGATACACCAGGAGGAGACATGATACAACAGGAGGAAACATGTACCATTTCTTATATTCAAGCATTTATTTTACTTTTTATTACAGTTTGTCAGCATAAAGTAAATACTTGTAATTACATATATAAGATAAACAAATAAAAAATTTACAGAAATAGACCATAGTTAATAATAAAATTAAAAAATATTTTTTTACTATCTACTGTGATTGATAATTAAAGTATAAGGATATGAATGATCAATACAGTCTGTATGAAGTTTTCTATCCCTCTCTGTTCGGAAACAAACAAATAAATACATTAGCACATTATCATCGTTATGAATTAATTACATTATTATTAAATGTTCAATGGAGGATCAAATATTTAATATTATTTGAATGAAACATACTATAATCTTGTACAGACCCGGTCTGAAGTTGACACTTTATTTTTGAATGACAAATTCATGAGTTTAAATAATTAATTCAATTATTCTTTGACGATTTACTTTAGAAATCTTTTAACAAATATCTACTTTGAGTTTGAGCTGTATATATTAAGTCCTTTTTTCCTTAAAATTATTTTTTTAAGGTTATAAATATTATCCCAAAATGAAAGAGTTGCTTAAAATACTAATTGATGTTGATTTAAAGTTACAACTACGAAAAATATTAGAGCCTTAGAATTTTCGAAGTTCATTTGAATTTACCAAGTAGAATTTATCATCAGGAGTGATGTTTTTACCACAACAGGTTAAGTGATTGGAACTTGTGCTCCTTCAGATAGTATTAGAACTCATTGACATAATTTATTCCTCAAGGAATGTTTTAGCATGACGATTACGAGTTGAAACAAAACGATTTTTTTAATGTTTTGTAAGCAAAAACAAATATTTTTTTACTTAACGAAATAAATACGTAGCTAAATGTGTGTTTAAGTGACATGTTTATAATTTCTGAAAGTGAAGATTTATGAACCGAAAACTGAAATAGACCCGTTTGACCACATCCTACACTAGGAAAACTTATTGAATGGTCTCATAAAAATAATTATCTTTTGAATGTTATTAATTTTCTTACATTGATTATCATTAATATTATTATAGAAACACCTCTGTCCTTACAATCAATATGTCGCCTCACAATCTGCCGCTCTCTGATGCACGACTTGGAAAAAATAAAGAGCCTACCATTGAATTCTAAGCTTATACATTTCCTCCTCTATATGGAGATTGCAAATTCAATCAATCAAATACCCAAATTCGAAAAATCTGATCAAACCGTTTTAAATATAAATCGTACTCTGAGTGAAATAGTTGCTGAAAAACCACAAAGGAAAAGAGGGAAGCCACAAAGCCGAGCTCTGCCCATTGATTGGGTTATTGAAGAGGAGCTACAACAACAGGATAAAGTCGTTGAAACACTTATTGTTGATGTTGATGGTGATAATAATAATAACAGAAGTAGTTTGGATAACAATCAAGGCAACATTCCTCCTCCACCCCCATTACCGCCTCCTCCTTCTAGACCTCATTTCATACAATTGTCTTCTAATAGGGTTGCACTTTAAAAGTGTGTAGGCATACTCTCATATGTCCTCTTTATATATTTATAATCAGATAACAAGTTTACTAATTATTTTTCTCTCTTTTTTTGTTTACTTAATATTATTTGCTTCTTGCAAGCAATGCAATATGTGAATAACGTATGTCACTACGCTAAATTTATTGAATATCGCAACCTTTCCTCCTCCAAAAAGAAAAACGAAAAATCAGGTCCCATATCTATTGATAGCTACTAGTGCTAGGATTTGGTCTGAAAATCCTGGACTGATCTGAAGCCGTTATGATCTTTAGTAAACCATACTAATTTGGTTCTTATAGAAATTTGGTATAGACCAGTCTAAGAAATCTAGATCGGTTACAAAGAAAAATTTGGCCTGGATTGGTCTTATTAAAAATTTGTTCCTCACCGATTCTATAAATGAGTTGTTGATGACGTCATGTGTGTATTAGAACTGTGAACATCGGCACAATAACGTTTTATGAAATAAATGTGTTGTATAAATCTTATATGAGCAACTCATAAATGATACTCGAGAAAATCAGTTCATTGATTGAGACCGAAAAAATCGTTCTATGATTAAAAAGGAATTAAATTTTGGTCTATGGTCTGAGATGGCAGTCTTCACTAAAATATTGGTCTACATAAATAACTTAAGACTTAACCGGGAAAAAATCAGTCTTGGACCGAGTCTCAACATTATAGTAGCTACCTATTCAATTCAATGTTAGTCTCACGCCAATTGCGTGAGACTTGAGAGGCCTGAATTATTATTCAATAATTATTGGGAATCATTCACTGCTCTTTACATGAGCTAATTCGAATGATTTAACCAATGAATGCTCAGAACATCAAAGATCAGATTAAAATAAGTAGATCATTTGACAGCTGACAAAAACGTACAGTGTTTGTGTTATTGAGTTAACTCACTAGCACAAAAATATAAACTGTATTTTGTTATAATTAACAAAGTTTCTACTTATTTCCCCCTTAATCAGTGTTCTATACGTTAATTGGTTGAATTACAATTAAGCCTTAATGCTAAGCTGTGTACAATTCTAAACAGTTGTAGAAGAATAATAATTTTATTGTTCGCAAGAATGGACTAAGTGCCAATTGATTTTTGGCTTTCCCCCCTTCTTTTTTCGAAGAAAATTTGCGAGATACAATAGAGGTGACCCCGTGATGTATGTATTTACTTTTGCACTTTTGGTCATCCCGAATCAAAATTAGTAGTTACCTGAATATAATGTAATTTATTATCAAATTAATTGTAATTAATAACGTGATTATATAATAAAATAAAATGACTAGAATAAATTAATATAACAAAATATCCGTTAGAATATTTCTTCATCATCATCTGAGGACACCCCTTTTCTAGAGATAATCCTAGCAAGGGAATCCACCTCTGGGACTTCGGTTTCATCTTCAGACACGACCTCATACCATGCCTTCTTCTTCTTTTGCTTGATAGTGTCCTCATTATCCAATTTATCGGGAAGAATGTGCTCCTCAGGGGGTGCAGGAGTAAATACTACTGAGGGGGAGCCCTTGGGTCGAGGGGACTTTTTCTTTTTCGTCAGACTATTAATGGAGGAGCGATTACTGCTCCCTGCACTACTATTGGTTTCTTCAATTCTATCACTCAAGTATTCCACATTTGTTGGTGATGCGAGGCTTGATGCAGATATCCCCATCTCCAATAGTTTTTTAGTAGGACTCAAATCCTTTTGTGAATACTTTCCTCCTCGGAAGGAAGTAGTTCCTGCCTGTTTTCGTCCATTTACGAGTCGTCCCCAGGATATATTCATTTCCATCATAGACTTTTTAAACTCTTCCTCCTCTGATGATGTCGGCTCAATAACTTCAATAACGGCAGCAGACTCTGATGAAAGCGCACATTCCTTCAATTTTTGCCTAAGTTCTTCTCTACTTCTTCGCTTCCTACGTTTATTATCATCAAAGGATATTTTGTTTCCATGGGAAGATAATCTGAGAGTTCCTCCTTTGGGCGGACTTCCAATTTTGCTATACATCTCATTACTTAATGAACTATAAACACTTTCTTCCATGGACCCATTCAAAGAAGTAGGCGGCGTTGGGAGTTTTTTTCTCTGCCGAACCCCGGGCTTACTCTCATCTGGACTCAAATAGTCGACGATTCCATCATCTTCATAGTCATAATCATCTTCAGACTCGATTAATTTACGATGTTCTTTAATTTTAAGGGAAGTAAAAGTATTGTTCGATGAGCGGATTTCTTCCAATCGATCCCTTTAATAGAATATAAATATAATATATTAATAGTTGGAATTTTTTAAATTCTAAGCACTTTCGATATTTAAAAAAAGAGAAACAGAAAATGGAGATGGTAACCATGACAATTTATATAATATTTTAGAGGATTAGCTGTGATGAAGTTTCATTATATTTGCTGCCAACAGATATGAGAGGAAATAAATAATCTCAAATCTCACGACAAGGAACGAGATACATTCATAGAGACAAGGTATATCAGAGACACTGCTTTTATGAAAAAAAAAGATTGAAAAGTACTTTCTATTTTGTAACGTAATAAGTATAAACTTTAAATGCTTAAGAGAGGACTACATAAAGATATAGACCGCCATTGTAGTCTCAGTACAGGGATGAGAATGAATTAAATTTATCTTCTTTACATCAAGTAAATGATGACGGATATACCTTGTCTAAAAGTACTTGGCAAGAGCATACCTATGTAGGCAGGAATTACTTCATTGTCAATCCTGAATTATACTCTTAGAAGAGCCGGTTTTAACGTGAACGGGACCTGGGAGAAAGATAAATGTGTGGGGTCTTTCCTCTTTTAAAACTTTATTAATTTTTTCATAAAGAAATAATTTTGCTTATTTTCTTACGCTATATAACGATATTATTTTTAATAAAATCGTATTTATATTTTATAGAAAAACATTTTTTTTAAATTTTCTTATAGTCGTTTTTTAAAATAGCCCTGCTCTCAATTGGGGGCTTAGATCCAAGAATTATCATCACCGTAATGTAATTACACCACTCACTATATAGTCGTATTTAAAAAAATACATCTCCAACGTGGAGCCCCCAATCGAGAGCAGGGCTTGGAAGAAGTGCCCCTAAAACCTGCTCTGACTTTCAGTGCATGAAGGACTTACAAGTTATAACTTTCCAATAAATTATCAGTGTTTCTCTCCTTCATTCATTAGCACATATATTCGTGGTTAAACTTTATCATTGGATGTTCTCTGCTTAAAAATCCAATATTAATGACAACAGCTTTGAAAAAAAAAAAAATAATAATAACTAATGTTCAGATTGCCAACTACAAAAAAAAATCCAACACGCGATAAAAATGCTTAGAATTTACAAATCCATATATTGAAAGCCATATCAAACACTGAATGACTCTTACCTTAAATGCCTTTGTGGATAGCGATTGTCCTGTGAAGAAGTTGAAGAGGTTGTGGAGGACGTTGAAGAGGTCTTTGTGCAGGCGGACTCTGAACTTTTATTGATTTTACTCCAACCCTCCTCTGCCTTGAGGATTTTGTGCTCAAAATCAGCTGAATTATTTGCAGAGAACCAAGTTCTTTGACTATGGCTCCATTTATCACGAATAGATCCAACGGACGTCTCTATTGTTTCGCTCAACCTACACGCAAAGAAGAGGGGAAAAACAAAAACACGATTCAATTCCTGACTTTGTTAACTCAAATACAACTTTTATATAACTGATTATGGTAGGTTATTTATACATTGATAATATACCTACTTGTAGATGTATTGTTATTCTAGATATACCGGCCGATTTTTTTTTCTTATTGCATTTATCAGAAAGGTCAAAGTAATAAAATCTTATTATTTCAATATAATTGAGAGATCTTTCTTAATTTTATTACCGTGATTAATTCCCTTTTTTCATAGAGAACCCCCATTCAACAACAACTAATATACATTATTATAACATAGTTCCATTGCATGGAATTGCAATTGAGTAAGAGAAAATTTTTGTGTAGGGAAGACCGGTACAGTTGTAACATTGTACGGTTGCAAAGGGACCCTTTGCTCTTAATGATCAACAAAGCTACATCAACAAAATATATATTACATTTCTATATAATAATTAGTTATAATAATATTGTCTAAATTGCAGTGAGTGTAAAACTTCGGCCTAAGAGAATATTATATAAATATAGTAACTTTGAGGAAAGGACATGTCCTCATACTGACAGCACACAGACATCCCTCCCAAAAGAAACAAAGAATATCCCGTTTTCGGGTACCCGGTGGTACCCGAAAACAACCCCAACATTCGGGGTACAATTGTGGGAGGTTCGAGGGGCTCTAAGTTTTTTATTCAAGTATTGGCGGTAAGTTATATCCCGTTTTGGGACCAGGCGGTACCCGAAAAAACTCCCAACATACGGGATAAAATGGGGAGGGGAGTTGTGAGGGGCTCTTTGTTTTTTTTTCTTCAAGTATCGGCAGTGGGTTGTATCCCGTTTTGGGATTTGGGGGTACGCGAAAACACCCCCAACATTCGGGGTACAAAATGACCATTCATAAAGTTTCCTCATAAATCTATACAAAATTGTTTTTGTACGAAGATGTTTTATACGAAGTTAGTTTTGACCGAATAGGAGACAACAAGACATCATCAAGGCAACGCTAGACCCCACACATGCAAAAATTGACTGTTTGAGCTTATTGCCAATAGGAAGAAGGCTTCTACCAGAAGGGCTTATGAAGTTGTATTTTCGTTGACAAGTTATCAAATAGAATGAGTCATACTTGGCTTAAATCTGATGATTGTAACCCTTCTTATTAAGCTTTAAAATAAAGTGAAAAGTACGAAATGTATTATTAATGTTAACTATATATCAACTAATATTTTTATACAATTCTAAACTGTATCTTGTCAGGTTTTGATTGGATAAAGGGAGCTCTAGTGGCCATTCATGTAAATCAAACAATCCTTCATGCAAACATACGTAGATATTTATTTTCTCTTAAAATTTGGATATTATTACAACTCAAACAAACTTCGAGTAATTGAGCAAAATACAAAAAGGGTTACAACTCTTCTCGGTCCCTCCTACATATTACGTAGGTCGGCAACTTCCTTCTTCTTTCTTTGCATGACTTTGATGGATTTTTAAAACATGTATATAAGTAAAATGTATCTACGAATATTTACTATGTTTAAATCCGATTATTGGGCATGTACATATATTATAATATAATCAAGGTCAGTTAGATCTGATATAATTTTTAAAATATGTTGATTCATACAATAAATCTATCTCTTTCTACATAGTTCTTTCTTTAACACTCGTAAATTACTCTTTTAGTATCATTATTAAATTATAATTAAAGTCCTGGAGGTTTAACTACGGAAAGTAATCCCTGTTCATGTTTTCTGTTGATTTTTGAGAGTCTTAACGGGGAAAATCTTTTAACGCCGTACATTTAACACCCCCTAACCTTTCTGTATCTCGTGACCTTTCTCTATCTCGTGACCTTTCTCTATCTCGTGACCTTTCCCCCCAAAAAAAGAAAGGGAAGAAAGGTCCAAAATCATTTAGTAGTAGTAAGCCAATTCTTCTTCTCAACTATGAAATTATTATTTTGTAATTATTGGGAATTGTTCAGATCTGCTTAACGATTTAAGCCAATTTGAATTCATCCAATCTACGCTCAAAACACTGATTACAAGGGTGTGCGTAGGTTGTTTTTTTTGGGGTAGGGGGGGGGGCTTAACTTTTTGAATTTTTTTTTCGTAAAGACTCAAAAGTCTGAAATTATTTACAGAAAATTAAATTTTTGGAAAAAAAATTAAAAATATTCAATTTTTTGAAAAGAAATTAAAAACATTCAATTTTTTGGAAAAAAATTAAATTTAAAATATTCAATTTTTTGAAAAAAAAATAATAAAATCAATAAATCAATCAATTCATATAAATTAATTTTTTTGGAAAAAAAATTGAAAAAATTAATTCACTAAATATTAAAGTTTTTGAAAAAAATTCTAATATTCAATTTTCTAGTAAAAAGCAAAAATTCCTTACACCGCCGTATTATCTGTTCATTGCATATGTCAATTTTTTTAATGTTCCTTAAGTAACTATTTACCCTAGGATCAAAGTTAATACTAAATGGCCAAATCAAGACCTTGGTATTCATTTTTGGTAGAAAACACTTTTTTCTTTCCTAGGAGGAAGGAAACACTCCGGTTGTCACGAATGACTATAATTAACTCAACGAGTTCTATGTACTCATAAAGATGAATTCTCTGCGAAGGAAATTAAAAAAAAAAAAAAAAAAATGTGACGTAGCTCAGTACAAAACACCTTCGAGGGAAACTATTTTTCTTGAATTCAAACTGCGTAGTATTGATATTCGGTTACCACTAGAGAAGGAAATGTAAATGAGTTTCAAGAACAATTCCTACGTCAGAGCGAGTAATCGTAATACTAAAACATTTACTTATACCTTATCCGTATAAATCCATCTCCCCGAATAAAAGAAACGTTAAAAAATAAGTGACGTCATATATATTTCTTGTATCTCAAAAGATACACATCTCACGATGATAAAAAGTTTTTCCATAGCTAACTAAATTTGGATAAAACCTGAACACGTGGTTGTAATTTGGTTTGAAACAAAGGAAAGATTGAGCGGGCAATAACTAACGAATGAGCCCCTGAATGGAAGTCGTTTGTATATTTTTACATCGACAAAATGATTATTAGAGACTGTGGGGGCATTAATATTCATGAAGCAGAGGTAAAATTATTGGACTGCCTGCAGACATACTACTGCAAAAACATTCTCCAGAAACAGGAAAAGTGTGAACGGGTCCAATACTTTTAATTTGTCAATTATATTGATGCATACAAGAAAGGTAGGCTAACAATTGTTTTTGTGAAAAATGATCTATAAACTAAAATAATGGATTATGTTCTGTTTAAAAAAAAAAATCATATTAACATATTTTTTTGTTCCTTGGGCAGAATATGCCGTTTCTAACATATGTAGTTCTTTCTTAAACACTCTTAAATTACTCTTTTGTGCCATTATTAAATTGTTAGTATTATACCACTCATAGTTATAAAGAATCTGTCTTTGTTGCATATAATCATAGATGAAAAATATATACAATGTTGAAGAGTTATAAAAATACACGTAACCAACGTTCTACAAAAGAATCGTGCACAAATGAAGAGAAAAAAAAATGTGTAAAAAGCATCAATTCCTTCGCTTCGTGACACTGTTTGTGAGTTGCTCTAATTTGGTATTTTTTGTAGGAGCCATTAAAATGCAAACAATTACAAACATATTCCATTATCTGCATATAAAAGTTAGGGTTCAGTATAAAAATCCTAGTCCGGTTGGAGACCCTTATGGTTTTTAGTGGGCCGAAATCATTTGGTCCTTAAAATAAGTTCGGTCTAACCCGGTGTCATTCGGACTGGAACAATTCTACAAAAGGAATTGGTGATGACGTCATATGTGCTTCAAAATTGGAATCACCCACGTACAATAATGTACTTTGCATTTAAATTTGTTACAAAAATCATATTTGCAAATTAACTTTTCAGCTATTTAAGCTAATTTTTATGTGTTGGCTCTTGTAAGCTTTAAAGCAGGGGTATTATATCAGATGTTTATATTAATTAATAGCAATCAAGTGTCTTTGTTTAGAATTTGTATAATTTCATACTCAGTCATTGATAAGTTGACATTGACAGTTGGCAACAATAGAAATACAGATGGTAAGCTACTATATATTTGTTTCAAATTTTCCCTTTCACTTTTGACAGTCGAGGCTGAGAGTGGATACAAAAACTAGTTCTATACAACTCTTAAATCAGGATTAATTCAATCCATAGATGTAAATCTATAAAAATCGGTCCGAAATTTGAAAACCATTACATTTTGTTCTACAAACTGAGACCATGCGGTCTGGATAAATATATCACTCCATATTGTTCTAGAAAATAATTTAAGAACAAACTAAAAAATAAAAAAAATCGTAACCGATATTCTTGGACCGAGTTTCAACCCTAACTAAATACTCAACTGATGACTCTCTAACTTCAATAGTGCCCCAAACATTTTGTGCCTAATTATTAATATTCATGAATAGGAAGTAAAAAATAAGATGATGAACTTTAACAAAAAAAAAAAGTATATATATATATTAACCCCCTCAAAAAGTGATTTCTTCATCAGAAGTTTAATGATAATAATGATTCTATTATTATTATGAAATGACCTCATAAAGATTAATATAATTCATCTCCCAATGTCCTTTTATAACTACAGTTAAACTTGAAAACAAAAAAGCCAGCGCTTAGTGTATGTGACCATTTAAACCAATTGTCCTATTTTGTTACAATTCTAAATTTTATAAAACTGGATATAACCGCTTAGTGTGGTAGCACTCTTAAAATATGAGGCTGTTATTCCAGGATTGACTATTCAACTCTAAAAAATGGCCCATAGTTGCTCAAAAATAAGAAAAGAAAAAAAAGTGCACATTGCATAAATAGTCTACTCCTTGAATAGACACAGGATCTATGCCGTATAGCGGCTATGAATTATTTGTTAATTTACCAAAGGGGTATGAGTGATGTTTACTTATTTTCTTTTGTAAACAAAGCAACAGAGAGTGGCGCCGTCATGTGGCAAAATAATACAACTTCATTAAAAATAATATTATTTAATAAACGTATGTTTCTCACATAGAGAGCCCAGTCAAAGTTCTTCTGAGCATGTACAATTTTTTAAGCTACAAACTCTCCACCCCCTTCTGGATAGTATATATTTTTTAGTTTGCTCAAGTCCTATTATCATAATATTTACGAATCTACCAATAGAAACTTTAGAGAAATGATTCTTCCTAGGCCTTTGATAGGGTTAATAAGGGATTAACTATTCTATTTGATAATTGTGTTCGAAGTTTATAAATATAGCAAATAAATAAATATATGTCTTTATAGAAAAAAAATATCAAATAATTTATTTGTCAACAAAAATATGATGTAATAATAAGTAATATTTGACACTATTTTTGTGTTTCATATTTTACTTCATACTTTTTACTTATTACCATAGTGTTACAAAGGTTATCAGTGACTCAAATAAGAGATTCATCATTAAAAATCCTTGAACCATCAAATGTTTAGTAATTTCCTTTTTTTAAATTGTATATGTCCCAAGAATAACAATTATGAATAAATGAGTAACCATTTTACGTGGATATGTGTTTACTGATTTTTATTGTTGTTTGAAAAAATATGTGGCACTTACTTCTTAGTATCGATGGTAGTGTTATTATTGTTAATATTCCTTTTCTCAGTATCCGAGAGCTGTGAGGTAATGTTTCGTTGTAGATCCTTCAAGGACTCCAAAATCCTTGAAAATTCCTTACAAATATCGTGTCGCTCTTTGATTAATTTTTTGGAGACATTCAAGACATCTCTATATTTTATAAATAAATAAATAATTAATTAATTCGCCTTTCAACAGTTTTTAAGTTATATATTAGTATTGGTATTTGGTTCGGTTTGAAATAATTATCATTTTTGTAGACCAAACTATGTAGTTTGTCCCTTTACGGAGAAGTTCAATCTTGACTGATTTTATAGATATGATGGAATTGTGAGTCTCTCCATAATGTAAACTTTAATACAAAGACGTCATTTAAAGCTTAAATTTTTGTATATTACGTGTTTAACACGTATAAAACTGAGAAGAAGTGTGGAAATTGCCTCATAGAGTGAGAACAACAAAAAATTGGCTCACGATTGGACAACTATTAAATTTTGTTCGACGGTCTAAGACAGTGGTTTTATGCTAAAATATTGATCCATATCTGTCAAAAAAAAATTTGAGGGCCAAACCAGGAATCTCAAGTCCCAAAACAATTTTACAACAGGTTTTACATACTTGAAATGCGTTTTGAGATCCCGAAGTTCAGTTGAAACGTTTTCTTCTTGTTGAGAGGATGTGAGATACTCCTTGGACACTCCAAGAGATGTTTCGTAGAGTAGTAAAAACTCTGCGGCATCCAACCCCTTTGGAGAAATCCTTGCAACATCTGCAGCCCTGAGTCCCAAATCATTCTAGAGAGAGAAAAGTCATTATACTCCAATTGTTTCAAACAAAACATTATTATAATTTTAAAGGATTCATTTACCTTTAAGTAGACATTAGCTCCATGATGGAGAAGCGTGGAGAGAGTGGAAACGTTTCCGTTCTTCGCAGCAACGTGAAGAGGGGAATTACCATTCTTATCCAATTGGTCCACATCTGCTTCATTACGGATCATCTCATCTGAGAGCCAGCTCACGAGTTCATTCTAAAGTAGTTTTAAAACAACTTAGTAAGTAGGTAATAATATCCATGTACATTTCTACATAAAATAACAATTATTATAGGATTGTTACTCATTTTTTGGTTCTTACTAGAGTTGTGGTTCGGTCTTAAAATGCTAGATCGTTCCAAGACCAATTTAATTATTGTAAGACTAAAGTAAAGTCCAAGTTTGGGCTCGACAAAACAATCGCTATTGATCACGTCGTTACCTTTACTGTAAAACTCAATCTTTCATAAGAACAGAAACAGGAAAAAATGGCCTGAGTCATTTAATTGCTAGCTAATTTGGGCCCAATTCTTCTTGACTATAGATTAATTATTGGTAATTGTTCAAAGCTTAAAAGAGCAAATTTGAATTTAACCTATCACCAACGTTCCATCAGCAGCTGATTACAAAATACACTATAAACTTTTGTACTAATGAAGTAATAATCTCGTGTGATCCGTCCCACATAAAAAATTAAGTTAAAAAAAAAAGATTGATAAAGTATAGATTCGGTTATCGTAGTTATTACTATTTTAGTAATTAATAGCTCAATTTCTACATCAATCAACAATTATCATAGTGTTGTTACTCAAAAATAGGTACTGATCACGTCGTTACTATTATTGTATAACTCAACCTTTCATAAAATAAGAAACAGAGGGAAAAGTCCACTTTTAATTGATAGCTAGCCAATTCTGGGCCAATTTTTACCAACTATAGAATTATTGTTTACTATTTATTGTGAATTGTTTAAAGCTTAAGAAGAGCTGATTTGAATTCAACCGATCCAGAACGTTCAGAACACGGATTAGCTGGCAACTAAATACCGGGTATATTTTTGTGAAAGTGAGTAGTAACACCCTGTGATTAGTTCCACTTAAAAAAAATGACAAAATATTGATAAAAATATAAAATAGTATAAACAAAATCGGTTTTTGACCGACTCTCAACACTATTTCTTACCATAAGTCTACGATGAAGAACAAAAAATCTTTTGAGGGATTTTCCCAAACTGCCCGAAATATTTTTTGCTTCATTTCGTCCACCCTTTTCTCTGTAAGGAATGTTACTACAAATCCTACTCATTGAAATCAAATATCTCTATTTCTCTCTCCTCGACAGACAGAAACGTCTTCACCACTTTCCATATCATTACTGAGTAACGTGGTTTCTTTCTTTTTGTATATACATATATGAAAAGTATATATTTTATATTGTATTTATTTCTAGTTTATGAAATTAGACGAAAATAACGCAAATAAATCCTATAATACTTTCTATGATTGAGAATCACGACGAACGACGATTCTCATTTTCCCACAGTCATTCAAAATTCACAATGTAATACATATTAATATTATGACTGTCTGTCTATATATGATTTATTACATTGGTCATCCAATTATCACATGTATGTACCTTGTACATAATATGCAGAGTTGTAAAAAATATGCTTTATATGCGAGTTAAATTTTGCATAGTTGGCAAAATGACCTGTTTTATTTGTGTTTTGTAAGAAATCTGTAATCATTTTTCAGCTTTACTCTTGAGACAAAATATTCAAAAGAAGGTTCTCATAATTTTTTTTATAAAGTTGAGTTTAAAGAAAGAAAAACAAAGTTGTTTGCAATATATATTATGAATAACAAGTAGCTAATAAAATGAGACAAAAGAACCAAACATCAATTGCAGACATGTTCATTCGCCTCAAAAAAGTTGCAACCCTAGTCTAAAGCTATAAGCCAAGTGTCAAAACGAAGAGCGCGTCCAGTCCAGTGTAAGGATTGGTCCTATCAGTCCTGTGGTATGGGTCATTAAGACCGTCGGCTCCTCGGACTGTCAGTTCTGGAACTGATTTAAAAAAGAATAAAAAAAGTTGAGTGACATCATCCAGGACCAAACTGTATAAATTTTATTACTGAACTGGACCAGACCGAGAATGAACTAGACGGGACTATAGTCTTTAGTCCTAAATAAAGAGACACCCACCACTAGCTTAGTGTACTTGAATATTTCTAGCTCTATAATTGACTATGCAACCTCTATGAATGTTACCTTTTAATTGAATTAAAACGTTGTATATGTCATAATGGAAAATGATTGACTGACGCCATATTACAAAAAGAAAAAGATTTAACGTAGACAATTAATCTACTCAAGCTAACTGGTGTCTTTCGCCACTCGAATTATAGTTTTGACACTGTGTGCGTGTGCTCATGAAAGATTTAGAATACCACTTAGGATTTGCTGTGGACTTATAAGTGTAAGCCTTGGTTGGACTCGAGGTACAGTATAACTATAAAAATACTAACTCTGGACTAATAATAATAAAAACATTCTTTACCTGACCGTATTTAGCAGCAGCATGGAGTAACGAGTGTTGTCCATGATTGGAGGAACCTCCATTTGGAGTTCCTCTACCAACCTCATCCCCTGCATTATTATTACCATTGGATGAAAGACCTCGACCGCCCAAAAGGATATTTGAAGCCGTGGACTGTCGAACTAACCATTCTACAATCTCAGAGCTTCCTAATTTGATAGCAAGTGTTGCTGGTGTAAGACCCCTTGAATTGACGTCAGAAAGGGAACCATTAAAATCTAAAGGTCCAAACTTCTGGGCAAGAAAAGGCAGGAGACGTACGTGACCATAGAGACAAGCACCATGTATTAAATTGTTTCCGGCATGATCTGTTATGTTACGAATGAGTGTGGACTCAAGACCTTGGAGAGAAGTCGTCTATCAAAAGAAAAATAATAATTAACTCGACAGTCTTCAAACTATGTGCTGCATCTGACCCAGCAAGAAAATTATTAATATGTTTTAGATGAAATTTCAATAGATCTGAGTAGTTTTAAATATATATCAATAAAACACATAGAGCTACAATTTTTCTTTGGGGGTATGACAACAAGATTTTAGTAAGGAGAATGAAG
This sequence comes from Lepeophtheirus salmonis, assembly GCF_016086655.4. NCBI lineage: Eukaryota > Metazoa > Arthropoda > Copepoda > Siphonostomatoida > Caligidae > Lepeophtheirus > Lepeophtheirus salmonis. Next base: position 35,042,447 of record NC_052136.2, read on the forward strand.
CATCCACGGGCTTGCTAAATGTATTTGCAAGGGGGGAGGGGGAATTATATAATTAGGACTTCATTCATTTTGGACTATTTTGACAATTTATAAATACCAAATTTAAAAAAAAATATTTTTTTGTTAAACTTTTGAGTGTTAAATTTTTTTCTCAAGAGACAAAATTTACCATTTTTTTGAAATTTTTGTATTGTGGTTCAATATAGGGAAATTCCACCAATTCCCTCCATGCCCCAATAGTGACGTCACTATATGGACTCTGTATTAAAATATTTTTAGCTTAATACTCTCACTAATTTTTTAATAGCCCCTTCACTTTTTCAGTCTTTGCCTTGGCGTAATAGCTAAGGATAGGATTTTTGTCGAATGCGAGGAGGAAGCAGGAGCGAGACAAATGGTATTACTGAATTAAAACCCTTGTTTACATTAACAGCCTGTTATATGATTTTGGTAGTAGAAAATTAATTACTGCTATAGAGAGGAGAAACCTTCAACATTAATAGTAGCATTGGGTATGGGAACATATTGAAAATTATATTTAAACAGATAGCTCATTATTTTATTATACAAAATTAAATAAATTACACAAAAAGTTGGGAAGTAATGAACAAAAAAGGAAAAAGATAATAATCCCAAGACTCTTATTTTTCTCTACATTTTGACCATTACTATTTTTATGTAGTAGTAAGTAAGTCAGCTCAGTTACAGTTATGAGTGTTCCTTTTAGGCATATACCTTTTACTCAAAATATGTTATGAAGGTTGGGTAATGAGTCTATGATTGTGAGAGAGTTTCAACGATACAACAAACAGAAGAATTTATTGGTTGAAGGAAGTAGAAATATAAAAACGAACATACACACATGGGTATATGAATGTGGCACCTTCGTATTTTAATGTGAGTTCGTTGACTAAAGGAACACTTTTTGCAAGTAAATTGAAGAGTTCATTTGAATAATACATATATGAATACTTGTGTTAGATGGATTCAAGTTATAACTATCAAGTTCGAGTTTTTTTAATTTTTTTTAATGTTCCTTTAATTCGTCAGATGGAGTAACACTGATTAAGTATAAGTACACATTATAGTATATCTAGGGTTGAGTAGTTTGTACTGAAAAAAAAACAACAACATTTTTTTAAATTATAAGAGGAAAAACGGTTGTAGCGTGCGCATTTATTTTGTTTCGTTCTTTATTAAATAAGAAGTAAGCATTATTGCCTTTCTTTGATATAAATTGTTTTAAAAAAAAGTATAACAAAGTTAACATACATTATTTTAAGTGTAATTACAATATTTCCATCACTAATGCTATTTTAAATGTAGAAGTTTCACCTCTTCATAGCAGTAATTCATATTATCCTCCCATAATCATATAACAGCCAGCTGATAATCAGGGGTCTCTCACCTTCTCCTTACTTCATAATAAAACTAATTAACTGCAAGTATTTTAATTACTAGATCTGAAAGAGGAATTGTCTTTAAAGTCCATATGCACTAAGTATATTTCCTTCTTTAGGAATGACCCGGTATCAAACCTATGTACATTGAATTCAAGAGAATGATTTCTTGTCTACTAAGCTACGCTCCGAGTAAAGGCATGATCAGGAAAATAAATATATTTTATTATTAAATTGATAAAACCTAATCTGCTCAACAATTAACCCGGTTTTACAGCGATGCAGATTTTCTTTTATTCGGATTTAAAAAGTTTCTTGTTCACACAAGTAAGAAATCTGCTTAATCAAAGTCGGTAAATAATGCTAAGACATATTACAGGAATCTTATTAATTTTTATTAAACAAGGAAAATGAGCACATTCGGAGTTTAAAAAGAAGTCCTCTGTTAAAAATATAAAATTTTGCTTACAAGTTGTACAAACAAAGTGTATAAGTTATTTAGGCATAAACGGCACGGTCAAATTCTTACACTTTAGATGAATTTTCAAAAAATATCTTTCTAGATGAAACAAAATACCGGCTTCGTGTAAATGCCCGTTAAAAACGGATACATATTTTGTGTTTCCCTTAGAAATTTTTTCCATTTTTTCCCCTTGGACTAATGAAAGAATCTCCCCCAAAAATGTGACAACGAAATTTTGAAGGAATTACTTAATAAAACAACTGTAGATGAGATTAATCTATAGATTAAGCAGTTTGAATATTTTGAGTTTTGATCATTCGAGTTAACAGTTTTTTTTGTTTAATTCCAAAAATTAATATATTCCTTTTCGTCTATGATTTATTGTAGTTTTTCAAAATTTCCGAAATTGTTGGCTTCAACAAAATTGAGTTTTTTTAGAGTTCGAGTAATACTCCAATCCATTACTAATACATCCCTACAATATGGTCGGGATCTCTTTACTTCATTCAATCTACATTATAATGTGTGCATAATCGTAGATACGTATATGATTTTTTTTTTTTTTTTGCATGTATCTATGCAATTGCTAAACATCTACCCTAATTTTGAGGGCTTTAACATTTTAATCATAGATATGCATAAAGTATTATAAAGATTTTTATTCTTTATTTTTGAGGAGGTGAACGAATTTGACAAAAAATTATATATAAAAAACGTTTTCCGCACATTGAAAACTCAATTAAGCAAACTTACCAAATTATCCAAATTTCCTTTCCTCACATAGTCAAAGATCTCCCGAATCCAATCTGGAGTGTGTCCAACACCATTTCTCATCCCTCCCTTACTCGAAGTCTCTTTTATAATATTCCTTGATGGTCCTTCCTCTCGCTTCTTTTTTGGTGATTGTAGGTGATTTTTTCCATTTATAAAATTACCTGAAGCGGAAGAAGTAACAGAGGAAATGGGCGAGAGATCGGATTTGGAGGAAATGTTATTCGAACTGGAGGATGAGGAGGATACGATGGGTGTGGAGGTGGTCGTCTTTTTGTGGACGGGCGGTGAGAGTTGTGCTAAGGTGAGGGTTTCATTTTGTGCCAATTCTGAGATGGTGTCTATGATGGACAGGGTTTTGACGCCGATTTTCTGCATTTTAACAACACTCTGTTAAGGTACTCCTATATCTCATTCCCACTGTCTGAAAAGGAAACAAATACGTTTAATCATTTAAGGCAACGACAAAAGGATGATTAATTATAGAATACGAATCATAAACGAAAAGGAATGAAACTGTAAAATGCCAAGTAAGGTCAGTGAGGGAAGGCTCAAAATACAAATTTCAAGCATATCTTTTAAAGTAATATCCATTTACATCAGTCTTCCCTAACAGATGGAAAATTAGCAAAAATAGGCTATGTATGAAGTATATTGCATTTACAAGGGATGCAGTGGCCCAAAATATTGTACAAACCTTCTGGCCAGTCCAAAGTCTTAAGGACGCCCCTAAATCGAACGCAAAAGCCAACCAATAGACCAATCTTTACTAAATGACGTCATTATATATATATATATATCAGCCAGTGACATCATTTACCATTATTCAATCAATTTTTATAATAATAATATATAATTGTAGAATGAATAAAGATTTAATGAACGAATTTAATTGGTAAACAGAGGTACTTAAATATAATATTTGTGAAAACGATCCCTTCTGGAAGACACTCAAATTTGGGACGGTTGAACCGATACCAAGGATTTTAAGTCCTTTAATTTAGAGCCTATAAAACTCAAGTATTTCCACATTATGTCCAACAGATACAGAGATAAATAAACTAGCTTACCCGGGCGCTCTAAATCCATTCTTGGTCGCAACCCAATGGTAAGTATGCCATTTTATGAAGAAAAAACTATGTTTATAAATTTAAAAAAATAAAGCACGAGATAAGCGCACGTAATTCAAAATTAGAAATACATATATAATTAAATATTTTTTTAAATTTTAAAATCATTAGATGTAAAAGTTATACAGTTATTGAAGCTGACAGATTGTTCGTTGATCGCTGAATAAAATACTACATATTTGCTTGGTTTGAAGAACGATTTGAATGAGTTGAGGTATTATTATGACGATAGGGAAATAAGTGGGTTTAATGGAGACCTAGTTGAATATTATTGTGCCCCATGCTGAAGGAAATTTAGATCAGGTCTATCTCACTTTTTTGGTAGAACTGAACTCGTTTCAACTTTAATATTAAAAAAAAGTATTGAGAATAATTAAGATTTGTTCTAAGATCCCCCAATTGAGATTATCCTCTCCATAAACAATTAGGTAACCCCCCCCGATCAGGATCAATGTTTTTTGACACCTCTTTCTTAAAGCTCTTAAGTAAAGAGGCAAACAATTCTTCTTTCTGTCTTGTCCTGAGGGGAAATGTGAAGCTAGCATATGTCCTTTTGCTCTTCAGATATTTTCCCATCCTCACTAGGCTAGTCCCGTATCCTGACCTATATCCAAGCTGAATGACATCACAAGGGATCGATTTTATCTTTTTTAAGGATCAACAAATGAGGGGATAAACTGGACTACAGGCCTAGGTAGGAACGACACAACACAAGTATCGTTTCGGGGGTTACCCTCCCGTAGTTTTGACACTCCAGGGCGTCAGAACTATTTTATGGGATAATGTGTAGATTATCAGAATTGTTTTTTATGGAAAATAAATTTTGAATCCTCGTATTCTGTTTTAGAAAATACAATATGGGGTCCATTTTATGTTAATTTTTTATGTCCATTCTTTCAGTTAAGACATTTACCCTGTCACTCAAGGGAGGTTCATAAAACGGGCTGTAGGGGATGAAAAGGGTGCGGCACTGGATAGGAAAAATGATTAATAATCATTTGATTGGGCGGTAATGACGTTATACATAACATACATCAATGTCGAACGGCGATGTATTAATAAATAGTGGCCATTTTGTAATAGGAGATTTCAAGGACTATGTATAAGTCAACACACCTATGTATATAGATAAGTTCAATGAGTTTTCCCCCGTAGAAAAAGAATCATGCCAAATAATAATATGTTAATAATAGTACTTAGGTTGGTATGATTGTTCAACCTTCTTTTCCTCAGCACGTTCAATAAGAAGTCTAATTATAATTTATTTACTTTTTTTTTGTATCATACATATTTGAAGGATTTACCCAAAAAAATTATCGTGATAATTATATATTCATCACCTTCCTACACTCTATAATTACTATTGTTTTAATAAATGCTTAATAAACCAGAAAAATATGTTTATATATATCCATTATACATAAGGCAACTTAATTTGTTATTTTATTTCTTTAAGGACTCAAGGTAATTAATATAACTGTTATTATCATAATCCTATATTTTTGAGCATGGAGCAACAAAGGTATTTTGAATTAATAAATTATGTATAGTTGTTTAAAAATATGACCTTAGACGATCGCAAGACTTTTTGTAGTTACAACTTGAATAGGGTTTTATTTTTATTTTAAAAAGCTGTTACCAGTATTCTTTGATTCTGAGCACAGAGAATTGAGTATTGAGTTATAAGTCTTTGTTACACTCGGAGTAGAATTGATGATTGGCAACGGAGTAATATCTACCAATGTTCTTATTAGACTATGGTGGAGTGCACCAGAATGTATGGGATCATTGGCCCCATTCATATGCATAATTTTTAGAGTTATTACAATAAAAAAATCATCTTGTCTGACGAGAAAGAAAATCTATTTCATTTATTTTTTTGAATGTTATTTGTTCAAATTTAGTCTGTTCCTAAAAATTGAAACTTTAAAATGTAAAAAAAAGAGTTTTTTGTCACTTATAAAAAAAATTATTTTTCAAATTTGGGATTTATAAAAAAATTCTGTCAAAATAGTTAAAAGTTCCAGACAACTCAGTCCCCCTCTGAAAAATAATCCTGTTGAGGCCTCTGATGTCGTCAAAATTATATACAATTTGGCCCTTCACTCGAAAATACATTCTGACGCTGGTGATACGAAGTGGAAATTGTATTTATTTCCTTCCTTATACAGCTGATTACAGCTAATGTAATAACCCTTCATGGAAGCTAAGCTCTTCTCCTCACAAACATTCTTCAAATCCTTCAGATGCCTCGGTTAATTATCTGGGTTTTTTAATATACTGACAGGTCATATTTCTATAACAATAATTATCGACCACATTTTGTTTAACATAACTAACTCGCCTTTCTTTCAACATCATAACCTTAGAGTGAGAACCCTTAGAGACTCTTTAATTGCATCTATCCTTGCCTTCATTATCGTCACTCAAATGTTATTTATAAGCAAAGAAGATAGTAATTACACGTACTATTATTTAAATGATATATTTATTCTGTGCCCTTGGACTTCCTACCTTATCTCATCAAGATTAAGGAGTGGATGTAAGAACATTAACTAAATTAACTGTGTGACTCGAAGGAGGTGTATTTTAATTAATGGTACTTTTGTAAAAAAAAGGGTTCAAATACATTTCATAAGACGTTTTAATCATCAGAGATTAATTCTAATTTTAAGTCGAATAAGAGCAGAAGTAAACTAACAAAACGTGCATGCTTAGCCGAAAGATGGCGCAGATATATTGAGTCTCAGAAAACAAACAACGACACTGTATATAGAGTGCTGAACTGAAGACAAAAATAAAAGGGAGACAGCTGTTGAAAACAACAAAGGAACAAGTTAATAATTACAGGCATGCTACCTTATCTCGACAAATCTCGCATCCCCACTCCTAGTCTAATAGTTAAGATATGAACAAACGAACAAAACATTCATAGCCACAAAATGGTGCTGAGAAACGACCAATAAGAAACAGCATATCATATCTTATTCATGTGATACCCATTTGAAGAATAACTAAATAATATTTCACAATAGGGCCTTAGTTGTTCCAAAACTGCTCTTTTTTTATTCGATTTAATATGCATCATATATGCAGGCTCATCTAAGCCTGAGACATCAAGAGCTTAACCCAAAAGAAGATATGTAAGTAATTGAGATAGAAAATATTATATCCGAATTTGGTAGGTCATTACTAATCCTATGAAAATAAACTCCCATAAAGAGACGATCTCATTATTAAAGTTTACCCTTCCATACGTTAGACTGGAACATAAATTTGTTTGTAAACTACAACTATTTTAGATAAGTTCCATTCAAAAATCTAATTTAAAGTTTTCCCATATATGATTATTGCATCTGAAAAATGATAAAAAGAGGATTGGTTTACTGTGTACATAGAGCGCACACATATCTTTAAGTATAGCATAATTGAAAAAATGGAAAAAAAACAACAACAACTCTACGTCCTCCCATATTATACCCTTTTTGTCAGCTGATATCCTTGCTCAATCATTCGCGCATCTTGTTGTATATTTGTACTTATTTCTATATGCTACATACTATTTATTGCATTACAAAAATAGTGATCACTCGAATATACAATATAGAAATCCATACATGGTGAAATCATCGGACATCTCTTTCATACTTTACATAAAAGGATCTCTAATAAAAAGTACAGGAATATACACATGTTCCATGCCTCTTGGATATTTATATTAGGGGTGATTATCGTTCATATCACGATCAAATGTTTTTTTTTTTTTTTTGAGTATGTAATCATGGTAATATATACTTTTTACAATAGGTACATGAAGAGCTCCTACTGTTTTCTACTGTACATATTTAGTAATGACGATATAGGTAGAAACTGGGAATAATATTCGAAAAACATACTCCTCATTAATCATTCACCTTTGATGATGGAGTGGGTAAGATTAAATACTACACATTCATGTTATTTTTCGAGAAATGACAGTTTCGAGAGGCGGGGTTAGTAGGTATATAATATCAGGAGTGTAAAAAATATGAAATTTGAACACGGAGTAGAATTGATGATTGACATCCTGTTTATCTTATTGCTAGATACCAAGTAGGGTTTTGGTTTAGCTCACGATTGCTTGCAGCTGATTTAGTAAAAGGTCATAAAAAACTAAGCTCTCTCAATCATTTTTTCATATTGTTAGAGTAACCACGTTAATTTTTGATTTTCTTCTTTTAACATATCGGCATTTAATATTAGTTTAATCTCTGTATAACATTAAGAAGAGAACTAAATGACAAAAATAGAATGTTATTAGATAGACTTGTACAAAATATGATCTCACATGAGCGTGATAATTTTTGCAGTTTTTTATTTATTTTCTATAGCTGTCATCATTATTCTTTTATTATTGAGGAGATGATACTTAAGTATTAAATGGGCTTGCTCATACAAGATGAGAGTAACGCTTAGGGTTTGTTAGGGAGGACTTATAAGTGTAAGACTCTAAATTGGTCTTAGAGTAGAATTGAGGATCAACATTGGAGTAATCCCAGTCTAAATGTCCTTTGTATATAGTGCATGTATTTTTATTTCCTTAATTCGTAGCTGCATAATCTATTAAAGGAGGAAATGACAGATAAATTGCTCTCTGCCAACTCCATCCGAACTGCCCACCACATCAAGAATGGAAATGGCGTAAAAGGTGTTTACAGCCCAGAAGAACCAAAGCTTCTGCAACAAAAATATGAGCAATTTCTAACATGCCTCCATGTAGTCCTCCTCCAGGCCTTATCTCAACCCCCTGTACTTTGCAGTTTAGGGTGTCATGGAGAATAATATCTACCGCACCTCTAATCCAAATTTGAATTCTCTCCGAACTGCCATAATGGCATTGTGGTACTCCATGGACACAGCTTTCATCATCAAGACCTTGTTCACCGGTGTGTCAGGGTTGTTATTGCTGGCGAAGGAGGACATACTGAATTAAAAATATAGGTAAATATAGTATTTTAACAACTCAAAAATTGTTTTTGAGTTGTCATATTTTAGTCAATAAAAATCATGTTTTTCGTAATTAAGGGAATCTACTGCAAGTTATGGGCCTCCACTCTGTAGATACTTGTAACTATATATGGTTCTATAAGAGAAAATTATGATTGCTATAACATCCCACCGAAAATATAAATTCATTTTATCTCAAGGTTTGATTGCAGTTACTCTCTTGTAAAAAAGAAAATTTTTTCACTCAAGGTATATTTATACTCGTAGATAAAAATATACACGAATATGTAAAAATCATATTAAGTACTCGTATATTGTAATAATTGAAACTAGGCACCTACCTTCAAAGAAATTTATTATAATTTAAGCACAAAGTTATAGTTGAATATAAAGTAGCTAAATTGTCTTTAATGAGGGTACTTGCATTGCATATATTAATGTAAAAATGTGTGCTTAAAATAAAGAGAAACTAACAAGTTCGTAATCACTTAAAATCACGCCAAGAGCAATAATTATTGTTCCTATATACATGGATAGAAATAAGCTATACACCAAATGACGAAACGAAGACACCTGATCAATATTTTTCCAAATTATTTATCCTATATTCAAATGTTGTGTTCATTAATAAAATAGTACTATCTACTGATATGTTTTAAAAAAAGAAACAGAATTAACATGATCATCCTGACAATTTGAAAAATATTTCGGAAGAGATCAGCTTAGCTCTCATGATGTTTCATTAAATTAGCTGCGGGCAGCAGCATTGAGATTAAGGAATTCAAAAACACCCCACTCCGTATCTAGCAATGATATGGATCGGAAGTACTCTGAAGTCGATCTTAAATTCTACTCCCAGTCACACAAGGACTCATACTCCGCAACAAATCCTCATTGCTACTCTTCGTTTTTCAAGAATTACTTTATACTTATAAATTATATGTTCTCTCCAAAAAGTAAAGAATAATTCGATCACCTTTAGAAAATAAACACACGTTTATGTACCCTGGCATAGCGGTGTGTCAATCCATATTCAGGAATGAAGACTTCAGTCCGATACAGTTCAGTCATGCATATCAATTATTAAACTTATGATGTTCGGTCCTCAATGATGTTACGAAACTTTATTTATTATTTTTTTTTTCAGTGATTGTACTGACAGTCCGAAGGACCGGTCTGACTGGACTGGACCAAAAAAATAGAAATAATAAGGACCGGCACATCAATATCCGAGCCCTCTTTCATTAGTGTAATATTTTCATCTATGATCATTATTCTTTAATTATTGAGGAGAAAATATCTAAGTATAAAATAACCACTAGTACTTATGCTCATCAAAGAGAGAGAATTAAACTGGTCATAAGGGAATATCGGTATTGGACTAAGAGTATTCTAAGAGGATTATATGCTTTTATGGCTAGGTCAGGTGTTAATTTGACCTATACATCATCATAAATAATATATTATGAGGATGAAGGAGACTTATATGGAAAATATTTTATCATATTCTATCTCCATTTTGTATGTTTATATAGGTATGTAAGAATCCCTAAGTTTTTGTGGCACAATATGGCTCTTGATTGTGGAGTCTCTCATAAATGCATATTTAAATATGCAAATATTGTACATGCATGTGGATATCAATTACACTCATGTAGTTAGTTATGTTTGCATAAACTGAAATCAGAGATAATGAAATGTATAAGAATTATGATTTACGTAGGAGCATTGGAAATATAACTCTTAAAAAGTGGTGATTAAGTGCACTTAAAGAGTAATTATTATACTATTAATGATATTATAATATACCAAACAAAAAGTTTAAAAAATAGCATATGGAAAATTTGCACATTGTTTTTGAAATCCGCAATGAAACGCCTCATTTGAATATTTTCCAAAATAATTTTATGAAATTAAAGTTTTTAAAGGCATTTTGTATTCATAATTCAACGACAGAAGGCAATGGATTATTACTTTTAATTTTCAAAACCTCACCGCAACAATTAAAGAAGAGTCCCTTGCTGTAAAGATTACTCAAACTGTAGAAAAACACAACTTTACTAAAGCCCATAATATTCCAAAAAAGACTCTAACTCGCCTCAAATACTTTTTGAAAAAATTGACTTTACTTGAACATAAATAATTATCATTGCACGAAACATTATTTGGGAAAGGATTAGTCAAATAAATTGTATCGCACATATGGGAAGTAAGAAACTATAGAAACTCCTTTCTTATAAATGAAGGGCTGATGTTCGTTTTGTTTCAGTCCTTATTTAGGACAAAGTTCAGTTGTCTAGTCTAGTTTGGTCAATTTCAGTCCAATCCTATTGGTTACTTTAAAAAAAAAAGGTAAAATTGATCCATTGTAACATCATAGAGGGTATTTTTTATTTTTTTTCCCCCGTTACATAATAAAATTTTATAATTAAGTTGAAGTATATTTTGTTCGTATTACTTTGCAGTACAATGAAAACATGAATGATTGTTGCATGTATCTTACTTGGTTTAATAAACCATCGATATTTTGAGGCAAAATCCAAGGACCAATAGTTAAGGGGGAATCCTAAGAACTGACAGTTTCAAGGACCGGTTGGATCGATTTTAAGCTGAACTGGACCAAATAAATCAGCACGAACACAACACTATTTGATGTATATAAAAAGCAGAAACCACATAACAAATGTGGAATTCCTCGTAAAATCGAATTCGATCAAAATCGAAATTTTTGTTCAAATCCAACACTATACTTATATAAGGATGTAAAGGTCTCAAAATTTTGACCCTAGATTTTTAAAGAACGTCCCAATCGGACGTAACAGTCGTTCAATAGAACAATCTTTTCTGAATGACGTCATCATCATTCTACCATGTCTATCTTTGGACCCAATGTTTATGAGAATAATAAATATATGAATAAGGCTCCAGTTAGGAATAAAAATGATAATATGAAAAATATATATATAAGTGTATGAATTATAATTAAACTTTTACCCAACTATTTATATTGGTAAACTGATGTACTTAGCTCTAACATTAGTTAGTCCTAAATTATGTACGTTTTTCAAGAACCAATAACATGGATGGGATGTATTTTTTTGGGGGATTTTTATGGTTGTTGCACTAAAAAATATTGATCCAGTCTACCAAATTATAAATATCTAAATATTGGTAGAACAAATAAAGTATTATATGTTCAAATTGTATGTGTTAAAAAAATAATAACTTTAAAATTATCTCAAAATAGTCTGATTAGTAGTTCAAATTTAGTCTCTTTCCAAAAAAAAATTACTTTGTTATATATAAAAAGTTTAGTTTAAAAAACAAAAGCATTCAGTCAAAAAGCAATAGCCCCCCTCCCGCAAAAAATTAGGCATCCCCCCATGACACCCCCATTATATAATTTGCTCCATTTGCAAATACACTCTGGTGCAGGTGATTGGACGTGAGATAGGTCTGATTTTTTAGTTTCGTATTAATGACCGATTATATTTTTATATTTTGTCTAATCAGAAAGAGTATAGATACCAACTTGACTTGGACTCAGAGGTTTGAGTTTCCGACTTGACACGGACTCAAAAAAGGGGGACTCCAATCAATCATATTCCATCACCAAAAATCTTATTCTAAACATTGACATTCATTCTTTGAAAAACATTTCAGTACATAGAATGTATTTCACTTGTTATTTCAAAATGATTGCCCTGTTCTTATGATTAATTAAGTTATTTTTTTTAAATTTTAAATGGGTGATTGTCACGTATATATATGTCTAGATAATAAATTATCATTTGTATTTTATATGTACATTCCTTTTTTGAAGAATATGACTTGTGACATTTAGCTAAATAATATGTAGCTATTACAATATACATTGTCATTCACTTTATTCAAAATGCTACGTTTGTGAAAGTTTCTTAATAGTGCACTCTGAAGTTACTTTTGAATATGTTAGTAATGTAAAAATATATTCAAATTTAATTCGTAAAAACCGCGTCATGTTTCTAATAATTACTCAAAATATTACTCGTTCTAAAAATATATGCATGCAAACACATACTAAATTTAAGCTGCAAATATGTCAATATTTTGGCTTTAAACGTTACACCAATTACTAAAAAAAATATGCACAAAATTTGAAGATATTTTATTGTTAGCTGTAATCTTCTTTTTTTTCCCTCTCCCCCTACCGTAAATCAGTGTTATACGTCTTGATTGGATTGAGTTTGAATTAGCTCTTTCTAAGGACTTGTGCCCGTTCTTATTTAGGACTGAAGAATGCAGTCCTGTCCAGTTCAGTCTCGGTTAGGTCCAGTCCTGCATATCAGTCTTAAAACTTATAAAGTTTTGTCTGTCCTTGATAATAGACCTATAGTGTATTTGACGATTATCCCTCAGAAAATATAAAGTGTGTGTCAACGTAACCACCTTTTTTATCATGCATGGCAATCAGGCTGTAGAAGAAGTAGAAAGTGAGCGTGGTTTCATTCTAGAGGTGAGGTTCTAAAGTTTTCATGGAAATACAGTCAGTCGCTATCACGCTTTGGAGTTGCGAGGAACGTGCGTACGCCGTTGAAAATGTATATTGCTAAAATAAAACTAGATGCAGTTTAACTCTTCAATTTCTATTTGTGGGATTTATGCAAATCATTTAATGGCTTCTATTTCTTATTTACAAATAACAATCATTATGAAGCAGAAATAAAACTTTTGATTTCCAAAACTTTACTTTTAACTTGTACTATTATACTAGCGGGAGTAATTAGGCATCAGCGATAAGACAAACTTTGCTTTAACTATATAGAGGATAACTCTGTAAGAAATCCTCAGTCTTACTCTAAATTTTTCATTAACACACTCACACCAAACTAACCAATGCTTATATGAATGCATATGACGCGTGTTCTCCTCAAAATGAAAGATTAATAATAAGAGTTTGAGAAAAAGAAAATATATGTTGTCATGATGGATGAGTACTTATAATTTTTAGAGTGCTTACTAATAAAAAACATATACTCAAAACGCACATGAATTATGAATGTCAAATACAAGAGACCAATAACAAATGCAAAGAGAAACATTGATCTTTTTATACATGCACACGCCTGCAATATTTCAATAACACGACTACTTTTTTATTTCTTTTATCAAAAAAATATTTATATGATTTACATCAGGAAGCATTATCTACAGTGCACCTTGTATACACGTCTGATGCTATTTGCATCATTGTTATTTCGTATATCGAAATATGTTTACTATACACATTGCATCCGATGACTCGTTTTCGTATATATAAACTTTGCTTTATTAATATAGATTTAGTATTACTTTTTAGAAATGGGAAGTTATGTGGCCCCACCCTGTATAACAGACATTTGATGTTAAAACAGGGATTATTTATTAGTAATTATGTAAATGCCACGTTCAGCCTCGCTCCCACCTATTTTTGTAGCAACATGAATCTGAGTGAGAAGGCAGTGAGATCCAACTAAGTTAACGACAAAGAAGAAGAAATTAGTAAAAATAATGAGGGCAAATCAAGATTTAATACACCTATTAAACTTAATTTAATTTTATTATTATTCCAAATGATCATTGAGTTTAAATGTATTATATGTGATCCTTTTGAACTACCACTAAGGAGTATTGCATGACTAGAAATGAATTGGAACAACAAAACATTATGATCATGTTACAAGTCATTATACATTTTGCATCAAATAACAAAAGAATTAAAATTGCATGCTTCATCTACAAGAGGCAGCTGATAAAATAACCCATATTAACTATGGATCCTACTTCAATTTGTAGATGAGATCCTTTTTATGTACAAAGATGATTAAAGAATCCTTTCGGACCATCTATCAGACATACATCAGGCACATCCAATAATCTAGTACCATAGAGCTCCGTTTGGTCAAGTATCACTTGAGTAAGGTAAAAGCAATCCCTTATTATGTCATTTAGGGTATGTTTCCCCTCAATAATTATTCAATTATATTTAATACCATGGGTTTATCTGTTATAGCTCAGAGTTATTAAGGCTTGATATACTTATTTTTTTTATCTGACGTACTTAGCTTTAGTTAGACATGCTCGTTGCTAAATTGTTATTTCTTAGATAAAGTAGTCATGCAGATCTAAAATATTAAGGGCACACTCCAAAATGAGGCCTTGACAAAACTCTAGACAAATTTAAATTTATTAATATATATTTACTTAATAAGATTAAGTAAAAACAATTTTTTTTGTAAAATACATTGAAAAACTTTGAGTAATTATTTGACAGTATGTTCATTGAACTTTTTTATTTTAAGAAAAGACAGATTTTGAGCAAAAATTGACAACAATAAGTATACTTAATTTCAAATTGTGATAAAAAAACGAATTTTACAAAACTTAATTTGGTCATTGAATTATGGATCCTTCCATAGCCTTCATTGTAGTCACGGCACTGAACTTGATTACACAATTAAAGACTCCAGACTTGGCTGGATTCGGAAGCTTTGTACTCACTACTCAACTTGTACTCCAAAGTCATTACGATTTTTTAATTTGATATAAAGTGCTCCTTAAAATATCTTTTATTATTGAGGACTTGAACTGAACTCGATGAAAATGTTCAAGCCCTTGCGACTTAGAATTGCAGTTTAAGAACTTTTCATATCTTTAATTATTCCAATCTTGATAATTTCAGGAAAAGATCAAGGATCAACAGCTGTACATATGGACTGACTATCAAATTACATCAACATTTAGTTTATATATACATATATATAAAACGAAACCTTGTTTGACTTTTTATGATTATGCCATAAAGGTTCCTTATCTAAATTCACCATTGTTTTTAAACGCTCATGATGAGGATATGATAAAAACAATAAGCCTGTTGCAAAAACCAACCATATGTAATAATTATTAATATCATATTTACATAAAACATACATAAATCCTTTCAGACACATTTGTACAACGTTTTGTCGACTTGAGTCGATAAATTAGGCAAAATAAAATATAGCTACATATAGTCTTGTATCGGTCCTTATTTAGGACCACGGTCCACTCCCATTTGTCGTCCCTTAAAGAATAAAAAATTGATCCCTCGTGATATCATTGAGATCAGGACATAAACCTTTTTATTTCTTAGATTAGTAGGGATATTTCCAAATCCATTTATATACAAACGTAAGGACCCTCCATAAACCTAATCATTAAATCCAACCATCGTCAGCCTCAACCACGGCCTCCAACCTGGCGTGGAACCTGCTGCACGCCTTAATCAGGTGATCGTTATTCATATTGTCCACAGCCTCAATAATGAAGGCTCTTTCCTTAGACCAGAACATCTCCAAATTGTCCAAAAACTAATTTTGTACACGGATCGATCTGCCTTCTTTCTTGCTGGTGTTCCCATCCCTCCAGACTCCTTGAACTCCTTTGTGACTTTGCACACGATGACAGAGGACAACTTGAGAAAGTCGATGATCTCTTTGGGTGCACGGCCTGCAAGGAAGGGTGAGAATGATCGCTACACGACGTTCGTAATTGGAGGACATTTTCAATGCATTGTAAACAGAACTTATACGAAATTCTCTACTGAATCTGATAAACTGATTTTTAAAGCTTAAGACGAAGTGTTCCCAAGAAAAAATTCTTAATTGTAAAACCGCACCCTGTAAATACCTCAAGAATTTTGTTTGGCGTAATAAACCATCAATTTGTTAGGAAACATTCCAACGACCGACAATTGTAAAGACAGATCCAATAGACCGACTATCCGAAGACTGGTACCAAGGACTGGTAGTCCTAAGGATCTGGTTCTAAGATTGGACTGTATAAATTGGGATCAGCTCAACACTAGATATACACAAGGGTAGCTACAAAATTATAATATTCTAGCTATTATTTTAAACAATACACGTAATCTCACCAAAAAATGATGGCCACTAATTTGATTACCAAAATTTGCATAAAGTAAAAAATATTTGATCAAAAGTAACAAATTATATCATGTTGAACCCCCAAACTCATGTTGCTAAGATTATTTTAAAATAGAGTTTTATTTTTCATCGATGTCTTATATTTATCAAGTATTCTTAGCATTTTTAATTGATATTTACGGGTGCAAATGGATAGAATTGTTATTAAAATTATAATATATTTAACCTTTTTAAGGATTAAATTTTTAATTCTTGCAGATTTAAAAAAAATAAAAATGTTTTTAGCACTTATATAATAAGTCGTTTATTATATAACTAGAAGAAAATTTAAAACAAAGAAATTCATTCCCTTGTTATTGAATTTAATGATATGTGTACTATTTTGTGAATAGGTGATCAAAACATTCCTCCAAATGGCTCATATACGTACCAATTTGTAGCTCCGGCTAAAAAAGTTAAATGCTAATACAAATTGTTATAATTCTTTTTTAGTCGATCGATGGTTTTTTCTGGAAGTGGAGTAAATAGACAAATTAGTGGATCCACTTGACCTCAACCCTCATTCTTTGCAATCTAAACAACGATGCAAGAAGCTATATAGGCAGTTTTCTTTTTTTTAAATATTTGAGTGAGTGATAACATCGGAAATAGTACGCTAGTACTCCAATTACAAAATTTAGTTCCATTAGCTATTTCTTCTTGTATCCACAGTTGTTTGAAATGGAACATATATATTCCAATGGTCCTTTTAGGATTAAATGACGTAATTATGATAATCATTCAACTGTTTACATATCTCGTAATTAAATATGTTTAATTTTTAAGGGCGTTTTTTTTTACCCAGCTCATTAATCCTGTTACAAAAAGGATTTTTACTTACGGAGT
The DNA here is from genome assembly GCF_016086655.4 of Lepeophtheirus salmonis. Classification (NCBI taxonomy): domain Eukaryota; kingdom Metazoa; phylum Arthropoda; class Copepoda; order Siphonostomatoida; family Caligidae; genus Lepeophtheirus; species Lepeophtheirus salmonis. The sequence continues at coordinate 35,060,025 of NC_052136.2, forward strand.
GTTAAAATTTAACAGTCTTATACTTTCTTTATTAAGAACTGACACAACACTACCCACGGCTACGTGGGTAATCTATTTATTATGAATAAGGATTATATTATCATTTTACTTAGTTTTTGGGGACTTGATGACTATGAGGATCTATTAATTTGATAGTATTATGGCATTGAAGAAAAAAAAAAAAGAATAATAATAAATTAAAATAATTATCTGTTTTTGAAATCTATTTCGTGCTTCTGGTGAATGATCAAATGAGTAGGAAAAAGAGAAGACCCAGATTCTACGTGTGGAAGAACATATTATTCTACGTGTCCTTGAGACCCATAATAATAATAAGAATAATATTGTTATTATAACTTCATCAATAGGGGGATTAAAGCTTATATTTTGACAAGGATCATTCATATAAATTATAGCTTCTTCCATCAAGATATATATTTTTTCCTTCTCGGATTGACGAACAGGGTCAAACCGCAATATTAAATATGTTGGTCCTATCAGATAAACAATTGAAATTATATACTATTATTTATTATCGACATAGAGGTAAAAGGTTGGTGGTCTGATATGTCATTTCGAATGGCAAATAAGTTGGTCTTCTCAGTGGTATAGTGATCTGGGAGGGGGTAGGATATTTAGAGAAAAAATCATTTTGCTCGGTTCAGTCTTTGATCAAAATTAATCGTTTTCAAATTGGGAGCAGTTTGTTTCGAGTTCATGCTATGGAATGATCTTTCCTAAACCAGTTAAACGAATTGTACAGATATGGAACAATCCAAATTACATTTGACATCGTTCTAACAATGTTTTTAAATTGAAAACATATCTAATATCATCAACATTTAGTTCTGATTATATTCCTCAGGAAGATACTAAATCAAATATCGGATTAATGTATTTTCCCTCTGCAAGCATTCAGAAGTTACAAGAATCACCTACATATATTACCAAATAAGTGGTTCTTAACATATGTCCAATCACAACGGGATTTTTGAAGTATCTGTGTACATGTCAGATAGTAGGGATTTTAATTTTTGTAATGAACAAATTGAGACGATTTCTCATCCTTTATTAAAGTGCAAGTTTTCAAGAATATTGATTCAGCACTAAAAGTAAAGTTAAAAAAGTTTTGGATAAACTTTTTTAACTTTACTACGAGCACCATCAGAAGAGGTGTATAAAATATGTCCAGAAGCGGGAGCAATTTTTTGTAGTTGTAACTTGAGCAAGAATTTTTATTTTCTAAAGCTGTTAATCATTTTTGTTTAATTCTTGAGAAAGGAAGATCTAAATATAAAAAAATCAATAGCGCGGCTGCTTATGTAAATAACGCGTAACAATAAAGATTTACTCAGGATTTGAAGGTATATGTATTTGTTGGAGTTGGAGTAGAATTGAGGATCGAGATCGGAGTAGTTTCTGCTATGCCCTGCTTGATACAGCTAACTTAATGAAACGTTATGAAATATAAGCTGCTCTCACCAAAATATTCTTCAAATGTCAGATTGAACACCTTAATTTTTTTTTTTTTTTTTTTTTTTTTTCAACATAGTAGCAGTTCATATTTTTCGCAAATCAATTAATAAAACTGGCTATGTCATCAAAAGTGGGGACATTTCCATGGACACATACAGCCAAGGAGTCACCTCCAAAAACAGACTCGCCGAGTCATTATACTATTAAATGCTATAATTTAATACAAAATTCCTGAACAAACCCATATTTTGAAATCCAAGGCACAAGCTTTTAATTTATATGACAAGCTAAGGGTCTCTATTCCTAAACATGCTTCAAATGATTGGAATTACTATGTTACCATGTTGATTTTCAAAATATATACAATTTTCATCAGTTGTGATTTCTGTCAGCAGATATATCGTTTACGTTACAAGTAACATATATATTAGTTTGTACTCAATCAAGCCAATGAGTTTGATTTTCTTCTATTTTTGGTTCTTCTTGTTTTTTTTTGTGTATGAGTGTGTTTTTTTTTCATACCCATTATACTTTTTAAGAAAGTGTATTTTGAACTTGTTTGATATTGTAATGACAAAATATATATCGTATTTATTTGGAGGGATATTAAGTGCATTTGAAAATGATTAATCGTTGAGGGATAGTGAGGAACGTTGCCTAGTACTATATTTTATTTGGATTAATCTTGAAATGAATCACTTCTACAAATAAGGTGAATGATAAATGTACCTATTGTATATATTATGATTAAATTATTTTCCTTCTCTTTCCTGCGATAGGTACCCATGCATTAAATGTTATATAAATATATAATCAAACAGAACAGGGGGGGGGGCTCTTTGAAGAATGACTCAAAACAAACCTGTTTCCTATGGCTACTTTTATTTTCTATATAAATTTTATTTAAAAAAAATATCTTTTTAATCTTCATTTTTAACAAATATGTTCTTTGAATAATTTGACATATGTATTGTATCACACAACCTTTCATAAAACCCCCAAAATTAGTCTTCTTCCCAACAAAATAATTATTATTCCATAATAATTATTGAGAAGTTTTTTAGGGCTTAACAAAAGTTAATTCTAATTTAACCAATCGACTTTCAAAACGCAGATTAAGGGAACAGAAGGCGAGACATCGATAGTTGACCATAAAATACTATGTATATATTTTTCAGGCTTTTTATATTTTTATTCAAAGAATATGTCAGGGAAAGTCTATATATTCAGTCCTGGGCTGTAAGAAAAGAAAATAGTAATTGTATTGATGTCACTTTTGTAAGAAATTGGCAATATATTTGTAATAAAATTGTGTTGAATATTGATTAAGGATTGATGAAGTATACGCTCTAAAACAACGTATAATCTGCATAGATGACATAAATCACATTACCAGGAAAATGGGACGAGAATATGAAAAAAATAGTAAAAGAATTGACCTTTTATGAAAATGGTAATTTTATTAGTACAAAACAATATTTTTTTTCTAAAAAAAGTCATTAAATGACACATGGAGCATTTTTTCAAAATGGCCACAAAAAAAATTGACCTTTTTATAACTAGGTCAGTGTAAAAATTTATTAAAAATGATCTTCTAACAAAGGTCAAAAACATTTTGTTAAATTTAATTTGTTTTTTGAGGGGTATGCAATTATTTTTCTTTTCAGATCTTTTCATTAATTGTCATATTTTCTCTCATGTATGAATTAAAACAGCTGACTTTACATATTACGTGCTCAAAAAAGGTATTACAATGGATTGTTATATTTTTAAGTTAAATTATATCAATCAAAGACTTTTGTGTATAATTTTTTTCACTGGATACTTAGAAATTGATAAAATTGTAACATTCAATGTATATAGTAATTAATAAATATTCTTCAAATAATAATTGACAATTGGTAATAAGAGAAATACAGAAGGCTAGCTACCATATGTTTTTCTTTCTCCAAATTTTCCCTTTCCTGTTTGACAGTTGAGGTTGAGAGTGATTAAGGAAAACCAGTTGGGATTTGTCCAAACGCAACTTGTTAATTTATTCGACAAAACCTCTACACAATAAGCAACGAATACTTTAATATTTGTTCAAGAATAAATACTTACATGAACTTTGTACTTACAAAGAAAGATCAAATTGAAGGTCAAAAATAAGGAATATATTTAAAATGGGGCCCTTATTCATTTTATTTTTTCCTTCAAATTCTACGTGAGACCACGCATAAAATATGTAAAAGAGAATAACATGTTAACAAGCTCCATAATAAATATTATAATCATTATGTATAGAAAGATCATCACTAAAATAAAGTAAAAATATATTAGGAAGGGGAGTGTACGTGGAAATGTAGGAACTGGTGATGGATCTTGGCTAATAGCCGGACCAAACCTTTGTTTTCGGTTCTGAATAATTTAGAATAAGCGTAGAAAGATCGAAACAGAGGTTCAAATCCGCGGATTTTATCAAAAATAATCTATAAATTCGGATCCGAGTTACCAAGGTGAGTCGTAAGCACTGGCGGCGGAATGCAATTTAAATCGCAGAGGGGGGGGTCAAATTATGTAATTGTTACGTCATCAGAGGCGTCTATAAGTGGGTTTTTTTTTCGGGGGGGTCTATAATGATCATTTTTCTCAAAATTCCACTTGGATTACATTTGTGTTCTTGGGCGATTATTTATCGTCAATTTCTATCAAAAATTGTTTTAAATTCTAAATTAGGACTTTCTTTTTTAAATTTGTTCAAGACTGTTTTTGTGCTAACTCACCAGAAACGCTTCTATTTGAACGTATAGGCCCTATATGTATAATATTATATAAATACCAACATATTTCATTATTTTCAAAATGACAACAATCTGAGGTATTTGAAAGGAAATAAATTCTTAGTATTTACAGTATACATAGATAATGCCCATGCTTCAAAAAATATTTGCAAGTTCCATGCGTCCAATGTTATCATGATTATCAACTAAAAATAACTAATATTATTAAAATTCCTCCTGTATGAAAGGATCTTTGACCATGGATCCTCATATGTTATGTAATTATCTACTAACATCCCCCCTAAAGAACTTTTAAATAAAGATTTCCTTAGGGCCCATGTAGGGCTACAGTTAAAATGTTACGAATTAGCTATACATAGCAAAAAAAACTTGTTTTATTTCCCAAGATTGAATTCATTGTATATCAAAGTTTATTCTGCATAATGTTGAACTTCAATGTAAAACCTTCTATTAAATTTTTTTTAAATATATTGTATTTATATAACAAAGCGGTATGTTCAAAACATCAATAATCCCTATTTATTTTTATTCAGCTGCCGATTCTATATTTCCTTCGTCTTCCTAAGGGTTCTGAACGTTGATCCGTTAGACAAATTAGCTATTTTTGTAGTGTTAAAATGGTGGTACGTCACTAAAAAAATTACTCTGTATTTTATTGTCTGCTGTTTAATTTTCTACTCTTAATATTCAGCCAATCAATAAAGTTTGGAACACTACTGACGGGAAGTGAAGTAGAAAAATCCACAGCCGAGAACCAAAGACACAGTTTATTTTTATATTAGGGGTGTACATAAGCAATAAATTAATTGGCGAAATGAAGACCACGTGATCCGTATTTACATAAAGAAGTAGTTTATGCAAGGCTTTTCCCCTCTAAAGGTGTTGAAAAATATTCAATTACTGACCCACAGCTTTCATGAATTAACCCTTTTAACTAAATAAAAAAAGTAAATTCTGCAAAAAGATGAAAAAGTTCTTTAATAAATATCTATAATAAAAAGCGACATCTTGCGAGGGAAAATAAGTTCAATAACCCAAGGAATCTACTCAATCTAATATGCATGTTTCGCCACTTGCTTTAAAACTTTGATGAGGTGATGCCGAGATATAGTTCATTGACCTATCTTCAAAATATCACCAATAACTATGTTGTTTTATGTCAGCTGTCGAGTTTCTGATTTCCTTTAATGTTGATCTGTTATACACGAACTAGCTACTGTTATACTGTGGTGAATTCATTTATATTAATTGAAGAATAATCCATAGAAAACTTGGGCGAAAGGTTGAGAGATATAATAAAACAATTTATGTGATATAGTGATGTCGAATTTCTTTAATGTATACACTTGAAAATTACCTAATGATGATTATGTGAATATGAGTAGAAAAAGAGAAAATATGAATCTTTAAAGTAATGAGATTACCGTAATACTGTGTTATAATAACTTTAAATAGCAACAAACAGAGAGTTAACTAAATCCTGTAAACGTGACAGTATTAAATAGAAATATAATGCATCGCGAAGGAAAAACTAAAAAGAATTTCTTATAAATTTTTCATATTGAGCTTTTTTACTGAAGTCATAAATTTTGAATCATATTTGCAGTCGACACCATTTTGAGGGCTGCGAATTGATATTTTTACAATTTGACATAAAATAGACAAATTTCTAATTATATATTGATTAATTAAACTTCATCAAATGACTATAAAATTAAACTTAAAACCTTCATTAAATAGTACAATTTATGCCAATGATCAGGCCACTGACTACGAATATGTGTGTGTGTGTAGGGGGGGGCACTACCCCTTTGATTAAAAACTTATTAACAAATTTGTCAAAAATTAAATGTTTTTTGTGAAAATTTTCTTTTTTAAACTATTTTATTGTTAAAAAAATAACTTTTGTCTGTCAAATTTTTAATTAAAGTTCTGAAATTTTATCTCTCAAAAATGTCAAAAAGCCAACTTCTCCTACCCCTCCCAAGAAAAATCCCCAAAAAGACTTTACTAATGATAAACAATGATATTTGAATAAAATGAATCTAAAGTCACTGAATATCCTCATGAAAAGGCTAGATTTGTGCAGTTAATTGATTGCTAAAAAATAAGGCATGAGAATACTAGGATAATTTCAGAAATATATCTTATTATTTCAGTTTTAATCGTTCATTGATTGGTTGCCTACAATATGGAAATAAAATTGTATAACAATGTAATAACTTATTTTTAATACTTACTAGATTTTGATAAATAATAAAAGGATATATTATTAGGGGCGTATGCAGGGGGTGGCAAGAGGGTCTATAGCCCCCTTCCCCCTCAAATAATAATAATAAAAAATTAAGGAATTTTGATTTTTTTACATTTGAATTTTTTTCAAAAAATTTATTATTTGAAATTTCATTTAATTTCGCTTTTTTCCCACAAATTTAGTTTAATTTTCCAAATTTTTTTTCCACAAAATTTAGTTTAATTTGTCCAATTTTTTTCTCCTCAAAATTTAGTTTAATTTTTCCAATTTTTTTTTCAGAACAATTTAATTTTCCGTGGATATATATGGATTTTATTAATTTTTTGCCAAAAAATTTAAAATTGGAATTTTTTTTTTTCAAGAACCAATTGCTTATATTCTTTCATTTGTTGTTCCTATTTTTAACATCCAAATACACATCAATAATTCATTATTATTATAAAACTTGGTTATTTAGGCCCACAAAATTACCAGCATCACCAACACTGACGTCACATGAAAACGCTTTATGAGTATTTAAAGACATTTCTTCAAGGATTATGCTAGTAGCTAAGGAAATACATAATAAAGTTTTTGTTTGTTTTTTGCAAACAAATAATGTATAAAATTGACACATACCTAGATATCTGCCAAGTCCAGCTATGTATACATAATATCATAATGCTAATAATATATGAACATTGCCAAATAGTAATAGATATGATTCGATTTGTGATGTAAAAAAGGGAAAAAATATTTACTGCCTCAAGAAATAATTTATAAAAAGATAATTATAGATAGATTATGGCCAAACATAAGTCGTTGTCGAAAAAAGATATTTAAAAAAAACCATGGAAACAGAAAGATATAGAGGAAACAAAAAGTTTGCAAGACAATTCTGTTGACTTCACATATCAATAGGGGTATGCTGAATGGATGCTCAATTAATTAATATGTTCTAAATTGAACATAAATATTTTAAACAGTCTCTGCAATAGGGTTTGAGCGTTGGTTAATTAATAAAAACCTTGGATTTTTTCACACATTTTCAGCTCTGTCCATCATCAGTCATCATTTTGCTTTAATTTCCCATGGATGTTCAATCCAGATAAATCTTGAGACATAAGAATCCCAGGATTTCTCGAAACCCCAGTATGTATTTAATGTAATAATACATGTTAGTACTTAATATATTTCCTCCTGTTTGAGGGCGCTGTCTGTGTATTGTGACATCACGTGAAGGACCTTTATATGAAGAAAAAGGTATAATAGAGTATAAAACTTCAGTATATGTCCAAGGTTGTACCCGGTTCTGTTTCAGGTCCTGACAAGCTTAGTAGTGGACCTGGATCCATAATCTACCCCACCACCCCTTCCCTCTTGTATTTACACTCTCTGGTGCCTAAAATCACTTTTCCAGATCTATAAGATCTAAGGGCACAACTTTGTATATGTATAATATATTCCATATCGATAGATGAAATTATATGCTAATGTAATATTATGATATTTTTTCAAGTAGAGAGTCATGATTTGTGTGAAAGAGTATTACAAACAGTTCAGCCTAGTTAGGTAAATACTTATAGTTTGTCTGTCATCTTTAATTTAGTTCAATTAGGGATATATATATATTATATTCATTCATTTTTGAGAAAATGACTTAACACTATTTAAATAATATTTTATTTTTTCAATAAAAATAAATCCAAAGACTTAATCTCCCTCACACTCTTGATTACACATCCAATGCATGTTTGTAATGCCGTGAGATAAAGAGGAGAGTCATGCTTTGAAATATTCATAAATAAACGTAGATATAAACTTATTATATACCTATATATAGATATCAGAGAACGTTGACAATGGACTATCATCTTAAACAATTTATATCGTGTATTTGTGAGTGACGAACATATAAGACAAGACAAGATAAAAACTCAATAAAGTTGTTGTTTTTTATAGGATACACTGTCCTTGAAACTTGAGCGATGAGCACCTTGTATATGTTTATTATGTACCATTGATCCAACTCCGAATATGTACCAATGGTGTATAAAATATCTCCTGTCGGTGTGTATAAATAAAAGAAACCAAAAATGAGCCTTGTAATCATGACAAAGCTCTTAGAGAATATCTAATTTCGACCGAATATTTGAGTCTAATATTTCTATTAAAAACATTTTTTTATGTCCTTATTTTGAAAAAAGACGAGTCTTTTGATGACGATGTACTGTGGAGCCCATGTTGGGAATCATGGGTGAAGGAGATGATAATTTTTAAAGAGAATAACTAATTTTGCAGGATTAATATGAACTTGGATTTTTTTAAAGACATTTTTTTCTTCCAGGCCTATGTGCATACCTTCATTTTTGTAAGAAAAAAAAGAGGGGAAGGAGATATGTCGGGAGAAAGGGATATGGTACTACTGAATTAAGACCCTTGTTAATATCTGCTACCTGTTATATGATTTAAGCGTTGTTTTTTCATAAGAAATATATCAACACTATGTATACTATACCCATAGAATGGTTCCAAAATTATAGCCTATGGATTTGAAAATCCACTTTTAGAACGCTTGAACAAAAAAGATGAATGCCCTCTCTCCCACATTCAAAGACAAAGATTGAAAAGGTCACCATCTATGAAGTAACTACCTACCTACAAAATGATGATGATATTATGATCCCATTGTCGTTTTAATCATGATAGGAAATGAGAAGGAATCATAATATTTTTTTGATTCAGAGCAAGGTTAAATAATATGGGATTTATTATTGTTTCTTTTTTTCAAACTTGACTTGAGTTTCATGTGCTCAAATTTCGATCGAAACAGGGGATAACCTTTCTACCTTTTTCATGGTTATAGTCCCTCAACTCAGAGCGTCGATTTGTTTAATAGAGAGAGAGAGGAACAGCTCATCCGACCATGAGTTGTAGAGGATTGGAAAAGAAAAGAATTCTTTTAAGAAAACCGGTGCCTCCTTGTAAGTACAATCTTTTGTCTGATATTCCATTGATAAAAATGTATTCAACTATTGTACACATATCAATAATTACAATAAGTATATATTATTAGGATTTATAGAACGTTTTAACTGACATGACGTCACAAATTGTCTCACAATGTGAAAACGACGCTATTATTAGGACATAGTTGATATTTTTTATTAAATAAAATGGAAAAATTCCAAATGGATCTTCATAAAAAACTTTATCAAATGATTTTAAAAATCAAATATGACTTTAAATCTGGATTGAATAGTACTTGATGTCACTAATACAAATAAATATTTGTATGTAGCAAGAGTGGTTAGGTTTATAGAATTATTTCTTTTTTTCATCTATTAGGGATGACAAAAGTGGGATAATTGGAGAAAAATATCCAACAATGGAAATAGTTAATTTTTATCTAAAGTATGGAAATTAGTTGGTACTACGAAGTAATAACATATTTTGAATACATTTTAAGGTCATAAAAATAATAACACTAGGTACTAAATGGATTCATTTTTGATAGAGAGCAAGTCTTTAACTTGTTGGTCTCATTTGACTCCAGTTGTTCACTATTTTCTTTAGTATGAATGAAAAACAGGGGTTCAAAGGTATACAACTTGTTTGTTTATTGCCGTGAAATGCCCAATATCAACAATGCTGACGTCACATGAAAACGCTTTATTAGAGAAAAATATTATAAATACACAGTAGGGTCTTATATAAAATAAAACTAGACGTTAAATCAGTGGTTCCTAACCATCAATCACGGCTCCTCGGATCTTTTGTATCCTGTGGCCCATTGTCAAGAAATCCACCAAAAATTACATTAATATATATTAATAAAGAAAATTGTGTTTGTTTGTGGAGGTCGTATTTTTTAGTGTAGGCTTAATATCTTAGAACTGCATGATTACTCTATATAATAAGTATTAATGTAGCAAAGAACGCAAGTAGCTAAAGCTCAGTACGTCAAATTAAAAAAGAAAAGAAAAGAGGCGTACATGTCTATTTTATAAAAACCATAGTTTGACAATATATTTGTCTGTTTGTCGACACCTAATAACTTCAGCCATTGCTCGAAGTTATCAGGTGTCGACACATAAATAAGCAAATGGTCCTTTATCGTCTATCAAAAATGTATCTCTCTAACGCAGCGATTCCCAACCTTATCATCATATGGAGCCTCTGGATCATTTTTTATGTTTTATTTATAATATCTTGCAAGGTAAGCAACAGATACTTGCTTAAGTGTATGCTCACGAGGATGTCAACAATGTCCCCATCCCTAATAATTTATAAGAGCATTCATATTTTGCTCTTAATAAAATTTTTGAAGAAGAACAGACTCTTAGCCAGTATGTCTTGTTCTTATGACAAAAAAGTTTTTGAAAAAAAAACTAAAGCATAAATGAGACAATAATATATCCTCACTGATTATATTTTATAGTATCATTACTCTGTGTTTATTATCTTCAAATAAACGGAAATGACATGGAATGAGCTTCCGAAATCCATAAATAAGGTGTATTTAGTAAGAAATATGTCACGTGATAATGTCATCAGAGAGGGGGGTGATTCATAATTTTTTACCTACAACAAAATATGATGGATACGACGTCATTCGATGATAATGATTGAACTCTTTACATGTACATAGGTACCCGGGGAGTGAAAGTAAGTTTAAACACTCATTAACAGATTTGTAATAGTAATAATAAAATAATTTAAATCAAAGGTTACTTACCTGAATAATATAACTATGTATTTGCAAATGAGATACTTTAACATGTCTATAACCTAGATTTTATGTACATGTGGTCATATTCGAGTGTTTTGACCTACACAAGATCAACCTAACTGCTTGTGGGATGTTGGATGTATAAAATGGGGGGTTAATGGTTGGTCCAAAAGCCAGGCTATCTCTCATAATAAATACTTGGATATTGTCCAGTAACTCACTCTCCCACGTATCCTCTTCTACATTGCAATGCATTAGGGAAGAGATGCATTGCTATGCTATAATTTATATATTAGGAGTACCATAGTATCTTTAGGCTCAGACATCATAAGTGGAATTTGTGTGAGGGCCTGGGTATTATGTAAACATGCATATTTGTTTAATATTTGGTCCCCTTGTAACCAATTGCATACTCTTCCCCTCCCCCTCTACTCTGCCGGGCATGTCCTCTTTTTACACTCCCTCCAAGGCATATAAAGATTATTTGAATAGATAAATTGTCCAGTTTATTAGTTACTAGCGGGAGTACCCAGCATTGCTTGGAGTTTTTGGCGTCCACAAATAGACAAATAACTCCCCGACAAACACTGAGTGTTACTCTACGCCCTTCATGGGTACACTACCACGCAACTATCTCAGTACTTAGGTGTTCTCTCTTCAAGAATAAAAGAATAATCATTGCACCTTGAGAAATTATAAAACATTCAATTAAAAAATGCTTAGGATATATAGCCTGAATATATGTTTCCAAACTTCACCTAAAAAAACATTCAGTATTTTTTTAAATAAATATATATGTATGTATTTTTTTTTTTTTTTCATGAGGGACACAGAACTTTAGCTACACACACTCGTTGAGAAACATAAAAACTTTGCTTTATTAAAATAATACATATCCAGATCCTATATAACTTTTTCTTAAATAAATTCAGTATTCAAAATATGTTTTTTAAAATAATCAAAAATAAAAATATATTATACTGGAAATATATGATTTGAATACGGCAAGATTTCAAGTTTTTATCATGTGGATCTTACGATGTTCGCCGATTTCAAGTGCACATAATATCGGCTATCAACCTTACAATCATTACACTATAATTGAATAGCCCTTATCTAGTGTTTGCATGACACATTCGCTCTTTGGTTGTTTGAAATGTTACAAAATATTTTTGTTAGTAGAAAAGCTATTTATCTGGTTTAAAAAATATATATTTACCTATATATGTGGGCCTAAATATAAATTGAAAACACTATTATAATTCATATATACAAAGGTTGGCCTTTTAAAAATTACCATTTCTAGAAAATTTAGTGGACAGCAAGTTTCATAAACACGTTTGAACCACGCGCCATTTACCATAATAACAACCGAACAATATGACTAAGAATTGTTCTTTAGTCTCTGGAGGAGCAATGACTACATTTACCACAGTCTATTAAAAGTATAATAATAATAAAAAAAGCCTGGGAAGAACGAAAGATTTAACCACACTGAAAAACGAGAAACAACATTGAATGAAAGTTAATGATAAATCATTTTTTTACTTTTTTTGTGTTATTGTTTTTTGGCATTCATGACAATTCCATCTTCAGAGAGTGTTGTCACGGTACAAACATTTTCAGACCAAGTCTTGTACCGAAATTGGAATTGCTATAAGATACTTTTTTTACTAAATAATAGACTAAAACATATGGTTGCTAAGTGTAATTGACATGCACTTAGAGGCTATGTTCAATGTACGTACATGGGTAGGAGGCGTCTTGAAATCGTGAACAAAAGCTATGTACATTATGTGTAGAGTTGACAATTTTGTAAGGAAAAAAAAAGAGGGCGAGGAGAAGGGTGGAGCGAACTTAGGCCATTACTGAATTAAGTCACTTGTCAATATAAGCTGCCTGTTATATCATTCTGGGAGGAAAAAATGAATTACTGCACTAAAGGGGGTAACTTACTACTTTTGAGATAACATTAGTGTAAATAAAATATTTTAAATATATTTAATTTCATATATATTTATCTTATTATCCATTTTGAAGCAATTTACACCAAAGATAGCCAATAATGCTATTTTTTGAGCAGGAATGATACTAACCGTCATCCTTTGGGTAGGCTTATTATATTCATGTATATATGAAAAAAGGGGGTACCTAAACTTTTAGGGGAGCTTGATCCCCCCCAAACATACACAAAAAAAAGAGCCTACCGATCCCACTGCTTCAAAGGGAAAAGTTAACGCGACGACGACCTATTAAGTAATGCACAAAGAAGAAGAACGAGCACACGGAACAAACGTTTTTTCCCTTTTATATTTTTAAACGTAGTTTTTTCGTTACAAAAATGTCAACTCTAATTATAAGTACAAATTGATTTGTGTCTATGTACAAGGTAGGTTAATTTGTATTAAAGTACCGGTTCAAATACCAACTTAGTATAGTATCATTTTAAATGATATACTATACATTAGAGTAAAGTAATTTTCAAAAAAAAAAAAAATCTCTTTTCTCTTCAAGAAACGAAAATAAGAATGTGTGAATTGGGATTTCAAATATAAATAATTACACACGCACATACATACATAAATATTTAAACGGCAAAGACGATTTTCTCGATGACAAAGCACTTTTGATTGATGGTACAAGGTTTAATATAAATAAATAATTTTGTATTCTTGTAAAATTGTATACATTACAGGGATGAACTCACCTGTAAATTATTTGGTACTAAACTTAAATTCACGGAGTTCATCAACAAGCAAATAAATTATCATCGTTATAACTTCAATTCTGTTCCAAACTTATAAAGAGATATAATGATAACAACTGATTTCAGTATTTTCATAATTCAGCTGAATTTAGCAGCAATGATCTTCTTTAGTCTCTTTGGCAAAGGTGGGCTTGAGGGTTTGTAGCAAAATTTTCAAAAGATTTAAAAAAAAATATCATTGCTCAAATTCAGGGCTGGCTCCAAAAAATGTAACATTAATTTTTTTCCAAAAAAATATTAAGGACCCTCCCCAAAATAAAATATTACGAACGTACCTGATTGGCTCTTATCATATGTTTGAATGTAGAAAATAGATTCCTGCACATTTTAGATTTTTTAATTGAAATTATACAAATTTAAATTCAGAGATATGGATTTGAGTCCATATATTGAAGACTTGCGACTCAACTTTGAGTCAAAAGCTATTTTATGCTTAACTTATCATAAGCCTTAACATTATGGACTATATACTATAGTATTAGATTACAATTATGGGCTTAAACAGAGCTCAATATAATATAAGGACTCGGACGGGACTCGATAATAATATTCAATGCTCAAAATAGGCTCGATGAAAATATTTAAGGAGTTGGACTTGTAAGCAAAATCTTTTCCCCACCTCTGATGAATAAATATAAGATTTTGCAAAAACTATAATTAATTAAAATCCATTAAAACGTTGTACTTCTGTGAATGATTGTCATTACGTCATAAGAGTTACCACACCCCAAATGAGGTTATGGAATTACAAAGCGCTTATTGTAGTTCATTTTATGGTTATTATAATTCCTATCAAAACAATAAATTTGCTCAATGCAATGTTGAAAAGGTAATTCAATACAGTTATATATGAAAAATGATCTCCCCTTCTATTGCAATAAAGCATTTTTAGCATTGATGACAAATCATGGATGCAATGGACTCATTTCAAAACTGAATCCTTTCAAACCTTAGCATACATATTTAACAAGACCACATAATACGAATTTTTAATATTGAACATAACCACAGATGTTATCTTTTTTTATCTTTTTTTTTTGTTCTTGATTCATTGGTTCATATATGTGTATATTCAAGGTTTTTACACAACCCCCTTCATATATTATTCAACTCTACTTGGGATTTCGAAGACATTTCCTTATAAGCCGGGAGTGATAATATTCATAAAATATGTTCATATAATTTTAGAATCTGATTGGCTAACGAATATATATATATATTTATGTAGTATTGATGGCACTCATCACTTTTTTAAATAGAAATATATTTATACTTAATTCTTCTGCTAGGCGAGTAGAAATGTTCTCTTTAAGCCAACCAAAATGATATCCAATGCCGCCTTTGGGCCGCTACGATTGCTGTGGGTTCCGCATAATCTCTTTTACAAAGAGCCACTGAATAGTAAAGCCAATTTTCTACAAATAGTAACAATCCAAAAAAATTGCAGCTCTTAATTTAATTAATTATTAGTAAAGTTGTATCGGTCCTAAATATGAAACTTGAAATTGGCTCCATCCCTGTTATAGATCCTTCAAAAAAGACTCAAATTTGAAAATGTCCTCTACAACGTCATATTTTTACTAGTACTTAAGTTAACCGATTAAAAGCTTAGTAAAACTTTAATTATCCTTCATGCAGGATAATAATTTGTCATTATTCTTAATTGAGGATGGACGATTCTTATAAGCATTGAGCACTTACAACTTGATGATAGTCGAGATGGATTAATGATGGCATCACTGGCAGATACATATGGTGAAGTCAGAGATTATTATGTGGATCTAATTCAGTACTTATTAGTGTATAAGCCAGACACAAAACAATACGAGGCTCATTCATAAAATACATTTAGGTCAAAAAAGTATTGAAAAGTATCAAAATACCGATAACCACTTTTTTACTCGTACAAATATATTGATAAAACTATATCTTCAACATTGATTGAATTAGCATTCATTGCATATACCCAGATATTGTATATATTATTCTATTAGACAATCTGAACATACTTTTTTATTTTCAAAGCTATTATTATTTTATTTTTGATGAGAGAACATCTAAGGTGAAAGCTATCACTAGTGCATGTACTCATGACACATATTCAAAAAGTAACCATGAGTATTTGCTTTTGAGTTATAAGTGTTGGACTTGTTGGACTCGAGATATAATATTTTATGAATAAATAATTGGGGTGTTGGAATTTCGAGATGAGTATTCTTTGACGTTTCAGTCTTAAAATAAGTCGTTTTTTCAATTACTTCAGTTTAACCCCTGTACCCAACACGGTCTTGAGAATGTTCCTCTCGGATCCTCCTCATTTCCATACAATATAATTGAGAATTGACGTCGAAGCAATTCTAACCTAAATGGCCTTGCTATTTACGTAGTGGGAGTAAGGTGGTCCCCTCCCAAACATTCTTCAAATTGTCAGGGTAAAATCGTGTATTTTCAATGTTTTTTTTTTAATTTTCAGCGGGACACATTTAATGCATCGCCAGCCACAATATACATGCAAAGATTAAGAACTGCATCCATAGCTTTTTTTGATACGCCTATACATCATTGCATCTTAAATGTATGTGTATTTAGCTTTTAAATGTAGGTATGTACTACTTAGTACTTATGTCTTTTCTCAGGAGATGATGCTATTGTTATACATGCCTCTTTTTTGTACCATTGTACAATTACAAATAAAGCAGGGTGTCTCTAAAAATTTACTTTGGTCTTCGAAAGAAAAAAAAAAAAAATTAAAAAAAGGTTTTGTCATATTTATCGATGTATGTACAATAAATGTTAGTCTTAGGGTTCAGTCCAGAAATCCTAGACCGGTTTGTTACCACTAAAATTTAAGGTGGACTGAACGAATTAGTTCCTTTAATGAATTTTGGGCTTGATCAGTCTTATTAAAGATTTTATAGATGAATTGTTGATGACACTTTTTGCTTTGTTTCCAAATTAGGAACATCAGTACATATAATGACGTCATATGAAGCTTAATGCTGTTCTTATCACCTTAATTTCTGACACAAGGACCATGTATCCTCCTCTATATTAGAAGTATTTCTGAGGAGGGTTAAGTATTCAAAAGCTTCCTTGGACTGCTTCACGAGTTAGTAAATGTAGAATCTCCAGGAAAAGTGTGTTTTGTTGTCAGCTGTTGATTGTATGCTTTTGTTCTCTTTAGCTGAGTTCATAACGTTGATTTCTTCAATTTTAATCAACTCTTTTTAAGCTGTGAGCAAATCCTCACAATTAGTAAATGATAATTCTAGTGTTGGACGAATTGATTATTAATGAACTGATTTTGGGTCATTTTTCTTTTCTTTTTAGATTAAAAATTGCAGAATGCAATAAAATTAACTGTGTAATGACTCGGGATAAAGAAATAAGCAATGTATTCTTTATTCAATCTGTTTCGTAAGTTGATTCATTTGGATTTAAAACAACTGACTCGACATATTTATGAATAAAAAAAGGGTATTAATAGTTATTCACTAGCCCGTGAGTATCTTAGAATGCCAAAACATGACATATCTCATAATAAGTTTTTTTGTTAACTTTCCTTCTTTTTTTTTTCTTTTTTTTTAAGTTGGGTTATTGCAAATGGACAAAAAAAGCTTACTGTAGATAGGGAAGAAAGTTTGTTCAAAGAAAAAAAGTAAAAAAAAAAGAAGTAAAGTTCCCAAAAAAAACTTATTATTAGATATGTGATATTTTGGCATTCTAAGATTTTAACTCTGTATAGTTTTTGTTTCTTCCACCAAATGAGTTTATTTTTTTTGTGGAAGGGGAGGCAAGGCCGTTGTGCTTTTGTGTCAATTTTGATAGGATGTTTTTTTTTAATTTTTAAATCCCAAGTTTGACAAATAATTTATTATTCAAGAAAGAAAAAACTATTAAGATAAAAATTTTTGGGGAGAGACTAAATTTTAACGAATAGGCTTTTTTTTATTATGACATTTAAAAAATTTTATATCAGAGGAAATTTTTTATTGTGATAGCTATAATTTTTTTGCAAAAGTTGGGAGCAATGTTCCTTAGGGTTCTGGCACTACTGGTATCACACAACCTTTCCTTTTAAAAGAAACAAAAAAAAGTCCAAAATCAGAGGGTAGCTAGCCAATTCTTCCTAACTATGGAGTTATAATTATTCAATAATTCTTGGGATTTGTTCATAGCTTAAAAGGAGCTAGTTATAATTCAACCAATCAATGTTCAGAATCCTAATTAGTAAAAAAGAAGCAGACATATTGACAACTACAAACAAAATATATTTAAAAAATAAATTAGCTAATGATTAAATCCCTTAAGACCGCACCAGAAAAAAAAAAAACTTCAGTCTCGGATTGAGTTTCAACACTAACTCTATGAATGTATATATGGACATAAATCTAAAATATATATTTACATCTACGTAATTTGTAGATAGACATTAGACATGGTATTATAATTTACGTCTTCCTCATAAAACATGGAACCAATAATATCCCATTCGTATTACGCATTTATACCATTTAATAACGTATAGGATAAATGTATCCTATTCATGGAAATTGCAAACCCTTTATACAAATATATCATTTAGTGATGTGTCGTTTATGAACGATTCGTTCAAAATTAACATTTTTTTTTTTTAAGAATAAGACTAAATGAAACCTTAACCGTCCGTTAGTAAATTTCCATTTTATAACATGGTTGGTGAACTGAATAAAAAAGAAACCCCAAAAATAAAAACGTATTTAATGACATGATAAACAGTTGAGCGATTAATTACGTCTTATAAATTTAGTTTAAACTATTCCATTCGAAAATATCAACTCAATTGCTAAAAAATGCTTGTACAAGTATAAAACACATCTTACTTTATACGAGTTTTGAGAATCAAATAAGTAACCATCAGTTTTACTAAAATACTAAAAAATAATGATTATCCTCATACATGAGTACCCCACACCACCACCTGACTAAGGTCATGAAGGCCATGAGGCTCGAAGTCCACGTTTTGATTCCCAAACGTGTATTTGAACATAAATTTAAATGGGAAAATGTAGTGAGACATCGATCCTATTGATGGAGATTTCAAACCCTTTATCCAAACATCTCTATTTTTATATGCATATTCTATGCACCAACTTATCTACAACGATTAAGATACAATACGTATTTATTTAGCAATACTTTCACTGCGATGTCAGATGTGAAACCTTGCAAAAATCCATTCTTTAATTTTGAATTGAATGTGTGAGAGAAAAATAAAAATCACATACAAAGTTTATGTGAAAATACACTTTTAAAAACTGTCAAAGTATATACACAGTCCTTTCGGAAAGGATTAACCATTTAGAGGGGAATTAAGGAATGAAAGGGCACTTTTCGGTATGTTAAAACCAATAGTACAAATAAGAAAAATCAAAAATAAAGTTTAAAAAACAACAACTAAAAACATTATAAGCAAAATAGTTCTTCGTAAACTGAAGAACAAGGAGTCATATCCTTTTAATAACTTCGATATCTATTTTTATAATGAGGATGATAGCTGTAAAGTTGGATTATTTCATCTTGTTTCTCGCCTCTTTCCTAAGAATCTCTTAAGAGCTAAGGACAGCTCCTACATAGTCAGCCGATTTTAGATAATTTTAGATAGATCGATAATTTCTTGAAGTTGTCGATTATTAATCACATTTTATTTTTCGAAAATGATTCATAAACATCCATTTTTTTTAAATGAATAAAAGCAAATTTTTAATTTTTTTTCCCAAAGAAAAATAGATTTTAAATAATATTGAAAAATCTTTTGAGGTCGTTTGCTAGTGAGATCCTTCTCTCCCTCTGCTGGGTAAGAGATCCCAGTAATGTCACTGGAAAGGAGGTAGCCGATATGCTACCCACAGCTGGAGCTTTGGATTAACCTCCTCCCCTAATTGTTGGTATTCCTCTGTCATCTCTTAGGGAGAAGGTTTCTGCCCAGTACATACACAAATGGCAGAAACTTTGGTCGTACCTTGACTATTGCCGTCAAAGCCGTGCAATACTCACAAGAGTTAGACTTAGGAGTTGGAAGCATGTCTTAGGTTTTTCGAAAGGAAAATTGAACTTCTTGGTTCCGTTTACTACTGGAAATTGTCTCCTACGTCAACACTATCCCCTTATGCAACATGAAGTGAGCCCACTATGTCATGGGTGGGGGTTAAGAGATGAAGAACCACTTCATCAAATTTATGAATGTCCTATGAATTGAGCGGGACAATTTTTTATCTTTTTAAGAGCATTCTGTCTCCAGCCTCTCCAGTTTCATAATCAATTCTGATGTTGGGCGTTGGTTGAACCGCGTACCATCTCTAGAAAACGTTCAGGACGGACTGCAGTAGGAGACCTAATCTGGCAATCTATTGCGAAGGCACTAAAAGTTAAGGTTCTTTTGAAATGGGCTTAACCGATTGCATGCTTTTATCTTCTATGGTGTAGCAATAAATGTTTTAATAATTAATCGGTGCTCATCTCAAAAAAAAATCCATATCGGTTGGATAATGCACTAAAATATTTAAGTATTTTGTAAGCTTATAAGTGCCACAAGTTATCATAATACATTCTTTTTTTTATTAAAAATTAAATATTTTGCATGATCATTATATCAATTTGAATGCTAATAATATAACTTTAATTTTGTGGATAATTTATTTAAGTACGGGGTAGTGTATATTAAAATTAAATCAATTTGTTGTTGAGTAACTCAATTACATAATATAATATATACATTAATTCAATATTAAGAATAGTTTGTCAAAAAAAATAATAATAATAATGATTTAAAGCTATGAAATGCATTTAACTTTATATTTAACTGCCTGTCATTTCGAATTAAATATTATTTTGCAAAATATTTTGTTTGTGGATATTAGGGTGAGGTTAGCGCTCAAATTTATACAAATAACGCTTAACTTTTTTAGTACTTTGTATTGACCTAATGAACGCATGAGCTTTGTACACAAGGTTTATGTATATTAATATATATTTCCATAAAATCTCATTTTTTACTTTTCGATATACCTAATTCATTTTTTTTATGAATATAATTTATAGATAAAAGTACAATGATTCAAACATATTTTTATCATTTGATTGAAAATGTATTATTTATTACCCAAAAATGGAATGAGAGTTTCAAAAATGCCAATATTTAGGGATTTTATTCACTAGTCACAATTATTACAAAATAATTTTTTGTTCTTTTTTATTTCATATATGTGACTCGTCAACACAAAAGGAAGCTAGAATGATTTTTCTTAAAATTAAGTGTGGATTACATTTGTATGGTATAATAGTCCATTTATATCAATAAACTATTATTAATGACCCATGGGCGTGTCGCAAATTGCAATTAAAGTAGCCAAAGTTGATCGTCACAATCGAATAACAAGAAATTCAAATTTAATTTGAAAGGGGTCATATTTGGGGGCCAATATAAGACTTTTTGATCAAATAAAGGTTCTACACTATAGCCTAAACTCTAATGAATCTTTACTTATACTACATATTTGAATATAAAGTCTATAATTGACTCAAACATGTTTATAAAATATTGGCTTCATACATCTGAAGAAAATAAAAATAATAATTGGGATTTTTTCTTTCCTCTAATTTTAAGTCTAGATTATTTTTGTGTTGACTCCCGTTTTTATTTTACATAAAGATACTTTAAGGAGAGATAGGGGAGGCAAGATGGATATAATAATAATAAGAAAAACAAAAAAAAACCATGTATGTAAATAATCTTTACTCACCCTTGATCAAAAAATTTATTTGGATGGGACTTTTGTAAAGCACAGAAAGAATAAATTTGTGATTTTCCTCTACAAAAATCCCATCCGTTAAATGGATAGTGTCAAACGATGAACATAGTGCAAGTACACCATTTTCAACCTATTAAAATTCAATGTGATATTTTTTAAATATCTATTGATATGTTTGCCGCCTCTTTCATCAGAGTATTTTTAGTTTGGACAAACTTGGGGCATCCTCCTCATCCTAATGTACATTTTATCTATAGACAATACAATGCAATATAATTAATAGATAAAGCCAGAACGTTTTAAATACGCTTGCTTTATATACTAATAAATTTCATTTTAGAGTACAAAAGCATCAAATAAAATGTATCACTTTTGTATTTATGAACAACTGTTGGCATCACTCCTAACCAAATCAAATAACGGACAACCTCCCATGTCTTTATTCATTTTTGAGTCAACGCCCCATTACCTCTAATAACCCAAAAGAGAGGGCGTTATTTATGATTTAATAATATAAATTAGAATATAGACGCTTATGGAATAATTAGTAATTATTTTGATTATAATATAAAATTGTTAAATCGTTCGGGAGTTCGTTTTTATTTGTATAAATTAATATAATATTATAATTATTTTAAGAGGATAAGTGGACTTTTTATATGTATATAAGATTGTATATAGGTAAACCAAAAATTATAAAAATAGCCAAAAACATATTTGGTTTACATTGAAACAGCAAATCTTTGTTTTGATGCCAAATTCCATCTTAAATTTCGATTTTCGATTTCCTCTATTGCTCCAACACGCAATAACTCTGCAATTTCATAATCAACTGCTAGCTGCGCTACACTGTCCTGTTTTAAGGTTCGTTTGAAACAAACTTGTTGTTGGACCTCCCGATAAGAATTGTAATCTATGACCTTCGTCAATAACTCTTAAAATAAAAGAGCTACCAGAAATAATTTTCCAGTTTTCCACAAAAAGATTGTGCGCCCAGCTGAATATTTAACAAATATCTACGTACTCGTGAAACACAAAGCAAAACTCTGGATATAACCTCACGCAACAGTCGCTCAAAAGTTGTGGCTCAAAGCTCTGGGCAAATTCTTTATAAACATGAGAAAATTCAGCGATTTAAAATACCTCTCTTCGAGAAATTGTTTGACCTTAACGGGCTGGTATTGCACGATACCCCCTCTTTCTCTCTCAATGTCCCTCATTCGCTTGGTATACGGGAAGCCTCCGAAGAATTTCCTTTTCCTCAATCCTTTTTACTAGTAGCGATTTTTATAATAAAAAATAGGAGACTTAAAATAAGCCACCCTGTTAATGCCTTCCTGATTATAATAACACTTTTTTCTGAGTGGGATTAGGAATATACCAAATCCGATTCTACACTTTTACTTATCTAGCTATGGAGAAATATAGCTATCAACATCATTGCCATAATATTCAAGTTTTTATAAAGAATTATTTAATAATACGTATTACTTGTTTCTACAAATTATATTATTTTTTTAATAGCTAACATTATAGGAGATGAATCATCCACCCTGGTCAATTAATTCACACACATATGACAAAAAGAACACGGAAACTCAGCAGGCTTTGTTCCTTCTTTTCCAACATAAAATGACAAGGCATTTCAGTAACCACCAAGTAAAAAATAAATCTCCTTGAACATATGGAAAAAAAATTCAAAGCTATTGAATACACTTATTTTTAACCTTGTTTAATATTGATTGCAAATATTTATGTATATATTTTTTCGTCAATACAAGACAAGGTTTAATCAATAATTAGTGGTTCTCAAACTGTGGTATGCAGAGGTCTGAGTAGGGTGAGTTTTAATGTTTTGTATCAATAATACTAAGTAAATATGTCTTTTATAAATAAAAAAAGTAATCCAAAGTTTCGAATAACATTTTGTCAAATTCTAAAAGGGTGGTTTTTTTTTTAAACCACAGCGGTACTTAGAGACTCGTTCCAAAACATTTTTTTTTCTTTTCCAAAGTCTAAATTTTACCATGATATATGTTTTAACCCTAGTTGTATGTAATTAGCTAAATTCTATATAATTCTGAGGTTGGTCTGTGATTTCCAAACAGAAACCCAACATTAGTACCTGATAGTAATTTGAGAACCACTGATGTAGAAAATCTTCTCCAAACTGATTGACAGCTGTTCTCTCCAGGATTCCTTGGCTAATAATTATATTTTATGAAGGATACAGTCAATATATATATATATATAGTAATTGTTATATAACCCAAAATCTATTGAAATGTTTATCCCTACGTAGAACGAACAAATAGATAAAAAGATAAATTGTTTTGAAAGGCTTCTCCAAATTTACAACTGCCATAAAAAAATAAGAATAAGAGCCGGTTTAAAGTGAATACCATAATAATAAAAAATCATTTTCTTAAGAATAGTGATAGTCTATTAGGGGGTTTTATGCGTATATGATAAAAATACCAATTTGACCAACTGTTATCTCCCACTTCTTCATAATAATATTTTCATTTTATTTCGTGAGGAATGCATGAATGTATAACGTCTGCCTTGAAACACTTACATGCAACATCCATAGGGGCTACATTAAAAGTTCTTCTAAAGCTGTAATGGTGATAAATAGGAGTAATTATTCCATATGTTCAATCCAGAGAATACAACATTTATATATATACAAATAGATTAGGGATGTAACGTATCTTAAATTGTAGTTACGGGTTAAATGCGGTTATTTATTCTCCAGGTTCTTAATGGATCATCATCAAAATTTTAGCGGTTCTAATCTGGGGTTCGAACCGGTCCCTTGATTAGGCTAGTAGGACGGGCCTGCCTCTACCCCTTCCTGCTCGACCTTGGTATAACATAAGAGCTATTATCATAAAAAATGGGGGTACTAGCCTAATCAAGGGACCGGTTCGAACCCCAGATTAGAACCGCTTCTCAGAGGGACAGTACAAAATCTTCGTCAATATGCACGAGAAAAAAAAACAAAAAATATTCAATATCTGGAAGATGAACTAGGTTGTCGTAATAAAAAAATTCGATTATAAACACAAGATGGCGCCACTTTCCTTGGGTAAGAGGGTTTTTAAGCATTTCCCATCTTGTCCGAAGGAAGAAGAGTATACACTAGTTGATTGGTTATTACTATGGAGTTCTAGAGACCAGGAATAATCACGCATAATTTTGATTCCCACATGAGGGGAACCTTAAAAGGAGTGATTGATAAAATTAAAAAAAAGAGTCAACCTCATTTTTTTACTGCATACATTCCTTCAAGAGAGGAAAGGAGAAAAAAAGTTAATTTACATTTTCAAAAATGGTTCAGTGGTAACCATGGATATGTATAGATTGATTGACGGTGCTAGTATTGCATGAGATTACATCAATAGTTAAATGCCCTCGCTGTAGGATATACATATACCTATTAATTCTTTCAGAATCAATAAAAAAGACAGAGAATAAAAAATGTAAAATTAAAACGCTAAATTGTTTTAAAAATAAGAAAAGTAGCCTCACATTTAGCAGAATAACTCACATACTAAAGAACAGTTTGTCTGAAATTTTGACAGATATATTTGAAACTTGGTACTAACAGAAAATGAGGTGAATTAAAATAAAAATAAAAAAATAGCAGCATCCCTGTGTGAAACCCCGAACTTTTCAAACCATGTGTTATATTCTCTATGGGGTAACTTACTTTTCTCAGATTTGCAAACCGGTTCGGACTCACACTCCGTGACATAACTAATATAGATATTTACAAAATTCCCTCGCACCAGGGGCAGCCTTCTAATGGGTGGAGTTATCGCTCTACCTCCCTATCTTTTTATGTACACTTGGAACAAAACAAAAATCTAATCAATTTACGCTGTCGTCCAGGATATATTATTGTAAGTACTTTTATATAATACAAAGTGTGTTGAAACCAGAAACAAAGAGTGAAGAAAAAGAGACATTAACGCATAGAGGAAGAAAGAAAGGTGTACACTACAGGAATTATTAAACGACTTAACACCCTAAATATATCTCATAGAATCATCTCCTTGGAATCTTATAGAAAAATGGGTTAAATATTTTGTCGGAGGAATGTAGTTGAATTATATTTTCATTTGTTCAATTAACTCAATCCATTTTTTTCATCTGTACAATCTATTACCAATCTATCTACCCTCATTGGAATGGGGGGGAAAGAACCAATTCCTTCTAAATGGAATTCTAATTTATTTGGGCCATAAAATTTTATGATTACCCCCTATAATAGTAATAATAATAAACCAAGTAGGCATCAACCCTCGCCCACAACTAGGAAGTTTGGAATTACCCCAAAATAATCACCTCAGGTAAAAATGGACAAAAAAGAAATAATAATTTCCCTTCAACAAGGAAAGAAGTAATTACAATCAGGAATCTATTTTTTTTTTTTTTCCTTTTGTTCCTCAACAAAAGGTAGACTTCAAAAACAGAAGAGACACTCTCAAAAAATGTATCGTTGCGTGACAGCAAATGGTCCTACTTTTGGGGTTAGGACAAAGCTTAAAATGATGTGTTTTGGATATTTTTTTAAGGGGGGAGTAGGCACGGGTAAGAAGAAACGTGTAGTCTAATATCCAGGAGTAATTTAACAATATTATGGCCTTAATTACAAAGAACCTTCAAATGTACGCAATAGTTCACTAAAACAACAATCATAGGCGCCACGACAGTGGAAGGTGGTCCCTATCACTTTTTAAAAGTCAATAATATCAACACATCAATATTATAGCCTCATTTTTTACTAAGCTATCCCTGCCTTCTCTTTTGAATCGGCTATGGAGACCCTCGTTATGAGACATAGGACGGGAAACAAATAGTTATATATGACGCAATAGTAAGCATTTCTTTGCAGACTTTTCAAGATAGATAATGACGTCATAAAAAACCATTGTTTGTTTCTTCAGTCATTCCTCTTTGCATAAATATTCATACAAAATGGAAAGGCTCGAAATGACAGGGAAATGGGGATATATATGAACAAGATGGCCAGAAATAAACTTTATTATTTATTAGATGTTTGAATTCCCCCCGATCTCCCCCATAAACAGGACATCCCATTCCTCCCTAATGGCTGACTTGAAGCAGTCAATGCTCTTGATGTGAGTGTTGTTGAAGTTGGTTCCCAAGGTGCTCCACCAATAAAAGCTCATAAGGTTGAAGGTGGGGGTGATAGCGGCCAAAAGTGAGAGGCCCAGAAATTAGACTTGAGTTAGACCTAGTTCTTCTTCACTGTGTGACAGGGAGATCCATCCGTTGAGTAATTGACCTTCAACCATACCAGAAAAGTATATCTAAGCACCTTGTAGTGGGCCTCCGTATCGAAAAACTGGCTTTGTTTGAAAGAGTAGGATGCAATCCTCTTCTAGCACTGCAAATAACCCAAAAGACCATGATGGACTGATGGAGGCAGGATACTTTCTGTGTGTATCCTTCATTCTCTTTTTAAAAGCATAGACAGTGACCAGGGACTTGTAGGAGAGTGTCAATGATTTTCCGATTATGTTCTTGTGAATACATTTTACAAGCTATCTGAACAAAACTTTTTTTACCTGGGATAAACTGAAAAAAAGGTTACCAGATGTCGTAAATTAGTATCAAGCTTATTTCATTTGATGACCGACCACCTTCGATATGACAAATATTCCCCTGGTAAACCACCCACCAATAAATAAAGACCCGAATATTTTTTTTCATCAATTTAGCCCCCGATGAGTAATTTCCCGCAAAGTTTTCGCTTTGCGGCTAACATCTTGCTATTTTTTATAATCAAATTCTAGCTACGGTTATTATCATAACACATCTCTCAATTAGGGAGTCTTTTTCTCTTTTAAAAAAGAAAAGCTAGACCTCAAAAAGAAAAAAATGTATCATTGCATGACAACAAATGGTCCTATCTACTTTTGGGCTTGGACAGTTCTGACTTGAAACGTTTCCTTTACGTTCAACCTACTAACATAGTGAGAATAATTAATAGTTGATTTAGTGGTAAAATGTTTCTTTTTAAACAATGTTGTTTTGTTCAACTCATAAAAGAATAGGTGGTGACCACGTTCTTTTTTCAACAATATGTACCGTTATGGAAGATAAAGAAGAAACAGAGGGGGGGTGAATAATTCCATCTTTTCTGTAAAAATAAAACAATAACTATGTACGCCGTTCATTTGGTTTTGAGTCTATAAAATAGAAAAATTCCATTTAAAAATTGTTAAAAAATAATGTTTTTTTTTTTGTAAAAATGAACGCCATTTTTAATGAAGAAATACTCAGGAGCTCTAACAAGCAAATATGTAGGTGAATTAACACGAATATATTCCTGACAAAAGGAAGTAAAGAAGGGGGGTCCAATATATACATTAAACACACTCATCAATATTTAATGCTCAATCATTGTAGTCAAATTTCTGTTTGATTTGAAATCCCAAGAATTGTGACTATAGTTTAAAACTTAATTTTGTCCCTATATAACCAAATTTAAATGTATAAAATGTATGCATTATTTATTATTTCACTTGGACCATGCATTTTCCCTACTTTAAGTGCAATTTACGGTGCCTCCAAAGGGTCAATCAGAATACTTGACTAATAGAAATTGACGGTAATTTGCCAATGAATGCAAAGGTAACCCGGGGTATATTTTGAGAAAAATTATTCTAGCCTGCTTTTGTACTAAGGGGTAACAAATGTCCAATATATATTTTTTGATGGCATATACAATATACATACACACAGCTCCCATAGATATATGTATTATTACATCTACAAATGCCCACAAATCGACTTCTAATTATAGCTCCTGGATTATTATTGTTCCTACAGGAAACTATAAGAAGATAGTTGTCTCCTATCCAGTGACACATGGTCGTACATATAGCATATAATATCATCAGATATATTAAGCCCGTCAACACAAAAGCACCTTAGAATCATTGTGAAATTACATTTGCATTCTTTGAAGAAATGTCATTCATTTCTATCATCAAATTATTCTGATAAGTCCCCATGGATATATCGCAAATTGCACTTAAAGTACTCAAAATTGATTGGAACAATAAAACAATGTGACATTGAGAGATTTTATTTGAAGGGAAGGATATCGGGGTGAATACAAGTCTCTTAAATCAAATAAAGGATTCAAACTACAGCTTAAGTTCTTGGTCTCAACTTAAATTACCCCAAAAAATTGAAATTACAAACCTATCATTGTATCCAACGTGTGTATTAAGTAATGGCCTGTATGGAGTGTTTAGTGAATAAGTCTTGTACCACCTTTACTTCATTTTAGTCTAAATGAAGTCAATGAATGCCGGACGTGGTAGGCATCAAAGGGAGATTTATTAAATATATACAAGAAATTTATTTGTGAACTTGACAGCACTCCAAGCAGGGCTAGAAGTTACAATCTCTGACCTTTTTGTTTTCATCTTTGTGCAGAAGTGAGATTTATTTGTTTCCAATATATTATTTGAAGGATAACAATAACAGCTTTTCATTATTGCTTGCAACTTTATTTATTATTCAGTAACCGGTATACATGAAATAAATAAAAATATTCGGATTTAGTTCTTTTCTTTATTTTTTATCAAGATTTTTTTTATGCTGATGCATCACATATGTACTTTGAATGACAAATGTTGGCTAAAGATGGATAGAGTTTTGTAAAGTCATTGTAGATCGACACTAATACTTCTTCTCCGTCTTATCTCTCATCACATCTCCTTGACGCAGGATGCAATCAAAGAGAGAGAGAGAAAAATATATTGAAATGCAGACCTATTAAATGACAATAGTCAATTATGTCTTCTTATCTTGACATTCAATAAATATCATAATCATCATCAAACAGGAGTAATTTACACTTTTGAATTAACTAAAGCATTAAAACAAATGCCGAAATCAGGACCACGAGATCCATATTTGTCCAAATATGTTAACTTATGGATAATGTTTTTGTCCGCTAGGAGTATTGGATATATTTGCATATTAATTCATAACAAACTATGCAGCCTCTTGAAGTTATTCTTTTAACTGAATTAACAATGTAGTTCTTCAAAGAGAATAAAAAGTTGTATAGGTCATGAGTAGTGTTGTTTCACTCCTTATTTATTCGGTCAAGTCCAGCCTTAGGGCCGCTCCTTCAGACTGTCGGCCCTTTGGACTGTCTTAGTTTTAGGACATATAAGCAGGAGCGAGACTGAACAAAAACAGGACCTCCGTCCTAAATAAGGTCTGACACACCCCTAGTCAAAAGGTAAATGATAAAATGACGGTATCTGGGATATCATACAAGCGACATCTTGCGTGGTTAAAATATACTAATATGACAAGAAATATACACAAGCTAACAGGAACTTTTTGTAATTTATTTAAAAGCTTTTGGATTAGCCATGCTTAAATAAATTTACATGCAAGCTTATAACATAATTGGATAAAAAATGAGTAAGATATGTCTAAACATCTATTTCGGCGTCACTTTTTTGAGGAAAATATATTTGATTTTGCTAACTTTGAATTCACATATCTCTGAAATTAATTGCCCAATTTTTCATTCCAAATTTTTAGGGTTTTCATAACTAAGAAGCTTCAACATCCTATAAAAAAAATTGACCAACTCCTAAATATATGATTATATTTTTTTAAACGTTAAAATGTTTACATAGTTTTTTTGTGAGGATACTTTTATATAAATAAAACTATTAAAATTCATGGAATGCAAAAATGTGTATCCCAATCCGTGTTTGCTTAGAAAAGAAAGGCATCTCCTAAGAATTATATTACAAGAGGTAAGATATTTTATGGACCAGTCTATTGAAAATTTCCGCAAGACAATATTTTTAACTTTAATTGAATAAAAATGACCAAAAAAATCATCTTTTATAATATAAAAACATGATTAAAAATATTTTTTATAAAGAAAAGATCAATTAAAAAGAAATAAAATAATATGGGGCGGCAATATTTACATATGGCCCTCTGTGAAAGTCAAACCAGGCTGCCACTAAAATGAATAATCGTTTTTATAAATGCATTTAGACAAACTTTATCATATTTTTTTTGGTTTTTTTTTTTGTCTGAAGTGATTTGCAAAAAACAATATGACTTATGGACTACAATAAAAACAAACCTTACGGAGAGAACAAAATATGCCTGTCCTCCAATAATACCTATAAACCCTCCTCCGACAAAGATATAATAATTACTTATCCATACAGATACAAGATGCATTGAATTAATGCAAAAAAGAATGGAAAACAAAATTTAGTTAGACCATTCGTTATGTGCCATTTTCTTTACACCGATCTTTTATATTAAATAAAAGTTATGATTTATGGTTTTTAATAATGGTCTGTCGAATGATGATCGTTGTATTTATCCAAGGAGAGATTTGAAACAGCAGATTTTTTCTCTTATCTTTAAATTCACATCATTATATACTTTTTACACGACAATGACTTGTATAAAAAAAAATTATTATGAGTTCTTTAGCAAAAGAAAAAGTTTACTTTTTTTTCTTTTTTTTTTGTATTAACAGAAAAAGTGTTTTGTTTTTAAGATAATATGATATAAAATAATAATTCGTTAATTTTTGTGTGTGTATTTTGAGAAGTAATTATTACATACCTTTAATCAAAAGTGAGTCATCAAAATTATTATAATTATAATTCATATTTCTTAATTAGTAGCTTCAAATTGTTGCTTTATACAACCAAAAATAAAATAAAACTCAATTGCCTTACAGATAGTATATATACATAATACAAAAAAAAAATGCATATACATACATACTAATTAACACATAATGAGTAAAAGGACCGTTCTGAGGCCCTTTTGATGGCCTTATGACCTACTATACGCATATACATTTTGTTTGTTAATATTGCATTTTTAGATCATTTGTGTTCCTGTTATATTGAGCACTTTAACGTTGCTTGAAATTATATTGAAAAAAGGGGATTTGAAACACCTGATATATAAATTCATTTGAGTCTAATAGCTGAAATAATAGGTTACATGATTTTTGGGTAAAAATATTTATTGGTAATTCTATACATTTTAAATATGTATATAGGGATAACTGGGGACAATTGCAACAAACCCTTGGTCTTGAAAATGAATAAACATATAAAAATTCACAAAATTTATATTGTAATTGTATAATGTAAAACAAATTATATTGTGGGAGAGGAAAATTAGAGCTTTGAGTAGACTTTTCTTCAAGATATTGTGCTGGGTTTGGCTACAAAGCCTGGACTGTTAATTAATAATAATTCTATCATTAATATAAGAAGGTTTAGTTATAATTTTTTGACATTCTGGTTCAACCATCCTCTGTGCATAAATAAACATTTTTTATCTCGTCATCATGATTGAATAAAAAGCAAAAAGGCAGCGCATCTCAAATCTTCTAGATGCTGTAGTTGGGTGGAGATTATGGACATTGGTTAGTGCTCCCGGAGCCTGGTTTTCAAGGTGGCCAAGATGAATAATGATGGAAAAGTTTCTCCAAGAAAATGGGAAGTGGAGGGTAGAATTTAAAATATAAATTATTTTTTGGATTCTGGTCAAAATAGATCGGGCTCTCTTCCACGCCAAATTTGAACCTGCTGTATTTTGTTGTGTGAGGCACTTTTGAGAGGGAACCCAACAAAACTCTACATCTAAATGTGTACTCAATGAAGAACGTCATATTGGCTTTATGTGAAAACTTGTCTGAGGAGTTTGTCATCAACTCCTGCAAGGCTTCCCAGCGACGTGTAAAGGCTGTGATTGATGCTGAAGGTAGTCATATTTATTAAGCAAGTTTGCAAACCCCTTTGTTTACAAGTTTTGTAAATACTTTTTTTTTGTTATTATTATTGAAAATTGAAAAAAATAATTTGAAGTAATTGTATAGCTACCCTATTTAGTCACCGTTTTGCTGGTCAAACCCTGAATTAAAAACTGATTTTGAGGGCTCAAACTATATTTTGTAATATAAATACAGTCAGTTTTTTATGGTATCATTTGAATAATTACTGATTTTTTTGCAATCAGTTGATATAATTAACTTAGTAGCTTGAAAATTACTTATTGAGGAGAAGTTTTAGATTTGATATGTTACCAACAGTAAAAAACATACATTTAAAATATAATATATTTGGTCTTCCCTATATACACATTTTTGCACAAAAAAAGAAATAGAGTTTTTGGTGAGATATGCTTGAAACTAACTAAGTGATTGAAGAATTACAGGTTTATACTAATTAAAAAGACTATATAAATGATTGAAACATGTTCACCAATGAAAGAGTGTCATATTAAAAGAAAATAAAGTCTTACCTTGAAAGGGTCATTCGATGACTTCCAATGATTTCAACTTTATATAAATATGTATATACACTTTGTAAACACCAAGATTGAATATCTTCCTTTGAGGATTTTAGTAATAATATAATATTAAGTATAGGTATGTTTTCTTTATGTATATATTATATCTCTCTCTTTCTTTATTTAATACGTCTGTATCTCACTCCTTACTGACGATGACTATCATTCACTGAGAAGAGTCATAGAACCACCACCTTAGAAGAGCACTGTGAAAAGTAATCTCTTGAAGAATTGACTGCCGATCTTAAGGAGGAAGAATAAAAAAAATGTTCTTATAAAAAAGAAGAAGGGTGGTAGAACACCAAAGATTTGAGCGCGCTCTTACCGTTGACTCAAATTGTTATGGTGGAAATACTCATTTTGTATTTAGAATGGACTTGTCAAAAATATTATATTATAGTAATTGTATTAAAAAAAATTATGATGAAATAAGAAAAGTCATTGCGGAAAAAAAAAGAGAATATTGAGTATTGAATACAAACAAAGTATTTATGTTCATCGCCTACTCTTAATTTAATTTTACGGAGATTCAAGGATCTATAACAGTGCTGTTTATTTTATTATGTTTTATAAACTCAGGGATCTTGCTAGAAGAGAGTTCCTGTGGTCAATTTTAATGATCGGAGAGCTCCTTAACATGATTGTGTCCAATACATTCAATTCGGTAAAAATGAATTTCCTAAAACGTCTATAAGAAATGATCGAGGACCTCTCAATGGGGGGAGAGGCAGCACACACTATTAAATTGTATTCAAATAATCCAAACAACCTTTTCCCCAAAAAAATTTATATAAATATTTGTAAATTGGAGACTTCAACGAATGAGCAAAAGGGCATCGCAATTCTCTTATTTTATTTTATTATAGTTAAAATATAAGTAGCATCAACA
Organism: Lepeophtheirus salmonis; assembly: GCF_016086655.4. NCBI lineage: Eukaryota > Metazoa > Arthropoda > Copepoda > Siphonostomatoida > Caligidae > Lepeophtheirus > Lepeophtheirus salmonis. Next base: position 35,094,110 of record NC_052136.2, read on the forward strand.
TAAAAACAATATTGAACAAAAATCCATAAAATCAGAAAATCCTAATTTATTGTTTTACTTCCCATATCTATACATACAGGCCAATATTGCATCGAAATATTTGAAAAGGCACTATTCAAATTTGATTTGATTTACTATTAGTTTAAAACATTTATTTGATTTAAGAGACTTAATATATATCCCTTTCAATTTTTTATTCTTAGATTGTAACAATGTATTTTGGGGTCTTGAAGTCCAATTTGAAACGGACTGATAATTGTTAATAAGAATAATCCTTGGTGATATTAATTGACGATCATTGTCTGTGGAACAATGTTAATGCAATCCTGACTATATTTTTGAGAAAAATCACTCTAGATTGCTTTTGTGTTGACGGGCAATATGTATATTGTAGAATAAATATATTATATACTTTGAAATAGCGTAGATTTTGTCTCAAAATCAAAAAATCCAAAGAAAAAAAACCTACCTGCTAATTCCATTTTATGCTTGCCTCTCGTCTCCCCCTTATTCTGCCCCATAAGTTGTTCATGAGGAGGAGAAGAGGGGAAGGCACACTGCCTGTCGTAACTACCCAACGAGTGTGTGTGTGTGTGTGGAAGGGAAATCACAAAAAAAAACACAACAACTAAAGGTCTCTGACGTCATTTTGAATTAGATTTTCTTTTTCCCCCACCGATTCCTTGGATGTATGTGTGTATTTTCTCAAGATTTTTTTTTACCTAATACTATTTGAGAAAAGACAATATTATTGCTTGGGTGTAGCAAGAACGTTGATTTGTATCTGTCTGTATTTTCTGTTTTCTTCATCTCTGTTTTTAACAGAAAAAAATGAATTTATATATTTATGACGCAAATACCTATAATATAACATAATACAGGTGTGTTTATGAATTTATAATTTAATGGTCCCGAAGATTTCTGTAGATAGGTACATTGATCGACCATTGACCATCCTTCAATAGGTGTCAACTTGTTTTCTATATATTTATGTATATATATTACCATATATATATAAATATAATATAATCTATTCCGTTTAAATTATGTATATATGGAGCTAATATATGGATGGATTTGGTCGTTCACAAAGGTTTGACAGGCCCGTGATACATCAAACTTGTTGAAAATACTTTTTTTTTGTCAAAAAATAAAAGATGTTGTCAAAATTAGGATTTTTTTTTTGGGTCAAAATTTGAACTTAATAATTTTTATCAATATTATGTTTAATTTGTCTTTTTTCAGAAGTACTAACGAAAAAAACGTCATTCAAAAAGCGCTCGGTACTTTCGCCTTTAACTATTTTATCTCTAGAAATGTTGCCTTAAAACCCTTTTGCCTCAAGGATATTTTGCCATAGTATATAAAAAAGTTAGATTTATACGTCGTTATTTCGTAATTTTTGTTAAAACTGATTTTTTAAAAGAAAATATGTAGTTTTTATCTTTAAAAAATATGAAACGGTTTTTTATGAGTACAGAGCAGTTATTTTCACTTCGTTATGATCCAGAATTTGCCAGAAGAAGAGGTAGTGGACTGCTTTGAGGCGGCACTCAAAAGTTGGACCATAATTAACAGCAAGCAGCCTCTTCTTCAGACACGTCCTGGATCATAAAGAAGTGTAAATCACTGATTTTTCCTTATAATTTCCTTGTTCGTAATAATAATCAATCATGTCGAATGACAATTGATAACAGAGACTGTAGAAGTAATAAGCACTTCTTCAATTCCAATCGTTGTCGTGTATGTTTATTTTTCTTATTCTATAAAACGACTACTATTATTTACACATTTTAACAAATAAAGTTTTGAATTCCATGGCCAAATCCTCTGAGAATTAGGAAACAAGTTTTTTTAACTATTAATTATTAACTGAAACCCCCAAAGAACATGTTTTAGTCCATGTATCCACCTCAGAATTGATGGTGAGCTCCAGGCGGTGGCATAAGCTGCTGCAGGCCCTCCAGATGTACTCGGCACACATTGAGGCATAGGCCTAGTTGAAGGAGATCTTCTGGCACTGGTGATATTATGGAATATACTGCAGCTCTTGAACTCCGTGTGCGCCTAGAAGTAATAGTCTAGGGGGCTGAGATCTGGGCTCTGCAATGGCCAGAAATCCTTTTCCAGATGCACATGTTATCCTGGAGCCACACTTAGGTTTTCTTTGCAATGTGGGCAGGTGCTCCATTTTGTTGGAACACCCAAGGAGAATCGCCAACGATGGGTTTGATCCATGAAAGAGCTTTGGTGTCCAGAATTTTGACGTATTCATTAGCCTACTGCCTGTATCCTAAATGGAACCACATGGGATTCGTGGCCTTCCTGTGTGATGCAACTAGGCCTAGCATCATCACCGAAGCTGGCTGTTTGGTGGTGGTTATATTCCCAAATGTCACTTCCCAGTCATTCTGATTGTTGAAGAAGGAGTCAACAGTAAACGTCTTCTCATCAGAAAAGATCCCAATGAGTCCACAGGTTCCCTTGAGGTGGTTCAAGATCTTTTTTCAGGCTCCACACGTACTTTTCTGGCAAAATAGGCTGCAGAATACGCCGTCTAGACATTCTTTCTGCCTTTTTAGAGCCCTGGGCACCGCTGATGGGGAATTGTTTATCTTCCTGGCTATGTCAGTAATGTCTTTGGTTCAAAGTTAATACATAGTGAAATTTTGATAGTTTGGTTTGAAATTTTAGTACATAATACCATCATTATTCCAACAGAAAACGACCATTTACTGTTTTTTAAAGTAAAATCCATTACATATTTTCATTTAAAAATTCAAATTAAACAATAACAGCGTATAAATATCATATATTTAGGAAATTCTTGTAAGGCAAAATAGTTTAAAGCACGGATCGGACACAGGAAAATATGCCAATACAAAATTATAAAAAAAGCCCAACTCCTCCTCCTGCTCCAAAGAAAAATCTCAGTAGAAACATTGGGCTAGAACCAGAATTGAGAATTCTCTTGAATCCGAACCAAAGACAGGGCTTTCAAGTCTGACGCAATTGACGTGAGACTCATCCATTTTCAATTAATCTCACGCTTTCACGCAACTCATTATATATTTCACGTTTTTCTATCATCAATTAAAGAATTCAAATTGAAACATTAAACAAACCCACAAGTGCGTTTCAATCTAAAGACACTACATCTTTCTTTTTTGAACTTATTTGAAAACTTGAGAGCACGGTTGAATGACGTCTACAGCAAATATAAATTTTTAAATATAGCGATAATGATTAAAATCCATATCCTTAATTTAAGAAAATAACATCTTCAAAATATCTTATTTAAAAAATTATATTGGTTACTAACCCTGCAAGATTCAAAATATCATTTGAAACTCATTTTAAAACTTGAGAGCCCAGCTATGACTTGACTTGGAAGTCAAAACTCAAGATTTTATTGGATTTAAAGCCAATTCTTAACAAATATTCATTCAATCACTTCAATTTTGTCTAAATTCCTAAATATATTTCCCCACAGGATTAATTATTATGGAGTGAAAAACACTTTGACCAAAACTTAAATGCAATATATAATCAAAAAATAATCAAGTAAATATAATCTAAAAAATCTTTCCCCCTTCCCCATCTGTATAGTTGGATTGTCTGTGATTTATTATGACTAATTGATACTAAACTCAAATAAGAAATAGCCTCAACAATATGGTCACAATATAATAATTATGAAATTAAAATGAAATTTGATGAAAATATTCAAGGACTTTACTTGGACTTATGGACAAAGACTTGAAAATGGACTTGGAATTGCTGTATAAGGAACTTTTCACAACTCTGGTAATCTACCTTGGTTCAAATCCATGAGAATGAAAAAAATATTTCATTAATTTATTTCTATGCAACAATATTTCTGTATCGATTCATAATGATTACTTCATATTTGTTTTTTAGCAAGAAAGTTAATAATAAAAATTATGTCTACGTGATCAAAAAGTTGATTTTTTAGTGCATATTCATGATTTAGATTTTTTTTTTTTCACATAAAGATAGAAATTAAATAAATAAAAACCTTTAAAAATTATATTCAAACGTCTTCAGTTTAAAAAAAAATATTCTTTAGAATTTTGTATTTTTTCCTGAGCTTGAAAAATTGCTTACCAGGTAATAAAATTTAGGGGCATATTACCTTTTTATTTTGAAGCTCAAATGTAATTTTCAAATATAGCGATAATGATTAAAATCCACATCTTTAATCTAAGATAATAACATGTTATTAAATAAAATTATTTATGATTTAATATTCTCTAAAAAATCAATTTTGTATATAAAACACAATAGCAAAAAATTTCATTTTCGTGTTATTCGACATTAAAGCAAACATATATTTGTGTAAACAATTATCATTAAAACTCAAGCACAACAAAAGAGTACAAATTTTGTTGCATAGATTGATTTGATTGTGAAATGGAAATAACGAATACAATATCTTGTATACATTTATAAGTCTTTTTTTGGTCTAATCATACATGGAATAGAGATAGGATGGGTCTCGGAACTAAATTCGAAGTACCCGGTTGCAGTATAAGTGAACTTGTATTATCCAAAAAGATCCGAGACTCAAACCGGCATTGGTTATCTGAACTCTTACATATAATAAAAAAGATCCAATCGATTTTCTGGCTCTTAAAAAGCTTATACAAGTATTGTTCAATGCTTAAACCTAATTATGAAAAAAAAGATTTTATCTATATTAAACATACACTCTATATATCTTGATTAGTGATTGGAGCGACCTCTACATAAAAAGTTGCATCACATGATTATTCTATGCAGTGTTACTTTTATCATATCACACAACTTTTCTCCTGAAAATAAACGGAAATAAAGGTTAAATATCAGTTGGTTTTTAGCCAATTTTTCTCAACTATGAACCTATTGTTCCATGATTGCTTAGAATTGTTCACAGCTTAAAAGGGCCTAATTATAATTCAACCAATCAATGTTTTTAACACTGATTAGAAAGATTTTTGTTCAACAGAAGTAAAACGGTTCCCCAATACAGTTTTCATGTCCCCGTTAAAGTCTAAGATCCCCAATCAACTGCTATGCCCCCAATAATTTATGCACCACTGTCCAACCTCTGAGATTTGGCTATTTTCAATGCTTCTCTTATAGTTTTTGAGGTCATTTTCCCCAGAAAAAAAAAAAAAAAAAAATGGAGTCGGTGGGAAAATGAATACATAGCTATCCCTCCATTTGTTTCGTCTCACCTTGAAATTAAGGATAAAATTTTTGATGGAACACCCCTCAAACCTCAAATGATATTTTCCTATTGATGTTGATCCCGTCTTAACACAAAATTTATCCAACAGTTTAAGGGTTTGGATTAAAATTCACTATCCATGTACTGTAAGAGGGAACTAGGATTATTTCCCTTTAGTTCAACACAAGATTCCAGAAATATCTCAGGACTCTGACCACTTCTAGCAGTTCCTATGATTTTCTTTATGCTCCGAGGTCATAAAGAGGCTGTTTTTGACCGAAATAAAACCTCTCTCCCCTCTTCTCTTCTTTCTCTGTCTCTTTCTACATCCCTCTCTCTGCGTCTTTTTTCCTACCTTCATTCTTTGTTTCCGTTCCCCTCTATTCAACCCTGCAACGTAGGTAGCCTCTGCTTGTATATTGTAGTGATATTTCAAACAAATAATTTTTTTAACAGATAAAAATTCGATTTGATTAGAATTTGAACAGAATTTGATTAGCTTTTTTTTGTATATGTCAGAACATTAATTATAAAAGTACATAGTTATGTGGGTAAAAATAATTTAATGAAATAGAGTTTTTTTCTTACAAGGGACTCCTTTTTTTTACAATTAATTATGCTTTAGATAGATTAGGGACATGGAAATTATCTGATTCTTGCATACGTAATAGTTAATTTATTGTCTACACATAATAATTAAATAACATATTTTTAATACGTATTCAGTGGGGACTGATAAATAATAAAACCAGACGCCATGTTGTTTCATGAGATTTAGTCAAGCAGCTGGGATATAAAGGTAATACACATACATCAACCTCCGTATCAAGCAGAACATAGATAGGAATTATTCATATGTCGATCCTCAATTTTACTTATAATCCAACAAGGACTTACACAGATTGTTTTTATATTTTTTAGAGCTTTTATAATAATTATTTTATTCTTGAGGAGATAACTATTAAATATCAAGTGTAACTACGTGTGCGGGTTCGAAGACAATTGCCCACAAATTGTCCTTTGGCAAAAAAAAATTCGGCGTAAAGTCTGCTCACGGTGTGTGTGGACTCATGAATGAACGCTGACCATGGACTCAGATTAGAATTAAGGATCGACATTGTAGTAATCCCTGCGTATACCATTGTTAGACACAACTATTATTCTCTTCTCAACCTCGACTGATAAAAAATGGAAGAAAAAATTTTAAAAAACAAATGGGGGCTTCCCTTTGTATTTTCCTTGTAGCCTACTGTTAATTATCGTTAAGAGGATAGTTAAGGATTATTAGATACATTAAATTGATAAACCTACCAATGACTGAGTATGATATGACTATAGTTGATAATATTGTAGAGAAAACTGCGTGCAAGGAGGAGGGGAAAAAAAATACATATGGTATCATTGTTTAAAATACTGATGTGATTATCACCTGCCTGCTTTATTATGATTTTTGAGGGTATAACGAATGTATTTATTAGCAAAATGTTTAATGAAGATATACTACGTATAATTGACTTCGACGTTTTTTATCCGTTACAGTAGATTTGAAAACGTCACACTCCATGAAATTGTAATTCATTATGAACCTTATTCTCAGAATAATAGCAAATGAAACGACAAAGTAGAGTATTTGAAATATATTTGAAGCTCAAAGTTTAAAAAAGAAGGCTTTAATTAAATATAATCTACATACTAAAAAATAAACCATTAAACATTTAAGTTAAATATACAAAATTAAACAATTAAAATCATATAACTATTAATAATAATAAATTATAAATACAGAATATTGAAATAATAGATTGATCCAGATAATTTTTTCTTGTTTTAACATCGGAATTCAGTTAAATATGTCATAACTTTAGGTTGCAATACACAAGCGAGACGTGGAGTTTAATCAAAAATATAATCACCCCTCTTCTTCATGTGGAAGTTGCTATATACAATTGTGCACAGGATAGATATATCTCTACCGATGAGATCTAACTAATTATTAATAATAAAGTAAATGTCAAAATCATAAAATTAGACAATAAATATACTAATAAAAAAATGTTATAAATAAATTCATCGTAAAGATTTAGAGCAAAAGCTAATTATGTAGTAATGTCCGGCGATATTACTCCCTATTAAGAGCATCAAAAAAAAATTTCCCCCGTTATTTAGGTATGCTTATATAACAACATACTATTATCATGATGGATATACACAATTGTTAATTATAATGCAACACCCAATGTAACTACCCTCGTTGTTGTGACCATTTAAACAGTTGTTTTTGCCTTTTATGAGTTTTCTGAACACCATTTCTTGGAGCCCATCAACCATAGCTAAGCCTTTAGTGATAAAAAAGTAATATTTATTGACCATGTAATATTGGAAAACCTAATTATCATACCCAAGTCTTAAAGCGAAGTAAGTAGTCTCAGACAAACTAGTTGCAAACCATCCAAAGCTACTTCCCCCGTTGTTGTGACCATTTAAGCAGTTGTTTTTGCCCTTTACTGAGTTGTGTATCATAATTCTTGATATGTTTAGCTAAAATAGAATCATATTTTATGGTTAGATTTAAAAAAAAAAAAAAATTGAATACTTACTGTGAGATAGTACAAAATTCAGAGTTCCATTTCGATATTCGTAAATACTTTTTACTGATAACTTGATCATCATTTGGTGTGGATGACTCATAACATTTTTATATGTATTTCTATATATGACATCAGTACCAACATCCTCCATTAATTTAATGATGGATCCTCGGGAACCAATATGTTTACCCTTGTATTTCTCCATAAATTTTTTGAACGTAGATGATTAGCAATGGATAAGGTTATATTACATGCAATAAGCATCGTTGTGAGATCAAAGTTAAAGTCTGACTTGATGTATTCATCGTCAAATTGATTTTATAGATGAATATCCATACTCTTGTTATGAGATGAGGATAATGAGTGGCGTGTAATTCTAGACAGGGGGCTAAAGGCACATTTATATCGACAAATCCGACAAACCATCTGTTTCTCATCCGGTAAGTATTTTCCAAATTCCTGGGCCTCCATTTTCATAAATCCAGACAGAAGGCGACGTCATTTTGGGGATTTTATTCAGTTCTCTATCGACTATCACCATCTCATATTATATTAATATTGAATAATAAAGGCGGGAATGATCACGTTCATGATTGATAGAAGAAGATGTATATTATTTAATCAATGATGCCATAAGTAATTCTTCTTTTCTCCTCGCACGCTTTTCTATTCTTACCAAAATTATCACCCTTAGATATGACACGAATTCTAAACGAACATATAAATATAAAAATCCAAATCGTACCTAATAAGTTTTTTTAAATTTCATAACACATAAAGTTAGCTGCTTTAAATCATGCAATAGTCAACTTATGAAAATTAATTAAAACAGCTGAAAGGAAAAAAATAACAGACATTTTTATTTTTTTAAGCGAGCCGTGAAATACGGAGTGGGGTTAGCTTTTATCTCCTTCATCCCATAGTTACATAGAGCTAAATTAATAAAACGTCATTATAGCTAAGATGCTCTCTAAAAAGAATTCTTCAAATTGTCAGGGTTAGCATATGGATTCTCGGTTTATTTATTTGCTTATTTTTATACATACCGAAAATGCTAAGGATTTACACCTCTAATTGTAACATGATGTACATTATACACCCTGAGTTAGAAAGAGGTTTGTACTTGAATAGTACGGCAAACAAATGTATGAACCGAGCAAAAAAAAATCTCATGTAACTTTCTGTAATCAAAAAAGATATTTCGAAATAGAGATTATAATAATACATAATTTAGATCTGACATAAATGAGCACATAAGCTTGAAATATCATAGATTTCACGTTTATAATTAGCATGCCTGCCCGTTCCATATCCTTACTTAATCACATACTTACATCCACAAATTATCTGTGCATATGAACATAAATATATATGACCATATACATTAGAATGTTCCGTTTTCGATTGAATATTTTTTTTCACTGCACATTGATCTTTTATACTGAATATAATCAACAAATTAACTTTGCAAAGTTTAAGACCTCTCAGATGGTTTTTGGCTTTATAAAAACCATTTTAATTTAGGAAAAATGATCTCTTTGTGTCAAAATACGCCATTTTTAGGTATCTTGTCCCCGTATCAAATATGATGCGTTTTCCCTGTTTTATCATAAATAATGTTCCTCCTTTGTTGTTCAACAGCTATCACTTCAACTTGGGCTATATTTTGCTATGTTATCATATTAATAAAGCAAAGTTTATCTGTATCTATCAATCTATAAACAACAGTCACAATAGAATAGTATTCATTTTGTATGTAGCATTGAGCGTGTATGCAAGCTGAACTGTAAATAGTGTCCCCTTATGTATATCATATACAACCATTTGATATAATAAATAAAAACATAGTCGTATTAATGAAATATTGGAGGCGTGTGGATGTATACAAGGAGACTGTTTCTATTTGTTTATGTTATTGCACTCTGATGTATGTATATCATAATTTGTCTAGAGATTAAGTTACTCATCAGTCATCCCATCATATTATAAACAATTTCTAACACTCTTATTAATATTCTTTCATTCCTGAGGAGAGAAAACGTCATATGAATTGATATAAGTATTGAGTAGTTACGTGTGATTGTCCCATAAAAAACAGCGAGTAACACTGACTATTTCTTAAGGTGTTATCTTCTATATTCTTAAAGCACAATTGGTCTTTTTACCTACGCTCAATTACTCCGGGTAATGCCAGACACTACCGCTAGTCTTCTATATTAATAAAGCAATATTTGTTTGTCTATCTCTCGAAGCATCATTTTTGGATGTGCTCTTAATATTTTAGAAGTGAGTGGCTAATTAATCTAATAAAAAAACAAATTAGCAAAGAGCGTGTGTATCTAAAGCTCAGCACGTCATACTTATAAAAAAACACAAGATAATTACATTACTTATCTATATTATTAAAGCAAAGAGTGTTTGTTTGTGGACACCTAATAACTCCGAGCTATGTACTATTGTTATTATAAAAAAAAGGGAAACTGAAAATCATTGAGCACATATTAAACCCCTTAAGTTGTTAAATATAAGATACACAATACGCTTTACGGATAAACCAATTATAAAAAGTACGTTTTTTGACTTATTTTATTATTATTTGGAACAGTACAAAAGATTTAAAATTCGTATTCTTCAACATAAAATATCATTATTATTTTTTTTTAAATTAAAATAAACTGTACCATAACTAAATTGACATAAGAAGCCTCAATCTTTGACAAAGTCAGTTTTTATTGTCCTCAGTTGAACAATTTCTGTGTAGAGGGAGAAAAATATGAACCAGAAAACCGGACAGTTTAGCAAAAATAGATTGTACATCAATCAACTCACAAAGCATATTTATATATATAATTAATCCATTAAATATAAAGCTATATGACTATTTATTATGTTCATCAACTAAGTGCCTAAGTCAATCAAGGCTCTTAAAATTTCAGAAATACACTGGTAAATACTAATAAGTATTTTATTTTCATCCACATCATAAAATTATCCAATATAAGCTCTTTGGCCCGATTTTGCAGATTTTAATATTAATTAATTGTACGTAATTTATTAATCAATATTTTATTGGATAGTTTTATGGGAAACATTTTTTATACATATACATATACCTAATATGAATTAGTAATTATTATAGCCCTTATCATTAGTAGACAAGGAGGGGTGGAATGAATCAGTATTCAGTATTTTACTATGTATAAATGCATGCAGTGGTAGAGATTGCCAAAAAGGTACTCCATGGTTTAATCTAAATATTTATATAACATGAATGCAGTAATTGATTTGAAAATTTGTAAAAATGGAATAGGGGAATAATATACCATATAGAATCATAGTAGTTGAAATAGAATTTGAATGATTATTATATTATGACGTATATTATATATACAAAATTTCGATTTTATTATAATGGCTAAAATTGTTGACATTCCAAGAAAATTGAGTTATTTATTATCGTTGTTTATTCGCATATTGTTGAACGATAAGATCTCTGTTGAATGATTTACTCGGGTGGGTATGTCGTTTTATGTATACTCGTATCTATTAGTATTGGATTCGAGTTAAAAAAATTTGAATTTGTATTTTGCATCGAGTCGAGTTCGTGTTTGGAGAAATTGTAACTAGGTGACGACAGAATTGTTGTCGATTAATTTTCGTAACAAATTTGAATATTCATTGCTGAGATTTCCCCTGATTAGATCTAATATCTTAGTAATAAATAAATACATTGAGCTATTCAAAACATCTTATTTCTCAAGGAAATAAAATATATTTAAAATTTGGGAAATCATTTAATTGGAGACTTTATATTAAACAAATAGATGACTAATGACAATAGGAGTGGACATAATAGCCTTCGAAATTAGAATTAATGTTGAACTCTTATATGTCGTTACTTATATAACATGACACAACATTATTTATGAAAAGAAAAAATGTCCAAAATTAGTTAGTAATTGGCCAATTCTTTTTAAATTGTAATAGGTGTAAGGCTTAATTTAAACAATTAACAATCAAAATACTGATTATCAGAAAAGAAGTAGAAACATCGACGTCGTTTTGTTAATTATTGAAAAAGCGTACATTTTCAAAACTTTTGTATTTTTAACTTTTTATAAACTGTTCAAAGTTAGTCAATCTACATTATTCATCAAAATTTATATATTTAATATCGGAGAAATCAACATTTAAAAAAAAAAGAATGGACATTTCTTGTATACGGTTGGTAAAGTGAATAATCGTTTATAACTTTATAATTTCTACGATTAGAAATGTAAAAATTTGCCTGAATACTTCTTAGTATCATACTAGTATGAAACAAAAACAAAAAATATTCAAAATCATTTCCTTTTGCAGAAATTACAGCCATTAGTGTTGAAGAAAGATCAATAATGAAATAATCACGAGTGCCTGACAGACGAAGAGCAACAGAGATGATTTCTTGTGGATTTATATAAGTCAAGTCCTGGTTAGACTCGAATTAGAACAGAAGATGAACATCATAGTCCTTCATTATCAAATGGTGACGTCATCATCATTCTTTTAGACAAGAAAATAAATTTACTTTTTTAATGTTGTAGTTTTTGAGTAAAAACTTTTTTAAAGATATAAAGTTTGGCAAAAAATCTTCTTCCTTCAATTCATCTTTCGCTTCTTAACTTCTTCTCCTCCATGCGTAGTCTCCGCTACCTTTTCACCTACCATAGATATATCTTCAACATCTCATAGTCCTCCAAGGCCCTTTGTCAGCCCATTTCTAGGAATGGTTTTCTTCTAAACGTTATTATCTTCATGAAAATTAACTTTACTTTTATTCTGTCATGTTTTGTGTGACCTAATTCACAACAGTTCCGACATTGTAGTCTGGATCCCCTAAACTTAAGCTTAACAAGGATTTCCCCCGAAAAGTAATGTTCTGTGGATTTTTGGCTAGATCTGCCTCAATTTCCACAATTTAATCCCCGCCTCTCCGCACATCTGTATATTATTTGTGGTTTTTTTCTCAACAAATTCATTGATTGGTATTTTATAGAACCCTAAATACTAGTAACTTTTAAGGTCATCTAATCTTCCTTTTATAGCAATTGGAAATTTGGAGTAGATACCCACTTTGTTAATGCTAAAGTTTGAATTTACTCCTGCTAATTCATGCTCTTTAAAACCCTACAATAATGCAATATTATAACCCTTATATGCCTCAGGCCTTCAATACGGATATTACTAAATGATTGCTGTACAGAGATTGTGATTTGTCTTTATTTCTTTCTTATCATAGCTGCTTGCAGCTGCTCCAATAAAACGTCATGACAACTAAGCTTCTCTACTCTAAAAATTCTTTAAATCATCACGATGACCACGTTTGCTTTCGGTTTCTTTTCTTTTAGAATACAGAGATATCAAATTATTTTTAATTATAATTATGTTCCTTTCCCTAGTTAAGGAGGTTTTTAGTACATCCAAATTTGAATAAGGAACCCTGCAATACCTTTCTGAAAAGAGTTTCTACAAAAATAAACCATTTTGACTAATTTTTTTGTCACATATTGATATGATATTCAGTAGTATTCATTTCAGAATATTGCTTTTATTAACATTTATGTATGAATTTTAATTGAAACACATTTTAAAAACCTATTTAAGTTACTGCATCCCATTCAATAAACAGGTCTTGTACACGTTCCCGACTGTTGAAGAGATGCTGGAGGAGTCTTTCGTTAGTATACAGTCATTTTGAGAGTGTTACTTGTTGGTGTAATCATCAAACAAGAAAACTACAGCCTTCAAGTGGCGAGTTGCTTTGCTACCAAGGTCCTTCCTGACAACTTGTCTGACTGTTTTCTTTGAGATATTGTATCCCCTTTCCATTTTGCGCATGGATCGGGCCTCATTTCTCCATATCGTCTCTCTGATGGCCTTAGTCAGCCTAGGTTTCCTCGCTTTTTCTTTCCTGTCCTCCTGAGGGTATTTTCAGTCTCTTTAAAGACTTTTTTAGTCCTCGAAATGAGTGTCCAGCTGACTTTGAGTGTTTTGATGATGTCCTGGTAGGAGCATCCGTTTTTCAACATTTCTAGTAGAGCGGATCGCTTTGCTTCGACATCCATATATTTAATAATGCTGCTTCAATAAAATTGAGTTTTTGTTTTCATAGACAAATATCAAGCGATTTTTTTAAATAAACTAACAAACTTGATTGGATGCTTGAGAAAAGAATAAAAAAATATGTTTAACATAGCCTTGTATATACATAGGGAGTACGAATAAGTTTTAAGGGTTTTTTTTTCTCCTAATTTTATAAACATAATTCTAAAAATTAGGTACTCTCTAATTTTTATTGTCTATTCTTATCCATAGTCCCCCCATCTATGAGGCAGCATACGGATTTGCTGCTGAAAAAATGTCTCATCTTATAAGGAGATCCAATAGTGAAGCCAATTTTAACGTCTTAATAAGAACTGAAGTGCTGCTTTGCAAGGCCGACCAGACCAAGTCAAGGTTGAAATGGACAATGACTTGTAAATACGGTGTTTAAGGATGGCATCCAAATGAAGCACCTCCAATGTTTCCTTGATTACTTTTGTAACATGTGCCAAGCGTTGAAACGCTAAAAGAAAAAGTATTTCATGTTCATTCGAATATTAGGGGCGTTTAAGCTCCAATAATTGGCCAAATTACATTCATTTTTTTAGGTAATTATGTCCATTAACCCCGCTTTTCTTCAAATAAAAAAACAAAAAACATCACTTCTCACAAATTGCATTTTTTTTTTGACAAAAGTTGACATAAAGAAGCACACAAAAACAATATTGATTTTTAGCGGAAAATGATGGTGCTTCAAAATGAACAGATCAACAAAAGGATATCAAATACATTATAACATATTGGTGCAATCCTACATAAATCTCTCAAAACGTATTTGTACTCCCAATATGTACAATAAAGGAACACATAGTTACATAGTTGGACCTGTGTGAATATTCGAACAAAAATTATTAAAATATTTTTTGTTTCAAAAATCTTTTGCATAAATGATTAAATATCCGTTTCAAGTTTGCATTAATATATAATAGAGGTAGCGAGATTTCAATATTATAATATTTAACTCTGCCAATTGGCACTTGAAAATCTACTAAATCTTATAAGCATATCTGGATGTTTAATGGTTTAAGTGATCATCTGATCCGTTGGGTTTCATAAATTTATATAAAATATCTTAATAACTATGATATATATACATTTAAGAATTCAAAAACTTCGAATTAACTTTATCATTTAAAAGTGAATAGTTATCTTTTTATTTTTTTTACATTTACTAAACCCCTGCCATAGAGTTATGCAAATTTAAAATCTATATTTAAGAGGGTATGCAAAAGATCTTTTGAAAAAAAAAAAAAAATTTAATAATATTTGTTCGAATAATCCTGAGGCTCACAAAGTAATAATTATTTTAAAAAAGAAAAAGGATCACACTACTCTACAAAAATTTTGGACAACCCACGTGCAAAAGTTTGTGACTAAAATGTACGAAATAAACAATGATGTTGAATACATTTAATATACCAAACAATTCCATAAATATAATTTATAGTAAGGATATTAAGGATATAATTCATCTGGAATATAACCTCTGTATGCATCAATAACGACTTCCAAGCGGTGCCAGAATTTTATGGCGGTGCTTTTAACTTAGGTTTCTGTTGAGGATTCAGATTTGGTGATTCGAGAAGTCAAGAGTTTGCCAAAAAAAAGGAAAAAAAATGGAATTAAACTGATGATTCACTTTTTCACCATCTCTGCTGCAAGGAGTGGTACTTTTTGACCTCATAAAGAGACACTCTCAGCTGCTTTCATGCGCTTTGACATGGTAGACATTGATATCCATGGTCATCTCCATCATGGGAAGATCCTGGTACTCTTTAAAGACTTTGATTACAGCCACAGAGGTAAATTTTATTGAACCCCCACTCCTTACCCTTATCCAGGGTCTCTTGACACGGTAAATGGTTCCCTTGGGACCATATTTGAACACAATAATTGATTTTAGGGATATTCCTCTTTTTTTGTTCTTACGACATAATAGTATATTCAAATATTTTTTATTTGAGAGGCTCTCAGTAGAAGGAGTGGAAATCAAATGGTCGTAGTATACGCTGAGGTTACTATGTTTTAAAATAGGTATTAAAACTTTTGCACGATCCGGTATATTTAAGTATATCTTTTTTGTCAATGAACTTTTTATGTAAAAATTCATATTTTTTATCTCCATCAACTGAGAATATGAATATATTAAAAATTAATTTCATTTCCATACATATGTTTACAAAGGCTGCACAAATAAGTATTTTTTTGAGGATGAATAAATAATTTTGGGGATAGTTGTTATGGCCTAGCTACAAAGTGGGTTGTTGTTTTTAATATGTTCCGCCCCCCTCTATTCATTGAAATTCAATGTCTATTTTTTTTATTTTTTTTCCTCATTTGAAAATATATTTCCTTCCTTATATTTACTAGACATGTTGTTTTACTCCTAAGAAACATAACATAATATTTCAAAGTTGAAATAGAAAATAACAATTATATAGCTGTAGGTACAAATAGGTAAATTTTATTACCTTTGGGTGAATAGAATATTGACGGTAAATACACACAAATAGCTTTTAGAAATAAAGAAAGATACAGTATATTTCTCTTTTAGCTGTTTTAATTAATTTTCATGATTGAAATATTGTATTATCTAAAGTAGGAATTCTCAACCTTTTTTTAGTGATGTACCACTTGTAAAATATTTGTTTAAACCAGCACTAATCATTTTTAGTTTCAGTGACAGAAGCGTCCGCAGGATTATATTTCGGAGGGAGTGTTTGGTTTTTGGACTTTTTTTTTTTAAATAAATCCAGAAATTAAAATTTTTGAAAATTTTTTTAAAAAATTAAATTTTTTCAATTTTTTTTTATCGTGATGAAAGGAAGTTTTCATACTTATTTAGATAAAATTATCAATTCATAAAGATAAGAATAAAGAATTCATAAAAAAAGCTACGTGACAGCATCCAAAAAATTAATTATGAGATTAAATGGAGTAGGTTCATGGATGTAATGGATCCTTAAATTGTGGTTCTAGAGTATGTCCAAAAATTGATGATGGTATTATAATATTTTTGGTCGGAATAAAATTAAATTTGGCTCATACAATCATTAGGCAATAGGGAAATTTTTCTGATGCAATGATTTACGATGATTGTATCATACATCAGTCTAAAAGGGGTCAGAAAACACCAAAGGATGTTAGTTGAAATTCAATATACGAAATGGTGAGAGACCACACTTTGGAGACCAGGGCCAAAGCTGTTGGTATGATAGAGGGTGTCTCAAGCTAGAGATACGTTGCTCAAAGGTTACAGATTCCTCTCAGGGCCATTGAGAATTGATTTAAGAAAAGGAAGGATGGACCCCTTGCAAATCAGAATGGTCGAAGAAGAAAGAAACAAATTAGCAAAGTTCCAAAACTGGTGATTTTAAAATCTTTGAACAAAACAAGGCAATCCACAAGCAAACTTGCAGCAACATTGACTTCAAAGGGCTATCTAATATCCAAGTCATCTGTCCGCAACTACCTGAGGCACTCTTTGAATGTTTTCACATACAAACCTCGTCTGCACCCCAAACTTTCAGAAAATCAAAGGAAGGTCCAGCTTCAATTCTGTCGTGAGTGGAACACTTCACTGCATATGACTGGAAATGTATCCTCATCAGTGATGAAATTCGATTTGAGCCATTTCATTCCCAAATCCCAAACAGATCGGGTTTGGCAAGAGATAAGGGAGATGTGGAACCCTATCCAACTGTAAAATTTACTCTGAAAATTCAGGTACGCATAAAATACAATACAACAATAATAAATTTAAGACACATAGTAATCAGGATCTTATAGTATTCAAATCATAATATTCAAATTTAATTTTTGTCATAAAGTTTCGCGTTTCATATGTTTTATCAATCAAATTCAAATACAGTCGGATAAACTGACGTTGCGGGCCGTAGTTTGATGACCCCTGCTCTAGAGGCTGTGGCAAAAAATCTTCGTCAATTAAGTATTTTGTTATTTTTTTCAAATTTAAAAAAAAATATTTTTTTTATTTTTTATGCCATGTTAATAAACCAGAGGCTGCCACTGGGTGGAAGGTGTTTGAGATGGTTTCCTCGTTTCAGAAGGAAGGAGAGAAGACACAATGTGAATGATTACGCTATATAAATTTTGTTTGGTCTGTATAACTATTACGTATTTTGAAAAACAGTTAAGAGTAACCTAGTTTTATGAGTTAAGTAGTTCATGAACTACTTCAAACCCAAGATCCGTGATATCACTAGTCTGTACCAACAGAAGAATGCAAAGGACGAATCTTTTCAATACATGGAATCATTTTAAGAGTAAATTAATGTTTTAATCATGAGACCTGCCCCTCTGATTTATTACACCAAAGCATTCCAACTAAGTAACTACGTATATATATATATATAGGTACATTATTTGCCATTAAATCAAGAGGTCCTTGGCACGTACATATACCAAAACAGGAGTCCTACCCATCACTTATATATATATATATATATTAATATTTATTACTCAAAAAATGTCCAAATAGCCTACCTATGGAATTAATTAAATGATGAAAATCGTGGTTTTTTTCGTAAACCACAAACTATGTAAAAAAAAAATATTATTATTAAAGTATAAACGATTTTTTTAATATATGCTTTATATCAAAAGCATATGTTGTACAAAATATGATGTTTAGTTTTTTTTTCTTTTGAAAATTCTAACGAATTCAATAATCCTTTAATTATTGCGTCAATTGGTTAAATAATTCACCTTCACAGGGTAATTGGTAGGGATGTGAATATTGGCTAAATTAAGATGACCGTTAATATAAAAAAAAGAATTGGTAGTTGGGGGGACAAAATATGAATGTTTTAAATAATTAAAGAGATTGTAATTGTAATGTGAATAATAACTGAACAAGACCGTTAATGTGCAAAATAACTGAAAAAGATCGTTAATGTGCAAAATCACTGCTATCATAAATTTCACATTATCTTCCGAGACCCTTTCCAGAGACACAAATTGATGCTCGGCCCATGGGATATGCAGCATGTCCAAAAGACTTGATTTAGAGACACCACCCATTGTCAATCCCTTTATTACAATCAGGGATGTAATCCCTGATTGTAACCTCAACACACAGATTATTTTGTGTATCAACGTGGCTAACAAACGGATTGTAACCCACTGCAAATTCATATAATATCATCAGAAACGCCATCCACTGTAGCCCTGGTAGATATCCTCGTCATAACAGGTTGCGTTGCGTGCCAGCATGACTAACAAACGAGTTGGAACCAACTGTAAATTCATGTAATATTATCAGAGACCCCATGCTCTATACAGTATGTCCAAAAATTGATTTTTTTAAATTCATGAAATCACCTAAACAAGTGATTTTTTATGGAGAAAAAATTTATTTACTTCCCAATATGGCGACCTTTAAGCTTAATACATTTTTTATACGTTTTGGCATCCCTTCATAGAGGTTATTCATAGTATCTGGATAAATTTTTTACTAAGCTTTTGTCCGCTTTTTTTTTTTAATTCATCCTCTGAAGTTGCTGGCGTACTTTCATTGAGTTCCCTCTGGACCAAGGCTCACAAATGTTCAAATGGAGCCAAATCAGGACTGTTGGCAGGCTATGTGCCTTTGCCCCAGAAAAAATCCAAGTTGTCTGAACGCCTCTTTTGTGCCTTATTGGAGTTGTGAGTAGGGACACCCTCCTGCTGGAAAATGGTTTTTTGTGTTTCAGACAACATTTTCCTCTTCAAAGGAGGTCGAGTATCTTCAGTACGAGACAAAGCTGACATTACACACTTTCTGAGGATCTTCATTACGTAGTACTCGGCCGTCACAGTTTGGTTTCTGAGCCCTTTTATACTGATGTATGATGCTATCATCGTAAATTATTCCATCCGAAAAATTCAAAATTGCTTAATGATTGTATCAGCCAAATTTTATTTTATTCCGAAAAAAAAATACATTTAAACTATAAAACGGATATTTTTAATACCACCATCAATTTTTGTACATACTATAGATTCCGTTAATATCCCAGAACACAGGTTGTCTTGCATGCCAACGCTACTAACAAACAGCTTGAACCCCATCAACATTTCAATTAATATCATCAAAGATGGAAAGGGTCTCGGAAGATAATTTCAAAAATCCATAGCCATATACCAAAAATTTCAAAGATCCACAGCTGTATACAAAAAATTTAATTTATTGGTAAAAAAAATTATAAAATTTTATTTTTTGGAAACAAATTTCAAAAAAGAAGTTCCAAATATCAAATTATTTTCATTTTTATTTTGTTTACTTTGGGGCTACAGTCCACCTCCAGAAGACGCCCTTGCTTAAAACGCTTTAATTCATACCATTGGACTCATACATAGACATTTGTTTATAAATAAGATGTTTTTAACCAAATGTAGACAATCCTTTGTATATAAAATCATCGATGAATATTGTATCGATCTAGCATAATGAATATGTTGTATTCAAGATCATACAACATCTCATGTAAAAAAAGGATTAAGCCGTCACTCCAAAAAATATATAATTTATACAAAATAAAATATGTTCCTTGGCAATAGAAGATGTTGAAAATAGATTCATATTCATAAATCAACAAGTTCATAACTTATAATGAGATATAGACGGAAATATCCATTTTGACAGGGTGGTCGAAAATTCTGATTAAATTGAATCTTAGTAAATTAAGAGTATTTTGTGCAACCTTATAAAAATATGGAAATAACTTTGTATAACTTTGTGAAAGTATATGGAAGGTATCATTATGTGGAAAAGGCTGTAAGTTTGTCTCTCATATAGCATTGGGGGGGGGGTCAGAGTTCCCTAAGGACCGGAAGAGTATGACACTAGGACTTTTTCTTGTATCTTGCCCTCATTCCTCAGTCCGCGGATTGACTTGAAGCCGACCTCCTCCCCCATCCCGAATTACCCATAAGAGACAAACTCAAAATCTCCTCCAGTTGTTTTCTTATAACTAAAAGGTTGCAATAATTGAATTTCGACTTTCCGCTTCCGCGGTCTCCCATTTTAAGATAGTAAGAGAAAGTATGATGAGCGGGCAAACGTATAAAGTGGCCCCTTCAGGCCACCCCCAAAAAAACAGGATAATATCCCAGCCCAAACTGCAAATGCAGTGCAAGAATGGTGAAATACAATTTTTAACCCATTGAACAAAACTTTTTTGGCTTCTCGCTTCTTCTGATATTAATCCTATTCACTTTGTAATATAGGATATGGTCTAGACTCAGCAAGAACTCTCTGGTGGAAGCTGTGGAGACCACGTGGACAAAAAGTCTAGAAGTCGTTGAGTGTACTTGCTTCAAATCAAAATCAAAAGGCGTACCCATCAAGTTTTTCAGAAAATTGATAATCACAATTAATGAGTTATAGATCAATCTTAGGAAAATGTTTGCAGGATTGTAAATCTTAAGCATTTTTAGTGGGTTATTATTGGTGGCAACTTGAATAGTGTTTTTTTTTTTTAAAAGTTGTTATGATCATTCTTACATTTTTGAGAAGAAAACATCTAAGAATTAAGTAACCATGCTTGCCTGTGTTCAAGAATGAAGGAGAGTAACTCTGAGGATTTGTTAGGGAGCAATCAATATAAGCCCTTCTTGGATCATGAGTAAAATTGATGATCGACCTCGGAGTAATTCCTATCGATGTTCTGTATGATATGGAGTAGTATTTATGTGTATTACCTTCATTTCACAGCTGCTTGCATCTAATTTAATGGAACGACGTGACAGCTCAGCCTCTCTCCTCCAAAACATTCTACAAAATGTCAGAGTTACCAGGTAAATTTTTGGTTTGTTTTTTATATACTAAAAATGCTTACAATTTACATCCTTAAATATTAGAACGGTAAAAAAAGTATTAATACAAACTATAATATGTAAGTATTTTGATGGGATTATAATTCTGTACTACTCTGTATACTGCCATATGTCTGTCAGTAACATATAGACTCCAAAACTAATTAATGGATCGTGGCCATTTTTAGGAATTACTTTTTTTCTGCCTGCCCAATACAACAGGTCGTCTTTGGACCTTCAATATGTTCAGTTATTATTCCACTTTATTGGCACTTCAGTGAAAACTTATGCTGTAAAAAAATACTGACCATTTAATGATAGACTATAGCCTGAACGTTGTAGCGAATAGCTAAAAAAATGGAGTCTCTAGACTTTAATGAGTAATTAATTAAATCATCTTTGTATAAATATTTTTTTTATAGGGCAGATATTCAGGCCAAATCAAAACAAGCCCGTCATATAGAATGTTTTAATATTACGTCAGTATTGTTGATGTCGGCCATCTTGAAGATACTATAAATAACCAAGTCTGATAGGAATATAAAGCATTTTTTTCATTAAAATATTAAGACTTAAGCCTTTACCCTATATCAAAAATATATTTCTCTAACGTCTAGCTTTATTACTCGTATATAATTCAACAGACCACTATATTTACAAAAAATATGTTATTACAACTTTATAAACATACTATAAATTAACGATTATTTTTGCAAGGGTCATACATTTTTTCCCCAATTATTCTACTTTATTTGTCTCTAACTGATCCAAGAACACGCCTCATATAATATAAGAGGTATTTATTTTTTCGTTGTAAGCACAAATTATTTTTTTTTAACTAAATTTTCAAGGCAACATCAAAACTAAAACATAAAATGGTACAAAAAAACTAAATTTATAGGCAAAAATTAAAATGGTCACCATGACAATTTATAGGAATGTTTTAGAGGAGAGCTGCTTAGCTGTCGTGCCATTTCATTAGATTAGTTACAAGCAGCCGTAAAAAGCAGGAAAATTACACAAATCCTACTCCGTATCTAACAAGGATACTCCAAGATTACTCCAACGTCGATCCTTTATTATACTTGGAATTCAACAAGAACTTACCGTTATCACTATCCGAAAAAATCTGTTACATTAATCTCCTTTATTCATGATCAAACACATTCGTGGTGACATGTTATAGATAGATTGTCTCTCTTTTAGATCAGTTAATGATAATAGCTGTAAAAAATTAAAAACACTTTTCATGTTGCCAACAACAACAACATTACTTGGACACTTTAAAAAGAGATTTGGATTTATAACCCTAAGTATAATTTTGACAACTTTTATTTATGTTAAAACCCTCTATCTTACTCTGATTTGTCGTGAATCCCTGTCCGGACAAATATAGATATATCTATGGATAGTATTAGAGTAAAACTTGATCTAACAGCCAACTGTTTCAAACGTGTCACCAAACTAAGCAGTCATATCCAGTTTTCAAATTTAGAATTATTACAAAATAGGAAACCTGATTTAAGGGGTCACCTACACTAAGCGGTCGTTTTTTGTTGTTTTTTTTCCACCTTTCCTAACATACTGGAGTATATTTTAGTAAATATATAGTCCTTGTTCTATTTAATGACTCATATTATTCTGGTTTTTTTTTTTATCGTTGAAGTTCAAAAAGAATAGTTTTTAATTAGAACATGACATTTGGTAAATTAGTACATGTCATTTTTTTTTATTCCCAGTAGAAAACGGAATTAAAATGATATTACATCATCATAAGAAAAAAAATAGGTATTATTTATTGCATAGAGGGTTTAATTTTGCCATAATATTGACAATTCTATTTTAAACTACATACAGGCAGTGGCGGTTTTAGGGGAAGGACATTGGGAGCCTTTTTTTCTCACCCACGTTTCATTATAAAAAATAAGGACCCCACACAATTTTTTATAAATGAAATTAGATAAATAATATTAAAAAATCTTCCATTTCCTAAGGAGAAGGTCAATGGAAAAAAACTATGTATGTCTTTTAAAAAAAGTATCATTAAAGCACAGCCTTCTGTCAAAAGTATTAAAAAAATTGAAAAAAGTAACATCTCGAGAATAAAAAATATAACATTTGGCTTCTTGCTAAATATTTATTTAGAATATGAGATTATGGATGTTTACAAACAATAGTTCAGGTCACGATGGTTGGATGTAGAAATTAGTCTTGGATAGATTTAATTGTCCTAAGACCTTCAGTCCTATGTATCTTTATTCTCCTGTTTCCCAACTAGAATTGAAGAATATAAAAAGTAAGAAAATAATGAATGATAGGTAGAACGATTGATACTTGATAATGATGCGTTGTAGCCACACACCTCCTGTTACGTAGTTAGTAAACTACGCCATTTCAGCTGTTGCATTTACCATAAAAGACCGATAAGGACTGGTACTAAGACTGACAATATCAATCAGTATCAAAAAGTAGCAGCTACAAGGTATAAGAGTTATTTTCCATTTTGACACACCGCAAGTGCGACAAATCAGGGTTCACCAAGGTTTGTACCTCCCATTGTTATTGGCGCAAGTATAGAGGTACTTCATTCTTTTTAGATTTTTTTAGCCTGATTCAACACTAGTAATAATTAACGTAAAACAAGTACACAAATGTTTAGACAAATTAGAATGTTCTCATGCACAAAGAGCCAAAGCGGACTCGATTTATAACGCCACGACAGGCCGTACAACCTTGAACAACAAGCCAAATGTTTTGCCCCACTAATTTATATCAAAGTTTGTCTAGTCCGAGAAAATGAATAAACAAGTTGAGTTTTTGTGTTGTTCAAAAATATCCGATCGTGTTGATTTAATTAATACCGCTGATCAAAAACCATGCAGCATTATAGACTTAAATAAATCAGGATTAAATTCCCCGGTTTAGGGTTGTGAAAGGTGGCAGATTTTAGTCTCAGACCATAAAATTTATAATAAGAGTGGACATTTTGCTCTTTACCCCTTTGGGCATCAAACTTTGCTTATAGCAAACAGTCTTGCCAAGTTCTTGCACTTTAATATAAAAAGTAGGGACTTTACCTGAAATTAATTACTAAAAATAGCACAAGGGCTCTAAATTACTTTATCTAAAAAAAAGAGATTCAAATTTTATTTTATAAAAAACAAATTTATAAGGAAAAAAAATGGTCTTCAACTTTTTTAATATATGGCCAGAATTTGAAATTATATTTTTTATTTAAAAAAAAAAAAAAAAAAAAAATTGAATACTAAAGGTTTATTCTTAAATTAAGACTTCAACATAATTATTCAGTTTCCGTAATTGACTATTCAATGAATAGTGAATAAATTGTGTGTATTTTTTTAGATGGCTTGTTTTTGGAATTGGATCAACAGAATGAATTTAATTTTTCTGGGCTTTTATTTAACTCCTGAGTAGTGAACTTCCTTTTCTAATACACTAAATTATATTCTAAGCCTCATTGAAGTTTTGTGTATGCCCATAAAAGACGGAGAATAATCTTGAGGATTTGTTTCGGAGTAATAATTGTAAGTCCTCCTCCTGCTTCGTTACAGCTTATTGTAGTTGATCTAATGAAACATTATGGCAGCTAAGCAGCTTTCTTTGGATTTTTTTTTCAAATTGTCAGGGTTTCCGTGTTGATTTTCGATTTTTTTTAAATGGCCAAAATACACACGATTTTCATCTCTAGTAATGAATGTGTATAATAAACCCGTTGATAAACATTGTGTTATAGTTTCAAAAATACCTCCGTGTAATGCCAAGTACTCCCGGGAATTTATTTTTTTTAAAAAGAAACACTTTACATTGAAGGGATAATTATGTCCTATAATATGTCTACATCTTGAAAAGTTTTTTGTCACAAATAGTTAAGGGAATTATTTGGAAGATTAAAATCTTTAGTCGAAACCATCGTTATAATATTAAAATATTTCGTGATATTTATTTTAAATTCATTTAATGATGGGCAACGTTGATAAACAACTTTAAATTAGGGATGTACCAATGGATCGGAATTGGAAACAAATCTGTCTTTTTTTTAAGTATTGGACCGGATATCGAAATAGGCTTAATACTGCCGATTTCAAGTATTTTTTTGTATACTTATTTATGTACAGTATTAAGCAAAATAAAAATAGTTTAGTTTTATTTCAAATGGTTAACCAATAAAATGAGTTGATGATCATAGTTTAGACTAACCTAGGCTTAAGAATTTGGGCTACTAAAACTATTCCATTTTTATTTTAATATATATGAAGTGCCATAATAATAGACCTTTATAACAAAATTCAAGTTGTGGCATGTTCTTGTTCTAAAATCACGTTTATTATTGTTATTGAAAGTTCTAAAACACGAAAATGACCTTTAAAACCTTCAAGAGATCCAGTTTGGCATTATAATCTTTAAAAAAAACTTCCTGTTTGAGCATATTTTTACGATTCAGAGTCATATTATACGGAGAAAGTACCATATTAACAGAAATCAAAGTTAATAACGACTGATCAATAAAATAAAGCATTTCATGAAAAAACTTTGAATGCACGCAAAGATAAACTAAAATTTGAGACACTGTAAATATTTATCTCGATATATTTAATATTTCTCTCTAAGACCGACTCCCTAAGTGTGTCA
This sequence comes from Lepeophtheirus salmonis, assembly GCF_016086655.4. Classification (NCBI taxonomy): domain Eukaryota; kingdom Metazoa; phylum Arthropoda; class Copepoda; order Siphonostomatoida; family Caligidae; genus Lepeophtheirus; species Lepeophtheirus salmonis. The sequence continues at coordinate 35,120,540 of NC_052136.2, forward strand.
AAATTATGTTAAAAAAGGACCAAATGATTTATGAATGGTCCTTCGCACCAGTAGTTTACTTCTAAGTACAAGTTAAAAAGTCGCACACATTTGGCATAGTATTCACTTAATTTTTATCTCTGAAAAACGATTTTCTTATGTTTTTATGTTGTAAATTGGCATAAAATCTCCAATTCTTACCCAAATTCAAAATTTAAGAATCCTGCATCATAATCTAGCTTTGCTCATCTGAGGAAGAACCATCCATCAATGACCCCAGAGCTGGAGCTATTTTATATCCGCACAGATAAAATACATATTTAATATTTTAAAAGATTTAACGGTATTTAAAATTACAAAGTTTTGCTTGAAATTCAATTTCAGTTAAATTATTAGAGATTAGTATTCATTATTAAGTAGACCTTGAATTGAAAGTTTTGACTTATATAACACATATTTCACAAAAAAAACGAAGCTAATAGGAAATTGCTTGTAAATACTCATCATCTCCACCTTCATCCATTGAATGTGGAAATACTATTCAGTAATACCATGAATATATATGGCCAACCAGGAATAAATTCACTCCTGAGCACAGAGAGGAATTAACTTTTTTAAATTTCAATTTAAAATTATTTACAACTAATTATTATTGATATATTTATGTGTTTTCTTACATAACTCTTATAATACAAGGTTTTACATTAAAAAAAGTGAATCATTTTAATAAAAAAATCGGAATCGTCTATATAGATGATATCGGAATCTGAACAGACATTGGCTTAAATTTTAGTATTATACATCCCTACTTTATATACATTCATAAATTTATATGAATGTATATATCATTAACGATATCAACCCAATTCTCAATTTTGCATCTTAGAACTGTTATCCGTTTCTTTCCTTTCAACTTTTTTTTTTTTGAAAAGATCTTAAAAAATACTGATTTCTTATAAACCGTGTTCACTGACGTCACAAATTGCATCATAATTGAAGGCGATGCCATTTTGGGGGCTAATGAAAGATAATTTTCACACATAAAATGGACAAATTTACAACAGTGTATTAGTAAAACTTCATGAATTTGCTTCAGGAATAAAAAAAAACTTAATAACTTTATTTCATACATGATGCGAATGATAAATAGTGATATTTGAATTAAATCAAAGTAAAAAATCCTATAAATGGCTATATTTTTACAAGGTATTTAAACAATTAAAGAAAAATCTATTACTATTTCGCATGTAAGAGGGCTATTGTAACCAATAGAAAGCACCTGACCAGCGGAAGGATACATAGAGCCATAGCTTCAAATGGCAAGTGCATAACATTTATCTAGTTCCCAACCGGGTACGGACTGAGTGGTTTTGGATTGATTAAAGACGAGAAAAGTAGGATAATTGCAATAAATATAATATCCTTATAAATGTAATAGTTAATTTATTCTCAACACTATGGCAACAAGATTATATAACGATGTAATAACATATTTTTAATCCATATAAGGGGTTGATATATCACTAAGACTCATATATACATTTTTGATAGACAGTAAAGGTTAAAGTCCTTTAATTTGTCAGTTCCATTTCGATATCCAAATATTAAGCATTAAAAGAATTTTTATTATTATAGAACTTTGTTGTTTGGATCCCAAAGATAGCCAACATCGACAATGCAGACGTATATTATATTGATCTATATGTTAAACCTTCATTTTTAGAAGATGCCTTTCTTTTAATGACATTTTTTTGAGAATTATGTTTGCAAATGTTTTACATAGGTTATTGGGTTAGCAACAAAATTATATGAAATAACGTTAGAGTTATCTTTTAGTAAATCTTTTTTTTTTTTTTATTTGACAGAGGACATTCAATGTATAATACAACAAAATATCCAATTAGTAAAATACCCAATCAAATATCCAACCCTTCTTCCTTTTCAAGGTCATTCCATCTATATGACCGAGTATATGTATAATATATTTACTTTTTGAAAGGTCATAAAACCTTTCATTCATCTTGTATTTACAATGGTTTCTCATTTCCCGGAATCTCATTTTACAGGGATTTCTCGGGGTTTTACACCTACGGGAAATCTGTTTTATATTATTATAAAAGTATATACATGTGACCGGTAATTTTGTCTCAAAGAGATTATGCCGCTAAATTATGGTTTTGTATCATCAATTGGAGCTTTACTGATGTATCTCGATCAGATAAGGAAAAAAAAGAAAATGGTAATGAAATAATTATTGGAATATTTGCAATATTGGAACCGATAATATTATCAAATTAAAAGGCTGTGAATGTATTATGCGCCCAAATCTCGTTGAGGAAAAATTACTGACGGTAAAAATCTTCGACGCAAAATTACGTAAAACCATACATATATTCATAACAAGTTGATATTTAGCTTGCGGGCCAGGTTGTATATTTCACCCTCAGGCAACTTCATTTTCTCTTTCAGAACTTACTATTCAAGTTTTTGATTGCAAGTAGAATCGAGTAACGGAATTTTTTTAAAAAGGATCTACAGGCTCTAAAAAATCAACTTGTGTACTATTAGTAATAATGATGAAATGAAAATCCAGAATATAAAGTTAGGACTAACTTAAAATTTATGATTTCTTCTTAAAGTATAAAAAACAATATTTAAAGTTCACATTGTTCTGTATGTTACAGAGATCTTCAATTTTCCCAGTAAATGGGAAACTCTAAAAGGTACTTCTCATCTAAATAAATATTTTGTCAAGAGAGTTATATTTATTTCCAGAAAATTTATGCATTGATGAAAAATAGGGAAAAGGTAATTTGAAATATTAAATTAAAGGCTCTGAACTGATCTTGTACTGAGATCCACATATTCCGATGGTCAAATTACTGCGATCCAATTATATTTCCAATCAGACAAATCACTATAACAGTAGTTATAGCCTATATTTAATTGGGTCTAACAGACTCTTCAAGACCAAAAATGAAATCATTTTTTGTGCAATTAGATAAATGGAAGATTTAATTTTAATGACTCATGAAATGAAAAACTACTTCCAGCAAAACCCTGACTTATCGAATCTGGACTAAAAAAAATATTGCTATAAATAATTTTAACTGAGATTCGGTTGACTCTCATCATAGTGTTAGCTCACTACCAAAAAAATATCCTCTCAATTTTATTGTCACCTGTCGATTCCCTCGTCTCACTTATGCGTATGCTCTGTTTCTAACCGGACAGAAATATGATTCCTTATTGATCCCTCGTCGTTAGCCATCATATTATTTATATGAATATATTTTTATGAACAAACACAAATGGACAGCTACGCTTTTAATTAAATATTACTTAGCGATATTATAGTTCAGTATCGAATAAAATACTATATGAAGAATTTTAATATTCTGAAATATACATATAAATGTATATAATTCATTCTAAAAATTGTGGGGAAACAATATGAGAATGATAGTCTGGGAGTACTTCAAAGACAAATAGCAGTTGGTATGATTGACATATTTGGCTAACTACCAACTACTGGTCATTTTTCTGTTTTCTTTTTTTCCTTGGAATAAATATTCCATGATAAAATAAAGGTAACAACGTGTGGTATATTAAACTTCTACCCCTGTAGTTATCACACAGTAACTAAGTGTATTTAGTATAATTCAAACATTTTTTGGTGCAGGCCTTTCCTTATTATACAGAGATGAAAATTTAAAAAAAAATATTTACTTTTTTCGATACACTCTCTGCAATTTTCCCCTAGATTATAAGAGGGGCCCCACTCGGTTCTAGTAAAAGTCCCTCGGCGCTCAAAAATCTCATGTAATAAAATAATCTCTCACAAACAATAGAAACCAACTATTATTATTGAATTTTTAGATACAAAAATTATTAATGAAAAATATTTAAAATGTATATCTTTGGATTTTTATATTTGCCATAAATTATCTACTTCTAAACTAATTGTATCTTGACATGAATTAGAGTAAATTCTCCACCTATAAATATAAAGCTTTATGGGCATGGATTGAATAAACTGACGTGGGAAATGAGATACACACGAGTCTTTTGCAATGATCGGGGATTCTAATAATGACGTCAAATCTGGTTATACTACATCTATGAATATTCTAGAAGCATTATCTTTTAGTCGACGGTATTATGAGAGTAAAGTGGTAATTGAGCATTTGCCCATACTAATCATAAACGTATTTAATAAATTATATATAAAATTCAATAGTGAATTTGACTTGATTGGGGACTTTTGATTAAATAATTATGACAAATAAACTATAGTATATTTATAAAGGTTTGATGGGTTCTTATTATGGTAGTTAAAATTGATCACATCAACCCCAACGTTTTGTCCCTGTTATTGAATAATTTCCCAAATTTATCAAATATATTTTCATCAAAAGCAAACATTTACGGTAGAAAATCTTTCTAAAATCTTGATTTGTAGATATAATATAGAAAATTTTTATCAATAAATTGTGATAAATATGAAACAACACTTATTGCTTCAAATTAATCCTTATAAAACTGTACTATTCTTTAAATACAAATTATTGAGTGTCTATTTTAAACATTAAACAACGCTCAAAAATCCAAAGTTTACTAATGTTTAAAGACTTTTTTAATATCTTGGAGGATTTTTAATTGTACCACATAAGTAAGTAAGTGGGCTACCTTTTTTTGTTATCGAACAAGTTAAAACACAATGCTTTAACATCATCAGCAGATTGCAGACAAATATAGTCGTGTGTTGGAAGTTGGAAGACATTTTTGTAGAGTAATATTTCTACAGCTTTTTACTTCATTACCGAGGCGTGAAAAAAAAGTTTTATTTTTTATATTTTACTTTGAATTAGACTTCCTCTTAAACTGGAGGGCAAAATATGAGTCCGTTGCGATGTTTTTTTAGTTATTGCATACATTATATACATACCTAAATACTTATAAAAGTATGTGAACATTAGTGTTGGGTGTCTGTCTGAAAATCTTAGATCGGTATGACATTGTTATAATTTGTGGTGGACCGGACTAATTTCATACTTTTAATAAGTTTTTTTAGGGCAATCTCAAAGAAAAAAATAGGTCTAGATCCCACAAAATACAGGAAAACTTGACCGTTTAGTATATTATATCCAGAGTACAAGGGTATATGGTTTTAAAAATAAACTCTTGCCTAGTCCCCCGAGGCTGGGCGAGTATGTACTCCTGTCAATAAATGCGGTCGAAGTTGTCTCTACCTTGTCGGAGATTACAGATGCAAAGGGGTCTTGGATTTATTAGAGTCAGGAGTAATTAGGCGTCCACTAAAAGACAAATTTTGCTTTAATAATATAAAAGATACGTCCCAAAGAAATCCTCAGTCAAACTCTCTTCCATTTTTCATTAGGACGCTCGCACGTAACTACTCAATACTTATATCAATTTATTCAAGAATAAAAGAATAATAATAAGAATTAGAATTTTTTTTTAATATGATTGGATGACGGATGAGTGCTTTAGTCTTTAGAGTGTTCACTAGTAGAAACAAACAAAATTCATTTTAACATGCCAGGGTTTATATTTAATTCAAATCTTAACGTATTCTTTAGTGCACATGAATTATGATATACATAAGATATCAATAACAAAAAGAAACAGAAATCTTTTTATACATGCACACGCCTCTATTTATGTATTTAAGTAATAGTCCCCTTAAGTGATTATTATTCAATTTAAGTAAAGAAGAGAAAGAAAAAAAAGGTTTGTTCTGGACCAGTCTCAAAGAAAAAATAGATATAGATTGGCCCCAAATAAAACTCGGTAAGGATCGGTACCACAAAATACAGGCAAACTTGTATCAAGTGGTCAGGCGTAGGAAACTGAAAAAATGGACCGGTTAGTGCACGTTCAAATGGACGGTCATTAGAACGGGTTTGACTATAATCTGTTTTATATTCGGTCTCATTTAAATTTCGCTTTAGACTAATTTTATAAATGAATTGTGGATGACGTCTAGTGTGTTTCCAAATTGTTAACATCAACACAATGACGTCGTATGAAGTTCATTGGATTTTACAACTCATATTACTGGAATGGGGTGGAAAGGGGACTATCGAGTGAGACCAGAAACAATAAATCCACGATTTTAAAACGATTAAATGTCGGTCTATGGTCTTCGACCGCAGTCTTTTGCCAACTGTCAATTATTATTTAGAGAAAAATTATCAAATATATATTGAGTTGATACATTTATCAATATAAGTATCAATGACAGAGTATGAAATGACAGGAACTCTTAACAAAGGCCCTTGATTGAAATAAAAATCCCAATCTTATTAAATAACTTTTACAGGAGTCAACTTATGAAAATTGATGACACAGCTGGAAGGAAAATACATCACATCTTTTTTTTATTTCAAAAAGAGAGCCGTGATGGGTCTATAAAAATCAATTAAGACCAAACAGGGGGGGGGGAATCCGTCTCGGACCGCGTCTCAACACTACTAGTGAGCATGCATATACCTTTACATTGAAAGTACATTGCACTCAGACATAAAACGTCTTTCAAATCCTCAAAAAATATAGGAAAAGTTTAATGAGATAATGCTCCACACATTAAAACTATTGAATAGGATATATAATTTTTTTGGTGGAGTTGAGAGGTCAAAGACATTAATATTCATTGTATTGTCTTTAAAGTGCTAATAACTCTTTAAATCTTTATGAGATTCTTTGGAAATGTTGTATGAGGAGTTTATAGTTAATAATAGTTTGATTGATTTCAGAATGATTGTTAGCCATGTATGTACATGATGAGGTACGTATTTTGATGTGCATATTTTGTACGTCAGGTCAAGAATTTCTAAACACACCATTTCTACTTGGGAAATTCATATTCAGGTTGATGATTCTACATATGTTTGTATGAGATCTTAAAATTCAAACCCTTAGTATCTATTAGTGTTAGGTTTCGGTTTGATAATAATATAACGGGTTGAGTCCATTAGGACTAGAACTACCAATGAACTTATCAACAAAATCCCAGACGTAGCTATATAAAACCCAAGATTAAAAATAAAAAAAACAAGACTACAAGAATGTTAATATAATGATTAATTTTATAACCTTTATTTAAGAAATATAGCAACTTCACGTCTTTAGTTACCATGTTAACCGTCATTGATTCGTTATTCTCTCTTGAGAATATTTATATACTACGGTTATAGGACAAATGATCGAAAAAAATTGCGGAATTACATTTCACCAAGGGAACATTTGCTGAACGTACAATCTTCCAAAGGAAAATTTCCAGAACGGACATTTCACTGAAGGACTTTTTGAGACATTTGGACGAAAAAAGATATTAAATATATTGATATGTGCGATTATATATATTAAGTCAATTTAAAATGATAGTGTGATTAATAGGTATTAGGTATTGTTCATATGTCATATAAGTATGTAAATTAATTATTCTTATTTCCCAGAAAAATATTTATTTTATTAATTATATTCATTAATGATCAATATTGTAACACAACACAAAAGTATGTGGTTCGAATTTAGTTGATATTGTACTTGTTGGTCAAACCTTGAGTATTTCCCAATACGAATAATCAATCATGCCTCATGATAATTAATTGATAACGGAGAAGTGATTAGCACTTCTTCCTTTAGAGTTCCTTTTCGTATTTATTTATTATTGAAATATTTTAAAGTACAAAAAAACGATAAAGATTCGAACCACATACTACTATGCTGTGCTTATATAACGATCATTAATGAATATAATTAATTAGAAAATATTTTTCTGCAAAAGATACATGACATTATGAGAATATGAACAATACCTATTCAATATACTTTCATTTTCAATTTGATTAAAGCATACCTATATCACAATATTCAATTTCATTTTTCGAACAAATGGTCCATCGGCGAAATATCCATTCGGCAAATTGCCCGTTCTTCAGAATTTAATTTGATAGGGTCTCAATCTGCCGTCCCAGTCTGCTGTCTCATTGTACTCTTTTTTTTTCTTACCAAGATATCAACTCTAATTATGACTTATGTTAGATCCAACTAATTCGTTTCTTTCAAAATATAAGCTCTGGATCATTCCGTAAAAAATTGTCGATCATGAGTCTTATTTAAAATTTATTCTTGGCCGATTGTATTGATGAATTGTTGACGTCATGTATCTCGCCAAATTGTGAACATTGGTTGAATAGCGTCATACAAATTTTAAAGTATTTTATATTGTACAAGACTAAAGACTAGTATTCAATATACGTATTTTCAAATGAAAATATGTAATTAAGTATCGATGCATGAAGGTTATAGAAATAGTTTTTTACTCATAGCATATCAAATAGCCACATATATATACTAAAAATTATAGTAATTGCTTGAATCCCGTTGCTAATTTTCTCAGTTTTTTTTTTCGTTTTTCAATTCGTCTCGGCTACATATCATATGTATAGGTATTGACTTTGTCAAGAATCATAAAATAATTTTGATAAACACACATTAATAAATGTTAAAGTATAATTGAATGTATGCATGGGGCTTACTCTGGGACTATTGAAGAAACAATTATGATATACATTTATAATCTCCAGTGAAAAATTATAAGTATATGATCACGACGTCTCCAAAAAAAAAAAAAATGTAAATATTGGTGGTTTTTTTTGCTTCTTTTCCACTTATCAGTGTTCCGAACATTGATTTGTTAAATTAGAATGACCTTTTATTAATCTGTGAGTAACTACCAGAGTAGTTTTCCAACAACAAATTCATTTTTGGCAAGAATTTACAAACTACCAACAGATTTTGGGCCAACTGCTGTTTCTTTTTGGAGTTAAAATAGAAACTAAATAATCCTATCATTACATTATCAGCAAACTAAAATAATCATTAATATTCACAAGATGGTACAAATATACTAAGTTGTTATAATAAACAAATAATTAATCAATAACGATTAATAAATTGCTCCTCTTTCATCGTTATAAAAAAATAAACTGTATTAAGAAAAAAAATAATATAATCCCGTCTGACGAAATTAATACTGTATAAAGATTATTCTTTCGAAAGGTTTGCTGTTACTTTTTGCCAAACATTTTAAAAACTTGAGCGTTATTGACCATGTCATTATAACTTTTATTGTATCATAAAGCCTGTCAAGCAAAAATAAATTGAAAAAAGGCTCAAAATCAGTTGGTAGTCAGCCCATTCCATGCCACTTTTTCCCAACTAAATTATTTGATAATTTATGGAGATTTTTCACAGCTTAAAAGAAGATCATTCAAATTCAATCAATCAACATTCAGAAAAATGATTACAGGGTGAAATACTAAAACATGGACAGCTCACAACAAAATACACCCTACCTTTTTTGTTTGCAAGGTAACGCCGTATGAGATAATTTTATGAAAAATTCAATGAACTCTTTAATTACTCATTAGTTACTTCCACCAAGGAAGTTGAACGGTGGTTATGTTTCTGCCCCTCTTTGTTAGTCATCAGGATTAGAGTAAAAGTTACAAACCGATTTTGATCAAAGTTAGTACGAATATTATGTAGGGTCACAATAGGAGGACATTAAATTTTGAGAATGAAGGTCAAGATAACACACAACGTAAAAAATGCAGTATCGCCCAATAACTTTGGAAAAAATTGGGATATATACATAGCTCAATTTGATTTTTAGGGGGAGGTTTTGCACTCTACCGAGTGACCCTTCTATTTATTTTATGTTATTAAATACAACAAATTTTAACACTTATTTCCGTTTTTTGACAACAAAAGATGTATTTACATAAAATAGTACACATTTCACATCAAAATTTTAGTCAGACCTCCATTAATAGAAGAAACTAATTAGGAACAATTCCAAGACCATGTAAGTATAAAAAAAAACCTTTTTATTGCTCTATTTTGTTTCGTGGCCAATGTCTATACTTCTTTTACAAACATAAGTATGTTTGTACAAGTATATAATTGCTACTTTAATAAAATTTATGATTCTAAGGTCAGGCCTAGTGTATTTTCAAAGTAATCATAGATGATACTACTTAAAATATACACTCCATTTTTTTATGGAGATGATAATCTATAGAAAATAATAAATTTACATTGTAAAATCTACATAATAAGGGGTTTCAATCCCGGGAAATTTTTGTCGATTGTGATTTTTAAATTGCGGGATGCCATTAAAATAATAAGTACAGTGAAATTTAAGAACAATCCAAATTGTATTAAGCAGTCAGGTAAGGACAACTGACAAATTGACTGCTTAGTGCAGGTGAAGACTCCTTGAACCAGGTTTGGGAGTTTCCAAAAAATCAAAATGTGAAAATATTGGATAAAAGAATAAAGGGTACGATTTAAGTTTGGGTAGATATGGGTATAACATTTATAAATATGTATAAACGAATCAAGAAATCAAAAGCATACAATATATATAATTAGAACAAGCCCATCGAGAGACGAAGAAGACGCCAACGGGGGATCAGGGGTCACGGGTATAGAGTTTGTGACTGCTGATTTAAATGGTAGTTCTTTTAAACGTTCGCAATTTTCTTTGGCCAAATCCCATCCCCCTACAAACCGTTTTTAATACCTACACACACTAATGGAGAATAAGTCAGATACGAATGTTACTCTAACACGTCAGTTTCTCATTATCCTTCGTTTCGACATGATACCCCCCGTTTTCTTTTAATCAGGAACTAAAACGATTGAAAGTCAAATTTATGATATAATGTTGATTTTTGTGAAAATTTTAAAAAAATCGGTTAAGAAATAAAGCTACTTTTTCTACTCGGCTTGCAAACATTTAGATCAACCATCCATTTTCATTTTTTTTTTTGGAACAGCTTATGAATTTTTGGGTTGATTCCTCGTTCAATTTAATAAAATATGTTACTAAAGTAAGCTTATACAGCTTTTTTATAACCCGTGGCAATCAGGGCCTAGAAGTAATAGCAGGTGTGTGGTGTTTCATTCTAGAAGCTATAAACTAAAATTTTCTTGAAAATAGAGTTAGTTGCTACCATACTTTGAAGTAGTAAGGAACGTGCGTTTATCGTCGAAAATGAACATTGATGAAAAATGATTTGACATAACATTTTTTTTTTTAAATATTAACTAATTCCTCCTGAGTTTTATTTGGGATTATTTCTGAAAATCAGTTCATTGCTTCAATTTCTAATAAACAAATAACTATTTTTTTTAAATTCATTTTCATAATTTGAAGTTTGCAGAATTCTTTGAACACAAATAACTCCACGGATAATGGTGCAGTTTTTTATTTTTTAATTGGATAATTAGAAACAGATTTACTTTGTAAAATAACAACATTTTTAAGACTTTGCAGAATTGTCAAAAGCTAATTATTTAATCGATTTATGTTTATGTTTTTTATGCTAAAAAATAAGATTTCTTCTAAACTAAACTTTGCTTATTTTTTTATAAAATAAATCTCTCTCTTAATGAAAAGTATTTAAGAAGAGAGATTGTTTTTAATGTTCCTTTAATTGGTCAGATGGAGTTGCACTGATTCAGTATAAGTAAACATTATAGTATTATGTCCATTTACTTCATGTAGCCTAGGAATCTTTGTTGAAATCCATAACCGTAATTTTTTTTTTTCTCTAGAAGTCACATGGGCGCAAACCTACACACATTGAATTCTAGAAAATAACTTCTCCCGAGCGCGTTCTCTATGAGTTACGGGGATATTATTTTATCCATTATAAAAATTACCAGGCATTACTGAAGTTCGGGGTATGGACAATAGAGGACGTCACCTATCTTATATGATTTTCGAATTTGTATGATACAAAAACTTTAAATTTGTACAGTCATTATGAAGCAAAATAAAACTTTTCTGATTTAAAAAACTTGTTTTATTGCCATTTGTAAACAATAAGTTATGTTGCAGCATCGAATATCATAAAACAATTAAATGCTTGATTTCAATGGAATTTGCTTTAGGTGTAAAACCTCAAGTAATTCCAGAAAACAAGAGCCCGGGAGAAAAGCCATACATAGGACATGCAAATAAAGTTATACCTTATTCGTCGAATATTTAATAGTCCATAACTTTTATTTACTAGATACTATAAATCTAGGCCCTATAAAAAATAAACATGAGTTTACATAACCTCATAATTGCCATCCTGTAATTTATCAAAATATTTTTTTTTAATAACATCATCTAAAAAGGTAATAAAAGGCAATTAAAAGGGAATATAAAATGCAGTGTTTCCTGACAAATTAAAATTTACTTTGTGCTTAATAAAAATACCTATTTCGTACGAAAAATATTCAAAATATAAAACAACTGGATTCAAAATTGGAAAATCAATTTCTATAAAAGGGACATTCACAAACCAAATGCCCACTTAGATGGAAGGAGTACAATCGTAAAGCACGACTATCCAAGCTGGTGTGGGTTCCACTTAAAACCACCCTTAAATCTGAATAATATACCAACAAGGCATAAATGACGTCATTTGAAAAGATATAAAAAAACGACCTTTTTCTTTTTTGAAAAATAAAATAATAATTTTAGATATAGAAAAAAATATTTGTTAGCGTCATAAAATGAATTTCTTTCAGAAAGAAGGGCTTTTAAAAAATTTCAATTTAAGAAAATAAAACTAAACTGGATTTGGGGGGGGTTAAATCCTCTCTCTCTGACAAAAAAAAATACATGGTACTTTTTTGGTAAAGAAAGCAACCACGTAATCTCGCATACGGGAGAGGAGGGGTAAAAATTATGACAGAAAATATCGGCGTAGTTTTTGAATGATTCCTTATTTAGATTTTTGCGTGGCACATAGGGCCAGTTTTAGCGTGAGCGGGGTCTGGGACATTTACCGTTAATTTAGCCACGAATATTTTCGCTGCTAGTAATGTTTGCCTGGAGGAGATTTTACCGCATGACATAATAACCGCCTTATTATATTTTCATATTATCGGTTCGAACTTTACTTTTGTAACTCAATCAGATTAATTGTATTAATGGAATAACGGCTAGAAACAGGAGAAAGGAAAGAAAGTAATAATGAAACGATAAGAAAATAATAATAAAAAATGTTAAAGTCAATTAGTTCAAAATATATTTGGATGAGTAAAAGGTCCAATCACAAAACCTGTTGTAGTGAAAAACTTCATTTTTTATGACCAATTCCTGTCCTGGCTTACTTTTAAATTGATGGGTTACATAATATCTAATGTATTGATAGGTTTTGTGATTTTTTTAACTTCAAATACTTACGTTATTTTAAATTGTATATAGCTATGAAAATACAATGCTTATAACATGTACTTGGATCTAATAGAAGATGATGAAATCGTTAAACTAATTGATAAATTAATATATTAATCCGAGATTTTATAATTAAATATTATGCATGCTCAATTTTAATTGGCATGTATGCATGCTCAATTTTAATTGACCTATATGCATACTACTTTAATTGAAATCATTTCTTATAACCCTTAGTTTGATTAAAATGATACAAGTGCTATATTCGACCATGAACCATTAGCATTTAGTTGTTTTTTTGCACAGAAATACTGTTTATTAAGAAATGCTTATATAAATTCCTGCAGAGTACTATGTGTCATACTTTATCTCAAAATAACAATTTCCATTCTGCTAGTGTCCCGTCCTATTGTTATTTCGGTCCTAAATTATTCGGTCCAGTCCAGTCTTAAGATCGGTCCTATTAGTCATTAGGACTTTCGGTCCTTGCAGGCGGTCCTTAATACCGTTAAAATGTTTTCTAAAAATGTAGATAGTCATAATACCTATTAATGACGTAAATAGAGATCGATTTTACCTTCTTTAATAAACGACAAGTGGGACCAGACCACGGTTGTCTGTCCTAAATACAGTCCGATATAACCTTATCACGTACATGGATAAGTATAGATTGCTTGAGGAAGCTGTTGTCCCGTAAGATCACGTCAAATTTTGTGTGCCCCCGCTGCATAATATAATTATACTTACAATTAAGGATAGGATTTGATTGTTAATATCAGCTGCCGTATTATCTTATTATACATTTGTAAATGAATTAATTTACACCAAAGATAGGCAAGAATTCTTCTTTTGGAGGTAGATATTAACACTCCTGTGACTGATTAAATAATGAACAAAAAAGAAGAAAGAGCACACGCAACAACCGTTTTTGCATTTTAATCGCTATAGTTAGTTTTTTTTCTTTACACAATTCCTATCTTTGCTTACAATACATTCCTTTAATACATGATCAACAACTTATAAATTATTATAGCATAAATACACCGACAGCAACTGACGTCATCTAGAGTCTAAAACAACCTCCTCAATCAAAATATCGTCGCTCTATATATCATCCTGTCCTAAGTTTTATAAATTCGTCCTAAGTGGACACAAAAGCCGTCCGATAGAACAATCTTTGATAAATAAGGCTATCATAAATCAGTTGCTGTATTGAGGTATTTTAAGGATACTGAAAGTTTTACTCAAATAATTTAAAAGATTAAAACTCAGTTATTTTACTCCTAATTAAGAAAAAAATTGCCGTATAGAAGGAACTTTAAACTTTGAGACGTTCTTTAAGTGCCAAGAATGGGGACTGAACGGCCTAAAACCACGTTTATTTTCATTGAAAGTGGAGGAGACCAGCTTAAAATCCCATAAACTTGAATATCGTGCTAAGTTGGCATAAATGACATCAACTAATATTAATAGAATAATTGTAAAATAAAAACGTCATTAAATGAAATAAGGAAGAACCTTTTAAAAAGGGGCTAGAAATATGTGAAAAAAGAACCACGTGGGTTTATAAACTCATCAAGCATCAAGTATAGCTTTATCGGTGGTAATACCTTCAGGGCTTCTTCAATTTTTCCAGGTTTTGGATGAAAAACAAAAGTCGGTCTTGAAGTGTTTATACACTTTTAATATTGACAAAACCAAAACAAATATTTTCATTAGGTCTCTATTAGTTACAGTAATTTTTGAAAATGGTTTTTAGGGGATATTAGGGATTTTTCTTCATTGCACCATGACTTAACAAAGAAAAATAGGAACCCTGCGCCTCGTACATTTTGTGAACAACAGAAATCACCATTTTGTCTTTGCAAAGATCTCTTTTACCTTGATTCTTGGTCTCGAGTTTGATGATCTTGAATTGAATAGTTAATAAAACAGAAAATATTTGAAAACACTCATCTTTATAAATTAATTTACTTCGATATGCAAAAATAAAATGTAATATTTTGAATAATTAATAAATCCCTTTTACCAAAAAATAAGACTGGGCATCAAAATATTATGGTTTAAAAAAACAAATATTAGAAAACCAGGATTCAGAATGATTCGATTAATTATCGTACAAAAAAACTTAAAAATTTACGATGTTGGATTTCTTCGGATTATTTAACATCTCTATTCTATTTAGACTCTGATTTTGATCTTGACATTTTTTAATCAAATAATAATTGTTTGTTAAGGGATTTTTGAATAGCTTAAGGGGTTTACATTACTTTATTTTTAAATAGAATTACAAACAAACAAATGTATACATAAAAATAACAAGAATATTTTTGGTCGTTTGGTATAAAATATAGGAAGTTTAACAGTACACTGACGATATGTGTTGCTTCGTTGTCGATTTTTATCCTCGATACTTGATCATTTGGAGTCACCGATTTAGGTATATCATTCCCTATTCGAAAAGTATATTCTTATGTGATTTATTATCAACCTGTTTATCTAATATACATATATGTATACGTTATGGGCACATGTTGCACATGCCCGGGCAATCTATAAAATTTTTAATAGAGTGGTCAATTTATTTTTATTTACATTGTCAGTTAAAATTATTTTGGAAAATTGGATTTTTAAACAACTCAGTGCGAGCAATTTGATAGTCGTGTGCGTTTTCAGTGAAATTTATACAGTATTTGGACAATGAAACTTAGAGGGTTCTGTTAAAGTATGTGAAACTTTTGTTGTGGTTAATGACCAATCTTGCAGCTTCTCCACAACCGAAAGGTTCAGTTGTTTTTAAATAATATAATATATGCCAAATACGTGAGCAATTTTAATGAGCGTGATAAAATGTGGGCATATCAGGATTACTACAGCAACAAGTAAAAATTTAAGTAAGAATCGTGGATGATATTTAATAATATTTGAACAACACAGTTGTATATTTTATTATTTTCTTCAAAACTTCAAAAACAAAAAACTTATTTCAAAATAATCTTAAACATAATATATAATAATTTCTAAAATCATCTTGGGTCAAGATGTATTTTTTTTATTTAAATATTTTTACATGTATCATAAAAATTATACAATATCAGAATAAACTGTTGCAACAGGGATTCCTAGTATGACATTTGCTACTACAGAGGTTGCCATTTTTTTGCAAATTCACATATTTGTTTGGTAACGGGTTGAGTTTGTGCAATTGCACTGCTTAAATCTTTCCCCATTTCCATCCGACAGAACAAGATTTTTTTAGAGGATCATCTTGCTTCAAAACTATGAAATACTATTTATCCTCTCCATCTCGTTCAATTTTCAAAACTTAGCTATCAATTTGTGTCTATCCTGTGACTTTGAAATACATACGATCGGCCATAGTATATAGGCCAGTGGCGCCGGAACTATAGGGGCCAAGTGGCATCCCATTTGTTTAGACTTAGTGGAACAGTTGTATAATCTAATTGTAAGGTTACGTGATGATGAAACCCGCATTATATAATGTGGTCGTCACTTGCAAATACGTTCCGGTACTGATGTTGATGTGCTAAAAATAAGGTTATTTAATTTTCCAAGCAATGATAGGTTGCATTGACTGAAAATTATATACTCCGAAATTCAATCGATTAAATAAGTAATGGCATTATTTTATCATTTTAATTGGTTTACAAAAATATCAAAAAAGGTAAAATAATACAACTCCCTGAATTAAAATATTATTTAATATATATATTTATGCATATAACGTTGTTATCTTTATTGTATAGCTAAACTTTCAATATCATAAGTTGGTAACCAACCTGCCAGATATTAGAGTTCTTATAATTTATTTCTCCTTATTTTGAAAACTGAAACGTATTACCGAACAATAATTTTTACAGGGACCTCTGTCAGCAGACATGTTGTACCGGGCCGTGCAAAATTATTTACCGATGATGTAAATATACTTTTTAAGAGGTTTGGTGGCAACCAATCTGATTGTTTCGTATTGTTACTGTTATAATAAACAAAAATCCTTCCTGTGAGAGCGTAACAACTTCCACACGTGAGACCATGTCCAATCAGGAAACAAAGAGGATCGAAATTGCAGCCCTCCTCCGAGCGGGAGTGCCTCATAACAACATTAAGGAACAGGTTGGGGCCTCGTTGAAGACAATTTACAACGTTTCCAAGCCCTTGGAGGCTGGGTGTGATCTCAAGCATTCCCCTGGGGCTGGCAGGAAGCCCACTGTCTCAACAAGGCAAGTAAAGGCAGTGTTCAAGAGGACTCCCAACAGGTCCATTGCCGACATGACCAGAAAGATGGGAACGTCAGGATCAACTGTTTCAAGGGCATTGAAAAGGGCTGGAGGAAAGTCCATGAGGCGTACTGAACGCCCTCTGCTAACTGAACGTCAGCGAGAAGTCAGACTTGAGCGTGCCAGAAAATCTTGAAAGATATCAAGAGCTCATCTGGACGCATCATCATTTTTTCAGATGAGAAAACTTTTACAGTCGATCCTGTTTTCAACAGGCAAAATGACCGTGTTGTGAGCTTTGGAGATGTGCAAGATAAGCACCGCTATGTGGCAACAACAAAGCACCCTGTTTCGGTGATGATGTTGGGTCTCGTGGCCTCCAACGGGAAGGCCATGAAGCCAAGGTCCTTCCGTGGATCAAATCCATAGTCGGCAACTCTCCTTGGGTTGTTCAACAAGATGGAGCACCCGCCCACGCTTCCAAGAAAGCTCAGGAGTGGCTCAAGGACAACATGAACTTTTGGCCCCAGGACTACTGGCCCCCTCAGAGCCCACTAGACTTCTCTATCTATGCGCACGTGGAGACCAAGGCCTGCAAAAAACGACACAAGAACATAAATGCCTTAAGGCTGTTGTCAACAAGGCCTGGGCCTCCATGGACGCCGATTACATCCAGCAAGTGTGTGGCAGCTTCAAACGTCGCCTGACCAGTGTCATTGAGTCAAATGGTGGCTACATTGATTAAATTTGATCACAAACTATTTTATTATTCTATAAATGTATGAATAATTGTTTCTCAAGTCATTCGAAATGTCATTATTGTCCGCGATATGTTCTGAAAAAAAATTCGGTAAATAATTCTGCACGGCCCGGTATATCAAAGTTGACAACTTATAATACTTTTCTTTTTAACTTACACTGACGAGGATTTTGACAATTTTCACATCCCTAGCAATACCTCAATTTAATATTATTCTTGAATTTGTAAAAATCGATATCACTGTTTGACCTGTTCTTGCTCGGTCTTTAGCAATATGTTTTACACTAATTCTTCCGAGCCATTCTTTCAAAATAATATAAGATAATATCTTATTAGTTATGTAAAAACAAGCGATAGGCTTATAATTTATAAGCCTAAGAACAAAATTTTAATTAAAGAATGGGCGAGTGAGTTTGTCATAAACCATCATGTATTACAAACCTCATCCTTAGATTTATGTAATTATTGGATCTAAATCAATAAAACAAAATATCTATTTTCAAACATATGTTGAGTATGAACTCACAAGATAAATTAAGATTTCTTATCATCTTCTTTCTTTTCGTTGTTACATGTTGTTTTTACACAATACATTTTACTAAGTAAACCCTGGTACTAATACTAATACTGGTATCTTACTTTATCGCTGTTATATTGAAGGAATTTTTTAATATTATGTTTTGTAATGTAAATGTTTTAAGGGAGTAGAAAGCTTAGTAAAGAGTCATATCCACAATGTTAATTAAAAAAATATATTTGAATTTGTAATTTTCGAACCTAATCCACTGGGTCAAAAATAGAGTATAAATTGAATATTAATTCCATGCTGAGCCACTCCCAACAGTTAAATAAATTACCACAGAAAAAAAAAACCATTAAGAACTTACAGTTGTTTTGTCGTTAATTTAAAAACCCACCATCATAGAAAGGATCAGGAAACGAAATAACCTATCTCAAAATAGAGTGTTTTCCCTAGTAACAACTCAATTTCAATCAGACATTTTTTTTAAATGACAGTCAATTATAAAATATCAAGTTCCCTTTAATCCGGAGGCAACAACCATTATTTATTACTCTGACCCAAACCGTTGTAATGGATAAGAACCTGCCTAAAATGAAAAATTGTCGCTCCATTTGAAAGTAAACATGATTGAATTAAAACAAAATACATTATGTATTTAGAATAGTTTATTAAAATGGTTTTAACGATACTGCGATCAATTTATACTACAAGCAACAGGTACATCAGAAAAATAAAATGAAAATATGTTTAGAACATAATTTATATATCAAAGTCGTCTTCCTTATCAGATTTCTTACTCTGATTCTTAACTTGCTCTTGACTATTGTAGAGATCGGCAATTTGTTGAGAAGACGTTGCATCCTCAGGATTTTTGTCATCCCTAATGCGAATAAATCGAGGAAACCTCAAAGAAATTCCCTTCTGGGGATCCACAATTCCATTGGCTGCTCGATGCGTAGGTGATATGCTGAGATCTGCAGCTTTTATCTCCCAAACCTGAACCGGTTCAAACCAATGATCAGGCTTAAGACTAGAGTCAAAAGCGTAATAAGATTTGGGCTCGGGAATTTTATGGTCTTTGAAAAAGTTAAAATGTGTGACAAGCGATTCGTCTGTAAATCCAGTCCCAATCTTGCATATTGATTGATATTCTTCATTTTCTGGGTCGTAACAGGCCAAAAGAAATCCACCGTAACTTCCAGTTCGTTTTCCCTTTCCAAGATAACCACCAAGAACGACCACGTCAATTGTATCACCTACACCATCCAAGTAATCTTTTTTTAGTTTTAACCAATTATGAGATCTTTTAGCGATTTCGTAGGTTGCTTTAACATCCAAAGATTTAACCATTAGACCTTCACAATTCTCTATAGGAATATAAAAGCTATGAATACAACTGTTCACAGATATTAATTATTCTGAGATTAAAGATCTCATTTCTTAAGACTGGTGAGTCAAAGTTGAAAGACTGTCGATAAAATTAACTATTAATAATGTGTTAATAAAAATATGTTGTTAATTGCATACACAATAAAACGACAATATGCAATATATTGAAATGTAGAATACATATCGATCAGTAATATATTATAAATATGTACCAAAGGACAGAAAAAAAGTTTCTGAACAATTCAGAAGATGTATTGACAATACAGTCAACCCGGTATTAGGAAGTTAGGAAAGGGAAGCTTAAAGGTGAGCTCTTAAACCAGATTTCCTATTTTGCAACAATTTTAAATTAGATATCAAATCTTATAAATATCTTATTGCAGACATGAATATATAATAGATGACTGCTCTACAGGGGTTGACTGTATTTATAGAACCATTGACGACAGCATATCCATAAAGCACCAAATTATTAATTGAAGAATAAAAACCCGTCGCCATCCGGGCGAGTGTTAAATTTAGTCCGTGATCAAATTGACTTACTGACTAAGCAACACTGCCCGAAGAGAAACGAGTAGGTGAAAAATGAAGATAAAATGTTAGTTGAGAGTCTACAAATCAGGTAACTCAGGCTGTGATACGACGATAAAAATGCACATCATCAGCTCAAGTCCCCCGAATTGAGTGACTTAAATTGAGAAATGTTCTTGCGAATGTAGTTCCTTGATGAGTTGTCCATAAGAGAGAGAAGCTGAATACTCTGGTGCTATGAGAGGGGAAAATGGTTAAACGACATAATTTAAGAAAAGATAAAAATTATTTGTGAGCAATTCAGGACAAATACTATGAGAGCCACACACACACCACCAGCAAGGTAATCAGCTCAACTCTAAAAGGCATTCTGAAAATGGTTAGTTCTTCAGTCTTCTCCACAATGTAATGCATTAGTATAGTCAAAAATTTAAATCTATATTACCTTTTACAGAATCCTCAAGGAGTTCTTGTATCTCCTCAATTGAGTCTGGATCAGCAGACTTAGCAAACCAGAACTCTTCATCTATTTCAACGAAATTTTCTTGTAGTAACCTACGCCTTTCTCTGAAAGATTCTTTAACTAAAGGCTTCCCGTTTAAATAAAGAAGATCGAACGCAAAGAGAGCCACTTGAACCTTAATCTCACTGGAGTCTGCATCTTTTCTTTTTCTGGTAGAGAGAACTTGAAAGGGTTGTATCATCTTTTTATCTCTATTCCATGCAACCGCCTCAGAATCAAGAACACAGGAAGTGACTCCATCCTTAATACATTTGGAAAAGCGATTTATGATGTCTGGATATTTTGAAGTGTTATCTTCTTGATTGCGCGAATAAATAGTTATTTTTCCATCATCATGAAGATGAATCTGTGCTCTTTCCCCATCATATTTCCATTCACAAGTAAATTTAGCGTCCTCAAATCGAGATAGAACCTCTGAAACACCTTTAGTCGGATGTGCCAACATAGGTTTCAATGGAATACCAGGAGTGAGCTTGCAATGTTTGTGCAATTCCATGGGACCATCACTCAAAAGTACAGGAATAAGTTTATCATAGCAAGGACACTCACTAAAGAAAAACAAATAATTAGTATTTCTTTCAAAAGAAAAAAAAGAAACTCATTAACAAAAGCTAACACTTACCAGTAAGCAGTTTTAACCGCAAGGGATATAGGTTCCAATGCTTCTTTGAATTTATCGGATGTAGGATCTGAAAAAGCTTGCATCACTTCAGGGGGGTAATCTTGTCCAGGTGGAGTCATCAAGCAAGCATGTGCAATAGCTTGGAGAACAGATTGTTCAGCAAGTCCGATCCTCAACTTTCCTGCAAGTGATCGAATAAGAAATCTTGCTTCAGATTCGCGACATGCGACCAATTGCCCTTGAATAATGGACACTTTTTTACTCATAGACGAGTGTCCCGACATCATAGCAACTTCCTTCAGTTTATTAAAAACACTATTTATTGTAAGAGGTTGTGGTTTGAACATGGTTCGTTGAGTTCCACGTGAGGATTCAGCAACTAAACCGAGATCACCTCTGCGTTCCACTTCTGCTTTTATTTTATCCGTGGCTCTCCCTGTGGTCTGTGCAATAGCTTTTATCAAGAGTCCGTCTCCAACACCCAGTTCGACTCCTTCATAAGCAGGAGCCAGACGATTTAAGCACAAATATATGGACATAAGTAGATCGTCAGGACTCAACACCAATAGTGACCTCAAATAATTAGCCAAAATTTCAATTGTTTTCAGTCTCCCTGACGTCGCCTCAATCGCTTCAAACGTTTTAGAGAGGGCCATATATGGAGTTTTCTCTCCACGTAACCAGGGAGCATCCTTAATGGGATGATAGGAATTCTTTTTCAATGCTTCAATATAACCGTCAAAATTGGTAGCTTGTGTAAGGTCTTCAGGGGGCGAGGATTTTGTAGTGGGACTTGCTGTTAGAGGAACTTCTTTTTTTGCTCTCTTTTTAGGCAATGGCGACTTCTTGGTCTTCTTCATTAGTTTTTTATCATCTTGAACTATTTTGGGGGGAAAATAAATTGAACTTTTAGCATACTCAATATTCGAAGAATACTTGAATAATTAAATTACTTCAAAAAGTAAGTATTGGCGCAGGACAAATCATCTAATTTTGCTGTTAGTTCTAAATGGTATTAGTACACACTGGCAAGGTCTCCAAGATATGATCATAAGTGATTCATTGTAACTTATTTTGGGAGATGGGAAGTAGGAGCCTCTTTCTTTTAATTTATTTATCATATGATGAAAAATACATGCTCTTGAGAGGGATATGAAAATTGCCTCAATCCTTGTTAGTGTAAATCAAAAAATTGATAATCCATAGATATAACTCATGTTGGAAAACATGGCTATAAACATGAGGGGATCAAAGGAGCAGCAAACACAAAGCTATCCCCTCTGTAAACAAAAACGTTAGGACAGGTAAGGTTTAAGGGGGGAAAAAGAAGAAATTTCCGAGAAAAAACTAAAAATATTAATTTTTCTTGGGGGGAAACAAGCCCCCAGAGTCTCGGGGTAACAGCAAAAAAAAAAAATATATATATATAAATATAAAAGGAAGCGTTAAAACAAGAGCTGTAGTTAAGAAGAAGAAAAACGAGCTCGCGCTTGAAGGGTCTGCATGTTATCCCAGGTGGGGACGCCCTGGAGTAAAATAAATAAAAATGGCGCCAATACTCTTATTCACTACTTAACAAGAAAATAAAAAAATAAAAAGAAGAGAAATCCACCTTCTTCATTTTCTTTCTTGACGACTGGATCCCCCTCACTCTCGGACGAAGAGCTCAGAATACGAATCTTTTTCCCAGGAGGCTTCTTTATAGGTGAATCCCCAATATCTGCCAATATCCTACTAACGCGACGAAAAAGCACATAAGCACTCAGCCTCATTTCATTTAAGATCTTCCAGGACTGTTTACCTCTTACGGTCTGAGGAATCTTCTTCTTCGTCGATGTCGCTCCGTTCTTTTTTTACGATCAGAGTTCGATCCCTGGGGGACTTGCTCCCAAAAAACGCTCTGCATAGCAACAAAAACAAACATGAATAAAAAAACTGATGTACAATGCAAAAATAAATTACTTACGTTATCGACGCCTGCTTGGACATAATTATTCTTCTTCCTCTTGCTCCTTAGGAGAAACGAGCTTTTGAGTGTAGGGCGAGGGAAGAGGAAATGAGGGACACAAAGAACAAACTAATTCTAAAATAGAAAGAAAACAACAACACGAAGGATTCTTTCTTTTATAACTCCGCCCGCCAACCGCGCGCCCGTTGAACTAAACACACACAAGCTCCTAGTAAATAATAATAGGGAACACCCCCTTCTACAAAACAGCCAGTGTATGCCTTCTTAGCCGCTCTGCTAACAATAATAAAAAATGGTTGTAGCATCGTTAGGGATGTATACATGTTCAATATATTGTTTGAAACCTTTAAGTTTGTGCATTTTTGGCGGGATTTTAGGTGTATTTATATGTACATTATTTAAAGGAAGTGTATTGTAGTCTGTAGGTTGCTTAAGTGCCTAAGTGCAATTTGAAGGGAGGGTATAATGAGGATAGGGAATGCACTCTTAAGTTATACTCATAAAAAGAGGAAGGATATATCTGAAAAAAGTATTGGAATCGTGTACTGCATACTATTCTAACCTACTTAAGTCACCATCCTTAGATATCCAGTTATTTTATTGAAAGTAGGGTGGAGGTTAGAAATGGTGCTCCTTCAGGTAAAGAGCATTTCTTTTTATTACCCATTTCTAGGACATACATAATATGTAGTCTTATGCATCTGAATATTACGAAAAGAAGCAATAGTTACACAATAGAATTCTGTCCCTGTAGCTCAGGAACCGTAAAGAGGAATAACGAAAAAGGGAATTGAAAAACCTAACAAAATGCTTCTTTCTATAGTAGAACTTTTCATTCTTTTAGAAAAATACATGATACATATAATATAATATGTCTACTGGAAAAATATACATAATACTCGTATAATGAAAAGATGCGTTGCTGAACAGGAACGTAAAATCGATAATTTCACTGTACAATATGTGTATTTATACTACGTAAACCACACAATATAAACGAAAAAGGGATACTATCGTCTATCACAAAGAGAAGGCTCAGTACATACTATTGGAAACACCTTTTATATATATTGCAGTGGTTCTTAAACCGAACTTCTCAGGGACCCTGCAGTGCATCCTCAAGGACTTCCCAAAAAATCTTTTATAATGGTTTTGTAAAATTTATAAATGACCGATATTTAAGCTCATATTAAAAATCGACTTATAATCAAAATAAAATACAAAAAACAATGAGAGAACAACGACCTAATATAATAATAATAATAATTTCTTCAAAAAATTCAATAATCAAACGTAGTTGCTCCTTTATTCTTAAATCCGATCTTAAATTGATGGAATTATAAATATAAATCCTATTTTGGAAATCATTATACACATCGTCACCCTAGCATAAACAATACATTAGGTTGAATATATTTCATATGTTGCAGGATATTTAAAAATGCCATAGCCCCTGTTTAACGTCCCACACAGATGTACTGTGCTAGTATCGCGAAAAAACTCAATGTGATTTTAAACGATAATTATGACTAAAAACATTATGGAACTTGGAAAAATCCTAGCTTAAAAATGACTTTATACCACAAGAAAATGATGTCAGCGAGTAATTGGACCTTTTCGATAGAAATTTGACTTCCTGTTAGTCTTTTAAATTTGAGATCATGTCAAGTTTTGATTGGATAGAAGGTGCCCTAGTGGCTATTTTTGTACATCAGAAAGTCCTTATAGTAGGATAGGGGACCACATTTTGATTTAAAAAAAGAGTACACATGGCCCGATCATTTTTAAGTTTGTAAAATTAAAGAATAACATATTATACATCTTGATTCATATATGATATCATAGTTTTTGTAGCGCTCTGCTAGCTAAAGGGTTCCATTGGGCCTAATTTTTTATTAGAAAATTGACAACGTCCTCTCTGAGTGGACCAGAGCAGGAAACTCTCAAATTAATAATTCATTTCACCGGAGCACCAAATATACCGAAAACAGAATAGAAAAACAAATTAAAAGAGAGAAACCTTCCAGAATGAGGGGAACACGAATCCTCAAAATCATATGATATGATCCCTGCTTCCAGGTTCCAACTCTGTCTCAGGAAATAATGTAATCAAACTGATGCGCTGAAATCAAGATAGTATTAACTCAATGGATTTATCTAATATTTGATTCACGGTTAATTTATCTCTCCGGATTCTAACCCTAGCCAAGGATCTTATGAAGGAATATCTAGCTCTGAGTATGAGGTGCTCCAACTCATCATCGACTTAACCAATAAAAACCAAGGCATTTCATTTATTTATAAAAAGTAGCTCCGGAAATAATCTAAAAAGAGGACATAGCCTAGCAGAAGATAACATTTGGTCACCTTCTGAATTGATTAGAAGGTTGGTAATCACGGTCTTATATGAAAGACTCTGGACTTGACTTGGACTCGATACCTAATCCTCACGACTCGACTTGGACTCGAAAGCTAGAATACAGTGAACTCAAGAAAAATCTCAACACTATGGACCCTATATCATAATTATGAACTTAAGATGAACTCAAAAGATATCCGAGGACTCCATGAAAATAATCAAGAACTTGAAATTGTGAGCAAAGACTTGAGACTCGACTTGGACTTGCAGTATATGGGTTCTTTCCAAACTCTGCATTTTACTAATAAATATGTTGTAGCCACAAATTTCTTAAAACTTTCATAAAAATTAGACAAAAATCTTACGTTGTTATTCGTTAGAGAGATGATACAGATCATTAAATACATATGTGGTGCCTCAACATAAAAACAATCTTGAATCAAAATCAAGAAAGAATCCCAATATATTTTTTACTTCATAATATAAAAACCAATATTTCCTAAAAATATTTGAGTCAATTATAGCATTTATATTTAAATTTGTGGGATGAGTTAAGATACACTATAATTTTAACTATAGTTTAGAACTTTAATTTATCTATGAGACTTATATTGGCCTTGATATGACCTTTGAAATGAAATCATTCTACCTTGCTTTGGGGTTGACAGTTCATTTATAATAAATTGTAAAAATAGAAAACTTGTCTTCGAACGATCATATATCTAATTTACTTATAACTGAAACAGGAAGAAGCTCTTTTTGAATCCTTCATAAATACAATATATGAAAAGGAATTCATGAGTA
The DNA here is from genome assembly GCF_016086655.4 of Lepeophtheirus salmonis. Lineage (NCBI taxonomy): Eukaryota > Metazoa > Arthropoda > Copepoda > Siphonostomatoida > Caligidae > Lepeophtheirus > Lepeophtheirus salmonis. Next base: position 35,147,510 of record NC_052136.2, read on the forward strand.
AGTGAGTGACAAAGGTTTTCCTTATCAAATGGATTAAAATTTGGGGATATTATTTTATGTTAAATATATTTTCTGATGCATTTATTTTTCAAGGACACGAATGTTACTTAGGGGCTGCATCGAATGTTATATAACTTTTACCTTTACAAAATAAAATGAGCCTACTCTTAGTGTAGTAATTGTGAACTTATTAACTCTATTAGCTAGGTAATAATGCAACCAACAGATGCTCTAAGTTTTTGTTTAAAAAAAAAACTTTCCCACACAAAAAGATTGAAAGTGTTTCTTTAATAGAAGTTCAATACAAAAAAAAAAAAAAAGACATCCGGCTGTAAAAAGACTTTAGTCAAATAACACAATTATCTGTTGTTGTTTTTTTAGAAAATAGTCGTAAAAGGTTTTCATATTTGAAGAATTGAAATAATGTATTCGTTTTTATTATAGATGAAAAACATAAAAGTTCCAGGTACATATTGACGGAGGTAAGGACTCAAGATTTGCAGTTCGATTTGGACTCTAATCAGGCTCTGTCCACCGTTTTTGAAAGTTGTGAGACCAATAACTAGTGATGAAAATTGTGTGTATTTTGGATATGTGAAAAAAGAAAGTAAAAATCAACTTGGTAACCGGACAATTTAATGAAGGAGAGCAGCTTAGCTGTCATGGCGTTTCATTAGATACAAGCAGCTTTGACCTGGGGGGAGGGAATCAACAAAGGACATAGGGAAGAATTACTCCAATGTCGATCCCCAATTCTACTCGAAGTCCAACGAAAACTTAGAATCATAACTCTACACCAAATCCTCAAGATTACTTTCCGTCTTTTATGAGCACACACAGTTGTTGAAACAGGTGTTGAATATAATTGAAAACAGAAGAAAAGGATGTTCACTACTCAGGAGTTAAATAATAATGACAACAGTAAGGGAAAAGATAATTCATTCTTCAGATTACCAATTCCAAATAAAACGGGGGAACTAAAAAATACACCAGTTTTTCATCACTACGAATAACTCAGGGTTAATAGAAACACATTTCTTCTAGTAGTTCTATTAACCTTGGAATAACTATAATTTTAAGAAAATATTTTTTTTTCCAACTATAGACTGGGTGACCGATCAACTATTTTTATTTGCACAGACATATCCTCTCTTACATCGTGTTCAGATTGCCCAAAGATTTTTATATAATTGCATGAAATTGTCTGTTTTTATGGGTATATTCAATTTTTGGGATGATGAAAGAGAACATAAACGTGCAAAGTCAATTTACAAATAAAGATTGATAATTTTTCTAAATAGATTATAAACAAGAATCAAAATTTAACCTTATATTTAATTAATTTCAAAATATTTATCCTCTCTCCTCTAAAACCGTCACTAATAGGCCCACATTTTCTTTTTGTAGAAATCCAAATATAGATAACCCAGCTATATGATAATTGTAAATTCCCAAATGTGTTTGTGAAAAAGCCTATACATAACTGAAATATTGGACTGTAAATAAGTATATATTTATTCCGGGCATATTTAGTTAAATTTTTCCCCCTTAGAAAATTATTATCTGCTACGCTTATGTTCAACACTAATATCTATAGAACATAGGTATTAGTGTTGAGACTCGGTCTGAGACTGTTTTTTTTCTGGTTTTGAGCAATATTTCAAAACTTAATTGTTTTCAAATCGTGGGCAATTTTTTTTCGATCTTACTCAATGGATCGATTTTCTCCCCAATCCAGTTATACGAGTTAATACAACTATGAAATACTTAAAATTCATATGACGCTATTGTATCGATGTTCACAGTTTGAAATACATACAAAACATCATCAACAATTGCAATAATAAGAATTGTATGCACTGCAAAAAACTATGAGAATAATTACTAAGATTATAATTAATTAATATTGTGGGCCTTGAGCAAAAGTTTTACAAGTGAAATTTTGGAATTATTTTTTTATAATATATGAAAGATTGACTATATATACTAATATATTGGTTTTGGAAATTAGGCAAGAAATAAACGTATGAATGTTTATCCCCAAGTGTTGAAAGTCCACCAGTCCCCATCCTTGGATAAAGACGCCTTATAAGCGATTATAATAAAATTAGTGGTCATGGTGCCTGTAATATTTACAACCCCCTTTGAGCCATGCCCATATAGATGAAATACAGAGAGTGGTGATATTGAAAAATAGCAAGGGAAATTCTTTGATGTCACGACAGCAAACTAGAGTAAAAAGATAGTTGACCAAAACAATCCAAAACATAGTATTTCCGCTATAAGCTCCAACAATTTTAGCAAATTAAAGGGATGATTTGCATCTCAGAGGTAATTACACTAAATCAAGCCACACGCTTATAATATTTAAATAAGATATATAAATATATAAGATATCTTAGACCGTACTCTAATGACAAAAATGGAAATTTGCAATATATCTTTTATTTTGAATTTAATTCATCTATACAGGAAAATAACCTTGAATTGTCCGAATTGTGCAAATGGCTCAGAAAATAATAAAAAGAAATATACTTTTAAAAATTGTCCATTCGTGATTTTGTACGTTCCACATTTTGTCCTTTTGACGTTTTGTTCTTTTGGCGTTTTGTATTTCGGTGTTACGTTTGAGCACCGAATATGATACTACAAGCAGTGATGAAAATCCTGTATAATGGGCATGTTAAAAAAGAAACCAAAAATCAACATAGAAACCTTGACATTTTTTGGAATGTTTTGTAGGAGATTAGCTAAAATCAGCTGTGACAAGGGGGAAGGAAATAAACAAGGACATTGGTAAGAATTACTCCTATATCGATCCCAATTCCACTCTGAGTAAAGACTTACATTGTAACTCTGCACCAAATGCCCAGGGGTACGCTCCGTCTTTTATTACCACACAAAAATGTTCAATCAAGTTTTAAACGTAAAATTAATTCTATAGTTGGGATGTTTTGGCTAACTGCGAATTTTCGATCTTTTTCCCTGTTGGTTCTCAGAGGAAAGGTTGTGTGATGCAATAAAGGTAACGACGTGCTCCCACTCTCCTTCCATCTCCCCTTTCCATATTCATTGGTGGGGTATATAATAATAACCCACAAAATATTTCTTTGAAACCTCAATAATTGATTCACAAATTTGCTAATAACTAAGAAAATAATATTTCCGTCATGAGAGGATGAACATACTCCCAGGAAAGGAACAGAGGTTTAAAAATGAAAAAAATATAGTGTTTCAATAAAAACTACTTTAAAACCAAGATATTATACAAGGAAAACAATAGATATTTAATAGAAAAATCAAAACAATAATAATTCAATCATAATAATATACAGGATTTTCATCACTGCTTATAGTATCATAAGGGCATAATTTAAAGGGGGATTCGAAGTTTTGTTAAGTTTGGAGAAGAATATAAAGGAGGATCCTACTAAGTCGATGAATTACGACTTCTATGTGTCTCTGGCTCCTATGACCATCAGGAAGTCTATAAAGCACAACTTAGGATATATTTGTTTCTCAAGGACCCTACACCACCTTCTGACAGAGGGCAGGAAAGCCAGGAGGCTCGAAAAGTACAAGAAAATCCTCACATCCTGGATAATGGTATATTGGTCAATTGTGAAAATTTTCTCAGACAAGAAGATTTTTACCGTTGATCAATTCCATAACCACCGGAACAACCGCTGGCTTGTGAAAACAAAAGAAGAGGTCTAGGGGATTTACTGTACCAACTATTCGGGCCAAATGCTCAGTGCTTCATTGCATTTTTCATGGGTACACTCACATCATGGTCATTGGTTCCCAAGTCAGGGCTGTACGGCGGATGACCCATCAATTCGACGTTTTGGCCGGTCAAAAAGGTGCTGGTTTGAGCCGATGTGTGAGAGCTCGTATTTTCATGGTGAACAATTATTCGTCTTCTCTTATTCGCTTTTTGAATTTTTCCGAAGACTTCAGGCACACAAATTGTGATTTAACACACAAAATTGAACTTCCTACGATGTTCAAGTGGAACAGTTGCCACATTACCAGTTTTGCCTCAGAAACAAGCGACCATTTGCTTCGAAGTGCTTCTTCCACGAACAACTTTCGTTGGATTTGGCTCGTCTTCGAAGACCCACACGGTCGATTGTTGTTTTGTTTCGGACTCATACGCATAGGTCCATGATTCGTTCTGTGACAATCTTATAAACGTCTTTTGAAGCACCGCAAGCGTATTTCTTCAACATGTCTTTACACCAATCGACACGAGCGATTGTCAAATTTTGCAGGATCCAACAATAACAAACCTTTTTGACGGCCAGGTGTACATGCAATATCGAATGTATGCTGGTGGAAGAAATGCCCAAGGATGCCTCTATCTCACAGTATGTTACATGAAGATCTTGCATTATAACTTCACGCACGGCTTCAATGTTCTCTGGCACAAGGGACATTTTTGGACGACCTTCACGGAATTCGTCTTTGAGCGAGCGTCAACCACGATTGAATTCGTTAAACCAGTTTTTCACAGGGCTATAGGATGGTGCTTCATCGCCATATAAAGATTTAAGTTCATCAATGCACTCTTGTCGTGATAATTCACGTCAAAAGTTGTGAAAAATGATCACACGAATATGTTCACGACTTAATTCCATTTTTTTGCCAAATTAATTTTTTCTAGTCACAATCAAATACACAAGAGAAGAGTACGTCAAAACATTCTGAGTATGATTATGGTACTAAAATGTCAAATTACACCTTGCAACACTTAGTATAGCCTAGGTCAGAAATATATATATAAAGCAGCCTCCGTAGGAGTACTCTCGTATTTTTTTTTAGGACATATATATTGTACGTGGTACGATGTATGTAGTTCATGTACGTTGGTATGGATGGCATGGCACAGCAAAATATATTTTTAAACGTACATATATATTTTATGATTTTGCGGAAAATAAACTAATTGCCTTATTCGTTTACATACTATTTAATAAGGATTTTGCAAATAATGTGTATTTTTGCAATAAAAAACTAAATAGAGACTTTTATAGTTGTAGAGAAGGCTGAATTTTTAATTAAAACAAAATGAACAATCTCCTTCACATTCCATCTACAAAATCTTTGGTGGTAAAAAGGTTAGAAAATATATTCTTTAGTTGTATGTATATTCTAATGATATTATAACTTGCAACTATTTTTGCACAAAAAACCATTTAAATAATTACAAAATTAAAGATCAATAGTTGTGCCACATATTAATCATGATTGTCTTATAATATGTGAAGGAAGATACCCCTCCTCTATATTAATAAAGCAAAGTTTGTTTTGTCTACTCAGGCCTCATTTTTGAATGTACGCTTGATTTTATTTTAGAACTGCATGACGATAACTGCTTGATGTTTGTAAATATGGCATAAATTATCAATAAAATGTTCCGGAATTATTAAAAACATTATTATTGTAATGTTGGAGTCTAAAATTCCATGAATAAAATTCATAGTTTTTTGACATTTCTTCTTAGAAATTGAAAATTGACACTTGATGAAAAAAAAAAGAGAGAAAAAATTAAATAAGTTGAAAAATATTCAGAAAATGTTAAGTTAAACATCAATTTTTTATGTGTCGTATTTGTATGAAAACAAATTTCCAGACAAATTTCGACAAATGTATTTCAACGACCCATATTTAATTAGAAATCCATTAAAATCGGACAGGTTAAAAAAAGGGACCCATGCATAATTTCTGCCTCCTAGTTCTGACGGTGTGGGCACCCATAAAGGACACACATAGACTGACACAAACTCTATTTTATATATATACATATAACACATGGGCTGGATAGTCCTGTGATTTACACATAGTTGACACTATTTTTTTTTAATTTACATCATTTTCATTTAGTACGAACTTTCAAATGACGCTGTCAAAATTGGATGATAATCTGGGCTTTAATTGTTGAGTAACGCGCTTCCTTTATTAAGCCTAAGACTTTTCACCCCATGTCTTATTTATCTGATATAGTCTCTCACTCTAAGTATCTTAGTCTGAACCAAACAAATATTTTTTTTTTTTTGAGAGATTATAAAGACGAGACTAAATATGCAGGATACAGGACGAAATTGTCATAAAAAAAAATATGACAAAAACAACGAAAAGTATGTTGAGCATACCTACAACATCTAAAGTAGGGTGCCCAACAATGCTCTTATGCCCAGACATGCCCTGTTTTATAACCTTTTGGAGGTATCCAGACAGTTTTTATAAATTCATAAAATTTTCGTTTTCCTCTGTGATAAAAACTTGAAAATTGACCAAAAATTGAAGGATAATTCAAAATAAAGAAAGACCCAAAAATAGTTGCAAAAATGTACTATCATTAAATTGGTTAATTCCAAAACAATTTCCCATTCCTACCCTTAAAACCAACACTAGGTACATGTCCCCTTTCTTGAGTATTTAGACCTATGGTCTCCCTAATGGAAAGTCTATTCTAAAAAATATAACCTTTAAAATTTTAACTTTTATTAATACTTGCAAAATTGTTCACAACTCAATGATCGAATGTAATTATTCCTTTTCCCCCTTATACTCATAAAACAATAAAAATGAAATATTGGAGAGTCGCTTGTCGAATTATTGACTAAATTGAAGCTGAACTTTACGGATAATTAAAGATTTATTTTCGAAGGAATTTATTGCTTACTCATAAAGAGAACAAGATTTATGGTAGAGATAATTTTTATTGCAGTTTAAGGCTTAATATGTTTCTTAAATCCATATTATATTATTAATATCACTTTAATCTGTCTCCCTTAAAGGATCAAATTTGGAATGGATAATTCATTGGTTTAGTTAAACCAATTCAAAATTGCAGTCATAGTAATTGCAATTTCATTTAGTCAGGGTCGGCTACAACTACGTTCGCATTAGGCTCCACAAACTTAATAGGGTTTGTTCTTGATAAATTATAAATTTATTTACCAAAAAAGGTTATTTGAGAAAGGATAATACATATTTTATTATTAACTTTTTCTTTTGGAGAGGGGGGTTAGGGTCAAATAAGGGGCATTAAAAATTGTTTTTGGATATCAATGAGACTAGATAATGGGTTAAATTATAAATCAAAAAATGACTGGCGTCTCAAAAACAACGATACGCATAACATTTTCTATGTTTATTCAAAATCAAAAAAGTTATGGGCAAAAAACGAATCAATGAAAATTGAACTTTTGTTTTTTTCAGGTGCAAAAAATGGAATTTGAATGGGATATTGGATTCGTAGAAATATGAATGGAGATTCGTTTACATATACATTTAATGCATAAAAATAGGTTTTTGACTGAAATATCTGACATTTTCTTATTAATTTTCAATTTTTTGTTCTTTTATATTAATCAATTTTTAAGAAGAAATACCACAAAAAGGTTCATTTGGACATTAAATTTTAGACTCTAACATTACAAAACAAGAGTATTTACAATTCTAGGCACATTTTAGTACATATTTTTTGCAATATCTGCAAAAACAAATCAGTTAACGAATCAACGACATTATTCTCTATAACTTTTTTGTTTTTATAACAACAAAATCAATATTGGTAGATTTGCGCTCCTTTTTACAATTGCAATAAAGATTTTTTTGTTCCAAAATTAGTGTAAAACAGTTTTTTGTAATTTTCTTCTCCAATTTTGATTTGAAATTTTTTTGACAAAAATAAAAGATGTCCTTCTCATCTGGACAGTTTTTTCCATGCACAATGCATTGAATATATGTTTTTATGTTATTTAAAATTTATAACATTTTTGTTTAATACTCAGAATAATATTTCAGCGTTTTTTCCCTTTATTTTTAAAATAAAATTACCAAAGTTTGGATCATCCAATTTAAATGATTCCAAGCGGTTTTCTGTTTAATCTTCAGTTCCTGGTTAAAAAAAGTTCTCACATGCCGGTCCAACTCGACGATTTCCATGATTTTATCGACATATTGGAGGTCTATATTACCAGAACAGGATCGTTGGAACCACCGCTTGCTGTTGCATTCGATGCTGTATTTTTTTCCATAAACAGCACAAATTTTTTGGGCCACATACTCTGTTTTTTACCTTGGTCATAGTGATACAGATGAATGTAGGGAATTTTCTCGTTTTTTTATTCCATTTTGGACTGTTGTAACACAAAAATGGCTTCACCTATCTCTAAATGAACTTTTTTAAGTGTATGCTTAACTTTTAAACATATTTTAAGCTTTTTTTTAAATGCAATGTATAAATCGTGACATATATTTCACTTTAGACATCAAGCGTAAAACGCTCAGATCTTTTTACTTAACCTAATATTATAATTTTTTGCCCCACTGAAGGGAATTAATATTAAGAAGAAATAAAATCAACCATTGTCAAAGTGATTTACCGCTCCATCCTTGGCCTGAGCAACGTCAGGTAACACATTATTAGTTATTCATAAAAAACGCCATGAAATAAAATCTGATGACAATTAATTAAAAAAGGCCAAAAGAACATTTGACTATTCTCATAAAAAAGTATTTCTAAAAAATAAAACACAACATATATTTAAAAAAAATGGTTTTTGATTAAAAAATTATAAAAACTGCTATGAAATAAAAAGTGGAAGAGTATTTTATTAAAAAAGTTATTTGGAAAAAAAGAAAGGGCCCCGCAAAGTTAAATATTTTATTAAATTAAATTTTCAATTATCATTAATAATTTATTACCAATTTGATTCGAATAGGACCATGCAAAAATTAAGATTAGCTCTGTATTTAGTAATCAATCAAATTGTAGGCATATTCATTTCAATAACTTAAATGTAAATGAATAAAACAGTGATAAATATATATTTTATCTCCAAAAAGTGAAATAAAAAATATTTTAAATCAGTTGGTAGTAAGGTTTATCTCTGGGCCAGAATTTATCGAAGTTTTACACTTACGAAAAATCCAGCATTAAACTATTTCAAAATATAAGTTTAACTTTATTGGGTCAGGTTATGTATATTATAGTTTATAAGTTTTTTATTCTTCAGAGTCGGATTGGTTTACAGCATTTAGGTAAGACTGGTAAAAATTAGTACAGAAATCAAGAATAGAAGAACATCCCAACATATTTTTTTACTTCATATTTACATATAGTTCAATATTCCACAGCCATAGTTTAGTTAATCATAGGCATTTAGCTATGCTTTAAAACTATTATTTGATTTTGAGACCCTTATATATTGGCTCCTATATAGCCTTTTAAATGGAATCTATCAACTTTTCATTCTTTTTTTGTTACAATTAATTTCGGCTAATATTTTGTTGATAGAAATTGTCGATAATTTGACATAGAATACGAATGTAATCCAACTCAATTTAAAGAAAAATCATTATAATTTCCTTTTGTGTTGACGGGCCACATTTATTTTTAAAATATGAACAGAAATACTTCAATTTCATGGTATTTATTATTTACTGACCGGACCCTTATATTTCCTGGGATATCACTTAAACCCAATTTCGCTGGAAATTTTTAACTGTGCAACTATCCTTTATTTAATGGTGGGAGATTGTTCACAAGATAATACTCAATAAAGGTTTAGAATACTGATAAGGGCAAGAAAAGTAGAAAACTGACAGATAACAAATGATAGAATAGGATTTTTTGATGATTTATGGCTCATTTGGAGAATCGATTGTTTTTATTATAAGACTTTTATAATTATCGTATTATACATATTGATGATTTTGATTAATAAAACTTTAAAAATCTGCTTTTCTTAATTGAACTCTTTTAAAATTACAATTTCATTAATGTGACATTTTTATTGAAAAGTTTGCCCACTCATGGTACAGAGAATGATGATACAATATTGATATTTCCGTACGTCAATTGATTTTTAAAAACCCTACAAATCCTGCCCAACGTTTTCCATTTTAGCTCATTAACTTGTAAGACTTAAAGATTAAATTTATTATCCGTGTTGTACGAAAACATTATTCATTTTGTTCCATTATAATTCTCAAACATTAGTGCATGAAATGTTAACCAGGCCTTTATTCAAGTCCACGTGAAATCCGATCCAATCCGATCCATATTAATTAAGTAAAGTTTGTCGGTTTGTTTGATTGTTTGAGAAGGTCTCATTTTTAACAATGAGCGTGTTGAGCTATAGCTCATCAAGTTGTATTAATAAAGAAAAAATAGGCGAGTTCATATATAAAATAATTAATGTTATTTAGATTAGGGTTAGCAACCGCCTGTATATCTAAAGCTCAGCGCCTCATATTAAAAATAGAATAAAGGGAAAGTATATATACTCTGGACAAATCCTAAGCCTTTTTCAGTGTGAGTAGTTTTGTAGTTATTAGCAACTTGAAAAAGGTTTTTTTTTATTTTCTCGAGATGTTATCAATGTCCTTTCATTCTTGAGGAGAGAACATTCAAATATTGGGAAACTTTGTGCGATTGCACCTATGAAAAATAGAGATTATCCCCCATAATTAGTTAGGGAGTTATTTTCCAAATTAATAGTGCAAATCTATATTTTGCAAAGTTTGTGTGTTCGTAGACAACTAATAACTAGAAACAATGATACTACCGCTAGTGTCATACAATTCAAAGATGATTCTGAGCTCCAACGACTCCATGTCTGAGTTCCTATGGATCCAGTTCCTTAAAAAATGACTCTAGTCCGAACTCCAATACTACAGCTATCATCCATCAATTTCTGTAGAAGGAACTTATGTACAATCAAATTTAATTAACAATAAGAGAAAAAGGCCCATAAATCAGAAAATCGTCTCTGATAATAAATTAATTAACTACTTGATAAGGCTTCTTTAATTACTTCTAAATGTGCATACTCATTTAAACACTCCTTATTCCATAACTCTTACATATTTTATGAAGATATCCATAGGTGGGTACTTGGATTCGAAACTTGCGATACGGCTTGACCTCACCATTAAAAATTAGAGACTTGACTTGGACTCGAAAGCAAAGACATGGGGCTTAAAAGTCATTTGGACTTCAACTGGACTCGATGAAATATTCATGACTTGGAATTGTGAGCAAATACCTCTGAATCCTATAATAATATTAACTATCATAGAGAGATAAGGAGTGATTTTAGGTCTGTTGGATATAGTGTTCCTCAAAGTATAAAAATAGTACCTATGTATGTATTTATTCACTTCACCCATTATTAAGTTGGAGCAGCTGGAGAATAGGAAGTGAAACTAAGCATGAGGGTTAGCATTTAATGAGTATTACTATATATAAAGGTCTTGTGTCACGAAACGGGCTCAGTTGCTTACCTACATTAATAAATAATACATTTTCCCTCCAATTCTGACTATCATACTTTCGCAGGCCGGGTGGACCTTACCTTTTTGACTCATATAGTCATATTATTATATCAATAGTTTCATTTCATATGAATGAATGAAATGCAAAGATTTGATTTCCCCTATTTAAATAACTTTATGGAAAAATTAGAGCATTGCATGCATTAAAAGTTGTGAATGACGTCACAGTAAATGTTGAAGGGGGGAAACCCCAGTTAATTTTCTATCTTTAATTTTATTCACAAATACTCTGTATTTGTTTCTGTTACAACATGTATATTTTAGAACAATAAATAGGTATATTACACATATTGACTAGGATTTGAGCGTTATTTACTTGATTGTTTGATTACTATGAGACGATACAACCCTAAATCTTACAATAGAAGTTGATATAACTAAGTAGTAATAGATTATACAATCAGCCTTAACAAATCTTTCCAATTTAATTGTATCAACTTTGCACTTCAGTCCTTCCAAGATCACTTCTCAATCAATTGCCCATAGTTTGAATTATGATACTTAATCATTTACTTTAATATCATGTCAACAATATTATATGATATGTTGTGTTTTTTTAGATTTGGTTATAAAATATTTCATTATCATTTGTTTATATTCCAAATCTTTATCCCACAAACTCCATAAAATTTGTATGCATCAAAATAATTTCTTTTTCATTTAAATTAAACAGCTAATACAAACATTTGCGTCATTGATTTGTTTATTTATATCCTATTTGACCGCTCCTTACCTATACAAAGTATAAACTATTAGAGTAATAAAATGTTAAAAGAAACAAAAGCGATAGCATATATTTATTGGTTGAAAATGAAATTGCTCATTATATATGTATGGCCTACATCTTGTTTTATAATATTATAAAAATTACATTAGTGTTATTCGGGGTACCAGTACTTTAGTAAATTTAAATTGGCAATATACTAAATTGATATTGAATTCAATTATTGCTGAGCCATTATATCACCAGGAAATTGTTCTGCCAATCACTTGAACCCAAAATTTCTAAACTAAAAGATTGTATGTATATTATACCCGTCCTTACTTTTATTGTATCACACAACCTTTTCACTGAAAAAGAAACATAAACATGCCCATAATTAGTTTGTATTTAACCAATTCCTCCCGTCTATGTAACTATTAATCAAAAACTTACTGGAACTATTTACATAGTATAAGAAGTTACTTTTAATTCAACCAATCAACGTTCAAAACACTGATTAGTAGAAATAAGCAGAAAATTGAGAACTAGTAACAAAAAATACTGTATATTTTTGTGTCAGCGAGATAGCGCCGTGATATAAATCAAAGCAAGAATGAAGATTATCTTTTATTTAGATCCCCTAATTTCAAAACTTGTCCATTCCCCAACAAGAAACAAAACCTGCAAACGCACCCGTAAGTGCATGTTCATTGCCCTTAACGATATTTTTTTCTAAAATTTAAGTTGAATAAGTATCAAAAAGTATTGAAATTCCGATACTAACTTTGATTCTGAAACTGATACCAAAATATTTGTAGCATGAAAATATAATTTAAGATAATTAAAAAAATTAATATCCAAATAATACAAATATTTTTGTAAATGGACTTGGAACTCAATGCAAGGACGTAGTCCTTAAAATGAGCATACAAATATTGAAAAAGTAATCGTGAAATCAATAAATCAATGTTTGTACATGAGTAAGTATGTTATTTTACAAAAGAAATGACTCGACATTTTATGCATTTTTGAATAAATTTCTATATGTATGCATTTCAATCCTTATCCCCTGCTTTTGAACAATTCAAATACATTTACACACATGAAATTGTCACAAAATACTCTTAAAATATCTACTATTGACCATCCCATCAAAAAGTTTACAAATATTTTTAGCTTTCATACTAGGAAAGGTTGCGTGAGTTATACGCAACTATATGTAAATCTGAAAATATTTTTTTTATTTAACACAATTAATATCATCACAAACCACGTCGTTACCTATATTTAAGGGTGATAATTTTGGTAAGAATAGAAAAGCGTGCGAGCAGAAGAGAAGAAATACTTATGGCATCATTGATTAAATAATATACATCTTCTTCTAACAATCAAGAACGTCATCATTCCCGCCTTTATTATTCATTATTAATATAATATTAGATGGTGATAGTCGATAGAGAACGGAATAAAATGCCTAAAATAACGTCGCCTTCTGTCTGGATTTCTGAAAATGGAGGCCCAAGAATTTGGGAATTACTTACCAGATGAGAAACAGATGGTTTGTCGGATTTGTCGAAATAAATGTGCCTTTGGTCTCCTATCTAGAATTACACGCCACTCATTATTCTCATCTCATATCAAGAGAATGGATATTCATCTAAAAAATCAAGTTAATGATGAATACATCAAGTCAGACTTTAACTCTGATCTCACAAAGATGCTTATTGCATGTAATATAACCTTATCAATTGCTAATCATCTATGTTCAAAAAATTTATGGAGAAATACACGAGTAAACCTATCCCTTCCCAAGGAGCCATCATTAAATTAATGGAGGATGTTGGTACTGATGTCATTTATAGAAATACATATAAAAATGTTTTGAGTCGTCCACACCAAATGACGATCAAGTTATCAGTAAAAAGTATTTACTAATATCGAAATAGAATTCTGAATTTTGTACTATCTAGCAGTAAGTATTCAATCTTTTTTTAAATCTAACCCTAAAATATGATTCTATTTTAGCTAAACATATCAAGAATTATGATACACAACTCATTAAATAGTAAAAACAACTGCTTAAATGGTCACAACAACGGGGGTAGTAGCTTTGGATGGTTCGCAACTAGTTTGTCTGAGACTAGTTTCTTCACTTAAAGACTTGGGTATGATCATTAGGTTTTCCAATATTACATAGTCAATAAATATTACATTATAATTACCAATTGTGTGTATATGTTGTTATATAAGCATAAATAGCGGAGAAAAAAATCTTTTTTGATGCTCTTAATAAGGAATAATATCGCCGGACATTACTACATAATTAGCTTTTGCTCTAAATCTTTACGATGTCATGTTAGAAAACTACAATAAGTCAAGAATGGTTGCCTGAATTGTCTTATCAGTTAAATTTGACTGCATGGATTAACTTTTCTTTTTTTAGATAAATATGAAATAAATGAAAGTGGGATTCTAAAAGCTGTTCTTACTAAGATTGGAAGAAGATATGGATTGAAATCTAACATTATTTTATGATTTACTTTATTATTAATAATTATTAAAATCTCATCGGTAGAAATATATCTATCCTGTGCACAATTGTATATGCAACTTGCACATAAGGAAAAAAGGTGATGATCTTTTTGATTAAACTCCACGTCTGGCTTGTATTTTGCAACCTCAAGTTATGACATATTGAACTGAATTCCGATGTTAGAACAAGAAGATATTATTTGGATCAATCTATTATTTCAATATTCTGTATTTATAATTTATTGTTATTATTAGTTATATGATTCTAATTGTTTAATTTTGTATATTTAACTTAAATGTATGATGGTTTATTTTTTAGTATGTAGATTATATTTCATTTAAGCCTTCTATTTTAAATTTGGAACTTCAAATATATTTCGAAATACTCGTATTTTGTCGTTTTTTTAGTTATTTTTCTGAGAATATGGTTCACAATAAATTACTATTTCAGGGAGTGTGACGTTTCCAAATCTACTGTAACTGATAAAAATCGTCTAAGTCAATTATATGTATTATATCTTTACTAAACATTTTTCTAATAAATACTTTCATTACACCCTCAAAAATCATAATAAAACAGGCAACTGATAAATACTGATGTGATTATCAGTGATAATCACATCAGTATTTTAAACAATGATACCATGTGTCTTTCTCCCCCCTGTCTCCTCGCACGCGTTTTTCTCTACAATATTATCAACTATACCTATATTGTATCACGCAAGCTTTCCCCAAAAAGAAAGAGAAAAAAGACCCAAAATCGCCTGGTTGTTAGCCAAATAAATAAATCATACCAACTGCTATTTATTTCTTAAGTCTTTCCAGACTGTTGTTATTATTGGCATATTATTTCTCCACAATTTTTAAAATGAATTTGATATACATCGGTATTTCATAATATTTTAATACGACATAGTATTTTATCCAATACTGTATTATAATATTCGTAGTAATATTATGAAAAAGCGCATATTTTTATATGATATGTAAAATATCTTCATAGAAATATTAAGATGACCAAAATATATATTACGGCGAGGTATCAACACTAAATTGTATTCCTGTCCTTTTCGAAATGAAGTATAAGAATAAAACAGCTTATTACTTTGTTTATTTATCGATAGCTGACAACAAAGTATAATTTCCATTATAGGGATTGCTAATAATCTGTATTCTTTAAAAATCATGGCGAAAATTAGATCATCAGTTAAATTGTTGACTTGGTTTATAAATAATCGTTATTCAAGGTATTTAACACATTAAAAAAAGTATTTTTAACGAAAGAATGTGATTTAAGTTGAATGACTTTAGTATTAAATAAATTCTTATCAGCTATTTTTTGAAGTCACAAAACCTTTACATACATATATTTAACGACGTCATTTTATTTAACTAAGAGTTTTCTTTTTTAGCCTGTTTTATATAATAGATAATTGCAAAAAAGAGATTTTGATATCAAAATTATGTCTGTAGTTTCAACATTAAGGAAGTTATGGGTTATGACCAATTTATCAGTGAAATTTCACACCTTTTTTTCGATGTGTTTATGTTATACGGGGCATATTTGATCTAAATCGGATAATCCTAGCTATGTTTATTTTATGGTCAAAATAAAGCGAAAAAACGCACTGAACTTTTTACTTCCCCTATTATAAAAATATTTTTCTTAATTTTCTTGATTTTTTTTAAATTAGAAAAATGAAAAAAACTGGCTTTGGATTGGAACTCCGCATATTTGTGTACATTATAATACGTAAGGGTGGACATACAAGCGAGCGCGAGGAGAGTGTGGGAGCTGAACATGGTACTATTGATCGAAGTTTATTTAAAAAAATATGTTCCTATGACATTTTGATTTTGGAGAATAGAATATGACTTGTTTCTGCTAAAGAAATAGTTCAAATAATACTAAGAAGAATTATATAAAACCAGTTAAATTTTCAATATCAGGAAACGTATGAAAAATCTTCCATACTTCTAGATTTTAGATCTTTTAACATTGAAATATCCTCAATTTTCCCCTCAAAATCGCAAACAGCTCAGGAATTTCTTAAAAA
This sequence comes from Lepeophtheirus salmonis, assembly GCF_016086655.4. NCBI lineage: Eukaryota > Metazoa > Arthropoda > Copepoda > Siphonostomatoida > Caligidae > Lepeophtheirus > Lepeophtheirus salmonis. The sequence goes on from NC_052136.2 coordinate 35,164,154, forward strand.
TTATCAAAGACGAAGTGTATTTCTTATTTTTTGATGGTAGTTATGCGGCAAAAAGTGACTTAAAAAGTATAAAATGTATTAGTTGTTACCATCTTTTAATACAATCAATGGAAGTCCCTAGTCCCAATGATGTAAAAAGGTAAACTTTCCTGAGCAAGTTCTTTAGAAAACAACTTTCTTAATTACAAATAAATAGGAAAGTTATTTTCCCTCCACAAATTTAACTTTAATTTTTGCTTTTTTTGGCAGAACACTTAAGCCAGATTTTTAATCAAAGAAAAAATATTATATAAATTATTGTAAGAGTTAAAAATATAAGGTCATTATTTTTTCATGGAAAATTCAAACCTGCACCAAATGTTATAATGTACATATTAGTTGTGACATTGGACATGAGGTAAATGATTAATTGATGCAAGGGATTTCGAGAGTTATTTTCAATTTGTTTTTTAATAACTTCGTCTGTAAATTGAAGGACAAGATACAACAACATCAAAAAGTTTAGATCCTCCAAAGAAAGTTAGAAAATACAGAAAAACTAACTTCGTAGACATTTTTTTAAATGTTCCTTTAATTGGGTAGATGGAGTCGCACTGATTAAGTATAAGTAAATAAAAAAACAATTCGTAAAAAGATTTAATCACTATACAATTACCATTTATATAACAAAGAATGTATATTTTTAATTTAGTCCAATTTTATAATAAACACATATATCTTGTACAGTATATGTATACTATTGCACAATATGTATTGTGCAATAGTCTCTTTTTTCATTTGGAAGAAAAAAAATCGTTCGAACCACTGTTGTGTAAGACGAACTGAAGGAGTATTGGCCTCGTATACATTGCAAATTTTCTTGATCGCTTTCGACACGTTTTTCCCTTTCAGGCGAATTTCATCTTTCGAGACCTCCATGCTCGACGCACGATAATTCACGACTAAAACGGCTAAGCACAAAACAATAAGCACTTGCAGTATACACTCATCCCTTTAAAACACCTTATTGTATGATCTGATGTGACCAATAATGAACAAGATATTATTAGTTAAATAAAAGGTAAGAAATACGAAATTACTTCTTCCCCATTCTTTTATATCGATTTTTATTTTAAAAGAAACAAAAAAACCATTATAGCAATAAGAGTGTTTTTTTTCTTGGTACGTTTGTTTTAATTGATACTAGAGGATGTTTTCCCGGTGTTGATTAAGAAATTAATAAAGGCCTGAACATTTCTGCTTAATATAAGACAAAAAAAAAAGACCTAAAAATTTTAAGAATTATTCTTGCTGCATGTTGGTATATATCTTTGCACACTTTTTTTGTTGTTCTAGGACTCCAATCTCCCCCATCCCCCCCATCCCACTCCCCTGTCCTTTCAACCCCTAGCATTTCACTCCCCAGACTTTTACCCTCTATTACAATAAATAGTAACCATACCACCAAACATTCCATCTTTTAACAACTGTACAAACGTAATTATTAATTTAACTTAATGGCGTAGGCATTAGTGATGTATCGGATTTCGGCTGATATCATCCCTTGTCACTGCTATTTATATAAACTTTACAATTAATAATAATTATTATGTATTGTTTAAAGTAATGGGTATCAAAATGAAAGTGTACTTAAATATGCTGTTATCCCTTGCATGAAGTAATAATCAGAGGGGAAAAGAGTCATTATACTGCAACTCCATGTTGTTCAAGAAGTTTAAGCCCTTGAATATTGTTATGAAGTGAAATTTGAGTCCTCATATTTATTTCCTACCTAATTTCAAACACTTTAAATCCATAATTTGGTTGCGTAAATATAGATTATAATAATATTACGGGGGAAAAATGAATTGCTTATGTGTATAATTAATAATTTAGTTTGAATATGAAACATCTATAAACTTGTTTTAATCCCCTTACATCTTAATTATTATTGTAAAAACTATAGTCAACAATTTTGCCGGAGTATAATTGTAGTCCAAATTCACACAATCTTACCATCTTATTATGTTTAAAATATCTTAATAAATATTAAAAACTAAATTGAACAAAAATCAATCAAAATCTACATTGTTTAAATGCATTTGTTTAAAATTTAAATTTGAAGTATATTCTATAATTTCACCTAGGTCATATAACACATTAGGAAAAAATATTAGCATCTAAGAATGGTCCTTCATTTTACTCGATTTTTTGGAGGTTATATGATTTTTTATTAGTTTTAATCAAGATAAAGTAAAGGATAATTTATTTTTGAAAAGCTGTAAAAGTATATTTACTAAATATTATTTTAGTTGATTCTGGGGGAAAACAGACGTTCGATGAACTTAGGAAAAAATTGCAATTCAGTAGGTAGGATGTACAATGATTGAATTCTGAAGTGAAAAATAAATCTTACAGTATTTTTTTTTAATTATCACCATTTCATGATGATATTGGAGCATTTACATTTTTTATTTTTTTTATTAGAAAATTAATGTTGTTGTATTGGTGAATAATTATTGTAAAAAGACAAATTACTTTGGAGTAATTCAAGATTTAGAAGGGTAGAAAATATTCATATTTTATAAAAATATAACAAATCCAAGTAAAGGAGGCATTATCCCCCGATTTTACAATCACAATTGTAAAAATTTATTTATTTCATAGGGATTTTTAGAACATCTTACTTTGATTTAATTCAAATATCACTAGTTATCATTGACATCAAGTAGTATTCAATGCAGGTGTTAATTTATTTTCATTCTTAAAGCCATGGTATGAATTTCATTTAAGATTGATTGGAAATTTGTCCATTTTGTGTATTAAAAATATTAACAAGAGCCCCCAAATTGCTAAGTGCCTTCAATTAGTGATGTCAGTAAAAATGCTCTATTAAAGTATTATTCAAAGTTAGATAGTGCATGGAATTTTAGAGACATGGAAGACTCACGCTTTTTTTGTTATTCTACGCTGAGGGTTAAATTTTCCTTCTTCTCTTTTACAAAATTGATGTAGACAGACTATTATTATTCTTCTCCTACCGTTTCTCTTCTGTTTATTGTTTATATTCAGTAATGTGTGTCTTTATACCTGAGGATCCAGGTTCTCCAGGACCACTGGCTTCTATGTTGTCCTAGAGGACATTACATTATAGAAAATGATTGATATTCTATAGCAAAGGCGCTCTGTAGCCGTTTCCTTGGTCGACAGTCGAACTCTCACAGCTCACATGAGCCATTTCGTTTAATGGATGGAGCCGGACTCTCACAGAGCAAGGAACGAACTAACGCCACTCCTCCGGAGGAGAATAGGATTTTATCCCATTCTCTTATCTAAGGGCTTAGCCATATTAAGTTATGTTCTTCTAATCCATTTAGTTAGGTCTTTTCATATGAATTTAAATCTGTTTATTTTGTTTAAATTTTATTTTTTAATTTGGGTATATTTCATTTTTATATCTAAATTAACACGGTTACAATTAGTTTATATAATAAACGTCTATACTTATAAATAGTCATTAACATTTAAAATTAGTTGAATCGTGAAGTATCTATCAGACATTTTCCGTCTGTTTTGCCGAAGGACTAAATTAGCTTTGGAAAAGAGCCTCTGACTAGAGGAACTTGTCGGAAGGGACAGTTCTCCATGGTCTTTTGAAATCAAAGCTAGAGGAAGCTGTTTCCGTCTGCCCTGTAATGGTTGGCCACAGATTCCGAATCATCCATTGCTCTGAGATCTTCAGTTAGATATCTTTGAGCCCAGTTTCTGTGATCATGATCTTCCTAGAACTCTACTTTGAATTCGGGGAGATAGACTGATTCAATATAAAATATACATACAATCTGAAATGGACTAGGAAATCGGAACCAATGACACCTTATTCTATGTTTGCCACAACCCATTCAACCCGCCCAACAGCTCGAATTCGATCCATAATTTTGTCAAATCCAATGTTTTTACGGGAGGTCCGTTGGAAGCAACAAGCTTGGGAAGCGCTCAATCAATATACAGGGTGTCCACGATAAATGGGGACTATCTGAAAATTCAAACTGCATGATAAAAATGGAATTTGGAGTGTATTTGTTAATATGAAAAAGTTGGACATGATATTAAACAGTAAATTTATTACACATGTCCTCCCTCAGCAGACACCCTCTTCTCCATCCTGCCCCTAAAGGATTTGCATGCCCTGATGACTTCCACGGAATCGACAGCATTCCACTCCCTCGTAATGGAGCCCTTCAGGGCCGCGATGCTCTTGTGGCTGACCTTGCACACCTCCCTCTCCAACTTCCCCTACCAGTAGTAATCACACGGATTGAGGTGAGGTGAGTTGGAGGGCCAGGTGTTGCGAACCTAGAAAGTGATGTCGTGGGAGTTGAAGAGGTTAGTGGTCTTCATGGCGATGTGTGCGGGTGCTGAGTCTTGTCGGAATATGAACTCCCTCCCAGCGCCTTATCCTTCATCCTGGGGATGACGAACTCCTCCATGACTTAGCAGTACCTTATCGCGTTAACCCTTTCCATGGGATTGAAGAAGAAAGGAGGCATCACCTCACCGGTGCTGCAGATGACACCCAGGGTCATCACGGAGGCCGGGAACTTTGTGGTGAAGACCGCAGGGACCTCTTCTCTCTCCTTGCCAAGCCACCTGTCAGTCTGGACGTTGTAGTTTCTGTCAACAGTCCAGTTCTTCTTGTTGGAGAAGAAGATGATTCTTCCTCCATGGCTCTTCAGGTCATAGAGGAGACGCTTACCGTTGGTGAGCCTGGTGGCCTTCATGGATGCCGTGAGGATGTGTTGTTTGGACATTTGGTATGATCTGTACCTGAGGTCCTCATTCGCAGCCTTGGAGACCAGCTGCTTGCTCATTCCACGGTTCTTGGCCAACCTGAACAAGAAAGTCCCCGGTGAAGCCTTGATGGACTTGCAGAGGCCTTCAAGGAAGGGGGAGTGCGGATTCGGTCACTTCTCATGTTGTGGGCCCTACAGCAAACCTTCTCCTCATACTCACAGGCATTTAAGACCCGGTACACTGTGGTCTTGGGTAGTTAAGAAGCTTGTAGATAGCAGAGGGCTTGTGTTCCAATTCGAGGATGGCGTCTCTCCTTGCTTGCTCCATAATGACTATTGTTTGTTGTCAAAACAATTGTGGTGGAAGTTATAGTGTATTGTTCATGCAACCTTTCATATTAGTATGATTTAACCCCGAATATCCACATTATGGATCTGGATGAAGTTTAAAGTAGTTCCAATTTATCGTGGACACCCTGTAGCTGGAATGGGATGTTTTCAGAACTATGGACCGCTGAGATCCAGTAACTATGAAGAACCGTTTTTCATGACTACTGACAAATAAAAGATTATTAGGCATTGAACCTGACTCTATACTTTAATAATTGATTTTTAACGTTGGTTTGGGTACTCGACGACTGATCCGTTCTTTGAATTTATAAGTTTTGGGCAAATATGAGGCGTTTCGTACTTAGTCGCTTTTTTACCCCATTTCCGATGGTAAGATCATTCCATCTGTTTATTAGTAGGGCGAAGCGAAAAACAAGAAATGCTATCGATGATACTAAGGATACTATACATCTCTGAAAGTTCTGAAACTAATTCTGTGGTGTTATTCTGACTCAAAAGGTCGTCAAGGTCAATACCATCCATATCATCCTCGTCTTCATCTAGTACTTCTCCATATTTTTCAGGTGGTAGTTTGGAGACTCATATCCCAAAGATTGTTATCCGTAGCGACAATTTTTTTTTAAGTCAGAGGCGTTATCAGTCATCATAGCAATCGTCTTCCAATTAATTCCCTATTCTTTGAGGATTTTAAGGATAGCTTCAGTCACAATGTGAAAGGTGTGGGATCCTCAGATTCTTGGGCAGGTCAAACTATGACTTTTTCTATGCAGTGTTTCAGCGTCAAGGGTATGGTTCTCTTAAAATTAAGGTATTTTGGAAATACTGTTCTTTGTTGATTTGCCTCATGCTTATGCTTCTCTAAAGAAACTACTTGGTATAATCTTTTATAAATCATTAGTAATATAAATCGAAAACTGTAGCAAATAATAACTTTTTAGTGGAATTCTGGAACTGATTGGTTACGACCAGAGCGTATATTTTATAACGTTAAATATAATAATCTTTAGTTCAGACTTCAGAAGAAGATCGGAAATAGAGGAACCCAAAATATTTAATTACATTATAACGAATGGAGATACTTTTTCAGGTGATCGAAGCGCCTCAGAATCATTCTGTCGACTAAATTGTGAGCCTTGTGAGAAGTTACCTCTCCAACATCCTGGACATCCGTGGGACGGTCATCAAACAAATCATCGTAAGGAGTCGTCCGGAGGAACAAAGAGACTTGATAAGGATCGTCAATTAAAATGCGACAACATCAGATTAACCAAGTAACCTTACTATAATCTAGAGCCTTTCCTGTTCTTCGCTTATTGCATGTTGAGTGGGAGTTTGTTGTGGCGAACATTGAGTACAGTGTCATTGGTTCCGATTTCCTAGTTTATTGTCTGTCGATATGGAATGTATGATGTTACGGAGTACCGAAGTGCTGACAACAATAGAAGAGCGATGTTCAGAATTTCCAACCCCTCAGTCCGATGAGGAATTCTGTTCTGAGCCTCGTCATGGTGTCAAATACGAGATCTTTACAATAGGGAGCCCTTGTTACTCGCGTACTCATCGAATAACTCCAGAGAAGGAAGCTATAGTTAAGGCGGAGATGTCTAAACTAATCTCAGTGGGAATTTTGCGAAGGTCAAAATGAAATTGGTCGTCCCCTATACATTGGGTGGAAAAGCAAGGCGGTTCCTGGCGTATGGTCGGAGACTATATGCAATTGAACGATCTTACGCTCCCAGATTGATACCCAATGCCTCATATTCACTACTTCATTCGAAATATTGGAGGTCACAAATACTTCACTAAATTGGACCTCAAGTGCGCCTACTATCAGGTTCCTATGTCGAGCAAAGACACCAAGAAACCCACTATTACTAAATGCACCGAATTGTACGAGTTTACGAGAATGCCCTTTGGATTATATAATGCCTCTAATACATTCCAACGATTGATGGATTCGTTATTTGGACATATGGAGTTTGTATTTGCTTACACCGACGATATAATGGTTACTTCACTATCAGAAAGAGAGCATCATAATCATATCAAGCAGGTTCTTCAAGTTCCGACAGATAATGATCTTACTTTTAGTGTAGAGAAAAGTGAGTTTTCCAAAGAAATGATTGAATTTTTTGGACATCTCATCAGCTGAAATGGTATTCGTCCCATCCAAGAAAAACTAGGTCAGATGAGAATGATGGTATAGACTCAGAAAAGGTAAAGACTTCCATAAATTGATTGTGAAGGTTAATTATCATAGAAGATTTGTTCCCAACCTGCGGGGAATGTTAGCCCCATTGATTAAATTGTTACACAAGTTCAAAGGTTCCTCTTTAGAGTGGATGGAAGAAGGCAACTCATTGTTCCTCAAATAAGGGGATGCTCTTTCCGGTGTTACTAACCTTGAGCATTATTCCCCCAAGGGGGACTTTTTTCTGACTGTCGACGCGTCTGACAACGCTATTGCAGAGTGCTAGATCAGCAAGATGATCGAGGAAATTTCCTCCCGTTAGGATTCTTTAATAAGGCTTCAATGCAACACAGACTCGATATTCGACTTTCAAGAGAGAGCTGTTCGGGGTTAGACAGACCCTTCGACATTTGGGATCTTTCATTGAAAGACGTATGATTACTGTGTTTACGGACCATCGGCGCCTAGTCCACTTTATTAAATATAAGATTCCTACATATTATTTTTATATGTTTTTTAGAAAAGATTTATAGTTTGCAGTTTTGAAGAAGGAGAGGAGTAGTGTAGTGTTCAGCTACACGAGTTGATCTCCTTTGAGACATTGTACCTCTCAGTTTTATTTGGATACTGATAAAAAGAAATGCTAGCCTTCAATTACTGCCTTTAATTCAAGAATCACTAAATATATATTTCCTATAATAAAATGTATCCACAAGAAGTCAAAGAAAAATTTTCATTGGCATATGGAGGAAACAAAAAAGGCTTGAAAAATGCCTAATGTATATTTAATAATAGCCAGAATAATAATTGGGGGCTGCTGTTAGCATATAAAAAGTCATGGATAGCAAAAAAATAGTGGATAATTCGCGAAATGTAGAATAATCACAGCATTTATACTCAATATATATATTATAATAAGACAATTCTTAATAATTCTTTTGCACTTACGTCAAGATTAAGAAGACTAAAGTAGCGTAGAAACTGCCTGAATGTCATTATTACGCTTAAGTAAATAGGTAGTTAAGTCACAAACATTATGTAGAATGCACTTATCAGTGGGCTTGCCACCAACTTTTACGTGCACAAGTTTAGTACCTAAAACAAAAAAGACTAATTCAGTCAATAGTACTGAAATAGCTTCAAAAATTTGTGAACAATCAAATATGGAAAAGAGAAAGCAGTATTTTTGTACGTTCCGTTTAAAGAGATTTTTTATTGCAATGTAAGGTGATGACTCTAAAAAGGTGTCATCAAGAATATTCAAAAAATATTTTGCTTTTATCGGAAGAATCGCAGAATAATTTTGTTGTTTTTCTTTGACAATATGATTTTGAATCTTTTTTCTATTTACGACTTAAAGGAATTTCATCGTTTCTTGACTTTACAAAGTTCCTAATGTTGATATAGAACACTTTGCATGAAATCTTCATTAACAAATCCTGGTAATTGTGACAACATTCACATTTTTTATTCTGAAAAGGAAAAATATATATTCATTGCAATTAATTCTTAGAAGTTCCACACAATTGAAAATATTTGTATCAACTTATCACTAAGATCACAAATTTTGAAAATATCTATAGTTTTGTGTTTGATTTAAAGAACTTGAAATCCACCGTAGTTGTTTTTTGAGACGCCAGTCACTTTTCGATATATATACAACCTGTATTACCCTGGCCAGTTTCAAATGAGGCATCAGTGCGAAGTTTCAATCTCAATTAATTATTTAAATAAATTTTAATTTGTCTTTTGGTGTGCATTGCGAACAAAAAGTTTGGAAATCACTGTTTGAAGGGAAATCTTGGTACGAGGTTTCGTGTGCTATTATCAAGTTAAGCCTGATGATTAGTTTGAGGTTGAACACAGGGATATTTAGTTGTTGAACATATGCTTGCGTGAGATTTTGAGAAGTTATGTCAATTTACAAGATAAAAATATAATAAAATCGTATTCCGTTGGTAAAATTCGTTTACAAGAAAGAAAGATTTATCTTCCAACGTAGCCTCCACACACAAAGCAGCTGGTGATGTGTCTAAGGGAACTGATGTGGGAGTAATCTTAATGGAGCCAGCTAAATGAGAGACAAATTCGTCAACCGAAGATAGCAGAGAGCCACAGATACAAAACAGGATAGAACAAAAAATTCTACCTTATCTTGAAACATAACTTCAAGCGTCTTTTCATGCAATCTCTACAATTAATCTTTAACCCTCAAATTTTTTGATGTTATCTCATAAGATGCAGAAACGGAAAAAGTAATATGAATTTATATAAATGAGCAAGAATTTGAGTAATTTTAACGCTTTTTTTCGGATGATTGAAGGATATTTTCTTATTAAATAGCAAAGTAAAAAATATACTGGGATACGAAATTTTAAACTTTTGCTATTGTGGTACTGTAATAATGTTTTATACGATATATACATACATGGTATTTTTTTCCACCAATATACTAACAAGATATGTGGTAATGATAAAAGTTGGGCTAAAATTGAATTTGCGGATCTTCATAAATTAATATCCTTCCCTATTCGAAGGTGGTTTTTTCCCCTAATTTAAAACAAAACTCTACCAAGTGAGTGTGAATTACCCTCATCGACATTTTTGTTTTATAAATTGAATTGAAATATCGATACTAACTGTCGTACTGAAACCGGTACCAAAATATTTGTAGCGTGGCAGTACTAATATATAATTTAAGATAATTAAAAAATTAAATATTAAAATAACATAAATACGTAATCCTTAAATTGAGCATAGAAATAATGAAAAAGTAATTGTGAAATCAACAAATGTTTGTGATGAGTAGATATATTAGTTTTTAATACAATGACTTGACATTTTATGTAGGAACTACAGAATTCTCTCAAACGGGAATTCCGTTACCCGGAAGAGACAATCTTGTACTAAATTATTGCCAGAAGAGTAATTTTAAGTACATATGGATATATAGAACCGCCACATGAGATGCATTAACATGACATAGTTATTATCTACTTTGCATCAACTAGTTAATATAGATAATGTGATACAGCAACCCATGAGTTAGTCGTTTTGTTTTATACATATTTATATTAAGTGTATACAGAAAGTTTATTTAGAAAATTCTTAAGAATGAAGACAAATTTAGAGTTAGGTCCAAGTGCAGCATCAGAAGATGAATCAAATGAAGAACTTACTAAGGAGGAGCCAATGTAGCCCCCATCCAGTAAGGAAGTGATGGACATGGCATCAAAGATATTGCTATATGCCAATGAGTCATGCAATATCCCTGAGGATCAAAGGGCTAACTTCCTCGAGATATTAACAAACTGTATGATACCCAGCCATCCCTCATAATAAAACAAAAGGTCAAATCTAATAAGCAAACCAGGATAGGCTCTTATTTTTCTACTGGCCTTAGAAAATAATTTATAGTTTACCATGGCTAATTTATGACCCCTATATGTACTATAATTAATAAGTACTTATACATTTCTTTAGTAAATAAAATAAAATGTAAAAAAAAATTGTTTGGCAAAATATAATTGGTTTCGCAACCATGAATTCCCACTAGCGGAAATTCTCTAATCTAGAAAGTTCTTGAATGTAAATATGATTCCGTTATAGAAAATACTTATTGTATTTTCGACTAAATTTCTGAAAATAAACATTCAATACTTATCCCATGTTTCTGAAGAATTCTAATATATTTATGCAGATACGATTATGATAAAATATTCCCATTGAAAAGTTTCCAAATAGGTTTGCCTTTCATGTTAGGAGAGGTTGTGTGTTTAATACGCAACTATTTGTAAGTCCGAAAATATTTTTTTATCCCACAAAATAAATATACATTTAATTTCTATTATGAGGATTGCTAATATTCTACATTTTTAAAGTCATCGTGGAGATTATTACATCAATTATAAAGATGACCTTGTTTAAATATAATCGTCATCAAATTTATTAAACCCATTCAAATAAGTAATAGTAAAAAAGGAATGTGTTTTGAGTTGAATGACATTATTATTATAGAAATTCTTATAATTTATTTTTCGAAGTTACAAAACCTTTTCATATATTTAATGACGTCATTTCATTTACCCCTTGTGTTCGTCTTACTGGTCAAAATGACCGTTTTCTACTTTAACCTACAAATAATACCCCTTATTGACATTTTTCAGACTTGAAACTTCTTTATTTTACCTAAATAACCCTAAACATTATAATTTTTTTTTTTTTGCTGAAAACAACTTATGTAAAAAGATTGCCTTAAGAGTCATTTTCAACCGGTTGTCATAAATATTTTATATTATAATTAATAGTTTTATAAAATAATATACATATATAAGAAACTCCAAAAGAATATTCTTGTGGAGATCAAATATGGATTTTGCACATAGAGAAAGAGTAATACTATGTAAAAATCAGTAAAATTTAGAGCCACAAAGTTATTTGAAAAGCAATATGAACGCTACCCAAGATTAACTTGTAAAAAGATTCTTAATAAGGAAGAACTGCAAGATCCAGAGTTTGATGTGGATGTATCGGATGAAAATGATTTCGATAAATACTTTACTCATCCTGATATGAAGAAGAAATTTTTTTGAATTGTGCTCATTTCCGCAAAAAAAAAAAATTTAAGGAGGGTAGGAACTATAATCATAACATCGGAGTAATGACTCTTGGGCTATCGCCCATTCGAAGGAAACCCTTTCAACAACTTCCCTGTTATTTTATACTCTGTCATTAATACTTATTTTTATAAAACTATCAATTTAATGTATATAATTTTTTTTTCTTGGCCTAACGTCAAACCTTTATTTACAGCACATATTTTATACACTAACATGGGTTATCATTTATAAAACACATTTAAGAGCATATATCGATACATATTTGAAATTAAACCAATGTGGAACAATTAAGAAATACAATAAAAAATCCAAGCACAAAAATTGAAATCATTTAAAAGAGAAAACAAAAATAAAATAAGTCATCTGAGTCCCTTAAACACATTGCTATATAATTCGATAGCGGGGATATCACTTCGGAGGTTTATATCTCCTTGGGTCCTCTTCGGATATATAATTTGCTGTGCCTTTGTTCTGATGGCATAATAAAATATTCTTTTTCCACTATAATAACCTAAAAATACATCACGACCGGTCTTGAACTTACATTTATCCAACAAAAACTGTGAAACTCTCCTATACAGATGCTTCAATATCTTACACTGCCAAAAGAGATGATCCGTCGTTTCACTAACTCAATTGCAAAAAGGACAAAAGCCCCTCCTATCCTTATAAAACTCTGAGCCCACCTCCAGTGTTCCTGAAAGTAGGGGATACTTAAACCATTTTTCAGCCGCTTACAAATATTTGTTTTTAAAGCTTTAATGCTACAGGCCGCATCTCTTTTTATTTCTCTCCTCTCCAGGTATCCAAGAAAGGGGACATGGCTGGCTTTTTAAAACATCTTTTAATTTCAGAAGTAGACATCAAAGAGGCTCTCATCCGGAAAGGTACTAAAGATCTTTGGGAAACCCCTCTAAATTTTCCAAATTCTGTTCAAAATTTTTATTTTCCCATTTTATTTATGTGTTAGAACCCAGTACATTTGCTGCGATTTTTCTGCAAAGATTGTTTCCATTTCCGTGAGGCTCAGACGTTCTTTGATGAGTAGCTCCAACCAAGAGATATCTCCAGCATTTGGCTCACATCTCTCGCTGCTTTTCATAGATTTTTCATGTGCTTAGAATAGGAAGCGAGGCATTTATATATTCTCCCATAACTGGCACAAAGATTTTCTAACAAATAAGAATATTATTCCTCAAAGAAAATTTTGAGCGTTTCGCACCAAAACTGTTCACTGTCCCACATTTTCCTTATCCAATAAAAATTAAAAACCTTCCACATCTCTGAAATGCTCACTACAGATAAACCTCCCGTATTTATTGGTTCGTGCAGCCTCTCATATGAAATATTCTTCTTTCTCTTTAGCTGGAAGAAGGAAAAATCAATTTTTTTGTTGTTCTCTCATCATATGGAGTGACCCATTATTCTTGGGATGACGTAAATGTTCCTTGCTTTAATTTTGCCCACATATATAGGTTCGTGCCTATGAAAAATGAGCTAGCCCGTCCAATTTGTCCGACAATTTCTTCTTTATTTTTCTTGCATCCTAAATTTCACGCCCAAGATCCAAGTAGTTTAATTTTCGTTGAAGTCCAGAAACTTGGCCAGTCTTTTCCTATAATAACTTCATAAGAACTCAGTATTTCTGTCCTTCCATCATTAATATTTAATCCCGATACACCGTTAAGGGTACATTATCCATTTGTTTGTTCTCCAAAAATCCATTTTGAGAGGGATGTAGAAACGATTTATTCTATTCGCCAATACATATGAAAATATCTTGTATATACAATTTTGCATGCTTAATGGGCGGTAATTTTTCAGCTGTCCAATGTTCGTGCTTATCTTCGAATTAGAACTATCCCTCTATCCGATGCAAATTCTGAAAAATATTCTGGCGACATCACCTTTTCATTAAAAAAAGAGGAAAATTGGAATTAAAAGGGCAACGTACTTTTCATAAAATTCAAATGTTAAGTCAAACGGCCCAGAGATTTATTAAGCTTGCCATTTTTTATGGCATTCTTAATTTCATCGTATATCAAATATTTGTTCCCTTGGTTTTTATCTTCTTCTCCTATTCTAAATTCATCATCAGGCTCTCATCTTAATTCTTCACAAAAAGAGGCAGTGCACGTCATGCATCTTCTGCATTTGACTTCTTTTGTACATTCATAACATGAGTATAGCTTGGAGTAAATTTTTTTGATCACTCTACATATGTACTCCGGGTCATCCGATGCTATGTCATTCTTATTCATTAGATAAATATTTTAAACCTTCCTTCTGATTTGTTCTTGTCACACACACTGCAATCTTGAATGTGATATATCATCTATATCCTTCATTTTCATTTTCATTCTGTGCATAAAATCCCCCTTTCTATATATTTGGTCCGACGTAACCTTTCTCTCTTCATCGCTGATGTCACTTCTAGAAATTAATTCAAAATTGTTGAGATACTCACGATTTCTTATAGACAAAATAGATCCCTTCCTTCTACACATATTTTTGAATTTTTGCAGCATTGATTGTACGAGCAGAAATACATCCTCACCGTGTTGTATCTTTGAAGATTCGTCATGAATTATGTTTATAATGTTTTCGTTGACTTCAGAATCATCCATGATACTTGAATTAAGTATCCACTGTTTTCCATTTCTTGTTTCCTTCGATCGAGGGTTTAATGTTAGTTGGATAGCCTTGTGGTGAGACAACTTGGCATCGATTACATTATAAGATTTTATCGCCTCTCTTAAGAATTCCTAGGAACCCTTCGTCAGGAATAAATCTATTCTGGAAGAAAGCCCTTTAGAATTTTTGTCGACTGAGAAGAAAGTATGCCCTAACTTGTTCATCTCACATCCTATATCAATAAAGTCAAAAGATCTAATAATTGAGGATAATATTTTGTTGCGCGGGGTGAGGGTTCAAGAGGGTTCCATCCCTTACTACTTTCATCTCTTTTCATTCTCAACTTTATGTTGAAATCTCCCCCTATTATTGTTGGTCTCTGTGAAATAATTTGGTCCATATCTGACTGTCAATGACTTCAAAGCTAGCGCCTGAATAATTGCATTGTGCCTTAATGAACGACGAAAACAACGAAAGTGATTTTCTGGATTTAGGGTCGATTTTATAAGTAATATAACTCCACGTTTTGGATTCGGTCTTGTTCGATCAAAAGACGAAAACGAGATATATTCTTGTGGGATTGAAAAACGGTTCTCAAAATTACATCTAGTATCACAGAGTATTAGAATATCGGGTAAATTTAAAAACATAATGGATCTAATGACGGCAAATTTACAACTTAAGCTTTGTAAGGAGTTGACATTTGATGTTAAGATGTATATGGTCATGCTTTTTTATGTTGCTTAGAGGGTTGTATTGGGGTGTTTGGGAAAGATTGGGATTCAGATGTTGTTCTTTTCGTATTAGATCCAGACGTATTTTTTAGGGCTAAACACCATTCTTAAGCTGGAGTAAGCTGGAGTATACAGACGTGAATTTCATATATATGGACGCATCGAATTCCAGAGGAAATTTTGTTGTACTTTTTGGAGTTCTGCATTGACAGTTTTGGTAAATGGGGTATATCTAAAAAGATCGACTACTTTTGGAAGTATAACCATATTCCAAATTTTAATTCTATCCAAAATATTTTTTTGGGGTTGACCGTACCAGTTTATTAAGTGTGTGAAATATTCAACCATTCTCTTACAGTTTAGCTTTATTGAGTCACCCCCGCCGTCTTTAGTGATGGATATTCCTAGAAGCGTCGTTGTATTAAAGAATTTTAGCGAAGGGAAAAGGCGTTTCAGCTTACAGTCTACTGAAGATATGACCTCCGTTTTATTCAAATTGACAACTAGGCCTGAAAGATATGACAATCTTATATCAATCCTCTTACCAACGTAGACAAATAGATTACGTCCCCGGAACGGTATAGTCAAATCATCAGCGTAGAGAAGGATAAGCTGAGGTGAGCGGACCTTTGATGTTTGCTTTAAGTGTTCTTCTAATCCGTTGATTTCGATTAGAAAAAGAGATTGCATCTTGAATAGAACGGGGAACATCCTCG
Organism: Lepeophtheirus salmonis; assembly: GCF_016086655.4. NCBI lineage: Eukaryota > Metazoa > Arthropoda > Copepoda > Siphonostomatoida > Caligidae > Lepeophtheirus > Lepeophtheirus salmonis. Next base: position 35,180,171 of record NC_052136.2, read on the forward strand.
GCTCTTATATTTTTCGTAAACCCCTTCTGAGAGTATTTGATAAAGTTCGGAAGGATTTTGATCTGTCTGTTATTTAGAACACCGGTGATAATTTTATAATATGTATTCAAGAGTGTAATTGGCCTAAAGTTAGCAATATTTAATTTGTCTTTGTATTTTTTTAGAATAAGAGCTAACACTCCCGCACTCATGAACTTGGCAACATATTTAAGGTCCCAAATTTTGTTGAAGCAAGCCTCCAGTATGGGTGAAAATCTGTCAACAAATTTCCTGTAGAATTAAAAGAGATTCCAGGTGATTTGAATCTATATTTATAATTCTTTATATAATAATTAATTTATTTTACAGAGATTGGGAACTCCAGACCAGAACTATCCATCTCAGTAGTTTTGGAGGAGAAAAAAGACACTTCATCACTCCATGTTTATAATAACACAATGCAACAACATTTTTGCCCGCAGGCTGAAACCCACATTTATTATTGTAATTTAAGCCTTAGAACACGAATATGACCATTAAAACTTTCAATTCAGGAAGGTTTGGTCTTTAAAGCCTTTTTTAAAAAATCAAATTCTTAAGGTATAACAAAGATATGCCATATTTCAACATAAAAAACGTTATATATGAATATCAAAGTAAATAATAAATTGATAAAAACATTTCAGTATTTAAAAACAGAATTATTTATTACGTTATCTTGATTATATTTAATAAAAATTGTATATCACCACCAAAAAATGGAGTAAAATGAAGGACTTTGCTTATATGCTAATATATTTTTTATTTTTTCTTCAAATGCTTTATATTATAACTGAACTTATAGAATAGACTTTATGTTTCAATTTTAAAAAAAATATCTTAAAAAAGGTCGATTTTAATTGATTTATGGTTAATTAAGTTTATAATATGTATTTATCTTTAAAATATATAATAAGCAGATAAAGTTGCGTGAATATAGATTAGAATAATATTCCGACAAAAAAATCATTACATAGGAGTTTATATGATTACATCATTTATATGTAAGTGGTTTCACTTATATATAATTATTCACCGTAAGTAAATACTAATTAACTAAGTTGAATATGAAGCATTTATTCACTTTCTTTTAATTCCTTTATATATTAGGATCTACTTAAGATCTTTCATTTTCATTTTACTCGATTTTTTGGTGGTAAATGTAATCAAGATAACGTAATAAATAATTCATTTTGTAAATGCTGAAATGTTTTTATCAATTTATTATTTGTTTAATTTTCATATATATCGTTTTTTCATGTCGAAATATGGCACTGAATCTTAGTTATACCCCTAAAACTTGATTTAAAAAAGGCTTTATAGGCCAAATCTTCATGAATTGAGAGTTTTAATGGTCATAACATTAATGAATGTGGATTTCAGTCTGCGGGCGTTCCAAAACCTTCATTTTGTTGCATAGTGTAATTAATAACTATTTTCTAAATAATAATTAACAGGTGGCAACTAGAAAATACAGAAGACTACCTACCATTCCATTTCAATGTTTTCCTTTCCTTATGACAGTCTGGGTTAAGAGTTGATAAAAAAGCTGGAAGTTTGTATAATCGAACCGACAATTTTTACAATAATAATTCCTTCAAGGAGTTTATTTTTGGACCTCTCCAAACATCTTGCCTTTATTCTCCCCTCACGAAATTAATTTTCAAGTTCCCTTAATTCCTTTGAATTCATTATTGAGTATTTTTAATTATCGTTAATAACAAGCAGCTGATAGAATAAAACAGATGAAACAGACAACAATTACATGCATACTCACTCACCATAACAAGTCATGCTTATTTAACTCTATAACGCCATAAGTATCCTATTTAATTCATGAACTTTTAGATCCTTGATTTCGGCAAAGTGGACAAAATTTGGTTTAAAAACTTCATGGATGCAATTATAAATATATAATCAGAAAAAAATATGCAAATTTTGTTACTCATCACCTCCCAGTCTTGCTGACGTAATAACATCAACGAAAATATGCTACAAGTTCAAACCACATGTTTTCCAAAAAATTACGTATCTTATCTTAGTTATTTGAAAAAAAAACAATAACTATTTATATAAACATCAGCAAAAATAGTCAGTGAGTTACAAAGTTATTACAATGTTATTTTTTGATATAAACAAGAATTCAAATTAAGAAAAAGAAAAAAAACTAACAACCCATTGACCAAGTGGGCTAACAGACTATAGTCCTAATTATACAAGGTTATTTACTAAACACATAGACGTTAGATCCAGGGTCAGTTTTACCGCGAGCAAGGCCTATGATAAGGATGAATTGGCGACCTTTTTTTATAAATTCAAACTTAAGTTATAATAGTTATTTTTTGAAAATAAATTCTTACACTTTTTTAAAGAAAATAATTTCGAATCCTTTTTTTTTTTTTTTTTTTTGAAATTATAATGAGGGGCCCTTTTTATATATATTTTAATCTATTTATTTTTCAAATTATATTTTTAAAGATTTATTTATTTATCTGAAATCTACTTTTTGCGGACCACTGTTTTCAACATTCAAGTGCTGGGACGGGGATAATGATCCCAATGTTTCTCTGTTAAAACCCACAATTGTCGGAACAAGGGAGCCAATGGATCATTAACGAGTCACTCAATGAGATTTTTAGTGTGAACGGGGCCTGGTTTGCGAGGCCCTTTTTTTTTTTCAAATAATACTTTTTTAGAATGACTTTATTTTAGAAAAGGTCATCATCCTTTTTCTAATTATTAGGGTCCTTTATATCATAATTTCTTTTTATTGAGTGTTTATCAATTTTAAAAAAATTATAAAATTGTATTATATTTCTGGGATAAGTGGCCCCTTAAATCCGCCCCTGCTCTCACGTTTGGGAACACAATAATAGTGGAAAGTTGCGTGATTATACATAGTATTAATAATGTATGACGTCATTTTTATTTATAAAATCGGCCCCATTATAAACCATTTCCGATGCCTCTAAATAAATAGGAGCTTTTGTAGCACTGTATTTCAAGCTTTTAGAATGTTTTTCCTATGTTGATAGAAAAGCAAGCTATGAAAGCAGATGTCGTACAATTTGTCAAAGAACAAATTTACCCCCCCCAATAAGTTCCTAACTATATTTATGGGACTAACATAAGTATGTTTTATTTATTTATTTGTATCCAATTATCAAGTCATTTGAGTATTGTTCGAACAAGCAAATGACTTTGCTTAATGGCTTAGAGTTTCTTCCTCTTTTTTAATAGCCCTATAAAAAATTTGCTCCTCGTCTTGTGTTGAGCTTTTCGACTTTGCTTTCTTTCATTCCATTAAAGTACTACTATTAATAATAAGAAAGAGAAAAAAAAATAACAACTATGTAATTAATACTTTAAGACTCATCCAGGACAATGAAATAATGTAAGCATAAATGAAGACGTAAGAAAGAAATGGACATAATAAGTGCGTGTTTTTGCTTTTTTTTAAAGTTCTTTGACAAAGGAACATTTACAAATATGTTCTACAGGGTGGCCCAGATAATTTGGGGCATACATTTGTAATGTTTTTCTTATGGCTAGATTGAGTTACACACAAAGTTAATGTTTCGCTGTGAGTGGTTCATTAATTACTTTACACTATTTATAAGGAATGGGCGGGGGTAATACTTAGGGGTGGGTACTTGGACTCGAGAATTGTGACTCGTCTGGGACTCAATTCTATATGTTAAAGACTTGATACTCAACTTGTACTCAACCCCATATTTTAAAGACTTACAACTAGACTGGACCACAGTATCAAGGACTCGAAACTTTACTTGGACATTTCATTAAAAACTTGAGACTCGACTTGGGCTTGCAATATACGTACTTTTTCCCACCTTTGTTGCTTCTAAATGCAAGGACAGAAACTTTGGCATCCCAGATAATTTATACTTTTGGAAAGCTGGACCAAACATAACGAAAAGCTGATTTTAGGGCCTCCAAATTTATGTATGGTGGCATAACTTTTCAATAGTACTCCAAGCAACATTATTTTAACTGGATTTTTGAGCAGGGCAAACCATTAGAATTATTTCCTTGATATTAAATGTCATCAGTCCCTTTGGCGTTAATGATGCTGACCTATTAATAGATCATATATTTTTGTCGGAATATTTTTTACGATTCATCTATTATGCATTGGACCTCTCGTATTTTTTCTTCATGGTTCATGGAGTTAATAAGTTTGTGTGAGACCTAATTTTGCTTCGAAGGCCTAGAAACTTTGGCATAAAACCTTCAAACCCCTCGACATTTGGTGTATTGACGTAGAAGGCGAATTTCCAGCTATACTAGAAATTTCCTTTGCTAAACCGGCCATCTTCTTCTGAACAGATCAATTCTATCCAGAATCGCCCTGTCATCGCTTTTGATGCTCCTGCAAAGACATTTTTTATTCAACTGATACAAATTACCCCTCGTTAAGAGAATGCTTATATACCCTTCTGAAGAATTCTGTATTTTGACTAGTTAATTAGAGTCTCTATTACTTTGAATTATTTCCCAACCCAATTGGTTTTTCAAATAAAATTTTATCAATTTATCATTCTTTTATTGTGAAAGTACATTTTGGTTATTTCAAGTTCAATTTACGGTACATCCAAAGGGTTAATAAGAATAATTTGGCAATAAAAAATGACGAAAATTAGTGCTGACGGGCCACAAATGCGTACTATTGCAATTTACATATTACAATAACGGAAGGACATACATAACAAAGGCTAATGAATCAATAATTCTTTTTTTATTCCTCAAAATAAAGTAAATTTAAACCTTAGAGTGCATTAATAACTATGATTAATGGAAATCTATATCAAAATATAGTTATTTGTAATTAAGAATAGATATTTTTTGAGTCAAACTAACACACGATATGATTTTATTTGTGCCTCTCAACCTTTCTTCATGAAATCGCAGGTATTTATAAACAAAAGGACATGAACAAACTATCAAAAGATTCACAGGGACTAGACAAAAAGGGAGTAGAAGATTTTTGACCACTCCACTTCGTGAGAATTTACAATTATCAAATAGTAGGATGATAATTTTTTCCTTTCTAATTACAGTTACTGGTCCCTCCACTCTTAAAAACGGTGCACGAAGCCTGATTTATGACAGCAAGATGATGCAAAGATTCTGAGTCGATTAAAGAACCAACCAAGTCAACAGTGCTCATACCTAGAAGCGTACTTAATGATTGGTTACTATCAAGGGGCACATGTTTGTGTCTATTTTAAATGTCAACTATATGAAAGAAGGTTTATTACAAGGATTGGCCTATTTTTGTCAGTTTTCATGCTCTAAAAGGACGTAAAATGGCCGCAAAGTGGCTCACTTCATATACTAAGTACCCGAGCTAGTGGAAGAGTACTTAGTATATAGGTTGTATACCGTGTACAGAGGATTGCATCAGTAAAACTGCCCTCCAGAATATGGTCACCAGCGGAAAATTTCCTGCTGAAGAAAATTGCTTGATATTATACTACAGTTACAGCTATTCATCTACAAATTTGTCCCATCTGCATATGGGCCTCACCCATCCAAAGACCCGCTGATTGTTTTCCCATCTGGAGATGGACGACAATAAAAATCCCAAAATTGCAGATGAGATTAGTTTAGGATAACCGTGGGACAAAAAAAAGCACTACCACCCCTTCAAAGAACACCCTATAGAATCATCTATGCTCTAGGTCAACGGGTTGTGCAGTATAACCATGGGACAATAAGGTAGATTAATAAACATAACTGCCACTTTAAGAACCGTAGAACCCTCCTAATTTACTATAACAACTTCAACAGCCACTATGAGTAGTGATGCAAATCGGGTACATATTTTAGCTCACCCTTTTCTTTAGACTAGGACAAATTGAAGAGTGAATTTTATTTTCCTAAGCTATTGTCATTATTAGTAAATTCTCGTGGAGTGAACCTCCATTTTTACTACGTTCAACATATCCTTGATGTATACAAAACTGGATTGAAGATTTGAGTATCTTATAAACGACGAAGAATCCCCCTAAGGCTATAATTGTAAGTCCGTGTTGGACTCGGAGAAAATTGAGGATCGACTTTGGAGTAATTCTTGTCAATGTCCTTCTTTATTATATTGTCCCCCTCGTCACAACTGCTTGCAGCTGATATAAGCTGCTCTCCTCCATAACATACTATAGTAATTGTTAGGATTACCATAAGATTTTCAGTTTTTTTAAGATGCTCAAAATGCTCCCGATTAGCATCCCCGACTATCATTGTTGAACTGTTTCTCTGCAGATGGGAAAATTATCTACGGATCTTAGATGGGACAGATCGCTAGATGAATCACTACATGTATAATATAATTTGTCCAATTTTTCTATGACAATATTACAGGGGCTATATTCCTTCAGGAAATCTTCCTTGTACCGTTGTATACGATATAAAAAGTGGTCTGCTATGAGCATTTGTCCCACTGTCACTCGCGAACAGACCCTGAACTTAGTAAGTAACCAACCAAGTAAACATTATCATACTAAATAGTGCAGCTAGTTAAGGGGTCTTATTAAAGGGCCTATTTATATATATATATATATATATACTGGTAGTTGCATAAATACGCGGACTATTTGTGGCAAATAATTAAATGTGTAATAAAATTCGTATGACGTATTTTTTTGAGAATGATAAAATAGAGAATTTATTCTGGTATAAAATTTAATATAACTACTGAATATAACTGCCATCAGCTGCTATGACACCCCCCAAGTGCCCGCAGAAGGCCTTGCACACATTGTTGATGTAATGGTCTTCCATGGCTGCCCATTGCTCATTGACGCTTTCCTTCAATGAGTCCAAATTTGGGTGACGGGTAGCACAGGCCTTCTTTTTAATTTTCCACCATACACTGTAGTCAAGGGGATTCAAATCAGGTGATTGAGGTGGCCAAATGTTTTTGTTCCAAAATGGCATGTTGGCAGCGAGCCAATCCTGAGTCATTCCAGAGGTATGGGCAGGTCTTTCAGATCTTTTCCCTCCTTGACAAGCTTCTGGACCTTGAACACAGTAGTCCTGGATAGTCCAGTGTCCTTGATTATCTCCTTGACATACCTACCTGCGCGGAGGAGAGTAGCAACTATATGACGTTTGGCCTCGTCATTCATCGTAAACGACTTTGTTTGATGCGAGTAATAAAAACAAAAACAAAAGATTTACCCAGTTACTTGTGCAGGAATGTTTTATTCTGGTCACGGAACCTCGAGATATAAGTGTTTAGTCCACGTATTTATGCAACTACCGGTATATTATATGTCTATGATATAAAAGGAGGTCCACTACGATCCTTTGCGTCCCTTTTATTGGTTCTGAGATTCTGAGTATTCCAAATTAAGTTTCTCTTTTCTGCTCCTTTTTTTAATTCGTTTTTAAACTTGATATCGAACTTGATTTTCTTGCCAAAGGCTTCTTCCTGAATTTTACCCTTTTCTTCGCTCCGGCAAATGTATATAATCTCTAAAAGTAACATCTCATGTAATTTAGACAACATATATTTTTTAATTTTGATAATGTTATATATATATCTTATATTCCAAATATTTTATTTATAAATAGCACAATTATTTACTACATATAACTAATAACTACTTATAGAAAATTAAATCTAAATTTAAAGTATATAGACTCAAATGACTCAATAGTATTTATACTGGCTATAAAACATATGATTAATAAATAATAATGTTTGTTGGAGTCGGAGTCGGGCATTTTATGTACCGATTCCGCAGCCCAGGTTCCGATACAAGTGTTGTTTTTCTTGTGCATTGTTTTGATTTGATCAAAATTGGACAAAAATGAGGGAGCAGGAATAAAAAAGACAAAATGTTTTGGATCTTCTCGACCCCGACGTTGATCAAAAAATAATTTCTGATATTGTCCATGTTAATGTAAGAACAGTCTGGAACATCAGGGTGGCCAATGAGAATGCAAAAGGAGTTAAAGGGAAGGCAGGAAGTGGAGGAAATAGTTTGAAGGGAGAGGAAACATTCTCAAGTCCCTGAAGGCCAAGATCAAGGAAGATCCAACATCATCAATGCACCCCTTGGCTGACGAGTTCAACGTGGACGAGATCACCATCAAGAGGGCAATTCATGATTACCTTGACCTTAATATCTTTGTCAAGACATAACCCCACCGACAGGATGAAGGCCGTAAGTCTAGAAAGATGCAAAAAAAAGTCCTTAATTACTTGAAGAGTCATCCGTTTACTCTGAAGATCTTCTATGGGAAGGATCTCTTCACAGTCGACCAGTTTTTGTACCGCAGAAACGACAGATTTATATCAGCATATACTGAGGAATTCCAGGGCACCTTCAGGACAAGATATCCGGCTCAAACAATGTGCTTGGGAGGCCTGACCTCTAATGGGAATAAAATTGATCTATTTTTTCTTCAAGCCCAATGAGAAAATCGGGGCTGAGACCTACTATAAGATCCTGAAGTTGAAAATCTTACCCTGGCTGAAAGCTAACTATCCTGAGAAAAACTATGTGTATACTTATGACGGTGCCCCCAGCCATACAGACTTCAAAACATAGAACTTCTGTAAGGAGCGCTTTGCTGACTTCTGAAACAAGACTTTCTGGCCCTCTTCAATTCCTGATCTCCATCTCCGCTACTTTAGTGTGGGAAGTGTCTTAGAGAGCAAGAAGGCATCGCACAGAAATGTGCAGGAGCTCAAGCCTAGCATCAACAAGCAATGATCCAACATGTCCGCTGATTATATTGTGGCAACTTGAACCAAGTTCCGACCTCGTGTGGAGGCCACCATGTTGAATAATGAGTTTTTCAGATTTTTTTTTTAAATCTCTGCCTCAATATTTAATGAAATATTTTTATTTTTTTAGAAAAGAAAGCCTTTAATAAGAATTTACGTGTATTTGTCATTAAAAAGTTTCTTACAAAACTATAATCTTTTATTCAACAATGCAATAATTTCTTCATTTAGGGGGGGGGGGGCTACAACCCGTCCCTCTACAAACATTACGGTACAATATAACTTTGTTATTTTTAATTTATTATGCTATGTTTATAATATATATTTAAGAAAAAGTAGAATCTTGCATTTTCCATATGCCTTAAATGATCTCACTAAGCCAATAAGTATTATCTCCTCCAATACAGTTTTTTTTCAATAGGATCGTTGACAATTATAATTTTTTCTCCCTCTTGAAAATAAAAGCAAATGCAATTCCGTCTACAGTTTTAATAAATATTTAAAAATGAACCCGAATCTTTGAATCTAGGGGGAATAACCGGTATTGCTTAAAGCTATTATGCCTCGATAAACAGAAAAAAAAAATACAAAAACTTTTCTTTAATAATGTGTACGGATATGTACTCCCTAGCTCTTTTTAATATGACACATTGAGTTCTAACTAGACACACTCCATGTTAAGCATGATTGTTTAGAGACAAACTTTGTTGCAATATTATAAATTTTATTTATGTTTATGTTTTTGAGATTTGATATTATTGCTTTTGATTTATTATTTTTTTTTTTATGGGTCACTATTTCAATTTTAAATTTACTATCGTTATTTTAATGTCATACGAAAAGTCAAGAATATTGGACACCCTTAGCCAAGGGGTAAATAAATTGACATTGGATTTATTTACATTAAATAGTTTCATAGCCTTGTAAATCGTGTGTATTTTTTAGCAGCCTTTTTTGGGGGGGATTTGGTAATCTGAAGAATGAATTTTCTTCTACTTGGAAGTGGTCATTATTATTTAATTCCTGAGTAGTGAACTTCATTACCTACATAGATTTAATTATATTCAAAGTCTGATTCAATATTTGTTTTAGATTATGCTTATATTTCAGCTGGGGCATCGTTTGGAGGGGTACCCTAGTCCCCATAGTTTTGCCACTGGTTGTAAGTATGGAGGGATGAAAAAATTCAGGTTTTATAAGACGGGAGCTAAGGTGGACATCCCTCCAGTGTCAACTATGGCACTTCTATACTAATACATTTGTACAGCTAGATAAACTACCCATGATGATATGTATGTAAATGTCAAACTGCAATACTAATTTTGTCTGTTCATCGTCACATTCTGTCTAATATATATAGTAATTAATATAATTATAAATAATGAGAAGCGTTCAGTCTCCATACGCTGATAAAAGTGCCTGATAAGCGATTATTAAAATTGAAGACGGCTGTGATATTTTACAAAGAGCTATGAGCTATATCGTATCTGATGTGGCACATATCAGATCTAATATTAACTACAGCATATAGAGTGTTGTAGACAGGGAAGCTTGTCAAACATCCCACAGGAATGTAGATGACCTGAAGCCTCCATCATTGCAGCCTTGTACAAAATGAACGAGGCCTACATCACCACTAATAGTTATAAAGGGTTTTTTTTAATATCAAATTGCTGAGAAAATGGGTAATTTTTCAACTGATCACCTCAGAATTTAAGAAAATGTATATTTTTACTTGCTCTAAATCTAATTTTTGAGATTTGGAGTCCTATATTTTGGTAAATTTAAGCAAAAACTGTCGTGTACAACAAACTTTAAATAGTCATATCTTCAGAACTTGTGATTCAATTTTATCAAAACGAGCTATTCATTCTGATCACAAAAAAAAAAAAAAAAAATAGATTTAAAGATTGCAGGTAAAACTTTCATGTTATCAAACTCTGAGTTGTTGAGGTAAAGACATAAACCCATTTATAGGATATGAGACATCAGAAAGTAGAAAACTTTATTAGGAGTAAATTAAAAAATTTCCTTTTGGTCTGGAAAAATAATTATCTATTATTTTCTATTCTGCCGAACCTGTATGGCATAAGTTCAAAGCTCCCAATACACTCTTCAGATCGTCTTTGTGGAATAACTGAACAAAAAGATAACTTATTCAAGCATGCAATATCAAATTGTGCATTTCAATAACATTTATTAATTGTGTTAGGTAAAATGATTTTATTCAAAAATGAGTTTTGATAACATTTGTATTTTTCTACGAATTACACTCAATTTCTATTAACAAATTATTCTAATTTTATATTATATCTTTTGGAGACACTGTAAATTGAAATTAAAGTAACCAAAATGCAGCTTCATAATAAAAGAACTAGTAAATGAAATTTTTTATTTGAAAATGGCCATATCGGGCCAAATTAACATTCTAATAAATCAAATGAAGGTTTGAAACTATAGTTAACATTCTTGGGTATAACAAATCATGCCAGAAATTTGAATACAAAGCCTCTATTTAATTGAATTAAGTCTATAAGATATTGGGCAGTACTTGCGTAAATATGATGTTAAAAATAATCGATCATTTGTCCCCCATTCAACAAAAACCGCCTTGAATGATTTTTCTCACAATTGATTCTTGATAACAGATGTATTTTTAATGAATTATTGTTCATTTTTATCATTAAATTATTATGATTAATCTTTTTGAGGGACAGCAAATTGTATTTTAATTAGCAAAAATTTGTCGTCACAATTAAAAAGTTATAAATTGACAGCTTTTATTTGAAAAGTGCCACATTGCGGCCAAATTAATATTCTCATAAAACAAATAAAGGCTTTAAACTATAGCTAACATTCATGAGTATCTCAACTCCTTCCAGAAATTGGAATAAAAAGCATAAACTGGATCGAAATATGTCTATAGAATATTGCACTATACTTACAGGACATTTATTCTTTTCTTGTTATTTGTTTTTTTGCTCAATATTGTTTTTGTGATAATTCCCCACATGTTTAAAGAGCTAGAAAAAAGAACTGAATCAAAATAAGCTATCAAAAGTTGTCATCCTTTAAACGAAATCAAGTATATAACACTACTCTGTGGAACATTACATTATAATATTTTTACAAAATAGTTTAGTACATTAATGAAAATGGAGAAAGGTTTTATAGTAAAATACTTTGGATGGTATCCTTTTCACACCGTTTCAAATCAATATTTCAATGCAAAAAATGGCAAATACAAATGGCTGACAAGTGAGCATTCATGAACACTTACGACTTTAAATCGATAAATAAATAAAAAATAAACTCCAACATTTTAACAAATGGATTTTCGACGACTAAAAGTGTTCGCTATTTGTCTGTAAAAGGATGAATAATCAACAGAAAACAGCTTAACTTAACTGAGCCCTTACTTTTTCAAAATGCCGAATATTGCTGTCTCTTCTACGCCTTGCCGAGCGGGAATTTATTCTCTCTCTAATCTCAGTTTCACTTGGAATATCCAATTGCTCTGGGTACATTTTTTGCAAAGCCTCCCGCATCTTTCCAGGTCCCATTTTATTCTTTTGGTTTTTATGGCCTTTTTCGATCATAATATCAATATCTCCTTTATATTTAGTAATGTACTTAAAACCATAGGCCTTATCATATCCATGCTTAACTGCCCATCCTTTATTGAAGAATGATGGGGAAAATCCGACGAGATGGTCTTGGAAAAAATCCATCATTCCTTGCTCTTCAATATTTGTTTTTTCGATAGACACATCATACGCTTTTTTGATATTATCTAAATTAACATTGCCTTCCCTCACAAATAATTCCGCATGTTTTATTGCAGCAGACACTAAATCATTCGAGGATCTTATCCTTTTACATATGTGTTGAGTCATTTTCGCTTCAGTTGAAAAATTCCGATTGCATGTATCACATAATAACTCATCCTTCTTGTCAACGAATTCTAAAAGCTCGTCCAACAAGGCAGTACTATTCTGAGTATTAGGTTTCGACTTCTTCAGTTGATTTGGATATCGTGTAATGGACTTCATAAATTTACAGAGTGTAAGAGTACCACAAAACCCATCAAAATTTTCATCCAGTGGGATATCATCTTCGTCTTCAGTTTGATCAAACACGATAATATCCTCAATAGAGTCATGTTCTTCATCATCTTCACTCTCAATCTTATCATCAAAATGCTCAATACTGTGAAAAAACTCTCCTGATGGAAAAAGAGGGCAACTTAAATCAATTTTGCAAGGAATTACACCGGAATATTCGTAAATCATAACAGATTTATCACTAAACAAAATTTCATTACATTGCTTAATGCGACTAAAGTGTCTAAAAGCATCCGAAAATTGTTGCATAAATAACTCAATAGAAGCACGGTTCAATTCGAACATTGTTACGACTGTATCTACAACACCGCCATTGGTAGTTAGTGCCACATAGAGTTCCAAGGGAGAGAGTATATTCATACCCATCTCCATGTAGTTTTGAACATGTTGCATGCAATCTGCAAAATGGGAATGAATGGCACTACTTCCATCTTGTGTCTCCGTATGTATGAAAGATCCCAGGGTCAGGCTGTTTTTTAAAAACAACATAAAAAGTCCGAAAATTAAATTCCCATTTTGATAACACTTGGCGTTATCCGAGTGAATATTCACTTTTTTGATATGTGGAAGATCATTTTTTAATTGCATAACAATTCCTTCTATAATAGAGAGCACAGCCATCCAATCCTGCTTTGTATCACTCACGGAAATGTGATCATAGTAACAGACTTTGCGCGTGGATTTTTCCTTACTACATCGATAATAAACCATGGCACCATGCCAGCTCAGACCCTGTCTGCCAAACTGATTTACTGTTTTTTCACCGAAAGACATTGGATCGCTTCTCTTTTTATAGTCCATTAGGATTAAACATTCATCCGGCTCAATTCCTTCATAGATTTTTTTCAACCGTTGTTTTTGATTTTCAACTCTGATTAAGTGAGCCATATAGAGTTTTGATTTTTCTGCGCAATTGTCAACAAGGGTATGAAGATTTGCATTAACAAACTTTTTTACAAAATAAGCTACCTGAAAAGGTAGCTGACACTCTTCACATGTGACAACAGATGATGTATGTCCAAGAGCATGAGAAATATCATGGGCAGTAGCGTTCTTTAGAGTAATTGATCTATGATTTGCATAACCATGTCTCAAAAATTGTTCCATTTTCTCGAAAATCTTAAAAGCAACTTCTTTGGCAAAACTGTTTTGCATTGTACTCATAATCTCCTTTAAAAGAGCAAAGTTATCCACTAACAAAGTACCCGAGGTGTAATCAAGTACTTCCAAAGCCTTATGGTCAAATGATGTTAAGATTTTTACAAGCTTGGCAAAAGACCCATGAGACAATCTGTACTTTCTATCCGTGTATTTTTCAACATAATCCCAATATATATGTTCCTGTTTTTTTAATCGTATAAAGCGCGGAAATTCAACTGCCCGATCATCAATAACCATTTTTCGAGTCCCCCATAAAGGTTTGATATTATTTGGTGCAAGTATGAATTCTACAGCGCGAGTTACTTGACTTAATTCATAACGCATCACACTTCGTAGTGTAGGAACAATTGGTTTGCCAGCTGTGATACTGCGGAAATGATTTTTTCCAGAATCATATGTAGATCTACAAAGTCCTAAAGTTTTTTTTGCATCATTAAATGATATAGAGTTACATATCAAAGATAAAATGACTCTCCTTTGAGTATTTTTTTCAGGTAAAGCAACAAGTGCTTTCGTGGCTGACTCCAAAAGCGTTGAATCCGTCCTGCCTTTCTCACCCAAGTAAAGAGCGACGGCTTTTAGTAGGCCCTTTGAATCATTGGGAATTAAAACAGAGCACATATCTTCAAGAAGATTAACAATTAAACTGATGACTAAGTTTCCTCCTTGCAGTTCATCAAATGAGTAAACTGCATGACGGTATTCTTCACTAGGAAAACTATTGATTGAGCTCTCGGATATCTTTAGTAAGTTTTTAATTAGATCTAAATTTGATTTTTCAATTTTTCTGACCTGTCTTGGTGGACTTTCTTGAGTATTCGACTTATTAAAAGCCTCACTTCTTCTGCGTTTAAGATTACTCGGCACTCTTTTAGTAACAGGGATACTCGACACTTTTTTTGTAGTAAGGCTGTTCGGCAATTGTTTATTTCTAGTATTATTTTGCACTTTTTTACTAACAGGAATACTAGGCACTTTTTTACTAACAGGAATACTAGGCACTTTTTTAGGGGTAGTGTTCTTCGGCACTTTTTTAGTGGTAGGGGTGTTTGGCACTTTTTGAGTAGTAGTGTTAAACGGTACTTTATTCGTCATCGGTAAGTTTGGTATTTTATTAGTCGTAGAAACACTTGGCACTTGAATATCAGTAGGGATATTTGTCACTTTTTTAATGATGGGAATATTATGGACTTTTTTAGTTATAGGGATATTTGACAATTTTATAATTGTAGGAGTAATCACATTTTGATGAGTGACAGGGATATTCGCATTTTTTTTAATCATAATTTTACGATAAACATTCTTCGGATTATGATCACAACCACAACGAGAACACTTTGTACACACTTTGCACCGATAGCGTTTACACTTGCAAGTTATTCTTTCCATGACAAAATCTTTAGAACGAATTTTTTTGCGGGATTTTGTTAGGTTTTTAAAGGCAATTAGGTTGATACAATAAGGATCTACCTAATGTAAGATGGAATAGTCTACTGGGCCATGAAATACATCTCCCTTTTTCCCAATAAACACCCTAGAAAAATTTACGCGTACGCTTCAAAGAGAGTGTTTTCCTTACCAAGTATTAGTCAAAACTTGTAGTGTTGCTCGTATGCCGAAATGCTTGTAAGGGCTATTCCATATTCCGCATAACCTCCTAAAAACGTTAGTGTTTGAGTCGTGGAAATTCAGAATACTATTGTTATAGTGCTATGATATTATGTAGATAAATTGTTGGTCCTTGTTGCTTTTTTTTATTTATTCAATTGGATATTGAAGCTAAAATATTTTTTCTTACAAAAAAAAAAAAATACATTTCAAAGTAAATAATAATACGTTCCTTTACTCTTTCCATGAGTCAATCAGACACTTTTTGAAAGAGATTGAACTCCCGATAGAATATAAGAAAATATTACCATGAAAACATTGTTTTGCTTTTAATATAAAAACCCGCAAATCCACGTTATCGGCATATAAAGAATTTATTTATATCACATGGAAACAACAAATTCTCTTATTATTCTGAATAAGCATTATTTTTTCCATATGTAAAAAGAGAATCAACACAAGGATACTATGTACTCTAAAAAAATCCCAAGGCCGGCTCTATAGTGATTGTGCGGGCTCGTGGAAAGAGAGTTTGCACGCGTTCACTCCTACAAAAAGAAAAAAGAAGCTAATCCATACAAAATACAAATTGTATAAATATTCTATTTCATATTATTGAAATGAGAGGGTTCTATATGTGGATTAAATAATTCATTGATTAAAGAGACATAGTTATTTAGCGTTTTCACGTGGCTAAAATCATTGTAGATGTCGATCTTTTGGGAGATTAAACAACCAAGTTTTATAACATTGAAAAAAAATTCCATTATATTTTGTCAAATATTAAACCAGTCGATGTCAAAATGGGCCCAACAAATGAAGGCACTTAAACCTTACTTTTTATAACAAAATTGACTCCTCGATTGCCTAGTTTTATTATATATACGACCCCTAAAATATATTTAAAATACGCTATTATACAATCTTATAACCATATTATGGATAAAAATTAACTATTATATTTGCAAGGATAAGATAGTTTCTCTAATAATCCCACTTTTGTCATTCTTTATCGATCAAAAACTTAATCCTTTTAAAAATCCTTGTGTTTTTAATACCTACATATCAGGGCCTGATATTAATAAAGCTAGACGATAAAGAGATAAATATTTGACTGATAGTAAGGTTAAATGGTAGCAAGTTTTGACATCCAACTAGACGGCAATAGTAAATCATTTTCCCTAGGATTGATAAAAATAAAGTTTGTGTTCTTAAAAACTTGTTGTACATTTTATTTGTTGTATACAAGTTGCGATTTATCATAACTTGAAGTTTCTTCGATTACCAATGTCATATCAAATTATAAAATCAACCATTTGAATACACAACTGCTAATTAATGCTATCATTTTATTCTGATTGATTAAAAGTTATTCATTTTAATATTATAAAATTCAGTCATATAAAAATACTTATGCAAGAGTAATTTGTAGGCTTGGATTCGAGTGTTACCTGAACTAAAAAATAGTGGACAATTTTCTAGCAATTACTCATATTGCCCGAAATGTTGTTTGAAAAACTGCACTAAATGTACTAAAATAGATTAATTGCATATCCAATTGATTATACATTTTATTGAGAAATTCATTATTAGGTACAACTTTGGCGGGATATTTTTCTTTGTATAATTGGCGCCAAGGTTTTCTGCTTTTTTAATTTTAGAATCATAATATGCTTATCTAGATCAGGAGTCTCCCAACAACGGCTAGTGGTACAATTATAGTCCCCAATGTGTTCAATCCTTAGTTAATTATGTTTATGCATTGTTTTGAAATTTAAAAAAGAGTCAGAATAAATCAGAAGACATTTCTTAAATGTCTTACTGCTCAGGAGTGAACGATTTGTTTTCCTCAAAATAGTGGGAAAAGAACATACAATGGTCCTTTTAGTCAGTTTTTATTTCCCATAGATAGTCGAATTATTTACAGCGGAAGAAATGCGAATTTTTAGAGTCCTTACAACAAAAGTTTTTTGGGTATAGAATCGAATATATTTTGGTTCTTTTGCGGTTTTCATCAGGGATGAAGACTTGAACTCAAGACTTCCGACTGGACTTGATCGCACAATCAAAGATTCGAGACTTAAATAAGACACAAAAGCTAAAGCTCACAACCCGAAACTCATTACAATTTTTTCACTGGATACATATAAGGTACTCTTTAAAGTAGCTTTTATTTATAAGAACTCTGACGTGATTTGGATTTGTGATCGGAGATTTGAGACTCGACATAGACTTGCAGAGTAAAAGCTTTTTCCCACCTCTTGTTTTAAAACCAAATCACCGATTTGGTCCCGAAATCAATGATTAGTTGAAGTGTGAGATCGAGATTGTCGAAAGCCTGGGAAACCTTTGATTCAAAAAATAAATAAGTAAAAGCAATCCACGGAGCCATGAGATAAATTTAATAATAAATACTCTAAACTGTACTAAAATACTCGGATACCCCTTGAATCAATAATAAATTTGATTTACTTATATTGATGGCATTGTCGGAGTTTGGGAATCATAAATTATGAGAGTGATTGAGCATTACAACAAAAGACCGTATCGATGTTCTTGATAAAAGATAATTTGCACGTCTACCTAGAGCGAAACCCGACTAGAAAGCAGTCCTATGTTAAGACTGACACAACATTATTTAAAACTGAACAGATGACATCGGGCCTACTTGGCGTCGTTTATTTCTAACAAGTTTCTACGAGCTGTACTCCGGCACTTTCGTTTTTATATATTCATTAATTATATTCTGAAACTCAAGAATTAGCTTTAATTATTAAACCCTTTTAATTTTATGGAAATATTAGTTAGTATTTGAGGTGCATCCGAGATTTAAGAGTTAAATAGAATTAATTGGTGAAGTATTTATTAGTTAATGTTGTATTAAATATAGTATAAAATTGGTTCTAAGGTTAAATATTGTTTTGAACTCTGACATGAAACAAAACAAAACCTATTCCGATCTCAATATTACTAGTACAAGCTGAGAATTAATTAATATGCCCAAAAGGGAAAAGTGTGCCAAATAGACCAGCTCTTCCCTTTCAAATGAAATTTTTTTAGGGAATTTTCTTTGATTAATTATCAAGTTAATACATTTGATATTGAAGATAGGTTGAAGGAAAATTTTCCAGAGTATGAATTTACAAATGACAAAGTCGGGATTGATTTAATCATTTCTGAAGAGAACCTATAAAAATAATAAAAGCAAAGGATAGGTAAAAGCAACACCCATAAGAGTATAATCGTGCCCTAAACTTAAATAAGGAATACAAGAATACACCCGTACATAGCCCACAAAACGAGTACCTGACGGGTGATAAAAAAAAGACAAATATTGGATCCTTGGTTATTGGCGGGTACCCATTTTACCCGGGTATTTGACGGGTAATTTTGTATCTTTCCCTTCTTGTATGAAACATAAGCTGATACTTTACTATTTTCACTCAAAAATTATATTCCAATCCAATCCGATATCATGCATAAATTATTTTCCTATCAGATTTGAATTAGGCAGGTACGGTATATGCAAAATTGTATTAACCAAAATGGTGCCTGATCTTGGACTCCATCTGGCTTTGGGTACTCTAACTTCTCTAGATCTTAAAAAACCTATAGGTCTTGGATTCGGATTGGAAGTACTAGGGTACAGTATAGGCATATTTTTATTATACGGTATCACAACATGCTTCGGGTACTTGAACTGTTAAGGATCTTAAAAAGTTTATATGATTGGTTGGTACTTTATACTAATTAAAAAAAAAGAAGATACATTAACCATATCGAAGTAGCATCTCTATTTATCTTGATTGGTACTCCGAGAGACATCTACATAGACAGTTGCATCGTGTTGTTATATTTGTCTTGTTATTGTTATGTTTAGAACGATCCAATAATGATTGGGACTGAATATTATCATATTTACAAAGCTATATTATATTATATTTATTTATTTACTTCAACCAGCAGCAATAAACAAAGCCTATATAGGTCGACTTATTTTATAAAATATAAAAATTATCGTTCTTATTAATTGTGATGCCTTTATAATACAAATATTAAAATATAAAAGACCAAAACATAAAAAAAAACATGACAGTACAGAAGAAAAAAAAACAAAAAACAAGTTTCACATAATTTACCAAAAATCGCTTGAGGTCAGCTTCACTTCCCTGGCGAAAGCAAAAAGGTATTTTGTTCCAAAGAATAATAGATCAGTAATAGAAGCTATGCTTAAAAATGTCAATCTTTGGTTTTGGTAGGTAAATGGTGTTTTGAGTGGAGAGTCTCGTTTTGTGGGACAGTTAACCTATAGTTAGTATCCAGGTTGGGGGAGATAGGTTAATCTTTTTGCTTAAAATTCGGTGAAGTATAATCATATCTTTAATTGCATGTCTATGAGACAAAGTGATGAGGCCAAGTCTTTTGATTTTTGCATCCATAGTTCTCGTTATCTCCCAATGAAGGGAAAAACGACACAAACCTGCCTTGCACCTTTTAAATAATAATTAACTAATAATCAATATATTACATTATAATATATATATACACATCATGGTCCCTCCCATTTTAATCATTATTCTTCTTTCCAGTACCTTGTACTAGAAAGAGCTACGTTCCAACATGTTTATTAAACTACTAAAACCCCTCGAATTATATCTTTGCGTTATTAATTGTTTTTACATCATTAATTAGTCCGCTCAAGAATCCTTTTTCGCTCTATAGCTGTATTTTAATTTAATAACTTTTAATGATAGCAATTACATTCAATATATTGCAAGTTGAAGTGTGCCGACCGATTTGTACCAACCATGCATTATTTTCTATAGCTTATAATAGTCCAAATGAATGGTTTAATTAAAATATGGTTGTCGTGAAGTTTTTATTTGTCTATTAGTGTACCTTGAGCACAAAAAGTTTTGGAACCACTTTCTTAGGGACATGCATTTACGAGGTTTCGTGAACTGTCAGCCAGTTAAGTCAGATAATTAGCTTGAGCTTACAGAAAGGTTCCTCTAGTTTTTGAACCTATGCTTGCGTAAGATTTTAAGATATTATGTCAATTTACAACATAAAAATATAATGAAAACGTATTTCAATTGGAAAATTTGTTTATAATATTAAAGATTTATCTTCCAACAGTATCTCTTAAGAGCAAGGTGCCGGCGTTGTCTCCGAGGGAAGCAATATTTGAGTGTTTTTAGAGTGGCCAGCTGTATGAGAGGCAAACTTGTCAACTGAAACAGCAGAGAGTCACAGATGAAGCATTCAAAAAAGATTCTACCTTATCTTGAGACATAACTTCTAACGTCTATTCTTGGAATCTTTAAAATTATTCTTTATCTCTCAAATGTTTTGATGTTATCTCATGAGAAACCGAAATAGTAATACCAATTTACATAAATGAGTAAAAATTTGTACTATTTTATCGCTCTTATAAAATGTTGAGCGCGCAACCTCTCCCACTCAGGAATTTTGAGTGGCGCTACTAATACTTTGTTAATTTCTAAAACAAAATACTTTAATCCAGATCCTATTTTATTTCGCTCAGAATTTCGGGGAAAATACTCATAAAATTCGATACAGATATGCTTCCCATTTTGGTTTGGGGCTGGATCTGAAACTTAACCTATTCAAAATACTCCATTTTACGTATAAAGATATCCAATTCGCATCCAAGTAAATCTGAATCCGAAATACTCTGTGTATTAAGCATATCCTGGCTACAGAAAATGAGCAATATTTTCCCCCCCTTCCCTCCATAATTTCTAATGTTATAAAAAAATATCGAAATTTCAATGAATACCAATAGGATGCAGATCTCTGATACTTTGTCCGATATTTTAATTATCTGATTTCGATCCGATATATCAGTTCATGTCATCTAGTCATTTACTAAATGGATAACTGAATAAACGAAGTATTTTCGTCAACAGTTTTGAAAAATCAGCATGAAAGGATTATAAGATATACTTAAAAACATTTTTCTTCACGCAATCTCATTCGTCACCTGGGTCTTTGTAACGAATCCAAAAGTGGGATGGGGGAGTGGAGCAGTTTTATGAAAAAGAGTCTGGAATATTTATGACAATAATTACACAATTTTTCATCGCTGTTGTCTTTCACAAGTGATCACAACTAATGTTCTCCATTATTGTGGCAAGCATTATTCTGTACAATGTGTGAGATCCTAAAATAAAAGTCAATCTGATGCTCATTGTTTGTTTTTATATATATCTGCTACCTTGTGCATCTTAAATTCGTTCCAAAGGAATAAACACTCAATCAGGAGTACTATTTGAGGGGTACCAAGTTGTTAGCGTCAGAAAATCTGTCAAAAACAGGCAGAATTAGGGAAGAATGACTCGTGGATTTTACACGACAATAACGCACCATCGCACAGAGGCACGAATGTGAGGGAATTCTATACCAAACATGCAATAAACACCATCAAACAATCACTATATTCACCTGTCTTACTTTTTTTTATTTCCCTAGCTTAAATTGCCACTCTGTAGAACCTGCTTTAAGTTTACTGAATCCCCCAAAAAAAAAAAAAAAAAAAATTGTTTGGAGGACTGGAAAATGAGAATTTGAATGCGACAAAATAAATTTTTATGATTAAATGTGACATATGTGTTTATTTAACAATTCCCGATACTTTTTTGACAGAATGTACTACTAAAAAATTGCTCTCGTTTTTCGCCCACTTGATCGACAATGAATATTAGAGAAACGGGAAGTAGAAATGGGAATTTAGTATGTCGGTCGACTTTTGACATTTAATTACATTGACTATCCCAAAATTTAATTTCTTTATTCATACCATTCCGAATATATTTTTTTTGTTATAAGTTTAGAGGAAGAACGAGGTGATGGTTATAATAACGAGTGAATAATATCAAATACCGTCCGTTTCAAAGATTGAAGAACACCCGGTCGCAGAGTGGAGCCAGATATATAAGATAAAAGTACAATCGGATTGAAAATCTACCTCAGATAATTTAAGTTTGGATTTAGTTGTGGAGTAGAAGGACATTTCATCTTGGGCTTCAGATTGTGTAAGATTCAAAAACTGAAGTTGAAGCAAAGATAATGAATCCTGCAACAGTGTTATATTTTCCAGAGATGTGTTGAATATCTGTACTGTGTTCAAAAATATATTAAAGTTTCGTTGTTGACGTGCGGATCAAGGATCCGAAAATTTAGCGAAAGTATATGTCAAAGGTTTTAATCTGTATATAGTGAGAATGATCGAAAATGGCATATCGATGAATGTATGTAGAGTAATTCCCTATCAAAAGTACTTTATTTCAGTTCGGGTGTGTGTAATTGTCAGAAAGATAAAGGTTTCAAAGTAATTTTTTGAAGTTGTTCCGAAACGCCCCCCCCCGCCGTATTAGAAGCATCGACAGAAATAGAGCTAACGGTGTGTCGGGAATCAGATGTACAGGTAGAGTAGCATTAGATACTACTGGTTTTGCACGATAAAATGATTCATTTCTTCCTCCTCTGCTGATCTTGAATATACTCTCTCATCCATCGTTTCCGAATAGATTGAAGTAAAGTTTTAATTTGTTTTCCCTCTATTATTATGAGCTTAGATTTCTTGCCCACAGGTATCTGGAAGATTGACAATACTGAATCCTGATATTAGCATTGAATGTGTCACAAACGTGTCACTAGTCATGGATAATAAAGGTACTAGTGGTCTTCTATTTATAACACAGTCAATTGGGAGCCCCAGGACGAAAAAACTCTCAGTAGCCAATTTCATAAATGTATCTTTTTCGGACTTTATAAAATTCGTAAGTATCTTTGAGCATCCTACAAAATTTTTACAATTATCACTCCCAATGACTTTAAGAATGCCCTTATGACAGATAAATCTGCGAAAAGCAACCAAAAATCTTCCACTCAGTATTCTTGAAAACTTAAGATGAACAACCCTAGTGGCCATATCTGCCAACAGACAAAGGTATGATTTGTTGGTGATAAAGCACCTATTGTTGCTGCATTTTAGAATTGGGCCTGCGTAATCAACCGATACACGAGAAAAAACTGCTTCCAAAGAATATTCTGGTTAATTGCCCATCTTTTGGGGAATCGGAAGGGATAGAACACTACAAGATTGTATATACTCACAAAATTGAGAAGAAAAAGCCTTCTTACCGTTGATAATCCAAAAATGACTCCTTACAAACCACAACTGTTAATGGGCGGCCAGGTGTAATCTTATGTGTTCATAGTTTTAAAAAAAGAAAACACAAAAGAGACTTATGCGATAAAATTAATGGATGATGCTTAGCATTACACGGAATATAATGAGCAGCTTGTAATCTCCCACCGACACTTCTTCGTTATCATTCAAAATTGGATATAATGAACTAATATTGTCCTTGAAGAGCAAAGATTTTTCATACTTCACCAACTTGTATTGAACATGAAAAAATTGTGTTTGTTGATATGGAACTAAAAAACTCGTTGCCTTTTGCCATTCCAACGCCATCAACTTATCGCCTTCTTAACTTCCACGCAATAACTTTTGGGTCCCATATATAGGCGGATGCCTTAGTTTTTTTAATAACTATCTCCCTTTTCTCATTATCTAATAACTTTTCATATAAACTCCCAACAAAAGAAGGAATGTTAGAACAGCATTTTCTTAAGTTAAATTTCCCCTTTAAATTATTTTTGTTCACTTCACGAACATACCTCCTCCTCAGAGTTAGGTCCTGACACAATATAATCATAAACATGTATCATCATTTATAAGCTAAAAAATATGTATGGAACCACCAAGCATCCAGGTATTCAACGGAACGGCAGCGACGCAGGAATGTGAGTCCCTTGAAGTACCATGACTTGTCTCTTATGTCTACATTCAATAATGTTTTTAAAACGATCTCAAAAAATTATGAAACAGGCAGAAGGTTATACCTTTTCGGAAATATCTGTGACAATTGCAATTGGATAAATTACCAACAGTATAAAATATCAAGAAGTTCATGTTGAAGTTTTGGCCCGAATTCAAATAATCGTTCAAAGATTTACCATGAACAAATTTCACTGATGCATCAAATACTATTCACAGTTTGGTTGTACTTGAAGATACTTTTGATACTCCATGAAGAGGAAAGTAACATAAATCTTCTCGAGTATTACTTTTAAGTGGAGTACTTTGTCAACAAAATTATTGATAAAATTGTCTTCCATTGCCTTTATATACGTACTCCGATAATTATAATCTTTTTGAATCTCTTCAAGGCTATATCAGGACTTTAAAATAAACTCCACGGAGACGGAATTGTTGGGAGTGGAGCATCAGAAATCTTCTGGGCCACAGTCTCCGATTTAAAGATATGTGTTTCAATCGATAAACCAACACTCTCCATCTTCCGAAATTTAAAAATGTCTTCTATTTCATCTACCACTGCAATATGAAGATAACCACGTCAAATCGACCAAAACAAATATCCTCCAACCCTCTCTGATTTGTATGATTTTTGGTACACATGCTCAAATTGATGTGTAAATTAAGTGTGCCAAATTTCAGAACATAATTCGGAGTCAATTATGAGATATAGTTACTCGTCTCAGTGCTTTTTTGGACCAAAATTTTCAGTGTCATTTAAATATTACCAGATGCTAATCTTGAAATTTGGTACTTATCTATTTTGAAGTATGATAATTCCAAAAATGAATATTTAAATTTCCTAATACCTCCATTTCGATTATCAAAAATAAATTGATACTTCAATTGTTAATTATTCTGCTTCCCCAAACGACGTTAACCTTCAACGTTCTTATCCACGACTACAAATCCAAAGAAATCACGACGATCTTCGCTAATATAAAGGGCCGTATGTTTTTTCCACTTGAAACACCACCATATATTGGACAAAGTCATTAAATACTATCATATTTAATTATCGAGTTACAGTGGTTTAAGTGACGCTACTTTTGTTATTCTTAAAAACGATGTATTCAAAGCAATTTCGAGTGTTGATTTATCATTTCTTTTGGATGGGGAAGAACAAGCCCAAGCCTGTCCGTAAAAATGTTCTCCGTACTCTGACCATCGAAAACAATCATCAAACGATGGTTGGCCGATTTCAAACATGGTAGTACGGACACAGAAGATGCTCAACGCCATGGTCGGCCAAATGAGGCGGTTATTCCGAAAAATATAGAAAAAAACCTGAAAATCAGCATGGGTAATCAGGTAGTGAAGTTGCCCGAGCTGACACTCTGAAGTTATCAAAAGGAAGCATATTTTGAATGTCTCGAGAAATCGGTCTACACCCGTAGTATAGAAAAGCTAGAGAAACGTTGGAATGATTGTATTGTTCTAAAAGGAGATTATATTGATGAATAAAAATGAATTTTGTGATTTTTTTTTCCTATCTAACCCCGGGACTTACTGACCTATCTGTTAGATATTAACGAGAATCTCTGCCTCAACGAGTAGTTGAGATACTCTTAATATTATAAATGTCCCAGGAAAAATACGGTCGTTTATATGAAGATTTAGTTGAACACATTCGTAGGATGGAATGGATAAACCAAAAGCAGCTTTCAGAAAGAAGGATAGTTTTTTATCTATTGATGTATAAAAAGGAATTACACTGATTTACGCGCCTGTATCAAAAAGGAAGTTTTTCTGAGATATTTTATAGTAAATTATAAGCAAGCGAGGAGATGTGAATCTTTGACAGGCAATTTCAGCTATTTCTGACTACCTGGTGAGCTTTCCGAGTGTCTAAAGAGTTTCCATGCATAAGGAGGCAGAAAATCCTGGCGTAATTTCCATAACGTTGATGATAATAACAATTGGTTTTATTGTATTGATCAGTGGTCACCCACTTACAACTTCATAGACATCTTTTTAGAATAAATAAACCCCTTGACCCGATTTCTCGACTCTGTGAAGAAGATGAGGTTACACTATTTCATCTTTTTCCATGAATGTGGCCGTACAATATAGGGAATAATTGAACTCTCTATGGAGTCTGCGGAAAAGAAAAGATCAATGGAGGACCAACTATTGAGGATCTTTAGTATGTTATTTAATTACCATTTATTTAATAATAATACACTTAGAAACTCATAGATGAACGTCTACCTGCTGAGCTTAGATTGAATTCCGATGTGGTGGTGTGTATCTAGGAGCTAAACAAATATAGCTCACGGTGTAGGAAGACGTCATTTGTTGTATTTTCCACTGTGCATCCAACCGATCAGCATTATGTTCTAGGTTGTATGGATCTTTAAAATCAGCTTGCACTAGTTGGACCCGGATTGCAGATGGTAGTGCTTTTAGGAAGAAACTTCTGGCTAACAAACCAAATTCGTGTCTATCCAGGAGATTTACTGTTTCGTCAATCATGCCGATGGTGTACGCGAGCTCAATTCCCCAATATTCTCGCTATATGAAGGATAGCTTTCATGGTAGGATATGGGTCATTGGGAGGATTTTCTATCAAAGGTACCGCCCGAGAAGCTGGCAGTGACAAGTAGACGTTCGTCTTCTCTTGGGTTATACCTTTAAAACGAAACTGCCGTTCGGATTAAGCAAACCATAACGAAGGATGTTCGGTATAAAATGATGGAGGTTTAACTGATGGTGCACTGACCGATGGTATTTCTTTATTGTCGATTTCCATCATCGATATTCCAACGTTTAGGGTCACCAATTTAGGTTTATCTTTTTCTGTTTGAAAAGTAGATTCTAATAACTTTTATTATTAAACTGTTCATCGTATATTATTATATACATACTTGCACAAACTTGCTTTCTTAAAGATAGCCAATGAAAAATAGTAAATATTTTATTCATATTTAGGTTATTTATGTTAAAATTCTAAACTAAAACGATCGACTATAAATTATAAATATATAATAAGTAAATTTCTATTGTAAAACTGCCTTGTATACAATTTTTTTTCTGTTCATTTGATGTAAATATAATCAAACTGCACCCCTTTCGACACTCTTAAAGTTGCAAGAAATAATTGACCATGTGAAAATACATATTTTGATACATATAAACCAATCTTTTCAAATGTTTGACCGTGTGATTTATTTCTTGTCATTACGATTGCTAACCTTCTTCAACCATATTGAAGAAAACATACTAAGATGAACTTGTTCATACTCTTCCTAATTTCTTTTTTTTAATTCGTTTTTAATATACGTTCTGTTAGTTGAATAAGTTGTTGTTTAGATTTTTAATTTCTTTGGTGCATTTTCGATTCAACAACACATACCTTAAAAATAACTTTGAGACAAGGAAAATCGATATTTTGAATATTTTTGGATTGGATTGGGAATTAAAAATGATTTTTTCTTGAGTGGTTAAAAGGTGTTTTCGCATCCAAAAAGGAAGGCTACAATTGAATTTAACGCAATCCCTCCCCCTGTGCAATAAAAATTAACAAGAAAATACCAAAATACGAGGTTGGTCACGTTTGGTCAAATAAATTACTGTTTTGAGATTAGAAAAAGAAAATAGTTGGTAGATTTTCCTTTTTTTTTTTCTTTCTTCTATTTTTCTTCATTATTTAACAATATTTCTAGTACAATACAGGTGTGTGCGTCTAAAGCTGAACACACTTTTAAATTTTACGCCATGCATATATTCTTGATTTTATTGAGTTGGAACCGAGCTATACTTCTAGGCAAGGGTCTTGACAAGTTATAAACAAAACTCCAGCAAAATCTAAATAGAAACAGTGAAACAGCAGCCGATAATATGGATAGACGTCGAGCCACAATTTCGGAACTTTCCGCGTGGGGAAAAACTCCCACTGAAATTCCCAAGGTTCTGAACTACAGTCGCACCACCGTTTACAGTATGGTAGCCAAAGGGAATCCTGAGGCGACCTCAAGATCTAAGTCAAGACCTCGAAGGTCGGACGAAATTGTTACTGCCGTGAAAAAGTCTGTCGAGGACAAGAGGCAAGGTCACCGTCAGCGGCCTCTCCACGGAGTTCAACGTCAGCAGAAGGACCATGGACCGGCTAGTTAAGAAAGATCTTGGGCTTAAGGTCTACAAGAGAACCCCTCGTAAAGCTCTCAAGCCGTAAAATTTAAAGGAGTGTTCCGTTTTAGACGCACGCACCTGTATCTCCCTGTAATGAAGACTATAGTTTGCCGCTTACCATAGTGCAATATTGAATATAATTAATTTTATTTGTCAAATGCCTTAAAGAATTTCCCCCTCCGCCTGGATTGCATTTAATTGGACTTCCATCTATCCATTTTGCCTAAGAGTTCATATTTTCCATTGGGATATCCTAGTCACACGCCTTCTGATCCTCTCTCTGAATTCTGTTTCTAAGGATCTCGTCTCTGTGTGCCTCACTCGGTGGATCTCATCTACTTTAATGGAAGGATCGTTCATTTTGCAAATCCCCCTTCCCATCAATGTCTGTAAGAGTGATTTCTGACCTCGTGAATCATTGCTCTATGGTCAAAAATTCATTAATTCCTCCAAATCTTCTACAAAATAAACGTATACTTCTATTAGAACTAATGAGTTTCATAAAAAGGAAGAATAAGCGACTGAAAGCCCAACTGAGGAACAGCAAGAGCTCTCATCCTCCATCCACAGCTTCTTCATTGAAATTCTGAAATCTTCCACTCGTTTTTCAATATCAAAAGATGTAAACAAGTAATAAATAACGCGTGGATAATTCTAGGCTCTTAAAGATAATGTGCCTCTCTTTTTTGGCAATGCATATTCTAATATGCTAATAAGTATATTTATTTATGCATAAAAATCTTCCATTTCATTTTGTATATTTGTAATGTCCCTAATAATTTGTTGAACCTATTTGATTAATTTCATATTAATCACTTCTATATCGTATCATCTGTTATAACTCTGCTTATAACTTCTATAAAAATTTATATTTTTTTATTTACCCATACTTATTTAACTTACTATTAAAAACAAACGTTATAATATTTTATTAAACTATCTTAATAATGTTCACCATTCCAATGTAACAATAAAAACATATATTGCTAAATAATATCTTACTTCATATAAATTAAAATAAACTAAATGCTAATTATATTTGAAATATTGAAATTCCCTACTCATCGTGAATGGATCTCTTCAATGATTCGCAATCTTGGAATCTCCTTCGCAAGGAAGGAGTCCAATCTGCTCTCTTAAGATTGATGATCAAGTTAAAAAAATTTTGTTTATTTTTTATTTTATATATCTGGTTTTGGTCCAATGTTTGGGAGAACATATCTGAAGAGTTTCCGATTTATCGTCTCATCAAAAATACAGACCCTGATTTTCGCAGTTGTAGGTTAAATTGTATCTGGATTTACGAATAATGAAGAAAAACTGACGGAATGGTCTCATAGGGGGGTCTTAGCTTCAATGTGTTTGTATAACATATAATATTTTGTATATAAATAACATTTGTCGCGAATAATTTGTTGATTCCAATTCAACAATATTTAATATATTCTATATAGTATCATTTGTCATCATTAATTTGTTTGATTTTCTATGTATAACTTCTGTAAAAATTCTTAATTAATATTTTTTATGATAGTTAATCGTTTTTTCAGTTGTTTTTTTTAACCAATACTTATTTAAATTAATTATACAAATATACGTTATATTACTTTAAATGAACAATTTATTAGTAATCTACTGCTACAACCAAAGTGTTAGCCATTAGTTTTTGATTACTCAATGTATAACTTATCATATTAACGACTTTAAGAGATCTCAATGTTAATATATCAAAATTAACATTGAGAACTGATTTTTGTTTTTAGTTTCAGGAAGTAAATTAAGTATTCCTGAATTTGAAAATTTCAACTAATTTTATATTAACTGTTCTAGTGTGATTTGATGTATAGAAGATTCTCATTTCTATAACAGAATCACGAGATATCCTCCAAAACCATAACTTTAATCAATAGTACCATATGTCTCGCTCCTGTATTTTCATCACACTCCCTCGATGCCCAGCCCAACAAATATGTGTGGGGATACTAGTGATGGGACGATTCCAAACAAAATTCCAATGGCAAGTCCAATGCGATTCTAGTAAAAAATCCCGTTGCTGATTCTTTTTTATGTTAAATAATAGTTAAAAAATACAATTTTGCTTTAAATTTCTAAGAAATAAAATTGATAAAATAAGTCGCCTTCATTTATTTGAGGTAAATAATTTTTATAGTAATGTACCGAGACTTGAATTTTGCAGCATGTGTATTTTTGAATTTCTGAAAAAAAAAGCACTCGAGGAATTTGGTGCTTTACTCGTTAATCGCTTAAATTATCGTTAATCCTCTGAATACTTTTTACTCCCCCAAACACTTTTGTTTGCTAAAAAAACTCGTCACATACACAAAAAATATTATATTTTTTAAAGAATTATTGAAACTTTTAATTGAAAAAAAAATTTCGTAATTTATTTTCCAAGATTGACTAAAAAAATAATTTTACATATTTAAATCAAGATCATAAGCGTAGTTTAACTGTTTTCATAGTCTACACGCTAATATTTTAATATAGTCTGGATATAATTTATGACCAATACGTTTTTAGTATTACTGATGTTTATTAATATGAATATGAATCGCACATACTAAGGACTGGTTTCTTAAGACTGGCGTATTAAATATGACGCACCAGGTTTGTTTATTATCATCACACTCAAATTATGTATCTCTTCATTTAAGACTGTCGTCTTTACAATGCCGAAAACTATACTTCTCTAGAATGGGAATAGTACGGGGTTCAGTGATCGGAAAGGAATAAGCATAACACAAACATGATACTTCTCTCATAAATAATTAGTACCCGCAAACTTCCTCGTCTCATAATAACTGATTTTTTATATTTTTTTTTCGTAAGGAATAGAAGAATGTCCCAGTTTCTTTAGGTTTCAAAAGAAAATCTCTATTAATTTTTGGCCCAAAACTTCGAAACCAATTTGAAGATAAAAAAATAGTCATATTATTTATTTGCAAATACAAAATTATACATCTTATAAAAACTGATTCCGATAATCAACTTTTACATTTTTTTCATTAATGAATAGAAAAATATTGAAGTTTCCTTAAAAGTGTTTTTAAAATGTTTCTCCTTGAGATAAAAGGGGCCATTATTTGGCTCAAACTGTCACACCAGTCTCTAGTTCATTATAATAATAATGAATGTAAGGCACATAGCAATCAATATCTTCTAGTTTTCCCAACAACATATTCAAATTTAAATTTGATCACAAAGTTTCGTGTTCAAAACGTTTTATAAAGCACATTCAAGTACCGTGAACTGACATCGTGGACTGATCTTGCCGGGGGCCGTAGTTTGGAGACCCCTACTGTAGATTGAGAAATAGCTGCAGATGGAAGAAGGATTTCATAGTCTGGGACATTTTCAATTCTCACTAAATTCTTATTGCATACAGCGAACTGTGATTGGGTCTACATGTGTGCACGTCTAAAACTGAACACTTGTTAAATAATTCTGTAATTTTTAATGTGTTCGACGAATTAATTTATTTAACATGGAAGATGAGAGTCTTAGATACATGCCTATTCAATATGGCCGCCCACTACCAACTCCAGCCTGGACCGGAACTTGCTGCATAACTTGGCGATGAAGCTCTTGTCGAGGTTGACTCAGGCATTCTTGAAGGCAGATTTAAACTGGTCCTTGGACTTGTATTGGACTCCCAACAGCATCCCATCTAAACGCCCAAACACTGTAAAGTCAAGCAGCGAACAATCAGGCGAGTGAGGCGGCCAAGAACTCCGATCGAAGAAGGCTGGAGTCTCGATCTGAAGGAACTCTTGGGTTAAGTTGCTAGTGTGGCAGCTGGCACCGTTTTGCTGCCACCAACACCTATCGCTGTAAGTAGCCTTGGCCCAAGGGAACACTTTGTCCTTCAAATATTGGCAGTACGCCTCTCGTGGTCCTCCAAGGAGATGAGATCATATTTCTGACCGTCGGACGCAACAACAGCCAGGATCTGTAGTTTGGCGAAATCTTGCCTAGGCTGAAGGGTGTCTCATCACTGAACAAAACGACGACATCGGCTGGCTTTTCTTAAGCATGTTGAGAAGAACTTTCGACCTTGGGAGGCGTTTTCCTTGTCTACAGGCTTGAGGGATTCTCTTGTAGACCTTAAGGCCAAGATCTTTCTTAACTAGCCGGCCCATGGTCCTTCTGCTGACGTTGAACTCCCTGGAGAGGCCGCTGACGGTTACCTTGCCTCTCTTGTCCTCGACATACTGTTTCACGGCAGCAACAATTTTATCCGACCTTCGAGGCCTTGACTTAGATCTTTTTGTCGCCTAAGGAGTCCCTTTGGCTACCACGCTGTAAACGGTGGTGCAGCTGTAGTTCAGAACCTTGGGAATTTCAGTGGGAGTTTTTCCCCGTGCAGAAAGTTCCAAAATTGTGACTCGACGTTTCTCGATATTATCGGCCCTTGTTTCACTGTTGCTATTTAGATTTTGCTAGGGTATTGTTTATAACTAATCAAGACCCTTGCCTCGAAGTATAAACCAGTTTCAACTCAATTAAATCATGAATATGTGCATGGCGTAAAATTTAAAGGAGTGCTCAGTTTTAGACGCGCACACCTGTATAGTTGTTTTAAGATTCCTTCTGTAGTTACAAGCTATGTAAATTGATCTTTCGTTACGTTCATAACAACAGCTAAGAAGTTACAGGATTCACCCCACCCTTTGTCTACGTGAGATATTGGAACTCGTCCTATTACATTCAAATGCAGAAAAGTAATTTTTATGTCAGACTCTCTTTTCATTTTTTGCTGAAATCTGTAATTTTACTATGATTATTTTGCGTCATTAATTCCTCATAGTATATCCATCTCACCTTCAAAATTAAGCAATGCCATTTTCAAATGCAATGCAAGCAGTATAAGATAGAGACCTGAAGTCCTCTTAAGAGGAAACTTGAATCCCCCATCATTGAAGAGATCGGATGAGTGCATATCGTGACTTGCTAAAATGTCGTTGCTAATAGTATGTTTTTCCAAAATAGACGGATCCTTTAATTTTCTGAGGAAAAACTTATTACGAAGTCGCACATTAGTTATTTTAAATGAAATATCATGACATCTAAGCTGTTCACCTTCCATACATTCTACAAATTGTCAGGATGACCACTTTTATTTTCAGTTTCTTTTTTTAACATATCGGTGTTTCAAATTCTTTGGATCTCTGTCTATCATCATATAAGAAAACATGGTAATTGTCTTTTTTAATTCAAAAATGTATTTACTGAATAAGAGATATAAATTAATACCTCATATTTATTTCTAATTCATAAGGTTCTATAATTATCTTTAGTCTAAATAAATGTAGTCTATAAATTTATGGAGGTTTTTATAAATTATATAACTAGCTACTCGTATATAAAAGAATTTCTTTTTACTTACTATATCGGATTACTTTTTTTTCTTCCTTTTTTCAAAAGCATACTAAGTTTCAAGCCTTTGTTCATCAGTACATTGTTAGAAAGTACCTAATACTCAAGAATAATGTGTACTTAAAAATAAGTAGAATATACAATTGACATAAATATACAGGATGGGAATTTTATATCCGGAACAAGCTTAGACCTAATACCTTGGTAACCCTGAAATCTAAG
Source organism: Lepeophtheirus salmonis (assembly GCF_016086655.4). Lineage (NCBI taxonomy): Eukaryota > Metazoa > Arthropoda > Copepoda > Siphonostomatoida > Caligidae > Lepeophtheirus > Lepeophtheirus salmonis. The sequence continues at coordinate 35,214,501 of NC_052136.2, forward strand.
TTTATGGAACTGTCCTTATCAGTCTTAACCGAGAAAATTGTAAAAGAAAATATATAAAAAAATTTAAATGTTCTACGAATACGAACGCTTCGGGGCCATTATTCTGGTGCCTGGTAAAATGATTGCAGTAAAAAGTTTGCAGACAAAATGATTGTAGTAAGATCATCGTGTATATTTTGATTTTGAGACAAAAGGGATTGTAGGTAATGTGATTGTCAAGCAAAATCATCGTGAGCAAGATAATATTATTGTAAGACAATATTATCATGTGTAATTTGATTGCAATTTATATTATACTCGGACAATAAAAAACTTGAAGGATGAATATGAACGACTGGGCTTCAAGACAGTTTGAATTCAACCGTCACTGATTCCCTGAGTATCAAGGACCCCGTCGAATGCCCCCGAATACACACCAGCCTACGTGTTGTGCAAGTAAGCTGCTGGGCTTCAAAATAGTTTAAATTCAACCGCTGCTGCTTCAAAAACATTGAATGCCCCATAATACACACTTACCCATGGGTTGTGCAAGTGAACTTCTGGGCTACAGGGCAGGTTATTTTCCTTTGTCACTGCTTCCCTGAGCATCAATAGCCTCTTATAATACTCCATAATCCATCCCGGTCCTTACTTGTGAAGGTGAACTGCTTGGCTCTAAAAGATGATATATTCCACCGCCCGCTTCATGGGGCATCAAGGACCCCATCGATTGCCCCATGATACACCTAAGCCTACAGGCTGTGCAAGTAAACTGGCTGTCTCCAAGGGAGAATAAATTATACCACCGCTGCTTCCCTGAGCATCAAGGACCCATTTTAATAACCCATAATCCACCCACGTCCCTCAGGTTGTGCAGGTGAACTGCTTGACTCCAATTCAGGTTATTGTCCTTTGCTTAGGCTTATCTGAGCATCAAGTACCCTTTCCACTACCCCATAATCAACCCACAGGATGTGAAAGTAAACTGCTTGACTCTAAAGGAGGATAAATTCAATCACCACTGCTTCCCTAATGATCAAGGACACCTTCTAATACCCCAAAATCTACCCCAGCCTACGGGACCAAGACAGGTTATTTTCCTTTGCTGAGGCTTCCCTGAGCATCAATAACCCCATAATCACCCCCACGGCCCTTGGATTGGGTAGGTGAACTGCTTGGCTTAAGATAGAATAAATTCTACCGCTGCTGAACCGCTCATGAACGTAAACACCTCTGTAATACGTCTGACGATGCATAACTTACCGTAGTTGAGTATATTTTAATAAGAAATCCGAAATAAATCAACAAATTACGTACTAACAGCTATATTTAAGCTTTATCAAGCACTATTTCAGGTATGTATGTACACAGACCTACAATTAATTACATTACTTCCTCTTTTAATCCTATTACCAGTGAATATTTTTGGTTATGATGATTAATTGATTGAGAATACTATAATACGCTATCATTTTAATTTATTCACGAGTTATTATTTATATAATACATTAATAGCATTATTACTATGTATCTCTGTAGGACTGACTGTTTTAGTCGTTTATGAGTACTTTTAATAACTAATAAAAGTCTAATAAATAATAATGAATACAGGTATATCGTAGATTCATACTAATATGTTTTTCTAAATACATATATAAATTTCTACTAAACATCACTTAAACATATAAGTTTAGAAAATGTTCAAAAAAAGATAAATTAAAATTTCGTAATTTCAACTTAAAAAATATATATTTTAAAAATATATATATATCAATAAATATACATCTTTACAATAAAAAATATTTTCTTTAAAATATATATGTATATCTAAAAACTTCAATTCTGGATAACACCTCTCTAAAAATCAAGGATATTATCCAGATTATTGAAATCATTAACAATTCCATGGATCCTCAGATTGGTATATTTATATTTCTTCTTTCTTGTAGGAATTTCTCCTCCCGCTACATTTTGCTCAATCAGTGATTCATTTTTTCCCTGTTCTTTATTGAGGATGTCTAAAAACATCCAAATAGTGGGGTGAGAGGCTCCTACGAGTTCGCTAAAGGAACTATGGTATCCTTCACACGATGTAGTCGTTATAGAACCATCCTCCTTTGCTGGATCATAGAGGGCATGACTGAAGCGTGGGGGCTGTCTTGTAATGTTGGCTGTCGGCCTTCCAATCCAATTATCTTTAAGATAGTTCAGAACTGGCAACGATTCCTCTGGATAATCATTGTAAATGAGGAGATGTTCAAAGTATTGTTCCACAAACCTTGGTGGAACAAAAGCCAGACATGTGAGCATTCACATTTTCAAAGAAAAGTTTGGTTCATTTTCGAAGATCGATTGAAGAACATTAGACTGGAAAAGGCGAAAAATAAAATAAAAAACATTCCTTTTGGAAAGAACTAAGGAAAAAATTGGCGAAAGAATTGATGGCTGCACGTTCAAAATCAGTCATTATTTTAGGAGGAGCTAGACTCGGCTCCAACTCCTTCATTTGTTGAGAAGTATTGTGTAACTTATTTCAGATTTTGCAGCCATTAAAGTATACACTATAGGTTTCACGTCCCCATTTATCAAACCATGGACGCTATAAAGTTGGTGAAAAAATAGGGGCACAACTTTAAAGGTTTCATCTGCGTACCAAGTCGAAGACTGAGACAAGAGTTGGAGATTCTTACGCGCCAAAAAAATAATGAGTATTGCAGGACCATCTTTATCGACAGGGAGAAAAAATTGTGCACCTGAATGCGTTAAAGTATATTGTTCTGAAATTTCTAATTCCAGGAGAGATGAGGGCTTGATTTTTGATTCGCCAGGCATTAGCAATGCTTCTTTTAACATTTTGAAAATTGGGGAGCTATCCAGAAATTGCTACAGGTACAACAAATACATCGGTGGCTATAGAGTGGGTAGATACTTTTGAGTTCGTAGCCCTATCTTTAGCCAAATTAAAAAAATCCAGTCATTAGCACCTGAGCTCTCCAATTCTTTTAATAATGGTGTCGTCCACTGTATGAAGTCTTGCCCGCCATTTTTTTAAGTACAGTACCACATTTAGAAAAACTTTTGTTCCCGACTGTTCTCTCATGGACATATAAATGTCCTTGGTCTACTAATTTATTTTTATTTTATAAACTTTGCTCATATTCTAAAGGCATTATGTATAAAGTCTTGGGTGTGGAATAATGACTAACTCAAATAAACAATCAGTACATACAACTTAGTGAAAGAAGTACTTCATAATTCAAATCAACCCGAAAATCAAGAAATTAACGACATATAAAGCAGTGGTGCTCAAACTTTAAACCAGGGGTTTCCAACTTTTCAAGCTATCCTAAATTTAAACTGCCTTGAAGCTAAGCAGTTCATCTACACAACCCGTGGACCAGGGGGATTATGGGGTATTAGAAGGAGCCCTTGATTCTGAGAGAAGCACCAGCAGTGGAATTTATCCTGCCTTGTAGCCAAGTAGTTCATCTGCACACCTCGAGGGTTGAGGTGTATTATGGGACATTTGACGGGTTCCTTTATGACCAATGAACCGAGGCAGTGGAATTAATCGTCTCTTGGAGCCAAGCAGTTCACCTACAACACCCGAGGGTTGGGGTGGATTAAGGAGTATTAGAAGGGGTCATTGATTCTCAGGGAAACAGCGATGAAGGACAATAACCTGTACATCCCGTGGGGTGGGGTATATTATGGGGCATTCGATGGTGTTCTTGATGTTCAGGGAAGCAGTGGCGGTTAAATTTTAAATACTTTGAAGCCCAGCAATTTGCATTCATCATTCAAGTATTTTATTGTCCGAACATAATAAAAATTGCAATCAAATTGCACACGATAATATTACATACAATCATGTTGTTCAATAAGATTTTGCTTGACAATCATATTACTCACAATCATTTTGTCTCACAATCAAAATGTACACGATAATATTTCCACAATCCTTTTATCTGCAACCTTTTTACAGTGAGCCCATTATTGTGTCCCTCTGGGTGCACGTCCAAGGACGCAAATAACTCAATAGAAATTAATGTTCGAGAGCTTCAATTGATGTTAACATTCCTGGTGTCACGCTAGAATCTTAAAGTGGTCCAGTTTGTTCAAATCAGGTATTTGGAACCTGTATTTAATCCAGAAACCCCCATAAATTAAGACCTTCTTGTGCAATGGAAGTGGGGTCTCCTAGCCAGCCGGATCTGATCCCCTTGGACTACTATATGTGGGGTGTCTTGGACAAACATTGTAATTGTAATATTAATTATCCTTAATTCTAAAATCCCCAACCTGTAAGTAACTATGAACAAATAGAGGGCGCTTCAGTTTGATATTTCAAAAAGGAGGGGAAATAACAGCGATACTTTCCTAACACAAAAAAAATTACAATATATATTTGTTTTAAGCTGTCGATGTTTTTCCTTCCCACCTCCCTCTAATCAGTGTTGCAAGGCTCGTTTTTATAAGTAAACAAAGATATTATTATTTTTATTATTTTCTCATCCGCTGTTTTCATTGATTTTCATAATTTGTAGGAATTAAAGCAGGTGACTCTACGTATTATTTACTCAAAAAAGTTATTACATAGGATTTTTATTTTTATAGCAATTTATATCAATCAAAAGCCTACGTTTAGACTTTGTATCATTTCATATTCTGTCATTGATACTTATTTTGATAGAATTATCAATTCAATGTAATAGTTAACAGTTGGTAATAAGAAAAATACAGAAGACTAGCTACTCTAAGTTTTTTTTCTTCTAATTTTTCCTTTCACGTTTTTCAGAGTCGATGTTGAAATTGAATAAAGAAGCTAGTTATGTTGTAGAGTTGAATTTTGTGGTACGTGCTGACTTTAGGTTTATCAAAAAGCTAATGTACTCCCTGGACCATCAAATCATAGTTTAAAAAGTTATCAACCTGTTGTTTTTTTTACTATTATTCTTAAGTGGATAACATATAAGTATTGAGTAACTACGTGTGAGTATGCCCATAACTAACGGAAAGTAACACCAAGGAATTTGTTCGGAGTTATCTTAAATATTATTAAAGTAAAGTTTGTCTGTTTGTATACGCATAATAACTCCAACAATAACTACCACTATTTAGTGCAGGATTGCTCAAAGGACTTCAGTGTCCTAGTAATCTTTTTATTTTTTTCACACCTAGCTAGGATTGAAGAATATAAGAACTAAGAAAATAATGACTGTATATCGTATATAACATCAATGAATTCATCACTTCGAAAAGGGTTATGAAGTGAATATGTTGAAACTTTAGAGACTCAAACGACGTAGTTAGTAGTAACTACTTAATTTCAGCTATTGCAGTTTCCATAAAAGACCGATAATGACCGATCCTAGCCCTTACAAATTGTATTAGAACCAGACTAACAGGACTACAATCTTTTTTTATACCGATTTAACACTACAGCTAACAAATTAATAAATAATGTAAGGTTGTGTGAAAAAATGTTCCGATATTAAATATAATTGAGTCAATTATTTGACAAATTGTAATATGTAATTAATATATGGAGGTAATTAGATTAACTCTAATTTAGATATGTTTGATATCCAATCTATTTGATTAGTATGTATTACAGATTAAGTCATCTAAGCGACTTATTTACATTTAATTACGGAACTTTTCATGTAATCTTGGATTATTCATTAAATATTCAATAAGAATATTAAAAGTTAACCTAAAAATAAATCAATAAAATCGATCTTTTTCTTCTTGACAGGGAATATTGAAAGATTGCAATATATTAAACTGTATTCCGGATAACTTAATAAATAATTTATCTTTAGAATGCTAAAATATTTTTATCAATTGTTCTCGCCTTTAATTTTCATCTCCATAGTTATTTCACCTCAAAATACAGCTTAATGATTAAAATCAAAGACTTTAAAGGTCAAACCTATCGCAGTTGACGGTTTTGATGGTCATTTTCGTGTTCCACAGTTTAAATTACAATTATTAATGAGTTTTTTTAGCTATTGGGCGTTCCAAATCCTGATTTTCATTAGTGTGGTAATAACGAAAACTGTTTTGTTTGACATGGGGAGAGATAGCAACGTGTGAAATGCGTTATATTGTACAATTTGTCGATTCTGGAGTCTCAGATATAATCTTTCATTCCGATACTTGTAGTAGACCGAATATACATATAATAGTTATCATGGATTTTGTTTCGTTTCTGTAATATCCTTAGAATATTAAGAGAGTTAAGCAGAAGTTCTTTCAAAATTGATCACTCTCAGATGGAATGTGATGTTGTGTATAGTAGTGGAGTTGGAACCACTTATGCGGAATTAGTATTTGCGGAATTAGTAAGTGTTTCATATAAAAAATTGTGTATTTCCTAAAAAATCATATTTTTTTCAATTACTTTACATTGTAGCTATTAAAAAAAATTATATAACAAATGAACGAGATTTGCTGTACAAAAAAGATCGATTTGGATTTATTTTTCAGTTTAGCTATTTATTCATTTTCTCATAACATATTAAATAAATAAGTTATGTAAGATTGCGTGAAAATGTTACAAAATTCAAGATACATAAGTTGATTATTTGACGGATTTTAATTTAAGAAATATAACCTCCCCTAAAATGCTCTATATTGTTGTCAATTTGAGATAAAGTCATGACATTATTTGAAGGATAAACCTCATTTTGAATTGATCTCATTATAAAAGTCCATATTTATTAGCATGCCCAGCTAGAAGAGATAGAAACAAAGAGAGATAAAAAGAAAAGATGCCATTTGTTATAACATTAAGCCTCATGTCTCAAACTGAGTAAATAAATTGTTTCCTGAGCTCCATTGATACAAAATGACTCGTTGCATACCCGTAGTAACTGAGGGATTCCAAAAAACGGACATTCAAGGGAGTCTATAGAACAAATCCTTTTTCTTTTTCTCTCTCTTTGATTCTTTCGATCCACTTCGATATCAACTTCTGTAGAGCCTTTTCACTGACGTCATAATTTGCATCATAATTGAAAGATACGTAATTTTTGAGGCTCAGTGTTGATATTTTTATTAAATAGAATTAACAAATTTCCAATAAATACTGATTAAACTCCATCAAATGGCTTTAAAAATAAAAAGACTTCAGATCTGCATTGAATAATACTTTATGCCAATGATAAATAGTGATATTCGAATTTATTAATAAATTAGAAAACTAGGTTATTTAAGCCCCTTAAATGACTGACATTAACAATGCTGACATCACGTAAAAATGCTATATTCAGTTACTGCGTATAAGTTCTATGATAAAATTTGTTTAAGTCTGAAGAAATTCAGTTGGATGTATATCAATATTCGTATATTTACATAAATATAATATAATTTACCTAACTATGATTTTCGTCTGAATTTTTTTGTCTAAGAAGATCCCACTTCAGCCTCCAACAATAATCTGCATTAAATGTCAACTCACCACAAATGAAACAAAAATCATCGGGATTGTTTAAGCAGTTTCTTTACATTTTATTCTATTTTAGATACAGTTGTATCTGAGTTCCAAATAGCTAAGGGTTTCTTATGGATCTGGCAAAGGGGTTTTAGGTACCAGACAATGTAAATACAAAAGGGAAGGAGTGGGGTAGGTTATGGATCCAGGTCCGCTACTAAGTATGTCAGGGCCCTAAAATATGATAACTATATTATTTATTAAGCCAGGGGTTCCCAAACTTCACTATGCAAAGCTCCCCCTACACTAATACATTTATAATGAGGCCCCCTTTATACGAGTTTTCAGGGGCGCTGCTGGAACTTTGGGTGCTACGCACTCTGTGTATAAGGTAATAGCGGTCCTGTTTGTATGGAATATCATTTCCTGGGGATGAAGTTTCTAGTGACGCCCCTTGTTATAAGTGCCTCTTACCAAACTGATTATGTATTTTTAAAAAACGGGGCCGATAAAGCTGAACCGAGACCGAAACCGTTGAAATGAAAGAACCAACACCGGGACTAATAGACGGCTGAACCTGAACCCGGCACATCATTGATTAATACCGATCCCAAATTTGAGATCCTTATCTCTCAAGAGTAATTTATTTTCACACTTTAAATCAGGGGTGGCCAACCTTTTCAAGAGCAGGGCCACTTTTCAGAATGCAACAATTTTCGAGGGCTGCACCACAAAACCCTGACTTGGTATTTTTTTGCTTTTTTAAAATTTCAAATAATAGCATATACAACTTGGATATGAAACAATTAACATGCATGTATTTTTTTATGAATGACAGGATATATTAAATGCATATTTTTATAATATTCATAGTTAGTGAGAAGCTTGATGTTGGATGTTTTTAGCCAATTGGTTAATGTTTGGTTCTATTCTTGATGTGCACAGACGCAAACTATGCAGCAGATGACTGTCAGTTAGATTGCTTCTCAGTTTGCTTTTATGTATTTCACTTTGGGAAACAGTTGCTCAGAGGTATGTATACGTAGTTCCAAGCATGCATACAAATCTTTTGGCAAACCGCTTTAAATTACAGTAATCTGCAGCTGGTAGAGACTTATAAAAATCAATTAGGTCCATATCTTTGAAATCATAAAATATGATAATGTCATCGTCCTGCAGCGCTTTCAATTCATGCTGGAGTTGTACAGCTGCTGAGCTTATCTCACAGGTACAAGGCAATGAGAAGACAGTCATCTCTCTTCTGAGATTTGTGAACTCTGTAAAATGAGAGGAAAACTCCTCGCTATGTACTGCCTCTCTCTGAGCATAACTATCCAGGATCTCATTGTTGTCATAAAAGACAGATTTAAAGGTGGGAAAATGGTCAACTTTTTGTTCATAGAGCTGAGAATCTCTTTCAAATGTTCGGAGGTGCTTAAACAAGTCATGTACCAAATTGTTTTGTCCTTGAAGCTTGACACTGATTTGAGATAATTTTTGAGAGATATCATTTAAGAACGCGAGGTCCATTCGCCAGAGAGGATCACACAGTTCTTGAACCTCCTTTTGTTTCAACTTTAGGAACAGCATGACCTCATCTAATAATAACCAGAAACGTTGCAATTTTGATGCTCTGCTAAGCCAGCGAACCTCTGTGAAATAAATAACATCTTCAGCCTGGCTCTCAAGTTGTCTCAAGAACTCCTGAAACTCTCTGTGGTTTAGTCCTCGTGAGCGTATGTATTTTACTGTTTTTACTGCAACGGAGTTGACATGATCCATATTGATAAGTTTAACTCTCAGGTTCTCCTGGTGTATGATGCAATGAACTGAAATAACATCTGGCGTGAACTCACGTACATTGGCAATGAGGCCATTGGGACAGCCAATCATAGCTCTTGCACCATCTGTACATAGTTATACACATATCCTGAAGTCCTCAATACCCATTTTCTGTTGTGATGCTTGAACACCTTCAAATATATCTACACCTCTTGTAGCGCCTTTCTACGGGTTCAAGTCAAGCAGTTCTTCAGCTACTTTGAAATCCTTATCTACAGCTCGAATAAATACAGCCATCTGTGCTGTGTCTCTGATATCTGTACTCTCATCTAATGCAAGTGAATAGCATTCAATATCACTTAGCTTCACCTTTAATTGATATACTATGTATTAGCCCATATCTTCTACTCGTCTGACTATAGTGTGGCGTAAAAGAGATGCATCTGAAACACTTTTTAGCATTTGTGAGCACTTAACTTCAGCAAATTTCTGTAAGCACTCTTTTACTATTTGACCATCAGCCTTTTGGTGTTTGGAGGGACTCTTTGCACTCTAAAACCTCACTATAGTATTGGCAATTTCACCCTCAGATGATCGGGTTAACACTTGCTGCTGCACTTGTTGGTTTTTGGTCAACTTTTCTGCAAGCTGTCTTTTCTCCTCTATGTTGTACTTGCCAAACTTTTTACCGTGATTTGTTTCAAAATGTCTGTTAATGATGTATTCCTCGGTTTGAACTACTGAAATCTGGCAGATTAAACATATAGTTTTGTTATTTACTGATGTAAATAAGTATTTATCTTTCCATTCAGTATTGAATTTCCTGTTTTCTTCAGCCATAGTTCTTCTTCTTTTAGTAGCCAGGATAACTAGACAGAGAGTCCCAACACCTTAAAATTTAAATGATATCTAGTAGACGATAACTCGATAAATATGTAAATAACTCTTGTGGATTAAATCCATAAGTCTCTACTGGTTCCAAAAAGAAGGATAAAGATCTTTTTCCACCTGTATTTTTGCGTGTATATTCTCTTATTTAATACTCTTTACATTACCTCTGTAATCATTATCCTTGATTCAAAATTTAGTTGTAAGGATAATTGCATTTCAAATAGGTAAAATAGCTTATAATTATTTTTTTTTGATTTGTATAATATTAATATAATTTTCATATTTATTAAAATATGCTTAATTTGTTTCCCAGTAAATATCCATAAATAAATTACTAGTAGAGGAAGAAGGGGCGCACAATAAATGGCATTGTCCCGTCCGACCCGCAGGCCACACGTTGACCAGCCCTGCTTTAAACCATCCCCTCTGTATTTCTCTCTCTTTCTTTGAGCTATGGCATACATATATATACTCTTTTCTTATGAGATCAATTCAAAAATGAGATTTATCCTTGAAATATTGTAGTGGCTTTATCCCAAAAGGACAATGATATAGAGCGTTTTTGGGGTGTTTTTTTTTTTTGTTAAAGTTAATATTTTCAGCTGTTCAATGAGATACTTTTAAATTTTTTCAATATATTTGTTTTGAAGCTATGAGCCTCTAAAAAGCACATATTTTCAACTTTAAACAATGATAACTCGATTTATAGAATTTAGAATTTTTCAACATTGGAGTTTAAAATATATTCAGATAATGTATATCTTTGAACCTTAAAAATAGCCAAAAATAGAGAAAAAAAATGTATGGCCTTTTTCTGAAGGGCATGAGGTTAGCAGATAAACTCTGAAAGTTCAGCACCAATCTTACCGTATTTTAATTCTATGATCATAAAAGTTTTAAGTAACATGATATGGCATAACTAGTCTTTTTTCTCCACTTTTCTATAATTAAAAAAAATCAACATTTTTAATGATAAATTAACATGCTCAAAAAAGACATTTCTACAAGCTGTTGTTACATTCATGTGACACAAATCTAACGTTTATTTTGATTATATCAAAGTTGACATCGATTTTTGTAATGAAAATTGTGAAGTAGAACTTTGATCATTAATCTAATTTTTTTTATTTCGAATTGAAAAATATATTCCCTGAAAAGTTAATTACAGACAAAATATGTAAATCTAAATAAGTTTTTACAGATCACACATATATTGCGTATAAGTTTTTTTTTTTTTAACTATAGAAACATTTTTTTTATAAATAAAACAATCATAAAAAGAAGACGAAAAAAGGGAAGTGAGAAAAACACAAAACACTGACCTCACCTATAATACATAATAGTAAAAATAAAAATATCATCTGACAAATTAGTAAAAAAATATCTAATTAAAAATACAATCACAACACGCATGATAAAAAGCGAAATTCATTAAGAACAGGGTAAACTATACTTTTGTGAAGTTTAATATTTTCATAATTGGACCTTGCAATCATTTTTTGCAACTTTGTAATGGATTTGGATCCAATTCTGAACGGAACAGCTATGTAGTTGAAGTCATAAATTTTTTCCTCTTGTGGGCCCTCTCTGTAGGTTGTGAGTGAGTCGTTTATCCATTATAATCCATATTCCTTCTAAATATTCATAGTCACGAAATACATCGACGAGCGTTTTATTTTTGTTCCAGTCTTTGCAAGGGGTGTCTCTCTCTATATAATCAAGGACTCCTGTAAGCAGGACCGGGCACGAGCAAACATGAATTCAAATATGCATACAACATGGGTCTATTGAAAAAAAAATGCAAAGTGTTTGGTAAGATAATAACTAATAACTATTACTTACTTTGTGGACGCCATCTTTATTGTGTTTTGTAATTCCAATCATGCCCACCCAGTGTTGTGCTCCAGGGTGTAGAACAGGCTATGACAAGTATCCACAACAGTCTGGTGTTACGATCCATCTGTGACCAAACTAAGAGAGAAACCCCGGACTTGATACCGCCTGGCTGAGAACCATTCCAAGAGAAGCATATCTGAAGAAGACAGATTAGGGACCATCCAAAAGTACAAAGCTCTGATTTAATCTGTGAGTCTAAAAGAAGTCAGTCCCCTTGGAAGGCTCTAAAGAAGAGGTAAGGCAGCTGCTCATTTATGACCTTATGACTTAAAGACCTGGAAGAAAGGGACTGTTGACTCCAATTCTTTGAAATAAAGGATCATTGATGGAGATGCTAGATGAGATCCTACTCCAGGAAATGAATGTCCTTCACTTTACTTGTTGGAAATATGGATTCCTAATGTCTCAAAACTAGGAGTACATAAGGAGGATGGATATAAGGGATGACTGAATATAATTAGACATCGACAGCTGGCATATTTTACAGACCCACTATGGTAGATACATTGAATGAAGTCTAATTCTGTAGTAAGTCCCCCTTTTTATATGTCCTAGACTAGGAGCACTACTTTGGACAAACATTCATCACGTGGTCATGTGTCATGTGTTGTTACAGCTTACCTGCTCTTTTCCAAAAGATTTGTCAAATTTTCAGAGTTACAATGACCATTTCTAGTTTTATTTTAACATACCAATAGGCCATAATTTTTACAAGTCTATTAGACTATTGGTCAATTATTTCTTGAATGCCCATAAAAAAACAATGGATTGGTTCCTTGATATATTGATGTATGTTCTGAATAACGTAAAGCAGTCATGCCTATTTTTCTGACTAAAAAAAAAAAGCAACAAACTAAATAAATAAAGCGTGCATTAAAACGACACCAATGTTATTATTATATATACTTAAATCTATTTCTTGGGGATGCAGAACTTTTAAATAATAAAGTATTCAAATCAAGTTGTATAAAACATTATATGTAACCATTCAAGCATCAAGTAAAGGATTTAAAATCCTTCAAGAGGAATTTATATATTCAAAAATAAATATATAAAACAAAACAGCAACACAAAAAATCCACATAAATACAATGCAGATTTTGTTAAAAAATTAAAATATAAATACACATTAAATGTATTTATTGTGAAGAATCAGCGCTTCATAACTGAGCCGTGCAAGACATAATGATAATTGCCTTCATTTAAGAAAAAAAAATACATGCTTATTACATACTTGGAATGTTGCAAGTGGCAATTTTTTGTAACTCACAAGTTATGTCGAACATCTACAATGCCGTGCAAAAAAACTAATTCCACGCAAAAACAATTATTAAAAATGACATTTTTTTTACTCAAAAATATAAAATATTTGCCATACACTTGGCATTGCCCAGAGTAATTAGACCTCGGCTAAAAGACAAATGTTTCTTTAGTAATAAAGAAAATAACTATTTAATACTTATATCAATTCATGTGGTCTGTCCTCCAGAAAGAATGAAAGAATAATTGTAAGAGTTAAAGAATAAAAATTAATATGATGAGATGACTGATGAGTACTTTAGCCCCTCGAGCGCTCACTTACAAAAACAAACAAACTTTACGTTTATCATTCATATACTTTTTGCTTGAACAATTATGGAAAGGTAATTATGATTCAAAATGATTTTCATATACAGAATGGTAGGATTTGAGAACCATTTTTTCTTCTTGCGACTTCTTTTGTATTTTGAGGAATGAGAAATTTAAAAAAGCGAACGCTCCCTTCAAGCTTTTGTTAATTTAACTCAGTTCTTTTTTTGTTTCCTCGGACACTACAATGAACCATTATTTTGGAGTAATTTGTTTCAAATTTCCTTTATAATCATATGTAAATATAAAATATAGAAGACAAGAAAAAGTCATATACGTATTTATTACTTATTCATACTACGTAGTACGTATACTAAATAAATGAGTGACGTCATAAAAAAGCAACATCTTGTGAAAATATTATGACAAATATTGACCATACTATTTCCTCAGGGTAACGGTGCCCGATGCGCTACTTGGTTTAATGCTTTAGAGTTGTGGGAATCGTATTTTGCGCAAGTGCGCCTGCAAATACAACTTCTAGTTCCTCTGTTTTCTTTTGGACATAAGCAAACCTTTATTCATACATCATACTTGATGGCTGATGGGTAATTTTGAACATACTTATATCATATATTAATCATGATTTTTTTAACAATATAGCTTATCTGAAAATTTAGTACACAAAGAAGCTTTCCTTCACCAAAATATACCTGTAACTTGGTTTCAATCAAAATAATATTATCAAGAAAATGTCTTAATCTTATAATTTATTGTATGATACAAATAGTATTAATTGCCATTATATAAAAATTATGTTACGAACATCAATATACAAGGTGTATATAACAAATTGTAAATAGCATGTAAGTAAATTAAATAAAACTAAAATAATTTTTGCATGAGCCTATAGAATTTTATTCGTTACATGCGGAAGTAAAACCATTTAGATAAAAACAAATGTGTCACGACAATCTAAGTCTAAGGGAGAAATAGTTATAAAATTTGGTCAAAATACTTATACTTCAGGTGGAATAAGTTGAGTATCAAATTAAAGAATGGTAGTGGTATGAAATCCTATTAGAAGGGACATTCAAGGATCACGTCTAATAAGGAGATCAAATTGACCGGAGTCCGGAAGTATAGAGAAGCACAATTAAGATTGTTTGATGCTGCAAATAAAATATGTGAAGTATATATCTGTGGTGACGTCATCTGTTATCCCTTTGAGAGGTTACGGGGTAATGTGATTTGTTTGATGTTTAGGTAGGAGGAAAAAGAGCGGCAATTTGCAATTAATAAAAGGAAGTTGAATAGTAAAGACGTGTAGTTATGTATACACTAATTAATACCAGTCTCCTTGGAGGCGTGGGTTCGAATCCCGCCGCGGCCACGAATTGTTGTTTTAATTAGTATATTTATAACTACACGTTTTTACTATTCAACTTCCTTTCTATTAACTGCAAATTTTAAGAGAGGCCACTATGCAAGAGTATGCAGGTTAGACGGGTTTGATTTACAACATTTTTCGAATTTCGATTACGAATAGTGAGGAAAAGTTATTATCTACCTTATTTTATTGCCCTATGATGCCATCTTTAGGTAACACATCCAGTTCAATGTTTGAAAGGAGACAAAATTTATTAGCTTAGTAATAAGGATTAAAATACAGCATTAATTATTATTTTACCTTTATTAATTACGATGAACATTATTCTAAGCTATAAAAGATATAAATAAAGTTTTTTTCTTAAGCTACTCTATTAATCAAATAGAGCCAAAAAATTGATCCTTCCTTTCTGAATATGTAAAAAAAAAGAAATCACGTTCGAAGAAGATCATCAACGCCTTTTTTCTGTTTTTTTGTTCCATAGGATAATTTTTAAACTTTATTTCAATCATCAACTCAATTCAAAAATTTGAACTGAATAGATAAGCTATCGAGGCATTGAATGTCCATAGAAATTAGTTCAAAAATATAATAGCTACACATGAGAGTGGAGTAATTGTATCTGTCGCTGGATAAAATTTCAAAGTAAATCTCGATTCCAATCCCATTAAAAGAGTATCGTTTAGAATATAACTTTAACTTAAATTATTTATTTCTTTACACATGAAGGAAGAGGGTTTGTTGTATATTATTAATATATAACTTCCGTATAAATAACTATATATAAATGTATAACATAATATTCTGTAAATTATGCAAGACAAAATATATTGTCAGTTAATTAGAGAATATTAAACCCATCATTACAGGATGTGGGCTAATTACTTGTTAGTGAGCATAAAGGATGAATAGATAACTCTGGCATGAAATCTAAAGAATAGAAATGAGGCAATAAAGGAACAAATTATTTAGAAATACTGTTTATATTTACGTGTTCACAATCAAATGTTTACAAAACATTCATTCCATTTGGTGATCAATAATTCCCTCCATTTCTTTGTACATAGTTTGGACCTCCTTTTCGTATTGATCATATTCATCATACTAAAGACACTCTCAGCATCATAATTGACATTTGGGAGTATTTTTGTACCCAAGGTTTTCACTTGTTGAGAGTTCCTTTAGTTTTGTGTAGCCAGGGTTCTTTTGAAGCACTTCTTTTAACTTGGTCTTGAATGGCTCTTCCTTCAAATCTTGAGTCAGATTTTCTGCAATGGTCAGGCTAGTAAGAAGAGGCAATTTTTTCTCAAGCGCAGTTATAGCCAATGGTATTTGACGAAAAAATTTCTGTCTGAATACGATTTCTTCTCTTATGGAATCATTATTAATAACTTATTGTACTCTTCTGGTTGCTGCCAAATCTTCATCAAAGCGGTTAAATATTCTCTGAAGACGTCGAAGTGTGGTATTTAGTACTCCACTGCTTTTAATCAACTTCCCTATCTTGTTATAATTAGTGATAGAGGGAAGGGAATTTTGTACGAATTAGTTAATACTCTTTTTCTTCTTCCAGAATTCAAAAACATCTTCTTCACATTGGAAATAAGTTTGTTCGTTAGAGGAAACTTTTTTTGAACCATATCTGCGACCCTATGTAATCCATGACCAACAGATGTAATGCGAACCAATTCCGTTAAATTGGTTAAATTCGAAGATCTTCTCCTGCTTTGAGACAATATGTACAAGGCGGCATCAATGATGAAAACTTTAAGTCTACATGGGACAAAATCTTCTCCTAATAACTTATAAACTGATATGAAAATCTTCTTTACATTGTTTCCGTTTGCAATCTCAATATCAATCAAGTGAATAGGTAAGATCTCCGTCCAAATGGACAATCAAAATTGCCGTCGTTGATCTTCCTTAATGATCTTTTGTTTCATCTAGTGAAAACTAAAATGTCATTTTCTTTCAATTTTTCTTTTATTCAATTTAAAACTCCTTGACATATTTCCCCGACTAAGTTATTAACGACTCATCGACCTGGAGTAGTTTTTCTTGTATATTTTTCATTGAACTTGGAGAAATTAGGATGATCTACGATATTTAAAGAGATGTTATACGACACAAAATAACTTTGCTACGTCCAAATTGAATGATGTGCTGTTTAATTCTCCTTCGTTTCTGGAAGACTTATAAGTTGTTGATGTGATTGGAGGTTTTGGAGTGGCGGATAACTTACCATAAACATCGAAATGGGCACGAGAAACTGCTACAACAGCAAGACATATAATTATTCTCCCAATCATAATTCCACACACCAGTACCTCCATTGTTAGAGACCCATGAAAAAAAGGGGAACTTGCTTTGTTGACAATTAGTGAGGAGAAGTTGTTTAAAAGATGCAACCGTACCAATGTTTTTTATTCCTTTTTTTTAATATAATCTCTTTCAACCAATCAAATTCGCTTTTTTACAACGATTCAAACTACCCTGCATACTGAACATGTACATTAAATATAAATGATTAGGGCCAGGCATCGAGCAAGTGCAAGAAAAACGCAGAGGAGAAACAAAGGGTGCAATTGATTAAAGTTATGGTTTTAGAGGATAGAATATCATTTGATTCTGATATAGAAATTAGAATTTTCTATATCTCAAGTAACACAAAAACAGTTAATATAAAAAGTAGTCAAAATTTTCAAATTCAGGAATACTTTATTTACTTCGTGAAACTATTTTTTTTTGTTTCATGTTTCTATACTACGGATCTATTAACTTTGAGATTTTTCTTAAATTTATACAATTAAAGTCGCTATATGTTGTAAAATGAGTGAACAAAAACTAATGATTAACACTTTAGCCGTAGCAGTTAGTCTAGCTTTGCTGTTGGTATCAGGGCACCTCCCCTGCTGCTTACTCTTAACCATAGACTGCATCCTTCTGTTTGTTTCAATAATATCCCATGCTCTTCCCAAAGATGTCTCCGCCTCTGCTTTCATGCCATAGATATGATCAGGTCCCGGTTTAAAATCAGAGGTTATTTTAGAATCAGCAACGGGATTTCGATAATTTTTGCCCTTTGGTCGTGTTCTTGGAAAAAAACATTTCCGACTTATTGTTAAGAATGTTGAAAACGTAAGATAAATTACTGAGTGACGTCATATAAAAAGATACATCTTACGAAAAAAATATTAATAATAACAACCATGGTATCTTCTCAAGCTAACAGTCGCATTTGTTACTTGATTTAAAGCTTCAGTTTAGTTAAACTCATATAAAAAAAGTATTTTATAAATAGGAATCTGATTTTGGATGAGGTTTAGTAGGAGGCTGGCTCAACAAATCAGGTTAATTTTTTCCCCGGAGTTGTTATTATTATTTTTTAGAACATAACTCGCACCTTACATTAATCCAATAATAAAAATACATAATGTTTAAAAAAAAATAACAAAAAAGTAATTAACAATTCTCAATCACGACATTCCCATCGCATTAAATGAATTCAAAGTCTGGCTATATTCCTGTTAGTTTAAAATCGTGGAAAGCCAACTTGGCCGTTCTTTGTGAAGGGCGAACACCGCCGAAATGTGTTGTAGACATAAGAGTCTGGAGCCTGCATAACACCTTCGACGCTAAACGGAGTCCCTCCTTGGTTCCTTCGCAGCCGTACATAAGCTCATCTGGATCAGGGTGTCTCCCTATTTTCTCTATTAGACCCTTCCAACATTCTTTATAATGCCACTCAGAGTCCCCAAGTCCCGGAAAATGTGAGGTGATTATTATTAAATTATTCTTGCGGAAAGAACATCTAAATATTGAGTGAGTACCTTTGATTGAGTGTCCTGATGAAAAACAGTGAGTAACTGCAATGATTTGTTGTGGAATTATCTTCTATATTATTAAGTACAAATTTCTATGATCGTCAACGCATTATAACTCCAGGCACTTCCGGGTACTATCGCTAGTATTCTATTAAAGAAAGCAAATTTCCCCCTGGCAAGTTTTACCCACAGCAACTTTCACGACAGAGAATATTCCAAGGCTAGTTTTCCACAAGGCGAATAACCCAGAGAAAACTTTCCCATGGCAAATTTTCTAAAGGAGTGCTTTCCTGACATCAACAATTATATGGAAATGCTCAGACTAAATTAATGAACGTTCTAGACCGGTCTGAGATCGTTGTGACTTTCAGTGGGCCAAGCTAATTAACTCCTTTAAAACAGTCTTATTTGTAGGAAAAATTTGTTCTACATTTATCTGTCTTACAAAAAAGAAATGGTCTGGATCGGTCTCATTTAAAATTTGGTCTAGACCGATTTTTAAAGATGAATTGTTGATGACGTCATGTATGTTTTAGAATATTAAACACACACCTTTATATTGTTATGTGAAGGTCTTGCATTGGTCCACTATTTGAAAGCAGTTAACTTCCGATCTACGGTATGAGATCGCGGCCTAGTCTAAAATATCCGTCAAAATCGGTCTTGAAACACTTAAGAACGAACTGAAAAAAAATTCAGTCTTACACCGAGTCGCAACTCTAGTATTTACCCTATGTACAATATACGTAGTAAAGCTTACAAACAAAGTCGGAAAACGCAATGTGTTAGAGAGAGATGGCACATAGTCATTATATAAGCAATAATTGAATTGAGGGAATTGTTTTGTTGTCCGAATACATGGGGTATTGTTGTGTCGATCCTTGTTTATTCTGTCCATTTTATTCTTAGGACCAGTCTTTGGGAGTATTGATCTTTCCGACTGTCAGTTCTTGGAACCGGTCCTTAGGATCACTTTGTTGAACGGACATTTTTTCAAATGACCACTTTGCCGAATTACCCTATTGCCAAACGAAGACTGTCCCAAAAAAAAAATTATTATCTTTCACGATGATTCTTTCTCCAATAAGGGGTGTTTAATCTTGAAGTTCGCTAGCCGAGAAAAAATAGTAAAACACTACTGTGACTTTATTTATACACCGATTTTATTAAAATTTTCACAAAAATCAATGATAAAACATAAATTTAACATTCAATCCAAAACTTTGTATATATAGAGAATGCATGGGAGAAATTTAAGGGAATAGATTATAAATGATTATATATGATTTGATTTTACCTTGAATAATTGATCTTGTGGTAACTCCATATGGTGCAGTCTTACTTACTTAGTTAAGTAAATCATAGTAACACTCACCAAAAAGTACCCCTTCTCCCCCAGATTCAGAGATCAAAAACATCTCTGTCCACATCTCGTAACATATCCATAACTTCTAAATTCCGCTCTGCTAGAATAGTCAGGGAAAGGGCAAGGAAGGACGTAGACCCCAAGGAAAACATAACTCTGACGTACAGAGAGCCTCCCACTCCCGATGACGATCCCTTATCCACTCCTCATGCAACCCCACTCAGAGACCAGGATCCTGCTGGAGTAATACTATAATTGTTTTCACCCACTGGTCAGGTCACAGCTGAAGAACTCCTCAACATAAGAGGAAATGGCAAGCAGAACCACTATTCTCCGGTGAACTCTCCCTAGTAAAATAGACTTAGATCTTAGGACCTCTAATTTTCAGCAGACAAATGCAAACTGATCGAAGCTATTCGATCAAGCCTACCCAAGAGATTGCAACCGACTTCTTTGAAGTCAGAAGCAAGTACTATTTGGCAATAGTCGACTGATACTCCAACTTTCTTCTCGTCCACAAATTCAGAGACAATATTTAAGTCGTTTATAAGCAGTCTCCTCCACAACATCACCATCTTTGGTAGACTGTTTAGATTTTTTTCCAACGGAGGACTTCAATTCACAGCTGTAGAAACACAAAATTTAAGCGCTCGTTGAGGTATCGTACATAGACTATCATCACCACACTTCCCTCAATTTAACAGACTACCAGAATCTACCGTTAAGTACATTAAGACTATGCTCTTTAAAACTGGGATCACAGAATCTGAAGCCTTTCAGAAGGGGCTACTCGATTTGAGAAACACACTGCTTCGTCATGGCTCACATCCCAAATCGTCTTCCGAAGACCAATGCTATCAAAGACCCCCGCATACATACTATCACATGCCGAGAATTGGCAGGAATGCCTCCCCAAACTTGACCGCTATATCGCTAAGCAGCATGAGTACGCAAGGAACAACTACGACAAGACATCAAATCAGCTCAAGCCCATCCCTACTGGCTCCAAGGTCTGAATCTAGGGTCCAACTACCAAAGTCTGGGATTTGACTGCTACCTCCTTCCATATGCAGAACACTGTGTAGAAACCGACGCTTGATCTTGGTTCTAAGAAATTGCCAGGACTTCATTGCAACACCTTACTGTAAAAGTACTCTCAAGTATAACGGCCAAGTCGACAACACTTCAAACCTACGACGATCTCAGAGATTGAAATTTGCTCCAAACAAAACCCCTTCGGATTGACTCAGGGCTCAAAAACGGGTGTGAAGATAGACGTTAAGAGATCGCCTCACTCCTCATCCCTAATCTTCTGACCTTCTGACGTCAGGAGTCATCTCTCAATCTGTATATTTGTTATGTAGGTATATATATAGAGAACGCATATGAAAAGTTTAAGTGAATAAATTATATAAAAGATTATAAGATTACCTTGTTTATTTGATGTTATGGTAACCCCACAGATTCTTTAACCCATCTCTAAATATTAATAGCTGGTTCATGATATCATCTCAAAAGAACCATCAGCTCTTTCACCATGAACAAGGCACAAAATTTGAATTCTTCCAAGCATGTTTATATCTTTTATAACTACGAGAAATTTCCGAGAGAAAAAATTCCTTGAAAACATCGCATTTAATTATTGTATATAGACTATATACAGGGTTTTCAAAAGGAACTTCCAAAAGAAATTAGGGAATTTTTGATGTCATTAAGAACAGATAAATACCATGATTTTATTATGTAACAGTATTCTTCCTCTTCTTCTCCCTTGACTCTAATAGTGAGTGTTTTTGTGAAAATGTAAAAAATCGAGTATCGAACTATAATTAAATATTTGTTGTCCAAAGTGGCTGAAACAGTCTCTTGACAGTTACTCACCAAAGTTTCAGCCATTTTGGACAACTAATATTTAATAACAGCTCAATACTCGATTTTCTGATTTTTTTTCCATTGTCTGTGTACTCAATTTTAATTTCGATTACTAAGTGGACAAAAAATATTATCATAGCTAAATAAATACAAATAGATCACGTTTTCCGAGTTTTGCTACATACACTATTAGATTTTTTTAATGAAGTAATAATAAATAAATTTAATTTCACAGTATTTATTATTTAGTGTCTCATCTCGGAATTTCCCTGAATTTCTGTGAAGTATTTGTAATTCGCCGGGATATGAGAAACCCTAGTTCAGGTCAAGTGATGAGCATATATTGTTCATATTTGTCATGTTCTCCATTTTACTAATTGTTATTCATTCAAAAAAATGAAAATACTTCAAACAAGTTTGACTTGAGATAAACAGTGACCCCTCCAATAATCTTTCGAATGATTTAATGCCAAGTATGTTTATTATAAATATATATACATATTAGACTGTCCCATTTTTGGGTCAATATATTTTTGTTCCTCCTCAAAGACCTTTTCTGTTAGGAACAATAAAAAAACTGACTTTACTAAAATTTCAGACCTCTTGAGCCATTTTTGACGTAATACCCGCCATTTTTAATTGAAAAAATGTATTTTTAAATCAAGCTTAGCCCCTTTTTAGGCTTCTCGTGCCGGTCCAAATATGATGATGCTATGATTCAAAAATTGTACTTTGATATTTTTTAGTATTTGGCTTATCAATAAAAAATACAGTAAAAACAAAAATTATATGAATGTACAATAGGCCTTAAAATAACCCATCAAATTTAAATGTCCAATTATACCTTATCCAAAACTTTTGTGCTTTAAGCTCTCTTTATAATGAAATTATAACCTGATTACATCCTAAAACTAAGGTTAGTCAAAATTAAATAGTTATCATTCGAAATTTGAATTCCATTTTAGTAGTAACTTGAATCTGTAATTTTTTATTAATCGTTCAATTGGAAGTGCAGAAAATTTCAGCCAGAAAGACCGATAGAATTTTCTTTATTATAAAGCCTTGATAAATCTCTCAATGGACTAACTTAAATTGTTATTTTTTAATATCAAAATTAATTTTAAATTAACTAAGGTTGGGTAATTTAATTTAACATCAATTACTCTAAAGTTAATTAACTTAAACAAACAAAAATCTCGAAATTAACTTTAACTTAACTAGTTGATTTTCATAGAAATCGAAATTAACTTTAATTTAGCTAGTTATAAAACAATAAAATTATAATTAACTTTAACTTAAATAGTTAAAAATATAAGTTAACGGACCCCTAACTGCTTCTTATACAGCATAAACAAAGACCAAGGTCACGAAAAAGGTTAAAAAAGGATCAATATTGTAAATGTTTGATTAATACAGTTGAAATGAATGTTAATTATTAGGGGAAATGATTTAATGCTCTACCAAGTTTTTATTTTAATTTGAAACTAAAATGGCTTGAACCAGGCCAATAATGACCTAAAGGACTCAAACTTTGAGCAAAGTAAGATTTTTGATTGTCTCCAGTAGAAAATAACTATGTGCATTTTTTTTTGACCCGTTTTTTGGGTCAATATCCCCCCCCCGATATTCACCAAAAAACGGGACAGTCTAATATATATATGTATGAGTGTAAGTATTTTAACCCCAACTTCTCTTGTGTGTTGTGATATTTTAACCGTTAATAATTATTATTTAATAAAAAGATTCGCCAAACTACGTTCAAATGCAAAAGAATATAATATTTGTGAATAAAATATATTAACGACATTTCTCGATAAAGTATGTATTCCATTGACTTTGACCTCCAAGAATTCACAACTTAAGAATAATATTTATACTTTAGAGATGGCATCGTTATTAGAAATGAAGGATTTTTTTTTAAATTATCCAAATAAATAAAATGGAGTCAAAAATAAAATATGAAAAGCGTATCATACATTTGCTTGACAATTTAAAAGACATTTCCGACAATAAACAAATAAAAAAATATTTAGATGTATATCATGAATATATCTATGTCTCATTTTCTGTAAAATAATTGAGATATTATTTGTATTTTTAGCGAATTTCATTTAATACGTGAATGTAATTTGGGGATCCAGGACTTTTATAAAGTTTTACGTGAAGTTCTTTTCTAACAAAAAAGAAAGAAAAAAAGAGGAACAAAATCAATTGTTATGCAATTTTTTTATTATTGAGCAGGGTGTTAGATGAGATTGGGGCTTCATGCACCGGCGATTTTGTTATGATGCAAGTGTCTGATAGCGTCTATTTTTTACCAGTAGACCAGTAGATAGTTGATGTATCAATAACCTGTACTTTAGTTGTGGGCATCATGGCAAAAGCTGCTCCAAAAATAAAGAAGATTGCATTTACAGAGGAGGAACGCCGTTGGGCCGTGAAGATGATTTTTGTCCACAACAACAGAGAGGTTTCGCATTGGAAGGTCTCAAATTTAACGGTTGTCTCGATCCAGACAGTGCAAAAAATAAGTTAGACTCTCCTGGAGCTTAGCTGAGTAAGCACTACTATGACGTCATTAGGAAGGAAATATGGAACCTCAGAAGTTCAAATCTTAAGCAATTGATTATTTTGTCTGGGACTACGTTAAATCATAAAGAAATCGAACATATCATGCCTTCAAGGACTCGCTGATTAAAAGGAAACAATGACCAACATGCCAAGGAACTAACTCCTCAACGCTTTCTCCTCCTTCCGAGTCCGGATCAAGTCTGTGATTGATGTTGGAGACAGATACATCCAATACATAAATACAATTCGGTCCCATATTCAGGCAAATCGGCCGAAAAATGTGGCCTCAGTGATGATTTAAATATTTTTATAAAAAATGTGTCAATTTTTATATAAACACTCCGTATTATGTTTCATTTAACAGGGCTTTATCTCACAAAACTACAAAATTACAGTGTATTTTATTGTTAGGTGTCGATTTATATTTTTCCCCCTCATCAGTGTTCTGAACGTTGATTGGTCAAATTTGAAAGAGCTATTTTTGAGAGAAATTCTCAACAATTATTAAATAATATTTAGATGAGTTGGAAAACTACTAATTGATTTAGGGCCTTTTTTTTTTTTGGTTTCTTTCCCTATGGAAGGTTGCATAATACAATAAATTGTGGAATTTACTATATTTGTTTTGAAATGCATCTCAAACAGTAATTATTTAATTTGTTTATATCCATTTTTGTAGAATTTTTTTTTCAAAGACTAAATTTTGCCTCCCAGGGTTAGAAGACATATATTAGTGATTAAAGTGTTTGATTACAATTCTAGTATTTTTTACGCAAGGTAAATAAAATTTAGACTATAAATATATGTTATATGAACAATTTACACTAGTCCATATACATCAGTCACTTTAATTACTAACTATTTATTTGTCCAATCATTTCATTTTGATCCATTAAATTACTACCTTATTATGTATTAGCAGTAGTAGGCATTTTTGGGAGTATTAGGGGTCTGTCTAAAAGACAAATTTTGCTTTAATAATATCGAAAATAACTCCCAAAAAAATCATTAGTGTTACTCGACGTTTTTCATGAGACACGCAATCACTCAATACTTAGATATTCTCTCCTCAAGAATAATAATAACAGCTAGAAAAAAGATAATAGTATGAAATGATGATTAATGAGTTAGAGAGTACTTTATTCTCTAGAGCGCTACCTATTTGAGCCTTTGCAACAAACGCTCGGTGCTACATGCAAAACACCTGCAGTATTTCATTAATATGACTTAATTGTTATTTCTTAGATCAAAAATATGTATACAATATACATCAGGTAGCACTATATACAGCCCACAATGTATACACGCTCAAGAATACATGACAAATGTTAGCAAGTTTTCATTAATATGACTAGATTGTTCTACTATTGTAAAATTTAGCAAGATAATTTTTTTATTATTTTTCTCAATCCCCATTAGTAACGGGTGGCCCATCTAGCGGTTTCATTTTGAACTATCACTTTTTTTTACGTCTGACAGCTGTAGTAACATTCTCATTGTGTATAATATTTTGTAAAAGGTCTCGGGTTTACAAAATGCTTAAGTTTACGCTCGAAGAAAATTGGGAAATACTGAAGACTTACTTCCAAAATGGAGAGTCTTCAAACGAAACTGCAAGAAAATTACGTCGGTCGAAATAAAGCGCCTTCCAGGCAGTTTGTGGATAAATTTGTGAAGCGTGTGCGCGAAACTGATTCGTTGATGGATAAAACAACGCGTTCCCGTGTTCGTCCAGTGCTCATAAAAATGATCAAAAGTTCTACTATAAATTCATGTACCATTTAAGAATATTCATTTATTGCTTTATCTTAACCACAAGTAATTTCTAAATTATTCATCTCAGATTTTGGTTGCAACATGTACACAATATATATAAAGGTGATACCTTGCTAACACAAAAATACTCAGTTTATTTAGTTGCCATCTGCCAATTTATTTTACTTCTTTCCTCCTAATCAGTGTTCTCAACGTGGATTGGATAAATTTGAATTAGTTCTTGTGAAGCTGTGAACAATTTGCAACAATTATTGGGTAATCATTCCATAGTTGGACCAGAATTGGCTAACAACCAACTGATTTTGGGCCATATTTTCCTTCTTTCTTTTCAGAAGAAAGGTTGCGTGCTATACAAAAATACATCTATTTAAATGTACGCAACCTCTCTCAAAACTTGTAATCCAATTATTCTAATTATCTACATAACATCCAGTATGAATTGATTTAACTTTTTAAGGGGTTTGTAGGAGTAAGACTAATTGATGAGTAGACAATGATGTAGCAGGTTTATTAGGTTACCTCTATAAGTATTTTAATATTACATTACTGAAGACTCATTGCCTAGAAGAGGAAATCATTCTTTTCTTCAAAAATAGGGCGGGTTTTTTTCGTTTTTTTTTAGTATTTTTTTCAAATAAAATAACTACATATATGTTTATCTAATTTTGGGATATATAAAATTGAATAGGATGATTAATTAGACGAATCCCTTAGTTTAAAGATTACTTTGACTTATTCATAAGATTTTATACCATTCCAATATATTGAACCATATTTAATATTTAGGACCAAACACTGCGGTCCAATTTGTTCCCATTCCGTCCAATCCAACTAATTGGTCCTTATATACGTTAAAATTGATCCCTTTTGAAGTCACTGAGGCTAGTGTTTTGTCGGTCCTTATTTATTCTGTACAATTTAGTCTTAGGACTGGTCCTTAAGACCGTTGGGCCATAGAAAGGTACAATTATACAATTCAATTGCAGGTATTTAACAATATCAACTTTTACAAAATACCTACTCTGTAATTCCTGAAAATTTAATTCAATTCTCTTGATGTTTAAGAAAGCCGTGTTCTTTTATTGAAATATCATATTTTATTAGATCACAGATTTTGGTGTAGGACATTCGAGTACACAAATATCTGCCCACGCTCTCCAGACAATAAATGAGACTAATTGAGAACAAAAGAGAGGTAAAAAATTAAGACAAAGTACTTTCATATTGCGCAGTAATAAAGATAGAAGGTGCTAATGCCGAATTAAAATTGATATATGTCTCAGGATCAGAGTAAATGAAAACTTCATAAAATATTAGATAAATAAATGTATAAAAGTCCATTATAACTTCTATTTGATCCATTACACCCCATGATTAATTTTGAAGGCTATCTGAAGATGACTTATTTTCCAGCAAATGATGCAATTAAACGAAGCAATTGATTGAAAAAAAAAAAAATTAGACTGGGTGAAATATTAAGAATTTATATACATTAAATATAAGTTACATCAACTTGATTTTTCCCATTTAGATAATGAATGGGAATCTCCAAAACACTTCTATACTTTCGTGCACGCCTCTTTTAATTTCTTTCGCTCCGAAAAAAACTGCATTTTGTAACATATCTACTTTATTTGTTCTATTTTTGGTGAAGGTATCATATATAATTGACACTTACATTTAGATTTTCATCGTGAACTCCAATCCAAGATAATTAATTTATTGAAGCTCCAAAACACTATGAAATGAACCCGTCATATATTTGGGAAGTTTCCCCCAATAAAAATTATCTAATAAATTTAGAGACAGACATATGTTTTTAAGGCCTTAATGGGCCATTTAAGCCTTGGAAGATTTATTATTGCAATATTAAATTCAAATCATTTTTCTTAAACTATAATTCGTAGTTTCGAGTCTTTGAGACCATACATAGTTCTTGTCAATTTTATAGCTTTGTCTTCGACTTACTTAGACTCAGTTACTCTTCTTTGGGCCTCAGGCAAAGCCACTAAAAAAAAAGCCGAATGGATAACGTTTGACTCTTCTCCCTACTCTTGTCTTTTGTATTTAAATACTTCATTTACATGTTATTGTGATCAACCATGCAATCGAACAGGGCCAATCCGAATCAATTTCGCGCCCTAAGCAAAATATTAGCCAATAATATGTATATTCAATATTACAGGGTGACCACGATAAATGGGAACTACTTTAAACTTCCTCCAGATCCATAATGTGGATATTCGGGGTTAAATCATACTAATATAAAAGGTTGCGTGAACAAAACACTATTACTTCAACCACAATTGTTTTGACAACAAATAATAGTCATCATGGAACAAGCAAGGAGAGACGCCATCCTCGAATTGGCTCGCGCGGGGCACAAGCCCTCTGCTATCTACATGCTTCTTAACTACCCCAAGACCACGGTGTACCAGATCTTCAATGCCTGGGAGTTTGAGGAGAAAGTCTGCCACAAATACCACAACATGAGAAGTGACCGAATCCGCACTCTCCGCTTCCTTGAAGGCCTCTGGAATTCCATCAAGGCTTCGCCATGGACTTCCTTGTTTAGGTTGGCCAAGAACCGTGGATTGAGAAAGCAGCTGGTCTCCAAGGCTGTGAATGAGGACCTCGGGTACGGGTCATACCGAATGGTCAAAGAACACATCCTCACGGCATCCATGGAGGCCACCAGGCTCACCAAGGTTAAGTGTCTCCTCAATGACCTGAAGAGCCATGGAGGAAGAATCATCTTCTTCTCCGACGAGAAGAACTTGACTGTCAACAGAAGCTACAACGTCCAGAATGACAAGTGGCTTGCCAAGGAGAGAGAAGAGGTCCCTGCAGTCTTCACCACAAAGTTCCCGGCCTCCGTGATGACCCTGGGTGTCATCTACAGCACCGGTGAGGTGATGCCTCCTTTCTTC
Source organism: Lepeophtheirus salmonis (assembly GCF_016086655.4). Lineage (NCBI taxonomy): Eukaryota > Metazoa > Arthropoda > Copepoda > Siphonostomatoida > Caligidae > Lepeophtheirus > Lepeophtheirus salmonis. The sequence goes on from NC_052136.2 coordinate 35,243,785, forward strand.
TTCAATCCCAAGGAAAGGATTAACGCGATAAGGTACTGCAAAGTCATGGAGAGTTCGTCATCCCCTGGATGAAGGATACGCCTGCTGGGAGGGAGTTCATATTCCAACAAGACTCAGCACCCGCACACATCCCCATGAGGACCACTAACCTCTTCAACCCCCACGACATCACTTTCTGGGATCGCAACACCTGGCCCTCCAACTCACCTGACCTCAATCTGTGTGATTACTTCTGGTAGGGGAAGTTGGAGAGGGAGGTGTGCAAGGTCAGCCACAAGAGTATCGTGGCCCTGAAGGGCTCCATTACGAGGGAGTGGAATGCTGTCGATTCCGTGGAAGTCATCAGGGCATGCAAATCCTTTACGGGCAGGATGGAGAAGATGGTGGCTGCTGAGGGAGGACATGTTGAATAAATTTATTGTTTAATATCATGTCTAACTTTTTCACAAATTATACACTCCAAATTCTACTTTTATCAAGCAGGTTGAATTTTAAGATAGTTCCAATTTATCGTGGACACCCTGTATACTGCTACACAAAGGTGAATACATTAATTCCCTTAGATATTTATGCGAATGCAAAATTAAACAATGGACAAAAAGAAAACTGTAGCCAAGTATTATAAAATAAAAATATTACAACTAGACAAATATATGTTTTGTGATATGCACGGATTATTTTCGTACTAAGAAATGCAGCTATTAACTGGTCGGAGCAATGCATGTAGGTCGGTTGAAAGCCGAAAATATAGACAAGTGATTCGGGACTAATTTTAACCTCTCACATGGCAAGTAACAATAAATAATAAAAATAAAAATAGAACCCCCTTGTCTGGAGACGTTAACACTATAGACAAACTAGGACCACTTAGGGTATATCAGAGATGAAATCACAGGAGGAATTTAGAACCTTTTGAAAAAATCAGCAAGTCAATTAAAAACCAATCAGAGGCCTCTCCAGACAAATTCAGCCAGTTAATAATAAAAATGAAATCCGACTGGGCCTGACAATTAAAGACCGAGCAAACCCTAGTTTTATGGGTGCAACTTGGCCCAACTATAATGTTGGAAGAATTAAGGTCGTCCACATTTCTTGAGATATGGCATCCTAGGGATTCCTACTTCACCACTAAAGTCTGGAACTTTGCTACTGCCTTGGATGCAATCCTCGAAGGTATAATTTGGTTTCAGGCAAGGACCCGTAAAGTAATTCATTTTGTTGTTGGTGCTCTCCGAATATTTTACAGAATACCCTCCTCCGCCTGGACTCCTACGCCTTTCTCCAGTCTTTCACATTCCCCGAAGTCGTGTTCTAATATTCCCGTCAAATTAAAGAGACAGCAGAGGCTCAACTCATAGTGAAATACTCTTTGCATGAATTACAAGGCCGAGGCTATTCTTTATTTCGTATATCTTTGTTTTACTCATTTTATAAGGTCCTATATTGATTTAACATATTATTTCATTTTTTCATTGCAGATCTAATAAAAATGCATAGTTTATCCGGATTGGGATCTTGCGAACCCAATTTACTTTTGAAGGAAAAATTTGGAACATTAATTACCATGTTCATAAGGCTGGGCCTTATGAAGTTTCATCAAGATTTATTGTAACTTTGTCCATTTTATAATCTAAAAATATCAACTTTGAGTGTTTCCTTCACTTGTGATGTAATTTATGACGTGATTGAAAATCCTCTATGAATGTACTTTAAGGACCATTCATAGATCAGATGGAGTTAGTGTAATAGAATACTATGATACTTTATCCGTACAACTCCATCTGACCAATTTAACAAATGTTAAAAAAAATGTTGAGTAACTCGAATATTTAAATCCAATTCCAATGACCCTTGACCTCATTTGAATATAGCATTGACACCATTGATAATAATCATAATAAATAAGCTCCAGTAGAAGAAAGAGATAGAATTACAAAGTATCTTTTGAGTAATAACATTCATAATAGAGTGTGACATTAGTACAAGGGACTTCCATAGTTATTGTCCCCTATTTGATATCACAAAATCTCTGCTACCACAAAGCTCTTGTCCCTTTGGTTGAGGTTAAAACCTCAGTGAGGAGAGTATTTTTCCTTTCTCCAGTGTGCATGTTGGGAACACACCATGTCCGTTGAGATAAAATAAATTGTCAGAGGTAAAACTTTAAACCAAGTAGATAACGTGGACGAAAACAATAAAATGGTGAAAAATGTCTAAGGAAAACTAGATCGAAATCGAAACTAAAAAATCTCCAATTCAACGATTGCTTCAACCTTAGGAGGGAATTTACGGACTGTTCAGCGTATCTGTAAGGAGCTAGAGGACGCCTGGGATGTTGATGCCACCATAAAGAGGGCACCCAAGGAGGAGGGCGCCGTCAGGAAGGTCAGGGACACCGACTTTGTCGACAAGGTGAAGAAGATGGTTGAGGATGACCCTACCAGGTCCATGAAGGCCATGGTGAGGGATTTGGGCTGTCATGAGAAAACAATAAGGGACTGTGTATCTGAGGATTTAAAGTGCAAGAGCTACAAGATGCAGGTGGGCCAGATCTTGACCCAGAAGGCAAAGGACAACAGGCTGATGAAGTCAACAAAATTGCTCAACAAGCTCAAGCACCCAAAGCAGCCCGGGATGCTGTGGTTTTTCTCTGATGAAGAGAATTTCTGTCAAGATCAGAAGGTCAACAAGCAGAACAACAGGTGGATAGCCACCTGCACCACAATTGTTTTGTTTTCCCTCAAAAATTGCCATGTGAGGAAGGTAATGAAGACCAAGTTCCCTGCAATGGTCATGGTGTTCGGGGTGGTCAGCAGTGAAGGTCATGTTATACCTCCCCACATGTTTGAAACAGACTAAAGGTCAATACAGAGGTCTACCTGGATGTTATGGAGAAGGTGGTTCTGCCCTGGATCCAAGGGGTGACTGGAGATAGGCCCTGGGTGTGTTAACAGGACTCAGCACCCTGCCATGTGTCTAAAATCTCTATGCAGTGGTTAACAGAGAACTGTTATGACGTCGTAACCAAGGATTTGTGGCCTCCTAACTCTCTTGGCCTTAATCCTTTGGACTATTTTGTCTGGGGCTATGTCGAGTGACATACCAACAGACACCCCCATAGCACCAAGGCCAGCCTGATGGACTCCATCAAGGAGGTATTCGGCAACATGGACAATGAGATGGTCAGAAGAGCCTGCAGCCGGTTCAGAGGCCGTATTGAGGCCGTTATTGATGTCAACGGTGATTATATCAAATGAATGGCTACTCTATACCTATATGCTCGTCATAGTTTGGATTTTCAATAAAAAAAGTTAAAAAATGTATAATTTTTGTTGTTTTTTGTAGAAAAATATTTTGGCGACAATTTGATCCCCACTCCCTGTATTAGTCTTGCAAGTATGGAAGTGAGTCGGACTACATGGTGTTCGTTTTTAAAATATTTTAAATGGTTTGTCCTCGCCTGTATGTGGATGGAGCTCATCTTCTGTCTTCTCGTCATGGGGTGGAACACAGTGAATCACTTGCATGGGTTTCGTGCTTGGGGGTGGTGTTTTGTATTTACTCGTCATCCAATGGATCTTCTTACCCCTTCTTATTTTACTTGATGTCATCATTTAATATGTGTTTTATTAAGTAATTATTTGATATTTCATACCATAAACACCCTAACAAGATTGTAAATGTCAGAGTAGTGTAATATTCCTTGGTAAAGAAAAAATAAGGCATTATCTTATTCTTCCACGATCACTCTCTTGAATTTTCATGGCCGTTCCGGATCCTTTTTGTAAAGTTTTGTATGAATTAGCCTCGTCAGACACAACCGATAATATAGTCAAAATTGCGATGAGTGTAAATTTAAAAAAAAAAGTACATTGTGGCATATGTTTATTGTCACTTTTTTTTATTCTGAAATTAAAGGTTTATTTATAAGCATTTCAAGAAGCTGTTGACATCAGTTAATTTCTTAGGTTATCAACTTTCAAATGATATACCACGTTCAAGTTGGATTAAAGGTGTTGTTACAAACACATTAAACATAACAGATAGTGTCTTTGATCGTAGTGTAACAACCACACAATGTATCTCAAAAATAATGTTTAACGGCTTCCAGAAATTTCCATAATCTTTTTTTCCTTTTATGAATCAGATGGAGTTGACCAGATTATGTATTAGTAGAGTTGACATATTTATGACGATAAACTACCATTAAAAATTAGAAAAGGAAAAACTGTTGTTACATGTGCTCCTTTTTTCTTCCCTTTTCGACGTGGTGTTTTTTACTCTCTCTCTCTGAAGTAAGCAACCAAGCCTATCTTTGGTGTAAATTGTATTTAGAATGCATGATAAATGTATATAAATTTGAGTATAATTAGATTACTTTCCATTCACTAATACTATACACAAAGCAATTATATAACAGACAAATGATTTAAGCAAGATCATAATTTTGTAGTAAAAATGTCTCGCTCCCACTTTCTCCTAGGATTTTTTTTTCCTAACAAAAATGTCAACTCTCAGTATAATTAAACACCAAAGTATTACAATTACTCCCTCCGACCTAGCAATTTCTTAAAAGTCCAAATACATCACCAGGTGGTCCATTGAAATTTGAACACTTACTAATTCAATAATTAATTAAGGTTGAGTGATTGAAAATCATTCATATTTTGATACATTGAAGCAAAAACATTTAGTTACCAAACAAAACAAACCTGAGCCCTCCAGCTTGAGTACATATTGATCAAATACACTTGAACATGATCGACAAATTTCCATTCGTGCACTCCAAGTGTTATATATATGTATTTATGTAATCTGTTATTGTTATTGACTTCTATATATGTGTAATATGCACGTACCTTGGTAGAAGTCTCTCGTATTTATTCCGTGATTATTATAAGAATATATCCGAGATAGGATCGGATAACACATGGCGCAGTTGGATAATTAAAACAGTTGTAAACAGATGCAAGGAATTCGGAATCACATTAACTCTATAGAAATTTCCATTCGCGAAGGAAGAAATTGAGTTCGTTGGTTACAAAATCAATAAGAATGGAATTGCCGTCAACGCAGATAAATTGAATGCGATTCGCAAATTTCCCACTCCTACAAACAGAACCGAATTAAGATCATTTATGGGTATGTCTAATCAATTAAAATCCTTTACCTCACAATTGAGCAAAGTGGCCGAAACATTGAGAGACTTGTTGAAGGCAAAGAATGAATTTAATGGGAGTTAGTTCGCTCACATGTGATGGACAAAATTAAAGATGTTTTACTTAAGCCACCAATCCTAGCACTGTTTGTTCTGTTGGGAGAAACACTTTTAGAGACAGACACATCAAGAACCAAAGGTCTTGGATTCAATTTAATAAAACGGCATGGAGAAACATGTAAACTAATTGAATGTGGTTCGAGATTTATCACTGAAACAGAATCCAATATGCGATGATCGAGTTAGAAGCCCTTGCGATCAAGTGGGCCATTAAAAAAATGTCATATTTACCTTAGCGGACTACTGCACTTCGAATTAATAACTGATCATCATTCTCTCTCTACTATATTCAATAAATATTCTTTAAACCAAATCGAAAACGCCATCTATTATATGATAACTTCAAAAGATTTGCTGCAATAAAAATAGGTTGATTTTGATTGTTTTTTCTTTCTTTCAATATTTTTATGGAGTGTTGAATAAATAAGCAATATAATGTTACGTGACAAAGTACAAAGTTTAAATATCATTAAGTCTATTATTTGACTAATTGTAATAAGTAATTAAATTGTAAAGGCAAATAGATTAACTCCAATTCAAATATGGTTTATATCTAATGTAATTATCATATTTTCTACAACTTTAAATATTAATCACAAAGACGATGCTTCGACTTTTCAACAAGTTTTCTTCATACTTATAAAAATTTAAGTTTTTGTATCCTTCGAATAATGTGTTGAATCATTTATATATCACTTCGAGACAGTGGAATAAATTAATTAAAACTATATATTCAAACCTACGTAAATCAATTAACAAATTGATATTTGGACTAAGACATCATGTTGCTCGTAAATGACCTCATTTGCAAAATAATAAAAAAATGTTCATTTATCCAGCACTGTAAGCATCATTAAAGATTATTTTTATTTTACTAATTTATGACTCAATCTGTTGAAAGCTTTCCTATTTCAATTTGTATATACAAGGGGTCCTCGTATAACGAGGTTTTTGGGAAGAAAAAAATTGGAAATATGCGTTGTACGAGGACTATTTTACTATTAAAAATAATGAAATGTGAGGGTATTTTATTTATTTTAAAGTCTTCCGTCGACTTCATCATTTTTTGTTTATTTTTATAGCTAAGTACAATAATGTAACTTCATGGATGATTTTTTTTAAAGTTTAGTCATGCCTAATTCAGTACTATTTTGGGTGGGGGGGGGCACAGGTTTCGTACCCTGCTCTAAGTGAAGACCTTGCTCCTAGTGTAATTTTGTAAAATTTTAATTGCATACACTAGGATTTTTTTTTTAAAACACCTTTAAAAATAAGAATAAATATTTATAAAAAAAAGTTTTTAAATTAAATATGAAGTAATGTCTTAAAAATAGGCCATAACCATAAGAAAGCTTAGCCTTTTCTAAAATAAAACATGTTATTTCAAAAATTATCTGAAATATTTATCGTGTCCTAGGCCCTGCTCATGCTAAAATCGGCCATAACCCTATCAGAAATAAAAAAATTGACTAGTCGAAACACAAACACTATTTATGGTATTGCGTTATGAGAGGAATACATCCCACTAAGAGTGACTAAGTGTAGTTTGAATAATTCAATTCCACTTTGTAATACAGGGGCTCCCTGTATCTATAAACATTATTTCTCAAAGACCTGCTCAATAGAAGGGAATTAATTATTTTTAAATAGCGCATGCCCAAATATGAAAGTAATTACGTAGGGCAAATGCTGAAAAATCAAAATTCTACGTAAATATTAGGGTTTCTCTCTTTGCCCTTTTGAAATTGCCTTATGTCTTGTTAGTAATTTCTCAGTTCTTGTATCCCATTTTTAGCGAGGGTGCTTGAGCCTTCCCTGACAAGTTTCTAGTATTATGTGCCAGAATATATGTTTAATATTTTCTAAAGTTTTGTCATCATTCTTATTTTCTTGAAGAGAGAACATATTTATATTAATAAAGCAAGGATTGTCTTTCTGTCTGTAGGAATGTCTGTATAAATGACAACGAGTCACTGCACGCGGTCTACATATTGCTCCATGATGTATATCCAAGAAATAACAATGTAGTCGTATTAATGAAATATAGCAGGTGTATAGTTGAACATGTATATAGGGTGCACTGCATATAGTCCTCTCTGATGTAAATCATGTCAACAGTTTTGATTAATGAATATGAAATATTGAATTATTTTATTAGTGAGCGCTCTAAGGACTAAAAAACTTGTCAGTCCCTTTTTTTTCTCTATATTATTTCATTCTTGAGGCGAGAATACAAATAAATTGAAGTAAGTATTGAGTAGTTACGTGTGAGAGTACTCATGAAAAATAGAAAGTAGCTCTAAGGATTTCTTGAGGAGTTATCTTCCATATTATTAAAGCAACATTTCTCATTTAAACCAAAGGTTAATAGAAATACAAGGTTATACCATAACGCGTGTACCACTGATGTTTGACTTCCACTAGGCTGTTAATATTGACGTCATAGTAGATGAGTAGTTGCGTGTTTTGTCAAAATCTGTTTTTCTTCCCCAGGAGTTAGTAATATGTATCAAATTGAAAATTATAGAAATAGTGACGTCATAGACTATGAGTGGTTACGTGTTTTGTCAAAATCTGTCTGTCTTGCCGAGCAGTCGGTAGAATACATCAAATTGAAAATTTTAGGAAGCCCGATTACATGATGGTCTAACATTGTATTTCTATAAGATTTAGCCTACACATAATTACTCCAAGCAATGCCCCCCACTACCACCGGTAACTTATAAGTATAAAGTAATCAATACGAAAAGTAACACAGATGATTTGTTGTGGGGTTATAACTGTATTTTCTTGTTGTGCTCGTAGAGTATCGATATCGGAGTAATTCCTCTGTATGTCATTGCAATAAAACATATTATACATCCCTAATATTGGACCACAGAATTATTTAAAGAATTATAATGTTAAATAAGTCTCATTTTAGATCAATATAGAATACTATTAATGCAATGCCTCTTTAATTAAAAAGAGATATATTGCTGTGATATTTGAACATACAATGAGTACATATATTGACTTAATTTATTACGAATATATTTATTATTTAATATTGATGAACATACATTTTAATTTTATGTTCATAAGGTAACTTTAGTCTAGCAAAAATGACTGTTCCACCGTCATCAGTTATAAAGCATTTTCACTAACCTCGTTATTTAATCATATCTCCATATTGTAGATACAAATTAACTAATAGAATAAGATATTTTGCTCTAATTATCCTACATTTTTTGTACATAATCGATAAAAAAAGGCAATACATATGTAGCAATTTTATTGATTTTATTTTCAGGAAGTACAAATTACTTTGATTTAATTCAAATACCTGTGTTTATCATTGACATATCGTAGTATTAAATCCAGAAGATCAGTTTTTTTATTCTTACAGCTATTTGATGAAGTTTGATCAAGATTTATTGGAAATTTTGTCAATTTTATGTTGTAAAAATCTCAAATTATGACGCAATTTACGACGCAGTGAATATGCTCTATATGTATTTTAAATTTATCCTCAATAAATAATTTTATCTTCAAAAAACGCCTTTCAATTATGATGTAATTTATTACAAGTTGTAAAAAATTTCTTAAGCGTGTTTTCACTGACTTCATAAATTTAATCATAATTGAAGAAGAGACCAATTTGAACAATTTTTACTAAAGGAAAGAAAGAAGTTGATTTACAACCTATGAATGTACTATTATCAGAGGTCCAGTTCCTCTTCTTGAGGTAAATCTAGGGGATTGGTACAGAATTATTATCAAATATTTTTTTTTATTTAAAGATCTAATCAGACTATCTTTTTACTTAACTTATTTTACATACATAATTATTTGTAAAAATACATTATTTTTGAATTAATTAAAGCTGAACAATTTATAGACAACAATATAATTAAAACCAATCAAGATCCTGTTCTCAAATAAAAATTGACGAATCTATAGACATTTCATAATCCTACCAAGGATTCTGCAACATGTCCTTTAAAGAATGATAGCCTCAATCCAACTTCATGTTATCTTAAATGTGCTTTAGTTTAAGCATAAATTCCAAACTGCTTTAGGATTAACTCGACCTTTTATCAAATACTAGATCAAGCAGTTTATAGACAAGCTTTTTAATATAGAAAAATAGATTATTTCCTTTTGGATGAAATTAAAGACTAATCAATCCTTTATCCTAAATAATAATACTTTGATATTAATGAAAAGATAGCCAATATAAAGTATTTCAACAAGATCTTTGATGGCACACAAAGGAATAGGTTTAAGACATGATGCAGTGAGCTGCAATGTACTTTAACGACATTTCAATTATTGTCAACCTCTTTGTATAAGTCCTATAAAACATTACGTTACATTTTATTGCTGAACGCATTTTCCTCAGTGTTTTTTCCTTCTATCATAACTTGATGAACATTAAAAAGATGCTTAGCTGCAATGAAAGCACAGCCTTTTCTTTTTTTGAAAAAGCTTGGATCCTACCCTGTACGAGTTATGCACTAAAATCCTATTTAAAGCACTAGGATTTTTAATTATATATAATAATTAGTATAGTATATTTAATATTATTTAAATATACTATACACTTCCACTTATTGTTTTCAATTTGAGATTGTGTGAGCTGTTTTAAATTGTTTGAATAGAAGGCGTCCTAGTGGGAATTATTGCACATATAACAGCTCACATAGAGGGTTTTCACTGACGTAATAAATTGCATCATAATTGTATGATACGTCATCTCCGGGGATCATAGTTCATTTTTTTACTACATAAAAAAATGGACTAATTTCCAATAAATCTTGATTAAACTATATCAAATGTCTTTAAGAATAATTAAAAACAACATTGAGAACTACTTGATACCATTGATAAACAGTGATATTTAACAAATATCACTGTTTATTCCTTTTAATAATTAATTGATTCTTTACAATATGGAAATAAGATTATTCAACGATGTAATAACATATTTTTAATACATTTTGGGTTAGATATAGTGGCGTCACTTGTCCAGTTGTTTTTTTTTTTTGGGGGAGGGGGAGCTGTATTATAATGTATACTGTACGTATATGTGCTTCATTAAAAAATTGGGGTGAATTAAAAGTCTGTACATATTCTATGTCATAGAAATAATAATTTTGTTTCAAATGGTTAAAAATTCTGTTAAAAATATTCAATTATTTTTTTAAATGTATAATATATGAGCTCTTATTTGAATCTACGGCATTTTCTCTATTAATATGAGAAAATTATAATGTACTCACGTCAAGCAAAAAAATGAGTGCTTACCATATTCATTTCAGTGTTACCTGGTTTGTAGATATAAATCTATAGGAGGGACGTTACTTGCTTTAATCTTCTTTTTTTAGGGGGCTTTCCCCCAAAAATTATCAACACCGTTATATATTTAGGTTTCTTTTATATATACAGCGTGAAGCCTCAAAGATTAGATAATTTGAAAAGCCGTATTCACTTCTACATATTTCTATTTTGTGGCAAACTTTTGAAGCAAACGTTGATAATTCAATAATTTTCTACACTTTTATTTAAATTCAATATGTCCACAACTGGCCAAGATGAAGTCCGAGGACAAGTTGTTAACTCATCTGTGATCACGACCTTCAGGGCATCGACATTCGGGTGAGAGTTCTTGTTCGTCTTACCCTCTAAGATGCACCACACAGCGAAGTCCAAGGGGTTCATGTCGGGTGAAGACGAAGGACTTAAGTCTGCCGGACAGCAGTGATGCTCTTCCGATAGAAATGTTTCATCTTCTTGGATAAATACATAGTTGTCCCTGAGGAACGTGCTTTTCAACTATGCTAAGACATGGTACCTGAGAAATTTGTTGTAGTCGTTCGTGTTGACCGTTTCGTTTTTCTTGAAGAAGTAGGGAGGCATCTTGCTGCTGTTGGACGCCAAGACGCCCAGGAACATGAACTGAGCTGGATGTTTTGGTCCGGAAGGTTCCCTCGACCTCCACCCTTGATTAAGCCAAGATGCAATCGTTGCTCCAATTAAAACAGCGTCCACTGTAAAAATCTTCTTGTTGGAGATTGACTTGTGCGCAGAGGAGAACGCACACCCTCTGTGGGGTTGCTTGTTGCTAGAACATTTTTGATCGCACAAAATCAAAACAAATATAAAATAGTAGCTTTTTTTCAACTCTTTCGAATGGAGTAAGTATTGTTAGACATCTAGAACTGAGGCTAGACGTCCTCGAAGAGGATTCCAATTTTTGAGTCCTCACTCTGTATACTAGGAAGGGGCGCCCGCGTTGAAGGAGTGAGTAGAGGGGAATAGAAACAAAAAATGAAGATAGAAGAAAAAAGAGAGAGGGGGAATAAAGTTTGAAACCAATTAGCAAAACATGGACTAAAATAATAAACAGTTGAAAAATATCTTGGTAAGAATTTACTTTTTTTTTGTCCGCCAAAGGTAGTATTTTGGTATTATTTCTACATTCCAGAAAATGACAACTCTAGCTCATTTAAACTAGAATATATTCCTTTATTAATGAAAAAATAGCTAGATTTGAGTCACAAGTGTAGAAATTAGATCGAAACTAGAATATAATGGTCGTTGTTTATAGATGGAACCCAAATTAATCCTGGACTACAGGTGACAGATATTGATGGAACCTGAGCCCGTTATTGAATTAGGAATTTATCAAGTTTTAGAGCTTACCTCAGATGAAGGATATATATTGCATACTAAATAAAAAGAAATATAGTATATAAATTATGCTTGATTTTGAGTTCCTTATTTTCAACTTGTTCGCTGTAAAGCTTTCATTTGATCTTTAGTTTTAAAATCATTCATGGGAAATTACTCACTTCACACATATATCGCCTTCTAATATGCTATAATATACCCCAGCCCACGGGTTGGCCAAGGCCTACCCGTTTTATTTCTTCATGCTTAACGTTTTAATAAAAACAAAGGAAAACTTTGTAAACTCCTTGTTAGTCCTATGTACATAAAAACATTGATAAATGAAATTAAAATAAAATTTCAACCACGGGAGTGAGCTCAGAGTCTTAAACTACTTTGGATTAAAAAAAATAATGTAAATATTATTACATTATGGGGCCGAGGTGGGGAGAAGGATTCTATGACGCTCATGGAAGTGGCAGTGGATAAATTTAACTTGCCTCGTAGCCCAGCAGTTCACCTACACGACCCTTGGGCCAGGGTGTATTATAGCATATTAGAAGGGTTCTTTGGTGCTTGGAAACTCGGCGGTGGTGGAGTTTAAACTGTCTTGGGGCCCAACACTTCACCTGTACAAAATGAGGGTAGGGGTGTATTTGGTGATATTAGAAGGGTTCTTTGATGCTCAGGGAAGCGGCGGCAGATAAATTTAAATTTCTTTGGAGCCGAGTAGTTCACCTACACCAGAATGTATTATAGCATATTGGAAGGGCTCTATCCTGGAAATTTTTCTTCATTATTCAATAGTTTTATCATAGAATAGAATATGAACTCCAACGAAATTGCATAGGATAATATTATCTTGCAATGAAATTACGTATAATCATCTTGCTTAACGTTTTTATTTTGACAATGATAATGTACACAACGATTTTACCACGCAACGATATTTCCGTAACGTTTTTGTTCGCAACCTTTTTACCACCATCATTTTACAGTGACCCCACAAAATCAGATCCCTAATTTTTCAATAGATATTTATTTTATTTTAGGCACCTTAAAAAATAATCTAATTAATGGAAAAAATTGTAGTAATCTTTGGAAAAGTAGTTATAAGACACTTCAAAAATGAACAACAAATGGAAGGCCATTCATATATTCAAAAATGAACAGAAAGCGTGAACACTGTTTTTGTTTTGCATTTTTTTCAAATTATATTTTTTACTTTTAGACCTGTTTTATCTAATAGATAATGGTAAAAGACATTTTGATACCAAAATCATGTCTCAGTTTTCAATATTAAGGAAGTTATGACCAATTTATCATCGGAATTTCACGCCTATTTTTCGTAGTGTTTATATTATTACCTACACCAAAATTTGTGATCTAATAATATATGATATTTCAATAAACCAACACACAACTTTCTTAAACATCAAGAAAATGGGATTAAATTTTCAGGAATTACAGAGTACAGTATTGTGCAAAAGATGAAACTTTTAAATACCTGCAATTGAATTCTATAATATGAAATTCAAGTAATTTTGAAGACTATCTTGAAATTACTTATTTTCTAGCGAATATAGGGATTAAACGAAGCAACAGATTTAAAAAAAAAAAAAAAAAAAAAAAAAAACTGAGTGAAATTTAAAAAAAATTTCTACAGTAAATATAATTAACATTAAAGGGATTTTCCCAATTTAAGTAATAAACATCCAGCATTTTTAGTGGAATCCCAAAACACTTCTAGACTTCTGCGAACGTCTTCTGCAAGATTTTCACACTCTGTAAATCGACCTTTTGTAACATACCTATATATAAAACAAAAAATACTTCATCAAATGGTTTTAAAATTTTTTTATTGATGATACTATTGAACAACAGTAGTGTTGATTAAAATCAAAAATATATAATTTACATATGAAAGGTATTATTATAATCAATTTTATTTTGGATTTTTTAGAGACAATGATACGATAATTGGAAAAAAGATAATATTTTAATAAAGGTAATAGTTGATTAATGTCTTAATTATGAAATTAAGGAAGTATAATGGAGTAATTCAGGGGCGTATTTAGCCTATTTTTAAAAGGGCTCCAGCCCCCCCCCCCCAAAAAAAAAAAAAAAAAAATATCATATACATATATATATATAAAATAATCCTATTTATATAAGTATTAGGGCGTTAATGATTTTTGGGGCTCAGCTCTCCCTCCCCCAATGATGATAAAAGCTAGCAATGTCCTGTTATAATTAAATAAATGCAATACATACATATAAAGATTTGATATATAAAGGGTTTTTCAGTGATAGTGTTTCAAGTTTTTTTATATATACATAAATAAAACACATACTCTCAAAGATTTTAAAAAATTATTTTTTAGTACAAATTATACAACTATGTATGGATATCGATTTACCTAGCGTGACCACCCCGAGCACATTTACTAAAGGCCAATCGGAGAAATTAATTTTTCACTACTTTTTTCAATAAATTCACCGATATTGCAGCAATTTGGCGTTATATATTTTCTTTGAGCTCTTTTAACGTCTTATTGGTATAGACCAATGACTTCACGTAACCTTAAAGAAAATAGTATAAAGATGTTAAATCGCATTATCGAGGCGGCCAATCAACTGGTCCATTTCTCGAAATAACACGATCCCCAAATTTGATGGCAATAAATTTATTGTAACGTTGTAAGTGGCACGGTCTTGTTGAAACCACATGTTTGCAAAATCTATGCCTTACAATTTAGGAAAAAAAAAACAATTATCATGCTGGGATAGCTATTTCTATTTACAGTAACGTGGTGATTATCATCATCAACGAAAAAATATGACCCAATGATCCCTCCAGCATGAACTCCACACCAAACAATATTTCTTTCGGGTTACAATGATGTCTCGTGAAGCACTTGTGGATTTCTGCCAGACCAATAACGTATATTTTACTTACTAACAAAGCCATTAAAACAAAAATAAGCTTCATAAACTGAAGATGATTTTGCTATGAAAATCAGCATTGAACGGTTATTTTGATGATAAATTTAAATAATTTTCAATAGCTGATCAAGTGTATATTGCTACATGATGAAATGTAAACAAATGAAGTTTTTAAATCTCAAAGGGAGAAACGAAATATGGCGTCATTTTTTTCCCTCACGGGGAAAAAAATTGAAGTGTCCCTAATGAAAAAACCCTTTATAATGATTAAGATATATTTTTGATAAACGGCCAAGGTTTAAGTCCTTTATATTTTTCAGCCCTATTTGACATCCAAATACACGGAAATAGCTCACCATTGTCTTTAATTTTCGTGATAAAATGTTTTTTTCTTATAAAACTTAAATGCGTAGCCTCCCAAAAATGGCCAACGTCACATGAAAGCGCTCTTAAAGATTTTTTTTTTTTTTTGAAGTAAATGAACCAAAAAAAAGACTTTAGAAATGCCTTATTATATTGCAAAAGAAACATTTATTAAAATAGAGCATTTGCTACTCAAACGAATTTTATATGATGCTAATTAATTCTTACCCTTTGTTTTATTTTCAAATGTCAGGCTTCTGCATTAATTTCTTTTTCAAATTGAGAGTAATTACACATAACAGTTAGTAATGAACAGTTACTATGTAAAAAATGTACATCAACCCTCGTCATTACAAAAGCAAGCTCGAATCATATTTTCCGAAATTGAATCTGGATTATATTTGTATTCTTCGACAAATACTTCTAAATTTATATTTAACAAGCTATTCTGATTTATCATTACACTTAAAGTAGCAAAATTAAACATTACAATGAAATAATTAGAATTTGAAAGATTTTATACAAAAGGGGTCAAATCAGGGCTAAATGGCCCTTCTCATAAATAAATTATGGTTCTAAAATATAGTTAACATTATTGTGTATCTCAATTTATCCCAGAAATTTGAATACAAAGTCCATACTTCACCGCAATATGTCAATGAAATATTGTCTTTAATGCATATATGAAGTGAAAAAGTAAATAGGAAGTTTCTTCTTCTCTTGATTTTATTGTTCAATATTCTTTTTATATTGACGCATCACATATAACATAGTTAATAAGTAGAAACACATGAACCTAGCAAATTTCATTCATTCAAAAACGTCTTTAGTAGATTCCTTCATTCTTGAGGATTAAACAGAAGTACTTTAAGGATGTACATTCTTTTATGCGATATAAATCTATTTGCACCAATGGCGTACATTAATTACCTCAAGTTGGGAAATAATGACTTATTCCCTATTGGGTACAATAGTTTATATGTCATAACAATGCATAAACATGAAGAACTAAAATTAAGAGAGACAATCCCGCGCATTTTATTTTGAAAATTTGTAAAAGAAAAAAAAAAGGAGTGCGCTTTTTCCCCCTTCCTACTTTCCCCCTCTATAGCGCTTCTTAAAAAACATCTAGAGTGTGGGTAAAATTCCCGTGGATTTCCTTCATATTCCCGCGATGAACGTGGACGTGAAAGGTTAGTTTGTTGTGTACTTCGAGTTAGTGCGTTCAACTGTGGGGCTTATAATATATGCTATATAAAACAAAAGGATTGACTGTCAAACAGGTGGATTGAGGTAAGATCTGATTTCATTTCTTGATATGTTCTACGCACTTAAAGCAGCTCAATTTGATTCAATATCAGTATCATATTATTAATTATCTTACTATGAATGGCATAAAATAATGGGCTTGATCCTCCATGACTTAAGAGAGATATTTGCTTCACTGCTTTAAACATATTACTCAGAATGTAGTTCAGGGATGTTAAGATCTGAGTTGCTTTTGTTCAAAACAATTTCCAACTTTTGTCACTAATTTTTGTTCATAGTGAATAGTACTTTAGCCATTATATCAAAGCTAATATTGGACATTTTTTGAACCCATTTGCCCCATCGATTGGGACAAGTTGGTATTATAGGGATTATCTATAATTAATAGTAGAAAATCTATGTATTTATCCATGTAATTGAAACAGCAGATAATTTAACCATAAAGTATATATTTCAAATACTCTTGTAAATTCAGAAAATCAGTCACAATTCAACATTGGATGTATTTAGCTCCCCTAAAAAGTCGTAATTAATGCAGTACTAACTGTTGCATATATCACTGAGGTCTTATAAACTTCATAATTGTTTTTTTATTAATTGTAAATGCCATAATGGAACAATAATCTGCGGAATTTGTATCATGGATTTAAATATCCTTTACTATCGATTTTTTTTTTATTATCAATTTTTAAAACAAATTTTGTATGCCAAATGTCCATATTGTATTCGCCGTTCAACACAAAAGCAATCAATATATAATGGCTTTCCTCAAAATTGAATGTGAATGACTTTAGTATTCATCAACTATTAATTTCTGTTGATGAAATATTCCGATTAATCCTTCACAAATTGCACTAAAGGTTCGCAAAACAAACAAGTATTTGCTCAAATATACCTAAAAGAGAACTTATTTTGCATTCAAATGCAAAATATATTGCTTGTCAACAATAAAGCAAGTTAGAATGATTTTTTTTCGCGAAATTTAGTTGATTACATTTGTATTCTTCGACGAATAATTATCGTCAATTTTGTATCAATTCTGATTAATCCTGTGAACAGCGCAAATTATACTAAATTAAAGATTTCAATATAAAGACGTCTTGCCTGAAATAAATGATAGAAGGTAGCTTGCGTATTCTAATACAACATGTTGCTTGTCAACGCTGAAGCAAGCTCGAATGATTTTCTCCAAAAAATTGAGTCTGAATTATATTTTCTTTCTTTGACAAATTTTTAATCAATAAAATATCCTGATAAATACTTTAGAGGAACCCAAAATTGCACTGAGAGGTTACAAAAGTTCCTGGTCATAATTATAAAATTCGATTATCGTAAATTTTAAAGTTTTGTTCAACAATACTTGAAAAATTTCATAATTTTTAGGGGACTTATTATTTTTTGTAATGACTTTTTTTATTAGAAGAAGGTGTTCTCTAATTGTTTTGAAATTCGATTATTCGAACCTTAAATTATATCCTCAGATTGAATAGAATAAGTTAAAAAAGACCAATATTCTAATATTCCTTATTTAATTTACATATATATCCATAATTAATGGGATACTATCCGAGAGACTTTATTCCAGAATTGTATTTTTTTTTTTTTTTTTTTTTTTTTTTTTTTTGGGGGGTGAGTTTTAGAATTTTATACAAAAAAATCAAATCAATAATTCATAGCTATTCACAAACAATTTAAAAAATCTATGGTTATAAAATAGAAATAATTTTTTTTTCTCATCAAAAATCTTCAGCTTTTCACCACAATTTCAAAAATTAAATTTGTTAGAATTTTTTTTTCAAAAATCCATGGTTATGAAATAGAAATAATTTTTTGGAAAAAAAAATAAATTAAAAAAAAAATCTTAAGTTTTTCACCAAAAATTTCTAAAATTAAATTTGTTGGAAGTAAAATTTCAAAAATCCACAGTTATTGACAATAATTTATATTTAAAAAAAAAATTCAAATTATTCAGTTTTTTGGAGAAAAAAATCCTTAATAGGGGGTTGGGGCTGGGGGGGCTACAGCTACCCCTGAATGTGCAATTTGCAGCATATTCAAATTCTAATAAGAATCATTTATTGATAGAAATTGACCATAATTTGTCGAAAAATAAAAATGTAATCGACAGAAAAATCCATCTTGCTTACTTTTATGTTGACTGGCCACAATTATCATAAAGCAGCAACAAAACGTGATTATGTTCAAAAATCCATAGTGGAGCTTGTTTAGTAGATTACCTTTTTAAATGCGGCAGTACCCCAGTACCACTATACAGTAAGGTATACTAAACAAAACTATCCATAACTAATTAAGTTTCATATTACAACCCAAATATATCTTCTTAAAAATAGTTATTCTTCAAGACCTCGTTTTATTTATGTCAATGCTAAGTGTGTTGTTCTATTGTCGTTACAATTTCAAGTGTTTGGTTGACATAGAACAATTTTAATTCGTGTGTATTAATCGATATGAATTTGACATTTGATTTCACAACTTTTCTTATGGATTTGGTTGTATATTTTTAGTCTACATATTGAATCCTATGTCGTTGTGCATTTTTCATATTTCTACTAACAAAATTGAGTGGAAAATAAATATTTGAATAGTGTCTCACTTCAATATATATTTTTTTTAGCATATTCATGAAGCATATGTCCACTTGAATATATAGATATATTAGGGTGCCAATCTATATTTAGGGAACTTTAAATCTTACATATTTTGTTGGTCTTAACCCGTGTTCTGTACATCTGTGTATTAATAAAAAAAAATAATAATAATGATTTTAACATTTAGAGGTCCCCTTCTATGCCTTCGAAGTTAAAAAAATTGTTGATCTATCTGAGATAATTATAACTCATTTGGACCCAACTTCGGTCTCGTTGTAATATTTGTTCTATATCAGCTGATATTATTGAAGGTGAAGCATAATATGAAATATAAATGATATTCTGTTAAGTAGTATTATTTTTGGGGATTTTTATGGAGGAATCTAGCGGTATAATAAAATTCTGGGCGGCATCCTTGGTCCCATGTCTTTTTTATTTTTATGAATGAATATGATAAAAATAGAAGGTTTTTTTTTTTTTTTGGGGGGGAATAGTTATGTTCACGGTCTTATTTTCTGTACCAACCAAAATATTGGTCTACAAATAATAATTTAAGACAGAACCTTAAAAAAAATTTGTTCTCAGACCGAGTTTCAACACTAGAAACTTAATAATTTTTCTTAAAATTCCTGAATTTCATTAATTATCATCCAAATACCACATGGATGTATAATTTTCCTGTAAAAGGTCATTTTTTTATGATATTTGATAGATAAGTAATATATGACATAGGTGTATCTCGGCATTACTTTAATTAAATAAAAATGTACTCCTCAATTTATTGTTAACTGTCGATTTTTCCGTTGCTTTCCCATAAGTTCCATAATTGGAAGAATGAATTAACTTGATGTAACTAACTGATTTTAGGGCTTTTATCTGCTTATCGCTGAAGAAAAGGTTTGGAGATAGGTTCATTAAGGGAATGTATAGTGTCAAGACTCGGCTCGAGACGAAATTTACAAAAACAAATAACGGTCACACACTATTTATAACTTCAACACCAAAACCCAAAACATGTAATGAAGTGACTCATGTACCGTGTATACCACGCATTCTTTTTTCAATCATTCTTTTATTTAATCAAATAATTTCATCATTGTTTTCACAACACCCAGTATCATTAATCAGATTTGAATCAGCTTTTTAAAACTTTTTTCAAATCTTCATAATATCTAAAATTTATGTCTAATAAAAAATGTCCTAGAAAATGGGAGTGGCTTTATCTGGTTGGAAATCTGCGTAGGATATTACATTTTTCAAAGCTGCTATCTTGATTATTTAATTCTTGAGAAAATAAAATGTAAGTAATATGCAATAATTAGATATTGTAATAAAGAACGAGAGTAAAAATGAGATTTAGCTCGTTTGTTATAAGTGTAAGTCATTGCAAGACACGGAGTAGAATATAGGATCCACATCCGAGTAATTCCTGCCAATATCTTTGCCAGATACAGAAATTTCATATTTTTTAACCTATGTTCATAACTTATTATTATTGAATTTTTAAAAGTAAAAGTTTATAATTTAATGTTCACTACATAATGTTGCCCACCCTAATATATATTTATGTGTAAATACAAAAAAAAATATATAAGTAATGCACAGGGGAGTTAATCCGATGATAAAGCACATTTTACTCAATAATATTGTTTGTTGCATAATACAAATACTTAATATTTTGGTAGATAGGTACAATCCTAGATATTGTCATTAAGCATATTGGACTTACTTTTAATCGAGTGGTCACTATTATGTATAGGCACATACATGAATATATATTTATGTAATAAGCACTAAATTCAATCGTGTACCAATGATTGGTACATGTGCTTAGATGCATGAAAATACCGCATGAAATATAGATTTTTGTCTATAGTGTGCGTAAGCAAAGTTTAGATAGTAAAATTTAAATCAATTTTATCAAGAAAAAGATGTAATTAGAATCTATAGCACTTTTTTAATTTATTATTTATTAATTTAACAAAGTTCCACTCCTAGGTTATTATAACAGTATTAACTCTTGCATCCTTCAATCTTGAAGGATGTTTCATTAACGGAATTAGGGTATCTCACTTTGTGACCATAAGATACAATTTGAGTAATCAGCGAGTTGATACATTTTTTTTCTTTTCCAAAAAAATGTCTAATTATCTAAGATGTATAAAAATACAAGGTTATACCATAATGGATGTACGCCTGATGTTTGACTTCCACCACGCTTTTAATATTGACGTCATAGTAGATGAGTGTTTGCGTGTTTTGTCAAAATCTGTTTTTCTAGACCAGCAGTCGGTACGATACATTAAATTGAAAATTCTAGCAAGAGTGACGTCATACACTATGAGTGTTTGAGTGTTTTGTTATAATATGCCTGTCTTGCTCAGCGGTCGGTACACTACATCAGATTGAAAATTCTAGTAGGCCCATTTACATGATCGTCTAACCTTGCCAATTGTTGTAAAAAAAATATTGAAAAATAGGCAGCACAGGAAGCACTGTATAGTATGAAAGAAATATCGAAGGTAGTACTTTGTATAAAATTTAAAAAAGTGAACGTGACATTAGATGTGTTTTTCCTCCTCAATTTGTTATTATTATATATTTTTAATTCTTGAGGTGATAATGTTTTGAGTGAGTAGCTACGTGTGAGGTTGCTCATGAAAATTTTTGGCAAACACTAGTGAGACTCGGTCTATCAATGAATTTTTTTTTCGGTTCGGTCTTAAGGGACTTTATCTAGATCGATTTGGACCTATTTTTCGGTCCAGACCGCGGTCTCAGGCCGTGGACCGATTTTTTCGGTCTCACATTGTAGACCGATTTTGAGTCGGTCACTCTATGGACCGATTCCCGGCAGGGATCAAAATTAAGCTGAGTTATATCTGTTTAAACTTCGTATAACGTCATTGTAATTGAAAAAACATATGATGTCATGTTATAAACAATTTATCTGTAAAATCGGTCTAAACCGATTTTTTTCTAGATCAAATTATTATATGACACAGCTCAGACCGAGCTTTTTGTTGGACCGAAGACCGGTCCAACAAAAAGTATAACGGTCTCAGACCGCTCTAGGATTTCCAAACCGAACCCCAACACTAGTAAACACCAAGTATTTGTTGGAAAGTTATCTTCTAGGTTATAAAGTCAAATTTCGATGTTTGACGACGCCTAATTACTCCGGACAATGACGGATACTACCGCCAGTAAAAAAATAAATTGGATAAAATTCATTTTCTTAATTTTTGTTCAAGATTGTTTTTATGTTGTTGTACCACACGTTATGTACTTAAACATTAAGTATCTCTAGGTAGCCTTAAACAAGCTTTGTACGTAGCTGGTTAAAAATCAACTTCAAAGTCATCTCCAAGTACAGGAGTAATTAGGAGATGTGACGGATGTTTCTATTTGATTCTTTGTTATGTCAATGAATAATATCTACCTATTACTAATTCTACTTCTTTTTAAGTAGTTAAGTATTTTAAAAGTAGCATCTCAATTACTTTACCATTCAGGCCAAGGAAGGAAGAAGGAAAAAAAATATGTAGATTGTCTAATAATATTTTGTCTACATACAAATTAAGTTGAAGAAATAAACTTACTTTTTGAGAGTCATTTGTCAATGAGGATTAAGATCAACGAATAACTACAAAGTATATTTATTTATGCTATGATATATATTATTATAGCATAAAGGAATGCAAATTGTTCCTTCTTGTACTCTTTCTCTCTTTTGTTATATTCCAAAGTAGGTACATTGAATATATCATAAAGTCTATATATTATTTAGTTGTAGATATAGGTATTAGTGTTGTGTCCACTTGCGTCGAACCGAAGCGAGTCATGTTATTGAAAAGGAAATATAAAAGAGAAAAAAATGAGGTACCTGGCCTAATATTATTTTTCCAGGGGTAACTTGAGTAATGATAGGGCCCCTGGGTAATACAGGCTTCTCCGTTCAAAATGCAACACTTTTTGAGAATTACTAAAAATGTTATATTTCAAAAAGTAACATCAAATTTGGAAAATTTAGTTCATAAATACAATCAAGGGACACCTTAATTACATTATTTAATTTAAATGTAGCCGCATTCCAGCCTCGCGCGGAACTTTGAACTGCATTCCTTTACCAAGATCGGCTATAGTTAGGCTCAAGCAGTGATGAAGGTGGCCTTCAGTTGGTCCTTAGTTGTGTATCGGACACCCGAAAGTTGCCCTGTAGGTATCCAAAAATACCATAGGCCAGGGGTGAACAGTCAGGATGCGGAGAGGCCAAGAGTCTTATTTTTCAAGCTTGTTGATGAGGATTTTGTACCGAGTCACACGCTTTACTTGATTTAAAGGCTTCAAACCCTGACGAGGAGTTCTCTTTTAGGCATTAAGTCTTGCATCACCAAGGGGTGCATGGTGTTGTGGCTGCTGTCAAATTCACGAGCAAGGCCATTGACGGTCCCCTTGCCTCTTCTGCCTTCAAGACGCCTTTAGCTCCCTCAAACAATTATTTTTGCTTTGATTTGGACCTTATGGACGCTTTTGGAGTGCCTCTAGTTGTGACCTCTTATTTTTTTTTGGTTGACAGTAGTTTGGTTACAGCCCATCATTTCATGACATTACATCAATATACAGCTACATCTGTAGTTTTACTGTTCTTTTGAGAGATACTTGACATTTGTTACTACTCGAATGTTTCGATTTGTCTCATAACATTAGTTTAACAAACTTTCATCTTTTTTTTTTTTTTTTTGCTTTTCTAGCCTACAAGGAGTGTTTTTTGGAAAATATTTTTTGATAACATCTACATGGTTGATCGTTTTATACGATATAAGTAAAAGAAAAAAACATTACGAATAATTTCTAATTTGTTTTCAGATTCTAAAAATATTTTAATTATTTATGTATCGTTTTCTGAATTTGAAAAAAGGTTTTTTAAGGCACTAACAAATAATGAAAAATGAACCCTTACTTTGACAGTTGAATAAATTCCCCGTTTGTTAGTCGTGTTAGCATGCAAGACAACCCGTGGGCCAGGATATGAACTGTGGCTATTGTGAATACAGTTTCTGATGATATTACATGAATTGGCGGTAGATTACAACTTGTTTGTTAGTCTAGTTTAGTTATTATGCACATTAACTAGTTATTTTGCATAATAACGGATTTCTTAGTTAAACTGCATCATTTTAAAGGCAGAAGGTTCTCCACTTAATTGCAGAAAAATAATATAACAGACAGGTGGCAATAACATGGCTCTTAATTCAGTAGTGCCATATGTCTTGTACTCTTTCTTCCTTACCAAAATTTACATTCCATTAATAAGCCAAGTACACTGCAATCCATGAGCAAACATTTGTTAACTAGTGTTATTCAAGCTCAAGCAAAGTTGAGTTAAAGAATGTAATTCGTCAGAAAATTGTGGGTTTAATAGTAAAGTCGAGTTTTTTTCGAGTTCGATTGATATTCGAATCCAACACTATTTGTATGTACATAATATATAAAGAAATAACTTTTCTGTCTCTAAATGGGTTAAATTTTTGTTTTGTTCTGTGTCGTTGTAAATAAATATATATATATACAATTATATTTCTTTTTTGTTTTGTTAGTTTAAAAAAAAAAAAAAATAGTTCAATATCTTTTTTTATTTCTTTGCTTCCCTTTTTGTCGTAAGTATCTACTTATTATACAAAATCTAAACCATTTTTGAAGATAGCATCTAACTATTGTCGTCTTGTTTATCAGTATGTTTGTTAGTTGTATCGAGTATTGTTATATGTTACATTTAAAGATAGTTCAACTACATGAAGCATTTGATTGGATGAATTCATCTTTTGTACAAGGAGGCTAAGAAATTATTTTAGTGCAACAATGTCACCCAGATGCCTAAACTTTGTTGGACTTATTATAAGGTTTTTCGATTCCTAACAAATCTTATAAGTTAATTAAATTTGACTTATTTCGTTTGTTTAATTTAAGCATTAATAGAACAATTCATTTCTCAATTTAAAAAGGAAAAAAAAAGCAATTTCATTTTGATCTGTTAAAATTACGCATTTATTAATTACTGGAGGTAGTCATTAATGAGTTATAAGGCATCGACAAATAGACAACCTTGCTTCAATAGTGTAGAAAGTAACTCCTCAAAAAATCATCAGAGCTATTCTCCTTATTTAGCACATTAGATGGCGCTCCGGGGTACATTGTTTTAAAAATCTTGCTCTATACTACAGACTTACAAAAGAGTGTTTTAAAGAAAAGCTCTTTTTTCGTGGATTTTGTTTAGAAAATATATATTTAAAATCTTATTTTGATTAGATAAGGCGCCCCTCCAAAAAATATTTTCTGAAGGGGCTAGATGACAATTTTTAAAAGCAGAATTTCATTATATATATATATAAAACACTTTTTTAGTACTTATTTAATAATAAACCATCTGTCACCCCTTCTCACTTTTGGTACTCTATCAAGTATTCAATGCTGGAGGCGAGGCTTCCTACTGTCTCTGCCTATATAAAAGTTGAGGATCGAAAAAGACCCATTTTTAATATTAATACTTTATAAAAGTCTATTCTTTTAAATTGATTATAAATTGAGCTTCAATTGATTTGTTACTTTGTACGTTTATCGTATATAAATATATTATGGTAATAATTTCGATAACATCTCTTCAATTATTCTGGAAATAATATAAGTAGGTATGCTGTCAATATGCTTCGTTATTATCAAGTTCTTAACTTCGTCTTGTAAGCAAAAAAAAAAAAAAAAAAAAATATGTGCCTTGTCCTTAATGCTGCTATTCAAAAAATTATTTATATATATATATATAAAATTTAAAGAGGAGGACGATGAATTTGTGAATGATTGATTTATCACACTTTCCCTCGTTGCCTTACTAAATAATATGTATGTGTATATTATGATGATTATTGAGAGAGATGATAGAACCGTCTACATTTAAATTAAGGGAGACTGGGTACAGTTGCAATTTTTTTGCTAATGCTAATCTGGAGCTGTTTTGACTCGTTCACTGCGAAATAATTGTGGTAAAAAGGTTGCAGACGAAATTGTTAGGGTTATATCGTTGCCTCGTAAAATCGTCGTGTACATTATTATTGTGAAATAAAATTATTCTGGGTAATATAATCGTGAAGCAATTTAATTGTAAGCAATATGATTGTGAGTAATTTTATTGCAAGACAATATTATTGTGAGTAATTAAACTTGGATTTGTCTAAGAGGATGAGGAGAAGGTTGGAGCAAGTCTTATGATATTGCTAAATTAAAACCTATGTTAATCAGCTGCCTGTTTAATGAAAATGAATTACTCATATAAATAAATTACTTCTAAAATAGCATTAGAAAAATTTTATAATTATAAAAATATTTATGAATTTTTAAATCAATTTACACCTAAAATAGGCGACAATCCTTTTTATAAGGAGATGTTAACAGACAACATATTAAATAATGAACAATAAATAAATAATATCATACGCATTAACCGTTTTTCCTTTTCTAATTACAATAGATAGTAAAAAAAAACCCTATAAAAAAATACGTTAATTGATCCATTGAATTAGTTCAGTATAAATGTAAGTATCCTCCATGTACGAGAATAGTCGGACATTCTTCTTTGTTTATGCCTAATTAAAATATTTATTATTCTTATAAACATCAGTGAAGAATAAGAAACCTGATGCAATCATCCATACGGACGGGTCTAAAGATGAAGACGAAAACACTGGGGATTGATGGCCCATCACTAAAGGCGATGCATCAATTTTTGATTCAATGGCTTCATTCAATAAAGAGGCTTCTGTGCTTCAAGCAGAGATTTTTGCTATAACACAAGATTTAGAAGCTCTTCTCAAATACGAAAAAACACTGAACAATGTAATAATCAGATCGGACTCCCAATCTGCAATTACTGCAATCTTTATTCCACTTACTACTGGTTAAGAAGTATTAAAATGTAAAGACACCATCATCAAAGGAATGAGTGAGAAAAATATACATCTAGAATGGTGCAAAGGACATTTTGACATTATAGGAAATGAATTTCCAGACCATCTTGCGAAGAGGGGTATTGAGAGCCAAAACCAGTTTACTATTAGGATGCCTCCAAGTTATATAAATAAGGTAATTCATTACTTCTTCTATCAATATTGGTGTTACCGATATAAAAAAGATCAAAGTATGAAACATAACCATACTATGCTTAATAAGCCGAAGTCGAAGTGTATCAAGCTCGAAAGAAAAAAATGGAGACTCATTGTACAAACCTATACTGGACATGGCCCTATTCTAGACCACCTAATCAAGTGGAAAGACATAAGCTCAACGTGTAGTGTCTGTATGGAAGAACTGCAAAGTTCAGACACTCTCATCAATAGATGCCCCGCCCTATCTTTCAAGAAACATCAAGCAATGAATGAGGAAACTTTCGTGTTTTAAAATTTATGGAATGTAAAAAAATAAATAATATTGTTGAACAAAATTTTGAATTATACTAGGTTTTAGAATCTGCTGTGGTAGTATGTATGGCAAGCAGTAATAAATATTTAAAAAACTAACTAAATAACGTTGAAGAAGATTGATGTCACTGGCGGATATCTATGATGATGTTGTGTTTAGCTAGGTTTGTTCTATGGGTCCTTCACATTTGTGATAAGACGTCACAATTTTTGGGACCGATATTATAAAGTAAGAACGGATCAATACTTTTTTTGGCCGATATTATAAGCTATACATTTTGTGGTTATAGTTTTTTTTGTATGTGTGTAAAATAGAGCACGTGGCAAACGCTCTCTGTCTACCCTACTTATACATCAATTGTATCTTTCTTCCAAATTCTCTACACATTTCATATGCGTAATTTTATCATATGATTATACAAATGTACATAGAATCTTTTATTTCCTCCATTTAAACGGAAGTCATTTTTAGAAAAGACATTTTTTTTTTTTTTTTGTACATTAGCATTAAAAAATTATCATAATTTTCTCCCTTTTTATATGTTGTACATTTAATTTGACTAATCTGAAGCCTTTCTCTGATTAATTTTTTTAATCATTTTTAATAACACAATAGTTTGTTTAATAATTAGAGTACAAATATATCAAACATAAGTATTTACTAGTGTTGAGATCCGGTCCGATTTCTTTTTTTAAAGGTTCGGTCTAAAGTATGTTTTTCAAGACAATCTCTATTTATGAACGGATTTCCATCCCATTCCTGATTTATGAGCTGTATAAATATTATGCAACGCTTTTAACCTCATATGACATTTTTGAAACACAACTGACGTCATCAGCGGTTCATATATATAATTATTCTAGAGTGAAAATTATATGAGATGGATTTTTGTTTAAGACCAGTAGAGAAAAAACTAATTTAAATGATCAAATTAATTCGTTCCGGTCTCAGGGCGGTCCATAATTTTCAGAACGGAACCCAATACTAATTAGTACTATTCTTGAGACTCAGTTCCATAACAAATTTTTCTTTGGTCTTATGAGGGATTTTTTTATTAATCTAGATTCTGACCGTGGAGCAAAATTAAATTCAAAAGTTAAAACTTCCTTTTTCTTATATGAAGGTCTGAATGTTGTTTACAATAAAAAAATCAATTTTTTCCCTCAAATTGCGTTTTAAAAAAGTACAAAAAAAAAAAAAACCCGTGAAGATTGATTGGTGATGACGTCACTGGTGGATATCTATGATGATGTTGTTCAGCTAGGTCTGTTCTATGGGTCCTTCACATTTGTGATAAGACGTCACAATTTTTGGGACCGATATTATAAACTAAGAACGGATCAAGACGGATTTCCATATGGTTAATATTTAATTAGTATTTTTACAATTTTAGATCAATTTTGGTCTCTAATGATGTTTTTAGACCCATTTTCCAACAGTTTGGTCTTTTATAATGTTTTTGTAGACTGATTTGGACCGATATTTTGGTTAAGAAAGAGATGCTAAACATTTTGGATTCCATTATCTTATAATAAATTTTTGTGGGGCTCAACCCCCCCCCTTCCATTCACACACACACATAAAAAAAAAGGAGCTAGTGATGCCATTTACGAACACATAATCTGATTCACCTAAACTTTATTAAAAATTCCTAGATTTGACGAATAATTCCAAAAAAGTACATAATTTCATAACAATAAATTTTCATTTATTATGGAGGATGTTTCAGAAGTATATTAAAAAGTTCTAGTGATAAATTCTATTTAAACAAACTTGAAGAAATTGGATAAAATTTAGAGTTAAGAAAATTCAGTTCACAAACAAAGGCTTAATACACCATTTACTGATCACTTAGATCAGTGATTAGTTTTATAATTATTTGCTGCTCTATGAGTCTCAGACCGGTGCAGGATTTTCAAACCGAAACCCAACACTAATGAATACAAACCCCATACTATGCATAATGCGAGGGAGTAGTTAATAATGCAGTTTGTTCACTTCCTCTTGGTTTGTATGTATTTATAAAAGTTACATCTAATTACAATTAAGAAGGATATAATTAATTATTAGTAACTTCCGTCTTTTATAACATACACATATCCGAGTATCTACTTTGATATATTGTTATACATAAATAGGTCAGAAGACTTGTATTAAAAGATACACATATACTTGGTTCCTCAACACAAAAACAACCTGGAATAAATTTTCTCAAAGTTGAGTATATATTGCATTTCGCTGAGTTGTATAAGATAACGCGTTTTTTTCTAGTTGGATATATAAAGAGTGTTTTTTTTAAAAACCAAATCATTAGTTGAGATGAAAATCCGGTGTATTTTTTAGCTTGTTCGTTTTTTAGTATTGGTATCTGAAGAATGAATTTTCTTATCTTAGGCTATTGTTATTTAACTCCTGAGTAGTGAACTTCCTTTCCAACTACATTCAATTATATTCTAAATGTGATTTAACATTCGTCTATGCTTATAAAGACGGATTGTAATCTTGAGGGTTTGTTGCAGAGGTATAAATAGGGCTGTCACGATAAATAATTTTTCTTTGCGATTAATTGCTCCACAAATTCTTACGATACGCGATAATATTGCCATTTTTGACACTATTTTCAACTTATATAATGCTAATGCCTTAATAATGTAATTACACCCGTTCCAAGATCAATAAGCTTATATTTTTAAAGAACACTGGAACTGGACAGCTGGAGGACTATTTAAAAAATCCAGAATCAAATAAATAAAAAAACATACAAAAAGAATAAATGAAATTTTTTAAACCAAAACTGCTCCTGAATAAAAACCTAACACAACCAAAAACAATAAATACAATTTAGACACTATATAAAAAGGATGTAAACCAGATTGCACTTCAAAAAATAGTAAGAAGTATTCTCAGATATACAGGTAAAAATGCCAGTCAGGACTTAAATGCAAAAAAAAAGTGCAAACTAGCAACAAAAAACATGGCTGAAAGCGGATGACCCAACAGA
This sequence comes from Lepeophtheirus salmonis, assembly GCF_016086655.4. Classification (NCBI taxonomy): domain Eukaryota; kingdom Metazoa; phylum Arthropoda; class Copepoda; order Siphonostomatoida; family Caligidae; genus Lepeophtheirus; species Lepeophtheirus salmonis. The sequence continues at coordinate 35,274,374 of NC_052136.2, forward strand.
TCAAATGCAAATCTGTAGCATCTTTAGTCTTGCAGATTCCGAGCAAGAAATACCAACACTGGATTAAAAACTTTTGATATGCAGTAACTTTGAAGTGTGCGACATGAATTTATTCCAGCCGGCAAAAAATTATCGCTCATTTTATTATATCGGGTAATTACTCAATTGTTTGCATATTGCAAAGAGCCCTAGGTATAATTTTGGGTATTGTATTGAGGATAGACATCTGAGTAATTTTTGTCAATGTCATTTTCCCTCTCCTCCTTCGTCAAAGCTGATTGTAGCTGATCTAATGAAACGTCATGGTAGATTAGCTGCTTTCCTCTAAAACCTTCTTCAAATTGTCAGGGTTCACATACTGAACCCGAAAATACGTGCGATTTCCATCATTTATCATTACTATTCAACTCGTGAAGCTATAACATCTAAGTATAAAGTAATAACTGGCGCGTGTGCTCATAAAAGACAGAGAGTTACAATGAGAATTTGCTTTGGAGTTGGACTTAAAGTAGAATCAAGGATCAACATCGAATTAATTCATACCTTGCAATGGGATTTGTGCTTACTTCCCTCCTCTCACGGCTGATTGCAGCTGATCTGGTCAAACGTCATGACTGATTTACCGCTCTCTTCACAAACCTTCTTCAAGTTGTCAGGGTTACCACATTGATTTTTGGATTCTTATGTTTTTACATTTCAACAGCTCATATTTTGTAGAACTCTAATAATAACGTCCAATCTGGACATCAACAAGTTATTCAAGAAAGCAAAATAATATAACAATACTCTTTAAAATTTATGTTGTAACTAGTAAATTAAAGATTTGTCAGATATAACATTATTACATCATAAAAGTTCTTTTTACATACTGATCCAAATATACTAAATGTTAAGACAAATCAGGACTCACAGATATGCCATTTTTTTTCTAAAGCAGCGATTTGTATTACTCTTACAAATAACTATTATCAATGGAATGTTGTGATACGTCCTTTGGAGGCTGTGCAAATTGCACCATAAGTAATACAAATTCATCCTCACAATGAAAGAAATTAAATACCTAAATTAAGTCTCATAAATCAGATGAAGTGATCTACGCCTATGAGTGAGGTCACGCAAATAAATTATATTATATTAGTCCTGTAGATCAATTATAAAGTGATACATATGAATTCCGGCTACGATCAGGTTCACTAATTTGATCCGTGTCCAAAGAGTTCTCTTTTCAAGGCATGAGATCAGAATGTCATTTTTCTAATCCTTAAAGATATACTCATGTGAGTGTATCTTTAAGGACCAACTTATAGTAGGATTTCATCAAGTTTTTCCAACTTTCTAACCCCTAAACCTTCATTTATCTTAACTTATTTAGATTTTAAAATAAATCAACGAGGTTACGTGATCCAACGAATGATTATTCGTGTAAAAAGTTTTTTGCAACTTTTTAATTTGTTCAAACAAAAGAAAAAATAGAAAAACCTACAATAGATTATGATGTTATTTTGTTGGTTATAAGATGATTTCTTTGCACATCGTACTACCTAAAGTCAAATGAAAGGGTTCACACCCCTTATTAATTTGCTTAACCCTTTTGATTTCTGCAAAAGTCCGACTGATTGTATACACATTCCAAGTTCATTTAAGTTTGCCTGTTCCGTTCCGTTTGAATTCAACACATAAAAAGTACAAACTTGGTTTGTATTGAGCGTTTAAATTGGTCTCCTTCGTCCCGATATGGCCTTTCAAATGTAGTCTTTTCATAATATTTTTTTTTTTTAAATAGCGACCATGATTTTAGGATTGATCATTTTACATTATCAACAGAAATATAAAATAATGAGTTGATGAATACAAATATAATCAATACTTAAATAATGTTTCAAATATATAATCGCCCAAACATGTTTTTCTGTTGACAAACCACATACATATATTGTAATTGACTACGCAAATATTATCATTTCTAAAAGTGTATTAAATAAGTTCTATAAAACGGAAGGGGCTTTTTCTAATTGGGAATCTGAATAGGTTTTTCTATTTTCAAGGCTATTTTATTTAATTCTTGAAAAGGGTACATCTTGTGAGTTGCTCATAAAAGACGGAGATAAACAAGGAGGTTTCGCTCAAGAGTTCTAAGTGAAAGTCCTTGTTGGACTATAATTGAGAATAGACAAAGAAGTAACCAAATAAAAATATCGGATAAAATGTATAATTAATAAATTTCAGCCTATTACATATATCTCTGCTATGTTACGAGTACTCTGCGACTCGTTAAAACATAATATAAATAAATAATTTTAGTCTTTCAATGTTTGGGTATGAGTGAAACGCTTTAGGGCCATCTATTTTTAGGAACAGTTCCTTCAGCAGGTGAGATGTTAAATACTCCTTTATAAGAATATGAAATAATTAAAAAAAAAAAAACCATTTATCTAATTTTCAAAGTTTTAAGGATCAGTGTTAAAGAATATCTTAAGTTTGGGCAAACACTTGCATTGAGGAAATATAAATAATCCTTAGTCGGAGTTAGTCCTTTCTTTGATGCAAGGGTTCTTGCTTAATTGTTGAAATATGTACATTTTGCCTACCTAATATATACATGAAAATGAGAAAAGAACGCAATGACGATCTATATGTAGGCAGGGGGATTCAAGTAGTGTGTTGATTGAATAGATAAATCACATCTAATTATTTCACAGATGTGACCCGTTGGTTTTCCTTTTTCTTTTTAATGAAATAGTGTAGGGTAGACTGGGGACATTTGCGACACATTTTGCTTGATTATCTCTGTTATTGTTTTAATCCTTATGCAGAATACTAGTTAGTAATTTTTCCACAAATAGCCAATAATGGTACAATTATTCAAAGATGACTGTTGCTAGACATAGGCTGATTTGATATCAAAATATTGTCCATTCCGGGATCATTCTATCATTGTTTTTTGATCTGATATTTTAAGAATGATTAGATTTACCCGTATCCCTGAAAGCATTTGTTTTGCCTTAATTGGTTTGTTTCGTTTGTCAACAGATTCATATATTAAGGCATGGAATTCATGAACTAGAATAATCAGGTAGAATTGTTATTTGCAGTCGAGGGGAAAATTAAAAGGGGTGATTGCATCATACAAAATATCGGAGAAAATATCAAATTTATAAGAATTTTCTCGGATACCGATACAATGTTATCTGCAAAATTGCCGGTCAAAAATTGTATAATAATATTTTTGTAAACATGCCGTCAGTTTTTCATTGTCCTTGCTGTAACTCATTATCAATATTAATTATATTAAATCAAACTACTCAAATAAATTGAATTTTATCAATTCAACTGGATAACTTGCAATCTTTATGTTCACAGAAATAGCCGGTTTACTCTAATTATTTTATATGGATAGTGTAACCTACAACATAAATCCTTTCGTTTATGTATTTATTCACTTTTTATATGATGTCAAATATAGTTTTAATTAGAACTGAGTCAAGTCGATTACGGGTACAGGTATCAGACAGAATTATATACTTTCTCCACAAGTTGAGAAAATCCATGTTCCTCAACAAATAAGTAGTTAATTAAAATAATTTAGGTAATGTTATAAAATATTAATTTTTATAATGGGAAATTATTTTTAAAAGTTGCATTTATCTAATCTCGACAAAGAATAAATTTAATTAATTTGGTTGATATGTAAAGTGTAGTTATGAATAGTGATCCAAATCGTATGTATTTTGGGAATTTAAAAAAAAAATAATCTGAAAATCAACATGGTGACCTTAATAATTTGGGGAATGTTTTGGAGGAGAGCAGCTTAGCTGTCTTGATGTTTAATTAGATCAGCTACCATCAGCTGTGACAAGGGATGAGGGGGGAGAAGGAAATAATCAAGGAAATTGACAAAAATTACTCAGATGCCTATCCTATAAGCAGCTGTTACTAAGGGGAGGGAGATCAGTTTTTAATCAACACGGATATTTTTGTATATTAGAAACTGACATATATTGGGATTATGAATTATAGATTATTTATTCGTGAAGGAACTATATATTACGTAAATTTTTCATTGGAAAAGAATCCCCCGATCATCTTAATGTTTGAAGTAATCAAAAATACTTCTTCAATCTCTTTGAGGTCCTCACCGCAGCCTTAACCACCTGCGACATGGTATTTTTACAAAAACATCTTGTCGGATGCTGTTAAATTTTGGCTAAATTTAGCCAAAAAATAGCCTAGATTCGTAATATTGAATAAGATAAATGACAGGGGTTTCACAACCAAAACATAACAGAAACCAAGCACGTTCCTACGTGTTGAATCACTTTGGGAACTTTTGTATTTAGTTTTATTGTGCAACCCGTCCTTACCTTTATTGTATAACGCAACCTTTCTTCCAAAAAGAAACAGAAAAAAGGGCCAAATTCATAATGTTGTTACATAAATAAGTTTATCATAGCCTTTAGTATTTATCTCTTAACTACTCCCAGACTATCATTGTCAAATTATCTCCACAATTTTTGAAATGAATTAGATATATATTTATTTCATAGTATTAAAATCCTAAATACTCGATACTGTATTACAATTTTGATTCGTAGTATTTTATTACAAATTTTCGCTATACATTTGCATTTGTATATGATGAGGAATCAGCAAGACATAGTATTCCTGTCCTTTAGGAAAGAGAGCATTAGTTAATATATAATATAAGGCATTGCTTCGTTTATCTAGGAAGTAGACATGACGTCTCAGGTCAAACGAGGGAATCGACAGCTGACGGCATAATACATAGGATATTTTTGTGTTAGCAACATAGCACCTAGATAACATGTTTTTTAACATGTTCTATATAATATTTACATTCGGTTCAAAATCAATGATTGAACCCATGGTATTGGTTGATCGAGGCCCACAGGCTAAGATCCACTGATCCAGTGACTTTCCTCATGGAAGGGGCAAATGTTTTATGATATTAATCTATACTCGAATATTTCGCGTTTATTCGAGTTTTTAAATAATATTTTAGGGTTGTATGAGTAGTTTTTCAATTTTTTTCGAGTTTGAGTAATCCTCGAATTCATATTTAACAATTAATATTATTTTTTATAACATATTTTTATAATTTATTTGCAGATAAAATGATAATAGTGCCTTTTTGAAGGATTCCTCTCTCTTTCTTGCTGTCTACATATTTAAGATCTATTCTTCTAATTCCGTTTTTTGCTTCTTCTCTCTCGCTCTAAAACAAGTGGACAATGCCTTCTTCCAGGGCCTTATTTATCTTTCTCTACACTTCCATTGTGCTTGGAAAGGGCGATGATCAAAGGTTCCTGGAAGAGCCACAAAACATACAGACTAAAATTGGAGATACAGTTATACTTCCTTGTCGTGTGGAAAATCGTCGTGGAAAGATTCAATGGACAAAAGGAGATTTTGGACTCGGAATTTATAGATCCCTTAAAGATTGGCCACGCTACTCCATGATTGAACAAGTTCCAGGTAGGGTCACTATTATCTATTTTGTACCCTTTACGTGGTTTTAAAATGCTGAAGGGAATAATGCAAGTTTGCAAAGGATACACATGCACTCAACTCATCCCAGAATTTAAATAATAAGCCTTTAATTAGTTTATCGAAATATTTACTTAATACATTTTTTTTTTTGCACTGAAGTACAACTTTATTCTTATAGCCTAAAATCTTTAAATGAATCAAAAAATTGAAATAAAATAGAGCAAAAAAAAAAAAAAATGGAACGAAATCACTAGGAAAGTCTAAGATGTTGTTTTTAAATATTTTATTTTGTCCAAGTGGTAGGGGTTTTTTCGAACAATAAAATTTATTAAGTAATTTACAAACTTTTTAGGCTAATTTTTGAGTAATAAAAAAAAATGATTAATCCACATGAAAACAAACTCATTCTCTACAAAAATAAAAGTTCATTTCAAATATGTGGGATCATCTAATTCAAAGGAAATTATATTTCAAAGAAATATTTTTTTTTTTCAAGTCAAAGTACCTATGTTTTTCATTTATATTTAAGACAAAGAGTTAATTTTTAAAGCGCTATAAATTAATCTTTTATTTACATAAGGGTATTTGCTTTCTAAAATTATATTGACTTGATTTTGCTACCTTATAATTGCAATTTCCCAAATTTGGATGTTGTTTTATGAAATATAAACGCATTTTTGAAATGGGCATAACATATTCTCTTTAACAAAATAATTTGTTAATTTTGATGTGGATTACTTACTCAAAAGTTAGAGGCTAAAAACCTTCAAAAAATCTCTCAACCTTTAAAGAAACAGAAAAAAGGTTCTAAATTTTCTGCTGATTTACCCTATATCCTTATTATGGGTACGTTGATAGATTGAATTTGAATTAGCTCTTGTTATGCTGTGAATAATTATACAGCTCTTAAGAATGGGCAAACTACCAACTGATTTTAGGACATTTTTATATTTCTTTTCGGAGGAAAGATTGCGTGATGCATTAAAGGTAAGGACTTAATAAATAACAATAAGCTGCCTGTTATAAAATATTCGAAGGACAGTCACTTAAGCCATATTCAAGGGCGTCCGTAGGGAAGGGAGTTGAAGGGGATATAGCAGCTTCTGATGCCCAATGAAGGTTTTTTTTTTTTTATCTTGTTGAAAAAAAAAATTATTGTTTTGTAAGAAAGAAAGTAATGAGAAAACAGTCATTGGTAAATATCACAGGAGGCACGGAGACCCTTAAAACTTTTTAATCGGCTATCAGACCACTTTATAGAAGGATGACCACTGACCGCCTTTCAGCTCTACCATCAGTACTCAAATTGTCAATTCTACAACACCAGATTGAAAAAAACTAATTATGGGTTCTAAATCACTGTGTCAAGTCATATTAGAAAAAGATACATAGATATATTTTTGAAAAAGTATGTTCGGTAACTAATTGACCCAATAACGTAGCTTATATTTGTATATATTATGTATAAATAAACAAAGGAAAAAAATTATACCCTCAAAAAATATATTCATTTATCTTTACACAAGTTTGTCGTCTCTATTAACATACATAGATATTAGGTTTAAGTTTCGGTCCAAAAAAACTAAGACCGGTCAGGTACCGTTATACAATTTTGTTTTAACAAACTAGTTCGGTTCTTTGAAAAAGTTTTTTCTGGATCAGACTAGTGTTGTAATGATGCCAATTATAAATTACTCTGGATTCCTAAATCAGTATTCCGATAATTTTCGCAATTTTTACTACTAATAAAAATGTCGTTAAGGGTATTTGCACTAAAGGCAGGTACATACTTGAAAACTAGACATTTAAAATCTGAAACGGGAAGCTAAATTAACTACACTTTGTACAGGTGTTGGCACATGTGTTGCCATTTCTTAGATTCAATGTAGCTTCCATCGATTGTTTCATTTTTGATTTTTAATCGATACGTAATATAATTGATGTAGTAAAAAGAGGAGGCTTTAGTAATGTGTATCTTGAGTTGTATTGATGTGATCGGTTTAAGCAAAATGGTGTTAGAAAAATAAGATTTCGTACATGAAAGTCTTGTCAGGCAGTTTTGTGAGTGTTTGACTTAGTATTGTTTGAGCGGCCGTCAAAGATGGACACCAGCAAAGAGAAATTGCCACATATTTTACAGTCTTTCTTTGATAAAGGCGAAGAAGTCAACAAACTGAAAAAAAAAAAAAAAATATCGATCCCAGACCGAGTCTCAACCCTAAAATGGAATTATGCAGTGGAAATTCCCCATTTCATGTACAGTGTACACATATTGGGGTAAGAAAATTAATCAATTAATATAGGATATCTTATCTCAAAAAAACAATCTACAAGAAGTACATAGTATATTGAAAAATAACTCAAATGATGTGAGAAAAGCTTATTTGTCCTCCTCCCCAGATTGTGACATTTGATCCTGACCTGTTTTTCCGTTTTTCTTTCAAAGAGAGATAGAAAAATAATACATAAGACTTACTAAGTAGTGTTGTGTTGACTTGAGTTAATGGAGTCGAGTCAAACTGAGTTGTTAAGGATTAGACTAAGTCGATCAATTAGAAAATAAAGAAAATATATTCACAGTGAAGATCCAGATATACCACTCCTACGGTTTTATCCCAAGAATTTGGTATATTGGCGTTATGTTAGGAATGATGATTATCAAAATGTCAAAATCTTTGGATTTTAAACATGTAATTGATTATTTATATTTGAATTATATTAATTTTATCTTCAAACATTGTTTATCTTAAGCGTTTAGAGTTTGCTCCTCGTTTGGTCGTTTTCAACTCGTTCCCGCTTCGTTTGATTTTAATTCTGGCTAAATAATATATTAGAAAGAACAGCTGACAGCCTCCATAGCCTTAATAACGGAACTAGAGGAGGGGATTGTTCATCAATGACACAAAGATAGACATAAAACGCACGAAAAAAATGATTTTATACACTTATCAGTAGGTATAACTGATTCAATGTCAGTGTCAAATTGTATTAATATTCTCAAGCCCTTTTATTATTTCTTGGGAATTCAGTTTTGGTTCTAGGGATTTTTAGGGGTAGATATGGGGATATTATATAATTCTGAATGGCATCCCTGATTTGATCCCTTCCCGAGTTTTTAAGTTTACCCGGACAAAGAAAGGAACGGTCTATAATTTTAACAATGAGAGACTTAAGATAAACAAATGTGTTCTTGGGGTTATACTCAAACTTTTTCTTCCTCCAAACACAAGGTGTCAATTTGATGTCAAGGAGCTCGATTTTGGTATCATTTTAAGATCCTCGTTTTCTCCCAATCATTCAGATGTTCATTGTCAAACTTCAAAAGTATTTATTGATGTGATTTTCTGGATTTTTTTCCTTCTTTTTTTTTAATATTCTGTCCTTCACTGTTAAAATGTTCTTTTCTTTATGATTTGTCAAGCTTATAAAATCGGCAAAGGATACAATACGTGAATACTTAAATGCATCAAAGCTAACCTTCTTAAATAAAATTTGCCAATTTTTTGCAAAAATCCATAAAATAACAATCATTTTTTTTTTTAAATCATCTTTTTTTTACTTGCAATCTATAGTTGTTAAGATTGTGTATGGTCAATATTGCATTTCGAGGTTTTTATTTCCTTAAAATGGACCACCATATTTGAGTAATATATTTATTTTGAAAAACTCGAACAAGTTCGGGAACCTCAGATAGTTTCTCATAATGAGGTCCGCCAACGAAGCTGAACGAAGTTGATGTTTTTTGCTTCTGCTTGTTGGTTGGTCACCAGTTAAAGTTGGAGGTCAATCTTAATCTAACTTCGTACGAAGGTTATATATGGTTACTGTAACAGGCCATTAAATTTTGAGTGGCCAAAGTCAAAGTTCAAGGTGGCACAAAACGTTAAAAATACATAATCTGCCATAAATTTAGAGCACATTCAGGTACAGAGCTCAAATTCGTGGCATTATGTTGGCTTAATACAAATCTTCATGCAACAAAAAATTCAAGCTCAAGGCTAAAGTCACACGAAAGGTTAAAAATGCAATATCGATCATCACCTTTGAACCAATTGAGATAGAGAGCTGAAATCCGTAACTTTTTCTGTAGCCCTCGTGACTAACAAACAAACAGGGTCAAAAACATGACCTCTGTTGAACTTTATTTAGGAAAAATGAGTGCCCATTCTAGTTTTCCACTGTTTTATTCTTTTAATACTTGTTGATTCGATGATTGTTCGAGTCGTCACATCACTATTATTTACTAAATAAGAGCGTTATAAAATAATCATTAGATTATAATATAAACATTTGTCTATTGTGTATGTATGTAAGTATTACGTAGTAGGCCTAATGGTCAATACATGTATTGTATACATACATTTAAATATCAAGAGTGCTTCAATACTATTATCATTGAGTGATGTGTATTTTAATATCAAACATACATAAAGAGGGCTATTTATTTTGAAATATTCCCTGAACTCTCTTCATTGACATTTTTATTAGTAATATTATTCTATTTTTAGTACTCAAATAATAAAGATAATGATATCTTGAAGGACCCAAGAAATGTTTATATCTTTTGCTCCTCTGTTTATATTAATTTATCCATCTTTTTGAGTACTTAGAAATGTGTCTGTAAGATAATTATGTTTGGTAGCTATCCAATTCTGAGACAATTCCTCTCCACTATGGAATTATTATTGAATTATATTTAAGAAGGGCCCCTGCTTAACATGATTGAATTTGAATTCCCCTAACCAACGTTCAGAACACTAATTAGGGTAAGATAAACAGAAAAATCGACAGCTAAAAACAAAATACAGTTTATTATTTTGTGATTGCGAGGAAACATCGTGGTCTAGATCAGGGATTCCGCAAATATTTTCACTGATGTAGCACTTGTAAAATATTTTTTCAGGCAAGTAACCCTTACCAAGCGCCGATAATTTTTTGTTAAAAAAAAAAAAGATGTAAACCTTCTGCCTGTATTATTCAACTTTGAAAGGTATGTTACTAGCAAAGGATTACCCCGCGTTGTTCGGGTGAGCGTTAGGGTATTATTGTAGTCATTATAATTTAGCGCCTGTATGTTTATTATATGAAGTGTATTATTATGAACTGAAAATTTTTGTCTAGATGAGTTGTCCATCTTTTATTTTTGTCAAAAAGTTTGCCGAATCGTAATTAGTGAAGGAAATTGCAATCAACTATTTTCCACTAATTTTAAAAGGAAAACAATAGTTAATAGCATTTATCGGAATTGTAAAGAAGACTACAAACCTACCGAAGTTTTTTTCGTACTTGCAAAACCATAAAAGTTATGGAGAATGATGTTTTTGAAAAAATAACCTTCTATAACTAGTTCATTTTTTTGCAACTATTGCAAAAAATTATGTAATAAAATGCATGGAGAATTGAAAATACCCTGTTGTTATGTTAAGTGTATAAATTTATGTCTAAAATACATTGTTTTATGGCATTTATTCTTAAAAGTTGATGTTAAGTGAAAAAAATTACAAATTGTCCAGAAAATAACAGATATTTCGGTTAAACATATTTTTTTTATGTCAAATTTATATGAAACCGAATCTCCACAAAAATTTCTACAAACTTTGAATTTTTTATTTTATTCCATCGACTTCTTGCATTTCTTTGCACTTGAAATAATCATAATACCAAAAAAAACAAAAAAACGAAAGTGCAATTTTAACCGATTTCTTATTTAACCCATAGCTTTTTTGATTTTGAATAAATTTTAGAAAACTTCTTTATTTGTATAGTTGTATTTTGAAAAAACACTCACTTTTTTGATTTATAACTCCACCCTCTATCTAGTCTCCTTGATTTCCAGAAAACACATAAATACGTTGATTTTATATATAGATAAGACTCACTTACTAGATCTGCGGCCAAAAGTTTTTTGAATTGATATTGTTTTTTAAATATATATATTGTGCAAAAATTGAAGTACCCCCCTGGATTTCCTCCGAGTTGAGAAGGTCACTAGTCTAAATCGAAATTAAAATTAGACCTATCCAGACTGATTTTTTTGTAAGACATATCCAGACCTAATAAGTTTGGTCCACTATTCGATTAATTATATAAGAGAGGCAGTAAATCATACTAGGTGATCATACTCGTATAACGTTCGGCACGACTCGCTTGGAGATGGAAGGAGCTGGGTTCGTGGTTAACCTCAATCACATTTCAAACGAAAATTATGACAAAAAGAATTATGGATTGTGAAAAATCCAAGCTTTAAGTAATAAAATAATGCCACAGAGTTTGCAATTTGAGATCTTGTCAGGGTTTGACTGGATAGAGGGCTCTCTAGTGGTTATTCCTGTACATCAAACAACCCCTATACTAATTCCCTTGTACAAATATATACTTATGTTGATATTAAACAGTTGTATTATAGTATAAATATATATATGTGTATTATGTCTCTAACAATAAAGAACATCGTAAGGAAACAACAAATCTATTTAATCCTTTCAATTCCCTTTGGGGAGATATCAGGGAAAAAATAGCAATAAGAAGAGTTGTAGGACATTAATTGATTGAGTCTGTAGCTTCCACCTCCTTCTCAGAACTAATGACGTTGCCCTTTTTAATAATAACATGTTTATATCGATATATCTACGTACATATGAACATTTTAATCGCGTCATGTAATTCATTTTATAAATTGAGATGGGGGAGTAATTGATTTCAATTTATGGATTTTTTTTCTCTGTATGCATTTACCATTGCTCAAGCATTTAGCAATCTATAAATACCCCTCCCTATGTATAATGTGGAACACACATGCTATCATGCCCTTGGGAGAGATCATCCATTGAATATAGTATGCAAATAATATGAATACAATCTTATGCTTCTTCCATGAGGGATTGGAGGGATTCTTGAAGGAATTATTAATTATTAATATGTATTATTGTGTACATTGATAAGAGAGGGCCAAAGGAGTCTTTCAGCTATCCTTGCCTTGTATTTATAGGGTCATAATCGCCTGGGGGTGTGGGGATTGGAACCCATTATTTTTTTATCAGTAGTTATTATCGGCCTATTTATGGTATAGGCATCTCAGGGAGGGGTAGTGGATGTAGCCATCCAAATTTTTTTTATCGTTCTACGAGTATATAATTATCGTATATTATAAAAAAAAAAGAGAGAAAAAAAAAAGAAGAATTCAATTATTGATTCAAATTTAGTCTCTTCCAAAAAAACTACACTCAACATGTTTTTTTTTGCCAAATTTGGTAATTATATAAAAACGATTGTCATAAAAGCCTCACTCAACCCACAAAAAAAAAACATACACACACAACCGGAAGACGAACCTGAAAGGCAAGTCATCAATTGTCACTCCAGTCAAATCAAACAGATAATTAAACCGTGATTATGGGACTGTGAATAGGAGATAAATAAATTTTCAAAGCTGACCTGAAGAGTAATTCTGTTTTAAGCATGTTCCTGCACTAAACGGACTTATGCCGTTACAAATTTATAATTTTTTTAAAATAGGGTTGTTGGCTTAACAAGTCAAGTGCACTAAGTGCTTACTTTTTCAGTTTCCCTTGACAGAGTGTTTATATGTATATGAAAACCATGGAGTTGCAAATTTTAAGTACTTTAGCTATTTAAATAAAAAAAGACACCAAAAAATGACATAGTAGCAATATTTTATTCAATTTTCAACTTAAGATTTGTTATAAAATAAGCAAATTGGTGAAAGAGGTCATTTCCACTTAGCCTGTCGTTTTTTTACTGTTTGTCTTGTCTGGCCACTTAATACAGGTTTGACCGTATTTATGTTTATATAAAAACTATAGTTGGAGTTACAAATTTTAAGCACTTTTGGCATGTAGATTAAAAATATATGGAAAATTGAATTTGTAATCCTGAGAATTTTAATCAGAAGAGCAGCCATCACATTAGCTACAAACAGAAGGGAGGTGTAGGAAATATACAAAGCCTACTCGCGGTATCTATCCTCAAATTTACTCCGAGTCCAAGGAGGACTTACACTTATAATTTTACCAACCTTCAATTTTACAATCCATCATTTATAGTGTTGTGTCGGTTCTTATTTATTCAGTTCAGTCCAGTCTTAGGATCGGTCTTTAGGACTGTCAATCATTGGGACCAGTCCAAGGATCCTTGGATCTTCCATAAAAATATCGATGGTCTATTCAGCCAAATAAGATATATGAAACATGTAGTTAGATTATTGTACATATCTTGCAAAATATATTATATTTTTCATTAGAATACAATATAATACGAACATATGATACGGTGATAATTTATTCTTTTATATAATGGAAAAATTAAAAAGAGTAAAAACATACTCATTGACGTCACAAGGGATCGATTATTTAAGGACCGACAAGTGGGACACAACATTAGTAAATCACAAGCAAAGGCACTTGCAGCTATTTCATTCGTCGATGTTTTATTCTCAAGAAATTAGTAAACTTGTATTAACATTGTTTTATTAATTATTTTTCATTTGAATGACAAAGTAGAAGTTATAATGTTTGACAAGAAATCTGTCTACTCTTCATGAATGTGTTCAATTATAGAATTTCTTCATTTTGAAAAGGATCATTGTTGAGGTTTGAATTTAAAAGATTATAATATACAAAAGTTCTTAGATATATTACTTGGCGTTCCAAAAGTCTTGGAATGTTATGAGAATAAAAATTTCAGGTGTTTTGTTGGGACTTTTTTTTTTGTAAATATCCGGTTCGAACTTTTTGGATCAATAGTTATCAAAGTGAGTGAAGATTAAATACACTTAAGTGAAAAATGGTAGCTAAAATATAAGAGGTTGCCGTGTAAGTCCACGCCGGTTATACCAACATCATGAGCATACTCTCAGTCATCAACCAGACGGTCTAGAGGATCAGGAAATGTTTTTTTTTCTTCTTCTCTCAAGATACCATTATACCAGAATTTATCAATGGTTTTATATTTTTGGCTTCCACTTTTTACTTAAAGAGTATTTAATCTGACCTTGAAATCTGACTTCTAAAACTGTCGTGCCAAAAAGTTCAAACAGATTTTTAGATATAAATGCCTAGGAAACCTCTTAAATTTTTATTTTAATAACCTTGGGTATATTGCCTATTTCCACTCACCTTCCAAATCATAAATAAGATAAGTAGGAACATCGACAGGTGACACAAAATACAGTGTACATTTTGTATGTTACTAGTCTGACGTTCCTTCTCTCCCCTCTACCTCTCAAACCAAATAATTAATTCATCTTTTTTAAAGAGTATAGTCATTTGTATCTGGTCTTTTGAAGAAAAAAAAATATCAATAAATCAATGTTGATTTTTTTAGTGTACATACAAGTATGACAAGAAATAAATAATAAAGGAAATAATCATTATTGGGAAAAAGTGTCTTTCAAGCAATATGGCTACAGTCGTGATATATCTCACTCGTATTGTTTTGGTCTTCATCTATCACAAAGGACTGTCGTCCAATATAATACATATTATGTAGTCACTAAATACATAGTTTTTTCTATGACATTTACACGTTTCACAAATTTATAGTGAAATGAAATAAAAGTTTGTAATACTCTAATAAATTAATTAATAACTATTATTATAAAAATATTTTAGATATATATACAAAAATAATTAATAGTTAAATTACACATTTATTCAAACGAGACCAGGTACGGATTACTTTTTCCGGATCAATTAAGGACCATTTTTGTAAAATGGAGGCCTCGTTGGCTTATATATTTGAATAGCGTGTTGCACAAGCCCTCTTCTCGACAGCGCTCCAAACCTAGTAATCCAGAGGATTTAATTCTGGCGATGACGGGGGTCATTTCTCCTTATCCCAGAATCTTTGTTTCCAAAAAAACAACCTACAAACAGTATCTTTGGGTGGCCTATTGTTGTCATACATCATTCCCATCGGTATAGGTCTTCCGACAGCGGGTTTTCTTCTTCTGGACTCCCAAGTTCTCGGCTCTATGGAAACCGTTTGATCAAAATCCACCTATTTGCTGATAATTTCATCCATGTCATCCCTGGTGTGGGCACGATTTCTCCCAGATGCACATTTAAAAATTTCATTTTCAATACCAAAACACCTGTTTGATCCAAAAATAGTGCTTTTCGAGATGCTAACAACCTCCTTCATTGTCCTGAATCGGTATACAGGCGGAGAAAATCAAGGACTCTTTTTCTTTGATGTTGTTTCTTAGGCATCTTTACAGCTACTGATGTGTGTCACATCTCTATAGAAGGCTTTAAAAAAGACGGTTTAACTGATTACACATTTTTTTTTATATCTGTGACCAAACTGATCTATTATTAAGGTTTTAAATTTACTGTCACTATATACGCCGCACCCTGTACAGCAAAGTTAAATAATATCATAATTTGGTTAAATCTCAATTATTACTACATTTTAGAGTATAGTCTTTGGATTTATTTAAACAATAGAACGACAATTGGTATAGATCCTTCCTCCACAGTCTGCTAATATCAAGAAGGATTCCACCTGTTGCTGAATTAAATAATTTTATTTTCAGATTTGTAAGGAAATGTTTATTTCATATATTCAGTAATTTTTGCCCACTTTCTTTACCATTCAAGATTGATTAATTACCTTGGGCCAGATCGATTTTGATCTAACTTGATATGAAGTACTTGCTGTCAAATTTTGAGAGGTAAAGGTCAGGGTAGAACAAAAAGTTATAGATACATAATGGACCAAATATTTATAAACATATTAAGGTACATAAATCCAATTGGTATCTAGGTTAATGAAGATACTTCATAATAGCATAAATAGGATGAGGTGTACGCTCCGCCAAGTGCCTAATCACCCTTTAGCGAGTTGCTCTTCTTCGATTTATTCATTTATATCTTGGTAAACATTCTCGGAATCGACTGCATTTAATACATGACTTACAACCTAAAGAACAGATTGTGATGAAATTTTGACAACTGTCGTCTGATGGTTGGTTCAAACTAAAAATAAGGAGAATTTAAAAAAATAACGGGATCCATGTGTTAAGTACAAGAATTTTTAACCCATGTGTTAATGGGGATGAATTATAGTTTTTCAAATTCAGGAAAGGTAATCAAGTCGGTATTAAAAATAATGATAAAAAATATGATCTTATCCAGATTTTGACTGTATAAGTTTAAGGAAATACTCTAGTTTAATTAAACTCCGACTTCAAGATTGTACTTTGATTCGAAACCTGAATGAGTCATGCACAGGTCTGGATTGTAGAGAGTCGTTTTAATTAATTGTACTAACTTCTCTGTATTCAAGTATATGTAAAATAAGTTTATTCTCTATCTACATACATACTTTTTGATGAAAGAAAACATATTCATAATTAGACATTGACACACTGAGGAAATATAGAATGTAGGAAAATGCCTGATCCTTGTAAGCCCTATATATATATATAAGATAATACAGCTGCCTTTTTGTTCTTGTCTCTCTCTAAAAAGTCAGTTGTATTCATACATACGTTTTTTAATGAAATATGAAACTTTTTTTACTCTCTTTTTGGTAGAGAAGTGAGTTTGTTGAATGATAAACGATTTGAAGAAGAAAACAATCCTACCCATTTATCATAAGTAATTAGGTATCTGCTACAACTGGAGTACCTTCATGTTTTTGAGGTGTGTGTACAATGTATGTCTGTATTAGTGTTGGGTTTCGGTCTGGAAATCAATTAACGGTCTATGACTGTCATAATTCTTGTTAGAGAGAATTCGTTCGTTCCATGTTATTTTGGATCGGTCTTGTAGATAATTTAAATCTTCTCACTAAAAAAAAAATACATTTTTAGAATAGGCAATTTAGGTCCACGGTTTCTGTCTTTGACCGTTGTAACCACTGCGATCAAAGTGCACTTAAAAAAAGCTTCATGCTGTACTGCAAAATTAAATTAAAAAGGGGGATAAATTGTGTAAAATGAGAAAAAAAAATTTAAAAAAAATGTCCTTTAATGAAATATTTACACAATTTACTCTACAAAAGTCCTCAGAAATGTTTGGCCTTTCCTAAAAAAGTTGTCATTTTGAAATTAAATATTTCTACGTCATTTGATCAATATTAATTTGTTTTATTAGAAAAGACCACTGAATGATATTTCATAACTTCCAAAAAATATCATTGAAAAAAAAAATTCAGTGCAATTTGTTTCAGACAGGGCTCCGTAATAGATCAGGTCAGCCTTGTGTTGGACATAGGATCCAGATCGGTGTATAACAAATTACTGAATACCGAACAAAAAAAAATCGTTCTCGATCGTTTTTAGAATGATAAATTTCTGTCCACGGTTTCTGCATTGACCCATTGTAACCAATGCGGCCGACAGTGGGCTCCACACTTCCAATGGGTTTCACGATGTACTGAAAAATTCGAAAATTTCTTGAAAAAAGAAGGATAATTTGAGTAAAATGAGAAAAGTTATTTCAGAAAAAGTTATTATATTAAACATTGGCACAATTTACCATAAAAAAGCCTCGCAAAGCGACCTTTAAAAAATAAAAATAAACAATTCTACGTCAATTGATAATTACCATTAATTTTGTATTAATAAAGGTATGATTTTCTAAAAAATTGGCTTCACACAATCCGTTTCTTTCTCTGGTGTCCAAATGGATCAAGAGATAAATAGCTTAAGACCAAAGCGATCAAAAAATTCGATCCTGGGACTTAGTCTCAACATTAGTATGTATGCCCTTAATGATATTCCTTGCAGATTTTATTGATGTCCGTGTGATGTGTATATTATTTTATATTATATTGGCACTGCGACATTCTCTATTGTCTCTTTTTAATCATTCCTTAGTTCATTTATTTAGGTTTGCTTTTTCTTTTTATGATAGATATTAGCGTAAACAACAAACATCTACTAATATATATGTATGTAATTTTGGTGGCAATGTTGGTACTGTGAACAAATGTAATGGTTACTACTAATTATAGTCATAATATTTAGTAGACAACCATTCTTGTTGTAAGTGCCAAAATGGCGTTGTTTCTCTTCTCTTTTGCTGGATAATGTTCCATTTGAAGTCAATTAAAAGTCTTTTGGTATACTATGTGACGTAAATAGTGAGTCAACACAAAAACAAACTAGTATGATTTTCCTCCTGGATAAAGTGTGGATTAATTACATTTTTATCAACCCTTTTGGTGTCTCGCAAATTGCACTTAAAGTAGCCAAAATTGATCGTCTAAATGATAAATTTATCGATTTTATGTATAAAAAGCCATATTTGAGCAAATATAAGTCTCTTTAATCAAATAATGGTTCTAAATTATTGTTAAAACTCATGGTATCTTAACTCATCCCGCAAACTTGAATGCCTATAATTGAGACAAATATGTATATGAAATAATAGGCTCATTTTTTAAATTTTTTTTCAAGTAGTTATTACGTTGACGTATAAAATATCGGTTCTAATAGGTCAAACACCGTTATTATTTAATTAATAACGGTACGACTTCGGTCTGTACTGGTCTTGTAGAAAAATTCAGTCAAGAAAAAAATCAGTCTTAATCCCAAATCTAAATAAATTTTAGAAGCGAAAAATTATTTTTTACCAAGAAATTTTTTTTTTAGAAATTGAAATTTCGTTCCATGGTATACATGGTTATAAAAATTTCAGTCTATAATCTGAATTTTGATCTATATAGATCCATATCGGACTAGAAAAATTAGTTAATACCAGACGGAGCAAAAAAATAAATAGGCCTCGGACTGATTCTCAACAATAGTTTATTATTCTATTTACATCCAATTTTAATGAAAAAAAGTATATACTTAAATTATGCTTTAATTAAAAATAATGGTAACTATTATCGTGCACGAAAGATACTTAAAGTTTTACTGAACGAGTTCAATTGGTATACTTAAGAAGCATAGGCGTAGTAGATGATGTGGGATCAGGGATATTCGGGAAATTAATTTGCTTTACTCGGATTAATGCTTTTTTAAATATTTTATAAGCCCTCCAAAAACGTCTTAAATAAAAAAATCCCTCAAAAATGTCTTTAAAAAAGAAAAAAAGTTATCAAAGAAATGTCTTTTAATTAATCCTTGTTGCAAATTTTTATTGAATTAGTTGATAGTATTCGGGCAAAATGAACATCACTCTAGGTAACATTTAAAAAAAAAATGATTCTTTGACTTGAGTACTTGGAAATTTGAGACTTAATTCAAATACGGATAACGATAAGAATGTCTCAGTTTCCTAATTTTGACTTCCTGTCAGCCTCGTTTTAAATATTAAGTACGCGTTCGTATCGGACCTAAAAACTGTCCCATAGAACAATCTTTGATAAATGACGTCATTATATATATCTACTTGTGATGTCGACATAAATCAATCTTCAATAATTATAACAAACCCAAAACTTAGACTTTAATTAGTTGTAAATGTTGAATAATACCAAAATGTTCACGTGTTATAAAGATACTTAAAGTTATGCTTAACTTATTGAAATGTTAAACTTAGTGAGTTTACCATCATATCAGTAAACATGATGCCTTGTAGAGGGCGTTCTAAAACTTGGGGATTTTTCAAAGACCGATAACAGGGGGATCCTATTTTAAGTCCCATATTAAGGACTGATACAATACTATGAATTGCCAATGACGCCAGATCTGGAGATTGCAAAGATTAAGTAATGCATAGATCGGACTATCCCAAAATAGCCACATAATAGCCGAGGGCCCGACACGCCCTTGTCAGTTATGTTTTGAATGAGAAACTTTGTGATGATGGCATGAAACTATAAGGTTATTTATACAACTGATAAAGAGAGTGAATTGAGTAAAAACGTGGGATATTAAAGACATTATAATTGAAAAATTCAAGTTTAATTATTTTGTCCTAACATTATTATAAATATTAAAAAGAAATTCTACACCAGTCTTGAATTTTCATAGTTCATATTTATTATTATCCTGTCATTACAACGGTGCAGCTGTCGTTTCCCACTTATTTCATGTAGGAGTCTTGTCTTCTTATATTGTTTTGTCTCTGGTCTTATTCAAAACATAACTACGGGGAGGATTTTGATCTATAGCGTTTACTTATAGAACATTAATACGTCATTGTCTATTAATAATGACGTCAGATCTAGAGGGTATTGATCATTTCTAGCTAAAAAGTATTACATTAAATATATATTATCAGAGAGTACAAAGCAGCGTCAGACAATATATTTATAAGTAGATCGTTAATTATAAGTTCAAAAATTATTTTCTTTTTCATTGGCCATAGATAACACTCTCATAATTAATATACATTCATGAAATGATAAAAATATTATGGAATGACTAGTCAATAATTTGAATCATATAATTTACATAGTACATAATTAAAACATCAGTGTGATTAGAGAATTCGATTAATCAATGTTGAGACGTAATTTGTTACATTAATCTTTGCTGAACTAAATTACATTCCTTCAATTAGGAGGACATATGGACTAGGAATCAGTACAAAAAGCTCACATATTATTTATGTCATTTTAATGATTTATAAACTGTTTCTTATTTGTACTAACGTTCCTTATTGGGAATTTAATATGTGTTTTCGAAGCAGTATGAGATCTTACATGTCAGATGTCACCATGTTAGAATGACCACATCTATCATACTTCTTCCAAAATACCAAATCTGGTTCAAGAGATCAGTTTTTCAGTTTCCACTTGTCCCACAGCTTAACGCAAGTTTGACTTTAGTTCATTTTCTGGACAAAAAGTTCCTTATTCGGAATAATATATGTTTTTTTGAAGCAATAGGAGATGCCCCATCTCATAGTCTTTATATTTGTACAATAATGAGATGGATGATCTATTGATGAGCGAGTTGACTTTAATAGCATAGATACAACTCCATCAAAAATTATATCGTTCATTACTTACTCTTTATTTATTTTTTGTGACGGATTAAAGGGATCCGTGGCCTCTAAAAAACAACTCGCCCACTATTTGTCATACTTATATAAATAAAGAATATGAGAGTTGACAAAATATGATGGTTAAAGATCGCATTTTTTGTTTAAAGTAAGTATAGCGATCAGAAAAGGAAAAACGGGTGGCTCTTCTCTCTCTGAAGTAAGCATTCTCCCCTATCTTGGGTGTAAAAAGAAGTACTTGTATTGCTCAGTATTTATTATTTATTAACTAAATCCCCAGTGTTTCCCGTTCATACATTATTTTATGAAAAAGAACAGTAAAAACAGGAGTCATTGCACATTTAAAGCCAAGTGTGTATGGAGTGTGGAAATAAAGAAAAAGAAAAGCACAACAAAGACGCACATATTATGTACACAAAAAATTCTTTCAGCGGAATGTCCAAAAGAATGTTTCTTCCTTTTTCTAATTGAACATGATCTCCTTACCCCCCCTCCCTTATTTTAACTCTCTTTCCATTTTTTGTTTTAAAAAAAAAAGATTTTTTCACTCATGAGTCACTTTTTCTTGCTTCATCATACCCACTGCATGAAGAAAATACATATTATGTAACTTTCTTTGTTCGATGTAATAATTGCTAGAGATGTAAAAAATTGTCCGGATCCACGCCTGTGCAAATTTAGAAAAAGTATACATTGATAACTATGAGAAACAAATATTGACCACGTGGTCTTTGTTTCGCAACTGGGGTTATAGGTTAGTGGGCTCCAAGGTGAAAAGAAATACAAGGTTATACCATAACGCGTGTACGACATATGTTTGACTTCCACTACGCTTTTAATATTGACGTCATAGTAGATGAGTGTTTGCGTGTTTTGTCAAAAACTGTTTTTCTTGCCCAACAGTCGGTAGGATACATTAAATTGAAAATTCTAGCAATATTGACGTCATAGACTAGAAGGGGTTGCGTGATTTGTCAAAATCTGCCTGTCTTGCCCAGCAGTCCGTACGATACATCAAATAGAAAATTCTAGCAAGCCCGATTACATGATGGTCTAACCTTGAGTGGGATCTTTGTTCGCAATTACGTTCGAATTTTCCAAATATTGAAGAATTATTTACTAGAAAATGTTTAAATCTATAACTTTTTTTATAGGATGGTCGCGAGGATTTTGACAATTTTCACATCTTCATCCTTGTAATAATTTCTTTGTTGAATTTTGTATTTGTGTGTACTTTCATATGAGATAGTGAAAGCTCAGTCATCTAGTATACATACTATAAATATATATAAACATAAGATCTTTCGTTTAGAAAAAATAATTATGTATTATTTGAATGGTCCTTTGTTGAGTGGATTGCAGCAGTATTATGTTTTTTCACACACTTCTCGTAAATTAATCATTTTACACGTATATTATAATATTATGTAGATGGGTGGGGTAATATACATTCA
The DNA here is from genome assembly GCF_016086655.4 of Lepeophtheirus salmonis. Taxonomy (NCBI): domain Eukaryota; kingdom Metazoa; phylum Arthropoda; class Copepoda; order Siphonostomatoida; family Caligidae; genus Lepeophtheirus; species Lepeophtheirus salmonis. The sequence continues at coordinate 35,297,262 of NC_052136.2, forward strand.
TCATGTATAGACCTGAAGTCATATGCATTTCATGTATTGTATAGATATATAGTTGTAAAAAATATGACACTATACGAGACTTTTTGTATAGCATGGAATACTAGACACATGGAATTATCACGTACGCTGCTTAACTAGTGTTTTCTTTATTTCCCCTCCTGAATTAAGGGTGTGAATTATTTATGTTGACTGCTATTAGATAGATCAACATTATTAATGTGCTCAGATTAAACAGATTTCTTCCTCGTGTGAACATGAAACTGCTTGAATCCAAATAAGTTTAATACAACATCCTTGTTTTAAAAACATTGCCGTGTGGACGGAGAATACATGGAATCGTCCGAGTTCTACAAAGTTTGAGTAGTATCACTACATTCCTTCTCAAGTCACCTTTTCTTTTTTGAGTATTATTTTGTCTAAAGCCATTTCACATCTACTTCCTCTTTGTTTACATTTCTAAGAAGCACCCAAACTATGTACATATGTATAATTGAAGATGACAGTTTAATGTTGCTTGAGAGTCTCATAGCTTTAGGTGTATTTACGTGTGTGGTTTTTGTTTTTTCTTTTCATTTATCCTTCTTTTTTTTTTTTTATCCATTCTACAATTTCTGATGTAGAAATAAATGTTCATTTTCATATTCTACAATGCATCTGAGTATGTAACATATTAATAGTATGCATTAATGTCTACTGCACTCGACTATAAATGACATGTGTACCAACATAAAAAAAAAAAAAAAAACTGGAGAATGAAATTTGTAATAGGAAAATAGCACTTTCTTTTTGATCAGTTCAATATATCCTTCATACATGAATGTAAAGTCAAGTTAAATCTTCACGAATAATGTACCCCAAGGGATTCCCACATGAGGCGAATATAGAAGATGTGATAAGTTGAAAAAGAAAAAAAAGCGTCCACCTCATTTTTTACTCAATTCCTTTTAGAGGGAAAACCCTTAATAAAAGAAGATAAAACACAAGCTAATCATGCTTGATTGTTCAATGTGTGTAGAATTATATAAACAATACATAATGGTTCAGAATTTAGGGTCCTATAGACGTTAACGATATTAAATAATAGTAGGTATTGAATATAGAGAGTCAAGTCATAAATATTGCAAGTGTATTTTTTTGAGAATATAATGAGTTCAAGAATGGTGCAAGGACGATATTGAGTAGTTTTTGCACCACTCTTCATCTTTTCTACCTCCTTGACTTAGCAATGGGGGGTATGGTGGAGAGGGAGGCCAATTCAATTTCCTGGCAGGGTCAGGATGGCTGCTATGGAGGCAACATTTCCGGAAGATCTTGTTAGGTCTAGCTGCAAGTTATTCAAAAATGCGTCTCCCCTTCCTTATTCTACAGAGGGACAAACACATGTATTCTATATTCGTTAATACAAAAAGTTTAATTAACTTTGATGAAAAAGTGAATCAGAATATTACCCGAGTAAAAAGACAATTTTTTTATATAGTAGTACTCAATAGAAAACTTAACTCAAATAGCTGAATTAGAGAAACCAATTGTGGTGTTAACTTTTTTTTACTTCTACTTAAGTTTTAAATGCATGTATTAGATTATTGTACATTTCCGATATAGTTTTAAAGTAATTCTTTCTTTCTGTGGATAATTTTAAAAGGTTGGAAGTACTCGGGGCTTTTCGGAGGTTTTGAGTTAAACTCCTCAGAATAAATTATATCGAAAATATACTCCAAATTTGGAGTGATATTGTTATGGCGCTAGATATGTACCTTATGAAGAATAAAAGACTACATAAATTAGCCTGAAACCTTAATTTAGTACAAAAGGAAGACTTTTCTAACTAACATATTTTGGGTTGGACGGTTAAATGGTGAAAATATCTTACAATGTCATATTGAAAGTTGGGTTAGGTCTTGCACCAAAGAATGCAAAAATTTTAATTTAAAATTACCAACTCTCATTGGGAGAGCGTTTGAGGCTATTAACTATAAAAAGCGGATATTGTAGATAGAATACCCACAGTCATTTCCTATAATAATGGTCCACAATGGATTGTGCTATGAAAATATATTAATAAAGGCTATACAAAAATCTAAAAAATATTTTAATTTCTGAAGAGGAAAGAATATCAAATGCCTTGTATGGAAATCCCCTTTTTTCCACATTAACAAACCATTTTCTTAGAGATACTACGGAGAAATGGACATCATAAATAATTACATCCAAAAAATCGTTCGAAGGAAGAAAAATATCTCTTGTTGGGCTTAAACGACTGTAAGGAGCAGATATAATTCTCGTTCGGTAAAAGGTTCTACTCTTTACGTCAGTTATTCACCCCAAATTATATAACAGCAGTTGATGTTACCAAGGGTCTTAATTCAATCGTAACACATGTTCTCCTTTCGCTCTCCAAAATGCCGATTCCCAGGATATTAGTATATTACAGGACAATATTAGTAGGGTTTTAAATACCAAGCATTTCTTACTATGTGAGTTATTTGGTTGTTGGCAACTTGAACAGTGCTGTTTCAATTTTCTAAAGCGTTGTTTCATTCTTAAGGAAAGAAGAGAGTAACACGGATTATTTGTTGTGAAGTTAGAAGGATTGATGATCCAAATCAGAGTAATTTCTATATATATCCGCCTTGATAAGGAGTAGGATTTGCATTTCTTTCCTTTCTCTCACGACTGCTGGCAGCTGATTTGATAAAACGTCATAACAGCTAAGCTGTTCTCCTCCACACCATTCTTTAAATTGTCAGGATTACCTGGTTAATTCCCGCTTTTTATTTATTGAAATACCGAAAATCTTTCGATTTACAACTTAAATATTAAATCTGTATATAATTAATATAATAATCTGTGGGTAATTTGATCTTTTTGATGGGACTCTTAATTCAGGAACACTCTGTATATCTTGTACTATCAATTGCGTACATATTTAATAGGAACTATTATCCCCTAATACCATTACGGATGATACTCTTATTAAAGCATACAAGGATCCATATTTTGTTGCTTCACGAGCTATTTGTCATTGTTACGTATTAGTAGAATTATTTATAAATAATGTCATTAAAAGTAGTAATTAAGTTTTAATAGACCTATTTTATCTTATTGACTGCCTCTGCATTCTATTTATATACTTACATAGATAGGTCTAACTGCATGCCCATTTTAGTTTCTTAATATGGTGGATACATATAGGTATCCATATTAGACTGTTTTAAAATGCATTCACAATAGAATTTGAAATGGAGGACATCATTTTCTCATTGTTTGGATCAGTCTAAGATAATGTGGATAAATAATATTTAAGAGATTTTTATATTGACAAGCGCCATTAGGTAATGATAAGATGATTTTTTTAAATCCGGGTTCCGATTCTATATCCGATTTTGACATTATTTGTGACACTACGAAGGACTATTTAACATTTTATTATATTTTTAATACACTAAAAAATAACTGTTGAAAGCGTAGTAACTACACTCAGAGGCGTACCCAGGGGAGGGCTGCACCCCAAATTAAGGAATTTTTTATTCTTACTGGAAGATTTAATATTTGAAATTTAATTAAATATTTAGAACTTTTTTTCAAATGATTTAATTGTCTGTGAATAATTACGGATTTTTGATAATTTTCTCAAAAAAAAATAATATTTTGAAATTTTTTTTCCAGCGAATTTAATTTTTGAGAATAGCATTATATTTTTGAAATTTTTGTCCGAAAAATTTAGTTATTGAAATATTTTTCCAAAAAATATATTTTTTTCCCTAAAAATTTAATTGTTCAGTTATCAAAGAATTTTAGCTATAGTTTATAACCTTCATACCTGGTCAAACAGCTACCTTTCACCGAAATAAGCTTTTTTAACAGTTAACACCATATTTCTTGTTTAAATTTATCCTTCCCTTTATATTAGTCAAGGTTGAGACTGAAGATAGAACGGATCCACATTTTCTTGGTTCTGAATCAATTCGGATCTTCACACATAAATATTTGATCTAAATATATATATGTAAATCTAAAATTAGACTGATACTTATTTCTAATTTTATAAACATTTTTCTGAAGATCATACTTAATTCTAGTAAGGTCTGGATTAAGGTTACATTTTACTGATTACTGATGCAGCAACAATGAATAACCCTACCTTATTACCATTATAACATAATTATTAGTTTTTATTATAATCATTGTTTTTGATATGATAATATTCATAAAATCCCTCAGATCTTTTTAATGATTAATAAAAGTTTGAGTATTCGAAACCGATTCGGATCTCGAATCTTTTGGGACAATACAAGTTGACTATTACAGTACCCCTGTACTTTGAGTCCGGATTCCAAGTCCTATCTTTAGTTGAGAGTGGCTATTGAACTAATCACTTGAGATTGAACCGAACAAAATCGATTTCGGACCGCGTCTCATCACTAGTATACAGTATGTGAATATTTGATGTCCCTACCACCTACCTATCTATTATCTACGTGTATCTCCCTAAAACAAATAATATCCCTTCCGTCTTCCATCATTAATCTTATTAGTCCTGATTGAACTTGACACTTGATTTAATCAGTCGTGTTTTACATAATTAATTCTACATGCGTCCCCTCTATTTTCATACTTATTTATATTTGTATGTATAGGCACGAAGTCACTCTAATTGATTTTATAATTCAATTTATATTGATACATGTGTGTTTGGATGTGCATGTAAGTTGCTCGCAGAGATAGAGTTGCTAAGACAACCAAATTTGTCTCAAGACATTTACAGACGAGGAATTGTATGTAGAGTTTTTATGTCTACATATATTGTAGAGTAATGCTAATTGTGTTTATTTTGAGGACTGTAAAATAAAACTAATTAACATGGTGCAAGTTTGACAAAAAAACCTTTTTTGATAAATTTTAGAGTTAACATTTCTCAGAAGAGATAAAAATTGTAATAATATTTTTTGTAAAATTATGAGGTTGTAAAATTTTTTAGACCAGACGATTTTTTTAGTTTATAGAAAGACCCTTTCTAATGGGGAAAAAATATATTAACCCAAAAATGGAATAGTCTTCCTATCTATAATATTATTTCAATCTGATTAAATCTTCGTTTGAGTGAGCTGTTGTTATTTGTTCTTGGTTGTTATGTATGGTAAAAATAACTTGCTTTTCCAACAACAGGTGTGTTGGACATATGAATGTACGTTCATATATTGTGTTGTTTGTTATCATAATCAGTACACTTTCTTCTTCTTCTTCTATTTTCTCCTGGTATTGATAAATAAAAGAACAAGAGAACAAGATACAGTAAGAACTTGCTAATCAGCTCTCTATTCATTCGTAGAAACGCATTTGACGTTCACATTTGCTCTTTTAGGAACAAAAGTTACATATGGATAGATTTGTGAATTACTAGACCCCTACGTAAAAAATAAGAATCGAAAAATGTCATTGTAACTCTGACAATTAGATGCATTTTTGGAAGGAGAGCCACTTCGCTGTTATGACGTCTTTTAGATTAGCTGCAAGGATACAGAAAGGGATTAGTCCAAGTCTACTACTTTGAGTTCAACAAGGACTTGCATATGTATATATATCTCTGTAACAAATCAGCTGTATTACTCTCCATCTTTCATGAGCGCAACCACGTGTGATTACTTTATACTTACAGTTTATATCCTCAAGAGAAAGAAAAAAAAACTACCCCAAGAAATCATTAGTGCTATTTTCTGTCTTCTTATATGTTCTCTCCTCAAGAATAAAAGGACCGTGTTTAAAAATAAATATGAGATCTATGAGAGGAAGAAATGAGCACAAACATTGCTCTGTATCTATTCAGAAAATATGGAGGAATTACTCAATGTCGAGCCTCGATTCTATTACTCTGAGTCCAACTAGGCCTTAGACTAATAACCCCCTCTCCCTCCAAAAAGCTCAGATTGTTCAAATTACCATAGAATATTTAGGCAATTAATTTAATTTGATTAATAATCACCGTAGCAAAGGAGATTATCATTTGACAAGATTTTGAATAATTCCATCTTCAAATTTTCTATGCAAGGATAAAGTCTCAAAAAATAAACATTGATTAATTTTTTTTTCTAAAGGATTCAAATTGTGGAGAATTTGATTATTCATATATACAACGTGAGTTTTTTTATTTTTTTACTCCCTATGTGGTTATATACAAAGTTTAGCAAAGAAATCCGTCGCTTCTGATTTCCAGATTTTATTGAATATATGATGATAAAATTACGCAATGCTTTTTTTGCGGCGATTTATACATACAAACGTTTCACTTAGTAGCCAAAACACCGCCATTAAGTCAACAACAGAAGATTTCAAGCTTCTTACAATTTAGAGTTAGAACGCAGGGGCGCTGTTGTGATGATTTTGGTGAGCAACGGTGTAGATATTTGTAATGTTGAGGTTCTAAGATGACAGGGATCGACAGGAGAAAGGTTGCAGAGTTGAGTAAGATACTGGTGGAGACCAAATATACCAAGGGAGTGATCACATGAAGGAGGTGCCAGAGAACAACAGGAGGAAAGACCTCCCCAACTTGAATCTGACGGATTATTTTGTCCTGAACTACCTTGATTCAAAGGTTAACATAAATCCTCATATTAGCAAGAAAACGCCATCCGCCTTGAATGGAAAGAATTAAAGTAGACTCGTTCAGGACCCAAATCGAGGCCGTTATTAAGACCAATGGAGGCTACATTTAGTGAAATATATTATGGATGATTGCATCTGTTGTCAGTTATTTTGTTTTTCGTAAAAATTTGTATAAATATCAATTTAAAGTAGATAGATCAAAAGTGTGGGATTTTGTTTTTATACCCTGTATCTGATATTAATTCAATTTCTTGGTTTGTATTCCATTAAAATATAACTATATTTACAAAAAAAAAAGTATGGAAAGTTAAAAGTAGCAGCTTTTCTTCTAAATCGATGGTATTCAAATGGTTGTAAACTCCTTCAAAAGAGAGAGAGAGAGAAAGAGCGAGAAATACGTTATCAGTTCTCTATTCATTTGTAGAAACGCATTTGAAGGTTTGAATTTGCTCGTTTTAGAAACACACACGTTCAATTATCTGGGTACAAACAAGAAATGTTAGGTAAGCCTCACTGGCTCATGTTTTAATACTTTTTTAAATCCTCTGGGAGTAGCCAACTCTGTGTTATATATAAATGTTCACGTTACGACCTTCTGCTGTGTCTGTTGGGGATTCTAATGGATACATAGAGACGTACATGTTCCGACTGTTATTTTCACTTTTGAAAAAATAAAAAAGTTACGACACTTTTCATAAGAAATTGTTCATATGCTGTTATGCATATCTATACAGTTATGTCCAGAATAAAAGTTCCATCCAAACAATTACATTAATCATAGATTATGGGTTGTAATAGAATATATATTAATACTTTTTTTAGAGTTTGAACAGTGGGGTTACTTGCTCAAAATCAGCTCAATCCATACATTATGTAGTTTTGGAGTCTCTACGCAAAAATTAAAAAAGTATTATAATGGAATAGTCTTTGTAGTTGGAAACTTAAGCAGTTTTTTTTCTTTTCCAACTTTTTAATTATCATACTTTGATTTGTTAAGATCAGGTGAAGAGGGAGGGGAAAAGTATTTGTTCTAAAAGGGCTCAAAATGCTCTTGTTACAATTATTGTACTTTTTTTCTTTTTTTTTCTGACTTGGATAGTGAAATCTCTCTCAACAAACACACACTAATATTAATGTAATGGCGTCAGAGTTATTGGAAGTCTAATTCTGTGGCACTCTGTATATATTATGTGTACTTAGATTCTATATATGTACCCATCGAACATTTTTACATACAGTTGTACACCGTATCAATCACTTTATTATACATCCTGCGTCCATGGTCCTATTTGTATGTATTGTATATGTCATTTCTTTCATTTTCTTTATCTGTATTCCCTAGCTCTTTACCCCTGAGTTAGCTGTCACAAATCCAGCCCCTTTTCTTACCTTCTCAATGTATTTATCTAATCCTAAGAAACCCTCAAATTAATTGAATGGGTATCGTGATCATCGACAAAATCTATGGATTATTTTTGTATTCCTTCATATACTCGTAAATGGTTATAAGTTATTTATGTACATAGATAAATATGGAAATTAGAAGGTTTCGTTTTTAGCATGATCTCTACATTTATCTGGACCAAGGAACTCACTGCTGTGTATTGATTAAAAAAATATGTTTAAAAAGTGTGTGCTATCAATATCCATTTTTAAACATGCTTAATTAATTGAAATAAATGCTTTAAAATGGAGCAGAAAACTATTTTCAAAGATATAAGGTCCAATTTTTTCTTATGACTTTATTAAGATTTAAACTTTTAGATTCTTAAAAACTTTTTGTTTAAGTCCATTCATTTTTTCTATAGGTCTTTATTTTACAATATATAATATTAAAAAAATACATCATAAGAAATGGGGTAATTTTATTTAATAAAAAAGTAGAAATAGGTATTATAGTTCGAAATTACTGCCAATAGTCTTTAGAGACTAAACTACACTAAATAAATAAAACGCACTAATGAAAAATACAATTTTGTATAATTTTATCTGTCTATAAGATAAATAAAAAATAAACACGAAGAGAAACATAAAATACACAAAAAAAATCGATGCCCTCTCCCTGAGTATTCTATTAAAATCTAAAAATGGGCAATTAGGATTGTCCTATTTTTATGCCTATTGAATACCCTGATAATTTGATTAAAAAATTTTATGGACTTAATACAGCTCTACGCAAAATACCCTACAATATCCACCGCTATATCGAACGTCGATGTGTATCGGGCTTAGGAATTTTCAAATCTAAAGCCATATATCTTGAAGCAGCCACAATATGTAAGTTCGTAACTGTAAGATATCCATTGGTGCATTCAAGGTCCCCTTTTTGCTACGTATAACGAGTTACGAATGGCGAACCCAATTGTGTTATCTTTCTTTGAAGGAATTAATTTATTTTTGGGAAGCCCACTTTTTTAAAATTAACCATTTTCATACAAAAGTAATTATATATATATATATATATTTATTGGATGTAAGACTACCAATAATCATAAAATTGGTTATGAATATGGATCGTACCGTGAACTGTCAGTGCCAACACGCAGTTTGTACCGTACCCGTAAAAAAAAAGAAATAAAAAAGATCACTCAAAAAACAGAACATCCTAAGTATGTACATTTAAGGAGTTAACTAATACATTCTAAGCTCTAAAGTGGAAAATGTACGTTTGAGGGTACTTGGTATAGACATTGTTTTTATTAGTTCCAACCATTAAAAGCTATAATATAACTTCTTACTCATCTTCAAAAAGGTTCTGGAGTTTATTTTTGCTATACCTTCAATTATGAATCATTTAATAATTATAATACCTACCATACAACTCTTGGATGGCTCTCAACACCTCATTATTCCTTCATGTATTTATGAAGAGCCCTGCTTGTGTCTTTGGGAAGAGATTCTTTATTTTGTTTATCTTTTAAAGTGGGTAGACACGTAATTTCGAACTCAGTTAGAACTTTAATAATAGTGAGTATTTTAACAGTATAGCTTTAATTACACGTAGCTTACAGAATTACAGAATAATGCACAAATGTAATCAAGTTGTGATGATCATAGGTGCCGTTTTTGTCACACACTTTTTGATAGGGAATAACAAAGAAAAGTTGCAGGATTATGGTTTCACCATTTATGGTTGTCAGTGTCGAAAAGACTACAAATCCCACGAGCAGATCCATATGGACAACATCAAGAAGTCAATTACAGCCCCATTGAGACAGTAATCATTCAAACTTCTATAGCAACAATATGGCTAACATCTTGCCTGCCTCCATGTGGACCTGACTACAACCCCCTTGACTTAGTAGTTTGTGGCGTCTTGGAAAATAATTTCTACTGCACCACTCATCAAAATTTGAATTCGCTCCGAGATGCAATCATGACAGTATGCTTCACCCTGGACACGGACAATCTTTATAGGCAGTAATTGCTTATGATAGAGGGTATATTGTATAGAACCACTAACTAAATATATTAGTCAATGCTTTTGAGTTATCTTTTTCTGATTCCATAAAAATCACGTCTTTCCTAATTTAGTAATGACATTACAAGTTTTGAGTTCCCACTGCTACTTAACTTCTGTGAAGTAACACCTCCTTCCCTATCTACGTAGATAAGATTAAAATATCTCATAAAGAAGAAATGGAAAATACATACATTTATGTATTATGTACATTTAGATATAAAAAGAGACTTGGTAATATGTTGTATGTTCTATGTAGTAAGTACCAACTGAAGAGGAGAGAGAGACCCTTTATTAATAAAATGAAAATATATGTATGGTTTAATTCTTTCTTTTTTTCTAAGTAGTAATATACAACATTATTTTATGTCTTGGACATGGAAGAATTAGTCCAGGGAGGAGTGAGTTTTCATTTAAACAACTGTTCAATAATGTTCATACATACACTGTACAACATTAATGTCTTTTTATTTCACTCTTTCCCGGTGCAAACGTTTTGAAAATACCTACAATTTATGGAAGGGGAACATAGATGGAAAGATGTATTTAAATATCTTGAGATAATCATTTTTGCATGTTCATCGTTCCTCAACTCAAACCTATAAATCAAGTGGCGAAACGAAATCCACGTGATCAATAGTTGGCCTTAACTTTTTTGACCCCTAGTGGTGTCGAGAGTATATAAAATTTTTGAGACTCAAGTGTACGAATTATGCTTAATTTTTGTGTACATTTAATATCCAAAACATTTTTGGATATATATATATATATGATATATATTTTTATTCAGAATAATTAATCTTAAATATGACCATCGTAGGAAGCAATAACTGTTTTCAGGCGACGGTGAAATTTGCTGCAGATGCTTTTAATGTAGGCCTTTGGCATGGCAGCACACTGCTCATTAACAGAATGCCACTTGAGTCATCAATTTTTGGGTATCGGATACTTACCACTAGATACTATAATCCAGAGGATTCAGATATGGTAATTGGTGAATGCCAAGAGTTCACAAAATCAAAAAACTGGATCCAAACTGATGGTTTACTTTTTCACCATCTCTAATGTCAGGAGTGGTACTTTTTGGGCTGCTCATGGAGAAATAACGCCAGCTTCTTCTATGGACTTGAAAACATTGACATCCATGACCATCTCCGTCATGGAGAGATCCGGCTGTTCTTTAAAGGGTTTGACTACAGCTTCAGTAGGAAATTTTCTTGGATGATCAATCTAGAGGATCTAGAGGCTTCTCCTTTAGATCCTCATCTCTATCCAGAGGCTCCTTGATACGGTATATTTGGATGCAATAACTGCTTTTGGGGACATTCCTACGGCATGGAAGGTTGATATCTTTCGCCTTTGTTGATCTTGCGACTTGATAATGAACTCTATTTTTTTAATTTAACGTAAAGAATATGTTGAGTTTTATTAAGTTTTAAAAATTGTCTCTTAACTTAAGTACGATCTGGTTCATGAATGTTACTATAGCTGAAAATAATATGATCTGTCAGTATGCCCTCTTCCATTATCATATTATGTTCATCTTTGAATACTACTCAATAGCTAACTTTGTAACCTCCATGAATTTAACAGAATTAACAAGGTCTGCAAAGAGAAGAAAAAGCTCCATACGTCATGAGGGAAAATGATTAAGTGCCGTCATTTATGGTATCATAACATCTTGCGTGGGAAAAACAATCTCCCTAATACAAATAATCTAATTAACTTGAGTTCAACTCCTTCCAATTCATTAAATATATTTCTATATATATATTATATGTAGCTTTAATAAATGACATTTTGGGTTGTTCTTCTATTGGCTGCAGGTGGACCTAGGGGTTCACTTCACGGTATCCATTTCCTTGGGATTTTATTTCTTTCAAAAATCCCCAGAATATATTGAATTTAATTATTTCCCCATAATTATAATATTCCTTTAATTGGATACATATTTTTGGAGATTGAGTTGATGTGAAGTTTGTAATAGTGTTTGGTTTCGGTCATGAAATCAAATGATTGTCTGAGACAGTTTTAAACTCTTATTGAACTGGACATATTCAATCTTTTTGAAAGGTTTGCTCTCTATAATATATAGAAATATACCAATTTCATAGGTGGCATGACGTCAGATTACTTTCTAAATACTTGACATTTGGACAAGGATTTAAACAAAAACAAGCTTGAATGTATTTTTTTTCCAAATTGAATTTGGATTACATTTAATTTTTTCGACGAATAATTATCTTCAACTAACAAAGATTATCTTTCGGAGGTTCCCAAATTGTACTTAAAACAGCAAACATTGCAAAGTTAAGAATTGATGTTTTATTTGAAAGGGTCATTTCGGGGTTAAGTTAAGTATCGTTAGTCTAATAAAGGTTCTAAACACTATTTAACATTCCTGAGTATCTCAGATGATACCAAATTTTTTGAATACAGAGCCTTAAATTGACCAATATATGTCTAAGAACTATTTGACCGTTAAATATGTAAAATTTATTGGACACAAATCTTGACTTTTTCCAAGATTATTTTTTGTGTATACTCACGACATGTATAAATTACCAATAATGGCAATACAAATCCCAGCAAATCGTGAATCCAACTTTGGAAAGCTTTCATTGACTTATTAAATAATTTACGGATTTTTTTCAGAAATATCTACTGGTAGAACAATAAAAACTAACGATTCTTTGTCAATCAAATTTATTTATCTTACCAAGGACGACTAAGATAGATACCCAAAGAAATCCTTTGTCTTGACGCGGGAATAAATTATTGTTGTAGATACAAGTAAAGCATAATGTAATGTACCATATTTAGTTATTATAATCCTAACCCTTCGAACCCTAAATTCGCGTACATAGTGTTACATTCTTCCCTTCCCTCCCCTTCTTCTTATTTTATTCTCTCTTCAAGCTCTTTACGGTGCGTCCCTGTGCTCCTGGCTCATCAGTCCGACTACGAGAATAAAATCTTATTTATCCCTTTATCCAGGTATTGACTCATACACAATAGAGAAGAGAAGGAGTGGGATAAAGTATCGGAGAATACGTGAAGAAGACCTTTAGGGTTAGGATCGAGACCATGGTATAGACCAAGGTTGTTGGCCACTCTGAGATTTCATTGTTTTTATAAAGTAAATTCAATCTATAAAGGCTAATTGTCTGACTACTTGTACTTTGGGAGAATCTTGATAAAGTTGAAGTTGGGCTAATTCGTAGGGGATTTGCAGGGACACACTGTATACTTAAAAGATGCACTTTCATTGAAGTAAAAATAGGTAGAAACCTACATCTAAAAATCCCCTTTTTCTCATTTCCCGACTATTTAAGTAACATATCTACATATGATTATGAGTATGAATTCATTCAGTAAGTACTCAATTTGGATTTTCTAAAGAATATTGGGGAATCCATCTTCTTCTTTTAGGTATACTTACATATTATTTAGGACATACGTCGGTACATGCTTATCTTTGCAAAGCATTCTTTAATAGAACGGAGTCATACGTTCCTGCCAATACATAAATAAATAACTATGTTGTATCTTTACTATGGCGACAAATAAAACATCCATCTTCCATATGAAAAGACACCCCTTTACACGTCATTCTCTTTGACTTACTTATATTTATCATTTTACTTAATCTACATATTATATATATATATATATATTAGAGTTAAGTTCTGGTCTGGAAATCCTTAAGATCGAAATATTGGTTTAGAAACAAACGCTTTTTTTCCACTGTTTGTGTGAAATTTATGGCGTCTTAACTTTTATAAAATTAGGAAGATTTTACTTATTAAATTCATTCTGATACGGTCTTATCTAAATAAAATTAAAATGACGTGACCTTTTCTTTTCTCTTCTTCCTGCAACTTTGTTTCATTAATAAAGATTTAATGCTTATAAGAAAAAAAAATTAAAACAATTTAAACCGAGCCAAAAAACCAATTTGGTCTTGATGAATCCCACAAAAAAAAGGTATTTCTTTTTTTATTAAAGAAAAGTAAATTTCTGTCCACTAAGACTACATCAAAATATCAAAAAAAATCAATTCAAGAGCAAACCGGATAAACTGAGGTTCACGTCCGAAATATCCGGTCAAACACTTCCGACTGAGGCCAAAAAAAACTATTTTGATTTGTCGTAGAAAAGAAGCACATTTTTAAGTGAAAAACATATTGTTTGACTTATTTTTAAAAGAGGAAATTTTGGTTCTAAATTTCACACATAACTGAACAAAATTTTTTGTTTCGGACCGAGTCTCACCCCTAATATATGTTGTATGTATGTGCGTTATATTTATCTATTTATTTACATATTACATTATAGGCTACAAGTTTGTATGTTTGTACTTAGTTACCTATGATAAAGAGAGTTTATTTATTTTGGAGGGGGGTAAATTGATGTATTTGTTTGTTTTTGGTGGGGGGAAAGGGGGATCTTATAATAGGTGAATGAATGATGTTTATTCGTGTGACGCGTCTTCCCACAAGATCTTAATCAAAATATGTAGGCAGCCAGATAGTTGTGCGATCCATTCTTTGTAAACCTTTTAAATATGATTACTCATTATAGTTTTACATATTTTGATACTATTAGAGAAGTGTATTAGTGGTGTGTCAACATAAAAACAATCTGGAACAAAAATCTAGAGAAAGGGAAAATTACAATAAATTTAGTATACATTCAGGCACTTAATTCATTGACATATTTTGGTCAATTATAGGCTTTGTATTCAAATTTGTAGAACGAGTTAAGATATCCCATAATTTTAGCTATAAACATTTATTTGATTTACATTCTCTCAAAAAAGTACCGGGAATGGTTAATTTAAATTACCCGCACTGAAGGGATTTCAAAACATTTTTTTATAGGTCGGCAGGCACTGTCTTTCATTATGATGGCAAGTTTGAGTACGATCCGTGGACCAGTTTGCTTGCAACATATGGATAAGTCAGTCTACCTCACTAGTGGTTCACGATTTTTACAATGAACAAAATTATTGAACAAAAAGTTTGCCTTACATTTTTTGTTGGGAACAAAACTCAGCTTCTGAACGACTTTCTGCGGTCTGGTGCATCATGAGTTCGTTCCAAAGGGACAAACAGTCAATAAAGTGTACTATTTGGGCGTACTAAGGCGTTTGTTTGAGAAAATTTGTCAAAAACGGCCAGAATGGTTCAAGAACAACTCGTGGATTTTAAATGACGATAACCTGCCATCACACACAAGCCAAACACGCAATAAATACTATCGATCAATCACCTTATTTACCTGATTTAGCTCTGTGTAACTTTTTTTGATTGTTCCCCAAACGTAAATTGCTACTCCGTGGAACCCGTTTGTAGTCTATTGAATCTGTAATACAAAATTCGTCGAAGAAGTAAACGCCATGCCAAAAAGTGCATATAAAAAAGGTTTCGAGGACTGTAAAATACGTTGGTGTATGTGTGAATTGCATCCAATGGAGATTACATTGAAGGCAACAACATAAATTTGAATGATTAAATGCGAAATTTGTGTTTTACTTAACAATTCCCAGTACTCTGAATACTTCAATTTATTTTTATCATATTCTGAAAATCAATTTAGGATATTTTAAGTGCAATTTACAAGACACTCAAAGGGTTAATAAGACTAATTTGTTGATAGAAATTGAATATAATTATTCGTTGAAGAATACAAATGTAATCCAGGCTCCATTTTGAGGGAAATCCTTTGGGGGCTTGCTTTTGTGTTGCTGGATTTCATATATTTCAATAAAATAGCACTGTTGTGTTCATTAAGACCATCATCCATTATATGTACATATACTTATCCGAAGTTAATAGAAATACAAGGTTGTACCATAACGTTTGTGCAACTGATGTTTGACTTCCACGATGCTTTTTAATACTGACGTCATAGAATATGATTGGTTGCCTGTTTTGTCAAAATCTGTTGTTCTTGACCAGCAGTCCGTACGACCCATCGAATTGAAATTTCTAGCAAGACCTTGTACCTATCTTAATATTATGTAGATATTTAAATTCGTCAACATTATGACATCCTTACTTATGAATAAATTGAACGGATTGACAACGAACTTATTCATTATTTGGGATTAAAAAAAGTTGATATGCAATTTATTTTTTCACTTCATACATACAGCTCAATATTTCACTAACATATTTGAGTTAATTATGGAGTTTGTATTCAAATTTCTGGGATGAATAGAGGTACTCAAGAATGTTAAATATCCTTATAAGCCTTCATTTGTTTTGTGAAACATCATTTTATTGCCCATTTTAAATACATACAATCTATCTATGTTCATATGTATTCATTTGCTTTGTCGAATTAAAATGTTAACTATTCTCTTTCGTTTCAGGTAAGATTTTGTATCATTATACATACTAAAACGGATGTTATTAAGTGAGTTTATTCAGGGATACAATTATTAGTTTATGGCCTTTATTTAATTTAAGAGACAGATACGTATTGCGCCCTTTCAATTAAAATCAATTGATTTGTCATTCTTTATTGTGTCGATCAATTTTGGGTACAATTTGCAACACACCTAAGGGGTTGAAAATAATGATTTCTTAATAGAAATGGACTATAATTATTCGTGGAAGAATTCATATGTAATCCACACTCAATTTTGATAAAAATTTGTGCTACGTTTGTGCGTATTACTGCGAATTCCCGAATTCAATGCTTATTCGATCCTCAAATTATTTATTTTATTATGTTGGCACCTGTGTCCAAAATGTATGTTGACAATATCAGCCATTTTGCTTTGTTAGTTTGTTTTTGAAGATGTAAAAAGGTTGGACGTCTTTTTGTCTGCTCCCCGATTTTCTATTGTTGAAATGGACTTGTCTGCAATGGACCTATCATTTTGTCTGTTCACAATAGCGTTCAGCGTGAAAATGTTCTTGTAAATCTTGACTCCATCGCCATTCCTCTTGAGATACGAGAGCAGCATTTCGCATTTGCCAAGCCTATACTGTTTTATGGAGTCAGCGAGGAGATGCCTCCTCGTCTTTACATATGATTTCATCCCAAAGTTGTCATGGACGTTTCAAATAAGTATGGTTATAGAGTCGATTTGCATCTTTTTAAATGTCTGGTGGATTAAAGTCGTGGAGTCTTCCTTGATCTTGGTATCCACATCAGTTATAAAGGTCGATGAAAGCTTCAAGTTGTGCTCATGACTCCCAGAAGTCCTTTCAACACCATTCTCTTTCTTAATGTTATAAGTAGTCCGTATGGAAATGCATTCCCTTTTAAGTTTTCACTGTCGTGTAGTTGCTTAATGGAACTTCATCGTGGTCTCACTCTGTATATATATATACTTAACGCAGACGGAGGATGGGTGGTGAAGGGCTGTCTCTGATTTGATACATTACTAGTTTGTATTTACTTTGGAAAACTTTGTTTATTTCTTGTTGTTGTGGCACATCCTTGCAATGCATTAATTAATTAATATTGCATGTTTATTTTTCTTTACATATTTTCTTTCTGTCTTGACAAATCCAAACAAAATTTATCTTACATATGTAAGTACAATTAGATTGCTATTTATACAAATATTGTTGAGAAGAAAAACAAAAAAGACAAATAAGAAGGAAATTAATGATGATTAAAGAAGAGTATTTATCATTCATTCGTTTCTGCAGGAATGTTTTTATTTTACCTCTCTCTCTCTCTCTCTCCTCGTTACTTGGAGATGTTAAACATATTACATACTCTTCAAAATTATTTATTAATTTTCTTTCCATTTTTCAAAAGTGACATCCCCTCACATTTAACTACAAATTTGAAATAGTCAGCTTCTAACTCTCTAATAGGTAGGGCTGTGAAAATTGTATAAATCTTCTTAGAGTGTAAATCAAAAAGAAAAGTACATATATGTTGGCAACTTTGATAGATGCCACTTCTCCTGACGTAGATCCTTCCTCCCTGATACGTCTTAATTTTCCAAATAGGGAGAAATAATTAATAAGAACATTAATATCTTGCAGATTACCAATTCATACTTAAGAAAGAAAAAAATGTATTCTCACAATTTTTACAATCCTAATATTAGTTTATCAATCATCTCAATTATAATAACCCGTGCTACTAATTGGAATAATTTTGAGCATGTGGAAAAAAAGAAACCGAATGTCAAAATGGTAGTCATGTCAATTTGAAGAATGTTTTGTTGTCAGAACGTTTCGTCAGCTAGGAGCAGCTGTGACGAGGTGGGGGGGAGTAGGAAATAAACAGAGGTAATAACTCTGCAACGTCACTACTTTGATTGAATCACACAACCTTTCCTCGAAATTAAACAGAAAAGGGGCCAATATCCATTAGTAATTACCCAAATAAGTCAAACATTCTAACTACTGTATATCTTTTAATTACTCGCAAATGATCATTTTCATATTATTTCTTTCCAATTTTTATAATGAATTGGATTTATATTCTTTATGGTATTACAATCCTTCATAGTTTTTTATTCGATACTGTAGTATTTATAAAGATGTGTGTAAGAAACGGAGGAAAAGGCGGGAGTAAGACTCTGATTAATATCGGCTGCCTGTAGTAAGCTTTTGGGGAGCATAAATGAATTACTTTTATACAGAGGAGAACCTTCCACATTTAAAATGGAATTAATGCAGGGAAAATATTATAATTGTGTTTAAATTCATATATATTTATTTGGGTATGCATTTTTTAAATCAATTTACATCAAAAACAGGGGAGGATTTTTCTTTTAGAGAAGGGGATTCTTAATTTTTTCTTCTTCAATTCCCCAATTTTTAGTAAGCCAACTCTCCATTTCCCATCAGAGCACCAGTCTTTATAAAATTTGATTTTAATACATGCAGTGTACGTAAATGTACGCTTTTCATTTTTGTTTGGATATGTTATATTTTTTGCAAACAGTTATGACGTGAAAATAAATTATTTATCAAGTTGATGATACGAACCAAAAACAAAGAAAGGGCTTTAAATTCATCAGAAAAACAAATTTAACGTTGAATCCTGAGTATTATATCTAGTTATTTTTTGTAAATGACGGGCAATTTTCCCCAAGGGTAATTTTCCGTGCACGACTTTGATGATATATTCCTTTATTATACATTTCTACTAATATTATTCATAATATTATACATATTTCAATTTCTCAAGTCCAATAAAAACGAATGTTTTCTTTTTGAACAATATCATAAAAAAACATATTTTTTCCCTCGAAAAAATAAATAAATACATTTTTACTACTCTAATAAAACATTAGTTCTAGTCTTATTTTGAATGATATTTCATGTTATATACAAATAACTCTTCATTTTTACTTATTTTATAAGTCTTATGTATGATATAAATAGATTATTAAAAGCATTGGAGTAACTGAATTGACATTTCCTTGTTTGCTGTTCCAAATTCCAGTTTCACTTACTTTTTCATGTCCTTATAGTTTACATATTTTTTTTATTATACGTATCTAATAAAATTATGTGTTTAAGTGTTTGTTAAGGGCGGCTGGGTAGCAGTAATACCCAACATTACCCGGAGTTGTTAGATATCGATGAGCATACAAAACTTCCTTTAATACCTGGAATAGAATTTTCCCAAGAAATCCTCGGTGTCACTACGTTTTTCATGAACACACTCACATGTAACTACTCAATACTTATATCAATAACTATTGACGTGTTCTGTCCTCAAGAATGAAGGAATAATAAAAAGAGTTTGAGTTTTATATGCTGGGATAACAGATGAGTACTTTAGTCGTTAGAGCGCTCATTAATAAGAACAAACAAAATTCATTTGAACACGAAAGTGTCTATATTTTATTCAAATCCTAACATCTACTGTTACTACGACTATATTATTTCTTCTTAAATGAAAAAAATTGATACAATTTACATCAGGGATCCCTATATAGACTGAACCCTGTAGACTTGTTCGATGCTATATGCACACGCCCGCAATTTTTCATTAATACGACGACTACATTCTTATTTCTTAGATCAAAATGTGCTACATGAATATACATCATGGAGCAGTTTATATAATGCCCCTTGATGTAATATATTCATGCATTCAGATTAACAAATTTTGCTTACTGGCATTGTCAGGAGTTATTAGGAGTCAACTAACATGAAATTTTTGCCTAACTTCCCAAGATATCCTTGATATTTCTCTTCGTTTTTCATGATCACACTTACACTACGTGTCACTCACTATTTAGTGGTTCTCTGCTCACTAATAATAATACTAAAAGCTTGAGGAAAGAAATTTTACATATTTGATAAACCTCTTCTAAAGTCCCGTTCATTTTTGGAAATTTTATATGAAGTAATTCCATTTTTTTTTTTAAATATGTGCTGAGCGAAACGCCTGCGAGATTTCATTCATTTGATAGAATGCTTCCATTATATTATGATCCCTTTTTTCCTTATACTGTATTGGTATATGATATACATCATGGAGCACTTTATACAATGCCCCTATGACTGTTTTTCTTACAGATAGATACCCAAACAGACATACACATAAAGTTTGCTTTATAAATATAGATTAAACTTTAATTGAAAATTGGTAAAGAGTTCAATAACTACTATTTGAGGTATTCAAAGTATTTTCCCTTGGCTGCAAACCCCGACTTGTTGCCGAAATGAGAAGCAAGCTGAAAAAATCTCCTTCATGGATGGGAACTCCCATGCCTCCCTGATGGCTGACTTGAGGGAGTCAATGCTGTTGTGGTGAGCTTTGTTAGACTTTTTCTCTGCGGTGTTTCACTATAATAGTCCAGAGGATTGAGGTCGTGAGATGAGGGATGTCAGAAGTCTGAGCCTCATAAATGTACAAATTTTGACTTTAGATAGGCCTGGTTTTTCTTCGATGTGTGTCAGAGGAGCTCTATCCTGCTACCAAAAATAATCATCCTTTGGTTAATTTGTCTTTAACCAGGTACTTAAGCACCCTTTAGTAGGCCTACGGATCGGCTGCTCTTGTTCGAAAAAGTGATCTGGGAAATTGGTGGTTCATTGTTGATCTTGTCCTTGAGCTTCCTCATGAAGGTCTTGCCCCTTTTGCGCTTCCTGCACTCTCCTGGAGCTCTGAAGAAGGGCTGGATATTCTTCATTCTCTTTTTTACTGTATAAACAGTTACCAGGAACTGCTAAACAATATCTGTAATCTTCTGTGTGTCTTTATGAGAAATCATTGCTTCTTGACTGAACCAGGAGCTCTTGTAGAGAGAACCTTCAGGACCAAACATCCTGCTCAGGCTATGGTTCTCGACCTCGTGGCATCCGAAGGTAGCAAGATGCCTCCCCTTACTTTTTCAAGGCCAACGGTAAAGTCAACTGAACGTACAGGGTACATAGTCTTGCCATTGTTGAAGATCACGTTCCCTAGGGACAAGTATGCGTTCATCCAAGACGGTGCCCCGATAAACACGTCCAAGAAGGTGTAGCCTTTCTGAAGGGAGAACATGGCTTCCTTCTGGCCGGCAGACTACAGGACTTCATTCTCAACCGACGTGATCCCCTTGGACTTTTCTGTTTGTTGTGTCCTGGAGGGCAAGATAAACAAGACTTCTCACCCGAATGTGATCCTCTGAAGGCCGTGATCACGAAGGAGTGGAACAACTTGTCCTTGGACTTCATCAAGGCCAGTTATGCTTCTGTTCGTCCCCGCATTGAAGACATCATTCATAATAGAGGCGGACATATTGAATAAAAATTGTAGAAAAGTGTTAAATTACCAACTTTTGTTTCAAAAGTTTGCCATAATAATGGCACAAAATAAAAATATTTATATGTGAATACGACTTGTAAAGTTTTCTAATTTTCGAATCCTTCCTCTGTTTATATATTAGTGTTAGTTTGAGTTATAACAAGTGTTGTGACGGTCCATATCAAGGACTGTTGTCCAATTCAGTCACACTTGTCATTTATTAATACTATAATAGTCGTAATGTTTTCATGCCTTTTTCATTTGTCAAAATTGACACAAAGCAATTAAAATTCGAGATTTTTTATTTAGACACTATTTATTTTCTAAGACATTAATTTAAAAAAAAAACACCAATCATAATAATATACATAATTATATCTATTTACAAATCTCCCTTTAAAAAAATGGCCTAGAAAAAATAAATATACGTCATGAAATAAGTAAGTTTAGTTACAATTATAACTAAGGAAAAAAGGAAAATTCATACATCTTTGTTTATTTTTAAAAGAAAAATGTGATGAAATGAGCATTTTTTAATTCGACAAATCAACGTTCAGAACACTGATTAAGAAAAAAGAAGCAGAAATATCGACAGCTGACAACAAAAATACCTCTACATCTCTAACTTTAAAAAAGATTCCAAACCCAGTGACAGATGTCTAAAAAATAGCATATTATTGATTTATCTACTAATCTGTGTAACATCTGATCATTATATAGTTATAACTCTCATTAAACAATTAATGACCAATTTTCTATTTATAGAAACTTACGAAAATAAGTTTTTTTGTAAATATTTATCTTAGAATCATATTGTATTATAAATATTTACTACTTATTGCTACAAATGCAATAGGGTTTCTATTTCCCTCTCTCTAAGGAATCAGAGGTTTTCAATTCTTTAATCCATGCTGTTTGCCGATTAAGTGGGTTATTATGATATTGCAAACCAATTGTCAATTTTTTCTATATACATGTTTTATGTTTTTTGTTAAGAGCTCTTTTCAAGAGGGTATTTCCCTCAATTAGCACTTAAAATTGAAGAGTGTTCACTGGATGTTTTAGAGACTTATTGGTTTCTTTCATTTTATTTATTATGAATAAAGAATCCGTTTTGATAAGAGTAATTATTACCCTTACTGAAACGCTCTGTGTCCCCCCTTAAATAAAGACTCTTACAGGGTATTATAAAAATTGTAGTTACCTCAGCGGTGTAAAAAGTATGTCCTGCGGTTATGTAAAAATAAAAGAAACCAAAAATAAACGTGGTCATCCTGACAATTTGAAAGAGGATTTTGAGGAGAGTAGCTTAGCTGTCATGACGTTTTATTAGAACAGCTGTAAGTAGCTATAAGTTGAAGGAAAGACACACAAACCCCACTTGGTATCTACCAATGATATAGGCAGGAAATACTCCTCAATTATTCTCCAAGTCCAACAAGAACATAAACTTATAACTCCAGTGCAAATCCTCAATGTTTCTCTCCGTCCTTTACTAATGATTACTTTAGATTTAGATGTTCCCTTCTCAAGAATGTAATGTGAATGATAATAGCATCAGAAAACAACAAAAAAGTGCTTTCTAATTCATAGATCCCCTTTTTTTTATATTTGACCGCTTTTAAGCCACAGATTTTCAAATTTAGATTTTTTTAAATTCAAAAATGTGTTGAGCATTTTCTTGTTTCGTTGCATGGGATGGGGTGGGCATTTGGGAGAGCAGCAGGAGAAGGCGGAAGC
This sequence comes from Lepeophtheirus salmonis, assembly GCF_016086655.4. NCBI lineage: Eukaryota > Metazoa > Arthropoda > Copepoda > Siphonostomatoida > Caligidae > Lepeophtheirus > Lepeophtheirus salmonis. The sequence goes on from NC_052136.2 coordinate 35,320,795, forward strand.
TGATATTACTAAATTAAGGCCCATGTTAACATCAGCTCAAAGAAATACATTTTTTGTAAAATAATTTGAAATACTAAATTTATTAAAATCATTAATTCAATTTGAAATATTAAATTTTTGGATAAAAAAAATTCCAAAATTTAATTTAAAATATTTAACTTTTTGGAAAAAATATCTAAAATTCACAGCTATACACAAAAAAATTTAATTTTTGAAATTAATTTGAAATGTTAAATTTTTTAGTAAAAAGCAAAATTTTACCAGGCCCGCCAAAGCTTCAGGCGCCGTGCGGCCAATGTTAAGGAGAGAGGCGGATCTAATTATAAATAATTGAGTGTCGTTAAAGTAGCTTCCATTAAAGTCGCAAGCCTTTATTTTTCCATTCCCTTTTTTTTTAATAGACCAGCAAGCATTATAAAGAAAAAAACATTTTTTTTGTATTCGTAGTCGTAATAGGCGAATATGTACGTATTTAATTTGTTTGGTGGTCCATAATTTATTAATTACAGTGTCCACATGTTAATTGATTTTTGGGACCTTCAACATTTTTAGGAGCATTGATAGGGGGAAAATATTGTACAATTATATTGAAATGTATAAATATTCTTATTTCTTTATTCATTCAAAAAAAAAAAAAAAAAAAACTGAAGAAGGGTGGAAACCCCATTTCTAAACTGTTATTTTTATCTACATTTTGCCCATTCCAATGCATGGATATATAATTTGTTACCAATTGTTTAGTACTGTAGAATATATCTAAGCCTATCCTCCAACCTGGCATCTTTTTCTTTTTACCTATAAATAGAATAATGGATCCTTGGATTATCATTAATGATCCACAAAATACTTAATATCAACTACTAATTGTCATCAAAACATTCACAAATGACCCCAGTAAGATATAACGACTGTCTAAGTAATAAAGATTTAATTATTGCGTTAGATTTATTGCAAGTAACACACACGGTGAATGTTTCATTCACAATTATTCCTCTCATTTTTTTGATAGCGACTTGTATTCATATTGGATAACTAATGAGATAAAGAAAAATACTCGAATAAGATTTAAATTCGAATCAAATCATATCCAAAGAACTAATACACATATATTTAATTATGATGATATATGCGTTAATATATAGACATTAGAGAACGTATACTTTTTTAACAAATACATTTGAAATAGTGAAATATACTAATATTACATATGTACAGTGTGGTCCAGAATTATAGTCCCATTAAGTAATTCAATTGGGGGTATTCTGTGTAAATATTTGGGTACCCAATATTTACACAGCCCACCCTCCAAATAAAGTGGAAGAATTGTTGTAGGACAATTTTGAGCACTTTTACCACGCCAATGCAGTTTCCAGGCTCAACTAAGATTCTGTGGTTGCTGCTGCGTGAGCAATAATTCAACGAGAATTCCGCGAGACATGACAGAGACAAGGCGTGTCTGTCTTGTCGTTCAGAGAAAGGTCAAGCACAATATACCTGTAAAAATGTATAAATATATATTCCAAACAAACCATAATCATCTGGACTGCTTACAAGATCATCAATATGACATTACAGTCAAGAAGAACCAAAACGTATGTTGCAACAATATGGCGGATTTCTCGCCTACCTTCAGACCTTTGTGGTTTGAGGAGAGAATAATGTCGGCTGTATCCCTTGTCCATATTTTGATTAGCTCATTATGACAGCGTGGTACACAATGGTCACACTTTCATCGTTGAGGTTGTTTATGAAAGAGGGCACATTGAATAAAAAATATAGAGCTAAACGCAGTATTGAAACATGTCACAAAATATCACTCTATATATAAATACATTAAAACGTCCTTTTATGTGTGTGTGGGTGGGATCAATCTAGGTCTATTTTATTCTTGGATCAATCTAGGTCTATTTTATTCTTGGATCAATCTAGGTCTATTTTATTTTTGGGTCAATCTAGATCGAACTTGTACCAAATTAGTACGGTCTTACAAAAGTTACAATGGTCAGAAGATTGGTCTAGGATTTCCAGACCGAGGCCCAATACTAATATCTTAAAACAAAGAGCTATCTCCATTTTTAAAAATAGAATAGTTTGAAAAGTTGAAGACAATGATCTTTGTTTTAGTAATTACAAAAGTACATTTGATATGCTGTTGTTACATTATGAAAGCATTTATGTATAGAGATGAATGTGTAATGCCTGGAGGTAAGTACATCCACCCCTGTCACCTCACACCCAAAGTAACTACAACAGATAGGTAATACAACAACATTCCTAGAGAGTGAGAGGTTAAATAAATATCTTTACAAAGCTGCTGAGATTTTTGTCTCCCCGTTGTTGTATTCATACAAACAAAAAGAATCATCCATGGAAAATGAACTTTGAGTCTATTACAACACGAAGATATGTCTCATGAGAATTAGGCAAAAACAAAAACATAACAATTTTTGACTTGATAATTAATAACTCCCTCCAAGAACATACTCGTACATACAGACATACAGACCATCAACAGAAAAGCAAGCTTGAATAAGTTTTTCTTTTTTCAAATTGAGTGTGAATTACATTTTTTTTAAAGCGTTCCTTTCATTGATCCGATGGAGTTTCACTGATTGAATATAAGTAAACATTATAGTATTAAAATTAACTCATATGACCTAGGAATTGACTTTTGAAGTCTATATACATTATGTATATTTCCCCATCGACCTACAATCGAACATACGCACATGGATTTCTAAAAATTACATTTTTATTCTTCCACGAATAATAATCGTCAATTTCTATGTACATATTACTCATATAAATACGTTGAGGGCGCTGCAAATCACAAAAGTACTCAAAATTGATCCTCACGATAAAAGAAGGAAAAAATGACACATTTTATTTGAAAGGGACCATATTGTGACTAAAATAAGTATCCTAAATCAAATAAAGGTTTTAAGGTAGTGGTTGTATACCTGGGTTCAATCCGACCATAGGGGTTCGATGAGTCAATCTCAGGGGTTCGGCAAAAGTGAAAATACACATGGTTTGTGATGACACGCTCCACTTGACCAGTTAAAAAGGGTTCGGCGTATAGTTATATGAAACTGGTGAGGTTCAGTATCTCTAACAAGATTAAGAAATAGTGTTTTTAAGTATACATAAATAAAATAGTATCTGAAATCATCCCTCAAATTTCGAATATAATGTTTGTAATATCTAAATATGTTAGTAAAATATTGGGCTGTATGAAGTAAAACAGAAATTGGATTTTCTTTTTTATCTTGATTTTTGTTTAGGATTGTTTATCTGGTGACGCACCAGATATGTATTTATAAGTACTAGTGCTGTAATGTGCCTGATAGACGATCACGGAAGTTGCTGCTCCTAAAACTTTAATTTTTTCTCGCTCCAAATTATATAAAAAACAGCTAATTTTAACAAGGTTAGTATTTTAAAGAAATAGCCCCACATTTAATCGTTTTTGCTAGATTCAAAATTATGTTATCCTCTGTGTAAGTTTATCAATAAAAGTAATTTTGTACCTACTGATTCGATATTCCATATTGTCAAACGTATAACTTAAAAAAACCTATATAAACGTACTCATTCAGAGTTTAGGGCTTATACGTAGTACTTTAGATTTAAAGCAACCTTTTTTTTATATAAATCAAGTACAAAAAAAATATATATTTAAGGTGTTGAATATGACTAAAAAGAGGGTCTAAATCTTGGTGAGGGTAAAAACCCCTCCTAAAGTTGGATTCACCATTTAGTGAATTAAATTTAATTTTGGTGCGAGTCCTTCCTTCTTTTTTCTATCATTAAAAGAAATCATGATAAATTGACATGAGTTTATTAAGGTTCCCATAAGTCTTGCGCCGATTATACCGTTATTATTTAAGATTTATATTTAGATTTGTAAACTAAAGGCTAGCTGCATGGGTGAACTTTTAATTTTCACATTAATAAGCTGTGTAGGGCACTGAAAGTATATTATCCCATCGTTCATGAAGTTCAAATAGGAATCGGAAGTTGGTCTTAAAGTTCAAGTCGGACTCGTCCTCGCCCTGAAATTTAAGCGAGTCCACAGGCCTGAAGTCCTTACTAAGGACTTCAGTGAAACTACCATCAAAGTAAATATGGTAACTGTGAGAGACGATTTATAACATAAATATGGATGTAAATCCTATTTATTTTATAGCGTGCAAGTTTGAGGTTGTTGACAACCTGAATAATGGTTTTTTTATTATCAAAATCTGCGATCATTATTCTTACATCTAAGCGTCACGAAAGCTAGAATACTCTTGATTTTTAATGTTTTTCTAAGCCATAAATTTTACATCTCGAAGGTTCAAATTTGAATATTTATTAGCCTTAATTGGTATTTATATCTGTTTCTATATTTTGATTGAATACCATAATTTTTATTTACATACACAAAATGCTTGCGATTTAGAGTACTGAATATTCTCATCCCTCAGTAAGACTTTGAAAAAATGATTAAAAATAAATTCCAATAGAACCTATTATTAATGACATACATTTTGTATGAATCAAGAATGTAAATTTACGTTTATTTAAATAAAAATAAATTATAAAACAATTTTCAAATCATTAATAATTATTTATATTTTGTTTTTAGGGGCTTAATTACAATAATAAAAAGTTTAAACAATTATGTTGTTGTTTTTTTGTAGCAGAATATGAGGCTCAAAGTTTTCAATTTTGTTTCACCAACTATTTATATGATTATAAATCTTTCGAATGACCTATTTTTGACCAATAGCAATTACTTCCTTACAACGATGAGACTAAAATTGCATTTATTATTTTTTTTTTTGCACAACAATGCATCTATATTTTCTCATAATTATAATATGTATTCAATATAAACTTCAATTATATTAAGTATACATGTTAACTAACAGAGACACAAAAGGCTCTCCTAGTTCTAAATTATGGGTGAGCTTTTACTTTCTTTTACTTAATACGGATCCCTTCTTAACGTCATTTCCTTGCACTCTACAAAAATCCCATTGTTATAGATAGTATATACAAGGACGAAGTTTTACTTGAGGGCGCTTTTATCACAGGTTTTTAACTCAGCTGTTGTTGGGGGAGGGAATGAATGTCTTAATATTTTTATTTGCCTTTTGTGAATCTGTAAAATTTTGTAGTTTTTCCTTTGGAAATTTGTTCATTTTATTCTCTAAAAAAAATCAACTATAGGCTCCAACATGAGTTTTACTTTCTGTTTATGATGCAATTTGTGACATAAGTACTGTAAATGCTTTATAGATATTTACACCATCGATTAGATAATAATGATGATAAAATGATTACTTAGATTTTAGTAAGAGTTTCTTTTCAAATACCTACATATGTAAAGAAATAATGAAAAGTGAATAAGAAATGTATCATTACGCATCATGTACGTTCTTTTAACAATTTTAATCATTTCACTAATTCTATGCATGTGAAGAATGATCCCTCATTAATCACAATTAAAGCACTCAAAATGTATTATTTATGCATTAAAATGTCTATTGTATATATAAACAATATGATAGATGAATTTGAGTCATTCAAAAATGCTGCATTAATTTTTAGATATATTTATTGTTGTTTCTTAAATAGAGTATTCAAGCAATTAAGCAAACTCAATATTGAGACTTAATAATTACTTTTTATGAACTTCACATACTTAGAGTGAGTTCCACGCGACAAAAAAAAAGCAAAAAATTAACATATTGTTTTGTATTTTCTTTAACTTATATAACATATAAAATAGTGTTGTGTCGATTTGAATAATTATCGACTCGAATGAGTGGGGGATTTGGAATCAAGATTTGCGACTTGAATTGATTACACCAGCATAGGCTCGTGAATTTTTTCACAAGATATAAAACATATTGAGGGGATAGCTTTGTAGGCCAAGATAGTGACTATGGGAGTGTGTGTGTGGGGTGGAGGGAGGGGATGCCACGCCCTTCTGACTAAAATCCTATTGTCAAATTTACCGTAAAGACGTTTATGGTCCCAAAAATCTTTGCCATCATTTTCAAATAATAACATTTAGACAACGTACTCCGGACGGGAGAAATTATTTATTATTATAAAGGTTCGATACCAGAATAAATATCTATTACCCTCATTTTCTTAGATGGGATTAATTATTTGTTTACCTAAAATATTTACTTATACCTCATTGGTGCAGCTTTATGTGGCCAATAAGATCATTATTATTTTTATTATTATGTCGACTCTACTTGAAGTCGAAAGTCGTATCATTTTTTTCACCGAACATAAAGTACTTGCAGTATACTTATCTAACCTTTTCAACATACAAAATGGATAACATTGTGTCAACTCAACTTGAGTAAAGGATTATTCAACTCCACTCAAATAGTGTGTTCAAATATGTTATTTAATTATGTTATAATATTTTGAGAGGTTGTTATTTCTCTTAAAAAAATGGACTATGAATAGTAAGTTGCACAATGCCTACTCTGAGTGTATAATGACTGCTTGATGTACAAGACTAGCACTAGGGGGCCCTCTATCCAGTCATAATCTGAAAGAATCTCAAATTTTAAAGACTAAGAAGAAGTCAAATTAATTTGAAAAATTCAATGGACTCCACGGTAGCATTTTCTTGCGCTATGTATACTTGACTTTGAGCTTGAATTTTTCACAATTAATTATTATTTTAGTAATAATTATCGTTTCAAATCCTATTGAGTTTTGCTGCAATACTAGCACGGAGCATCTGCAAACGAGTTGTGCCAGACGTTAAATAGTACGTTTTTACTTAACGTCACAATGATTATTGAGGGCGACATCGATGAAGTTTTTATTTTATAAAATATAATAAATATTATCAACCTTGGCGTCAGGGGCTGTTCATTTGTGACATTAGTGAAAACAATCTATTTCATTTTTTGAAATTAATCAGTGGGTTGTGACAATGCTTAGTTGTGCAGGGGTCTGTCAAGAAATTTTTAAAATTTCATATAATTCGGTCCAATATCTGACTGATCTTGATCCAGTCTCACATCAATATTTTGTAATAAAAAAAAATCAAAGAGAAAAATAAAGTACAAAGTACTTACCCGAAACTTGAAGTAGAATGACTAAATTACGAAAAACGTGACTTTTATGGAATCAAGAAAAACTAACTCAAAATCCATTTTTGATACGTCGAAATATTATGTTGAGGTATATTTTTTATTCAATATGCCCTCCTCTTTCATAAGCAATAACAGCCTCGATACGCCTGTGAAGGTATTGGCAACTCCTGAAGATGAAGTCCTTGTTTGTGGTTTATCACGCTATCATGATGGCAGCTTGAAGCGAATCCAAATTCGTATGAGAGGTACGATAGCCATTCTTCTCCAAGGTGTTTCAAACTGCCGAACCACTGGGGTCGAGATCAGAGCTTAAGAAGGGCCATATGGAGTCAGTCATATTATTCTACAGAAGTTTTGGTTTTTCTTGGCTGTATGGGACTCTACTGGACTTCTTGATGTTTAGGACGTCTCTAGATGGAGATGTCAACGGTTTCTGCAGCCACCTTAGCACTCACAAAGGTGTGGAAGTGATTGCAATCGCTTTACCTGCTTTTTGGTTGCTTCAACATTTTTATCAAATGGGATAAAACAAAACATGTTTCAGCGTAATGAAATCTTGTAATTAAAAATAATGGCTATAAAGTTGTATTTAAATGCTACGCCAAGTTTTGGGTCATCAGTCTGTACACATTGTAAGTATTAACTTCAATAAAAATTAATAAATGGTTAGTGGGCATGCGCAGCTATTTCATTGTTCATCTGCCTTTTTCCCCCTTTCTAATTTATCAACTCAAGTGGATCCTCAATGACTCGGCTCGGTTACACAGGACTCTAGTACACACAACACTAGTATAAAACTTTCATATTTGTAGTTTTATTCTTATAGAAGTGGCATATTGTACTTATTTTAGCTTTTTTGTGTGTGTGTGTTAAGTTGTTTAAATTAGTTTGATGCAGATATTTTATAAAATATTTTTTGTTGTTTTTTTTAGTCCATTGACATTACTGTTGACTTAATGTATACTGTATATTTCCATAGCTGCACGTCTTAAGAAATATGTAATAACAAGAATATAAGGTCAACAATGCACTTCCTCCATAAAACGAATGATGTACTCGCTATTGTACGTACTTTTGGATACGCGACTCCAAAGAATCTCAAATAGGAATCGATTTTATACATATTTCAGGATTAATTTTTTTATATATATTTTTTTTTTTGTCAAAACGTCTCGTTTTATCCAGCGCAGTGTTTGGGAATTTAGATATTGTACTCATTCACGTCCATTAGACGAAATGAATACATGAATATCAGTGTTGGGTTTCGGTCTGGAAACCTTGCAAACCTCTAATTTTTGTTGACCAGTGCTAGTTTGATCCTGAAAAGATGCGGTGTATATGTTGGACGACATAAACTTATAATAATAGGCGTAGAAAAAAGAAATAAATTATTTATTTTTTTAATAGATTGTTTCATTAATTTCTCGTGTTGTTAATTACTAAAAAAACTTTTTTTGACGGTTTTATGATTATTTGACTTGGTATTGTGGTCAAATATAGACAGCAGTAAAAAAAGTTTTGCTTTTCGTCGATAATGTTTCGGTCATTTTGATGTCGAAGATGCACCATACTCTGGAAGACCAATTGTCGAAATGTGATTAAAATTATAGAAATTATCAAGTCCGACATTGTTTTGATTGCCCAGGAGATAAAAATAAAGAATAGAAAAAAAATCCATTAACAATAATGGATTTATTTTTACAACAACTAATTTCATTTGTTTTTATTTATTACAATACAAAACACTACTGCTTATTCTGTTTTTGGATTCGAGTCTGACTTTTCGAATTCGATTAAGTACAAAGTTTTGAACATTTCGCACATTTTGGCAAAGTAGTTTCTCCTTTTTATCTTAACATAAACATTTTTTTAAATAAGAAAGTCCAGAGTCTGTAGCTATTTTTTACTGTCCTTTTAAGTAATAATAGAAATTTTGCTAATCATTACTTAAATGTTTCAAGGTTTGAATTTATTCAAGTTCTAATAAAGTCAAATTTTTCAAAAAATATTTGGGAGAGTTTAGATCATACTAGATCCCAATTCTAAATTATTTTAAATAGAAAAGGTCGCAGGTTAGTTTGTCTATCGTATATGCAAAATGTTAATTTTGTAAATTTTGCTATCTTAGTAGAGCCAAGAAGAGTGATTATATTCTGGAATCAGAATTTTTTAACCCATGTCTGTATGATACAAAATGAATTGCCATTATTTATCAATCGTCTTTTTTCTATTTTATTTCTCAATTATTTTTAAACAAGTTAAAAAAAAACACCTTTTAGACTTTAACGGATTATTACTTCGAATTTAAAATTATTATTATTTTTTAAAACACAATTTCGTTGGGAGAATTTTTCAGATAACTATTATGAGATTAGACAATCTTAATCAATAGAAAGCTATTCAGGAACATGAAAAAAAACATAGACACATAGAATATCCAGAGGTATTTCATGCATATTTCACTGTCAGAATTATGTTTTTTGTGCAAAAATATAAATATATATATATTCGTACACATGAACACATAATGAGTATTGGGAAAGGAATAAAAATATTTTGGTTAGACTCAGAACGACGCAACAGGGTGGTAGTACATTAAAGATGGAGTGGTAAATTATATAGCCTGCTATAATACTTTAATAACACATGAAACTTAGCGTGGTAATCCTGACAATTTGAAGAATGTTGTGAAGAAGACCAGCAGCTTAGCTGTGATAACGTTTAGTTTGACTACCTGTTTGAGAAAGGTAAAAACACAGACCGTATCTAGAAATGATATAGGCAGGAATTACTTATATGTCAATCCTCAATTTTACTCTTAGTCAAACTAAGAGTTAGACTTACCACTTCCCCTCAAATCATCTGGGGTTCTTCTCTCGTCAAACTATGAAAAAATAATAATAACAGCTGAATAAATTACAAAAAAAAATAAATTAAATAAATCAGGTTGCGAAGAAGAACGAAACTCACACACTAAAAAATCCTTGAGTTTTACAACCCTACTAATATTGTCCTATAACTGAATAATATCCTGGAGGTGTGCATTATGGAGAGCGATAGGAGGGTGAGACAAATTCTACTACTGAATTAAGACCATTGTTAAAATCAGCTGTATGTTATATGATTTTTTTTGGGGGGAGGGAGAAAATGAATTACTGCAATAAGAGGATTCGACATTTAACTACACATTAGTAAAATATTATAGTAATTTAGGCAGGAATTACTCAAGATTATTGCAACCAAGACTGTTGTGGTCCCTATTGTGGTGTTTGTCCTAATTTAGGATTGAGGAATGGGGCCCAGTCCCAGTTGTTGGTCATTAAATAAGTTAAAATCGATCCCGCGTGGCGTCATTTAAAAAAAAAATTATTATTCTGTTATATTTAATAGATTAAATTATATAACTGTGGGTATAAATATAATATGTTCGATTTATATTGCTTTAAAATGATAACATAAATATTTTTTGCAAGATATGTGCACTGTGCTGAATATATATCTTATTTAGAATAAAAACCTTCGACATTAATTGCAAAAATTCATAAGACCGCTTTTATGTATGAATATGTACCGAATAAATAAGAGACCGAGGCAACAATAGTTGTCCCTGCATTTAAATTGCCCCTCTATTTTACTTCCTAAAAAAATAATATTTAAGAAAACAAATTTGAAAAAATGGGTATTTAATAGGAAGTAGAAATATATTTTATATTAAAGGTTATTTGAAATGTTACACTGAGGATTAATTACTTGAGAAAGTACATTTTGAACTCAAATTACAATTGAGGATCGACATTGTCTTTATTAAGTAGAGAGTTGGATTTGTGTGTACTTCCATCTTTTCACAGCTGCTTGTAGATAATCTAATAAAACGCCATGACAGCTAAGTTGGTCTATTTAAAAAAAAAAAATTGAAATTGACAGGAATACATCGTCATTTTTCGTTTTTTTAACATAAATAGATATGTCATATTTTATACAACTACATAGTGGTAGAAATAACTTATTTTTCGACATGTGCTAGCAGGGAATACTTACATACATATTTAAGATTAAAAAGTTGGTGGTAACTATTTAACCCCCCCTTCCCACAAAATTGCGTTTCATTCACTCTAATATTCTTTGTAAAAACTTTATTTTTGTATTTTCCTACATATATGTGTTTTTAAGAAAACTATTTTAGATGAAGTTAGAGAAAACCTCGAACAAGAAAAGTTAACAAAAAAAAAAAAAAAGAAGGCAGATTTAAGGATAAAAACATATAAATAAATAAATGAAAGAAACAAAAATCAGAATAATGATGAATCAACCAGGGAAAAAAAAGCTAATTCTAGAAATCAAGAAGAAGGAGAAAAAAAAGGAAACTTTTTTTTAACTCATTATGTCATTTACAATATAATATACGTTATACATACTTACTTAAGGCTACCTTTGCCTTAGAACAACTACGTGTATATAGATTAGAAAGCACCTAATATAGATTGCGAGACGAGGGAAATAAGAGAGCATTTAACAGAAATTTGGACATGGGTCAGTGACATGTTGTTGACTTTATAATATATGTATATGAAAAAAGTTTCATAAAATGAAATTTATTAGTGTTAAGACTCGGTTCACGACCAATTTTTTTGATTTATGGTTCGCACTTGAGTTATTTTTTCTATACTTATTTTTTGATACATGCAGTGGAATGATATTTTTCTACCTACATGGACTGAAATGTTTTTATTACATAAAAAAAGATTGTACATTTATTATCAGGGACGTTCGGAGGATAATATATTTAAAAAAAAAAAAATTATGAAAAAATTTGAAAAATTAAATTTGTATTGAAAAAATATTTGAAAAATTTAACTTTTTGTAAATATAATTCAAACATTTTATTTTTTCGAAAAATATTACAGAAAGACAGAAAAAAAATTCAATAATCCATGTCAGAAAATTAATTTTTTTTTTTTAAATTTAAAAAAAATTCAAATGTTCAATTAATTTTCAAATATCGAATTTAAATAACGACGCTCCTGATTATAAATAACAGGGTAACCTTAAAAATCTAAAAAGTACAGTATTTGTTCTAGAACAAATACTGTATATATACTGATCTGGAATATGTGCAATTCTGTGTTTTCTAAGAGCCAAAGGAGTATAGACAGAATCAAAGGAATATATTTCTAAATTGAACATCCATGTCAAAAAATGCTGGAATTCAGAGTTCCGTATTCCGGGAGGGACGGCGGATGTAAAATCCGAGCTATCTCTGTTAAAACTTTGTATAAAGTCATTTCACCTACCGTGTTCACAATTTTCAAAAAAACGTTTAATATGAGCGGTTTTTTTTTGTTTTTTTTGTAGCGAACTAGACCAAATTTTACCTTAGATCTCTCTAGACCGAATTTTTCTATGAGAACAGTATAGCCCGAAATTTTTAAAGGACCAAATTATTGCGGTACAACAAAAATGATAACTGTCTTGGACACCAGTAGGTAATAGTTTTGAGAATCGGTTAAAGGTCGATATTTTTTTTTGCGGTTCATCAATGTGTTATTTTGATAGACCCATCTGGAACGAATTTCAAAACCTATAGCGAAATTTCCCTTTCTAAAAAACTTGAATATTATAATTATTATTATTTTTTTTCAAATTTCATTTAAAAAATAAAAAGATTAGATATGGGACTCGATCAAGACAGAATTTTACAACCGAAACCAAAGTTGGGAATCGAATTTGAATTATATCCTTCAGTTTTCTCTTTAAAAAAAAATTTATTAACCGATCCGGACCCCAATATTGGACTGCACTCCGGCTTATTACTGTGGACCGGTCTTTAAAATAACAAAAAATAAAACACGTAATTTTTTTTTTTTGAAATACCAATCACAAACGACATTAACTGCAAGACCATATCCAGGATTTTAGACCACACCCCCTCACTAGGAGGTACGTAGATGAGGTCATCATTTTATATTTAATTGCTTTCTATGAAAAGTACATAATTATTGTGCATCAACACAAAAGCAATTCGATTTTGTTTTCTTTAAAATTGAGCCTGAAATAGAGATAAAGAAAAATATTGAAATGTTTTGAATATTGTACATCCTCAAATTTAGTCGAGTTTTATTTTTATTTTTAATCCTTATCTTTTTAAAATATCTTAAAATTGCTAACCTTCTTCTTTTTTTTCCTTTTTTTCTTGTAGAAAAAAAAACTTGTTAATGTGTTTTCCCTTCTTTTTAATGTTGATTATTTTAAATTCCATATCCACAGATTGAATATAATAATTTTAGAAAGACCAGTATTCCAATATTCTTGGTTTGACAATCATTTTCAGACTGCTTACAGTAAGGAGGGTTGAAATTTATGTTTGTCCCTGTCCATACAATAGCAAGTTGGAAGGATTTTTATAATAAGAAGATTTTATATTTTATTTACTATCAGCCCCAAATTCTGCCCGTAAATTAAATGACGGTTTGAAACTTTAGATAACAAACTTTGGTATTTTCACTCATACCATAAATATGAATACAAAGGATTAATTGATAGAAATAAGTGCATACAATTTTGGTATGTTTGTGTATATGATTTAAAAGAATATACTCGTATTGGGTATTTCTTATTTCTTGATGTACATGTGTTAAATATTGTTTTTGTGTTTATTAACAAATATTATAAGTAAGTAGATACTATCTATGCAAGTATGTGCGATGATTAAAACTTTACTACTACTAATAATTAAAAAAAAATGCAGTTATTTATTTTTCTTAAAAAAACAAATAAAAGATTGACAGTTTCGTCTTTATACCTCTGTGACACTGCATAAGGAATCGATGCAAACAAGTAATAATTGGAAGGGTCTACTGAGTAAGCCCCATGAATAAGAGGTTCCAAGTTGTACGATTCAACAAGCTGGCGGGTGGCTATAAAGCAATGAGGTGGTGCTTTGTCATCAAAAAAAAAATTACCTTGTGTTGCCTGCCTTCATATTTTGCGCATTTTTAGCGTATAACATGGTTCAAATAGGTTAATTGTTGTTGATAGCAATCACCATTAACTGTTCTTGCATTTTGGCATCATTTTTATCGAACAATGCATGAAATTCGACGTTTTCAACCTTTTTCGGTAGGCGCTTTTCATTTCTCAAGTCAAAATCACCACTTTGAAATTTTTCAAACCACCTGAAACAATGTGTTTTGCTTAGAACATGTCTACCGTAAGCTTCCACAAGCATTTGATGGGCTTGAGAAGCGTTTTTCTTCCATTGGTAACATCAAATCAATTATGTCTGCACATCGTAGTTTATAGGCATAAAATTAGACATTCGTACGAGTGAAAAAAGTGCGTTGTTGAATGAAACTATACAAACAACGAGTTAAACATTGTTGACAAAAGTAAGCATTTAGATTTTTGGACCGGTTTATAATCTCTAACTGGCGACACATAGTGGCCAATAGCCGAAAGTATCATTTGATAGGCGCATACCTAGTATGTTTGTAGTTTATACAAAATCAATTGAATGAAATCTTGTTGTCCTTGAGCTAATAATAGTCTTAAAATAATGATAGAAAATATATTCATCTGAAATACATGTTTGACATACTTTTGGACTTTGTCAATTTATTTATTTCTACCTATATATATATATATCTTCATGTACAAGTAATAACATATATATATAGGAGTTAGGAACACAGTGCGTATTCCATGTTTTTGTTTCTTTGGCCCTGATTCAATTTCTAGGAAATATATGTATTTAAAGTCATTTGTGTACAAACATTTTTATGACTATGTAATTATTCTGTTTGTAATATTTATGTAAGGTTTCCTCAAAAAGAACTGCATTAAGAAGAAAAGAATCAAGAATTAGCTGCAATTAATTAAAATGAACAAACATATGCCTTGAAATATTTATTTAAATATTATACTTTCCTTTCTTTTAAAATTCAATATAAAAAGGGGCAAAACAGAAATATAATACAATACAGGGTGACATTTTGAAATGTTCCCCTTTTTCATATGAAAGAAAATAGTTAATATAATCATGGTATTTAATCAAAATTCTGGATGGTTTGATTAATATTAAATTTCGTACACTCTAAGGGGGATCCATACAGTTGTAAATTATAAGAACTACCGTGTGTTAAACAATTTGAAATAATGAACGTGATAACTAAGACAATAGCAATAATTTTTGGGATAAACGCAGCTTAGCTTTTATGACGATTAGTAGCAGCTGTAAGAGGAAGAAAATAAACACAAATCATATTCCATATCTTAGAAGTCATACACATGAATGACACCAATATCGATCCTCAATTTTCTTTTTGTCCAACAAGGACTAGTTCCAGTCGAACTCAAACTTGCCCTGAAATTATAGCCACCCTGGTATAACTGATACCTTTAAATCTTCAACATATCTATTTTTAGATAATATATTGATCCATAAGTAAATAATTATTTATCCAAAAAGCTATGAGAATATAAGTTAATTCTATTCAGCATTTGAATAGTGAATGATCATTAGAGTACAAGAAAATATGATATAAAATACGTCTGATATTTTTTTGTAGTTGATAATATAAACAATTTTACAAGCTGTTTTCATTATCCTTTTGTTCTTGAGAAGTTCGTGTGAAAGTCATGAAAGTCGGCAAGTAACATTGATGATTTGTTGGAGAGGTGAAGGGGCAAGTCCCTTAAGAGCTTAAAGTAGAAATGAAGAACGGTATCGAATTAATTCCTGCCTATATCCTTGCTTTATACTGAGTATTACCTCTAATAACTACCAATACTTGCAACTAATTCAATCAATCGTCATGAAAGCTAGGCTTCTCCTTCAGAAACATTCTTCAAATTGTGAGAAAAAAACATACTAACTGAGAAAACAAAAATAAATGTGTTTAATAACATATTGGGTGTAAACATAGAAATTGATTTTGCTTCTGCATGTAAATATTTTTCCGTATTTCAGAAGCAACAATATACTAACTACTATTTGCTATGAATTTATTCTGTGCAAAACCATGGTGTGTGGCTTTAACAATCCTATCTGCAATGCGTTGTTGCATTCATTCAAAAGAAATAGGGACTATTTTACTCGGACTATTAGCTGCAATGGTGTGCATAGGCATTACACAAATATAATTTTATCAATATTTTATTTGAATAGCTACATGTACTAGTATACAAGAACATTTTTAGTGAACTGCATCATCTCTTAGTTTAATAAAATAGTTATATATTCTTGAAAAATAAACTTTATAATGCAATTCAAACCAAATAGCAAGCTTTATTGCTGAATTTAAGATATTTAACCCTGCCAAATGAACGACCTGATAAATTCGGTATTTATAACTGGCATAAATAAATAATAAGCTTACTATCTAGTGACTAGGTTATGCTTATGATGATAACAAAGTTTGAATCTCCGAGCTTCAATATTGGCGAAGATATAGTCACCTAATTATTGAAAGTTAAATATCTCAGTTCAAGCATTTGTACAATGTTTTCGGGCTGGTATGCACTGATTTTATCCCCATCCCTGATTTATGAGCTGTAAAAACATATGGTTTGTGAAGATTATTCAACTTTTTATACAATTATTGTGCTGATTTGAAAACACAGCTGAGAACTGGGTCAACGATTTGTCCGTTTAATAGAAAGTAAAACGAGGGTTCTCTTTTAGAGAAGACATTTCTCAATTATGTCAAACACCCTTACTATTTTTTATTTATTCAATTACCTTTTTTACACTGAGAGGCCTATTTGAAGGTGCCCGGTTCTTATTTTGCTTTGAGGCTATTTGGCCTAAATAACATAAATAAATGCGGGTTATACGTCTTTGTTTTTTAAGTTGATGTTTCCATTAAACTTTTTAATAAAAATATGGAATGTTCATTTCTATTCACCGCATTTTTTGGTTGAAAAAAAGGATCTAATTATGTTTTTGCTTCATATTATGCCTCTTAGTTAATCCCTGAGTCTTTCATAACATGAATGATCCATCATATGTTATGATAATTAATCACATAAAAGTGATAAGCACATTTTCCGTTAGAATCGTTGTCGTGTTTGTTTATATATATATTTTTTTACTATTCTAATTCTATTGCCTGTTTTGTCGATGGTTCGAACTCATTCTATTTAGAAGGTAGGGATGTATTAAAGTTTGTAGACATAATTCCATAATTATGACAACAGAAATGTTGTCATAAGTTTATTCCATATTTTGATTTAAAAGTTGAAAAGAAACATTAATTTTTAATCAAATAAACAATCATGACGTATTAACTTGTGTTGAGACTCTGTCCAGCACTGATTTTTTTTTTTTTTTCAGTTCGCTCTTAAGTGATTTTTTCTTGACCGATTTGAACCGATTTTTTGGTCCAGACTGCAGTGTCAGACCGTGGACCAATTTTTTTTTTGGTCTCAATTTGTAGACCGATTTTGATTCGGTCTCACTTTATGGAGCGATTTTTTTTTTCCGGTTTCAATTTATGTACCGATTTTTTCGATCTCATATATTATGAGAGATCAATTTTTTTCTAGATCCACTGTCATTCATTTTTTTCAAAAAATCTAAAAAGTAAACCATAAGTTCTAGAACAAATACTGTATACACTATTCTAAAAAAAGGTCCATTTTAAAAGACACCATTTCTTCAAAATATGTAAAAAAAGTATTTATAAGTTTTTTATGAAAATGTTAGCAGATTAGACATTCTGGAAACTGATTGTCTTAATGATTATCTCTTTCACCATTAAATGCCTCTTTTCGGAATGTAAATGTTTAATTGCATGCACAAAAATTTTGTTTATGCAATATACAGTAAAATTAAGTGTAAGGAATCAAAAAGAATATAAAAAAAACCTGTTAATACAAACATTTGTTGAAATATGCAAGTAATTGATTTATGCGTCGATCTTAGGTCTTGAATTTGGTTTCAATATGATGATAAACAATTTAGTAATCCAGACTCACTAAGTTTTGAAATTACAATGACATACGTATTTTCCAACGCCATAAACAAATATTTTTGGAGCTTGAGAGTAAGGCTTGAAGTGTCTGGGATATATGTATAGTAATTAATAGTCTGTACAGAGCGTACAGCAGGAATTCATACTACATAAATGGAATTGTTGTCAGATCAGTGTGATAGAGATGTTCTTTACCAAAGACACTAAAGAACTCGAATCAATAAAATATTTCTTATAGTAGGATATCAAGTGTAATTGACAATAGAAGGAATCCCTCTAAGTAATAAACAAGAAACTGTGGATAGAGGATGGACTCCGAATGATGTTATTGAGCAGAGAGTAATGTTTTACGAAGTTAGAAGTCATTGTCATAGACATTGATGCTCAAAGTAATCTCTACAATGAATGTACCTTCCAATTGAAGGTGAGATCCACTGGGTAATGCATGTGAGCCTCTTTTTAAAAAGACGATATCCTTGAACATCAAGTTCAAGGCTGGAGGTGTGGGACTAGGATATCCAAATGAAAACATATCAATTCAAACGAATGCAGGTCCATATATCAGTAGATCCATCCAATTGACCAAATCGCCAAGATATTTATTTACACTACACACACTAACTACATACAAATACACCCTTCATTGAATTCAATCTCTTCTTTTCTCTATTCATATTCAGTATTCAGTCCTTATTTAGAACCACGGTCCAGTCTGGTCCCAACAAGTCCAGTCGCACTTTGCGGTCCTTAAAGAAGGTAAACTCGATCTCTTCTGATGTGATTGAGAGTAGCTTCTAGAATCATGGTAAAAGCAATTAATGGATTTTGCAAAAAAACTTTCATGTAGGTTTTTAAGGCTTAACAGTTAGTTTTGGTACATTTTTGGGGGGCCTTCAAGGTCATGGCTGCATTAAAATAGTATTTTCTATAAACCAATTTTTTGACTAACATGCAATTACTTCATATAAAACAAACAAAAAACCCCGTAAATTTCTAAAAAATATTCTTCCTGCTGGTTGGTATGTATCTTTGCACACTTTTTTTCAAAGAAGATTATAAGGTTTAGAGACAAATAAAAAAGAGAAAATAAGACAAATGATTTTTTAACATTAGTAATTAATTTGAAAGTTGAGAGAAAGGCAGTTCCAATTGATTTTTTCTTCTCTAACCCTTGTAATCTCCCTTTAAACAAGTGTAATAATATACATAAAAACATGCAACCAGAATAAAAGAAATTAAATAAAATTATTCAGTCATTGTGTTATGTTTTATAAAGTAGAAGGGTTTAAAATCAATTTTAATTTGTTAATGTTCAGAGCAACCCCGGACAAACCTACTCTGGTTATTATAATGAAAAAAAGAATATTTTTTGGCAAGATATATGTTAATATATATATCATATATCTTATTTGGCTTAATTTCGAGGAAAAACTTCAATAATCGACTGTCCTAAAACCGATAGGACCGACATAATACTATGAATAGGTATAACTTATAGCAGGCCTGTGGAATTCCTGAAATTTTAGTGCGAGTCTGAGTCTAACTAGTCCAGCTTTGGATCATATAAAGTACTATTCAGAGAGTAAACTTCTAACAATACAAAAACTTGCATGCGAGGAAATGCTTAAAATTTACAGCTCTATCCAAATTAATGAGCTAAAGTTCACCAAGTTAAAAGGGGAATTGAATATGAATAAAATACCTCCTTGAAAGTACAAATGTAATGTTATGGAATATTGATGATAACGTATGTACTACTACATACACGACTATACACTCATCATATTTCTGCAGGCGTAATAAATTGTATATAGGAGTGAGTACATACATGATATGTATACTGAATAGAGGTAGAAGATGATGATGATATTTGGTAGGGATTAAATAAACAAGTCTTTTGAGAAATGAAGAGCGGATGTCTTTCCTATCATCAAAATTCAAATATATATTTACAATATTTTGGGTATGTATGTTTAGATCTCTCTACCTTACGGTTTATGAATATGAATATTTTCTTTTTCATAAAGTATATCATGTATGAATGGATGGATAGGAAATATCATATTTAGAAAACAATAAATTAAGTATTTTCTCGATAGAGAAGAAGAAAAAACCCCTTAAAAGTAGTAGGAACTCTTAACCATAATTTATACACGTACGATATATATAATGGAATATTGATATAAAATCCTTTATTATATTTTTATTGTTTAGCATGGAACTTTAAAGTTCAAAATAATATTATTGTTACTAGAGATATACCCATAAGCAACTTGGCCCATTAATCGTTACTCCTAAATTATTACACTTTGTATCCAAATTCAGCTCTTAAAATCTCGTTGGACTAAAACTCCTCTCTTATTTTTATTGAATAGTAAAACCCAAAAAATATCATTCAACCCCCCTTTAACAAATAAACATTTGATCTGTTGAGCCTTTTTTATGAAAATCAAGTTTTTACAGTATAGTTACGATTCAAAGCCATATTTCCACAAGAAATAGCCCAATCAATGAAGAAAAAAAAAAGTTAATAACAATTGATGATGTTATTTTGATTACAATTGATAAAAAAAAGAGAGTATTTATTATTTCAAAAAATCGGATAAAATAACTAGTCATGTTGTTTTTTTCAATTGTTTTATATTTTTCCTTCATATGAAGCTCTATTTTGATTTGGATTTTTGAAACTTAATTATTAAATAGTTATTTTTAATCATTAATAGAGTTAGTTTGATAAGTCAAAAATGCTGCTTGTATTTTGGACAAAATTATACACAAAAAAAAAAAAATATTGTTGACACAATACACAAATATTTGTATAGAAAAGCACTGTGAATATCATTTTCTGAAATCATATGGCAACTGTTTATCAAAACTTTATTCATGAAGACACTTCGTATTATTGCATTTTGACATTCCATTCAATATTTATTTTTCAAAATAGGGAAATCCTTTTTTATATAAAAACTGATTGCTTTCATATACCTAGGTACATATAAGTAAGTAATATTTTTTACAGAAAATGCTTAATCTCTGTTTTTCCCTTACTCTTTTTTGGACCAACTAAGGGTTTTTTTTAGAATATAAAAGTTATTAAATAAAAAAAAAAATAACTAAATTAAAACAATGAATAAATAAAATAACTTTCTTTTTAATAGAAAAATGATAATGTATAGTGAATCTATATTAATAAAGCAAAGTTTGCTTGTTTGTCTAGGGAAGGCTCATTTTTAACTAGAAGCTTATGAAGCATAAGCTGAAAGTGTCATATTAAAAAATAAGAAAAAAAGGGAGTGTTTAAGTCATAATCATGTGTACGAGTTTTGTTATCGTTGGCAACCTGAACAATGTTTTTTTTTTTTTAAGTTTATCAATGTGTTAACTTTATTCGTTCATTTTTGAGGAGAGAATATATAACTATAGAGTAAGTACGTGTGAGTTTGCTCATGAAAAAGGAGTGTAATACTTATGATTTGTTGAGAAATGATCTTCTATAATATCATAGCAAAGTGTGTCTGTTATTCGACGCCTCATACTGTAGAGTAATGGTGGTAACTAGTTGAATAATTCAAAAGAAATATTATAATTCCTTAAGAAATTCATTACACGATTGTTTTCATTCAATTCCCTTTTACGTATTTTACTAATTGTACAGTAAAGGGAAAATAATACTTTATTTTAAACATTTTTTTTGCCTTTGGATTATGATAGTGCTTGTTATATTTCATTTTTTCAATAGGCCTTTCATTGTTTTTTTTTTTTTTTTTTTTTTTTTTAAGTTTAAACCATTCCAAAAATTCCCGGTCGACATCCAATTTTTACGACTTGATTACTTCATAAAGGGTTTCTACTTGGCAATAATGCCCCTGTTTATTTTTGTTTGGGGTTAAGAGATATGTCGTCTCTTAAAGTAACCATATTTTTAAAGAAATTCTTTCAGACGTGGTTTTGACACTCACTTCAATTTAAACAATATTTCTAGTCCTAATTATATCTATTCACAAACATTAAACATATATGTGAATGATAAATTAGAGTTGTATAGAATATGCGTTAAAAAATAGAAACCGAAGAATGATATGGTAACTCTAACAACTTGACGAATGTTTTGTAGGAAAAGGAAATAAACACAAATCTCACTTCAAATCTACAAAGGACATAGGCAGGAATTACTCTGATATCATTCCTCAATTCTACCTTAGAGTCCAACAAGGGTTTACCTTTGTAGCTTCCCAACAAATCTTCAGGGTTTATCTCCGTCGTTCATGAGCACACACACTTCATACACTTCAAAAATTATAGCCCTTATATTACATTTAAGATTAATATAACTAGGAATATTAGTAATAGTCTGGACCTTTATTTTGTTAAATGATACTTTTTTGTACTTTCAAATCGAACTTATTTGATTTTGACTTTTTTCTCAATATTAAAGAACAGCTTGCAGCGCCTACGAATGAGTTATCAAAATAGTTTATTAATAGTAAGGTATTCAGAGTACAGTTATATACATGAAATGTTTTATAAAGACCATGGTAGCTTGCTTTTGTGTTGAGTTTTGCATATATGATCTATTTGTCTTTTTTATTTACCAGAGTAAGGCATATACATGAACAATAACTGTATTTTAATATGTATGTTGTAGGACCTACTTCCACAGAAAAAAAAACTCAATTAGACATAAGTAATATATGTACATAGGTATACATAATATTAAGAAATAACTTTATGTGAGCAAAATAAGGAAGCAAAGAAAAGAAGCGAATATTAGTAGTAAAACTTTTCATTTTGCTAGCTATGTACTGCCTATCTAGACTATACACACAAAATATGATATTGATGTAGTGTCAAATTAGACGATTACCTCTCATGTTGTGTTTTCAAATATGATATGTATATTGTATACTGTCCCGCTTTTACGTATATAAAGAATTACACCATTTCAATGTTTTGTTAAAAAGTTTTACTCTGAAGTTTCATTAGGCAACCAAACGAAACAGAATTATAAAAGTTTGATCTTTATGATATGTTTTGATATGTCTCCAAGTCTAAAAATATTGGAGCAACAGTCAATTAAAAAAAGCAAGGCGCGGGGATCTCCTCCTTGTTGGTGTCAGTACTGAGAAGGCTGCAAAGAACGTTGGCATATTCATCCGGACTACCTAAAACATCAAGAGTTCTTTACAGATCCACACAACCCAAAAGAATCAAAACTTTTACTAAACCAAAACGGCTGACTTCTGGCAAGTTTCCATATGAAACTCCTCGAGCTTTGAGTTCATCGTTTCCGAGGTGCTATCATCATTGTACATAGCCGCCAATCTGTTCGCCTACGTGTTGAGTCTGTTATTACTTGTGAAGCAAGACATAGTGAATAAAAAATATGACGAAACATAGTTTTTAAACATATCACAATTTGGTTTTGAGTTGTATTTTCTTGATTATATAAAAATCCAGTTTTTTCATAATTTAGTTTTGCTATTGCATGTTTTGGTCCTCACTCTGTATACTCGTAGCATTTGGGATGGTACAAGAGGCCCAACAATGACCCATTCACACCCAAAAAAATTAAAAATCCACAAACTAAAAGGGCTTGTAACTTTGCTAAATTGGCACTGAAAGGCCTCTAACTTCACCAAAATCAATGTTTTGGTCTTTGTGCAGAGGGATAAAATTATTAAGTATACAACGGGACAGTCTAATGTATATGCAGACTTTCTACTAATAAATATGCGTATACAATATTGTATATAACATAATAATATTTAAACACGAGAGAAATCGCTATATAAAAGTGATTAGCAATATATCAAAGTTTAATAAATAGTAGCATATTTAATAAGACTAAGTGATGATAATTCTCCCCTCTCCTTCAGCTACGACAACTTCTATGTACTAAGTAATATGTAATATGTAAATTTATGAGATAGATGTAACATGTGGTGATTCTGTTGCTTATTTGTTGAATCAATATTCATTATTTTTGCGAGGCTATAAAAAATGAAAAAATAAGATAAATGGATGTACATAATATATAATTTTGATATTTTGAGTATCGCGACATACATAAAAATCTATCTTTTATTTATTTTATACATGTAAATTAGGGTGAGGCTGGAATTTAAATGTATGTATGTATATATATTTGTATTGTACATATATAGGCTCTATATAAAATAAAATCTGGACAAAGTTTGACTTCATCAAGATGAATAATGATTACAGCCGAGTTGAGGGCTCTATTCAGGGTAGGACCTGTATTTAACGACCAACGCATTTTTTATATAAATTGATTTTCTCCCAAATTAATCCTCCGATATTTAACAAAACCAATGCCAAATAAAAGCTGAAAAATGCAGGATAATCTGTTGGTGTGTTGCTCAACTGTGCCCCACACAAAGAAATCAATGGGGTTGAGGTCTTGTGAGGTGGGAGGATAAACACTGGGTCCAAAAAGGAAACATGTTCTTAGTAGTGGGGCATGGAGCCGATTCATAATCACCTCCAAACTCTTCTTGTTTGTTCCTGACACGCCAAACTAAGAATCCGATCAGGTTTAAGAATGTTTCTCTCTCATCATTGTCTCTTCTGGCGCGGATCTAAAAAAAGAGCACTCTGCCTTTTCTACGATTGTCGAATAAATACTTCGTTGATCGATGTTATTTATTTAAAACTGACGCCAAACACTTCTGACTAGCTGCCTATAGAACAAACAACTTCCTACCTGAGCAAACCTTTGTTGTTAAACAACAGCTGCACGCGGTATTAGAGATTGAGAGTATTAGCACACATTTGATCCCCTTTTCTATGAGAAAATATCATCAACAACCATGGAAACGACGTGAACAGCTACTATTGCTGAATTAGCTTGAAGGCCAGCATTATGCATAAGGCCAAAAAGCTTGATCTTGCTCACGTCACAAACGCCTATGCCAGCTTCAGGTACAGGATCGAGCGTGTGGTGGGGGCTGACAGGAGCCAAATTGAATAAAATCTTATTTATATTATAATATTGTTAAATAAAGGCAGAAGACAGAAAACCTTGTTACACTTGTTCTTAATCTTGATGAAGTCAAACTTTGTCCGTATGTATCATACAGCCAAAGACCAAAAAATAGACTGATCTGGCAGAAAGTAGGTGTGTGCCCTTTCAAGAAATACTACAAACTAAAAATAACCTCCATATGCACCATTAATGCCATCTCTCGGACTTTGCACAGACTTTCCAAAGACCCTTGTATATACTAATGAAGGCATGGTGGGGGAAAAAGTTATTTGGTATTTCCCGCCCCCTTTGTTTAAATAAACATTTCTTGTTCACTATTGGTTGCATCGAATCATACGATAAGGCTCTGTAAGGGTTACCTTTTTGGACAGTATTACGCTTGGCCGGTTCAGTCGAGTATGGAAGCCTCAAGGGAAGAAATTTGCAAATTTTTACACGTTCACTACCTGGAAGGGCAATTTGTGAGGAAATTTCTCTTTCGGTTCATGTTACACATCAGTGGTTCGAACGATATTTTTTCTAGCTCATTTATATTTTCTACTGTGAACAATTCGACCTTTTGAAGCTGGCAATCAAAGAGAGGCAGCCAGCATTGTGGAATAGGAGACAACAAGATAATGAACAGAACGGGCCAAACATAATTTAAATCAAATGATAGTAACACTTCTTATGATCAACATATTTAGGAAACCTTCCAAGGACCCAAAATGAAAGACTGGTACCAAGGGTTGACGATGTTTTAGCCAGATCCTATGACTGGACTGGACCAGTACAATTACCCATTATATAAATATTGATAAGTGACGTCATCATAAATCAAACTTTTATAATTTTTATGAACCTAGCTTATACTCACCATAATAAGGCCTAAATTAAGAATAATGGTAAAATATTCATGGTTTTTAACGATACTTAAAATTTTACAAAAGTAATTCAAATGGTAAAATTAAATACTTTAGTTTAATATTAGGGGCAATGTTGCTTTGCGGAGAACGCATTAAAATTCGGGATGTTTTTCAAGGACTGGCAAAGGGGACTGAACCGATTTTAAGTCACTCTATAAAGACTGATTGTGTTGTGTTGGTCCCTATTTAAGACTGTTGTCTCGTCCAGTTCAGTCTCGGTCGTCCGATCCAGTGCATTCCTGTATATCAGTTCTAAGCTTATAAAGTTCGATACTTGATGACGCCAATTATCGAACTGTATTTCTTTTTTCCAATCAGTTCTAAACTTATAAAGTTCGATACTTGATGACGCCAATTACCGAACTGTATTTCTTCTTTTCCAATCCGTTCTAGTACTGATAGTCCGGAGGACCGGTCCTAAGGACTAATAGGACAGGTACTAAAACTGAACTGGACTAGACCGAAAAAATATGGAATGATACCACCAAGGAAAGATTAAATCCTAATTTTGTATGTTGACTTATAAAAAAGGTAAAAACGCCCTCAATGACGTCACGAGGGAACAATTTTACCTTCTCTGTACCGCTGTCCTAAATAAAGACCTACACAACATTATGTATTTATGGGACGCCATTTGCATTCGATTCGAAAACGTTCTTAAAATTTAGGACTGGACCTTTTTGGACGTACAAGTTTTGGAACCCTTACATGCAGAGTAAATATATATTCAAGATTATGAAACTCTTTACCATTTTTGTGGTAATCATTGGTAACTTTTCCAAAAAAATGGTATTAATATGTTTTAATCCAAAATATATATAAGGAAGATTCAAAATCCAAAAATGTGATTTTTATCATTTTAATTTTTCCTCAACTTAATTGACTTGGGGGGTATGGGGGGGGGTCTATTGCTGTGTCGGTCCTTATTTATCGGGGGTTGTTCAGTTCAGTACCAGTCTTTGAGACCGGTCTTTAAGACTGTCAGTACTATATCTGATTAAACAAAAAAGAAATAAAGTTCAGTGATGTCATTACAAACATACCTTTTTTAGTATAAAATTACTTTCTTAGAAAAAAAGAACAGAAAAATATAAACTACTACAATACACGTGTTTAAAAGAATGACTAACCAATAAGCCAAGAACAAGTTTCTGTTAGTTCAAAAAACAACCTTAAAATTAACAAAAAATAACTAAAACAATTAAAAAAAAAAAGCAAACGACTATTTTGAAATATTAGATTTGAACTTTTTTTTAAATTACAAATGATCTTTCACAAAACCATCAAGTATCTTGCTGAGAATGAAGTATGAATTTTAATTTAGAGTTCCATCAAACTTTCAAGTTAATATCTTGCAGCAGCAGTAATGAGAATCCCTCTTAACCCCTCAACGTTTATAAGTTTCAAATGTGCCAGTTTCTCCGCGATAACAGCTTTGCAATTTAAAATGGCATACTCTTTTGCTTTGGTCTTTTCTAGACCATTAACTTGAAAAGCTTTTTAAGTTTTTAGGACTGAACTGGACCGGACCGAGACTAAACTGGGAGGGACTCCAGTCTTCAGTCCTATATAAGGACGAACACAACCTAATGACGTAACAATTAAGCTTGTTAGAACATCAGCCTCACCCTAATATATATATGTAATAAATTTGTATGTTTGTTCTCCTTCTGAGTGACATATTTTGTCACATGTCATAAATTTAATAATAACCCTCTCCCCTCTGGTCATGTTAGTCTAATTTTCTCTCTCCCTTTCTGACTCTCTCGGTGGTGTATTTTTAGTGAGTAGTCCTTGATTTTCAACAATATTTGTTGCTATCATCAATGATTAGCAAATAATTTATAAATATAATTTTATGTTGGGATTTGTACGTCTCATATAACGTGTTATTTAATTATATCATGATCGAGTCGCTTTAATCAACAAATCATTCAATGAATTCGTTTAATTTTGATTCATAATGTGTTTTATATATTATCTGTACATGCTCCAATTTTGTACAAGTTTTAATATCAAAAAGGATATGAGTAATTTAAAAATGTAGACATGATATAAAGTAGATTATTGAGGAAGATAATGCTATAATTGAATAGTATTACTTTGGTAGATCAGAGGAAGATACAGGGTCAGTTTTAAAGGTGCTGGTTGGGAGGGGGGTAAGGATCCCAGACCTCATTGGTGGAGTTTGAAATTTTATTTATAATTGAGGTTCAGAGGCAGGCTAGGCTACTCAATAACCTTAATGTACTTCTTCTTGAGCTACTCCTTTGTTGCTTTGGGTTGTTTTCGTTCTGGAAGACCTTTTACACAAACCCACTTTCAGTACCCTGCCCTAAGAGAAGAAGATTATTGCCCAAGATTTCCAGAATACTTCAATGTGGTGAAGTTGTCCTTCTGCCTTAGCAGAGAAAAACTGCAAAAAACATAGTGCTTAATGGTTAGGGTTGTGTTCTTGGAGTTAACTCATCATTTTCTACCTCAAAAAGAAAAAAATTCTAATTCAAATAATGCCTGTTACTATTAAAATAAACCAACCATTAAAATTATAAACTGTTCTTTCCTTTGTTAGTGGCAAACTTACAAAATAGGAAATACATATTTTCTCCATTGTATATAGAATTTACATGTCCATATTAGAATCTTTTGTTCAAGGGGGATGTCCTCCCACAAACTCCACCTATGCTAAGACCGATCACTTAATTGTAGCGAGATACGAGCTATAATTCTAAATATATGCACCAAAGGGAAATTTTGCACAAAAAAGGCCACAAATGATAAAAATGAACTAACATTTATAAAGTCGAAAGGTCTTTTTAAGATAGAAAAAAACAAACTATACACTAAAATTAACACAAAATTTATTAAAAAAGGTCATATGTTAAAAAGCCCTGCATTTATTTTATTAAGTAATGAAATGTTTATTTTTTTATATTGAAATAATGGAAATGGTTACGCACATTTATCGTTGCCCAGGCTCATGTTATAATCGGTCCTGTATAGGCAACTGGTAAACATTTCAGTTGAAGAAGGAACATCATATAGAAAGTATGTAACCGTGGTGTTTTATCACAAAAACTATCTGGAACAAAGATCAACAAAAGGATAAATGTCAAATATATATTTTTTTATTTCATTTATTTTACATACAATCCAATATTTCATAAAGATATTTCCATCAATTATAGGTTTTGTATTCAAATTTAGGTATAAATAGAGATACCCAAGAATGTTAAGTATAGTTTAAAACATTCAATCCCTTTATGAGAAATAATTTAGTCCAGATATTATGGTCAATTTCTTTCTATGTATATGTATTTATTTGCTTTGTCGAATTTCAATGTTAATTACTTTTTATTCGTTTCAGGTAAGATTTATTGTTATTATAATGATGAAAAAGGTTGTTATCAAGTATTATTCACGGATACTACGACTGCCATGATGGGGGGGGGGATTTACTAGAAAGAGTATACTTAATTATACATAATAAGTGGTGAGTTAACACAAAAACGACGATGGTACCATTCGATATCATTTTGACTTTGCCTTAGCATATTATCTAAAGATGATCAAACTACATATATCAGATCGAAATTGGGAAACTTATACATTCACCACGATCTGCAATATCGAAATACTCTAAACCTTGAAAGCGACCAAAACATACACCTTATAACTCACTAGGAATAAACTTAAAGCCATACGTACCAGCCTGTGATAGCTTCAGATAACTCTGCCTCATGAACAACTTATAAAAATAATAGTGTTTAGTTAGGGAATTTATCATGCTCTTAATTTCATGATTCCTAACGTCGGTCATTGGTCTCCTCCAATCCAAACCATAGGTATAAGTAAAGCGTTAAACCAAATAGTACATCGAGTAGTACCGTTAGACTGAAAAAATGGTATGATCAACATTGGGCATAATATTATCGCAAGATGTCGATTTTCTATGACGTCACTCATTTATTTATTGTACGTGCTACGTAGTATTAATAAGTAATAATATGTATATAATTTACATATTATTATAAAGCAAATTTGAAATAAATTACTCCTAAATAATGGGTCATTTTAGTATCCGAGGATGCAAAAATAGAACTGAGTCAAATTTCCTAAAAGCTTCCAGGAAACGTTCGTTTTTTTAAATGTCCCATTCCCAAAAATCCAAACAAAGTCGCAAGAATAAATAATGGATATCAAATCTTAAATATTTCCCTAATTGGAAACTTGCTGACGATTCTGTTTGTGAAAATCATTTTGAATCATAATTGTTCAAGCAAAAAGTATATAAATAATGAATTTTATGACTTCTTTAATCATAAGTTTTATTTGACGAAATTTTGTGAACATATTTAAATTTGTTTTTACAGTTATTATTATTATCTTGGCGTATATGTATACAAAAATAGAATACAATTGAATAATTAAAAAAAAATGAAGTAAATAAAAGTAGGAACAGTACTTGACTCATTCACTAGAGTACAGGAAATGATTCTCCAAAATGCTTCAAATAATAATACCTCCAGCGGACAAGAAAACAAAATTTTACTAAGATATTTTTTTTGCTAATAATGATGTTAGCCTTCGATGTCCTACTTGGTTTAATGCTTTAGGTATAGTATTGTTGTGCCGGTTCTAATTTATTCGGTCCTATCCAGTCTTAAGACCTGTCCTTGGATTTTTTCTCTAAAAGTGCCAATGGTTTATTTGGCTAAATAAGATGTATGATGATTCTATTATATAACGGAATAATTAAAAAGAAAAAGGGAAAAAGAGGCTAAAGACGTCACGAGGGATCCATTTAACCTTTTATAAGGATCAACAAGTGAGATTCAACTGGACTGGAAGTGACCGGAATGGAACGACGCAACACAATGTGTAAGCCTTCTGTGAAAATATCCTCAAAAAATAATAGAAGCTCAGAAACAATGAATAAAACTATTCCTCATCCTAGATCCACTTAGACTACTATTAAGTAGTATGATGGGACCCTTCTGTAGAGATATATCTTCATCAAATTTAGTTCGCTCAGCAAAACTTTAAGAATCTTTTATAGACAGGAATAGGCTCACATTTACTTTATATATATATATTTATTATTCTTATAAACATCATGTATATACCAGGTCACGGGGCCTTGAATTACTTGAACCGGACAAAATGCCAGTCAGAAAATTAGTAATACTTTTGTAGTCTGTGTAAAAAAAGACTCAAATAAAGGTAATTTAATATTTGAGTCCAAAAAAGGGATGTATGAAGGCTATCAGAAGACTTAGTCTTTTATTAAGAAAACCATTCGATAAATATTACTAATGTTTAATCGGACAAAAAGAAAAGCCTTTTCATATATATAATCGGATAAAAATGGGATGGTCTTTTCATAAATTAGTTAATGACGTCTTTAAATCAGAAACTTATTGTCGAGTATATCTTACTAAAAGAAAGAATATTATGATAATTATTATCGCACTAGAGGTTGTACAGAGTTATTAGGGGTCGACCTTATGTTTATTTCTTTAATGATGTAGAAGGTAACTCAGGAAAAAATATTACTCTCAAGTTTTTATGAGCACACTCACACCTGCCAAGTTATTCAATACTTATATGTTCTCTCTGAAGAAGAATAAAAGCCTGAGAAAAAGAATTTAATATAACGTGATGAACCAGGTAGAACAAACATTAGCCCGTTACTAAGCCTCACTTTAAGCCACATTCATTTTTTATATAATATATAAAGTACTTCCTTTTTTTGGAAATATGTGTTGACCCTAACCTTACAAGATTTCATTCGTTTTTACATACTCTCATGTATCAAGTGTCTACAGTCAAAAATGACTGACTTTCAGCATAGATATATACAGGGGTGTTTCTAGCTTAGTCCCAAAAATTATTAGCACCAATTTATAATTATATAAATAGGTTTATTATATAGTTATATACCATCAGAGGGTGTCCGTGTTACAGGGCTGAATAGAAACAAAGAATAAAGGTGGAAGAAAAGAAACAGAGACATGATGTAGAAAGATATTAAGGGAGAAGGAAAGTGGATGAAAGTGACAGAAGAAGAGATGTATAAAAAGGGTACAAACCCTGGTTTTATTTCGGTCAAAAACAGCGAAGTCCCCAAAAAATATCATAGATATTAGGTTGGTTATTTTATATGTCTACTTACTAAATTATCTTCGACTATTTTGGATTCAATGTGTGATGACACCAAGAACTGTCTTATAAATATTTTAAAGATATGATTTAAATAAAAATAATAATAAACAAGAGGTCTAGTTACGCAACAAGGGATACATTCATACATAGAAACGGATGGAATCTACTTTATTCATATAGAAGATGAGGGAATAAACAACAGGCCTTGGTGTTGTTTCAATTAATTATTATTAGAACCTTTCCAATACATCTGTGGTCCATCTTCCCCATCAGTCCATATCTAATGGATACAGAAGCGAGAAAGAGAGAGGTATCGATATACGGGAGCAAGAAAGAGAGAGGTATC
This sequence comes from Lepeophtheirus salmonis, assembly GCF_016086655.4. NCBI lineage: Eukaryota > Metazoa > Arthropoda > Copepoda > Siphonostomatoida > Caligidae > Lepeophtheirus > Lepeophtheirus salmonis. The sequence continues at coordinate 35,353,305 of NC_052136.2, forward strand.
GATATTGTACACGCATAATATATACATAAATGAGGTAGGTACGAGTACTACTCTAACAATCTGACAATTGAAATCTAGGCTAGTAAGTAAAGTTAATGACTAAGATTTGTAACTTGATGAGATGAAGAGTAGACGCATATATGCATATATTAAGAGAAAGTGGAGCCAATCTAATCAAAGAAGTGGTGCTTCTGCTGCTGCCGGGTAGTATCTGCCGGTCTGCCCTTCGTCTTTTTTATGCATTATTAACTACAAATTAGATTGAGGTTAATTGAAAAAAAAAAAACTTGAGGGAAGGAATTTGTTCTACCTTGTGTCTCTTTTTTCCTCCTCTCAATTTTCCAATCTATATGTAAGTATTAGTGTCGAAGCTCGGTACGAGGCCAATGTATTTATTTGTCAATTTTTGACGTTTCTGTTTCCTGTACGTCCAAGGCTTTGAGTAGTTGTAATTTTTGGTTTGGTCTTAACTGAATTTCTCTAAACACATTTGGACCTAAATTTATTCGTTTTCATATTATGGATCGACTTTATCATTCTCACTCTGAAGACCGACTTTCTACCCTAGTACCCATTTATATGAGTTGTACAGAACGGATTTACCTTACTAAAGTAAAAATTGTCATTGGATTTAGTTCTCAGCGGTCAATGTTTCTGCTTTCCACCCTATCAGTGTCCTGAACGCTTTGAATGTGCTGTCAACAATTTCCAGCAATTCTTGAAATATATTTCCCTAGTTGGGAAATATTCACTAATTACTACCAACTGATTTTGGGACTTTTTTTGTTTTTGGGCGAAAGGTTTCGAGATACAATAAAGTTAATAACGAGCATACAGCAAAATTTCCTTTTCTAATAAAATACATAAATAATATTTTCTTTCTTTCTTGTTAGACCGATCAAGATGAATTTTATGTTTAGACCAAATTTTACAAAGAGACATGTCCAGACAGAACCATAGCTAATTAATAATATCGTACAAAAAATGTATTACGTTCTCAGACAGTTGTAAAATTTTCAGACCAGCACCCAAGACCAGTTCTAATATATATTTGAGACTCACCCAAGTTTGATTTTTTCAGCAGATTGGTCTAGTTCTTCTACACCGATATTTCGGTCCAAATCGAGATCCTTATACCGAAATTTTATCATTTTTTTCGAATCTTGGGCCTATTTTTTCCTCTCTCAATCTATGCATAGATTTTCTACCATTTCCGGATTTATTAAGTTGTACAAATATGATTTGTCCAGAATATTAGACTGGATATAACGTTATTCCAGCTCGAGGTTTCCAATTTTGAAACACAACTGATATAATCCACAGTTCTTGATAGAATCGGTCTATACCAATTTTTAAATGAAGCCAGTTCGGGCCGAACTTCTTTAAAGGAACAAATGATTTCGCTCCAGTAAAAATCATAACGGCCTTAGACCGGTCTAGGATTTTCAGACCGAACCCAACACTAATACTTATGTATCCGATGAGGCTAAACCTTCATAAAAAGTGTCACAAAAAGTGCTAATGAGTTTTTTTGAAATACATATTATGGGAACAAGAATATTAAAAAAAGATAAAACGAAAGAAGATATATCTAAATGAGTCCTGTATTGACAGGTAAATAAGAGTGATAAAAATTAATTAAAAGTTTTGAGTGAAAGCAGGATCATAAAAATAAACATTTTCTATCTCATATTTACTTTTAATAAATATAACATATACTCCTAAGGGTTACCCAGGACAGTTGAAACTTTTGCTGAGACTCTGTCCAAGACGGAACTTATTTCCGGTTAGGTTTTATGTAGGAATATATATCGTATCGAAATCAGAAAACAAGATAAAATTGTTAGAAATGTCGAGTTTTGTTTCCGATATTTTATACAATGCTGTCAGAAAAAAAGAGGGAAACATAAAAAAATATGTGTTTTTTTGTTTATTTTTTAATACTTGTATCTTTTTTTTTTTTTTTTTTCCTCCCCCTTTTTTTAATAAAAGATTGCTACTCGCGGCCGAAGATCAACAGGACTTTAGATTCCTCCTGTAAAATATGTAGTTCAATTTTTTGTGGCCAGGGTATTTTTAATAGACAGAGTACTCACAGCAGAGTGCAACACAAATTTATACTTCAACTAAGTAGAGATGGGTTTTTTGTAAGGAAAAAAAAGAATGCAAGGAGAATGTGGGAGAAAGACATATTTTACTACTGAATTAAGACCCCTGATTATCAGCTGTCTGTTATATGACTCTCGGAGGATAATTTGAATTACTGCTATAAAGAGAATAATAACCTTCTACATTTAAAATGCCGTTAGTGCAGGGAAAAGATTAAAAATATATTTATTTCATAGTGCATTTTTAATCTAATTTACACCAAACATAAGAGAGAATGCTTACTTCAGAGAGATAAGTTAACATCAGGAGGACTGATTAAATAGTGAACAAAAATGAAAAAAGAACATCCACAACATTTTCGTTTATTAATTTCTAATCAAAGTTTTTTCCTTACAAAAATAGCTTGTTAAGCTTATCTTCCAAACAAATAACTCTCTTGATAAATCTGTAATCTAATATAACACAAATATTTTTTATTCAAATAATGTTGTCTCTTACGAGTCTGTCTTTACGATCAAGTACAGCATTAACAAACAAGGGCTTAAACAAGATGTAAACGAACAAAGAATGGGCACTTATTAGTAGGCAAAACCTCCGCATCAAATCATATTGAGTTAATTATCTCAATTTTTTCCAAAGTTATGGTGGATTACACATTTTTTTGGCTATGTGTTACCTTGACTTGATCTCTTCACAAACAAACAAACAGACTCAAAACATAACCTCTTATAAAACTATGACATCACTTAATTTTATCTTTTTCTTTTTGTAAATCAGTTCTAGTACTAACCACCCTTAAGAGTGTACCGAACCAAATAAATAAGGACCAAGACAACACTAAGTACACATATTCACTCCTACCAGACGCCCCTATAATAAATAAATAAGGCCGCACTTACAACAAAACCGGGTATTAACCGGACCCATGCCTACTATATCATATATTATAATAACATGTATTTAGGATTAGCATTTATGTGTACTGAAGAATAAATGCTATATTTTACTTCATTATAAATTATTATTCATTTCAAATAACTCAGGAATGAAAGGAGAGTATACATGTACTAATAACTTAAATCCATCTCTTGTATCTCATTAGTTGGATATTTTATATAAACAGAAATAAAAATCCGTCAATAAGATAAATAAAACATTCGCGTAAATAAATAATGAATTGTCATAATTGATTGACAAGGAAGGATTCCCCCAATAATACATAGTATATCTTCTTTCCTCAGATCATTAACCTTGAATTTCAGAATACAAATTATAAATATTTATATTACATATATTGTTTCAACTGCTCTTTAAATACATATACAATACATACAGTCAAACCTTATCATACGGTCACCGCACAAAGTTTCTAATTACTAAGTAAGAAACCTGGTGTAAGAGGTATATATACTTTTGTTTGTGTCTTGAGTATTTGCCCGGCACGGAGGCACACAATAATGCTGGACGTTGTTTTTATTCTGAGGACATTTTTTCTAAAACAGTTTTGCCTGCTGAATCTGATGTGTAATCCTTAGTATACATAGATCTCAGGGTTATTAAGGTCTAAACTTGTATATAAAGGTTATAATAGTCGATAGTTCAGCATTCCAATTTTGGAGGTGTCCCTGTAGCCCTGGGAAAAATATTAAATTTACCGCCTGAATGTACTTTTAAGTATCTTTTTTAAATAGATAGGTCTACCATTAATTTTCATGTCTATATCTTCTACCTAATTGTGATAAAAGCTAGTTTTTGATCAGTATATTAAAATATGTTTATATGCTAAAGGAATATGTTTTTGCAGGGAATTATATATATTTTTCTATGTTTAGAATATTTTTATTATTTATAGGCATTCGCCCGAATGTACTTTCAAAGCCATGATACATAGATATAAATATTTACTTTTTTAAATTATGTGACCAAGTGGATCTCAGAGTATTGTCAATATATTATTCTTATTAAGAAATATTTTTGATATTTTTTTTCATTTATATTATAAAATTCAGGCGGTTAAGGGATACATTAAGAAAATTAGACTCATTAAATCACTAGACTTCGCATGATATTGAATTATCATTTATATATTATAAAGATATAATCAATCTACTTTCTATACTTTCAATAAAATAGATAATAGGTGTTAGATAGAGGGGTGACCTTTATATAACACCCATCACGTTTTATTTAAAATGGGATTTCTCCTAAACTTATCCTCCGATTTTAATAAAAACTAATTATAGATGAAAGCTGGATCCTGAAAAATGTAGCTTTCTTATTTTTTGTACTCAAAATGGGCGTCAATAACGGCTTCAACTCCACCTGGTAAATAGTTGCAGGTCTTGGATCACAGTCTCAAGAGCAAACTCTGGAGTTCCTCCCGGATCCTGGAAATCAGCTCAGATTTTGTATTGTATTTGTGTATTGCACAACTGTGCCCTACAATAAGAAGTCCATGAAGTAGAATTTTTTTACGATGTCTTTGCATCTTTTTGACGTCCTAAAATGGCCCTGCTGTTATTAATCAAGTACCAATTTCAATATCAGTGTATGGTGCCGGTCGACAAAATAACTTCTTTTTTTATAATGCGTGGCAATCGGGCTGTAGAAATATTAGTAGAGTGAGTGTGGTTTTCTTTTACAGTCAAGATTCTAAGGTTGTTGTTTTTTGTCGCTATCAGGTGTTGTTCCCGTAAAAATAAATTATGAGCAAAAAATGCTTTGACATAATATTTTATTGAAGAAAAACTTATTACAATTTAGTTCCTGAGTTTTCATCGATGCAATTTATAAAAATCAGGTAATCCCTTCAATTTCTAATATGTAAAAAACGATTTTTTAAATTTATTTTCATTATTTGACATTTACAAAATTATTTGACCGTAAATAACTCCATTGATAATGATGCTGGATATCTAAAATTGGGACCATAAGATTTACTGTCATGTGAGAATTATAAATTGGTACAATTTGGGTAATTAAACCGGGATTTATTCCGTAAAACCCACATATTTAAGACCTTTGCGGGAAAGGCCAATTATTACTAATTGTCCATTATACTGATCATCCACATCCAATGTAAAATAAGAAATGTTGCCAATGAAATTATGCATCTTTTTGTATTAAATAACTATCCCTGTGAAACCTCTAAATGATAAGTTATTTAAAGAGAAACAACAAACAAATCAAAATTACCGGGTGTCAAAATACTATTTTTTATTATAAAACTTTTTACATTGTCTTTTAGAGAAAGGTATTTATGTTGCCACACCCTGTAGTTACGTTTTCAATCATTTAATACCCTTGTACCGGTATTCGTAGAATATGACTAGCTACTGTTCCCGTTCTTCCTTAAAATATAACTAATGTTTCATGAAGAATTGTCGCATCACTTTCAAATTAAGATATATATCTTCATAGATAAAAAAAAAAAAACACCAGCAATATGAATAATTTTTCTCATAATATATTTTGTAACAACAGAACGTGATGAATTTATTTATCTCCCTTTTTTTTCTTTCTTTATTTTGGTCAATAAATATGTCAATTCCTTCATACTTATATATTTTTTGCTTGAAGGAGAAAAAATATATATTTCATAAGCAGATGTTTAAGTTATTTGTACTATAATACTGACAACTAACTCTCCCTCTCTATTCATGCCATATAATAAAATAATAAAATGATTTGTTGGGGAGTGATGATGAAGACTCAATAATTAGATTTATGGATTTTAATATAGTCTTTTTATTATGATTATATATATTTAAAAAAAAGAGAAAAAAAATATTTGTTAGTCCATGTATTATGGATGTCATTTATAATTTGATGTTTCTACTTCTAATATATGAGTATAACCCCAATTTATTCTCATCATTAAAAGTTGACTCATTTACGAAAAAAATAGGGGTTATCGGTCCTATATATTGTAGATATTGTCGGTCCCGTTCCTGTTATACAGGGTTGGCAGCGAAACGTGGACTCGGGAGATTACTTTATAAATACTTTTTTTTTTTTTGCAATAATAATTACAAATATTAGTATTAACAAAACTTGTAAACAAAGCCTTTGCAAACTTGGTCAATAAATATGGCCATTTTCAGCTTCAATCACAACCTCTGCACGCCGCCAGAAGGTCTTGTGGGAGTTAATGACACACTCTTGCAGTGTTTAGCCACCCTAAAACAAGTACAATATTTTTTTTAGCAATAAAAATAACTTAAGGATAGTATACAGACAAACTTTGCTTTATTAATATATATCACAATTACTGCATATGAAGCAGGAATGGTTTTAGAACTTCATATATATGGATTGGATTTTTGTGGGACCACCTGTACAGTTTAGAGATTAATAAATGGAAAAAGGTTCGTGGGTGCGCTCTTTTTTTGTTTAATATTTAACAGGTCATTGTTGTGTTAATATTTCTCTTTTTTCTGAAAAAAGAATTCTCGCCTATCTTTGATGTAAATTTTTTAAAACTGTATAATATATGTATTAAATATTTGTATAATACTATTGCTGATTCAAGTGTAGAAGATTCTCCTCTGTATAGCAATAATTTGTTATATTCCACTAAAATCACATAATTGACAGCTTATATTAACAAGGGTCTTAATTCAGTAATAATTTTTTTTAATAGAAAGTCTAACGTCTAGTATTATACCGTCATTTTGAGTTATACAAAAAATTGACTTATCGTCATTAATCAAATGTTTCAAGCTTTAATCATAATTTTAGTTACAATGAAGTCGAATTTTCTATAAATATTTTGGACAAGGACAAGTCTTCTTGAGAAAATTGTCGATTTTAGTGAAGTTGAGATTTTTTTTTGTTTTGTTTTTTGAGTTTATGTAATGCTTGAGTCCAACACTAGTATTTAACAGCAAATACTACTACTGCGTGTGTCAAAATATGCTAGCAATTTCCAAACACCAAATGTATCGCTGCACACAAGTAAGACCATTAATAAAATCTTGCAGTTTTTAAGGTTTTTAATTTAATGGGTCATAGGAACAAGTCCTTATTCTCCAAATGCCTTAAAAGTATGTATTGTACATAGAAAAACAATTTTTAGCAAAATTAAAAATATCATTTACTTTGCCTTATGTACCATAGTTTTTATTCCAATACGTATTTAAAAAATCGTAGAAAAATCGTTTATTAAATTAATAGAAAATGTTTTAAATATATATATTTTTTTAATTTTACTAAAGGTTGTGAACGTCTTATTATACGCTTTGAGGGATTTGGTAGAATGGTTTCCTTTTACATATTTATACTTTAATTCCAATTCTTTATGGCCTCTTTTATGTTCTTTTTGATTTCACTATAATTTGTGAGCATATTTTGTTCATTTTCATCGCTATTAAATAGAATTATTATTAATGAATATTAACATTAATATTGAGACTTGGACCGAAACTGTTTTTTGTTTTGTATTTCCGGTTCACCCTAAAAACATTTATTCTAGACCAACTTGAGCGGATATTTTGGTCCAAACCACGATCTCAGAGACCATAGACCAAAATTTAATTGTTTTCAAATCGTGGACCGATTTTTTCGCTATGAATCTATCTCCGATCCCGTCTAATTTTATGAATTGTACTAATCTGATTTATGAAACACATTCACATATGACGTCATCAGAAATTCATTTATAGAATCAGTAATGCAATCAATAATGCGTAAATAAAAAAGCCGACCGTAGTCTACGTATATGTATATATTTGTTGGTTTTCGGTCTCAAAATCCTAGACCGGTCTAACAACACTATGATTTTTAGTAGACCGAACTGATTAACAGACATTAAATATGTTGCATAAATCAAATTTTTACAACTCATAAATCAGGAATGAAAATAAAATTGGGCCATAGATTGAGAGGGAAAAAAAAAAAAGTATTGAGACCCAAAATTATTTCCACAATTAAATATCCGTCTACAGTATGATATCGTGCTGGACCGAAATATCCATCCGAATCAGTCTAAAATATCACTTAACTGAACCAGTGATATAAATTCAGTCAATACTAATACATATGTGGCCTGTCAACACAAAGGAAAGCTAGAATGATTTTTTTTTTTTAAATAGAGTGTGGATTACATTAATATTCTTCGACGAATTATCCTCAATTTGTAATAACAAATTATTCTTATTAATCCATTGGATTAGTCATAAATTGCTTTTCAAGTATCCAAAATGGATTGTCGCAATGAAAGAATATTTTATTTATAAGGCCATATCGGACCCTATAAAAGTTATTTTAAACAAATAAAGGTATTAAATTAAAGCTAAAATTATTAAGTAACTAACTCGTCCCACAAATTTGAATATAAAAGCCCATAATTGACTCAAAAGTGCCTATGAAATATTGGGTTTTATGTGAAGTAAAAAAAAAAGTTTGGTATTTTTCTTGCCTTTATATATTTTCAAGAATGTTTTAATATTGACGCACACCACAAATGTTGACCATATTCTACTTTTATGCATAAATAAAAAACGAAAGCAATTCATTTCTCTCCTCTTTTTTTTTTTAATATTTTAATGTAATATATTACACACTTAATGAGTTGCATATTTTTATATACTATTTGAAAATTGTTCCTTTCTACTTTAATTGGCAATTTATTATAATAATTATTGTATCATGTTCAAAGTGAGGAACATTTTTGAGAGTCTCGCTCATTTTCCCTCCTTAATTCTTTGTTTGTTTATGTATGTATGTAGGCCTATCAAGAGCATACATACATACATTATGAGAAAATGACACCATTTATCAAAAAAGACACTTTTTTTTTGTTTCAAGATTTAAAAAAAAACATACATACAAACATGAAAAATGAAACAGGACAAGAAGTATGTACGAGTTAAAATAAAGAAAGAAAAACAACAACGACACGTTCAGACAAGTAAATGAGTTTGTAGTTACATACAATATATTTTTTTTCTTTATTTCGGTTTCTATCCTATGTATGTATGAATACTTCAAGGATGTACAATACAACATCCCACAAAAATTAATGAAACGTCGTTGAAATTTTAATTAATAAAGTTTCAAAGGAAATATTACTATAATATACGAATTATAGTACTCATACTATGTATGTAGTCAATAGAGTTGTATATAATATGACTTGCCGGTATGCTTAAAATGCAACAATCGAAAATACACATGGTAATTCTGACAATTTGAATAATGGATAAGGGGAACGTATTTGAAAGGAAGTGGTAAATTATATAATGGTAAAGTCATCAGGGGAACCCACCAATGTTATTGGAACAAGGTTAGGAAATAAGAAAATCGCAGGACAAACACAGCAGATTTATTAAGTGACTCATTCTCTTAATTGTGAGGTTATTGGGGACCTTTGTTTGAGTAAATGTAACGGTTAATAAGTACACAATGTTGTCATTTTTTTCACTTTGATTTCTTATTTACTAACGCTCTGTTTAGGATTTTCAATTATTCTCTATCGTTATCTTCATCTGTTCATAAAGTAGTGACGCAGTTTTAAGACATTAAGCTCAGACTCAAAATGAGCCCCCCACAAACAAAATTTGCTTCCTTAATATAGAAAACTTTTTTTTACCTTTTTTGAATCTATGGGTATTAATGCTTTTGTTTTTTTCGATGCTATGGTTTATATTCTTAAAACAGTTAGGACATAGCTAGGACAAAATTAGGGAGGGAACGGTTGCACAGTCAAAGTGAGACCCTCTCTAAAGCAGGTATTTCTATAGTATACTAATTATGATATTAAATACATTGATATCAAGGTAAAATAATAGTCTAGGGTTGTAAATTCTAACCATTTTGTGCATTTAAAAAATATAAACCGAAAATTAACCTAATAGCCCTGACAATTTGTAGAATGTTTTGGAGGAGAAAGGCTAAGCTGATATGAGATTTGACATGATTAGCTACGAGCAGCTATGAAATGAAAGAAATAAACACAATCCCACTCCATATCAGGCAAGGACAAAGCCATAAATTACTCCAATGTCGATTCCCCAGTCTACTCTTTGTCCAACAAGGAATTACAACTACATTTAACTCTTCAAAAAATAACCTTATCATTTCCTTCATGATGTGCAACTTTTTCTTCTCTAAGCAGAGTTCATCTTTTTAATTCAGTCAAAAGGGTGGGCTCATTAAGGGCACATTCAGAAGAAGATTTTGTAAAGTTATATTAATTAAAATATTCAATAATATGTAAAATAACTAAACCAAAAATATAAGATTTATAATTAATAAATAATATATCTCCGATTAGAAAAGATATAATCAGACCAGTCTTGGGCTTTCTAAACCAAAACCCAACTGAACTAACAACGTGATAGACTAGTATTTTTACTTTTGAATATTTTAGAAAGTAATACACCTAAATAAGAAAAGTTATTTTTGTAGTAAATGGATTTCTATAAATAAAAGTCGGATTACTTAATATTATGATTCTTTTCGAAGAGAGAGAGACCTAACTTTGCAAACCAAGGGGTTGATCTTTTTCATGTTAGTAATAAACAGTTTGCTTGCTATTGATGCCGTCCAATGCATTGTAAAAAATTTTTGGTTGACCATTTCTTCGTCTCTTGGTTGCTTTTATAAAGGATTATTATTTATTATTGTAAAATCAATTAAAAAATTGGTATTTACACTCCTAAATTTAATTAACATAATTAGAAAAGTTTTCCTTGTCCTTAAAACAAATATACAAAAATGTATCATATGTGTCTACGTTTCAAAGAAATGTATTATTAATTAATTACCATAATACAAATCTAAAGATGTTCCTTAAACTTGTCAATAGTTATAATGAAACTATTAAAATATCCTCAACTTTAGTAAATGATTAATTTACATACTAAGTAAAGTCACTCGGTGTACAAAACACTTGCTAACCATAATACGTAGTTGTGATAATTAGTTAACAAAATATCAACCTCCTGTTCCCGATTTTTTACCTCGAGAAAAATGAAAATGACCTTCATAACTCAGAATGTATGGATTTGTGGCCTTCTGAGTGATTTTTCGGGAAACATTATTTCTAACATCTACATCACATAGTGTTGTTTTTCGCCTTGAAAGATATAAATAAAAGAAAAAAGCATAAAATAAAGTTCCTGAGTCAAAAATATTCTAATTATTTATGTATCTATTTCTGAATTAGAAAATAAAAAATAAAGATATAACGAAAAATGAACTTTCCTTTTTTTGGAAGTCTAATTAATTCTTAATTTTTGATCAAAATGACAACTAGAAGGGGCACTCGGCAAAACCTCGACCTAAAATTAAATTTGTTCTAAAGTCATGTCGATTACCGTTTTTTTTCGTTTGTACTCCTTTGACTTCTCATTTAATGGTCTCTTACTGTGACCATATATAATTTTCGTATCAAGTTTGATCAAAATTAATCTATAACTTTTCTGGTAACTAACAAACAAATAGAGGCGAAAGCTTATCCTCTGTATAACCTCGTTGGCGGAGGTAAAAATTATAGTTTTTCGTTAAGTGTAGACATAAAACTTAATAATGATAAAGCACCTTTAAACAAATGATATTTTAAAAGTTATTCATGATTTGTTAAAAAGCATTTTGGTATATTTATTAAGCTATCAAAAATTCCTGTGATCCTTTTATAATATTATAGATGTTTGTATGTCCTCTAATGAAAACGCATAGCATGGGTAGACTTTAGATATAAAATAAAAGTTTTTCAGTATTATGAGTTACGTGACTTGGGCTATGTTTCATTTTCATCAGACAAGATTCTTAGGCTCTGGAGGGCAAGTTTGTTTTTTCATTAATAACTTTATTTTTTTCATTTAACAAGATCAATTCTCCGTGCCTCGATGTTTTTATAAATGTATGGCTTGTTAATTCGAAAATGCACCAAAAAAAATTAATTAATCCAGAAAACGAATTATTGTCCATACGGAAAAGTGGAGAACGTATATTGAATGAGAATTAAAAAAGCCCGGGAAGAAGAGAAATAGTAAATTAGTCTTAAAATGGTTAAAGGAGGAACATATTTCTAATTATATTGCCCAAAGGGATGGAAAAACATCAAATGTTGTCTATCAAGAAGTTTAACTAAATTTTGTAGTTATTTAAATCATAAATAAAATAATTTGAAATCAAGTATATAATACACGGTACGTCATAGTGTATTATAAAATTAGACCACAAAAATAGATTTTTATTTTTGCTGCAAATGTTATTTTCATTTTTTTTGTAGGTTAAATCATCCAGGAAAATGTAATCTCAGAGTAAGGATAAAAAGTTTTTTGGAAGGAATATTATCTTGTTGAATTTCGTATTCCTTAATTTTCCTTTCATTTTTTTACGACTTGTAATTAATGAGGTACTTGAATTAAAACAATGTTTTAAAGAATTAAAAGTACTTTTTCTATTAAATATTATTCCTATGGCATGAAATAAACAGATCAATCAAAAAAAAAAAAAAAAAAAAAAGTTTAATTCCTTAAGACATTCATTACAGGATTGTTTTAATTCAATTTTACAACTACTCTACTGACAATATAATATCCATTGGTAGGTATAAAAAATGGAAGAATGAACATTCTTTTTTTAGAATATTTTTGGCATATGTTACCTGTGAATACAAAGACAGGCCAGAATGATTTTTCTGTAAACTATGCCTAAATTTCTTTTCATAGACGAATTATTCTCAATTTCCATCAACACAAATTAATTTTTTTAAATCTTCTACCTAATTCATAACTAACTAAGTGTGGCCCATCAACACAAAAATAAGCTAGAAATTTTTTTGTATCCTTCCACTAATTAATAATCGTCAATTTCGAAAACCAAATTATTTTAATTCATCCACATGAGACGATCCAAATTGCACTTTAAGTAGCAAATTTAAATAAAGATATATTACATTTGAAATGAAACATATTGTAGACGAATTGACTTGCTCATAAATCGAATTAACAAATTTAAACTATAGTAAAGATTCTTAGGTATTACAATTCATCCCAGAATTAGATTGGGCTGTAGTTATTTATGAAGTAATAAAAATTAAATTGGGCATTTCTCCTATTTTTGATTTTTGCTCAAGATTGTTTTTGTGCTAACTCAAGACATATATCTTAATTTTCATTTCATCAAATGTTTTTAAATTAATATCTTAAATAGTTCGCTCCTACGTTTAAATTCTTATTTTTTGTCACTTATATTTAAAGAAGCACTTTTTTACCTTTTATGTTTGCCTTTGTTCCTGTTTTAAATTAAAGAAACGCCTCATTTTTAATGTCCCATATTTTGGGTCATCTCCCCCCTCCCTTCACCTTCTTCACACAAATAAGTCTTAATAATTTTGCCATATTAACATAATTATTATTTCACATATTCTTCTCGTCTTTTAACTATTTCTTTCTTCTAAAAAAAAATAATTAAATATTTTTTTAACTAAATGGGCTGTAACAGAGATATATATTAGGGGGGTTTATTTGTCAACTTTTCTCCAATTTTGATAACGACAAGGACAGGAAAAAAAATTCAAACTCTAAGAAAATAACTTGTACAAAATCTGGTCAAGTTTGAAAAGAGGCAAAAATTATTTATTTAATTATTGTCCTTAAAACAATTTCGATAGAGATTATTCTAACGTGGCCCGGGACTTTCGCCTTAAAGGAAATGCCCCTTAATATATGAATAAATTTGGCTTAAACGTTCTCATTGTTTATTTTTGGTGTTCATGGCTAGAGTCTTTTAATCTTCAATGGTTTGGCAGAGAAACTGTCTTGGTTCAAAGTACAGAGCTGATGGAGTCCTCTCTATCTTTACAATTAAAAAACACACCTAGTGCCATCTTAAATGAAGAATCTATTTAATTCTACTTAAGTAAATCTCCTTGTGATATTCGTAGATGAATATAGATTCATTCCTCCTAATTCAACAGCAGCATTAAATGAGGCAGTATCCTCCTCTTCCAAATGAAATAGAAGCGGTTAACTGTCCTGATTCATCGATGAATGAAAACTTTCCTCATCATACTGTGCGACAAACATCTGCCACATTATTTCTTTTAATTGATACGTCTTCTTCTGTGATATCATAAGGATATTTTGATATTTTATGTACATATTTATTTCACTCTTGATCTTTCCATATCTTTGTAACGAATTATATATATATTTTTTTTATGACTTTAAAAAAAAAAAAATTAACTTTGACCGAGATTTGCACGACCTAAAGGTGACGTCATCGTTGAAAAATAAATTCGAACAAAGTTGAAAAACAATCCGCCCTAATAAACTTAATACCTAGAGGAATATGTATATATATGTATATTTAATCTTCAAAAGAAAATATAAAAATTCTTAATAGAAATATAAATAAACATTAGAAAATTTCAACTTTTTTTTTTTGTCTTCTTTGAATCTATGCGTAGTAGTACTAAATTATACAAAAATGGTATGAAATTTTAAAAAGTTAGGCTTAGTATATTGTAAATTGTAAGCATTTTGGACATCTACAAAAAGAAACCAAAAATTAGCCTAATATCCTTGACAATTTGTAGAATGTTTTGGAAGAGACTAATTATGAGTTATGTAGTAATGTTCAAGTATACTCCATGCCCCTTGCATTGTAAAACAATGCTGATCCGATCATTGTTATTTACAAATAAACGTGGTCTTTGTTAAGAAACTACTACATCAATTTGCATGAAAGCATATTTGATTATTTCAACAATCATCTTTTAAAATGTAATGATTGTACTACATAACCTTACATATCAGAACTCTATCGGGGCTTAAAATTGGCCCGCCCCATGTTCATCCAGTGTGCTGATGACAAGAGGTAGACAGAGCTCATACTGTCACGTGATGTCACCATATTTTCCTGCCAGTGCCAATGAGTACATCAAAGTCCTGGAAGATCATGTCAATCCCTGCATTAAAGAACTTGTAGCTGGGAGGCTTTTCGTCTGGCAAGAAGACTCCATACCTCACTACAAAGAAAACGTTGATCTAGTTGTCATAAATTGTTTTTTGGACTTTGTCGGGCCCAATGTTCAGGTTCCTAGGCCACCAGATGTCAACCCCATAGACTTCTTTGTGTTGGACGCAGTTGAGCGCCCCACACAAAGATCCTCTTGCAACATGAAATCCGAGCTGATGTCCGGAATCTGCCAAAGGAGACTGTCGTCAAGACCTGCTTCCATTTTGGAGGTCGAGTTGAAGCCGTTATTGATGCTCAAAGGGATTATATTGAATGAAAATATGTTTTTTATTCAGCTTTTATAAGGAATTTGGATAAATTAAGATCAGATAATTAGCTTAGGAGTAAGTTCATATTTTTTTAAATCTTGTTGGTTGTTCAATAGAGGTTACACCCTGTACATAATATTTGTAAGCAAACACATAAAATAAATGAATGCATTAGTCACTTGATTTCTCCTTCTTGAGTTGAACTACATACTTAATTTATTTGCTTACCCAGCTCACTCTTGAAGTTGAAGTAGAACCGTTTTCATAATCTTCAGAGTCAGGGGTCATAAAATGAAAGAAAGATTTTGTTTTTTTATGTTGTATGTATATTTTTACGTTCTTATATCATGTCCACTTCTACAAATACATACATAGGCCATATACCTTATTATATACATATTCCATGCTTTGAGAGAAATTATATTTAATTAAGGGGGATTTTTATGGCATTTATGAAGAGGAGGGGAAATATGAAATATCATAAAAAAATAGTAATAATACGAAATTTGACCTGGTAATAAACAAATAAGGAGGAAGGGGAGAACATGCCGTTATCTTTATTGTATCTCTCAACCTTTCATGTTCTTAAAAGAAAAATAATAGTTTTACAAAATGATATAGGACTTATAGTCAGAGCCTTCCTTGTTATCCGTCCTTAAAAATTAAAAAAACGCCTTCTACGTGGAATCATTACCACAAAAACAGTTGACCAATTAAACTCCTTCATTAAAACATCCTGTATTTTTTGCACGATAATATTTTGAGCTTTGAAAGTGCCGCAAATTGCACTTAAATTAACAATAATTCATTGTCACACTGACCAAGATTAGTAGAAATATAAGGTTATACCATAACGCTTTTTGCGACTGGTGTTTGACTTCCACCACTCTTTTTAATAGTGACGTCATAAAGAATAAATGTTACTAAGAGTAGCTATATGTCGCCCTCCTTGACGGTTACTGTTAGAGCACCGCTATTATTCTCTATGACGTCAACACCTATTTGTATTGCCTAGTAGTCGGTACGATCAAGGACTCCTGTAAGCAGGACACTGCACTCACGCGTTTCCAATAGTGGTCTTTGTTTATTCTATATGGAATGTATCTCTTAAAGTGTTTTGCTACAAAATAAAGAGTTTTTAAAAGTATATTGCTAGGGAGAATCATAAAGATAATAAAAATGAGGCTATAATTTTCTAATAGAAGTGGTATTTTATTAGTACTTTAATCAAAATAAACATTAAAAACATATAAAAAGAAAAGGCACTATCAAAAAGTACAAAGTTGGTCCAAGTCTACAAGTCAGAAGATTTTGATTGAAATTTAGCTTTTTTTTTCTATTACCTTCTGAATTCTTAGCTGCCATTCTCTTTTTTGTTAATAATGGGATGTCGTCATTCTGTTTTGCCCTTAAGTTTTTACCCATGACATTATGTCGAAGAACTCTTTCAGGCATACATGCTGATTGGTGGGCTATCGAAGGTTATTGAGTCCGGAGGCGTGTCTCTGATGACCATTAACTCGTGGCCTGGTGCACAGCTGATCTTCTTCTTCAAAGAAAAACCAAATTACCCGGCAACAAAGTTGGGAGCATTACCCTCTCCCTTGGAACCTAGTTCCTGGAGGTCATCTGGTTGCCAGTTAGTCAAAATGAGCTCAGCTTTTACCAGGTCTTCATCCAGCAGAGCGTTAATTTCTGAAGTAGTCATACCTGAAAATTTAAAGAAGTAAAATATTGTAATGATATTATTATATTGTAAAAATAAGTCATACCTAAATAAAGAAGCTTACTATTAACAAATATCTTACTTACCTGAGAATTTGACATGCCTCAGAATACGAATCTTTTTCTCTGCTTCCAGAATCTGTCTCAGGCTGATGTAGTAGATACCTCCACTTAGTTGTTTGTACCAGCCGAACCTTCTCTCGATGGGATCAGACTGGAACGTGCCGAGGAGTACATAGGAGAAGTCTTCATCTAGGAGAAGATACTCTACCAGATCTGCTGCGGCAAGGCACGTCTGCCTTGTTGCTAGGAAAGTTTTTTTTCTGTGAGGCCAGGTGCTTTACTGTTTTGCCAATCGATGAGAAAGTCGAAAAATCGCTCAAGAAGGAGAGGCCAAGTTTGTTTTTCACAAAGATTGGTTCCTGAAGCTCATCTCCCTGTTTGTAGCCAACTCCAGGTGTCTCTGAGGAGTTGAGAAACTTCAAAAACTCGTTGAGAATGTCTTCCTATGTCTTTGTTTGATTCAATTCTTCTTTTGTTCCCAGAAAGGAAGCCAAATAGATGGCTTGAATCACAGTTTTGACCTTACCTTCTAAGGTAATGCGTGACACTGCCTTTTTGTCAATCAACCCACCAGAGTGGTACATTTGGAATGATACATCTGTATCAAAGTGGCTACTACTTGGGGCCCCAATTTCTCATCATGGGATAGCTTCAAAAGGGCAATGGGAGTGTCTCCTTGGCCAATTTGTCACAAAGTTCTTCCACAAAGAGGTCCGTCTCCTCCATCAAGAGTTCAAATTCCAGATGCTGTTGTAGGTCATTGAACATTTGAGCCCTACGTGACGTGGTCAGAGCTTGAGTTAGCTTTGATGGTGCTTTAGGAGTTGAGATGCAGTTGAGGCAGTTTGGTCATAGGGATGGTACTACATCTGGTTTGAGGTACCTGTAAAAGAAGGACAGTTGTAAGCATACTATCTTCCCAACACTTTTTACAAATTATCAATCACGAAAACAGCAATCCGTACGGAACACATCAAAAGTGAGCAGCTGTCTTACCTCTTCTTTAGAGCCTTCCCAAGGGTCTGACTTCTTTTAGACTCACAGATAAAATCAAAGTCGTTGAAATGCAGGGAACACAGCTTTTTATTTTCGGAAAGTGCCTAATCTGTCTTCTTCAGATATGTTTCTCTTGGAATTGCTCTCAGCCAGGCGGTATCAAGTCCAGGGTTTCTTTCCTTGTTTGCCCATAGATGGATCGTAACACCAGGCTGTTGTGGGTCGTCGTCATATCCCGTTCTACACCCTGGAGCACAACACTTAGCGGGCATGACAGGAATTAGAAAACATAATAAAGATGACGTCCACACTGTAACTAATAGTTATTACTTATTATCTTACCAAACACGTTGCATTGTTTTTGTTTTTTACAATAGACCCATGTTGCACACGTATTTGAATTCATGTTTGCGCGTGCCCGTTTCTGCTTACAGGAGTCCTTGGTACGATACATCAAATTGAAAATTCCTTCAAGCCCAATTACCTGATGGTCTAACCTGCATTTTTATTAACCTTGACACTGACTGAGTTAGGTAACAATTTATATATTATATTTTACGTGCGGAAGTACCCGGTACTGCCCATAGTAATCAAGCATCGACGAACACACAAATTTTGCTTTAATAATATAGAAGATACAACCCCAGGAAATCATTTGAAGTTAATTAAGTTTAATTAAAATTTTCACTTTTTAATCATTTGATTATATTTTTATGTACCCACTGCAATTCTGATGCCCCTTGCCCTCTCTTCTTCCATATTATTTACACGTCATGTGTTATGCATTATTTGTATAAAATGAACAAATGACAATACAAGACGCATGACCCAAATTCCATTCTTTTCCTTAGGAGGGTTTGTCTTTCAACTTTTTTTGAATTTCGACTACGACTAATTGGCCTAAGTAGCCATCTGGTATAATAATAATTCAAAATTTCAATGCTCAGTGATGATGTCAGCTTAAGATCGTGCACATCTCGAGCTAAATTTGAAAAAAATACAAAAATAGGATTATTTACTCAATACCGATTAAAATTAATTACCTGTTTGATATTTTGCATAGAACAACTTTGCTAGACATTATTGAGACCTATAAAAAATATTAATTAAGTTTTTTATATAATGTGGCTCTATTGAGCAAAAACAGGATAATGGTGTAAGAATGATCTGATAAGCAGGATCTAAATATATGTTTAAAATCTCTCCCTTTTTTGCTCCATGACCTAACTTTACGATAGCACTTTATTAATATTTTCTATAGGTCTGAATAATGTCTATCATATATTAGAAAAATGGATTTTTTTCGGTACGGTCTTAAGTAACTTTTTCTTGACTGATTTGTACTGATACATTAGTCAAGGGCGTGAAATCAGACTGGATTGAAGTAAGGCAAGTGCAACTGTCGCTATGTAGAGCAAGTTATATTTTCCTAACCAATGACGAATACCTTCTTTTCAAGTAGAGATCGAACCAGGAGGCAAGCTAAGTTTTTTGAATTTGACTGAAAACAAAGAGAGTTCTTTTGATCCAATCAGAGTAGTAATGATAGACCTTATTCGTGGTATTCATCCTAATGTCTTTGGTTTTGAGACAATAACCAATGGCAGGGTTAACTATACTTTGAATGATACAACGGTGTCAATCAGAGCTATCTTTGACGGGACAGTAATTCACTCCTGTTATAACATCAGACTGTAAATCGAAATTTAGATTGTGGGACAATTTTGTCGGTCTCAATATATAGACCAATTTTTCCGACCAATTTCTCTCTTATCCGAATTTTTGAGTTAGATAAATATAATTTATGTAACACATTTAACTTCATATGACGTCATTGTAGATGAGTGTTCCCAATTTTGAAACACAGCTGACGTCATCAACAATTTATCTATTGAATCGGTCTAGACCAAATTTTAAATAAGACCGATCCAGACCATATTATTTAGTGGACCGAAAGCTTTCGGTCCACTAAAAATCTTGGATATATAATTTATATTATTATATAAAGGAATAATTAAAAGAGGAAAAACAACCTCATTGACGTAACGAGGGATCGATTTTACCTTCTTTAAGTACCGACAAGTGGGACTGGACTAGATGGGACCGGACTTGACTGGACCACGGTTCTCAATCCTAAATAAGGACCGACACAACACTAATCATAACCTCTGTTAGAAGGTGGTGTGGGAACCTCTAGAAGACAATCCCAGGTATACCTTCATAGCCCTCCTGATGGTCCTAGTAAACACAGAGTAGTCGTTGGCACAGGAACTCCGGATATTGCTTTAAATTTCCACTTTTAGGTTTTCACAATAGGTCTTCTTCATCTTAGCCACCTTGAAACCCAGGCTCCTGGATTACTTCAAAATGACCATAATCTTCAGTCTTCCCCTTAACTTCAGTATCCAGGAAATGTGAGATGCCCTTCCTTATGGCTGTTTGATCACTCATGATGACGAAATATATATAAACTGTTTATTATTCTCGTAATTTGTTTTTGCAAATAGAATGGCTGAAACAGAATGTTAAAAATGAATCACTAAACCATCCTTATATTAATGAGAAAATTAACATTAATGCACTGTCCAAACCCTTGTGTTTGAGCATTGTCCATCAATAATACTTTATTGACAAAATATTAATTCCTGCCTTTTTTGTTTTTGTTCAAACTTTGACCAGGATGTGGATGATCTAAACTCGTCATCATCTCGTAGGACAATCAAATTTTTCTACAGATTAACCTCCTACACTATAATAGCAAATTTAGCCGCTTTAGCCGTAGTTGAAATTCGAAAAAGTTGAACAATAGACCGTCCTAACCTACATACTTTAATGTTTGATGGAAATTAAAAGAAAATTTATTATTCTTATTGTCTTTCAAACATGTTAATGTTATTGTTTATTTAGGAAGGTTTTCAAAAAAAAAAAGCATGTTTTTAGCCGTATGCTTTCTTTTTAAAAAAGGAAAAAAAAATGATGTTTGTCTTTATTGTCTATGTATGTATATGTGAATGTATTTCCATATGAATAGAATAGAATAATAAAAACTACAATTACTAATGAAAAGGCTAATGTGTTAAAACATTAACAACAACAAAACAGTCTGCATTTTTTTTATTTTTTTTAAATCTAACAGTCAACTGTTTCCACAAATACGAAAGCTACTACCAAACAAATGATACGTGAACCAAGTGTCTCCTGTTCTTGTTACTGTAGTTTTGGTTGTATTCTAATTTAAAATGTTCTGAAGTACACCCTTCACTGTGGCTCTGTTATACATATATATATACATAAATTAGGGTGTGTCGTTTTTGTGAAGGTTTGATCATATTTTGTTTATTTTTTTGTAATTTTGAAAATAGTCTATTATTGGGAAATGTTGTGTATTTGTACATAATAATTTATGTAAAATACGATCTCAAAGGTGTGGGTATCATTTTATATGAATGTTATGTACAAGTTGCAAGTTGTATAAGAAAAGTGTACAAGTTTTCATTTCTTCGTCCTAAAATGCATTATTCTAATTACCGACTATTATTTATTACTATCCTTTCATTTTGATCTATTAAAATTATATGGTTATCATGTATTGATGAATAATATATCTGTGGGCATTATGTGCCACAGAATGCTTGTAATTTATACTAAAATTACCAAAAAATATACCATAAATACATTGACCATTAATAGAATATTCAACTATTGCATTATTCTCTTTCAAAGAAATGTAAATTCTTCATTTCAAGTTGTTCCTCCTATTTTTTGGTTGCTACTTGTACACAACATTTATGTAATTGATTTCTTTGTAAAGATAATTAACCCACATTCACTCTATCGTGAAGACAAGATCAGTAACCTACTTATTTGTATGAAAATGAGCTATTTATTAGGTAAAATGATAATGATAAATAATTTTTACGTACTTTCATTTTTTCACTGTTGACGTAAAACTATTTTACAGAATAAAACCAAATTTGATTTGTGGGACCTATAAATTTTTTTGGATAAGAAGGAAACTTGAGCCATTTGATAATTATTATAGATTATATACTCCAATTAAGAATATGGTCACGAATCTAATGTTGATAATGGCTTAAAATCCACAAAATATGTATAAATAAAGTTTCAATCTAATTGTGAAACCTTCTGAATACGTCCAATAGCCCTAAAATTTGACTTTGCCTTTTCATAGTTTTACAAATTTCCCCAAACCCCCATCATATATTTCTAAAACTAGGATTTTCGACCCACTCTATTGTACGTAGGAGGGGGGTACTTCTCTCTTCTCGTATTTCAATCTAATTATATGCAGTGAGAAGAACGAAGAACTCTTCCACCCTCTTTCTTTCTTATTTCTGGGTCTCTTGGAACAATATATTATAAATAATACATGAGACAAAGTAGGGAATATACGCCTTTCATATAATATGTAATTAGATTATTATTTAATATTATTTATAATAATTTAAAAAGTCTTGTAGATAATAATGATTTTTTTGGGTAAGGAAGAAAAAAAAGACGACTAGAGGAGGAACACGCAGGGTAAGTTAATGTTCTAACAAGTGTTGTCACAGTTCGTTGAGAGTGGTGAGTGCATTTCTTCTTCTGAAAACTCAAGTAATAGCTTAAATTATTAAGCCCCTTATATTTTGAGAGTAATTTCCACCTGAAGTATTTCTATTTTTTAACTTTGTAAAAAAATAACAAGCCAGATTTCAATATCCCTTCGACAAGTGAGTTATAGGTTACTGTTTATATGACCCAACTAGTCCTTTTTCTTCTAATAATCAAACTACTCTATCAAGGGTTTCCGTAGGGGTAGAATAGAGGAGCTGTAACCCCCCCCCAAAAAAAAAGGACTTATACCTATTAACTAGAAAATAAGGGATATTTTTTAAAGATTTATTTTCTTTAAAAACAGATCATTCGGGCAAATTATGCATCAAAGCAAAAAATTTAACTTATGAAATTATTTGGCAAATTTTTTTCTTAATAACTATGGATTTTTGAACTTTTTCCCCATAAAATATAATTTTTGAAATTTATTTTCTAAAAAATTACTTTTTTTGTGATCATCTAGGGATGTAAGAAAATTAATTTTTTGTAAATAGCTATGAATTTTGTAGAAAAAAAATTCAAAAAATTTAATATTTTTTTCAAAAAAATTTAATTTTTAGACTTTTTTTCCTAGAAAATTCCAATAACCAACCCTATCCCCCGGAAGAATAAAAATATAATCCTGCGGACGCACCTTACTATTCTGGTGATGTCTGGTGTGAAGTACATAGGAAGAGTTTTTATATTTCTAATAATATTATCATGGACTTGCATGCTACTCATAACTTTATAAAATTCCTAGAATCAACAGTGGAGCCCGAAGAAAATAATATATGTGTACAGAATTTACGTATTTTTACGTTATTTTTTATACTCTTCTTCACCTTTAATAACATCCCCTGATAAGTTTATAGAATCATTTTTTGTATGTGTTTAAGCCTATCTTTGTATCGTTGATGAACATTTCCCTGTGTAAGTTTACAAATTTAGGCGATAGGAGGCTGCCATTTATGGCATGTTCCACCGTTCTTTCTTATATATTATTTAGTTGCAGTTAAAATCAGACGAAAAGAAGAAAAATTCTGAACAAGTTGAAAACAACTAAACGAGCCGTAAACTTTAACGCTTTAGAATTATATTAAATTTAAAAATATAACGAGTATAATCAAACGAAAGTAATCAATTAATGTTACACCCCAAGATTTCCAGATTTTGATAAAACCATCCCTAACATACCGTCAATATCCCAAAATCTTTGGATAAATCTCAAAGAGTGTGAATCTCTGGTCATGGATATTATCTTATAATGATTATGATGGCCCCGTTACCTGTATGTGTCTCTTTTGGAACCTTTCCTCTAATGAAAGAAGAATTAATGTCACAAATCATATTGTACTTAGCCAAATGAGTCAATCATACCAAAAGCTCATTTAACATATCTTTGAAGGGTACTAGAAAAACTGCCCTAGGGAAAATTGTCCGTTTTTGTTTAAACTTCATGATGAATAATATCACAAAATACATTTGCCTAATATTATTTATGACAAATATCTAAACATATTTTGTTTGTTCCATCCCCCAAGGGAGTGCTTTCAAGTATATTATAACAATACAATTTGCTAGCATTTTTTTTTTTTTTAAAGTAAATCCAATTTTCTAAGTAAGAAATGGATCAAGAACAAGGAACCCCTCTAATACCAAAAAATAGTTCCAAGTCCATCATAATATGTTAAGATATTTGTAATAAATTATATTAAGCGAATGTATAATGTCTCATGAATTTGGAACAAAATACGGGCAATTTTCCTAACTGACAATTTTCTTCACTGGTAATTTTCTCCAATGCAATCTTTCTCCGGGCAGTTTTTTGCGCACTCTCTGAAGTACCATACTAAAAAAATGTGGATTCACTTTCCAGTGAAAGGGCCGCATTTCAAAAAACACTTTAAAAAGTTTAGATTGTAATTTAACAAAATATAATATGTATTCGTTTAAGAAAAAACAAAAGGGTATCAATAAACTAAAGTATATATATATGGTATTGTCCGCTAGGTGATGGTACAGTCGGTACCTTATTTTGGAAAACTAATACAATTTTGGCAATTTAATGTGATTGCTGCTTTTCACATATCTCTGTGTTTCAAATAAAGTTAAAACGATTGAATTATTTATATGCATATTTTATAAAGACAAAACACTAAGTATGAATTAAATTTCAAATCAAACTATGTAGTAAATTAAATATATTAATTAACAACATAAAAATAGTAAAAGTGCGTTATCGATTAGGAACGAGAAAAATTGGATTAATCAGATAAAAAATATCTTATTATTTTGAGAGATCAAGATAGAACAAAACGTTAAAAATGCATCATCCACCATAACTTTCAAAAATATTGTGGTACATAGCTCTAATTGGTGTCATTATGAAGGTTTAATAAAGTTGCTACATTTAGTAAATAAATCAATTCAGGAAAAAAGGACCTTAGGGGAAGGTTAGCACACTATGAGTGCCCATTCTAGTTTCCATTGTAATGTATTGCTCTTACTATGGGAATAAGATTCTAGAACGATGTAATAACATATTTTTAATATATATTAGGATCCGATTTATAATTAAACTAAGTAATAACGGGTGGGCCATCTAGTGGATGCATTCTGAACTACCACTTTTTTTGACGTATGACAGCTGTAGTAACATTCTTATTGTGTCCAATATTTCGTAAAAGGTCTTCGGTTTACGAAATGGTTAAGTTTATGCTCGAAACAAATTGGAAAATACTGCAGACTTACTTCCAAAATGGAGAGACTTCAAACGAAACTGAAAGAAAATTACGTTGGTCGAAATAAAGCGCCTTCCAGGCAGTATGTGGATAAATTTGTGAAGCGTGTGCGCGAAACTGGTTCGTTAAGGGATAAAACAACGCGTTCCCGTGTTCGTGCTCAATCGAAAACATTGCTGCTGTTGCCGAAAGCGAAAAAACGAGCAAAGAGCTGCCGTTACGGTCAATGATGAGCGCTATCGGCCCATGTTGGAAGATTTTTTGTTCCCTACAATAGAAAAGGAAGACATCGACGACATTTGGTTCCAACAAGATGGCGCTACGTGCCACACAGCCAACGTTACAGTGGATCTTTTGCGCACTGTCTTCGACAATCGCATCATAAGCCGAAACGTCAACGTCAACTGACCACCTCGTAGCTGCGATTTGACTCCGTTGGACTATTTTTTCTGGAGAACCGTCAAGGATAAATGTTACGTCAACCATCCAGAGACGATTGACGATTTGAAACACGAAATTGGAGTCTCCATTGCAGCTATTGAAGCTCACACAATCGAAAATGTATTGAAAAATTGGGTCGACAGAATGGGCTACTGTAAAGCCAGCTACGGCGGCCATATGAATAAAGTGGTGTTTCATTATTAACCGGAATGTTGAGGCTTTCAAATAAAAAAAAAAATATTGAACAATATCCATCGGTCTTTTTTTTATAGTGATATCAAAAAGAAAAAGTTTTGTGGGCCAATCTTTAGAGGGATATATTTTTGATAGACAGTCAAGTTTAAGTCCTAATAGTTGACTATTTTCCTTAATATTAATGGAAAAGGGTTTTCATTGCTATAAAACTAGGCTGCTTAGTATCCCATAATAGCCGACATCAACAACGATCAAGTTACATGAAAATACTCTATTGGAGGATTACTATTTAAATTAGGGTGTAGTACTGATGAATTACATCTGTGTTAGTTATGTCGTACAAAAAAGAAAGGTATATTAATAACCAAACGGAGGAAAATGGATTTTTTCCCTTCTAATTTGCATGAAATAATTAGAAAAAAAGTTACACTTTTTTTCCCCTTTTCATACATACAATTTGGTATATTTTCCCCTTCAATCTCACAGATGAAACATTAATTAGAAAAGTTTTACTTATTTATTTTTTTACGACTTACTAAATTGGATCATATGTAAGTGTGTACATACATTGAATGGTCAAAATTCGGAGAAACAGAAGACTAAAAGTAGTGACAAAGTTTGTTGTTTATCTTTTTTCATTCTTATTTTTAACTGAAATGCATTTTATGTGAAGATTTGATTTGGAGGAAAGAAAGAGAGAGAGAGAGGGGGAGAAAAAAACCGAAGAGATATTTTTAATGTAGACTTTTTGCAGTTAACCATTATTTATAAAAGTTTTACATTAGGTAAAGTTATGCCTCGGATTACAGGACAGGCATTTGGTTAATGTTTTGAGTGTTTGATGGGTTGGTTGGTAGATACTAAAGGACTCGAGGGAAAGAGTAAATAATAACTCATTAATTAGTAAAAAAAGACATGTTTTTTTCTTCTCTTTGCTGATTGGCTAAAAATTGTCCGCTGCTATAAGGTTTATTTTAAAGGTATTGAAGGCAATTTCTGTACTACTTTTTGGGCTTAATTTATCGTAATTAGCCAATATATTTTTCATAAGGGTGACTTATCGTGCAGTATATTGTAATAATAGATCAACTCTGAGTAAAAATTATTCAGGCTGATCGCCCATTAAAATGTTTAATTTTCCAAAAGACATCAATCGAAGAAGTGGATCAATGCCATCAAACGTGGGAATTGGACTTATTCGGTACAAGAGACCAACTCCAACGTCATAAGAGGCTCAAAATAATCTTTGAATAATCGCTAGAAGTGAGTTCATGAAGGAAAAGGAATCTTCCAATTATCAATATGATGATGGCAAATATCTAATCGATTTCTTAGATGATTTAAAAGAAGGAAGACACATTTTCTTCAAGAACTAACTCCTCAGTTACAAGAAGATACTGTGTTATCTGAACAACAAACTGATATTTTATATTATATTGCTCGCAACATTTTAAACCAAATTAACACATATCAGTCTGTTTGTTATATTGGACACTTGTTATATTGACCCATATTAAAAAAATCCTTGATCTAGAAAATTATACCGGATAATTTTTATGCCACTGTATCAAGGAAGTCTTTGAAAGTATATTCATTACAGCCGAAAAACGATTTCGCAACCTTATTAAAACTCAAAAATGTAATGATTTAAGAAAAAATAAACAAGATATATCCCTATCCGATTTTCATAATATTAAGACAAAAATTATTCGAAAATATTGCCAAGTTCATGTAGAAAAGCACGCAAAACCTTCTCGAAAGAGACAAAAGAGAAAGGAGGAACAATGTTTAGGTCAGTAAAAGTGCAAGTTTATATTAAATTGTGCAACAGAGGTCTTCATTATTGGGGACATTTATTTATAACTAAAAATTTAAGGAGAAACTATCAAAGTACCGATACCAATTGTTTCGATATAAATCCTGAACAAAAATCAATAAAAGTAGCAAATTCCAATTCATATTAGAGTCAATATAGGCTTTTATTTCAAATTTTTCGGCTTGAGTTAAGCTGCTCAATAGTTTTAGCTATAGTTTGTAAGCTTTATTTGACTGAAGATACTTTAATTGACCTCGATATGATCTTTCATATAAAATATATCAATCATTTATCATTCTTTTATCGCAAGTTTTAACTTGCAATAAAGTTTAATCTTGGGTTTAAACTTTCAGTGCAATTTGCAGCGCCTCCAAATGGTTAATAGGAATCATTTGTTTATAGAAATTGAGGTAATTTGTCGTAGAATACAAATTTAATCTCCCATTCAATTGGGAGAAAAGTAATTCTTGCCTTTTTTGTGCCGCAATGCAAGTAAGGTTCAGATTACAGGATCTTCTCTAACATAATGATATGAATATACTCTTGTAACCCAAAGCCTTAATGTACCCAATATAATTTTTCTTTACTTACAAATAACTTAAAGTTTCTTAACGTTAGTATAATAATGGTCTTATTAGATAGCGATGAAAGGTGAGGAGGAAATGTTCTAAAGAACAATGCCCTAAAAGAACGCAGAGATTCTTTTTTACGTCTATTGTTAGTAGGAAGATTACGTACCTAACTAATAATGTATTTAAATCATTGTTTATACTACTCCAAATGAAATAAGGGGGGAGGGAAATGAGGAATAAAGGAAATCTACTTAAGAAGTATAAGAATAATAAGGGGGATGTAGGAGGGGGAGGGGGTACGAAGCTCTTAACTAAGTGATTCTATTTAATAAATGATGATCATTTCTACACATTTGTATATATATATGTGGCGATTTGCGTATGTTCGTACATTAGGGTGTCCCCAAAAAATGAAAAAAATATTTTCTTACAGTTTAGGCTCATTTGTATGTGGTCACACCTATAAAAAAACTTTGAGGGAAGAGGTGACAAAAGCAATGAGCGAACATTATCTTGTGTCATTGTTAGAAATCGGATTTTTGTAGAAAAAAATTCCAGTTTTATTCGCTTCGCGCTCTACAAAAGTTCCATTCCTAGTCATTTTTGATCTTCAGGGCCATCTCCCCAATAATTTTTTATTGGCATTGTGCGAAGATATATTTTTTTCTGCTTCAATAATTTTTCAATCGGCTTTTTCACCCCTACTTATATAAAAGTTAATTCTCTAGAACCCCCGGTTTTCAAACTGAGACCAGACCTGAAAAAAATAATTGTAAATGTAAACACTGTTAACCAACAGAGAATGAAAAAGACAATCTTGAAAGTGTAGGGATGAGAAGGTAATTCAAAGGTGCTAGAAACAACTGAAACCCGGAAGAGGGAAGTTTCATAATAATGGCGTCGTACATTGATGAAAACAAAGTCATGTAACTTTTACTTGTTGTATTTCAAAAAGTGCAGTGCCGTCTATTGGGGCAGCTAGTCATTTATTATTAGTGGTTCTACTTGAACTTAAACTTGTGTGTAGGGACATTTCATGCTCAAATGCTTATTATAGAAAAAGGTTCTGATCATAAGTCCCTATAATTAGTTTGAAATTTGAGCAAATACAATGGAATTTATTGTCCAAAAATTAAGAATGTCAAAATGTAATTCGAGAAAACGTGAAGGGTTTACTATCTATCCTTAATATGGGAGTTAAAATCGACCCGTCCCTGCTATCGATTCTTAATAAAGTCCCAAAATTTCAAACATCTTTTCCTCTAGTATTACAGTAAATTATTTTAGTTTAGCAATTATATTAGTTGAGAATAACGTTGAGAATCTTTCATGCAGGAAAATAGTTTGGCATTATTCTATAGTTAGGCTAAATTAAAAATATTAATTAAATTCCTTAAAACATTAGTGTATATTGATTAATGATGATGTCATATGATGGACGTCAATTAGTAAAGATTACATTATGGTATCCTTTTATGGGTTTTTTTTTTTTCTAACATGTAGGAGAGTTCTTGAGCGTCAAAATTTTAGAATCGCTTAATTTCAATGGTTCTCTCTTATGGTATTATCAACATATATCAATTTTTAAAAAATGTTTGCGAAACCAGTTGAAAAAAGATTAGAATTAGTCTACTATTTGTAAGACATTCATGTTTAGTTTAATATTAGGACCTTAAGACTGTCGGTCTTTTGAACTATAAGTACTAGAACGGATTTAAAAAAAAAGAAATAAACTTGATTGGCGTCATCAAGGACCAAACTTTATTAGATTTTAGGAATTATACACAGGATTGAACTGAACAGGACTCCAGTCTTCACTCTAAATATGGTCTGACACAACACTAATGATAAATGTTATCAGGCATTATTTTTTTTTAGAGGCGAGTGGCTTTTTAGCCAATTTAGAAGAAAAGGTTTTGTTTTTGATAAATGCCAAAATTGACAAGTCATAGGTTTAGAGGAGACAATGAAAAATGAATATAAATGATTTTTTTTTCTCTAAATTATAATACTTAAAATTTTTTGTACAAGGGGACTTTTTTTTTTCTTTTTTTTATGATAACTATTTAAGTTTCACAAAAGTAGGGGGATTCCCCTTTGGCCTTAGGGTTCCAGCGCCACTGATTAGAGGGACTATAGATTACCCACCATTCATAGACCGAGACATAATTCTACTGAAAAATTAATGGGGGTGCTGTATTTATTTGAACATTGATTTTAGCTGTATGGATAAAATGTATAACCCATGCCTTGGGACACCCTAACGTACATGTGTCTAGTAATTTTAATGAAAGTAGAAAGAACATTTAGAAGGAAATTATTGCTACTTTGGAATAACTCATCTCACAGAAGGAAGAAAGCGAACAAACGAAGGAGTTTTTCACGAATGCTGCTGGTATTATTCACATTCTTTAAGAAGAAAAAAAAGACGCATCTACCTTCATTCCTAGAATTCTTGGAATAGTATTCCCAATAATTTCACAAAAATGGAAAGGAGAATATAACGATTTATAAACAGACATCTCAAATGATATTGACGTGTGTGTGTGCGTTTCTTCCACGGATTTGCTACACATAGGGAGGGAATCTTATGTCATGCATAAGATTCAGGTAGTGAAATAGTTATGTAACACTCATGATGGGGTTTATAAATTAATATGTCGTGTTCGATTCTTAGGTCAGCTGCTGTTGTTTCCAGAGAAGTGAAAGTCATCTATGTACATAAACATTCACTCTTAAACAAAATCCATTTTATCAAAAAGTAATATAATTAGGACCTTTATTTGACAACCAACACGATTGTTTTTAAATGTCTTTTCGCCTCAACTAATCATCCGATTTTAATAAAAACCAATACCAAATAAAAACTGAATATTATTATTAAATCTAATCGCCATTAGCATCAATAACGGCCTCAACTCGACTTCAGAAACGGAAACAGGTCTGAATGACAGTCTCCTTTGGCAGATTCTATAATTATTACCGTATATTGGACATCAGCTCAGCTTTTGTGTTGTGTTCCTCAACTATGCCCAACACAAGGAAGTCCATGGGTTTGAAGTCTGGGTAGACTGGAGGCCAAACACTGAGACCTTCAAAGCCATCAAATAACTACCAGGTTAACGTTTTTTTGCGGTGTGGTCATGAAGAGAAGAGTTTTGTTGGCAGACGAATGGCCTCCACGATGTAATGTCTGAATCCAGCGATTGACATGATCATCCAGTACTTATTTACTCATTCACTTGATCTTTTGGGGTTGTGGCTCCAAACACCATAACGGTTGCTAGAAATTTTGGCTGATTCACTTTGAATATTCATGGCTTTCCAAACAAAGGAACTGTCAAGGCTTAAGAAGCTAAACACTTTTGGTTACCCGTCAAAACAACAAACGTCCTAACTTCGTTGTTAAACAACAACCGCACACTGTTGTAGTCTAAACAAACCACTTAGGGAACTAATTATCTAGATTCAACTAGAAATATTTTGCTGTAAATAGTGTAAAAAGTGTGTTGTGCGAGACATATCCATTTCATCACTCTCAAGATGTAAATAATATGTTTATTAAGAGTAACGTAAACATTAGGTTATGCACAAACAAATCGTACTTACGTATGAATATGTCAGTATTTTTTAAATTCTCGAATACAATAATGTAAACTATTTGTCTCTTACATAAAAATCGAAATATGTTTACCCATCTATCCATTTATCTACATAATACTGGGTGCAAACTAAAAATTCACTCAGTTCGAATATCATTAGAATATACTATACGGATAGACGCAACATAACTTTCTTTTTTTAAAATACGTGGTAATCAAACTGTAGTAGGGAGGGGGGGCGGTTTCATTCTAGGGGAGAGATTCTAAAAAATTCCTTGATAAGACAGACAGTCGCTATCACGCGTTGTAGTTGTAAGGAACGTGCGTTTGCCGCCGAAATTAAATACTCCCTAAAAATGGTTTGACATAATATTTTATAAGATTTAACTAATTGCAATTTAGTTCCGTTAATTGCTTCAATTTCAAATATACCTATATAAATATTTTTCAATTCATGTTCATAATTTGAAATGCGCAAAATTCATTAAATACAAATAATTCAACGAATTATTATGCTAGAGTCCTATTATTGGTACCATCATACCTGGTATTATGCAAAAATTTATTTTCAATAAGTTTAATCTGTTCAAATTGGATGTATTCCGTGGAAAAAAATAATTAAGGCCTTTACAGAATCGTCAATTGCAAATAACTTTATCAATTAATCATCTGCAATTATAGAATAAGAATTAAATATGCATATTTTTTGTTTTTGTATAAATTACCAATGAAAAGTTATTTAAAGAGAAACCAAAAAAATCCCGTGTCTTAAAATTGAGCTGTTTGTACAATGGGGGGGATGTCAACTATCGTATAAGAATTTAAAACTATGTAAAACAAAACTTTAAATATGTCATTATGAATCAAAAAGAAGATTTTTTTGATTTTTAAAACAGATCTAAAAATAATGTTTTCTTGCACCCACAACAAATAATCAAAAGGATTAGCATTATGGCTTTAATGTAGTCATTTGGAATTTCCCAAACTTTATTGATGAGGTTATTTGCATTAAAAATGAGTGTTTTGCTACAAGCATCCATCCTTTTCAATCCCTGCATCCTCTTCCAACTTCTTTTTACCAACGTCAGTGATGTTGAACGGAGCTTATGTTTTTTGGTGTCTGTTTGTTGGTTTGTTTTTTTAGTCACCAAGATTACGGCAAAAGTTACGGATCGATTTTGATCAAATTAGTACGAAGTTTATATATGGTAACAGTAAGAGGCTATTCAATTTTGAGAGGTCAAGATAACACAAAACGTAACAAATGCAATGTATCACTAAAAACTTTATAATCAGTCACGTACAACTTCAGAATTTTGAATAGTATGAGTGTGTACATTTTTTAGTTTCCACCCGGTATATACATTATACATACAAGTGTTGATTTAAAGCGTTCGCAATAAAAGTGTGTGTGTACATTGAGCCCTGCATTGCATTTTATATGATTTAGTATTTCATCACCTTCATTATTCATGTATGTATGTTTGGGATTCCTTGTCAATCTTGCTCATCTCTCAAATAATGTTGAATATTATTTATATTATGTAGGAGTGTTTGCACTACTGCTAAGACTGAAATAAATTAATCCCCCAACCTTTCATCCAAAAAGAAATAAAAACTAGAATTGGCACTTGGTAGAGCGTAAAATCTGCGCCTAAAATCAACGTATCTCAGTTTTATCCATTGACGAGTAAGCAAACTTACCTTTATAACAACTCAAGTAAAAGTTGATTATTATTTTATTTTTTAATAACTAGTTGAGTTAAAGTTAATGTCGATTTCTATGAAAATTAACTAGTTTGGTTAAATTTAACTTCGAGTTTAATTTTGTAACTAGTTACGTTTAAGTTAATTAACTTTAAATTACTTTAAGTTAAATTAACTCACCCAACCTTGGTTAAGTTGAAATTAATTTTGATTCTAAAAGATAACTATTTAATTGAGTTTATTGAGATATTTAACAAGACTTTATAATAAGGATTATTCTGTTGGTCTCTCTGGCTGGGATTTTTTCTACTTCCAGTTGAAGGATCAAGAAAAAAAAAATACAGATTAAAACTCACAACAATTTCTGTTTCGAAGCGAAAAATCAATTCTAGATAAACTAACTAATGAAATGGAGGTCAAAGAAGGCTAAAATTTTATATTCTTGATTTTTTATGTAATTTGAAGCTATATGTAAAATTATAAAAATATCGGGTATAATATACAAAAGATTTGGTGTGGAATGATCCAGTTCCAAAGTTCGATAAATGAATAGTGTCGATACTTCGATAAACTTCTTTAGTTTTTAACTTAGAATAAATTTAAAAAAATGTAATTTTAACTTAATCAAGTTAAGTTAAAATTAAGATAATGCAGTTTGAAAAATTAACTACTTAAGTTAAAAGTTAATTTTGATAAATAATAAGTTAACTATTTAAGTTAATGTTAGATAATGTTGTTTAAATAATTAACTGGTTAAGTTAAAAGTTAATTATCGCAACTATTTAACTTATCTAAGTTAAGTTAAATTGCATTAACTGGCCCAACTCTGGTTTTATCTAAGTTTAATTTAACAGTTAATACAGATTCTCAACTTTAATTTTCTGCTTTTGTTTTGTTTGTGTGTTTGAATTTCAGTTAATTAAAGCTTTCCCATTTTTTGCTATGATGGAGATCATTAATACTCATATGTACTTATGAATACTTGGTTGAATATAATAGTACAGTAAATTGAATACATAATATTTATTGACTTAGAAGTATCAAAATAATAAACCCTCTTTATGAAGTTGAATACAAAAAAAAAAAAATAACATCTAATACCTGCAAGCAGTTGTTTATTTAAGGAAGAAGAGATGACGAAATCCTACTATAAGTAGAAATAAGTTTCATTTTTTCTTGAGCTTTTTATTTTCTCCATCCTACCCTTTTCATAAGATGGAATTGTCTTTTTAAAAGAAGCTTAATGAAATGCAAGTCAAGAAAGAAAGAAAAATTGCACTCCTTACACATTTGCTGTTTTATTTTTGAAATATAGATACAATAAAACCTGGTTTGATGATCACCTGATATAAGCGTGTCACTGCACAAAGCAGACATATTTAGTTCCTATGCAGGAAAAACGTATCCCCCGGCCAGGGGTCATACAAATTATTGCATAGGTAAAAACTTGTCATTTTTTATGGAGTGCGAAGAGAAGGCAAGAGCGATACATATGGTACTCTTGATTCAAGACTACTATTATCGACTAAACTGTATATGATTTTTGTTTGTTTGTGGGGTGGAGTAGAAAATGAATGACTACTAAAATGAGAAGAACCTTCTACATTTGATATAGAATTAAGGCAGGGAAAATGTTATAATTGTGATTAAATTCATATATATTTATATTACTCTGCATTTGAAAAACAATTTATACCAAAGATAGGGGAGAATACTTACTTCAAAGGGAGAAGTTAAGAAAATGAAGACCTATGAACAAAAAAAGAAGAAAAATCACCCGCAACAACAGTTTTTCGTTCTCTAATTTTAAAGGTAGTTTTTTCATTACAAACATGGCAACTCTTAGGATAGGTTCATGGATGAACCTACTTTTAATGTTTAATTTTTTTAGCTTACATAGACAGTTACTATACAAATACAAAATAAGGAAGGAGTGGCCGGCTATAGACTCGCAGTCAGACCCTCTCTGGACGAGTTAATAAATAAAATATGTTCCACACAATTCTGTCTTTCCCTTCCTCTCTATCTGTAGAGTGAATGTTATACCATTGGCATATACCATCAGACGTAAATTTAGTCCTTTATTTATTGTATTCTTTTATTCACTGTTTTTGACTATTGAATTGTTCTAAAAATTCCAAATCTAGTTTAACTCGTAACTTTTTAGTTCCTCTATTCTGACTGCTTAATACAAGTTTGACTATACTCATTATTCACGGAAGATTCACTTTGGTGTTGGGTTTTTTTTTTGTTTTTTTTCATTATCTTTATATTTTCAATTGTCTTCGTATATTTTTGTAACAATAATAATAAAAATATCCTCTTAAACTTTTCCACAAACATAGCATTATCATTTTAACCAACACTATCAACCATGGCTTTTATCAGTTATTTTACAAAATGACTATAGTTTGTTAATCATTTAATGCTTGTTGTTGCAAATGTGAAACATATTTTATTTTATTTTTCATTTTTTCTATGAACCCCTATGAAACATTTTCCACTTGTTAATTTTTTTTTATATATCACTTTAGGGTGAATATTTGGCCTTGCATTTGTAATACATTTGTTGGTTACATCATACCTAAGCGGGTAATCATTCTACTTTTACCTTCGACTCTAAGATTATGACACGACCCTTCAACAAATCGTCTTGATATGTTGAACAGTAGATAGTCCTTTGTGTTCATAGTTAGCTAGTAGAACATCAATGATGGTACTGTACTATTTATGTATATATCTAAAAGAAATAAACAAAATTATCATTATCTTTAACAGTATCCATCAATTGTCCTTTATAGGGTTGTTTTGAAGATGGAAAATGGAGATAAAAGACATTTTAATTTGTACTTACTCGGGTTTCTTAATTGTGGGTAAACAAATTTTTAAATTACGGGATTTTGGGAAATGTTGGGATCCCATTACTAAATTATGAATTCCGTGAATTTAAGTGCTTCTTTTTTTGGATATTTTAAGAAGATATAATAAGTTGAAAGGTAGTCCAACAAAATCTAAAAGGTTCTTCCTTTTTTTTTCTTCATTTCTACGATCTCAAGCCTAAAGTACCCTATTTCATTTGCTGTTTTTGATTCTTGGTTTATTGCACTATTTGATTAAATGCGTTGAGAAGTCCGTGGTTATCATTATTGGTTATTATGTACTGCAAAATTAGGAGATAAATCCACTCTGGAAGATCAAGGAAGAATTCGAATCTACTATATTTTCCCAATTTTTAAAGATCAACAATGGAAGTGTGCGTAAGAAGACCAATTTGCCTTTCTTCATGATTTGACATATTCCATTCATCCACCGAATGACTCATGGAAACTTAATAAAGAGTAGTAACTCAAAAGAAGGATTAATAATATTAAATTATCTTCTC
The DNA here is from genome assembly GCF_016086655.4 of Lepeophtheirus salmonis. NCBI lineage: Eukaryota > Metazoa > Arthropoda > Copepoda > Siphonostomatoida > Caligidae > Lepeophtheirus > Lepeophtheirus salmonis. Next base: position 35,390,494 of record NC_052136.2, read on the forward strand.
TTCTGAAAGACAAACAAGATAGCTCCCTAAGAAATCCTCGGTTTTGCTCTTCGTTTTTTATGAGCACACTCACGCCAAACAACTCAATACTTTGATCCATGTATATGTATTCTGTCCTTTAGAATGAAAGAATATTTATTAAGTTTGAGAGAAAAAATTTAAGATATTGGGACGACTGATGAATACTTTTAATAATTACTAATAAATAAAAAAAAATGTATTTTAACATAACAGTATTTATACCAGCATTGCACCTGGTGACTTGTTTTTCCTATATTTAAACATTCAGACGGACAGAAAGAAGAACCTTGCTTTATTGATATAGTTAATAAAATACAAGATTTCCTCAGAATTTCTACTGTAAGTGTAAAATCCCGATAAATCCCGGGAAAAATTTGTCGATTGAGAGAAACGCCAGTAGTAGTTTTTAAGCAATATTGTTGTTATTTATTTGTGCTTGTCGTGGGCTTTTCAATCATTTGGGAGAGGACCTGATCTGTATCAACCTGAATAAAGAGGGTTCGCTGTGTTTCTAAACATTGAAACTTTTCTGAACTCTCTCTTACCTCCTTTCCATCTCATTTTTCTTTACATGATTTGTGAAGATGATACAATATCAACAGAGTTTTGAAACATCTGTCATCTTATCTTTTTCTTACTTTTTGAAGACACTAATTAGAAACTTTTTTTATTATTATTATTTCTATGTTTTTCGTTATTATTTTTTCCCCTCTCTCCACTAAAAAAGTGCATAGTATCAACACTTGATTCATTAGATGCGTTAAAAAATATCAACTTTCTATGAGATTTCTGACCTATGTTTATAAGTATTCATGCACAAACATTCACATCCATTAGTGTTACGACAGAGGTGGGAAAAGCTCAGCCACTCGTAGGGAATTTTGTTGATTGAAGGAGATCAATTATATTATTGAAGGGAGTTTGTATCCTGATTCTTTGAGTTAAGGAAAAATTGCTTTAATCAATAATTAGAGTTGAGATCTTTGTAATGAAAAAAAACTAAGTTTAAAAATTAGAAAAGGAAAAACGGTTTTTGCGTGTTTCCGTTTTCTTCTTCTTTGTTCATTATTTAATAGGTCTGTTGTTAACTTTTCCCTCTGAAGTAAGCTTTTTCACCTATCCTTGATCCAAATTGTTTTAAAAATGTATAATAAATAGATATATATTAATTTAAAAATAACAAGCAGTTGATAACTACAAGACTCTCACGCGTTCTCCTCGCACTCTTTTTTTTCCTTTACAAAATGTCAAGTCTACTAATAATATCTAGGAATGTGAATTACCACAAAAGGTCGTAAGGTAAAAATACTTTATGTTGGGAGATGAAAGTACTGATTGAGTGGATATATACATAGGCAATCATTGTTCAAAATAATTCATCCCAATTTGTAAATTTACGTCACTAATAATATAGATTAACAAAATTATGACATAGTTGTAGGTGATTTTGAGTGTACGACTTTATAATTGGAACTTTTCATGAGGAAAAAGTAAGTACTGCAATTCCAAGTCGAGCCTTCAGTCTTGGCTCACAAATCCAAGCATTTAAATATTTTTATCAAATCAAGTTCAAATCAATGAATATTTACACCGAATCCAGGTTTGAGTCCTCACATTGTGAGAAAAATTCTTGAAAATGCTCTAAAATCCAATATAGTCTCCAGTCCAAGTCTAGTTGCAAGTATCAAGTCACAGTTATCACCTCTGGTGTTAGGTTTCGGTACGGAAATCCATACCTAATCTGGGCCCATTATAATTATTGTAAGACCGAACTTATTCGATCCAAGTATAATTCAATCTATATAGACAAAAAATCGTTGTTGATCAGTACCACAAAAAAAATTTTAGACAAGGAAATTTTGGTCTGCGATTTAGATTTAGGTCAATGATTTTCGACCATGGACTGAATTGAAATATCAGTCTCTATTGGTCAACAAAAAAATCAATTAAAACTGAACCGGGAATAGCGGTCTCGAACGGAGTCTCGAAACAAGTTTCTGTCTACAAATCTTCATAATTATTTTGTTCCCAAGAGAGGATTTTTTATGTACAATTACAACGGAAATAAACCAAAAAGCCCACGACCATAAGAAAAAATAAGTAATATTTTAAAATAACATTTTTATAGATATTTATACAACTTTTATTAGCTATAAAAAATATATATAAATGTAGAAATGAGAATCTAAGTTCTTCCCTTATTTATGTGTAATATCTGCTAGCAATTAATTATCATTCTATAAATGAGTGAACACAAAAACAATCTTGAACAAAAATCAAGAAAAGAATCAAGAAATGCACAATTTATTTTTTGATATCATAAAAATAGGGCATACGTCTACTGCTTCATATTTGATTTTTGGTCTCGAAAAGTTGGGCTGACATCGTTTAAAAATGTTTATTCGGATAAAAAATAAAGAAATGTAAAGTCTTAGTTATATTCTTAGAGATAGCTCAGAGATTTTGAAGTTGTAATTTTAACAATTTGTATAGAAAAAAGTAGAATTATATCCTAAGAAATGAATAAACAATTAATCATTTTTTTTTTTTTTTAGTTTTCACCTAAAATGAGTATTTATCATACAAAAAGGATAAACAAACAGAAGTGAACACCACAACGACCTACTAAATAATGAAAAAAAAAAAGAATTAAGAGCAGGCGTTCAACCAGATTCCTTTTCTAATCCCTAAATTGGGTTTTTTCTTTCAAGAAAAAACATTGTTATTCATAAAATCTTAACGGTTTTTGAAAAGCATATAAAAATCGAGAACCACTCTAATGTCTACCTTAGAACGTTTCAAAATGTAAAAACAATGTAATTTTAAACGGAGTACAGCATTGTCTCCTTATTTACAGGAGCGTCCAAAGTGGCTGGACTGGAGGGGCTGTAGCCAATGTTTAAAATGTTGGGTCTCAAATTAATGAGATCTGCTCCCATTAATGCTCCCGTTTCTGAGGTCGAATCGATGCCATTATTGACGCCAAAGGCGTTATATTGAATAATAGTATCTATTTTTTAATCATGGTCGCTTTTATTAAAATCGGGTTAATCCATTTTAAAAAATATATATATTGTAGGTTGTAAAATAGTGGTAAGCATAACTTATCATTTTAAATCATCAATAATTTTTGAAAAGAATAAACTAATTTTCATATGAATTATTGATTTTTTTTTTTTTTTTGAATATTCAAAAGTCTACTCAAACTTAATTTAAGTGTAAAAATATTCAATTTAAAAAAAAAGATTTGATACGAAAAAACATGTGACAGTTTTGTAATTAACGTCTCAAGAACTACAAGAATGGAATATGGAACTAACAGGATTTTTTTTTACTTGTGCTATTAAAGTATTTTAACTTGCTTGAAAAAACAATAATATTCTTTTTAACTAGTTATTTTTTAAATTTTTAATTTATATTTGCTTTTGAAACTTTTTTAGTTCTTAATTATTTGCAGCATCAACTTAATTGAAAAAGTTATAAGCCCTGTTGGTTTCAGATATTATATATTTTTTTTAATATTTCACATTAAATGAATGGTAATTTTTATTATTTTTTTAAAATATAGATAATAAATAATCGATATTAATATAGAAATACTATAACTATTTGAACATCCCTAGTACATGGACAGTAGTGTGCCAATTTCCAAGTAAACAAATTTTGAGAAGGGACCCCCAGAAATGTAGTCAATTCATTTCCATAATTTTGAATTCTTTGAATGCAACTAACTCCACGGATAATAGAGAGCTATAGTTAATACTATTGACATCAAAGAATTATAAATTGCCGCAATATGGTCAAATTGACTAATAAAAGCCGGATATATTCCGGACAAACCAAAAATTTTAAAACCTTCGTAGGATACCCAAAAACTAATTGCCAAATCAACTAAGCATCCACAATTACGGAATAAGATATTTTAGCAACTAAATTTAGCATCTCTGATATAAAATAACTATCCCTCTAGAACCTCTCAATAAAAAGTTATTTAAAGAGATAAAAAATCAGCAGGTGTTAATATACTAAATTTCGTTTTGATTCAGTGTGTGGAAAATATGGGACGTCAATTATCTACTATAACTGTCAAAATGTGTATTATCAAAATAAAATAAAAATAATTTAATTTTTTTTAGATTGATAAAACTTGTTTTATTCTCTTATGGAAAAAGTAAGTTAAGTTACTGCAGCCTCTATAAACCCTACACTCAACAAACGTAAAAAATATGTACTAGTATTTTGTTAGTACATATTTATTCGGTTCAATCCAAGGGTCGTTCCTTGGGACCAATCCTTAAGAATATTGGTTTTTATTTAAAATAGAAAAAATAAAGTTAAATGGGGTCATCAAGGACTGAATAGTACCGGACGGAGACTGAACTGGACGGGAAGTGCAGTCTTCTGTCATAAATAAGGAACGACGCAACACTAATCATAAAAAATGAAGGAATATAGTTGAGTGACGTCATCAAGGACGGAACTCTATCAGTTTTAAGTTTGATATGTAGGACTGAGCTGGACTGGGTCGAGATTGTACTGGACGGTATTTAGACCTCTTCAGTTCTAAATAAAGACCGAGACAACACTAGTTGGGGATACCTACATCACTGCTGAACCAGGTACATATCCATAGCTACCAGATTGACAGTTGTAGATTTATGATGGTTAGTTAGTTAATCAGTTAGTCGTACCCCTCTTTTTTTACGAGTAGTAGTAGGCTGAATATATGTAAAGTCTACGTCTTTTGTTTCCTCTGTTTTTCTTCTTCGAATTCATATCTTATTATTCCAACAATGCTTCGTTCCTCGCTTTTTAAATTATCTCTCTCTGTCTCTCTATTCATTAGGCAGCAATCCTCGTACATTGTAAGGGAAAGATAAATTTTACCTCATTAAATATGTAGTTTAGTGTCATTTCTTTTGTTAATTTTGCCTTGGGGAAGAGGAGTAATATTATTATATATAAAAGAAGTTACGGGCGATTGATGGATATATTATGTACCAGAGGCGTCACAAGCCCTTTTTTTGGATGAGCCCTACAACAGTTTTTATCATATATGTATAAATATATGTTGTATACATGTATAAGGTACAATTTGTTTATGCAAATTCAACATATTGGATTTTCTTAAATGCGTTATTACATTACATTATTAATGCATTAATACTTCCATCATCCATGGAATATTCAATTATTGCATGATACAAATCCCAAGTACTGTAAATAAGTTGATTATACAAGTTGCAACAATATAAAAAAAAGATGAAAACTAGCCAATAGTGTTGACACTCGGTTCAGGACCGATATTTTTTTTCAGTTCGCCTTAAGGGATTTTTTCTTGACCAATTTTTCGGTCCACACCGCGGTCTCAGACCGTGGACCGATTATTTTGGTCACACTTTCTGGACTGATTTTTTTTTCGGTCTCACTTTATGAGTCTATTTTTTTTTGGTTTTTGCGAATTGATTGATTTATTTCGGTCTCATATATTATGAGAGAACAATTTTTTTTTTCTTTTTTTCTAGATCAACCGTAATTGATTTATTCAAAAATAAATAATCAAAAGTACACGACATGTACTAGAACAAACACACTATCCCCATAATATAAATTTATTCCTCTGATAATACAAGTAAATCATTTGAGTAATACGTATTAAGTAGTATAAGTAATCAGAATCCGTTTCTTTGCACATAGGCTTGTTTTATTACTTTATTATTAAGTGTACCAAATTAGTTCGGTCCAACAAAAAATAAAACGGTTTCAGACCGGTCTAGGATATCCAGACCCAAACCCAACACTTCTAGCTAAGCCCTTTTTACGTATTGCATTAAATTAAACAATCTATTCATTAGTTATAGTATTGTTAAGGATGTAACGCTCACGAAATGTTGTCCTCAATTCCAAATCATAGATATCCACCGGTGACGTCATCATAAATGGTTCGAAGTCATTTCGTTGGGAACATTTTTGCCTCTTGTTTTGAATTTTATGTACCTAGAGTCTTAACTTTTCAGGACGTTACCTCGTAAACATAAAATTCTATGAAATAGTTTTTATTTCTGATTTTATTGCCTTTTGGAAAAATGAATTGATGTTGCCGCAAACTGTATAACGGAATAATTAAAAAAGAAAAAAACACTCTCAATGACGTCACGAGGCATCGATTTTACTTTATTTCAGGCCTGACAAGAGGCGCGTAGTGCTTTTTATCAACTCTCAGCCTGGACGGTCGAAAGTCAAGGGATAAATTTGAAGAAAAAAATATATGGTAGCTTGTCTTCTGTATTTTACTTGTTGTCAACTGAAATGACGAAGTAAGTAACTACCTTATTTAAGCAAAGACCAATAAGAACCGGGCTGTTAAGAGTTTAATCTTTTTGGGTTTTTAGAGAAAAAATATTAATTATTATTTACAATGAATTGATAATTATACCAATATAATAATCAACGACTCTGTATGAAATGACTCCAATTTTAAATAAAGGCCTTTGATTTATAAAAATTAACATAAAAGTCCAAATCCCTTTAGAGTTAATACAAGAGTCAACTCATAAAAACACCTGAAAGTATAATACATTGCATCTTTGTCTATTTCAAAAACCTGATCGTAAAGGAAACAAGGACTTGACTGCAATGGAACGCAGTCCTAGATCAAGAGAGGCATAATACTAGTTGAACCCCTAAAAAAATGATTAACATATTATATCTCATTCTGACACAGTCTATACTCTTAAAGTATAGTTTAATCTAACTGTTCGATGAGAAAGTGATGATAGATGCCTATAGAATTATTGACAAGACACTTCTTCATACGATGTAGTCTTTATCACCAACAAGGTAATGAAGCTTTCTTTAAGTTGGTATAATATATAAATAAAAATGAGATGTTTATTTAAAAATACATTAGTTCTGTGGAACATTAGTCATCTTTGTGTTTAATCGTTTAAGAGGGTTACACCCTAAGGAAAGAGTTGAAAATCGTCATGTGTTCATCTTTCGAAGAAGAAGGGGAATAATTATTCACACCCTTTGAGTCCATGGACGCGAATCATTACCCTCCCAAAAACACAAGGAGAAAGCTCTTCTATGTAAATAGTAATTAAATTAACCTTCACAATATGTACCATATGTTTGATGTTTCATGTACAATAATAGCCCTCTATCCAATCAAAACCTGAAATGACCTCAAATTTCTGTCAAGAAATTCAAATTACTCCGTGACATTTTCTTGTCATATAAACTTTGCTTTGAGCTTGGATTTTTCACATTTCATAATGTTTTCAGTCATAATACTTGTTTCACATCCGATTGATTTTTACCGCGATACTATCTGCAGAAAAGTCCTACCAGACATTAAATAGTCCCTATAGGTAGTAGGGTTTCTCTTCTTGAATAAGTCGGTCAATCTCATATTTAATCATTGTTTTATGCTACAAGGAAAAGAGCGCTTTCATCAATGGCACAAATGAATAGGCAGTACGCCACTGAACTGGAGTGAATCAACTAAAATTATTAATCGAGGCGTCTGTAGGGGGTGGTTTGGAGGGACTGTAACCCCACCCCCAATAAAGGATTTTTTCCTTTTTACCAGAAAATTTAATATTTGAAATTCAATTTGATTTTTCAAATTTTTTCCAAAATATTTAATTTTCTGTTAATAGCTATGGTTTTATGAAGTTTTTCTCCAAAAAAATTATTATTTGAAATTTTTCTTTAAAAAATGTTATATTTCAAATTTAATTTTTGAATTTTTTTGTGAACGGGTATGGATTTTTGAAATTTTTTTCCAAAAAAACTTAATTTTTTGAGTATAGTTTTGGAATTTTGAATTTTTTTTCGAAAAAATTTAATATTTTAAGTTTAACTTCTTAAATTTTTTTTTCAAAAAGCTCAATTTTTCAATTTTTTTTATTTTGAAACTTTTTTGTTGATAAAATTTCAAAAACCAAGCCCTTCCCCTTCAAAAAAAATTATTATCATGCGGATATTATCTCTTTGTTTCTTCACAAATTTCAACCTGAATATTTGGGACAAATATCTGCATAGAATTTTTACCTTCTCCCAAAAGTAGTTCCTCTTCTAAGTGTAACGCCATACAATAATGATACTCATAAAAATATATACGCTATAGAGAGTTCATTTCTCCAAACGAAAAAGAGACGGAACATCTCCTACGATAGGGCCCTCAGTCCACTGAATAGTGCATGACTTTCTGTGATGAGCGTCTTGGAAATATGAGGAACCCTGGTACTTTATTATCAATGACTTCCTGAAAGAGAAACAAGTCTTTGGTATGGGTGCAAACCGTCTCCACCGATATTCGATAGACAACCTCACTAATTGATAAAATGGCTGAACAGTTCTTTAAATCAAGCTTAGGTCATTTTAAGGGCGTCAAACGGTCCCTGATGCCATTCAAGATGAAAGCCTCGATGGTTCTTACGTCAGAGATAAGGAGATGTCTCAAAAAAATCAACTATGGTTCCTTTTTGTGACTTTGATGAAAGGAGACACATCAATTAAGGAGCATATAACAGCATCAAAATAATAAAGAGAAAATATTTCTCATCTTCTGAGAGATGCTTCGAATATTGGTAACTCTCAGAAACGTTGTAGGTTGGGGCAAAATTATTTGATAACCAGAGGAGTGTTTGCCCGTTTTGCAATGAAGCAAGAGACACTACCGACCATTTCTTCTGGAGTTGCAGGCTTTTAAGTGTAACTTATGATCGGATCTCATATGGACTACCGGATAATTTTGGAGCAACAAGAGGTAGAGATAATTTTTTAGTACACTATTGTGGGAAGAGGGGAAGACAAAGTGAACGCCATTATTACAAAAAATCAAGAATTAATGAATGCAAAAAGGACTAAGAAGGACTTAAGCCTGACAGACGTCACCCCCATTATTAAGTTACATATCAAAGTAATTAAAGATATGGACTAGTTCTGCAGTTAACTGAAGACGATGCCACTAACCTTATTTAATTTTTAACTGTTCTTCTGTTACCTTATATCTTTATTTCTATCATTGTTTTGTTAAACTTACAACTTTATGTTTATGTGCTAAGCTTTTGGTTTGGTCGAAAAGTTTATATTTGGTTATGAATAATGGCCAAGAAAAAAAATCATGCGGACGCCCCTGATTAACCACATAATGTTAGTATATTGACACTTTAGTTTGGTTGTACTGTCTATTATTTGTAAGGTCACTCGAAAATGTTCAAGGGTAAATACTCAATTACTCGACAAAATCATGCCCAAAAGTTAATAAACTTTACAAAATCCTTATATGGATCGTAGAAAACAATACTGGAATTGTGACGTAATTTATTTTACTTCGACATCTCCATACAAATAATTCCCTATGTAAATTTTATACCAAATAAATAATGCCCGACATAAACAGTAATTGCTTGTAACCCAGTGATTGGGGTCCTCTTTGCTAAAGGACAATTTCTCAGAAAAGGAGAAATTATATTAGTTAGCAAGAATAAATCATCTGAAGGGGGGAGGCCCTTTTTCCTGCTGATATAATATGTATTTTTCATGAATTTAAATTAAATTATATGGGGAATTCTAGGTGGATTTCAACAACTGAAAAGGTTTTTCTCTGATGATGAGTTTACTTTTAACACAAAAGATAAAAAGAAGAAAGAAAGTTGAAAACCAATGTCGTGAATACAAAGTAGATTATAAAAGTCTTCTCACTTTCTTGAAAATGAAGAAGAAAAGGAAGAGGCACCCAAAGTCTATTTACAACTACTATATGCATGGGTATACGTGTATTAGGGTGGGTCTTTTGATCAACTTTTTCGAATTTTGAAAAAAGGGATACATAAAAAAATAGTATGGGTATATTATATGAGTTTGCTCGCACGTCATATTTGCTCTTTCTATCTCGAAATTAGAGTCAGCGATAGTGGAGAGTTGAAATTCAAATATTGCATCTATAAATGATGAGGAAATAACTTTAGAAAGCAAATAATTTATTATTACTTCGGAAGAGCATTAAAATAAATAGAAGGTACCATTATTTGTAAGAGGTTGCGAGTTTATTTCTTATGAAGTGTTCCGATGGAGAAGGAATCGTAGTCGATCGTTGGACTGAGGGATGAGGCAGATCACATCTTATTCAGTAAAGTACTACACCTTTTTTTTTTTGTACCTACCATTACAGATGAACGTATTAGGAACTTATGAGTTATCAAATGTATTAACTCCTGAAACAGAAAATTACTATTAACAAACATAAATAGAAATATATCGTAGAAACTCAAATGATTGTCTAATCCTTAGAGTAAACTTATTTCTGCAATTGAGATGGATTCAGTCCCTCTCCTTTCGGGTCAATAATATATTCTTTGCAAAGCGAAGTTATGTCCTTATTATTAAAAGGTCGCAATAATTGAATTTCAACTATATACTGTCGCTGTCTCAAATTTCGAGATAGAAAGAGAATATATGACGTGCAATCAAACTTATACAATGGCCCTAGATTTCTCTTTGGGGAGAGGGGGGTCATTTTTTTCCTTTGTCTTTTCCGACTATGATATTCCCCAAAAATAATAAAGGAACTTTCTTAATAAATAATTTGGTTTATTTTTCAAAATTATTTTTTGAGTGATCTATTTCCGGAAAAGGTCAACTTCCTGGACTCTACCAATATTTAAACGGATGACCACTAATTAGTGTTACATCATTTTGATGGTAAAAATCTTCCATAAATACTGGTTTTACGAGGTTGTGTGTTAATTACAATCTGCTGGGGTGTTTTATTTTGAGCAAAGTTATGTTAATTTTATTTTTGTATTTACATGTTTTGTTAGTAAATGAAATACGTTTCAATTTAATACTAAATAATGCTCACCCTGTAGTTTAATGAAGGTTATTTAGACTGTAATATTTTTATGAATTGAAAAAGGTATATTTAATTTTTAAAAGGACCCTGATTTCATTTTTATCTTTTACATTAACTGCGTAAATTATCAAAAAAATTCCGACTCATACTAATCATACAAGATGCAAAGAGCTCAACTTCTGACAGAAGAAAAGACAAACGTTGAGCAACACACCAGATAATCGGAACTGATATCAATGATCCGGTAGGAATTCTGGAAACGGACAAAGGAGACTTTCATTAAGATCTGCTTCCGTTTTCGAGGTCGAGTTGAGATCGTTATTGACGCCATATGCGATTATATTAAACAATAATAATTTTGTTTTTATTCAGCTTTCATTTGGATTTGCTTTTTACTCAAATCGGATGATTAGTTTACGAGAAAATTCATGGACAAAAAATCGTGTTGGTTGTTAAATAGAGGACCCCGTACTTAAATTTTTTTTCACTTTTGATGCATAAATCTTGAACAGAAAATACAACATTTGATTTTAGGGATTATTATTGGTTTAGAATACCAGTACGTCTCTCCAAGAATCATAAATGATAATAATTGGAAAAATATATATTTATATCATCCACAAAATATGCTTAAATAAAGTTTAACTGAATCGGGGTTGAAACACTTGTTTTAATGTATTACAAATTTTACAAATTTCCGTATACCCATATCATCGATTTCTAAAATTCTGATTTTCTACCCACTCTAACGTACATACCTATAGAAAATAATCATTTGCAAAACAATTTAAATGCTTTCTCTTACTCGTAGTATGAGGTCGTATATCGTAATAGTGCCGCCTAATTTATGAGCATCATTTTATTGAAAATACTTTTTTATTTGCTTGTTTGTGCATGGGTTTTCTATATTATACACATATACAGAACAAAGCAAGTAATTCCTTCTTGATGTTGTTTTTTTTAAATATATACATGTCCTGTCAATACTCAGGCAAGTTATAATCTTTTGAAATTTAGTCTGATAACATTTTTATTCTCCGAATAATAAATTACACTAGTCCAACAAAAATTCTATAGTTTTTTTTAATATAGTCATTGTATAGTCATTTTTAAGATTTACTCAAAAAACAAAAACTGACCAGTGGATACAATCTTTGAGAATATATATATCAATGTAGCCTCCGTTGATCTCAATAACGGCCTCGATTCCGGTTCTGAACTACGTATAGGCCCAGGAAAATAAAGTCCGATCTTAATTCTTCCATTTCTGGACGATGGAGTCAATCAGGGACATCATCTTGGTGGTGTGAGGACCTCTGTTGGTAATTGACTAGCGGTAGCCCCAGATTAAATCATCAATCGGATTCGTCAACCTTATAATCCCTCTCCTGGGATCCTTGGTATCCGCCAAGGCTTTCCTACAGTCCACAAGAATTCTCTTGTAAATCTTTGCCATCTTTGAGACCTCAAAATTCCTATTATCCAGATCGTTGTTCACCAAAATCGTCACAATAGCGGACCTGTGTTCTGGTTCTGAAATCTTCTGCTATTGACTCCATGTCAGTTTTTTGGCTAGTATTATGTCAGTCCTTATTTATTTGTGTCCATTCCTGTCTTAGGACCGGTCCTAAGAGTACATGGAACCCATCCTTAAGATAGGATCGGAACAAGACTGAACTGAAGGGACTACCGTCTTCAGTCGTAAATAAGAATCGATACAACGCTAGTTTGGGCTACTAAGTTGAACTTTGATATGTCTATTTCACAACAAAACAAGCATTGTGCAATTTTGTCATAATATATGCCGGAAAAATCCGGAAATCTGAAGGCCCAATTTTCACTCTTACACTATTTATGTACTATTCCCATCTAGATCTTAAAAGTTTATTTTGAATATGATACATAATGAATTTCATCAACTTTATGGGCTATCATCAACGGGCTTTAGAAGCTCTTTCCTCATTCCATGCACACTTCATCTAAACCCATATATATATTTGTATAAAATGGAATATAATGATATGATATAATATAATTTATTTTTTATGTACATACCCGTAGCATATATATATATATATTTCTTTTTCCTTTGTAGTTAGTTACCCCATCGTTGTAATTCTCTTCCTCCTTGTTTCCTTACTTATTCCTTTGTACAAAGTATGTACACTCATTTTTACAATCATATTCAACTAATAATAAGATGAACATATTAAATATAAAAGAAAAGTATTATTATTTTTTTTTAAATATATGAAATAAAAAAAAGTACGTTTATTAAGAGTCTATCATAATATATATGTCAGTGACGTCATCATCAATCAGTCTTTGCGTCAGGTAAAAAAAAATGCCACCGATCAACAAAGTATTTATTCCACAATCATGAAAAAGACAGAATGTCCTTCTTGCAGTCCACGCCAGACGAGACAAGGTTGAGTTTATAAACTTGTTAAACCTGCACAGGTTCTTTGCCTGGAGAGTCAAGAAGGAACTGGAAGAGTCTAAAGGTGATTATGCATCAATAGCATAGCGTGCTGATCTCAAGATGAGATCAGCATGCTAACAGTGGGATCAGGATTGCATTGTAAATTGGCAAAAATCATTGGGGATGAGCAATCCATTTAAGTCCTGGAAGATCATGTCAACCCTGGATTGAGGTAGTGGCAGCTGGTAGGCCCTTCCTCTGACAAAAATACTCTGTTCCATGACACTCTGCAACCTGACCCTCTCTGACTCAACCCCTTCCACTTAGCAGTTTTTGATGTCTTGGATAAGAATCCCTGCCGCACCGCTCACGTACTATTATGAGAGCGTGGTACACCTTGGACACTGCCTTCTTCCTCAAGCGCTGCTAATCTTTTTACCGGTGTGCCGTAGCAGTTACTACTTGGGAAATTCAATGCTTAGCTTGAACGGTATCTTTTCCAATCAAGGATCAGTGTAAAATTGTTTTTGATCCATTGTTTTAAAAATAAAAAAAAGTAGCCTCACATTTAGCAGAATAACTCACAAATTAAAGAACAGATTGTTATGAATTTTTGACAGCTGTGGTTACAATATAAAAATGAGGTGAATTTAAAAAAAAAAAAATAGTGTCTTCGATGCGGGAAGCCCGGGACTTTTCTGCCAATTTAATACTTTTTTTTTTTAATTGGCTAACAAAGATATTTTAACCGAACTTTTTAAGTTAGGTTGTAGAAAGAGAAATTTTTTAATTTAAACATCGTATATAATAATTGTGGCAATAGAGTTATGTATGTAATATGTAGAACAATTGTTGTTGTTTTTTTACTTTTTCTCCCTTGATTATACTGTACGTATACATACATTTGTCTATGGGAGAGAGAGAGAATAGAAAATATGTTCCCATATGCTTCCAAGCACTGTATACAAGTATACAAAAATAAGTAGTAGATAGGTGAACATCCATGGCGAGTAATGAGCTGAGAATATAATAAAAACAACAGCAACGTGTGGGAAGAGAGATCAGGAGTTATATAAATTTATCTACACAAATACTTTGGATTCGGATCCAAGGCCCGTCCTATCTCTATTAACTAATACTAAAAGCTTTTAAAGATCACGAAATTCCTTCAATTTTTTTTTTTTAAAGATCCTTAAAAGTTTGATTACCCGAAGTTTACTTATACCGTATTCAGGTACTTAAGGTCAGGGTCCAAGAACTGTCATATGTCTACCGGTAGATTAGATTTTCTACAACCTTATATATTATAAATTTAACTTTTTATGGGAACCCGAGGGATATGTTGGGTGACTGATAATTTTGAGACGTTTAGATACCTGACATATAAGTTTTTTACATTTTACATGATAGCCTCTAATAATAACATATACATTGTACATATTTTTACAATAATTGTATCATTCATCCCGAAATGAAACTGTTGTAATATAATACATCTAATTTACTATGAAGAAAATAATCTGGAATTTATGACTATGTTTATTTGATGAATGCATGTCTGATTGTAATTTACAAATAGAAAATGTAAATAAACTAACAACGTCCTTTTTTTTTTTTTTACCTTAGATGGTTTTTTTTATTTCCCCTTCTTGGTGTTTCTTCTTCTGTGTTTAGGGTTGGAGAAAGAGAATAGTGAAAGAAAATCTTTTAACCATAGATATATAAATATATATCTATGTGAAGGTTCTCTTTATTTATCGTTTTTTTTAGTTAGTATTTTATGATCTCATAAATTTCCTTGACCAAAAATTTTATTTTTTTTTGGTAATCTTCATTAGAAGGGGAAGGAGGCAAGAGAATGGAAAGCACATCGTGATCTTCTGAAACGACCAACGTCGACCTCAAGGGGTTGAATGAAATAGGAGGGAGAGGGATTCAACAATTATGAAAGGCACATTACATAACCACTTTATTTTATGATTATCCAGTGTTTGGAGAGGCCTGGGCTAATTGTTACAAAGTTTGTAAAGAATTTTCTCACTAAATTGCACTTATCCTACGTCTAACCTTTGCATCCATCAAAAACAAAAAAATAATTAAAATGGCTTATTTTGTAAACATATAGTTGAGCCCAAAAGTATTTCTACCATTTCAATATTTGCCATATATGTATATCCGAAAGCTTTAATAATTGTTTTTAACTTTCTTTATAATAATGTTTTTCAAAAAGGTAACAAAAACAATACTTTTTCTGGTTTGTTTTTTTATCATGATGAAGTCTGAAAAGATTAAGAGACTTACATAAAGTACTTGAGAGATTAAGAATTTCCTTGAACTATCTTTTGAGGTATAAAAGTCCGATGAAGCAATTTCATGCTTCAGTATTATTCAACACTCGATATGACCAAGAACAAGGAGTACAGTGAGGATATCCGCCAGCTTGTAATCATTTGCCATAATCAAGGTAATAGCTACAAAGATATTTACATCCCAAAATCCTCTGTCCAAAGCATCATCACCAAATTCAAAAGAACTGGTCATGTCAAGAATCTTCCTTGACATATAAGAAGTCCAATCTAACCTCAACAAAATACGATATGCAGTCCAAGAGGTTGCCAAGAATCCAGCAACATCTCTCTAATCCATGCAGCAGGGGTTGAAAGCAACATGAACTTTAGTTGGACGCTCAACTGTGTAAAGGGTTTTGCATAAGAATGGGTTCCGGGGCTGTGTGCCAAAAAAAGAATCAACTCCTCAAGAGTAGGCAAATAAAGGCCAGGCTCAAGTATGCCAATGACCATAAAGATGATGAACTCTACTGCTGGTGCACTGTACTGTGGTCAAATGAGACAAAGGTGGAGTTGTTGGGCCACAGCCAGTATCAGCACATTTGGCAACAGAAGGATCAAGCCGTCAACCCCAAAAATACCATTCCAATAGTAAAATACAGTGGGGGAAGGATCAGGATTTGGTCTTTCTTTACTACCAATGGAACTGGAGAACTTCACAAAATTGATGACACCATGAAAAAGGAAGACTACGTCGAGATTTGCATCAATCACCAAAGATGCTTAACCTTGGAAGACATTGGTGCTTCCAGCAAGGCAATGCCCCAAACACACATCCAAAAAAGTTCAAGAATGGATCAATAGGGATAAGGTTAAGGTCATGGACTGGCCAGCCCAAAATCCTGACTTTAACCCTATTGAGAAACCATATACTACATTGAAAAATGCAGTTTGGAAAATTCATTCAACAAATCTCAATGATCAAACATGAACATCTTCTTATTTTGTCTTGCTATTTTTGCTAGGGTACGAATAGTTTTGGGCTCAACTGTACCTTGTGGACCGTGACTGCTAATTTAGCCGTGAACATTTTCACTAAAGGTAATTTTGCAGCATATAATTTCGTCTTTTGTAATTTCGCCTTCTGGGTATTTTACCGCATGACATATTCGCTGCATTTTATGTTGTATATTATAAGTTTCAACTTTATCTTTGCCCTATCAGTTGTATCATCTCAGTTATAGATCTGAAGAAGAAGAAAAATGGAAAATAGCGAGAAAATAAAGAAAGAATATTTATTATAAGGACAATGGATTCACAAATCTATGATCCTGATTCTACATATTTTGAGAGGACTAATTGACTAGTCAGGAGCGTCTGCAGGTTATTATTTTTCTTTATTTCTGGGGATGCTAGGTTTTTGGAATTTTTTTGGGAAAAGACTTCAAATATTACATTTTTCCGAGAAAAATTTCAAAAATCCAAAGCTATTCTCAAAATATTAAAAAATTTTCAAAAAGAAAAATTCAAAAATCCAGATTGTTCAACAAAAATTAAATTTTTAGGGAAAAAATTTCAAATATTTTTTTCGAAAAAAATTTTCAAAAGTCCATAGCTACTCAGAGAAAATAAAAATTTTATAGAAAAATATAAGAAAAATTAAATCTTTTGAATTATATAACTGTGGGCAGTTGAACTTTATATTGTGCCACAGAATACTTAAATTATATTAATTTGTATTAAAATAGTCAAAAATAACACCATCAATCTATCGATCATCCATGGAATATTCAATTATTGAATTTTTTGCATCTCACGTAAATCCTTCATTAAAGATGTAATTTTTGGCTATTTTGAATACAAATGACTAAAATAAAATTATATGTTGCTCATTATAAAATTCAAAAAGCCCACCGATACATTTATTACTCATGAAAAATAATAAACATGTCACTTTAATGGACCAAAATGGAATTATGGTATCAACTTATAATTAATTTGAAATTAGGATCATCTATGTTGTAATCAAAGAATGGATTTTAAGACGAAGAAATTGTCGTTTTTACAATTTGCTTTTAAAAGTTGTAAATTGTAAAGAAATCGTAACATGTACACAACATATTAATCAAAGGAAAAATATCACTTAAATCCGGGCTTTTGCTGTCGATTTATGATTTAAAAAATCAGGACCTTAACTTTTTGCCGCTGTTCACTATATTAATACAAATTTAAATGGTTTGAATGATTTCCGGAAAATTCCCACCTCGTGAATCTGGACATAATAAAAAACATAAACATATATCAATTTTAAAATAAATAAATATTCAAAATGGAATATTATGAGCACTAGCTCATAAATAATCAAAATTTTCATGATTCTCATAATCATTTAAAGTAGTCACAACATATTGGTTACAATCTCGATATCGTCTTCTTTGAGCAGGCGGAGGATGACTTGCATGCTGTTGAATGATCTCTATGACTATCAAGTGTTCTTCATCCTTTAAAAGTTCGAGAAAGAGAACTGGATGGCATGAAACAGCTTGCGAAGAAAACCGATGGTACCATCCTTCGAATGACAAGTTTATTAATAACCTATGTTAATCGCATAGAGATAATTTAACAGCTTGCAGGGTATCCTTCACCTGTTCAAAGAAGACGATATTGTGATTGTAACCAACGTATTGTGACTATTTTAAATAATTATGTAAATCGTTAAAAGTTAATGGAAAATAGATATACAAAAAAATCGACTTTTTATTTGAAATTGGTTTACTAATATAGGTGGGAGTTCCCTTCCCGGTAATTCACCGGGGGAGGGGGGAATTTTCCGGAAACGTTTTTGTTCAGAACCGGGATATCTCGATATCCATGATGACTTATTGACGAAATGAGAACATGGTTGTGTAAATTTTCTGTGCACATAAATGAAGCTCTTTTTATGAATCATTACATTACACAAGGTCATATTATCTGCATAGTTGAACTAATAATCCTAAAAGGGCCTTCCTTTAATTATGTATATTTGTCATGAAAAAAAAGTAGAGAAAAGCAAAAGTCGTTGACTAATTATTTGGACTGTTTAAAAAAAAAATTGATAAGGCTCTATTTTTATATATTCCTCATGAAGC
The DNA here is from genome assembly GCF_016086655.4 of Lepeophtheirus salmonis. Lineage (NCBI taxonomy): Eukaryota > Metazoa > Arthropoda > Copepoda > Siphonostomatoida > Caligidae > Lepeophtheirus > Lepeophtheirus salmonis. The sequence continues at coordinate 35,409,220 of NC_052136.2, forward strand.
AATCAATTATAAAAAGCATATTTTACATGACTGGTATGGATTTTTTTTTAAATCACAACACTCCTTTACATATTATAATCTCCAACCTCCACAATTCCCTTGTTCAAAGAAAATAGGGTATGCGATTTAAAACCTTACTTTCTTGGGGAAGAGACAATGCCACGTTAGTCATTTTCGTACGTTCAAAGTTTACATTATCAGGGCATTTTCTCTTCCCCAAAGAAAAAACGTTATAAATCACAGAATTTTGTTATTTTGAAAAGGAGAATTGTTCAGGTTTGAAGATTATAATATTCAAAGTTCTTACTAATAAATTATTATTGTGGAGTGTGGAGACTAAACCGCGAGCTTTTGTAGAAGGGTTTTCTTTCTATAGGCTTATAGTTTTGGTCTAGTTCTTTATTACTTATTTTATGTTATTTTTAATTTTTCTATAATTTTGTTAGCATATTTCATTCATTTTCATCGCTATTTTATAGAATGATTATTATTTTTAATTAGTATAAATATTAGTGTTAAGACCCGGACTAAACCCGATTTTTTATTTTGTTTTTTGGTTTGGTCTTAAAACATTAATTTTAGACCAATTTGTATGGATATTTTGATCCAAACTGTAATTTCAAGAGACTGTAGACCGAAATTTTTTCGTTTTCAAATCGTCTCAATCTATGGACCGATTTTCCCCCCTCCTAATTTATCAGTTGTATTAATATATTTATAAAACACATTAAAACCAATGTGATGTTATTTTTCTGATGCTCACAATTTTGAAACACAACTGACGTCATTAACCATTCATCTATAGAACAGGATAGACCGAATTATAAATGAAATTAATTTTTTCTTTGAGTCCAATTCAGACTGAACTTCTTTAAATGATCGAATTAATTTGGTCCACTAACAATCTTACGGGTCTCAGACCGGTCCAGGATATTCAAACCGAAAACCAACATTAGTATATACATGTTTCACTTCTTATTAAAATTTTTTTCTTCTAATAAAATTGGTTTTTTAACTATCAAGGCCGAGTTTTTGTATTTGCCGAATTTTACTACCAAGTCGATGCAGACCGAATTTTTATAAAACTAATCCAGACCGAATTTTTGTAAAACCAATCCAGAACGAATTTTTTCTTTGAGTCCGATTCAGACCGAACTTCTATAAAGAATCGAATTAATTTGGTACACTAACAATCATAACGGTCTCAGACCGATCAAGGATTTTCAGACCAAAACTCAACTAAAGTATATACGTGTTTCATTTATTATAATTTTTTTTTAAAGTACGGTTTTTTTACCTATCAAGGCCGAGTTTTTTGTGTTGACTGAATGTTACTACTAGAGTGGTCCATACCGAATTTGAATCGAATTGGCGGGGTTTTACAAAAGTTACAACTATTCAGACCGGTTTAGGATCTCCAAACTGAAACCCAACACTAGCCCTACATACTTGCTCCTAAATAATAGTAAAAAATGGTGAAAGGTGCATATTTGTAGGTAGGTTTATTTATTAGGAGTATTTTTTGTAGATAGTAAATAATAAATTAATATAAAATTGGAAAGCAAGAAGTTGGGAAATGCATTAATATAACTCTTACAGCCGAGAAGGAATTTCTTTTTAAATTATGAGAATAGAGTAATTCAACATATTTTATCATCAATGACACGCCCAATCCACTCCTTAAAAAAATACGTATCATAATTTCTCCTTATTTTTATGTTAAGTTGAGGAACTGCAAAATATTCAGGTATATTGTGACCTCTTAATAATAAAAAAACTGGGGAGATTTTTATGTAGGGATGTAAAGGTCTCAATATTTTGCGTTCTGTTCATCTTAAATATGAAAAATGCAGCTGAATTGAATACGAAGGTCTTTTTTCTAAATAATATCAAACTCTAAATACCTGTAATAAAGACGACATTTTTCCTTTTCCCAAATGAGTCATTTTTTCTTAAATTATATACAAGAATATATTAAAGCAAAATAGAGTCCTTATATCATATTGTGTTTGACATTTTGATAATGTCAAACTATAAATTTCAGTAACGATTATTCTTTTATACATAGATTTATACTTAAAAATTTTAATCTTAGAAATTTAAAACAAAAAACTTATTACTACCGAATATCGTTTAATATGTTTATTTTCAAAGAATTGCCACAAAAAATGAATATAAATACTCTAAATGAATCACTAAGTGTATTAAGTATATTAAAAGAAGAAGGATTTATGACTCAAGCCGGAAAATAGGAAGAAGAAATGACGTTGATGGATGCAAGGATGCCGCTCAGAATTTTATAATATCTATAGATCCCCTCCTAAAAATCCCTAGGACCAAAACTGAATTCACAAGAAATAATAAAAAGGCTTGAGAATATTAATACAATTTGAAACTCACAATAAATCCCTTACACTTAATATTCTTCTTCACCTTCAATTATATCTGCCCATAAGTCTATAGAACCATTTTTTAGCATATGTTTTATAGCTATTTGGTTTCATTGATGAACATTTCCCTGTGTAAGTTTACATATTAAGGCTATACGAGGCTGCCAATTCTAACATGTTCCACCGTTCTTTCTTATATATTATTTAGCCAAAGTTGATTTCAGACCAAACGAGAATGATTTCTAAACAAGTTGAAATCGACTTAACGAGTTGTAAACTCTTAATACTTCAGATAAACAAAGTTTGAAGATATAATTAATACCATGAAACTGAAGTAATCAATTATTGCTGCATGTATAAAATGCAGTGTAAGTTACACCCTAAATGTAATATATCTCATATTATTAGTTACTTGCATTTGAAAGTAATACGTTTCTTTACAGTATTACCTTCTGTGAAGTAATAAGTAAAGAGTTACTTATTACCAGGCTCCCTACCTGTATATAAAGTGCACATTACTGTGAGGTTCTTGTCTCTTTCTCTGATAATTGAAAATAGTGCGTGTACAACCACATAGAAAATGTTGAATGATCCTTCGTTGTTGCCATCTTGAAATCTCCAAACCAAATCGTCTTCTTCTTGTATTGATATAAACCCGTCTTTTCTCCTCTTTATTTACGGCTGTGTTGCGCCTGTGTTGTTATTTTTGACAACACCTCACCTGTGAGACAGCTCGGATTGTAACGGACGTTACCAGACTCAATAACTGTAATAATATTACTGTAATATATTTAGTAGCACGTTATATTACTCCGTTACTGCCTAATGTAACGCGTTGCGTTTGTAACGCGTTACGCCCAATACTGATAAAATCCCAAGATTTCAACATTTTGATGCGAATCATCTCTAACTTAAAATCAATTCTCCAAGATCTTGTAATAAAAACCAAGGAGTGGGATATCTTCTTCCACGTATCTAGAATTCCATGTGTTAATCATCAGCCTATATCCAGAAGGATAATCAACCATTCTATTTTCTAAATGGTACTTTAAAAATGCTATCTAACTTATAAATCCCGTCTTTACCATATTGTATTGTGTAACCTTATTTTCGAACAGTAGCAGAACAAAAGATCCATAATCAATCGGAAATTACCTAGCCAGTTTTTTCCAACTATGCAACTATTATCAAATAATTGCTGGAAAATGCATATACGAATTCAACCAATCAACATTCAGAAGACTGATACGAGGGAAATAAACATATGTAAATATCGACAGCTGACAACGAAATAAAATTGTTTTGTTAGTGAGGTTACGTCGTGAAATACATACAGGGTCGTAATGGTTCATCCGGACCATCTTTAACTACATTCTGAACAATAAGAAAGCCTTTAACTCGGTTATTTCAATTTTGAAATTGAGAGATTAATGGTTAGCGTTAAGTTGGTTGTGCAACTTTTAATTCAAAACACCTATTCACGATGGAGGAGACCCAGAGGAACACCATCATTACATTTGCTTCCAACGGACACAGCCCAGCTTGCATCAAGAATATCCACTTGATATCCGAAGAGCACATTCACCGACATCTAAACCTGCTGCAGGGAGCAAGAGGCATGTAAGAGAAAATCCCACAAGTCTGGAAGTGATAAAAAATACACGCCCAGATTCCTCGTAGGCATAAAACGGTCCTTGAAGATATCCCCTGTCACTCCGCTTAAACTTTTTTTCAAAAAGCGCCAAGTAATCCATTCAAAATTATCCTGGACCATAAACATTGACCTGAGGAGGAAGCCATTCCGCCTCTACAATGGGCATATCCTTACTTACAAAATAAAGCCAACCCGGGGTACCCACGGAATAAAATTGACAAACTATTAGAAGTTCCATGCTAACCAAATCATCTTTAATTCGGATGAGAAACAATGAACTGTTGCCACATCCCACAACATCCATTACGACAGATGGTTGGACACAAAGAGAGAAAGCAAGAGTCCCCAACTCATTAAAACCAAGTTTTCAGCCATATCATGACCCTTGGGGTCAATTAGAGTAACGGCAGGGTCCTTCCCCATCTTCTTGGAGAGAAAAGGAGAGGGTGGGCGTATACAGGTACTCTGAGCTTCTGTTTGACCAAGTTATACCTTGGATAAAAGCTGAAACCAATGGCGTCCATTTCCTGTTTCAACAAGAATCGACCCAAAGCATGTTTAAAGTAGAGAAGGTGCCATTTTGGGGCCCTCTAACTACGCCGATATGAATCCCATAGATGACTTCTTTTAGTTGGAGTTAGAGAGGTGTCTGACAATTCAGACAACCGCATCGACTCCTTGAAAGCCTCCTTCATCAAGAATTGGGACAAAGTCTCCTACAAGGACGTGGTTAATGCCTGCTAATCCTATGGCCTCGTATCGAGCAAATGATAGCCTAAGATGGCGGACACATTGAAGGATATTTCTTTTCTTTTGTATAAATAGAACTTGTAAATTTAAATTCAAACCTCTACTTGTTTCTTTTATAGATCAGGATGCAGTTCAAGGTTTTCTGGATTTACCTAAAAATACCCAGTAAGTCTGCTTTAAATTAGGAAGAGCCCACTGACAAAAACATCAGAAGAGATGTGAGGATTGCTGTTCATTACCAAAAAGAGAGTCGTAATACAACCCTAGTTTTATTTACAATCTACATATGTGGACTGTCAACACAAAAGAAGCTTGAATTAGTTGTATCAAAATTGAGTGTGGATTTCATTTGTAATTACCATCAATTTATATCAGGAAATAATTCTGATTTTCCTTTTGGGTTTGATGCAAATTGCACTTTAATTAGCCAAAATTGATCGTCACAATAAATTCATATAACTTTTTTACTTAAATATGTCCATAAAATATTAGACTGTAAATACCAAGTAAAAAAATTAATTTATCCTCTCTTGATTTTTGTTCCAGGTTGTTTTTATGTTGACGAGCCACAACTATTGCTTTTTGATCTGAATTGTTGTTAGAATATATCACATGTTTAGTCACATGAATATATGAACCCTAACTCAAATAAGGATGATGATATTGTTTCTTCAACCATGAAATTTGTATCTGTTGATTTCTAATTTTTTTTTTTTTTTTTTTTTTGAATGTGATTACGCTTAGATTTTATATGTATTTTTTATTTATTTTTAAGTTGAAGTATGAAACCAAAAATATGTAATAGTAGGTGTTCCTATATTTATTTATAAAAAGAAATGAAAAGTTTTCTTTGACTGACAAAATAATACTTACTTATTTATATGTGTGAGGGGGAAAAACGTATTGTGTGTCCATTTTAAGAGTGTTCTATTTATTTTGCTTTTTTATTTAAAGTAAGATATTTTTGGTGTGAAATTACTTTTTTTATTATTGTTATTTTTGGTAAAGCCACTATCCAAACAACAAACAGGTCACATAGAAGAAACTAGCTAAGAAGTTGGTAGAGAGAAGTATTCATTACTTAATATTTAATAATGGCCCTAACAAGAATGCACAAAAAACCTTTTCTTTTCTTGTTATCTTCTTTGCATTAGATGACACTCAAGTATATGCTCATTTAGTCATTCTACTTTTGCATACACCGGGTGCAACCGTGAAATCTGAACAATCAATACTTTGATGAGATATATTTCTGTAGCCACTAGACATCTTTAAAAAATACAAGGAGTCCAGCTGTAACGTAATTTCCAATGTAGCCCCCTCTTTGCACGTCTTTTTTTTGTATATTTATATTTTGGACAAATCTGCCTAGGGATTGCTGACACTGTCCATGATATTTTTGTGTCAAAGGATACAGTCCCTGGACTCTACATTCAACCAAAAAACGTATTCCAAAGTGTTGGCGACGGGTGAATATGGAGCCATATTTATTTTTCCCATAATGATGGTATTGCTCAACCTTCTTTGAGCAACTTTGGCAGTGTGGGCAGGGGTGCCGTTTTGTTGCAGGACCACGTTATCTTCCGCGATGTTCACCCGAACACATAGGAAAAAGTGAGCATCCAGGAGCGAGTGTCAACATAAAAAAGATAAACAAACACAATGTCTACATATTGTTATGAATTGTTCAACGTGCCTTACGTTATTTATGTTCGTCAGAACCTATGAATTTGCCAATAAGCTAGAGTTTGGATTTCAGCGTCACACCTGGTATATACTAAAGACACTAAATATAGGTTTTTATAATAGGAGTAATAATGAAAAATGCATGGATATTGTTATAAATAATTATCATGTTCTACAGGATCTGCCAAAAGTGTGATGATGTGTTGTACATGCATATTAGAGCAACGTAGCTTCTTTTTTTCAAAATCCAATAAAATATGTTTGATATATTTATTTTACATTGTTTTGAGAATCATATCAGATAGATTCCCCCATTGTTGAACTTCGGTATTTCAATACTCAATGATTTTTTTGTTTCTCTTTAAATAACTTTCCAATGAGAGATTTTAGAGGAAAATAATGTTTTACAAAAAGATGCTAAATTAAATAAGTATCATTTTTTTTATATAGATGTAGATGGTTAATTAATTAAGTAATTAGTTTTTGGGCGATTATGCTAAGGTCTTATAAATGTGGGGGTTTCTGTAATAAATCCGGTTTCAATTTCCCAATTTAAATCAACTGTACCAATTTAAAATCCTTGATTAACATTGGATCTTATGGCACTAATTTTTTACTAGAAATTGAAGTAATTTACATTATATAAAATAAAAAATAAATGAGGCGTGTGCAGCTAAAGCTTAGGAGGGAAGTATTTTAGTCTCAAGACTAAAGTACTCCCTGGTTCATCACTTAAAAAATAATGAAGCTTTTATTACTATTCTTGAGTAGAGCACATATAAATAATATCAGAAGCGGTTCTTTTCAAGCTTTTGTTTGATTATAATTGTTACTGGATTTTCAATTGTTAATTTTATCAAATTAATCTATTTTTCATCCCTAAAAAAATGTCTGGAACCAAAAATTCAATAACATTCTTTAGATCAGAGCCGGTTTAAAGGGTCACTTATTCCTGGTTCCTCTCTAAATTAAGGTCCCACTCACTATTGAATGTATTTACAACAAAATGATTGACCTTTTTAAAAAAAAAGTAGAATGGACATCGATGATTAAAATATAGAAAAATCTTATTCTAAAACTAGAACAAACCATTATTTTTCTTTTTTTCTACCAAAAAAAAGTGTTTATTTGAAGAAAAAAAAACGCATTTCATCTTCTAAAAAAGTATAAAAAAATCAAATTTTAATAAAAGAATAAAAGGGGCCTAACATTTATCTTTGCCTCAGGCCCCACTCACACTAAAACCGACCCTGAATTAGAGATAGGACGGGTCTTTGTCCTTAAAGTCCAGTATCCGGCTAGGGTCTAAGCAAACTTGTATAATAAGAAGGGATCTGAGACCGAATCGGCTTCGGTTAATCAAACATTACAGATCTTTAAATAAGATCTTATGGATTTGCAGATTTTAAAAAGCTTGTAGTATTGCTCAACACTTAATCCGAGTTTTGAATAAAATATATTTATGGAACGAAGCATCTAGGTGCTCGGGAGTGACATCTAAATAAGCAGTTGCCTCCCGTAGTTATTCCAATGTTATTATAGCAATAATTTTAATAATAATTACCTTTTTATAGTAATTACTTTGGATTATTCATTGTTTCGGCATCAGTAATGAGTAGAAATTTAACTTTATTCTGGATTCTATTTTATTTAAGTTCAAACTTCGAGTAAAATACTCATTAAATTCGTGGTAAGTATCGAATCTCTATCCGAAAGTTAGGGTACCCAATATTTACATCAAGAGATTCGGATCCGAGAAAATGTGAATCTGTTCTATCTTTACAGCCTCCAATGAAAATCAATAGATATTATTACATTTATCTATTGAGTATATACAAAAGTCCATTTATAGAAACTTGAAATTTGAAATCATAATATCTCTTTATATCAATATTAAACAAATACAAATGATGAATAGTATGATATTAATTAGTTAATACTAACATGGTTTCTTTTTTTTCTTTACAGATGATTGGTCCCTCAAGATTCATCCAGTTAAATTAGAAGACGATGATAATTTTCAATGTCAAGTATTGGGATCCGAGACATCAAATGCAATGCGCTCTCGTAATTCTCGTCTCACAGTATTTGTACCTCCAGGAAATCCCCTTATCCTTGGGGGTCCTATTAAAGAAACACTTGAAACATCTTCACTCGAACTTGAATGTGTGTCTCAAGGAGGGAAACCGGCTGCTAATGTAAGTTCTAAGAATATAAGTAAATAAACATGAGAGGGTAAACATTCTATAGTATGTAGATTGTTCATAATATAGGCAATAAATTACGTAATAATATACTAGAAGGTCTTCACATGGGTGTAACTAGAGCTTACCACTTGCTGTAGCAAGAGAGAGTCAAGAGGCCTCCCCTTTTTTGTACAGTAGAAACTGCTTAAGACGTCAACGCTTAATGTGGATATTCATGTGTATATATAATGGACATTTAAGAAAGTCCCAAATTAGTTATTTACAGTCCTCTCAAGTTTTGAACTTGCCTTTATGTGAGATTTGTAAGTCAAAAATATTTTATATAGTAACCTCAGCGTCTATGGATTCATTTTCTTCTTAAAATAGCTCATTACTGTCCATCTCCGAGATTTGGTGATTGAAAAAAAGTTTTTCAATTAGAGATGACGATCCCAATCTGTGCCTTAAAATAGATTTTTATAATTAAATGAAAATTAATAGTTTTGATTTATAAAAAATATTATTAGACGTGTAATTTAAATGCGTGAGAATATGAGAGTGTGAGAATTAGTGTTGGGTTTCGTTCTCGAAAACCTAGACCGGTCTGAGACTGTTATTATTTATTTATTTTGAACCGAATTAGTTTGGCCCAACAAAAAAAAACTTGGTCTAGATCGGTCCAAAGGAAAAATTCAGTCTAGTTTGTTCCCAAAAAAATCGGTCTAGACCAATTTTACAAATAAATTGTTTATAACATGGCATCATATGTTTATTTCAAGTACAATGACGTGATACAAAGTTTAAACAGAGATAGCTCGGATTAATTTTAATCCTGCCGTCTCTTATATGTATACAGTATTTGTTCTAGAACTTACCGTGTAATTATGAATGGGGTTTTTTTTTTGAAAAAATGAATGACAGTTGAGCTAGAAAAAAAATGTGTCTCTCATAATATATGATACTTTAAAATAATCATACCATAAATTGAGACCAATTCAAAATCGGTCTAAAAAGTGAGACCGAAAAAAATCGGTTCACGGTCTGACACTGCGATCTGGGCTGAAAAATCGGTCTAAAAAGAATCACTTAAGACCGAACCGAAAAAAAAAATTCGTGCTGGACCGAGTCTAAACACTAGTAAGAACATGTGAAAATGTGTGAGTCTTACGTATACTCCACGAATCTTGGGATAAGGTGTAATTTTTTATATAGAGGACAGATTCTATCGATGAACACTTTAAGAAAAGCGCTTTCTATTACAATATATATTATAAAATTTAGGAAAATGAAGTATATTAGATTCTATATATATATATATAGTGAGGTAAGACATAATCAACTACACTCCTCAACAACATTTTTTTGCATTTACAACTAAACTATTGGTTACATAAAGCTGGGTCACGATATACTGATATACCTCATCATTTAATTATAGAGACCTGGGCGGATCCAGTCCAATTTTTATTCCCACATGAGGGGAATATAAAGGGAGGGGCTGGTTGACAAAAAAGAATGATTGACATTTTTACTCCTTTCCTTCAGGAGGGGAAATAAAGAATAAGGCGCATAGCTGCATTATTGATTATTCTATGTGTCTAGAATTCCATGGTATGATAAACCTTTATGTTGTTTTTTACTGTTAATTTGCTTATCGTAATCTATTAATTATTATCATCATTTTTGAATAAAAAAAGTAGTTACAATTTCGTCAGTTCAGGAATGAGAATAGGATCAGGAGAATTCCGTACTAAAAGGAATGATGGAGGAAATACGCTAAAGGTTCTTTTATTAAGTTTTCCTATTTGCAGTGTTATACTTTTTCCGACTCCAATTGAGGAAGTTGCTCCCAGGCCAATTGTTAGGGATTCAGAGGTTGCAGAATTAGTATTGAACCTTGTTTTTTGTTTTTCTACTTCCTCAGTTTCCAAAAGGGGTGCCAAACCATAAAAAAAAATCTAAATAAAAACACTGTTAACTAACAAAAGAGAAGAAAATATCGTAATGTAAATACCTGTACCAACTAAAAAGTGATTAAGACGCAAGGCTAATCTTCCTCTTTTATGAACACACCCGAATGTTGTATCAGATTTTGAATTTAGTAGAAAATGAAGCTCACTACTCAGGAGTTAAATTATAATGACAACAGCCGAGGAAAGGAAAGTTTATTATCCACATTACCAATTCCAAAAAAACGGGCAAGCTAAAAAAATACTCTGGATTTTAATCACTATCAATGACACACTGATTCTGCTCTATGGAGGGGGTGCAGCTAATTTTTATTAATGAGGGAGGGGCTCGCACACTCTCCAATTTGAATACCCCTTATCGTTTCCCTCTATTTTCCTTTCCCAATTTTTACATACATAGCTCTTCAGCATATCATTTCGACACAGTGGCAGAACAATTGGTTACGACCCTGCATCTTCATCGTTTTCATCCTTATTTGTCATTAGTGAAATATAAGTTTTTCAATTGGATTCAATGGATCTTAAAGTTATGTGTACAATATATGTTACAACTTTTTTTGTTGAATGGGTAGTTTTTTTTTTTGTTTTTTTTTTAAAATAAAATATAAAAATAAAACTGCAAAATCATCAAATTTGTCTTTATAAATAATAACCCCTTCCCCCTAAGTAGAAACGACAACCCTCAAACGAATAAAAAAATAATTACTGACAAGAAGCTTTTTCCAAATGTATTTTTATTTCATTTTCAACTTTAATTTGATTTTAAATTGACATTTCAAATGATTAATCCTCCCTCCCTCTAGCCTAATATTTTCTTTCTGCTTACTCATTAAATAATATTATGTCATGTTATTATGTCCCAATAATGGCATGATGATGAAGCTATTAGTGAGTACCTATGTCATAGGTGTATAAATTAGACATCCTCGTTCTTTAATTAATATTTTTTCTCCATTGCACAAAAACATTTTCTGATGAGGACAATCAAAAAACTGAGTTTGACAAAGTTACAGGTCCCTCATATAATTTTTGGAAAAGTACAAACAATTTTAGTTTGAAAAAAAAAAAAAAAAAAAAAACTTGTATTTTTGGGTCAAAATGGGCTATTTATTAAGCCTCTTATACCGTCCCAAATAGAATGCTATGAGTCAAAAATTGTGCATTTTATAATTCTTAATATTCGGTTTCCCTTTTTTATCAAACATAAAAGGTACAGCAAAATGTAACGCTATTTGAATCGATAGTTGTTGAACAAAAAAGAAGAATCTTTTGTTATCTTCCATATTAATAAAGCAAAGTTTATGTGTATGAATTTATGATGGAATAAAAAACGTTAATTCTTTATTTAGGAAATAACAATGTATGTACATTAAGGATATTTTGTAGGCGTTACGCATGTCGGATCGAGCGTATGTAGCTAAGGCCCTGCCAGGTAGCGCTCTAGAGACTAAAGTAATCCATGGCTCATCAATAATTACCTAATATTAATTTTCTCAAACTGTAGTTCTTCTTTTTTCATTCTTGAGGACCATGTATTGCGTAGCTGCGTGTGACTATAGAAAAACGGGGAGTAACAGTTAGGATTTCTTGGGTAGTTATCTGCTTTGATATATTCTTTGAAACAAAGTTTGTCTGTTCGACTACCCCTGATAAAACAGGGATACTGGAAATCATGAAGCGCATCTTGGACCACTTAAATTATTAGAAACAACCTAGCTCAGTGAACAACGACTTTGGGCCAAATTATTCTCTTGAATTCAAACTACGTCGTTTCGATACTCGGTTACTCTTATATGTATAGACATAGCGTATATGGACTTCAAAGAAGATTTCTATGTAATATGGCGTAATTATAATATTTAAATCTATATTTATACTTAATCCGTGCAACTTTTGACCAAAACATACCCTTTTTCGAACTAAAAGGACTTGAATTTTTTAAAGTCAAAGCTTTTTATTGTCCTCAGAACAAAAAATCTTTATGTAGAGGGATGAAAATATTAACCCAAAAACGGAACAGTCTAATATACATATAAAGCTACATATACATATAGCTCTTTTCAATAAAACTATGATCTATTTAAAATTATTCTCCCCTTATATATGTCAAAAATACTGCACGCAAGAATGGATTATTTTAATCAAAGACTAGTCTAAGCTAATATATAGGGCAAGTGTTAAGACTAAATATAGAGTTGGGTTTTTGTCTAAAAATCCTAAGCCGGTTAAATACTGTTATAATTTTTGTAAGACCGAATTACTTTACAATTAAGGAAAAAATGTCGTGTAGGAGGGTAAAGACCCACTAATGATGATTTTTCCTGACACCTTGTGACCCGGAAGTGGCCAAAATCGTCTGAAGTCCTACTTTGTTGAGGAAAATAAAAGAAAGAAAAAGTGAAGATTGCCGGCCACTCGATGAATGCGATCGCTAAAAGAATCAACGTAGCGTCCCGTTCAACCGTCTATAGTGTCATCAATAAAGAGCGTCAGTACCACAGCGTTTCAAGGTACAGGTTCTAACAGGGAGAAAAAGGTCACCCATATCAAGTCTTTGATCCAGATAAAACAGAATCCTCTTGTCAAAGATCTTATCTGGTTCTTCTCAGATGAAAAAAAAATTCTGTCAAAACCATAAGCATAACTCAAGGAACAATAGATGGTTAGCAAAAAGTTCTTCATACGCCCCTAGTATCATGAAAGCCAAGTACCTACAGCATTTTATAGTTCTTTGCGTTGTTAGCAACGCAATTATGCCACCCTTCATATTCAAGTAGGGCCTGAAGATCAACGCCAAGGTTTACATCAGCAATCTGCGCACGCAAGTCTTTCCATGGATCAATTTATGTATACTGTATCTATGAACACATTAGTCAAACATCCAAAAAATGTCATGAAATGCGATATTTCATTTTTTACATTGATTCTTCGAAAAAAAATGTATTATCATTTCTCTCTTGATTAATTTCATTTGATTGCATATAATATATTATTATAATATACGTACAATTCCCCTGCTCCTATGCATATTCATTCTAATATTCATAGTTTGCTTTTGCACTTGGAGTAGAGACTGTAGTGATGTCATGCGTCCAATAAACTGTAAGTACGAGTTAATGTCTGATGATTATTTTAAAAACGTTAAAGAACCCATTTTTTCAAAATGAGCTGGGCCTTGAGCCGTGAAATTGTACTAACCTACCGAAAAGAATGAACTTCCAGCATGTGTCTTGTGTCGTGATTCCCAATCGGCAATGCTTCCAGATCCCTGAAACGAAAATGTGTAAGAAATGCCGTCAAGTCCTCAAGAAAAAAAAAATGAATGTGCAAAGAATACACTCTGTAGATATCAAAGAAGAAATTTTGAGTTAAATATCATTTTTTTTTTGTTTTCTTGACGTAGAACCAATCAGAAAAATAACATCTCAATTCAAGAGCAAAAAAATGTTGAAATTTGGTTAACAAGTGTATGTTTAAAACATCTTATGAGACACATTTGGTGGGTAATGTCAATAATCATCTCAAAGATTGTACACCTTAATCTGGAATTCGATAATCAAGACTCAATTCAGTACTCTCTGCTTCAATTATCCTGTAGCTTCATGTTAAAGTAAATGTTTTGGTTTAGATATATGTTATGATGTCACTTAAGGTATATAGATTAAAACTCGTGGTTATCTAAACAGAAATATGATGAAACCATCTTGTATTTATTTAGAAGGGTGAGCTTTTGAAAAACTACTAAAAATTTAATTTGGAATTTAAAAAGCGTAAGATTTCTTCATTTGGCGGAAGTATGGAAGCCTTCCCCCCCCCCCCAATTAGGCTTCCTTGTGCATCGTCAAATATATAAAAGTCATCAAGAAATGTCTTTTTAAAAAATGAATCAAAATCCTTGAACTAAAATATTTCGCCAAACTTAATTCTCCCCCCTCACATAAAAACGCTTAGGGGCTCTAAAGTGAGGAAAAGATGGAGAATCCCTAATCCAATGTGTCCTCTACTTTTTTTTAAAATCTTTATTCAAATCATATATAAAGCATAAAATTAATATAATATGAATTGGCAGAAGGAATTGTGTTGCACTAACATAAATAAGTATTTTAGTTAAAAATTAGACATCCTAGCCAAGACCTGCAACTAAACATAATCAGACATTTTAATAAGACGGGTACAAAATTATGTAAAACAATCACATACTAAATATATTGAAGCATATATATACATACATAGTAATCAATCTGTTGGTCTCCCTATATGAAAGCGTTCATACCTCCTAACAATTCTTTTTAAGCTAGTCATCTATTTAACCGAATTAGAAAGTTTGTATTTGATTATTTCAATAGTGCAATCCCTGAAATCATCGGTACCATTGGTATTTTTAAAGAAAATGCAGCATTTCTAGCTGGAGAGGACAAAACTATTGTTTTCAAATATTCTATATGGAACGGCTCCTTACATTTCAAATAATTGGCTAAAAGAACTTTGGCGAAAGCGAAATGCATTGCTCAATTTTCAATTAATCTTCCCCCTGGTTTATGGATTAGCGAAATAAAATAGTTGCCCTAAGGTAATAATATTTTCCTCCTCCACATTAAGAGAAATAGTGTCACTTAAATCCCAATTAGTTTCTGTTAACGCATTAGAATATTGTTGATATGAACCGGATATCCACCCTAATGGAAGAACCAGATCAGAACGACTAAAACTCACATTATAATCTGTCAAGAGCCAGAAACTATTATTGCAAAGAACTGCATAACAACGGGGCTGGTTTTAAGGGAGCACAGGGGAAATTGCCTTATGCCCCACGCAGTATATATATTTTTAAATTGAAATATATACATTGAAAAGAATTTGTATTAAAAAGGGCTTAAAAATAGAAAAGGATAAACCATTCCCTAAAACAAAAAAGTAAAAATAAATAGTTTTTTTTGAAAAAAAAAGACAGCCAATAAATATAGACACAATATATATTAAAAAAGACTATAAAGAGTTGACCTTTTCTAACACTACGCCATTATAAAAATATTGTTCTCCTAAATATCCATGCCATTTATGAAAAATACCGCTGTAGAATATTTTGACCTTTCATTTTATATTAAAAAAAGTGATATTATTTTTTTTTTAAAAAAACAACTAAAACCTTCACCTATGGTCACTTTTCCTCAATTGGATTTCATGCTATGTAAAGCATCTTTATCAAACCTACATAATGACACCACTTTGATCTCTGTACCTCAATATGTTCCAAAGTTATGGTCAGTTATCCATTTTTTATTAACGTTTTGTGTTATCCTGACCTTTGACTTTAACCTTTATCAAAATTTAAGTGCCCCTTACAGTCACCATATGTAATCTTAGTTCCAAGTAGCATCAACATGGATCTTTAAATTAATTACTGTAATCCTAATGACTAACATACAAACAGAGGAAAAACATAACCTCAGTTCAACTTCGTTGACGAGGTAAATATCAAATTTGAAAAAGAATAGAGCCTACACATTTGTTTGCCTCAGGCCCCGCTCAGCCTGAAACCGACCTTACATAGAATCCGTACCGGAGTTTAAGGATCTGTTACATCCCTAATAAAGATTAAGTAGAAGTAAGCTAATGGATTTATGCCTTAATGTAAAATTAATAATATTTTAATTTGATAGATTTCCATTGAAGGAAAGATGATTATTTGTAAGGGGGTGAATGGGGGGGAGTTGATACAACAGACATTATCGATATTTTCAATATATGTATGTAGGTATATATCTACCTACAAATATATATTTGTAATTATTGGAAGAAAGAAAGGATATTCCAACTAGAGATAAAGGTACATACTCCCAAGGATTCATAATTGATGAGTATAGGCTTAGTTAGTGGTAATTTTTTATCATTATTTCTTATACTTTATCCCCTTCTGTCAAAGGAGGAGGGCAAGAGCTCTCCTACCTCTTGCCCTCAATGATTAATCAATCCTTATCGAGTAACCCTCCCTTATAGTGATTGACGCTCAATCCCCAAGTTGTCATTAAAATCTACAGTGTCATGTGGTTTTTAATTATAATTATTATTTGTTATATAGGAGTATATACAAATTATATACATCCATGATGATTCCTCAATGATACGCAATTTATTTGCATTATCATTGTCTATGTGTACATATATAGAGCACTTTGACTGACATAGTTAATATTTGCCGTACTTACATTTGACAAATTTATAATAAAAGTTCATAACACTTCATTAAATGTCTTTAAAAAAGTCTCAAATTTGAAGTAAATACTACTTGATGTCAATGACTAATCCTGAAATTTGAATTTAATCAAAGTATTATGTACTAAAAATCCCTTGAATATTTTTTTTTTATCCATTAGGGACAAGATCAGTAGGATTATTTGAGAAAATATATTAATCTTTTCATTGTAATAGTTAATTTATTTATACAATATGGACATAAGATTCCTTAATTACATATTTTTAATACATTTAGGGTAAGATATTTTATAAAACAAGGAATGATATGGACAAAATTTTGATAGACAGTTAGGTTTGAGTCCTTTTGACATTCCAACAATTCACTATTTTCCATAATATTGATGAAAAAGGTGATTTCACTGCTATAAAACTTAGTTGTTTAGGCCCCTAAAATGGCCGAGAGCAATGATGATGACGTCATGTGAAAACGTTCCATTATATAAGGCCACATTAATTAATTTTTTTCAAATTATTTTTAAATTCCATTATTCGAAAATATTTAATTTTATATTTACAAATTGAGTATAATAAATTTATTACGTTTTTGTTAAATTTCTATCTGGTATAGATATTCTTAAGTGAATTTTTCTATATCGATTAAGACCGATTTTTAGGTTAAAACTGCGGACTCAGACTGTGAATCTAAATTAAATCGTGTTCAAATTGTTAATATATTTTTCCGGACTTAATCTAGATGAATTTGTTTTTTGGGTCTCAATGTTGATTTTTTTCTTTTTGCAGATTAACTTTCATATATGTTTGTATTGTTAAATACCTAATAGGCTCTATGACGTCATTGTATCGATGTACACAATTGTCGTTATAAACAATTCATTTTTAATAATAGGTCTAGGCCGAATTTTAAATGAAGCCGATCAAAAACAATTTTTGGTGGAACTGGTTCAGATCAATAGGTCGATAAGTCCAGATCAGGTCGATAGGGAGAGGGCTACAGCCTTCCCCCTATCGACCCTTTAATCACTTACTTTCCCAAATGAACAATGTCTATATTATATATCTTTTTTTATATTCACACAGATTGACTGGTATGATGATCGAGGGAATCTACTCAATGATCGAGCCACAATTACCTACTCCTCAAAAAGACTCTCAGATGATGAGACCTCTCTCAAATACAAACTCTACACCTCAAAGTCAGTCCTTAAATTCAGTCCCACTCTTCAAAATCACAATCGAAGTTATCGTTGTGAGGCTTGGAATGAGGCAGGGAAAGCGAGGGAGCCAACCTATGTTACACTTGATGTCAAATTCTCTCCTAATGTGGTTGTCATGCCTATTCGAGCCGGTGTTATTCGTGAAGGCGATAAGGTATTCATTTATTCCATATATTTAAGGTATTGTTTGAAATTCGACAAGTTCCACATATCGTTAGTATAAATGCCTCATGCTTGTGATAATTAAAGCTTAGTGAGACGACTTATCAAGTTGACAGAGATCTCTACATATAATCTAGGGTTATATCACTTCCAAAATTTTGACATTCCGTCCGGTCCCATTCGAAATCTTATGGACGATATAACAATATTTGCTATATGACGTCATAATTAACTTGAAACTAGTATTGCGCCAGTTCCAATTTCTTCAGTCCAGGCTTACGATAGGTTCAATTGGCCCTAAGGACGGTTGCTCTTTGGGATCTGTGCGTTCAATTCCCGGTCCTTGATTTTTTCTTAAAAATGTTAATAGTGTGTTAAGCTAAATGATAAATATCAGTAATATGTTAAAAGCATTCTGCCTATTTGGTGCGTCAACATAAAAACAATCTTGAATAATTATCAAAACATAAAAAGGGGGAAATCCCAATAAATTATTTTACTTGATGTCATACCCACATTTGAGTCAAATATATAATTTTTATTTAAATTTATAGGACCAGATAAGATACCAGGGAATTGTATCTATAGTTTTGAACCTTTATTTGATTTAAGAGACTTATATTGAGCTCGCTTTTGTGTTCAAGGCCCACATATCATCCAAAAAATATATATGTATAATGCAATATAATACAGACCTATTTTTTTATTATATATAAATGAAGAATAAAAAAAGAAAAACATTCTCAATTACGTCACAAGAGATCGACATGTCGGACTGGACTTGACCGCGGTTGTCACTCAGAGGAAGGACCGACACAACACTACTTGAAACTATTGACCGATAACAGGGTCAACATCGATTATAAGTCGTATATTAATTACCAAATCTATGGAACTGTGATTCCCGACCAGGGCTTTGCGAGTTGATCAAGAAAAGTCCTTTATAAAAGAAGATCATACTAAAGTTAAAAAAAAATTAAACCAAAGTTAGCTGATAACCCTCCCCCCCCCTCTCTACACACACAAAAATAATACGTCTATATGTTTTGCAGTGATAAAAAGCTTTTAATTTTCACAATTAGGAAGAGTAATTAATTAGAGCAGGAATATATTGTAGTTTACCAACATATACTTTATATAAATATTACACTCGCCAGAATTGGGACCCTTTTCATTTAAAGGAAACAAAGAATTTAATTCCTTGTTTTATGAATATCTAAATATGTAATTAAGATTTCCAAGTTACTCTGCAGATCTTTCGTATTTTTTACAAAGGAAGTCGTCTCTGAATCAGGGTCATTAAGAGAATTTTGAATGAGGGGATTTTATCTGTGAACATTGTACACACATGTGTATAAACTATAATATTAATATACTTGAATGTCCTTGATGACTTTCATATTAATACATATTCAATGTACATAATTTAAAGTAGTGTTCAGTCGACATGAATCGAATAGATAGAGAAAATATAGAATGAGAAAAAACTAAGTAGTCTTGTGTCGGTCCGTATTTAGAAATTAAAGTTGCAGTTCCGTTCTGTATATGTAGGTTCTAAAAAATTACAAAGGCCTGTCATTCAATACTTAGGACGTTCTTTCCTCAAGAATAAAAAAATAACAATAACAGCTTAAGATCTTTTTTTAATATGATATGATGAGCCAGGGAGTATTTTAACTTGTTGCTTAACCTCATCTAAAGGCACATTCATTTTTTTTTTTTTAATTTTATGTAAAGTACTTCCCTCTTTTATATATATATATATATATAAAGTACTTCCCTCTTTTTTTATTTTTTTATGAGTTGAACTAAACGTCTGCGGGATTTAATTCATTTGAGTCTACTTGATTAATCATCGACCAGACTCGAGTTGAACGGAGTGAATAATAGTTAGAATTGACAAAACACTCATTTAAAATTCAAAAATGAACGCGATGATGACGTAATGAGCTACTCAATTATGTCTAAGTCGTATTCACCCAGCTCTCTATATCTTTTCCATTGCTCTAAATATTACTGATTTGTTTAACAGCGTTGTAGCTTTCTTGATAAACGCTAATACATGCATATATTATAAAGCATTAAACCGCATTGTTTCATATATTGTACTATTATCATAAAATGCCATTTCATTTTATCAAACTTGAAATGTAAAAAACGAAATATTAGCACGTATTATTATGTTTATTGTTTTGTATACATAAATGTACATTAGCCTGTTTCTGAAATGCAGCCAAAATGGAATTTGGAATGGGAAATGGCCTTTTCTTTTATTTGAGGTTAAAGAATTGGACATTATGACATTTAAACGTATCATTTGTGAGCCGATTATTAAAATTCAAAATATAAATATTTTAACTCAAACTGTATAATTGTTATTTTTATAAAAAAAAAATTAATTATTTCTACTCCATAAATGCCCACAACATTCAGTCTGTTGTGAATATACAGGTTCTTGCACTTCATTTGGAACAAACTTTGACCTCATCCAGATCCCGTAAGAATTCAAGTAGTATTTTGGTCATTTGAAGTTTTCAAAATACTTTTTGTACGCGAATAACTTCATAATTAATTATATTAGAGAGCTATAATTCGTGCCATACGATCTTTCGTCATTCAACAAATTCCAAGTAGGTGCAGTTTATGAAATAAAATAGTTAAGATCGTTTTGATTTCATAAATGCAAATATTGACATATAAGCTCTGAATTAGGATAAAGTTTTACTAATAACAACAATTTCAAATGGTATCACATGGTCTACTACAGTTTTGAAATTCTGAAAATTTTTCATTACATATCTATTCCTTGAAAAAGTGCATCACAGAGAAAAATGGAAGGCTAGGCCAGATGATGCAAAGATTTTTTTAAATTCAAAATGGAGTATTTTCAATAGATCCACTAATGCTTAAACCATAATTTGACTTTAAAATCCAAATTAATCACTCTGGGACCGTTTATGTCAGAATAATATTTTTCTTACGCTGACGAACAGATTGGTAGCTCTTGACAATGAAAACTGTGTCCATGGGGTACAAAGTTATCATTATGGCTGCTCGGAGAACATTCAAATTTGGATGAGAGGTCCGGCCGACAGCTACAAGACGACCTATACTGCAAAGTCCAGGAGGAGGTTGTCAAGGGTGGTGGAGGGCCAATTATAGAGACAGACTAGAAGTCAGCCATATTGTCGCTGCAGAAGTTTTGGTTCTGTTTGGCTATTAGGGGCTGTAATATACTTATTGATGTTGAAGGTAGTCTGGATGGAGATGCCAATGGTCTTTGCAGCCTTCTCCACACTGACACTGGCGTTGCCTTTGTTTTGTTCCTCCTTAAACATTTTAACACTTACGATACAAACCATAAAATCTTGTTTATTTTCGTTTCAACTGCCATTTGGTTGTCTAATGAAACCTCGTATTTAAAAATCCTAGAGATAAAATAGTAATTAAATGCTTTGTATTGGGTCTTAACTCTGTAGAAGATTAGGTTTTTTTTTAATTAAATATAAACAGTCCTGCCTTAAAGGCTTAACTCAACTTTAACTATCGATTGATTCAAGAACGCTAAAATGTCGTCTTTACAATATCTCGCAATCTTTAAGTCCAATGAAACTCTTTCAATATCAACATCTTCGAACTCTTTTTATCTATATTAACTTAAATTGAGTCAAGGAAGAAATAAATGCTGTTTTTTATTCAAAATTCCATTGTGACTGCAAACTGAAAACAGCTTAATGTCTATACAAACAATAAACATTGTTTATTGTTTGTAGTTATTGTTCATATTATCCATTCATTTAATGTGTGTGTATTTAAAAAGAAAAAAAATCGGGGGTTAAATGGAAATATATAATTTATTCTTGAGATTTATAACATTATTTTTTTATATTGCATTTCATTATTTCTTAATGTATTTTATACATGGTTGTAATTTGTATGTATAAATCTTTTATTTTGGTAGGATCTCCATTTGAACTACTTAACTTTCAATGTTATATGCGCATATATTGGGTACTCGTATTACTGGGTCCAGAGAAAAAAACCACTTATAAGCATGAATTTAGTTCAATATTTATTAAAAACTATATGATTTTTTTAGTTATATAAAATATATATGTGGATTGTCAACACAAAACAAGCTATAATTATGTTTCTCAAAATTGAGTATGAATTATATTTGTACTCTTCAACCAATTATCGTCTATTTATATATATATAAATTATTCTGATACATTGAAGGCACAGAAAATAGCTCTGACAGTAGCAAAAGTTCATTGTCACTATTAAAGTAATAGGCCGTATTGGGGACAAATTAAGTCGCATAAATCAAAAGAAGCTTTTAATGTGTAGTATATATTCTGGAGTATCTCAATTACTTCCAGAAATATAATAAACGAATTCGAATCTGCCCGTTTTTTGTGATAGGCAATTGAAAGCGTCCAGCTTTAATACATCTACTCTTTACAATATTCTAAAGAAGTACGGCGTCATAAGAAATCGTAAATCTAAAAACCCACAGGTTATCGTCTCAATTCGACGGACTATATGAATGTGTTGGTCATTTATTTTAATCTATGGAATAGAACGAACTTCCCTTTCAGGAACCTGGTCCTCCAACTAAAGATAGAATGGATTCACATTATCTGTGAACATCTGGGTCGGTTTGGATCTTTAGATATAAATATTCGAGTAAATTGCTGGTACCGGAACTAATGTATCCACATCCGAAAAAATGGTCTCGGATATGGCATCTCTTCGAATAATACAAGTTCACTTATACCATATCCAGGTATTTCGTATCCGGGTCTTAGTCCCCCTGCCCTATCTCTACCCCAAACCATTGCCAATTTTAGAGGGCATTGGAGGTAGGCAATTGTGCCGGCCCCGTGTGTTATAAAAAAAAATTAGGGTCTGGCATTTTTTTTCTTTTAATTCACAAGGATTCTAATTTCCTTTCTGGAAAAGCAAAATTCGAAAACTAAATTCTAATTGTAAAAAAGTATGAAAAATGCCCCTCATATTTATCGTTGCCCTGGGCCTTGCTCTCGGTTAAAAGGGCGCTACCTCCAACAAGATGATGATGCATCTAGCTCAAGCCTTCCTCACGGTTGACTTGAAGGAGAAAGTCCATTTGGAATATGTCATAGTCTGCATATTTAGAACAAGACTGTAGTGTTAGATTATAAAAAACAAAATCGTGTCGTGTACGATACACTTAATATTTATGATCTCAAAAACTCTGTCAACAAGTGCTGGGATCAGATGTTTTCTGACTAAATATTAAGACGTGTTCCGTTTTCAGGTAGTGTCCGTTGGAAGAGCCGAGGGCACGGTGTTCATCTCCCCATGTAGTATTAGAGTGGGAATAAAGGGAATTTCAGTCAGAAATTTTTGATAATTTAACCAGTGACATAAAACAAAATTGAAATGAGGGCCTCTCGGAAAAATTTATATAGGTATACCTTTTTCCATCAAAAGGGCTTTAAAGAAATAGATATAAATATTACTTTCTAAAATAAAAAGTCATTTAACTCAATATTTCCCAGTCTGGGAAAAGGTACTCAAAAAGAGAAGTATAATTTATAAAAAAAACGTCATTCTGTTAAAAATGAAGGAAATTATTCATTAAGAAAGGCCTTTTATTTTTCATTTATATGTAAAATGAGAAGGCTCATAGTGTGTGTTTTTTAAAGTCACTTGATATGAGAAATAAATGCAATATCAGTAAGAGCATCACCCCTTCCTGGAGGTAATAAATAATTGCTCCTAAAGTCCTAAGACACATTAAATAAAAAATCCTTTGTAAGTTTGAGATAGTCGAAATATATATGTTCTTGTAGATTTCTTTGCTTCATGTGTTTCAAATAAATTATCTGCACTCTGTAGGATCATTGTTCGTTGTATTTTATGCAAAAAAAAAAAAAAAAAAGCAATAAAAAAGATTATTTTGATATGAGACATTTTTATTAAAAGGTTGGATTCCGATGCACAGTCTCAGCCAATCCTCCTCCACATGAGAAAAGCTATCGATGGTACATTGAGAATGAACCTATTCGAAGTCATTTCGGATTCTACTACGAGATATACAATGTGAGTCGTCACTTTAACGACAAACAGATCAAATGTACAGTAGAAAATGATTTGGGGAAAGCCATGGGAGTTCGAACAATGGAGGTTGAATGTGAGTAGTTGTGACAGTAGTCATACTATTAATTGGTGATGGATTTGAGTAAGACTCGAACTCGGGGGGAAACTTGACTCATTTTCTGAAAATTGCTATATTTGAAAAATTCGACTAAACTCGAAGTTGAATGATCAAAACTATAAATATTTAATTTTATCTTTTTACATTTTATTGAGTAATTAACTTTACCAACTTTTAGGCTTTCGCTACGGGTTGTTTGTTTGTCTGTTTATAAGCCGAGTTACGGAAAAAAATTATAGATCGATTTTCGTGAAACTTTTTAGGAAGTTTATTTTACCAGTAAGAAGTCATTCAATTTTGAGAGGTCAAGGTGACAAAAGATGTTTCAAATGAAAAACTAACCTTATATCTTTAACAAATTAAAATACATAACTCATTTTCATTTTCATGTGAGAGTCAACGATAAAAAAACATGATCCCCCATAATTTTTGAAAAAGTTAAGGTCACACTTTTATTGGGAGACTTTTTCTTTTGTCTAATGGGGTCTAGTTTTTTTTTTTTTTTTTTTTTTTCTGAGATAACTGACTTAATTGTTGTACTTAAATTTCATCAATTCAAAAACAATATGTTTCTTTGTCTGATAACTTGACTCTAACTCTACCCAATATTCAATTACTCGAACTCGATAGTTAAAACTCAAATCCAACCCTAATTATAATTAATGTCCATACATTTACTTATCCGCTCGTATATATCAACAGATGGTCCCAATATTATTCAAAACCCCAAGACAGTTGCTGGAGATAGGGAAGAGGTGGTCACACTTCACTGTATTGTAGATAGCAATCCTCCTTCTCAATATCACTGGACCAAGGATGACTCAAGAGAAGTATGTTTTTTGATAACCATTCATATTATTTATATTCTTCAAAACTCAACAACAATCCTTTTCAAAATGAAAAGGTTCAGTAACTTAAAATATATTTTCTTGTGTATAGGAGAGAACATGCATTGAAAAGATACATTTTTGAGTATTTTATTGATAGTTTTGTTTTTAATGCAGAATTTGAGGTATTTGCCACAGATTCCTCGCTTTAATGTAAAAAATAAGGAACCACTCATATTGTGAAACTTATTAAAATGTGTTATAGAAATAAAATGAAAATATTAAGCATAATTAAAGGTCACAAAGTGAAATTTATTTTTTGATAATAAAGAATATCATTTCATCCCCCAAAAAAAGTTGCCAAACATTCTTTCAAAAATGTCCAATTTTATACATTTTGTCTAAAAGGTGATATTTGATACATTTTATTAAAAACATCAGACTTTAAAGGTATTAAATTTCGTATTTAACCAAAAAAAAAAAGTAATCAAAAATTTTTCCTTAAAAAAATAAAAATAAACATGTCACATCAACAAATAAAAAAAAAATTATGAAAAAGGAAAGGAAAAATAGAAAAGTGCCATGGTCCTGAAAGAACCTCACATTTGGTCCTTGTCTCAGGTTCTACTTACGGTAAAAAATTGTCAGTTTTGTTTCCAAAATTGTATTTATTTTGGTATTTTTTTCTTTGGGAACAAAAAACATTTTATATCACATAACCTCTTCATTTTGAAAATTAGAATTGTTGAGTTTTGTAAGATTAGAATATCCATAAATAAACTCACTTTAAATTAACCTCCATTAATATTTGTCACTTTTCTATGTATATAGATCATCAGTAAATCACAAAATCTTACTCTACGACTCTCAGATGCAACAGCTGGTGAGTATTTATGCCACGCAATAACCCCTGGCTACACATCCGTCACCACATCTCCAGCTCGAGTTCTCCTAAAGGGAAAACCAGTGCTTCGTAGTAAAACCTTACAAACGGGCTCTATTGGTCAAGATGCTCACATCAACTGTGAGGCGCACTCTGTTCCTGAGCCCAATGTGGTCGTTTGGCGATATCATGGGAAAATACTAAATGAAGGTAAATATATTTATGGAAAATGTTGAAACCCATCTAAGGTGAAGAATGGGAGGGGGGAGGGGATCAATATATTTTTAAAATGATTATTCCTTAGTTAACCACGAGATTTGGTAGAACAAAAAATGATTTTGCTTTCCAAAAAATCTTAAGCAGAAGCTCGATATTGATTTCAAATTTGCATAAATTTGTAGTTGAAGTTGCGTGATTATGATCTTATAATACTTAATTCAGACTATATTGGCAGTCAAGAATCTACGAGGTTTTATAGGTATAACTGATTGTTTGGCGCTTGAAGTGATTATTTAATTAGTTGCGTTTGATAAATTCACATGAAAAGCTCTTTCTTGATTAAAATTTCTTTCTGTCTATGATATATTGGCACTTGACAATGCACAAAAAAAAAGATATCAATGTGTCCAAGTCATCGGTCCACTGCACCAACAAGCAGTACAAGGAGATCGGGAGTGTTGATGAAAAGCCCAGGAATGATTGCCCGAGGTCCACGACGATACCCAGGTAATAAGGTCAAAGATCAATTTCAAAAAGAAATGCTCCATGAGAAAGATGGCTCTCGAGAAACCATGCGTAGGGTGGTCAGGTAGGATCTAGAGATGAAACCGTATCGTCTACAAAAGTGGCAGCTTCTCAGCGAGACCACAATTGCCAAGAGGCTGACCCGGGCGATATATGAAATTTCTCAATTTTTGTACGCACGTATCAATCATTTAGACTGACGAGAATATCTTCACCGTGGAACTAGCTTACAATAGCCACAACAACCGAGTGCTGGATCGAAGCATCAAGTTCAGGAGTCAAACGCCTTTCTCGGTGATGTTCTGGGCCCTGCTTCACCTCCTGCTGGATGAAGACGCCTTTGATCTTCATTCCTGAGGGTGTGAATGTAATGGACTTCTCCATATAGTTCATTCTGTAGAGGAAGGTTAATGTACCGCAGTATCGATGACTTGAAGGTGCTTGCATGGGACAACTTGTCGGAGGAGATCATCGGTACAGTGTGTAAAGTTGTTTCAAAGTGTATGAGATTTGTATTTTCCGTTAATGGTGGTCATGTGGAATGAAATGGGGCTCATTTTGAAGGAAATTTCACGTTGATTACAATGGTGTAAAAAGATGCTTCGGGAAATATATATTTGGGTACTTTTTTAGCTTGACAAGTTGTCCCAAGTCTTATGGGTACTCTATATATATGATCTATTTGTAGAAAAAAAAACCGGACTTTATGTCTTATATATCTTGTAGCCCAAAATTGGATCACCCTAGTATAGTGGTGTATTATTATACATTTTTATTTCTAGGCTAAAGATAACCTCTCGTATTTCATAACTACATACATAGTTAACACTCATAAAAATTCCTTTTTTATAATATATTATTTGAGAAACAGAAAGAACTTAATATTTATTTCTGTTTTTCGTGAAAAGAATGTAATATATTTATAATCCTTCGAATTTGATATACTATTATTTTGATATTAAACTAGCAAATGATAATATTTCAATACATACATACATATATTGCTATTTTCAAAATCAAAGTCATAATATCTCTCGCTTCAACAAAAAAAAAAGTATCTCATACAATTCGATCAAATTCTTCTTTTTATCTCCTCAAGTTGGGTGGGAGGGTTGAATTACATTTCCTTCTCTGAAATAAATATCAAAATGACCTCAAGATATTTAGTTAACCTAAAATAAAGAGGGTAAATAGTTTTTCTCTCTCATACAAGGAGAAGTTTTATGAATCGAATGTTGAAGAGGATCTATTTTAATATACAGTCATATATATGTCGTGTACTAGAAGAAACGCTAAAATGAGATGAAGATTTATCTGTATTTATGACAAAAATAATACGTTGATTAGAGTTGTACAAAATATAACTTGATGGTTTTATTAAATAAATAAAAAAGGACCCATCCTGGCAATTTGAATGTTTCAAATTGAAGGAAGCAAGAGTTCATACTAATATAAGTATTTCTTATTTAGAACTTAAAACTCCGACACAGCACTAAAGAACAGGGATTTCCACTTCAGAATATTCCATAATGTGTCAGAACAAAAGGCAGTTGGCTGTAGTGAGGTAAACCACTGAGAGGATTCTGCGAGGGATTCAAAGGTGCGGTGATAATTAACAGCCAGCTACCCTTCTTTTCTTATGACACATCCTTGGATTATAGCGAAGTCTCAATCACTACTCTTTTATCCTATTTGGCTTGTTCATAATAATAATCCATCGTGTCGAATGATAATTGGTGAAAAGAGACGGAAGAAAGGACTTTTTCTCTTCGAATGACTGTCATGTTTCTTTATTTTTCTTATTGTCTATTTTGTCTCTGTTTCAAAATCATTACATAGAGAGATTTTGAGAGATTGAAATTTCGTGTGGTAATACCATAAGTTTCCAACAGAAAGCAACCTTTTACTGTTTGTTGTTTAAGTAATAAACATTACATATTTTGGTTTTGAAAGTCAAACACGCCAGTATCTTTATTGTATCACGCAACCTTTCCTTCAGAAAGAAACAGAAAAAAGGCCGAAATCATCTGGTAGTATTTTATTCCATACTGTATTACAATAATGCATAGTATTGTTTAATTAAAAGAGTAGTTATGATTAGTTATTTTACTATTTCTATGAAGAAATAGCCCCCCAACAAAAAAAAATTATAGAAATTGTAAAAGAAATTAGCAAAAGTAAAAAAAAGTTAAAAACTAGTAGAAATAAATTGTATTCTGTTCTTTTCGGAAACGGAGCATAACTATAGAATAACTCATCACGTTGTGTATTTATGAAAAAGAATAAATTATGAAATCGTATGCCGTATCGAGGGAGAAGAATATAGTAAGGCGAAATATTCTTGAGGCAAAAATGCTTTAAGGTGAAATGTCCTGAGGGAAAATTGTTAAAGGTGAAAGTACCGGATACTAGAAAATTCAATGATTGTATTATAATCATCAAAAGTACTACTTTTAACTCTTTACTTAAAAGTATTCGGTTGTTTTTTATTTGTTTTGCTTTTAGTTGCAAATTGTACAATCTACTTATACAAAATCCTAACTCGTATGGTACAGTCAAACCTGGTCTAACAACGACCTGTTTTAAGCGTATCACTTCACTAAGCACCCAAATCCAGTTTTCAAATTTAGAATTGATACAAATCTTGCACCAAGCGGTCGCTTTTTCAGTTTCTTTTATCAGACGTCTTGGCTTAGGTTTGACTGTATATATAAATATACTTTTTACTGTATTTATCTATTTTCATTTTTATAGAGAATCCTCATTATCGTATTGTCAACTCTCCTATGCAAAGAGGGGTACGAAGCACACTAATTGTTCGTGGAACTGTTGATTCGGACTATGGACCCTACAAATGTCAAGTTCAAAACTCGTATGGTCGCGCCGAGCTTCTCATTGAATTGGAAAGAGAGCGTAAGAAAATATAGTTTAATTAATCATTTGAGTATTTTGTTGTCTTATACTATGTAAATTATGGATAAATAAGCAAACATGCTGACCCATGTTTTCGGGGTAATATTATTTTTCCCTGTACAAATACTTTTGATGCCCCTCAATGGTTGTACATGCCATTTTAATTAGGGTTTATTTTTATTTTTGCATAATAAAGAAGTAATATGGTAAAATTTAACGAGACTAGCTTAAGGGATAGAACACAAATATATAACAATTAATAATATTGCTATTTAATAATTTATTTTTGAATTGCCTTCGCTTTATGTTCCAAATATTTGTACTTTTCAAAATATAGAATGCCCGAAGTATACGTGATGTTTTGATGTAATAAGACTTCTACTAGCATAATCATCTATTATTTTCTCATGCAAGTTCCACGCAAGTTAATTTTTTGAAAAAAATTCAAAAATCCCTAGCTGTTCTCAAAAAAATTAAAAAATGTCATTAATTAAATTTTTTAATATAATTGTTTTTGAAAAAAAAGATACAATGATTAAATTTTTCGGAGAAAAATTTCAAACATCTATAGCTATTCAGAGAAAAATAAATTTTTGCCAAAAAATTTCTAAAATTAAATTTAAATTTCACAAAAAATGTCCTCCGGCGCACCTCCAGCGGATGCCCCTGATGGCTGAGGAATCCGATCCATTCATAGAAATACCACAAGATTGTTTTTTATAGTTTTAACACAGGTAGGTATGTGTCGGTCCTTATTTAGCGCCAAGGGCCGCGGTCCAGTCATGCCCCACTTGTAGGTACTTACAAACGATACCTCGTGACGTCATTGTTTTCTGTTTTTTTCCATTTGTTTAAATTATTCCGTCATATAATACCAGGGGTGTCCGCAAAAGGTTAGGCTCGAGGGGATTGAGGACTCCACATTAAGTAATTTATCCTTTTTACTATAATTTTTTTTTGTCATTCGCGATAATTATGTAGCACAGCAGAACATTTAATATATAAAAAAAATTTCCAAAAAATTTAATTATTTGTGAATATAAGTTTTTTCTGAATAGCTATGTATTCTTAATTATAAGTCCATATACATAATGTATATGGACTTCAAAGAACAACCGGGTGCAAACCTAAGCACTTTGGCGATTGGAGGTTCAGGGTTTATTGCGTGAGCCCACCACATATTCACTCTAGGTTAAGATTCGGATACCCGGGCCTATTTTATTACAAAAGCACTATAGTAATTGACATTCCAACGGAAGTTAAAGGCTTTAGGCAATTAGGAACTTTGTATGGTAGAAAAATTGTCTATATCCCCTCGATATAATGAGTTATGAGCTATTTATTTCTATTCACAGCAAGGAGGTTTAACAAGGATTGTTTTAGCTGATCCAACTCTAAATGAAACACTACTTGACAACTATTACGTTGTCGCCCATTTCCATTATGTGCTAAAAATAGGGGATTAATAGCCGGATTTATTCATCTTAGACCCTTTAAATTATTAAAAGCAAGATGTGTAATATTTTTACTGAGCAAAAAAATACTAAAAATATATCAAGTATAATTTTTTGACTCATATTGTAGACGGTACAAAAAAAAAAAATTATAAAAATCCAATTTCAATACCAAAAAAAACAATTTCTTCAAATTAACATGGCATGTACGACTGTTTTGAGTTGACAAATTCAGTTTATTAATTGTCCTTAGCAGTAGAAATAAGTAACCCAAAAACGGGACATTCATTTATCCTTTTATGTCCAATTATAATGTATAATTAGCCAATAATTCATTTTGGGGTATTTCTTTTATTAATCATGCGCTAAATCAATGTTATTTCTCATCAATTAAGTAGATTTTGTTATTTCTCATTTAATTTGTATTTGATTATTTAGAATCTTTTTATATACATAAATATATTTGTTAACAATATGAGAGATTATTGGTGTTTTTGTTGTTTTTTTGTGAACGCAAAACTATTGAGACACACACAAAACTTATTTTAGGGAAGCAAATTAATTTATAAATAAATAAAAAACTTTTTTGTAAAATAATTCCCTTCATTTCAGAGCCCTTTCCTTTACTCGTCATGGTCATAACTATATTTGCTGGAGTAATACTCGTTCTTACTGTTGTCATCGTAGTCATTCTATGTCGAAAGCGACTCTTCTGCTGCTGTAATCTCCCTCACACTAAATCCTCTCCAGAAAAGTATTTTAATAATCACATGGGAACAAACAATGCAGAAGCCTTGGAGTATAATCCTTGTAATACCAATATTCTCATACGGGACAAAAAGTCTTGTGAAGTAAGTTTTGATTGACCAAATTCTGGCAAATTTTAATGTATGTATTTATAAAGAACTTAGACTCGCCTGAGGCGGATAGTGCTTGTTGGGATGCATCTGACTCTCAAGATGGACTTTATCGAATAAGATCCGAAAACGGGGAATCTTTGACGACTCAAATGTATCGGGATGGGACTGAATTAGAACCTGAATTTCCTCCTAAACCTGTAGGTATTCAACATGGGGGGCAGGGTTAGTGGGCCCTGGGGGAAAGATAAATAAGTGGGCCATTTCCCTTCGTTTTTATTTTAAATTTGATTTAGAAAATAAAATGCGGTTTTTTTAATGACTTTTTTTTAAGAAAAAGAAATATTTCGAGTGGCCTTTTGTTATAAACTTTTTATAATGACCTTTTTAAAAAAAATTTATAATAATATCTTTATAGAATTTTTTAATAAATTGTATCAACATTTTATTTAATGCTGTTTTTTTTAGAAAATATTATTTTTTTTGTATATAAAATAGAAAGATAGTTAATATATTTTCTATTTTTATGATAATTATAGTAAAATATCTTTTTTTTTTATAAATTTGTACAAAATTATACTCTCCAGGGGCCCCCAGTCAAGAGTGGGCCTGGGGAAAGTATTCCTCCCTAAAACCGGTCCTGATCTTGATATATTGCCATACTAATTCATTTTATTGATATTTTATTTTTAAACTTATAGGATGTTATCAGCACTGGGTATATTCGGTATGGTAATTATGTTAGAGATTTTGAGCCTCCACAGTTAAGAAGAGATTCTTTGTACTCAAGTGGAACTAGTCAATCTGTTCTCAATATCTCAGATCCACGGTTTCCTGCAACCTATTCTAATACATTTCATCGACAGGTTAGTGTCCATTAGATTCTTTAGGCTTTCAGTGTTAGCATGAGAATACCAACTTTGGTAGGAAATTATAAAATAATTATTCAAACCGTCATATCCGGATATAAGAAATTCGGATATAATAAAAAATATACTTATTATCAACGTTCTATTAGATACCAATTTTTTACTCCGTAAATGAGATGAGATTGAAGAATTCCACTAAGGATTTTTCCTTTTTATAAGTGCAAAATGTAAGCTGGCGCCAAAAAATTTTAGAATATGTTTCTTTTTAAATTAATTTCATATTTATTTTCAATCAATACCTTTCATATCATAAGTAAAAAACAGGATCAAATATCCACTGATTGCCTCAAATGGGGACTGTCAAAATTATCTAAAAATTCAGTTTTTTTATCTAAATACTTCGTATTTAAGAAAATCCAAACATAGTCAACAATTCATCTGTAAAATATCCGGATTTGATTATATTTTTCATAATCATCAAAGGTTTTTTCCTTTCTATTACCAGATTATTTGCAGAGGTATCAAAATGGTTCTAAATGCTATAATTTTAAGGACATTGCACATAACTTTTTTCATCTCAAGATATTTTTTATATTTATTTTTTGACTTCGATATGCTGATATTACGTCAAAAATTAGTAAAGTCTTGCAAAAAAGTTCAAATATCCATGGCAATAAAAATAGGTTAATTTTGTCTTCCAAATTTTGCTAAATTTATATTTCTTACGTGTATTTTAAACGAAACATAGTCAATCATATCACTAATATTTAAACATATGTATATTCACTTATTAGTTTTTAATTATCATGATATTCATATCATGACAAATTTTAAGTCATTAAAAAAAAGTAGGTAGTTTCTTGCTTTAACTGTTTAAGCATATTAAGAAAAAAAAAATGTAATTACAATTAAAAATGAAAAAAAATGGAAGGCAGTTATATATAAATTTGTCGTTCAGAAGATGATAAAAATATCCAGTATACTCAAAATAGCTCTACAGTCCCAGATTATAGCTAATAATTTCAGTAACACAAAAAACTTAGCTAGAAAAAAATGTATTTTTAATGAAAAAATTATAATGTCTACCCGAATTTATTGATTGTTTAAAAAGAATACGAGCAAATTTGCATTGATTCTTAGACATAATTATTTGAGAAAAACTTAATAAAATCATTTTTATATTTATGTGGAGTTATGACGTTTTGATGTATCAGATATCGGAATAGCTTAATACTACCACCGACTCCATCGATACTTTTGCTCACTAATTTATATGCAGTATTAATCAACAAAAAAAGGTTTAGTATTATTTCAAGTGGTCAACCATTAAAAGGAGGTGAGGATTATAGTATTGAATAACCTAGGTTTAATTCTAAATGTAGGAACCCCGAAAAAAAAAATTCCATTTTTATTTTAACATGTAAGAAGTAAAAAAATATTAGACCTTTGTAACAAAATTCGGATCATGTCCTTTTCTTGGTCTAAAATTACGTTTATTATTGTTATTGAAAGTTCTAAAACACGGAAATTACCTTTAAAACCTTCAACAGATCTAGTTTGGCATTATAATCTTTAAAAACACTTCACGTTTGAGCATATTTTTACGATTCAAAGGCATATTATGCGGAGAAAGTACCATATTGACAGAAATCAAAGTTAATAACGATTGATCAATAAAATAAAGCATTTCCTGAAAAAACTTTGAATGCACGCAAAGATAAACTAAAATTTGAGACACTGTAAATATTTATCTCGATATATTTAATATTTCTCTCTAAGACCGACTCCCTAAGGGTGTCAAAATTATGTTGAAAAAGGACCAAATGATTTATTAATTGTCCTTTGCATCAGTAGTTCTATCTGCATTGATAAAGTCGCACGCATTAGGCGTGATATTCACTTAATTTTTATCTCTGAAAAACGATTTTCTTATGTTTTTATGTAGTAAATTGGCATAAAATCTCCAATTCTTACCCAAATTCAAAATTTAAGAATCCTGCATCATAATCTAGCTTTGCTAATCTGAGGAAGAACCATCCATCAATGACCCCAGAGCTGGAGCTATTTTATATCCGCGCAGATAAAATACATATCTAATATTTTTTAAAGATTTAATGCTATTTAAAATCACAAAGTCTTGCCTAAAATTCAATTTCAGTTAAATTATTAGAGATTAGTATTCATTATTCAGTAGACCTTGAGTTAAAAGTTTTGACTTATATAACACATATTTCACAAAAAAAAACGAAGCTACTAGGAAATTGCTTGTAAATACTCATCATCTCCACCTTCATCCATTGAATGTGGAAAGACTATTCAGTAATACCATGAATATATATTGGCCAACCAGGAATAAATTAACTCCTGAGCACAGAGAGGAATTAACTTTTTTAAATTTCAATTTAAAATTATGTACAACTAATTATTATCGATATATTTATGTATTTCCTTGCCTAACTCTAACTTTAGGACAAAGCTAAACATTAAAAAAGTAAATCATTTTGTTATTTGTTAATGGAATTCCTTTATACATAATAAAGAATTGGAAATGTCAGTATATCTGAATGTAAATTCTTTGTTTTTGAAGATTAGTTACATTATCAAACTTTCAAACATCTTTTTTTCCTAGAAAAGATATCGACTTGACTTTCATTATTATTATTATTTTATACATAATTTTATATAAACTTATCAAAACCGCAACACAATTACTTATATAAATTGGTTTAATATATATATTTGATGAAAAAATTTAAATTGAAAAGAAAATATATCCACACCGGGCTCTTATTTATGTATGTTGTCTGGTGCAAATCCCACTTAAACTGACTCTCCTAGAACCACTGTTGGGATGCTCAAAAGTCTACACTTTTTGGACCTATAAATGATAATTATCAAAATATATGTGATAAATATAATAACATTATAAATTCATATTTATTTTAGATCCCATCTGGTATTAAGGGTCCTAGTCAGTATAGTACATTTTATCCTCATCCTGTCACTACTCTGGAAAAACCTCGGAAAAAGTCTCTTGATCAAACAAATAGTTTTTCCTCACAACAACCCCTCCAACTGCTGGATGATGTAAGTATCCAATCATACATAAAGAAATATACGGAGATGCAAAGGATTTGGATTGGCTGTTCGGCATAGTAGGGCTGTATTAGATTAAATTCTTCAGTCTGGTGCAATGAACATTAGCTTTGACAAAGGGTATAAACAGAGATACAGTAATAAATACATTGATCAACGTCTGAGGGTTTTTATTGAGATACATTGATTTTCTGATGCCGTTGAAATAAAAATGAAGTAAAATTGTACAAAGTCAATTAAATTTTACCATTTGATTTTTAACCATGAAAAATGCCCATCCCTCCCTCTTCTACATGAGGTTAAATGATTTGGTTTACTCTAGATATTAGTGGAGCTCATTGGTGCAAGCCTTTTTATTTGTTAATCCCATTTTGACATTCACTATTTACCTTAAAACATTAACTAAAAAGGGTTTAAATTGTTGTAATACTTGGCTATGTTTAATCCTTAAAATGGCCGACATCAACAATGCTAAAGTCACGTGAAGACGCTCTATTATTCCAACAGTAAAGTTCATTACCAGTTAATGTATGAAATAATTACGTCATATCATGTATCAGCTTATATTTTTGCTTAATCATTTGCGCACCTCTGTATTTATTTTTCTATGGCCCAATATTCAACATCTCTCAACTGATTTAACTATTTTTTTTAGGGAAGTATTAACGTAGATGGAGTTGTATCTACAACACTTCAACCGACGATTACCAATGGTGCCAATTCTCAAATTAGTTTAAACAATACAAACACTAGTCATACAAGTGACATTCAACCCCATAAATTCAATCAAACAAGCGCAGGATCGATGTATCACTATCCCCCTTTAAATACGACGACAACAAGCAATGGAGGGCTTGCTACTCATGTTTAAATATTATGTAACTCATTATTTTTGTTGTGTCTTTAAAAATTATTATAATAATCAGAGTTTCCCGTTAAAAATAATTATGTATAAATAATTATATTATCAGATGATATTTCTTAACATTGTTTTTAATTTTATAAAAACAATAAATTCAGTGATTCCTCATTCTGTTTTGTACCTTATTTAAAAGAAATATAGGTAATAGTCAAAGTTGTGAAATTATTTTCGAAACTGTCTTGACGCATGCGTACACCTCACTAACGCAAAAACATTCCTTTTGAAGACCCCAAAAGAAGCTACCTTCAAATGAAAAAAATTGTTTGTGTCGCTCATGGACTCCATAACGTGGCTGAACTTGCATGTAAAGAATTCCTAAAAACAAACAAGCTCATTTCAGAAATCAAAAAAAAAAAATGTTTTTAATGCCGGGCTAAGAAAACGGAACTTTACTGCTTCTTATCAAATTCCCTTACCTCCAGCACCTATCATCACACCCTAGGGAACTTAGTTGAAAGCAGTTGATTACTATTTTAATAACCTCGAAGTAGTCAGCGAATATTTAAACAACATTAACGAAAAAACACCAACGGTCGTTAAAGCTAAGGAGATTATAAATGATGAGTTTATTTATGAAGAATTGTCAATAATTAATCATAATATCAACCCAATTACCGAGGTCATTACTGCGTTAGAAGGATGACTCTTTACTTATTAGCTTGACTATTGTCGAACATTTATGCGTTGATATCAAGTTAGAGCCATTCAAAACAAAATTAAATACATTTTTAGATGAAAATCCAGCGTACAACGATTTGCGAGACCTTGCAAATTCTGAGGAGACAATTTACAGAAACACACCTATTGTAAATTGTGACTTATAAAGGATTTTCACCATATTGAAAGCCATTCATACAAAAATAAGATCCTGTTTATCAGTAAAAAGTGTCAGGAACAAGCAAATTATAAAATGGAATATTGAAATATTAGATTCGTAAGAGTAAGTATTTATCAAATAACTTTTATTTATTCCTAAATACAGTAATATGGTCAAGAACAACAGCATGAATCGTATCAAAAGGAGTCTTAGCTCCAAATGGCGTGCAATTAGTTTGTCTAACATCAGTTTCTTCGGGTTAAGAATTGGGCATGCTCCATGGATTCCAACATGTACAATCTATTTAAGATAAGTGTAAGTCGTTTTAAATACTGAACATACTAATTTACTTTTTCTATTCTTAGATTTACAAATTACTTAGATGACGAAAAATGAGGATTCTACATGGAATTTGAAGTATGATAGGAAAAAGACGGATTTTATTTCTCCTCATGATTAGTATATTTTTTTCTGTATATGTATGTATAATTTACATTTGTCCTTAATAATTTGTTGAATCATTTCGTAATATTTAATTTTAATAACTTCAATTTCGTATCATTTGTCCCTAATAATTTCTTGAATCCATTTTGTAATATTTAGTGTCGTTTGTTATTATTAATTTGTTTCACTTTCTGTGTATAGCTACTATTAAAATTTCTATCGTTTTTTATTTTACCCATACATATCACTTAGTATCACAAATATACGTTATAATACTTTAATTTATAAATTTACTAGTAATTAATTTTTAAAAAATATTTATTGCTAAACTTAACATACAATCAGTACGGGTACATGTAAAAATAACTAACTTTTGCCCTCGCAATAGTTTGCTGTATCCTACTGCAGTCCGTCCTAAAGGTCTAGGGATGGTGCATAGTTTAGCCAGCCCCGGTATCACAATTCATTAAAAAACTAGATAGGCTGGAGCCAGAATGTCTAAATTAACTATTAGTCTACTGCTCTGGGTTAAGTGATAATCAGAAGTTTTTGACTACTCATTAGTCATTGTATGACATATCATATGACTTTTATTCATATTTGTTAATAAATCTATAATATACAAATTTGTAAGTTTTTTCATGATTTTTACGAAGTAAATCAGGTATTTCTGAATTTGAAAGTTTCAACTACTTTTTATATTAACTCTTCTAGTGTAATATGAAATATAGAAGATGCTCATTTTTATACCAGCATCACGTGATATTCTATCCTCCAAAACCATAACTTTTAATCAATATGTCTCGTTCCCACTTTTTACACAGAGTCGCTTGATGCTACATAAGTCTAAAGCTTTAAACCAAGTAGCGAAACGCAACCGTTAGCCTGAGGAGATACAACGGTGCAGCGTTTTATCACTTTTTCGCACTTGGTCTCCATAGTTTAATATAAAATATACTTTGTTACATAAATTATATAGGAAAAAATAACGCAGAATAAACATCATAATCTTTGAACTAGAATAAACAAATTATTTGTTTAACATAACTTCCCTCTATAAAAATCTTCTCTAGTTAAGCTAAATCCGTCTTCCGGACTTCGAATGAACATCTTCTAAAAAGTAAGATATATTAAATAACATCATAACTCCTAATTATATCTCCAAATAATAACTAAATAGTACCTCTAGCGAAGAAAAAACGTAAATGTCCACCAATACATTTTTCAGCTATTGATCACGTGTGTCCTCGTTTTACTAATTGGTTTAATGCTTTACTTATGAGTTATGACTTACATATTATGCTCTTCTTAAAAAGAGTGAGGTACAAAGTTTGTCTTCCTGATCTTACGTAAAAAATCAAGATATTTATTTTTTACCAAGGCTTGTCAAGTTTTATCCAAATAATTTATTTTCTAAAGGTCATCCTTTTCAATCAAGTAAAGAATGAACAAATTAACAATACTTGGAGATTAAAAGAAAAAATAAACTGCGTTCACTCTTTCTGATCAATTTCTCATTGTTTCTTAGGGGTCGTATGACTATTTTTCCAAATATTACTACAATTATTTTTTGTTGTTTATGAGTACAACCATCATGAGCTTTAAGAGTGCTTAAAATAAAATTAATATATATTAAAAATGATCTCCATTGTATTTATATATTTTTTTTGATAAAATTGTAACTCAGATATTAGTACAGAAATTTTATTATTGCTAAAGGTATAATTTTTTTTTTAATTGCCATATATTTGTCATATGAAGACTGCACGTAACGAAATCTAGAACACAAAGTATACTTTCAAAACTGTATAAAGCGATCAAGCAAAGGAAACTGAAACAGCGACCAATTCGTACAGTTAACATCTTGGACAAGGTTTCCTATTTTCTAACAATTCTAGGTTTGAAAACTAGATATGGCCACTTAGTGTCGTTAAGCCAGGTGTGACTCATTATTTTATAAGAAATAACTATACCATGGGCTCTGCTATGGAAAAAATTTAACAGCATACATTGGTTACAAGACCCTTTGCCGAAAACCGTATTACTGAAAATCACAATGCCGAAAAAAACTAATAAATATTCTTATTGGTGATTTATTTGGCAATGTCTCTGAACCGGGGGACGGGTACAACACTTTTAATTATACAACGTTTTCATGTGACGTCATTATTGATGATGTCTGCCATTTTTGGGGCCTTAACAACCAAGTTTCATAACAATAAAATAATTTTTTTCATTCATATTAAGGATATAATTGTGTTATTGAATGTCAAAATGGGATCAACAAATATCTGAAAATGTTTTTATTGAATTTTAATTTTTTTAAAGTATCAAGTTCAAATATTATTCAAATTAATAAACAAGTTCTACCTCATCTCGTTTGCTGAGGAAAAATGGGACACTTGTGTCCTCTAGCTGTTTTTAGGGGGTTCTTATCCCTAAAAAATCTAAGTTTAGTTATGTAACCCCTTTTTTATATTTATTATATATAATCGGTAGTACGGGTATTGCCTGGAATAATTAGGTGTCGGTTAATAGAAATTCAAGGTCGTACCAAAACACGTTTCTACTTATGTTTGACTTCCACCATGCTCTTTAATAGTGAACCTATTAATCATATCATTTCTAGTATTATATGGAGTTAATATGCCAATGTTATTCTCTATGACGTCAAACTATGTCTGTCTTGCCCAGAAGTCGGAACAATACCTCAAATTGAAAATTCTTGCTTGCCCTAATCCTGTATTTCTATTAACTTAGAGCTAAATGACCAATTAACCAATTTGCTTTATTAATACTCACCTTTTTTAACTAGCACACGTAACTACTCAATACTCATATCAATTCATATGTGTTCTGTCCTAAAAACGAAAGAAGAATAATATTGGTTGGAGAAAAAAATTGACTATGGTGAGTACTTTAATCTCTAGAAGGCTCACTAAAAAAAGCGGACAACCCCATGATCCCTTTTGTATACTAAATACAAAACGCGGGCGATATTTAATTCATTTAAACATACCAACGTTTATATTTTATTCAAATCTTAACGTAAACTGAAAATGATCATAAATTATTAATGATGTACATCAGAGAGCAATAAGAAAACCAAACAGAAACAGTACTTAAATCTAAAAGGGGTGAGGAATGGGTAAGAAAAATATGTGAAAGGTCTTTTTGGAATTTCAAAGAAGAAGGGTGGAACTTCTGAGGTAACAAGGGCTCTGGACTTTGCAATTCTTAATTGTAAGCCCTCATCACTAGTCGACTCACTAACTATAATCCCCTATTTGGGTGGATGATTTGAGAGGTATATATTTAATTAGTCTGGTTTTCCATTAGCTATATTTAGTATTGGTTCGGTTTTTGCACAAATTTCCATATCAATCTCTTTTTTTTTCTTCATTTTTTTAACATTCTACATAACATTTACAATTCTAGTGTGTTTTTTTGTTTTTTTTAATTTTCTTCACTTCTAGCTAGGATTGAAGAATATATAAATGATAGTAAAAACGTATAATAATAAGTTCTCGCCAGTACGTCCTACTGTAAACTTACGGTATTTTGTCTCTTTGAAAGAAGTTATGTTACGACTTCAACGGCTTAAATAAAGTAGTTAGTGTGGCTCCGAGAGTGCGAGTTCCCATAGGAATAGTGCTGACAGAGGAGGGAGTGAAGGAATCTCCTTGTAGATGGAAGATACGGCAGCAATTCCTCCATTGTTCCAATAAGCACCGGTCCTAGGACTGACAAACTTTATTAGAAACGCAGTTTCTTTAGTTGTTTATAGATTAATCCAACACTACCAAGACATATCTGGATATAGTGTTGTGTCGGTCCTTATTTATTTGGCCCAGTCCAGTCTTAGGACCGGTCCTATCCGTCCTTAGGACTGTCTGTCCTTGGAGTTTATCATCAAAATATCGATGGTTTTATAAGATGTAAAAAGTATTATATTTTTATTATAATACAATATAATAAGAACATATTATATTGTTGCTTGGTTATATAATTATGTATTTATTATATTAATAATCAATAACCGGACTGGACCACGGTCCTCGGTTCTAAATAAGGACCGACACAACACAACCTGTATATTCAATTATAAGGTGTAGTAAAAATAAATCCATTATTTTTCAATGAATAGCTTTCGTAATACGTATCTTGCATTCTAGAAATACGATCGATTTACCCTAAATGGCGTTAGAAAGATAAATTTATGCTCTAAAAAACTTACATGACAGTTTTGTGATTGTTTATCTCAGTATTGTCTGAGCATGCACCAAAGATAGACTCCAGCAAAGAGGAGGTACAAATATTTTAAAAGTTTCTCTTCTATAACG
The DNA here is from genome assembly GCF_016086655.4 of Lepeophtheirus salmonis. Taxonomy (NCBI): domain Eukaryota; kingdom Metazoa; phylum Arthropoda; class Copepoda; order Siphonostomatoida; family Caligidae; genus Lepeophtheirus; species Lepeophtheirus salmonis. The sequence continues at coordinate 35,451,822 of NC_052136.2, forward strand.
GCAAAAATCCATGCCAGGCAGTTGAAAATGTGAATAGTGTTAATGGTCCTGATATTGTAACAGCTATACGTGCAATTTTGGTTTCGCCAATTCCGTTCCAGTTATTTTTATGTCAAAGATGCACCACGCTTTGGAAGGCCAATTGTCAAAAATGTTGATTAAATCATTGACCGACCGTCACGTAAGCACTTTTTTGATTCCCCAGGAGCTAAACATAGCACGAAACCCGTTCGGAACAACTTGAATAACGTTGGACAAAAAAAAAAAAGAAGCTGGATGTATGGGTCCCATAAAATTTTAAAAAAAAACTTCATGGACAGAATTTCTGTCTGCAAATCGCTGCAGAATTGCTACACAATCCACCCTTTTCTACAGCAGATGATGACTAGTGATGCTGATTATATTTGTTATATAGATTATTTCCTTAAAAAAAATTATAAAAGTTATTAGGATTTAAAGTTGATTTTTTCAAATTTGGAAAATAATGACAATATTTAGTAGCTAACAAAATATTCAAAACTCACTTCTAATTAATTATAATAAAAAATATGCAATATAGTTTGACAATTTAAAAACATAGAACCGAAAAAACCCTGCCATTCTTTAATGATACATTTAACAAAAATCTTTAATTTTCTTTAAATGTCAAATTGATTTATTCAATTCGGGCGCTATTGCCCTACAGATGACGAAAAACATCTTGCAAAACAAAGTTGCAAGTACTGGAAATGAATTTAGGGTCCATGGCACCCCACTACTCGTCGACAGAGGCCTTCATGGCTTCAACGTCCGGATGACGAATGCTACAGGCTCTCCTATCGATATGCAGTCAGAAAGAAAAGTCATAAGGATTCACATCTAGACTGTATGGTGGCCAAATTTTCTTGTCCCATAAAGAAATATTGTTAGCTAAGAAGGTCTGAGCAAGTTTAATAGAAATACAAGGTTATGCCATAACGGGTGTACGACTGATGTTTGACTTCTACCACGCATTTAATATTGACGTCATACTAAATGAGTGGTTGCGTATTTTGCCAAAATCTGTTTTTCTTGCTCAGCAGTCGGTATGATACATTAAATTGAAAATTCTAACAATAGTGACGTCATAGACTATGAGTGGTTGCGTGTTTTATCAAAATCTGCGTATCTTACCCAGCCGTCGGTACAATACATAGATTGAAAATTCTAGCAAGCCAATTACATGATGGTCTAACCTTTATTTCTATTAACCTTGGGTCTGAGTAATTTTCGCAGTGTGAGCGGGGGCTTCATCTTGCTGAAAGACAACGTTGCCATCTAGGAAATTTGCCTGGACCCAGGGGGGCAGGTTGGCCTTAAAAACGTGGATGTACATGGCTGCCGTGATCCTGTAACCCACCAGGAAACAGATCAGGGGTACTACAATGCTGTTAGACACAACAGGTCTAACGCCATAGCTGATACTGGATTTTTGGTGGTGATCGCCGTTCGAAGGTCCTCATTGATTTCCCTAAAGCTGACATAACTGTCATTAGAGCGATTGTAGACCTCTTTTAGAGTGTGACCCACATAAAGAAGCGTTAATGCCCTAAGCCTTGAATCTCAATAACTTGACATTTATTGTCCGATTTAAAAAATTCAAAAAGCAGCACGTGCTTGAGATACCATGTCAAAATTTTTGTTGGAATTGAACCACAAGTTCAGAAAATTTGAAGTTTGATGTACACCATAGTTTTTGGTAACATAGCAAAAATATAGGACATCACATCTAGGGATCTCACTTTGGTCCCATGACATTTTACCTTGAATTAGACTTTGCGTTTCAAGTTTGGTCGTTGTCAAATTTTATTCATTTTTTAGCACTGAATGTCATCAGCAGTATAAATGTTTTAAAATATATTTATACTTTTCAAAAATACTCTCTTTGTTGAAATTGAATGACAGATTCAGAAGATATGATATGACTACTTAAAATTTGGTTTTTATCCCATGGTTTTCCGAAAATTGAAAAAAATAAAGTACTCAAATCTCGAAAGCTTATCAATGGATTACAGGAAAGTTGTATCTGGAGTTACCAGGTAAAAATATACATATGTACTTAATTTCATTATATTCTAAGATAGTCTGTTGAGAAATTAGCGTTTTTGGGGCTATTTGATTAGGAAATATACTTAAAATAGCAATATTTCATACTTGTAACTTCTTGTGAAACTAATTTGTAGAAAACGTAAATTATAGAAAAAAATTATATTTACATTTAAATTAATCAAGCTGTTCCATCAAAAACTACTTTTCAGCACCGCATTAATATATTGTTCTATCTTACCCGCTTATTTTGTATGCAATTTAATAAAGATTTAGTAGATATGATTAATAATACATGATGTTTTTTCCATAAACAAGAAACCCTATTGAGAAGGTACCATTTCTTTACTTTTGTCTGACTAATATTAGACTTCAGTTATTATTACTACTCAATTATATTCAAAACATCATCATAAAATTGACAACTTGTCATTAGTATCATCAAATTTATTATAGAACGTCAATTTTTAGACTGGGAAGGGTAAAAAAAGATGTTGAAATTGTTTAAGTGTATATGGTACACAGCCATTCATTTATTATCTAAGAGGGGGTTCGATCCCCAATACTTTGAAACCCTCAGATTTAGAGGATACGTTCGATCTTACAACCGTTCATTTTCGTGAAAATATCATTTTTTCAAGTTATAACCCTTATTTTATTTCTACTTTTCGCAGAATGGTATTCAAAATTATAACTCATAAGGTCCTTAGGCTTTTGCATCGTGGCCTAGTGTTCTCCCACATGTCTCGCATGAAATATCAAAAAAAAAAAAAAAAATTCTCTGTAGGCATTATTTTGTAGTGAAATTTTGTACAATAAATTATTTACTCAAACTTCCACTGATAACTTTTTATAAATTTAGGCGTAATTCAACGTTAATGCAGAGTTAATTTTGTTAGCTATGACTAGATGAAACGTTTTCGTCAACATAAGTGTTTTGCGTTATGATAACGAAATGATTTTAATGGTTCGTCTGAATAAGAAAAATATATAATTTTATTAACGAAATAAAGACGAGACTAAACGTAACGAACAAGACAGAATTAACACTGTGCTATATCTCGAATACATGTTCTAGAATAACTGACTTACCGAACAGCAATTTAAGGCTACGTGATTTATAAAAACAATTTCATACGTAATTATATTTATTTAGAAGAATTGAATATTTGAATGTTACAAACATGGACTCATATTATTCCAAATAGTAATCAAGAAGTCATGGTTCGTTTTAGAAGATGGTAATTACTCCAATTACAGGAATACATCTCGTCTTATGATTTAGTATATTTATTTATAGTATTTTTTTTTTTTTTTCGTGACAGTATGTAATAAAAATAAACTTTATTAAGCTGTCGACTTTTGACGTAATTAAAATTGATTTAAATGCTTATTTAATAATAATACAATTTGTTACATTAGTTTAGATGATTTTAAAATTGACGAATCGTAATAACGTTGTATTCAATCAATTTAAGAGAGATAAATGAAGACAGGAATAAAATCTATTGTAATAAGGCAGTTTGTTTTATTTGACAAAACATAATTGTAATTTTATAACTTCTATGTATATACTTGTTCAAAGAAAATTTTGAACAGGTAATTTTTCGAAAGGATTTGAGTCAGCAAAAAGGTATGATCATACTTAGAAAATTGTTTTACAAAAAGTGGATAGTAACTGATAACAAACCAAAAATTAGTATCAAGTTTTTACACTCAATCGATTTATTCAAAAAAATATATGCGTATATTACTTACAAAAAAAAAACACCTGACTGAAATATCATAAAAATGTCTAAATATCAATTGTTGTTTATATATATATATTATTTACACCACGTGAATCCACGATTGGCATGCTACTCCTTCAGCAAAGGACACAACTCTCAGAATGAAGAGAAAGGAACTATTTTTATATATGCATATAAATAAAATAAAAAAGAAATGCGTCTTTTTTTCTATATGGAAAGTACGTTATGATGAGAGATCCCGGAGAGTGTGGATTGTCCAAAGTTATTGTTGGGATTGGCTAGAGACTCCAGGTCCGGCTTTTGATCAATCTCTGTTGTTGTATACTCGTGGTGTCCTTTGCCCCCAGAGACAATGATATGTTTTTTGGACTCTGGTTCATTGGCATTGGAGTTGAACTTCCCTCCTTCCCCGCGCACGCGTTTGAGGGCATGCTGATGTCTGGATTCGTGAAGGTATTTCTTGCGTTCTTTGGGGATCTTGCCCTCGGCTTCCAGCTTGGCCCGCGCCTGGCGCCGTTTGAGGATGCGATGATACTGTTTGGCATTGACGTAGAGAGGCTCTTCCTCGAGGAGTTCTGTGGCTGTGGCAGCGGCGGGAGGGGGAGCCGCAACGGCAGACCCAGCCGAGGAACCCGGCATCATCATGATAACACTGCCTTGAGGGGCGCCCGAAACGTTGGACCCGCCTCCATTTGACAACTGGATGATGGGGGTCCCTTGCGATGCAGAGACAGGAACGGAGCCATCCTGGACCTGAACCGGTTGATATATCAAAGTTTGTCCATCTGCCGTTGTGATGACTTGAGGTTGCGCTGCGCCTCCATTTCCCACGCCGTTCGAGGGGCTTATCACTATCTGCTGTCCACCTCCATTCGCACCGCCTTCTGTGTCGAGGGCCTGGAGGACCAGGGGACTTCCTTGAAGGATTGGATGACCCGTTTGTAACATCAAAACAAATGCAAGTAGAAAAAGAAGCCAATGAAAAAGGAGGAAAAACGGACCCAATACCAATCACAGGCAATAGATTGCTTTGTTCGTCTCTTCACTTCTTTCTCCTTTCTTCACTCCAAATGGGCACCGCAACACTTCTCTCCTTAGGGATCTCCTTCTCCTTCTAGTTTACACCTCCTCACCCTCTTTTTCTTCCCTGCACCTCTTTCTCTTTTCACTCTCACATACGCCCAATCACCACTCTTCGTCGTCTAACTCGACCTACGTACGTGCCTCTTTCTTTCTTCTTTCACAATATTCTACGATTTCTAAATTCTTTTCTTCTTTTTCTTTCTTCATCTCTTTATTTCTCTATCTAGCTAGTTCTCCTTCCTCCCAACTGCTATACTTTTTTTCCCCTACTCTTTTCTCCTATCTCAACACAAAGACCGCCAAATTTGAAACTTATAAAGTAGCTCTTTCTTCAATTCTATTATTATCAAATAATTTTCCCTGTTGGGACTTCCCTTTATGACTAATAGTTAAATATGAACCTCAATAGACTTAACATATTTTGTATACTCCTTAAGCTTCTGTGTGCGAGTGCCACGGGGCCTATCTCTTGTCGTAGTCCTGAGGGTACTCCCCTAGATTGGTTCATTCTCTACAAAATCCCGTCCCTTCCATCTCCCGAAAATAATCTTCGTAATGGATCGTCTTTTGCTTGGATTCACTCAGATCTTGATTCATGGGAAAGAAACCCTAACCTATCTATTCTTGTTCCAGAGGATTCTGCAGTAGGGATCACTCTAGATCCCGCGTTTCAAAATACTTCTGATACTCTTCGGATTTTTTATAATGGTCAGATAGTTAATTAATATAATAATAATTCCTACAAAAAAGTATTTCTGAAAAGCAAGAATGTGTTTTAAAAAATGAAACCAATTATATTTTGATATTACCTCGCTTTGAGACCCTGACCCTTGAACTTGACCTCGTGAATCAAGTTTTGTGTCAGTCCTTCTTTAAGACTATAGTTCAAACTGATTAAGTTCAGTCCTTCATGACGTCACTTAACTTTATTTCTTCTTTTCTTGATCAGTTATAGTCCGAAGACTGCACTGGACCGAATAAATAAGGACTGACACAACACTAATTAGGGTGACTAACCGTACCATAGAGAAATCTATGAACCGTACTCTTTCCTGTACTTTGGTTTATTTTTTATAAATTTATGAAATGTCCCTCTTTGTTAAGAACAAATAGAGAATGTTGAAAAATGGATTTAAAGTTGTACAAATGTTTTATTATCTTTCTTTTTAAAAAGCCAAGCTCCAAAATATATATTCAAAAAAAAAAAGTATCAAAATTTCTTAAATTTAGCAATATTCTTTAATTTATTAATCCCCAATCGTGTTTTTTTGAAAGTCAAAGTATAGTCACCTTAATACTTCTCAATAGCATATTTTGGAAAATGCGAAAAAGTTATATAAATTTCCAAAAGATGATTAATTATTTTTTCTATTATAATTATATTAGATGAGGTCCCTCAGCTCAATCATCACTCTGAAAAGGGTCACACAAAGGGTGTGCTGTTCATGGATGCTATTTCAGGTTTTTGGTTAATCCACTCTGCACCCAAATTTCCGAATTCACCAGACAAATACAGATATCCTCATACAGCTCTGAGATATGGGCAATCCTTTCTCTGCATCTCATTCAATACGACACTTTCTATCAATGAACTGAGCCTGCAACTTATGTATGACGATATCAGCATATATTTTCCACCCCATTCTCTCCCTCCTTGGACTTCAAGGTATCCCCACCTTTTGGATCTTCTTCAAGGCAGAAGGAAACAGAACGTCAGACCTCCATTTAGTCGTACAGTAGTTCTTTCCTCTCTTTTCCATACCCTACCTTTTATTAGTTTTGCTAAAGGACCACGGTTTAAGCGGGATCTCTATGCTAACCTTGTTGCCCCATCCCTTCGTACTTCATTGCTTGTTGAAACATGGGCTCATGGCTCAGGTGGAAGATTGAACACAACATGTTCTGATGTACCTTATCCTATTTACAATGTGAAATTACTAAAATTAATGGGAATTCCATTTCATCGGATGGAGGATCATTCTAAATGGGCCATTGGAGGAGGTTATGTCTGCGTAGGAGACATAAATCGTATGACAAGTCAAAGGAAAAGGGGTGGAGGAACGCTCTGTTTCAGAAATTCTAAAGCTTATAAGTTGTTTGCAGACCTTATTGTAGAAACAGAGCCTTGTGCTGTTTCAGCTCTATAAGTCATTTGTATTAGTTATGAGAGAATATTATAGAAATAAACTGATATATGTAGTATAAATTTTATGTTTATTCGAACTTTTGTCAATATTGAGAAAATTAGTTGGGTATTGCTTGATACTAGGCATAAAATGAATGGAATCGAATCATATACTAGATACAAGACGTTAAAACAAAGACGTCACACGAGGGCTGATCAATGCAAGAAATATTGAATAGCTGAAAAGAAGAAAGAAATTTCTTTTTTATTCTTATTTGACGTTTCGCATTTCATGTGAATCGTTTATCGTCCTTCTCCAATATCGGGGACTTCATCATCATCATGGAGCAAAGAGGCATGGTAATTCTCGCAGGCAACTCTCATCCAGACCTCGCAGATGATATTGCAAAAAATTTAGGAGTTCGTCTTGGTAACAGCTCTGTATATCACAATACGAATCGGGAAACAATGGTTGAAATCCAGGAATCTGTTCGTGGAAAGGATGTTTACATAATACAAACCGGCTCCAGGTATTTCTATCATTTTGTTGTACATCATGGAAAAAAAAAAATTCTTGCTATTCTTATACCCACAATCCTCAGAGACGTAAATAACACGATCATGGAGCTCCTCATCATGTGCTACGCCTGTAAAACCTCATCCTGCAACAAAGTCATCGGTGTCATTCCCTACATGCCTTACAGTCAGCAGAGTAAGGACTCCATTTTAGACGCGATTTTTTCCTGTAGCAAGATTTTTTTTTTTTTTTACAAAGACTCTTAAAGTTCTCTGTTATTCGTATCTTTTTCATCAAATCTATTTTTTCTTTTTCCATACAAATATAGCCAAGACTGTAACAATACAGTGATGGAAATGTTGATTATGGCATATGCCTCAAATACTTCTTCCGCACGTAATGTTGTTGGAGTCATTCCATATCTTCCATATGGTCAAAGATGTAAAATTGCTTTTCTTTCTCTATGATTTTTCTTTGCTTTAATCTACATAATTATGAGTGAATTTTTGTATTCTTACTAGTTTAATGAGAATAAGATCCTTATATAATTTTTTTACATTTCCTTACAATTGTTACTTAACTAAACCACTCCAAGTAGTTGGGTTCATTTGTAGCTTTTATTCTTGCATTACAAAATACTATGGGATTTACTGTTTATCAGTTTTGAATGAGGACATTCACTTTAGTTTCTCCCTAAAAACCGGATTAATAACATCAGTAACATTAATATACTGTGATTTATTTATAACAATCAATTAACAGAGTATTTTTAGAAGTGATAGTTTAATCACACTTGAATGATTTTATTTATATAAAATTTGTATCAATTATATTATTGTGGAAAAAGTCAAATCTAATCATATTTAATTATCTTTTTAGTTTGAAGTTTTTTAATTTACTAGTGTTGAGAATGAATCAAATCAAACTCCCACTATTATTATTATTCCGTTTATATTTTACAAAAAAAAAAGAAAAAAAAGATAGTTTATTTCATTTTATAATAATTCTTAACCATTTCCTACAATTATTAAAGCGAAAATGAGACGTCGTGGAAATATTTCTCTCAAATTATTTGCTGAGATGCTCACTAAAGCTGGATTTGATCACATTATTACTGTGGATCTTCATTCTAAGGAATCTCAGGGATTCTTTGACTGTGTAGTTGACAATCTTCGAGCATCTCCTTTTTTAATTAAATACATAACGGAGAGTGTAAGATCATTTTTAATATTTTTTTTTTTTTTTTTCAATTCATCATATTAATAGGCAAAATGGTAAAAAGGGGTGCGATCGTATGCAAATTAATGGCGAAGTTAATGGCCAAGGCCGGCTTTAACCATATTATAACAATGGATTTACATCAAAAAGAAATCCAAGGGTTCTTTGAATGCCCTGTGGATAATTTACGGGCCTCTCCATTTTTATTAAAGTACATTCAAGAAAGTGTAAGGACTTAGAACAACTATCTGTGTGATTTATCTTTATTTTTCTTGATTTTTTTTTTTTTTTTTAATTTTTTCTTCATATTTAAAATACTTATTTCTAGTTTTTCCACCCCCTGCTCCTTAATTGTCTTTTTCGTTCATCCTATATTCTTCAAACCTCCATATTTTGACCATCATTTTTGCATGCTGATCGTTTTTTTTTGTTTTTTTTTTGTCATTTAATCATTTTGTCAAATTTTAATCGTAATATTACAATCACTTATAGTATCCATCCATCCTTATTTAGATTCCAGATTATAGAAATGCAGTAATTGTCGCTAAGAATCCTCTGGCAGCTCGAAGAGCAACTTCATATGCTGATAGATTACGCCTTGCAATAGCAGTGATTCATGGTGAGGTCAAAGAAAGTGAGGATTTAGATGGAAGAGCTTCGCCTCCACCTACATTTCGTGGACGTGTTTTGTCTGTGGGTGCCACTTTGCCTCCCTTGACTGCTAAAGAAAAACCTCCTATTAACGTAGTTGGAGACGTCGGAGGCAAGATTGCCATCATGGTCGACGACATGATTGATGATGTACAGAGCTTTGTTGATGCTGCAATTGTTTTGAAGGAACGAGGTGCATACAAAATTTATGCCCTTGCAACTCATGGTGTTCTCTCCGCAGATGCTCCACGTCTCATCGAAGAATCTCCTATTGATGAAGTAATTATATGATCCATATTCAGCAAGTTATTATTGTAAATAATATTCTACTTATCCAGGTTGTTGTTACAAATACCGTTCCTCATGACTCTAAAAAGCTTCAATGCCACAAGATTAAAACGGTAGACATATCCATTCTACTGGCGGAAGCTATTCGTCGCATCCACAACAAGGAATCAATGTCACACTTGTTTAGACATGTGACATTGGAAGACTAGAACTATCTAGTATAGAGTATCAAAATTGTAGAGCGCTTCAACCGTTAGTGACATTGCTTCAAATTCTATCATTTTAATATATCATAAAAATAATTTATTATGTCGTTTCAAATACCCTCAACGTTTGTTGTAGCCCATGTTAATCGTCGTTTAAGTGTATGCGTAAGCATTAAATGTTTAAAAGCTAACTACATACATACATCCGAGCCATTTTATAAGGACTGAATGTATTTATTATATTGATTAAGTTCTTGAAAATCATAGTCTTTGTATTGGATCAATAAATTATTAATAATAAAAGTTATATTTAATATACATAGTCACGTCACTTCTAATTGTAGCCAATATGTGATTTGAAGAACTTGGATGGCGATCTCCAATGTTACGTTTACAGCCAGAACTGCTCTTTCTAGTGTTTTAAATACTACAAAGTATGTTAGTGTAGTAGGATACAAAAACAAGGCTATTGTGAAGGCTAAAGTTCCTACAAAGAGTTGATCGATGTTATGAGCACAAGAATCCACTCGATTTCTTAATGGATTATATTTTTTACCAAGGAATAGTCGCCAAAGAGACTTAATTGCACAACTTTGAGAAATAAGAAGTCGTCGAGCGTAGATGTGAAAACATCTCACATGGAACGTCACAATATTAAATATATCCAGGACCATGCAAATCTATGTATAGAAAAATATTGGTTTATTAAATTATGAGGTAATAAATTGATTTCATTACTTGAAATCCGAGCCCACAAAATATAATTAAATGAAGTCCATTTTCGAAGACAACAGATATAATAGGAGAGAATCGGAATATAAAAACCTCCCAGAGATGAATATGATACAAAAAAAATCTGCCTAAAGCTTTAGAAAACACTCGATTAAGCTTCAGGCCAGCAGGTGCATTCATTAATTTTCTTATCACTTCTTTGAGATTAAATATACCCCAAAAGGCACGATCAGAGATCCAAAAACGAGGAAGGAGCCATGAGTACAAAAAATAGCCAAGACTAAAGTCCAAAATAAAGAAAAGGCAGAGTTTTTTGAGTATCCTGGAAATATTGCGTCCTTTGATTAGGAGATGGAACTCAGTAGCTCGATGGACAAGATAATAAAGAGTCATTGAGTATTCTCCCAAATAATTTAACTTATCTATAAAAAAGAAGCTATTACTTAACATTGAAAGAGAGATAAAAGTACCTAAGAACATAGTTGAGGAGTTTTAAACCAAGAAAAGCCACCATATCACGGGCTTCGTCGACATTTAATAACAAATTATGAAATAAGGTAAAGAAAGTCGAGGTTGTGTTATCTATTACTTAAACGTCAGCGATCAGCCGGGTGAATTGAACTGTTTTTGACGTTTTATTATATAATTTATACTATCATGAAGGCCGGATGTTTCCACGATTTTTAAACGCAATTAGGCGATTTATAGAGAGCTTTTTAAGTTAATAGTAAGTTCAAGATTATAAAAAATATATGTTATTTACATTAAGGAATCCTTAGAAGAAATCCACTTTTGTATTATTTTGTTAATCTGATTTATAACTAAAATTATTAAAGTATATGAATGTACTAGACCACAATGCATGAAGTCCCATTACTACGAACTATGTTCGACTTGATTACATACATGTTATAATGTAACAAACATAGAACTGTAACAAGAGAATTCCCCACATAATCCCCCTTTTCTCTCCCTCAACGTAGAGACACAAATGTTTCCGGAGAATCTTATAGTTAAATCTATCTTTATTTTCTCAGTTCCTCTTTAGTTAAAGAACATCATTTGAATATGTTGGCTTGGTTACACCGAATTTTTGCACTCTCTATTTTGAGCTCCACTCCTCTCCTTATTCATTACGTGGCGGAATGGAATCGACTACATGAATACTTCTATTCATTTGTTTCCTCTGATCTCACCTTGTATAAATATGATTATATTATAGGTTTGTTAAGGAATATATTATATATTATTTACTTCTATTTTATAAACTTATATTTTATAGTTGGAGGAGGTTCAGCTGGATCCGTTTTGGCATCCAGATTAACAGAAAACCCTCAAATTAATATACTCTTGATAGAAGCAGGAGGTCATCCACATTTTTTGACTGGTATTCCAGCATTCACTCCATATTTGCAACTCTCGCCCTATGATTGGTCTTTCGAAACAGAGAAGCAAGATGAGGCATGCAAAGGAATGATTGGCAATGTAGAGGAATTTCATTTATTCTCAATTAGTATTAGAGTAATCTTTTTCATTTTAACAGAGGTGTAAATGGCCAAGAGGAAAGATGTTAGGGGGAACTGCAGGAATGAATTATATGCTCTATGTTCGAGGGAATAAGAGGGACTTTGATGAATGGGAAGAAATGGGATTTGAAGGGTGGGGCTATGAAAAGGTAATTTTGAGTAAAGGATACTTTAGTCGTATTATAATATATTTTCAATAATACATATTACATAATTCAGGTTCTTCCCTATTTCAAAAAATCTGAGCTTCAATTAGGACGCTATGCTCACGATACAAAACATCATGGGACTGAGGGAAATGTTCCTGTCTCTGACTCTATTTATATCACTCCTATGGCTAAGGTTTACAAAGAACTGGCTCAGCTAGCTGGATTGCCCATCAGGGATTACAATGCTGAAAATCAAACGGGATTTGATATTCCTCAAGTTGGAGTTGAAAGATGTATTTTATTTTAAGTTCCATTTATGATTTATTTTCAGCTTACAATGAGAAATGGTTGGAGAGGGGATCCTTATCGATCTTACATTGAGCCAATAATGAATAAAAGGCCAAATTTAAAGATACTCACTTACTCACACGTCACTAAATTGTTGTTTGATGATAATAAAAAAATAGTGACAGGTAAAATTTTTATGAAAATTGAACTTCAAATATATCAATACTATATGAATTTTGCAACTTTTTAATAGGAGTTGAATTGCTTCGATTTGGTAAAACATATAACGTTAGTGCAAGTAAAGAAATAATACTAAGTGCTGGTGCCATTGGATCTCCTACTATACTTATGCATTCTGGAGTTGGACATGCACAACACTTGAAAGATCTGAATGTGAGTCTGTCATGAACATTTAAAAAATATCATTATTTCAGGGAAGTTATTGCTTCATTTCAAATTAGATTCCTTTAGTGAAGGACCTTCCAGTTGGAGATAATCTACAGGATCACATTACTACAATGTTGGGCCCACTTTTGGTGAATCAATCTGCAAGTTTTGATGTCATTGAAACTATGTCTTTCTCAACCATGTGGGACTACTTTGTTCATGGAAAAGGTAACTCGAACTAAAGCCTACAAATTCGTTTATATCAAATAGTTATTAAAGAATATATTTAAACTCAAATTTATAATAAATTTTTATAAGGGCCTCTGACAATATCATCAGATGCAATTATTTTTAGAGAGGCCATAAATAATTTCCCATCCGCTCAAATATTGTTTATGCCAATATCAATGACTAGTGATCTAGTTGAGCCTTTTATGAGGCTAGCTGCATTAAAATCAGAGGTAGGCGTAAATTGAATATAATAAAGAATAGATAGATTAAAACTGCACCTTATTTCATGATGTGGTCCTATTCATAGAAGTCGTAGACTCAATGTATGCTAATATTAATTTGCACGCTTCATTTGTACCAATAATAAATTCTTTCATTTTCTTATGTTTGTTACGTTTCATAAATGCTATTATGTCTTTTTTAATTATTAAGAAGTACAAAATCTGTATAGAATAATATTGTCACAGTATGTCTTGGATATTTATTAATTGAGAGCATGCACATTTTTTTATAAAGGTCCCCTTAGCACAACAGTAGCAGTTGATTTCAACGGGTTTCTTGTGGACGAAAATGTTCAATTGCATTTCATTGGTGTACCATTATATGCAGACTATGGACTTCATTCCAGAAAAACATTCAACATAGATTCAACGGTATTTTTTTCTACATTTTTTGAAGATATACAACTGCACAGATGAGATAAAGAAAAAAGAAATAATATTATGAAATTATTTTTTTTATCCTCGACAGCTCTGGGACGATTATTTTTCAAAACTATATGGTCTCAGCTCAATATCCGTCCTACCAGCATTACTCCGACCCAAAAGCCGTGGAACCATACGTCTTTCCTCCTCAGATCCTTTGGTATCCCCCATCATCAATCCGAATTACTTATCACATCCTCAAGACATACAAGATTTGATAAAAATCATTGATTGGGTCCTAAACGTGCTCTTTGATCAAAAAAAGGCTTCTCACCATGGACTAAAATTACCACAGAATGGATCTAAGATCCCTCAATGTGCCAAAGAAAACAATTACTGGGAATGTTTTGTAAGGCACTTTAGTCTCACGATGTACCATCCAGCAGGAACTTGCCCAATGGGCTCAGTACTAGACTCCCAGCTACGTGTGCATGGATTGCCTAACCTCCGGGTTATAGACGCTTCTTCCATGCCTCTCATTGTGCGAGGAAATCCGAATGCAGCCATAATTATGATGGCTGAAAAGATATCTGATCATATCAAAGAGTCTTTTGAACTTGAGTTGTTGAGCAAGAGTTCCCTAGGGAAGGAAGAGCTTTGATTTTTAAATTATATGATATACAGTATTCACATATATTTCATTGCAATTATTTAAATATATATATATATATAATTTGTAATTCATGTTAGTTAAATAAACTATATTCAATGATGATAATATTATATAAAAAAAATTGTGGATTATTATGAAAGTTAGTTCAAATATTATAATAGCATTATCTGTTTACTTTTGTTACACGAACTAAAGATAATTAATTAATAAATAAACGAAATTCTTTCTAACAGTAAAATAATAATACAAAATTCAAAGAAAAAGTGGGCAATCCATTGATGACAATAATATTTACAATATATAGGAAGGGAGAATAATCTAATTTAGATAATTAATTATTATACATAATAGTTGAGACATCATATGATCTGATTAGAAAGGTTAAAAGTAGAAGCAAATTTTGATTTTTTTTTTTAATCAATCATACAATAATGGCTATGACCCAACCAGCAGGTTTTTCTTGTTTGTGTATATGAGCTTTTTTCTTTAAACTTCACCCTTGACTTATATATTTAATCCAATTTGAAGTTGAAATTGTATTTAATTATACTTATTATTGACTTTGTTTTGTTCTTCTCTTTATAAAATTAATTATTGATATAATAACGATAGTAATATATATTGATAAAAATTGATGTACAAAAAAAACATGGATAGATATACATAATATGTATTATATTAAATAATGAAAATGCCGTGGATATGATTTTACGAAGATGTAAGTTAAAAATTTTCAGACAGACAATGACACAAAACTATTGTATTGTTGGATATTCCGCTTGAGAATTTCAGAGCAAGGTCCCAAAACACGCTCAAACCTAGATGATAAAGGGATGGAATATATCGATAATATTTAGTAATGAAAATCGTGTGTATAATAGGCATATTAAAAAAAACAAAAAATAAACCCAAAATCAAGATGGTAACCCTGACAATTTCAAGAATGTTTTGGAGATCAGCTACAATTAGCCGTGACAAGGGAGGAGGGGGAAAAGGAAATAAGCAAGGACATTGGCAAGAATTACTCCGATGTCGATCCTCAATTCTACTCGAATCCAGCAAATAACTATGCAACAAATCCTCAAGGTTACTCTCCGTCTTTTATGAGCACACACGAACGTTCAATCAGGGTTTGAATATGATTGAATGTAGTAAAAAAGAAAGTTAACTACTCAGGAGCTAAATTATAATGGGCCAGATATAAAATAAACACGAATACATCACTAATAATGTACATACAAGTTGGCCAGAATTAGAGTCTCATCAAAAAAAAAAGAAGAAAATAAGTTAAATTACTCAGAGATTATGGTTTGTTTTAGTATATGTATTAATACTTTTTGACAGGATTAGCATTCTCCTATAGTTGACCAATATCTTATTCCATATGCTATTTTTGTTCTAAACAGGTTGAAAGATAGTAACAAACTTGCAGCTAGTACGCAAGTCAATGATTTTTACCATCAGGGAGTCCATTACAAAGTTAGGGGGAGGGGGCAAGATCAGGTTAAGAGGGATGCCAAAAAATGTTTTGTTCCAGAAGTGTTCAAAATTGTATTTTCACAATTTTTGAACATCATTTACAGAGTGGATTGGGCCCATCCCGCTGTTGCAATATTTTTGACTAAAAGTAATGAAATACCTACTCAGAATACTCATCTTTTAATGACATTAATATTAATGGGACTCTAATTCTGAACCACTCTGTCTATATAATTAATGTATCTATTTTTACCTTCCACGATCAAGTTTTACTAACTTGAGTGGTCCCTTAGCTGACACAGTGGCTGCACGTGGACGGTCCAATAGGAGAGCAATTTCTCCAAAGTAGTCCGATGGACCCAAACGACCTACTTCAACAGGTTCTGCTCCTGCGCTTGGAACTTGGGTAACCTAGTCCAATGAAAGTGAAAATGATTAATAACTTATCCCTCAAAACTTCGAAATATATCACATACAACAGCCTGTCCCTCTAATATGATAAAAAAGTCATTTCCAGGATCCCCTTGTGACACAACCACGGCATTTTCCTCAACTGAGAAGGGCTCCAAAGCATCTGCTACCGTTAAGCGTTCCCACTTATCCAAATTTTCTATAATTAACAACAATAACAATTAAAATGATCGGATTAAATGACGGACTTACCCAGAATGGAAACCTTAGATAAAAATTCCTCATACATCTTTCTCTTACGAATGGTTGAGCCCATAAGAATACGTCTGTATGAGTCTCTGTCGATTCCCCATAGTTTAACATTGGAGTGAGCTTTAACTGTGGCTGCACGTGGAGTTCCATAAATCAAAGCCAATTCCCCAAAGCTTCCTCCTTCTCCAATGGTTAAAACCTTTTCATTGTGAACATAAATCTGGAATACAATTAAGTCATGTGATATAACTTGAGCAAAGAAAAATTTGTACATAAGTAGAGTAATGTTAAATTCGAGTCAAAATGTACGAGTTTGAGTTTTTGAGAATTTCCACATAATAATGGTAGTTCTACTTTTTAATACATTAATAAGAAAGTTAGTTTTTTATTCACATTCTAAGTGCTACAAGAAATTGTGTTATAATTATAATTCGAGTTTAAAACAAGTCGAATTTTCCAAAAACATATTTAGGGCGAGTTATAGTAATTTTCATAAAATTGTCGACTTTAGTACAATCAATTTTTCGCCAGGCTCTAGTAATGCTCGAATCCAATACTAATAAGGAGTAACCAGACCATAGGTTAAGGTGACCAAAAACTGTCTTTTTTTTTCGCGGACATTTTTATAAAGAAGACTTTTTATAAATCTATTAAATATCAGATTTTATTGGAGAAATAGTCGAAAATCAACTTAAAATAGAAACTTAATAATGAAGAACAAAAATAGAAATTACTATAATTAAAAAGAATATGAATCCATCATATTAATTTCCTTTCGAAAATCGACCCTGTGGCCTCTTTTTTAGAAATCAAAATATGGTAGCCCTATCCATGACCGGTTTTAGCGTAAGCAGGGTCTGGGTTAAAGTTAAATGTTTGAGCCCTTTTCTTTTTGAAAATTTAATTTATAGATTTTTTTTCTAATAGAAAATAAATTTTTAATCTTACTTTTTTAGAAAATTAAATCAAGGCCCTTTGGATTTTTGAACTTTTTTAGAAGTTCAAATGCGGGAGACTTAAAAAAAACTTTATTTAGAATCTTATTTATTTATAAAATATAGTGCAGACCCTTTTATAATGATTTTTATAAATGGCATTTCTTTTAGCCAATTTTTACCTTTATTTTAGAAAATATGTACATTTTGAATATTCTGTTTTGAAAAAACAAAAATGCAGGAAGGACCCTTATGAATTGTTTCTTTTAAATGGCCAGTTATAATGGGTATTATTTTTTTAAATCTACACTACACGGGGCCCGGAGCAAATGTCCCCTCTGCCCCCCACTAAAACCGGCAATCATAGGATGCAATTCCTCTACCTACCTCCACTTCTCCAGCATCAATGATATAGAAGTTATCTCCTTCGTCCCCTTGCTTAATGACGACTTCTCCAGGGAGAGCATTGATAGGAAACATGGCATCAAAAATATCTGATCTCTCATTCTCATCCAAGTGAGAGAAGAGAACATTTTTGGCAATAGCTTTCCCAAGAGACACATTGGTCTTGTAGTCTTTTGGAACGACTTTCTTAACATATCCAGCTACGTCTTCTTCCGTAATGGGCTCAGCAGAAATGGCACCACGTCTTCTTGAAGACTGTTGCTGAATTTGAGATGCCATGGGTGACTCCAGCTCATCATCAGGAGAGGAAACAGCTACTTTGGAGTCCTTTGCAGCATCCTGTAAAAATAAAAAGTCAATGAATGACAAGATACGGATAATTTATTTATTGAATAACTATATAAGATTATAGGCATATTGGTTAAATTTACATTGTATTATTGCTTAAAAAATATATATATAAATTAAATTTGATTGCATGAGATATATATATATATATATTTGATTATTTCAACATAGCCTTTGTTTGCTCCTGGATACTTAAAATAAATAAGAAAGCAATGTTTTTTGAGGGGGGTAGAAAAGCTTTGTATGTGAACACATCTTATGACCTCTTTTTGTCTTCATAGATCTTCAAATTTCTACATAGCACACATATTATGATTTCTTTCCCGGCATACCTTTTTCTCGGGAAATCCCGGTTCAATTATTTCATAGTATAGGTTTTATTCAATTATACAGTCACATCCGAAAAAACAGGTATTTTACAAATGAAAAGTGTATTTTTAGTTTATCTTTCAACGAAGGGTTTTTCGGGGTACAGTCAGTCATGATATGTATCTGTATTTGAAGAGCAATGTGAAATAAATTTAAAAATTAACAAACAGAACAACAACGTTGACGGCTGCTTACGATTTGTACCTATAAAAGGAAAAAATCCTCAGTGAAATTCTTCATTCTTATGAAATTCCTAGGAAGTTGATTTCAAAAATGGGAAGAAAAAGTTGACTTCATCCGGACTTGACTCTATATACTCCACCAAAAATTAGCTTTTTCATCACATACTGTTTACTTATTATTTTTTGACGGATTTTTACCGGATTACGACATTTAAAAAAAAAAGACACAGAGTAGTGATAATGAAAATTTCTTTTAAAGCTGCCTTTTTATCAAGCATTTCTTTTCGAAGCCCAGACAACTTATTTTTTTTTTTTGGATATAATCATGAAGTATAATTATTGATAAAAATAATTTAAAGCGACTTCATGGATGTTTTCCATGTGGCGTTTGATCGAGGTTGTGCTGTTGACACCAGAAACTTTTATATTGTTGTTGCATAGACTGTAAATCCCAATATTTTTGTCCTTCTTAGATCTAGTAAATAATTTTCCCTTGTTCTAACAGGATAGAGTATGGGCTGATGGAGAGAAAATATTCCCAGAATTTTTATTAAAACCTGGTATAACCCTTATAAGATATGCAAGGTTACCAATTTCCCAACCTTACGGTTCAACTAGTGATTCGAAAAGATAAAGAGGGCTGTTAGAGTCACATACATATATCATCAACTTCCCCATTACTTTCCCCATCATTAAAATTCTTAATGGACAATTTATTATTATTATTTATCGAATATGAACACATATTAAAATTTTAATCAATAAGTATATTTCAAGATGTAACTACTATTTAAAAGGAAAAAATAATGATAGTTACAAAGTTAATAGCCGCCTAATACTGAAATGCTGCAAGATGAAGGTTTAAGCATAAATTTGAAGGGATACGCCCAACGAATTTGTAGTTAGCAGAGTGAAAATCAGATTTGGACATTTGAACTTATGTTTAATAGCGACCCCACCCTCATGCATTTAGAAATATTCATTAATCTATATTAATACAGACAATTTTGTGGAAGATCTATTGGTTTGAGGAGGATTTGTGTGTGTGTGTTTGTTTAATTAACTGCGTAATTCCCAAGATACTTGGAGACAAGATAGGTCAGAGAGACACTATTTTCATGAAAATTTTATTGATACACACGCTCAATTCTGTGTCGTCATATATATATAAAATATCTGGATATATAAATATAATTAATGAACTTGTAAACCGAAACCAATGGTCGAGTTTTGGTCGTAGCACATCACTAGTATCAACCTTTAAAAGAGGAATTCTTGTCTAATTTGGTGTCAATTGATTTAAAAATGTATAATAAAATAAATATAGATGAATTGAAATATAATTATCATATTTATAGCAAAAATTCATTTTTTCCCTTCAAAATCATATAACGGGGAGCTGATATTCAAAGTGGTTCTCACTCCCGCCTTCTCCTCGCGCTCTTCCACAAATCATATGTCTAATAAAAGAACATGAACAAACTAAAAAAAAAAAATATTATCAAGTCTGTAGCTTGTTTATAAAAATGACGCATGTTCTTACAAAATTCACAGTGCCCTCTGTGAGTCTATTAAATATTATATTCCTTCTGGGAGAGGTATTATTTTGCCGCAAGAATGAATTATTACAACTTTCTTGCCTTTTCTTTCCCTAGAGTCTCTTTAGGAATGAATAGATTAAATGCTCATTATTTTTTCTTCAAATATACAAGAAAATTCTTAAATTTATCTGTACTTATTATTCAATAATAAACATTTCCCGGGAAATGAAACATCCAAATATTAATATTATGTACATTGTAAATGTACATTATATAAGTATTTGTGTATATTGACGGCAAATTTTGGAAGTAAAATAAGAGAGGAAGAGAAGAAGAAGAAAAGTTAATGACGTCAATCAAGGGGCCCTCATTAACCATTTGTGATATATATATATACTCGTATATATATGAATGCCTTCTTTTTTGTATGTATGTATGTATGCACAATGTACATCAATAATTCCAGCATTAAACAGACATTGAGAAGAAAGAAATGTAGTGAGAATATTTGAGCTTTTCACGAAAATATTTCTTTTTCATTTTGATTCTAAAAGAAATGGAGCTTTCTCATTCCTCAAACAAAGCCAAAAAGCAGACTAGTCACTTCCTGGCTAGACTCAAGAGGTCATAATTACCAAGAAGATGAAGTACATCAGTTTCTTGCAAAGGAGGAAGAAACTCCGACAAATTTGTATATCAAATCATAATGATATTCAGTAATTAGTCAAACTTCACCAGGGACGCTTTCTACAACCCAAAGAATGGCCGCTGGCCGGTAGAGGACAGAGGTAATGTTCCTCCTGTGATTAAGACCAAGTTGTCGTCCAAGATAATAGTGTTTGGCGTTATCATCAGTAACAGGAATGTCATGCCGCCTAACATTTTTGACAACGGTTTTAAGTTGACCTCTTTAGTGTACTTGGACCTTCTTAAGAATATTGTAATGCCAGGCCTGGAAACCATATACACTACAGATACAAGGTTTATGTGGATTCAAGACTCAGTTACTTATATTACTAAAACTGTCATTTATTACCTTGACTGCTGATGAGTAGCCTTGGTATTATTGTACAGATAATTCAGCCCACCCCTTTATAGTATATTTTGTTTTTAGCTGTGAATGTTTCTGCATCTTTCCCCATGTTCTGAATGTTGATTGGTTGAACTAAAATTAGCCATTATTAGGCTGTGAAAAATTATTTAATAATAATTTCACAGGTCAACTGATTTTGGGCTTTTGTTTCATGTTTATTTTCGTATAGAAGTTTGCGTGATACAATAAAGGTAACAATGTGCCCCGAAATTAAATATATCAAATTAGATCAGATATATATATATATATGTATTGTATCACGCAACGTTTCAAACGAAAATAACCCAAAAAACATGTTGGTAGTAAGTCCATTCTTCCCAACCATGAAAATATTATTCAATATTTTTAGGGAATTGATCAGGGCTTAAAAGGAGATAATTCAAATTTGACCAATAAACGTTCAAAATACTGATACGCGGCAAGATTAATAGAAATAGGAAGTTTACCATAATGCGTGTACTACTGATGTTTGACTTCCAGGACGCTTTCTAATATTGACAACATAGTGTATGATTGGTTGCGTGTGCTGTCAAAATCTGTCTGTCTTCCCAGAGTCGGTACGATACGTCAAATTGAAACTCTAGCAATAGTTACCGCATTGACTATGATTGATTGCGCGTTCTGTCAAAATCTGTCTGTCTTACCCAGTAGTCGGTACAATACATTAAATTGAGAATTATAGCAAGCCCGATTAAATGATGGTCTATATACCTTGGATACGGGGAATCTATGCAGAAATGTCTACAGGTGAGAACAAAATACCCTCTATATTTTTGTACTAGTGAGGTAAAGCCATGAAATGTAACTAAAATAAAATGACGCCACGTCGTTTCTTATATTGTATCACACAACCTTTGATAAGAATAGGAACAGAAAAAAGGCCCAAAATCAGTTCTTCCCAACTATGGAATATCTATTCAATAATAATTATTGAAAAGTGTTCAGAGCTTAACAAGAGCTAATTCTTATTCAACAAATCAATGTTGTACAGTATACTGATTAGGAAAAATAAGGTGACACATCGACAGCCGACAACATCATACATATTTTTTGAGTATATTAGTTATATTATATTATAATCGTACCCTGTGACACATGGGTCAAGTAACTAATAATCCCACACAGTGGAGCAATAAAATATAACCTTGAAAAAAATGTTCTTTATATTTATAGAAAAGTTATATGCAGTATAGCGTGTATCATTTTCAAATGAATGAAATATACTATAAAATTGATTAATTCTCATTTGGAATCCCATATATACGTGGGTGTTAGCACAAAAACAAGGTAAAATGATTTTTCTCAAAATTGAGACTGGATTATATTTTCTTTTTTCGACAAATTATCCTATATTTTGTATCAACAAATTATTTATTTATTAGAAACACCATTATGGGTCAAGTTAAGTATATTAAATCAAATAAAGGTTCTAAACCGTAGTTAAAATTATTGGATATCTTAAGTTATGACAGAAGTTTGAATACAAACCCTATTATTGACTCAAATAAATTATAAAATATTGTGCTGTATGTATACAATATGAAGTAAAAAAAAAAAAAAAAATAGGGATTACTTTCTTGATTTTTGTTCAAGATTGTTTTTATGTAGACCCACTTCATATATCCCCAACATGTGTACGAATACAAATAATTCAATTTTGAATTATCTTTGAGAGAGACTAGAAATTGAATTTGATCAAGGCGGTCCCACAAATACCCGATCCAACAAAGAAAACAGACAAAATTTCAGATAATAAGCGATTTTCTGCACTTTTTGAAACACTTAGGTTGTACACTTTCAGTCGACGATCCACTAGTACGCAGATCGTATAGCCTCGTTCAAACTCAGTCAGACAAAATTTGACTTTTGTAAACGAAGTATTCTTACATTTACATTACTTGTAAACTTACATTAGTATCCAGTTCAAATTTTATATTGGTTGGACTGAGGTCTTTCAAATAAAAGTATTGTATCAAATACCGATCACCAACTTTCTCCATTTTCAGAAATGCACTTACAACCTTCACTATTGATGGCTGCCAGCCAAATGTTAAACAACTTGAAACTTGAAAAATATGCTTTATAGATTGTGTACTTTCTAATAAAGTGACAGATATCTTTTTTCTTCTTCTTCAGGCCGGGTACTTCTGGTACCGCTCATGTACAAATGTTATCATAGTACAATACTATTGATTATTATGAAGGTTTTCTTATTAAAATTATTAATGAAAAGCAATGAAGCCAGGGTCAGTTTTAGTGTGAGCGGTGTCTGGGGACAAGATTAATATGCCCTTTTCTTATTTTCAAATGACATTTTTTTAAATAAAAGGCCAAGTCTACTTTGCCCTTTCTTAGATAATGTATGTCCATACTTCCTTTTTTGACGTTTTTTTATATAAAATAATATTTGCTTCCATTTTTTAATTAAAAAAGATCAATTTATTGTGCATTTTTGTGTATATATTTACAATAAATATAACCAGAACGTGGTGCCCTTAACCAACTCTGAAAGAAGCGGTTAATGCATCCAGATAACAACTCTCAAAAAACTCGTATCTCAAGGTATTCATGAATGGTTTTTATTCATTCAACATCCAGTTTTGCGGTTGAACTCTCTTTCAAAACAACAATAACTATTAATGATGGTTTTAACCATTAACAAAGGGTATAACAAAATGTGTTTTTTTTTTAATGTATGTGAGTAAAAATTACTATTAATTTAATTGTTTTCAAACAAATCTCTTTCAGTCTATCTCTCTCCATTAAATAATTAATTATGCAATCATTTTTGAGAATACGACATTACAAATGATAGGTATTTATACATATATATAGCTTGAAGTGGAACAGGTTGGATGATTGCTTTAAGTGGGAGCACTTAATGAACGAAATTCGCAGAAATGAATCCCACTTTTTTTTTATTATCAAAAAAAGAAGTTTTTTTTAAACACTATATATATGCAGTAATACTTTGATATACGACCTTAATTGGCTCTATAATCGAGCTCGTAAGTCAAAGCTATGTATCCCATAAGAAAATTGGCTGTTCTCGCCGACAAGCTCGTATCTAAACAAAAATAACATTGTACGTCAATGTAAATTTTTGATCGGAATATCCCTCGTATATCAAAAAACTTGTACAATTAAATACTTTTATCTCAATGTATTACTGTATATGTACAAGTTGCAATCAACAATGAGTTGAGTAATTTTAAATGAAGGATTTATGGTACTTGGGGGGATATAATGTAATAATTGATACTCCATGGATAGTCTATATCAGTGGCGTCGTTAGACTCTTTTTTTTTTTTTTTGGGGGGGCTTGATGCCTTCCTAAAAGTTTTTGAAGCCTCCAACACACCCATATAAAAAAAATACCATATCATATTTATATTTTTAAGTCTATTTTTAGTGTTATCACACATGGAATCCAAAACAGTCTATCATATCAGTATGTAATTTAGCAAGTAGACGTATAAAATAACCAATCATGTTCTTATAATATTTTTGTGGGCCCCTGAGGTCATTAAGAGGCTTTTTTTGATCGAAATAAAACCTTTCTTTCTATATATCCCTCCTTCTCTTTGTCTCCCTCGGGTTATCTTCTTTCTCTTTTCTTCTACCTTCATTCCTTGATTCTATTTCCCTTTAATGAAATGAAAGCATCAATTAGTGGTTGTTACATAGAATGACAATTGTTGCAATTAAATAAAGCATTTTAAGACGAAAAAATTGCAACTTGTACAATTTTCTTATACAATTTTTTAATTCTAAGTCTTAAAATACCTTATTTAATTACATCATCAGTCATTTTAATAATTGATGTTCTGTGATTTCATTTTGATTGTTTAGCATGACTGGTTATGTCTTTACACGAAATGATATAATTGTGGGGATTGGAAATTTATAATGAAGTACCGCAAAATAATTAAAATTAATTAGTAATTTTATGAATAAAGTTACATCATAAATTCATAAATACATCAACCATTCATGGAATGATATTCAATATACTGTAAATTCTTCATTTTTGAGTTACAATTTGTACACAATATATGTGATATTTTGGTTAGTGTCCAGACTCGGTCCGATATTACATTTTTTTCCCCTTTCTGTTCGGTCTTAAGTGATTTTTTTCTAGACTTATTTGTACCAATATTTAGGTCCAGACAGGGACCTTAGATCGTATACCAAAATTTAATAGTTTTCGAAGCGTAAAACAATTTTTTTCGGTCTCAATCTATGAATGGATTTTCTCCCCACTCCTGATTTAAGAGTTGTACAAATATAATGATTTATCAAACACATTAAAATTCATAGGACTTAGAAAAGTGATTGTGCCGATGGTTACAATTTTGAACCACACATGACGTCATCAACAATTCATTTATGGAATCAGTTTACTCAAAATTTTATGCGAGACCAATCCAGACGGATTATCTGAAAAAAGTGATTACAAAATGACAAAAGTCATCACAAAAGTGATGGTGATGATTACATCATCACCATCCTTTTTTATTTTTATGTATGTATGTATATGCGTGTATCTGTTGGCTCAGCAAAATGTAACAACTTAACTTAAAAAATAACAACCAAGGGAATATTAAATTTATATCTATTTCACAGTTAAATGTGAAAACGGATAAGGAACAAATTTATCCTTGTGAATTGTTGTAATGTACATTTAAAAAAATTCCAAACACAAAAACACCATGTAGTCACGGCGTTCTTCACTTAAACATAAAAATATACACTGTTTTTTGTTGTCAGCTATCGATTTTTCAATTTCTACTTCTTTTCCCACCTTATCAGTGTTCTATAAACGTTGATTAGGGACATGTTAAAGTGCTGTAAACCATTCCCAATAATTATTAAATGGTTGCAAGATACTTTAAAGAAAGCGATATGAAACATTTACAACTACGAGAGGTGGGGATTTCCTATTCGACTTGGACTGGAGTCCATATTTTGAAGACTATCTAATTAACTCGATCTCACAATCAAAGACTGACGACTCGACATGAACTCGAAGGCTAATTTACAGTGAGTTAAAGAATAGCCTTAACATTATATGAACAATATAAATAAAAAAACACCTTAACACTGCTATGGATCCTATATTATAATAATTATGGACTTGAAATGAGCTCAAAAGAAATCTGAGGACTCGCATTGGACTCAATGAGAATAGTCAAGGACTTGGACTTGTGAGAAAAGGCTGGAAGACTTGGGGTACGACTTGAAATAATAGGAGACGTAGGAAAAATTCATTATACATACTGCCAGTCCAAGTCGAGTTACAAGTGAGGCCCATGACCTTGAATATTACTTTTGAGTCCAAGTCGAGTCAAGTTATGTTGTTTTAGTCCTTATTTATTCGGTCCATTCCAGTCTCAGGTCTGATCCTTAAGACTCTCGGCCCTTCAGAATGTCAGACCTAGAACTGACTAAGAAAGAAGAAATAAAGTTGACTTAACTTTATTATTTTAAGGCCTGATATGAAGGACTGAACTGTACCGCACCGGAACTGATCTGGAGTCTTCAGTCCTAAATAAGAACTGACGCAACACTAATGCCAAGTCAAAGACCCTGCCTCTGATTGATAGTGTATGAGCTTTTATTTTCACCTCTGCTAACTACCAATTGATGTTGAGCCTCTTCCCAGGGTTTCTTATTGGAGAAGCAATGGTTGCGTGATGCAAAAATCAAATAACGCCACGTAGTATGAAATAATCATAATGAAGCCAGAAACACAAACAAAAGTACTAATAGCAATTAAGCCTCTTCATATTAAAATATGTAATAATGTAAAAAAGTTCAACTCATTCCCTTGTATATAATGAGAAAAGAAAAAAACAAAACAACGAATCATTTCCTGAATCATTCCCTCTCTCTCCATATTCAATTTATTGTAGAAGGCCCACCCACAAAAGCTCAAATACTCTTTGATTGTGAATCAAAAGCAAAGGGGTTATCATCCATCTAGTATGTGCTCATTGAATTTTACAGTATGGAACTACATGGAACCTGTTTATGAATCATTTTATCATTTTAGAAAGAGGTGAAATTTTTCTTTATTTAATATGTTAGATATTTTCCATTAATACTAGCAGAGGTACCCATAAATTTATCCTATGCACTACAAATATGTACCTTAATAATATGTGTATAAATCAATGTTGTACATAGTATAAGTAGTATTTGGCACTGCTCAAGTATGCAAGAAGGGGGGGGTCGTCGTCGTTAAACACAACTTTCACATTAAAAAAAGAAAAACAACAAAACATTTTTTTATACTTTTACATTTTTCATCTACCAGAGTTACCTTGATTGTATCACGCAACAACCTCTCCTCCGAAAAGAAACAAGGACGAAGGCTCCAAATTCCTTCGTAGCTAGCCAATTCTTCGAATTGTTCGCAGCATCTTAAAAAAGAGCTATTTCGAATTAAACCCATCAAAGCCGTTCAGAACACGGATTAAGCGGGAAAATTAACAGAAATAAGTGACAGGGTATACTTATAGTTGACGTATCGTAAAGAAAAAAGGTTGTTGGGCCTGCTTTTTCTTCATTATTTAAAAGATCGTCGTAATGTATACTTCTCCCTTTAACGTAAGTATTCTCGCCTATCTTAGGGGGTGTAATATAATTATAATATTTGCCCTGGACTAATACCATTTTAAATGTAGAAGGTTCTCTCTTTATACCAGTTATGAAGTCCTATAACAGACAGCTGATTTAAACAATTACCAGTCGTACATATGTCTCACTCCCACCTTCTCCTCCCGATTTTTTTTCCCTTACAAAAATGTTAACTCTAGGTATACTACTTAGTGCCACTCCTAGGACAAACAATGAGTCTTTAGCACGCATAGACAGGGGCTAATACGGGGCTGTAGTGTGAAGGGAAAGTTACAAACCCAAAAACTAACGTAGCTCCCATGAAGTTTGATTAGATCAACTGAACAATTATCAACGTTGTTCAGAACACGGATATGAAGAAAAGAAGGAGAAAAATCCACAGCCTACTACAAAATACTGCATATGTTTTTGTGTAATGCTGCTTTAGAGTATATCTTATTGGGGAAAAAAAATATATTCGAGTTAGATTCTTTTATATGCTTTCATGATCCCTCGTGAGAGACTGTTGCTCCCTCTAGAATATAGTTTGTAAAATAAAAAACAAGTGAGTAACATTTTTTAATAAAAAGAACACTTATTTAGCTTTTTGTACGGATCAAATCCCTGCACCTACTACTTCATAAATCACTTGCAGATCCCCTCACGAACAGACAATGATGAATAGGCTATTAATTTACATTGATAATAAACTAATTAATACTAGTCATTAATAATGGATACCTTTTTATTACATCTATTATACTCATTGTATTTGGTTTATAAGTTTAAAAAAATATATATATACACCTTGTGTTCAATCATTTGCAGTTTTATCAAACACTAGGTTGTGTAAACGACATTCCTAAAAGTTATTTGTTAAACTATAACACAAAGTTTTTCAACACCTTTGTTATTTGAATTCATATTAAGTTGAAAATTTTCACTTATATAACTTACAAAAATAATTATGCCCAAGTTTAAATTTAAACATTTATTTAAAAACTATAAGTATTTGAAAGAAAATTAAAAAGTTATTTAATATAAAGTTCTATAAAATTACTTCTTTTTAAAGAATATTTTTAGTAGTTAATTCCGCTTTGCGTTAAGATATGTAATAACCCCATTTAACTATCAACTAAGCATTCAACGTATGAACAAAGATTTTTGTAACAGGACACTCTGCACTTTGCTACATTGTTCTATCTTTTAGATGTTCCAGTAGCTACGCAGTTCTATGACGTTAAACGCACACTTTAAAATAAGTCCTCCACAGACATATTGACAAACAAACTTTGCTTTATTCATATAGAAGATAACATAGCAAAATTTAACAAGGCTAGTTCAAGTGATAGTTGTTGAACAAAAATCGTTAATCCAAATGGGAAACCACAAATCACAGATTCACTTCCCATTTCACATATTATAAAAAAATTAAAATAGCCTGAACTACTCCAAAAATATCATGAGAGAACTATAATTTTGACAAAGACAGTTTTTAGATTGTCCCTAGCAGAAAATGTGTATATATGTCATCTCTACCATAGTACCCATTCAAAAGACCCATATTTTCTATCTACCTTCAACATAAATGATTTAGACTTACCACAAATAACATATGAGAATAAATGAAGATTAAAGAATACAATGGTTTTTTTACTAATATATGTATGTGGTCCGTCAAAACAATAGAAAGATAGAATATGAATTAATCAATTTTGAGGATATATATATATATTATCATGTAGGTATGTATTCTTCTACGAATAACTATTCCACTCGTCAATTAATTATATTTAACAAATTATTCTGATTAATACTTTAGAGGTGGTATTGATTAGAAAATTACAATTAAAGATACAAATTTCATATCCACAAAAGTGATAGCTAGAAATGAGAAATTGATGGAGATTTTATGTATTTGAAAGAGGTCATATCAAGTTAACCTTCTCATAAATTAAATGAAGGATCTGCCTCGTTATCAAGGTCAATTTCTAAAGAACAAATTCATACAAAATTCCCAAGAAATGCTTTCTAAAAATCGTGACCAAAAATGTAAGGTCAAAAATTTTCTATAGTCAAATATTAGGGCAAAATTATCTCCTCTCCAACCAAAAAAAACAAAACAATCACGTCTAATGAAAAGTTTGGGAATCACAGCACATAACTATGATTCAATTCTTCTTGGTTATCTTCACTTCATCCAACAAATTTGAATACATATCATATAATTGATCAAAATAAGTCTAGTAAATATTGGTATGTATATTTTTAAGCGTGATTCCCAACCTGCGAACCCCTAAAGCGTTTTTTTAGAACTAACAGCATACAAGTTATGTTCAACCAAATATCGTATTTATTATTTATGTCATTTCTCGCGGATAGCCCTTGACGAAGTACTGGGGAGCACAAGAACACCCGTTTGGGAATAACTTCACTTAGATATAGTATGGATACAATTTTATTGGGCTGCATAATAATGCAAAAAAAAAAAAAAATTGGGTTTTTCTTATTTTTTTTCATATTGCTTTTAAGTTAGCTCATCATATTTGTATATATAAGTGCCGTAATCAGGATTTTGTTAGTAGGTCTGTAGTGACAGGGTCTAAATAAAGTGTCTACCCACTAATAGGGTAGATTAATAGTACTACTGAAATAATTATTGTGAGGCTAAGGCTAAGGCTGATTACGGCCATGGCTTATAATTTACTAAAATTTGTTTATAAAATATTGGCTGTCTATAAAAACTCCACCAATGGTTTCGGCGCTACTGGCTGTATGTATGGTGGATATACGATAATAGGGTAGATAAATACTAATAATTATTAACTCTGGAAATGTAGTACTTAATAATGTGCCACAGGATGTTTATAAACTATTAAGAGTTTTTTTTTAATAACACATCAACAATGATATTATAATAATATTTAATTATTATTGCATACTCCTTAAAACAAGTACTCTTTATCTCATTTTTGAGTTGTTGCAACTTGCACACGAGAAATAGTCACCATAACCTTAATATTTATGTTATTGCGTGTCCCCTAATTCTATGAGTTTTCCTTACCCTATTACTCAGTGTAAGACGATCCATCTTGTCATTGACGGAAGAGGAACCACCTTCTACATTATTCGAATCAACCATAGTGGACATTATTCTTTTTGTTTATATAGATTTAGGTAGTATTTTTTTCGAATCAAAGAGCACTTCACTTTTTAGTTATTTATTATTGTATAAAAAACGACAAAAGCAAGAATTCTCTCTCCCCCTTTATTCAAATATATATATTTCAATAGGTAAATTACTTGGATAAGTAGATAATATATTATATAGGTATTATGATCGTACAGTAATAGGCACTACTACAAAACACTCTAAACCACTGCTACACCATGCACTAGCTGCTCCTAAGAGCAAATCTCATCGTATACTGACTGAATTTTTATTTTTTGTATGTAGAACCGTGCGTCGTCGTCTTGTCTTCTTCTTTTTCTTCAATCCCTCCCCACGTCCCCCAGTTCTTTTAATATTCTTTCCTTCCTTTATAAGCAGTTGTGGGTATATACATCTATACATATGAATATAAAAATACTCTTGAACAGAAATGAAGAAAAAGGAGAAAATTTTAATTTTTTTGTATTACTTCATACAGCTTTAATAGACATATTTGAGTCAGTTTCAGGCGTATCATTTCATGTTCTGGGATAAATTAAGATACTCGAGAATTTTACCTATAGTTTAGTAGAATCTCTTTAATTGATTTAAGACACTTATATTGACCCCTTATATATGACCCCTTTCAACCATCAAATCAATCCTTTGGCCGTAATTTAATTACAGCCGTCAATTTTGGCTACTTTAAGTACAATTTACGACACATCCAGTGGCCAATAAGAATAATTTGTTGATAGAAATGGACAATAATTCGTGGAAGAGTACAATATTAATCCACACACAATTGTGAGAAAATTTATAATTGCTTCCTTTTGTGTATATAGTATTTTTTGAGTTATAACATTGAGAGACGAGATAAGAATAAAAAAAAGTTTTAGATTATTTCTCTTATTTATTTCTTTATAGGAAATATGATTTCCGCCATCTTTATCATTTTTTTAATGCCTATTTGACTCATGTTAATTCCAATAGTGAAAGTTAAATAAAGAAAGAAATGAACACAAATTCGTAAGTTCAAGCGTTCATTTAACCTTTCACATCTTATCTAATGAAACGGAAAAGTTAAAAAAAAACCAGATATATACATATATATGGTGCACTAACATAAAAATAATCTTGAACAAAAATCAGGAAAAAAAAATATGAGAAATGTTGAGTATATTTTTTACACCACATACATATGCAAGTATATTAGTCTTAAGACTCGATCCCAGACCAAATTTTCGTTTAAATCTAGAGCACGTCATTACCGTTGTCATATATCACAACCTTTCTTTCAAAAAGAAAAAAAGGCCTAATATATTCATTATTTGATAAGTCCTGGGTGTGTTAACATTTCTCTCTAAAAGAAGAGTTTGATTGTTGATTGAAAATTGATTATATGATTATGAATTGGAATGTAATTATAATATTTTCCTCCACTAATGCTATTTTAAATTTAGAAGTTTCTCTTCTTTATAGCAGTAATTCATAATATCCATCCAAAATCATAAAAAGGGCAGTTGATATGAACAAAAGTCTTAATTCAGTAGTACCATATCTCTCGCTTCCGTCTTTTCCTCGCCCTCTTACAAAAATCTCTAAATATGAATTACTTTCCGGATAAATACATACATCCATATAGACAGACTTTGCTTTATTCATATAGATTTGTAAATTTGCATTCAAAATTGTATTTGGGGCACAACAAAAATAAATAAAAAAGAATCATTCACCCTTCTTAATTTATTTATGTTTTGCCCCCTGTCAACCCTCTTTGCAGGGAATATAGTTTTTTTTTTTTAAGTTTACGTATGCTCATTACATATTTGATTTATGAGAAGGTTAATTTGTCCCGATATGGCACCTTTCAAATAAAATCTATCATGATTTCATTGTGACTAAAAGCTTTTGCTACTTTGAGTGCAACTTGGTGACGTCTCCATAGGATTATTCAAAATTATCCTTGAGAATTTAAATGTATTTAATCACGACACAAATTGAACAAAAAATCATTCTAGATTGTTTTTGTGTTAACGGACTATATATTTTTACTGGGCGTAGAAAAAGTACTGAGACCTGCCTCTAAGTAGTCATTAAAATACTCATAATTGATCATGATGATTTACGTAGAAATTTCTATTTTTTACTATAAGAATGCACATTATTTATGAATCTGGCCGCCATCAGCCTCAATTGCACACATTGGCAGCTTAGTCCCTTTTTATGACCCACCACTGCTGGTTAACGGAGGTCTTCAGGTCAACAATATTCGGGTGGTTGAGTTTGTAGGCCTTCTTCTCAATTTGCCAACAAATGGATTAATCAAATGGATTCAGATCTGGGCTCTGAGGGGGCCAAAGGTTCTGGGACCAGAAGTTCATGTTGCTACACCTTCACTCTTGTACAATATAAAGAAATGTATGTATAATGAAATATATAAATGGCATTGATATACTTCTTCATGATCTTGATGAACTATGGAATCACATTTTCCTTCAGCACCATCAAGTAGTCGGCTGCTGGTAACCGGTATCCAACAGGAAACCAAATTTGAGTTGTTTTTTTCTCCAGTTGATACCACAACCTCCTGCATAATCACAGAGGCTAGATATTTGGTCTTGATGACTGTCCTGATGCTATTGCCAGCCTCGCCAAAGCATACCATCCGATCATTTTGCAGACGGGGTCAACGGTGAAGGTATTTTCATCAGAGGAAAAAATTACCCAGTTGCTGTTGTGTTCAGATCATTCAAGAGATGTTGAAATCGCTGAAGACAGAGTTTTTTTTTACGTTGGAACAAGGGTGGCCTCTCAATTCTTCTAAGGGACCTTCCGCCAGCCTTTCGGATGGCCTTGACAACAGTAGAACGATGCAACTTCTTCTTCTTAGGGCGTACTCTTACATCTTCATTGTTGGGTTGACCTTAAAGGCCACCATGATGAGTTCCAGCTAACCATGTGTTGGTCTTCCACTCTTGGGTTTGCCTTAAGGTTGTTCCCATCAGCCAAACGATTTCTGACTCGAGATACTGTAGCCTTGCTGACGTTTTAGGCCTTCATGATGTCAGAGGTAGTCCTCTCGGCGCGGAATAAATTGCCTATAATGTTTTTTCTTGCCTCCATCGCAACATATACAGAATATCTGTTATTAACATGTGCATCAATCCAAGTCTTAGAATCTAAGCTATTCAAAAAATAATTGGAACTTTAAGATTTAATCTACAACACCTATTCAAAACTGTATTTTTAGAAGGTCTTATTACTTTTTATACACCGGGTATATATTACAAGCAGAGGGTGCCGCATTGAATAGAGGGGATAAAAACAAAAAATGAAGGTAGAAGAAAAGAGACAAGGAGAATAGAAGAAACGAGACCGAAAGAAGGAGATAAATTTACAGAGAACAAAGGCGGTTTTATTTCAGTCAAAAATAGCCTTTTTATGACTCCAATGACCCAAAAAAAGTTCATAAGAACATACTTGGATATTTAATACGTATATTTGCTAAATGTGAGACTGATCTGTTCTTAACCTTGTTGGATGTACTAACCCCACTTAGCTTCATATAAACACTCATGGAACACTCCTTAATGATCCAACGGAGTGTATCATCACGAATCATATGAGTTGGGATGTGTGCCTTGACCTCTATTAATCCGGGGTTCGATGGAACGCAGATTAAGAAACACTGTACTTCATTGAATATAAATTAATAAATTGGAAGTGGACGACATGAGTAGTTGCAAAGGTTATGGGATTTTAAAACATTCCCTATATATTTAACGGATAATATTCTATAATTTCTACTGTTCCTACCCTATTTAATAGTTAGTATTGAGCTTCAGAGTAGACTGACGACCTCCCCTCCAAATCACAAGTAAAGTCATTCTAAATAAGATTGATTATCATCAGTTCAGCCCAATAAATCTTGATCAAACACTTTATGGGCCACGAAAGGGGGAGGGAGGTTAGTGGAGAAAGGTTTTAATTTACTTTCAATTAAATACAAGTATAGTAGGCTATCAGGGTACAGTAAACTAATTTTTTTCTTATTTATCAACTCGACCCGCTTAACTTAATTCGATACAGCACTATTGTTATTATTTTTTTTGAGAGGGTGAAATAAGTTAGCATCAGAAATATATATATATATATATATACTACATACTTTTAATAGGTACATTGTACGTAAATAAATATTCTCAAGGTGAGCAAATCTCTTATTTCATCTTGAAGGAATATTACGTACACACGTACAAAAGAAGCATCTTGTATTTCTCGTTTAGGTAGAGTTAAGAAAAGAGAGAGAGAGAGTTGTTATGAAATAACCTTCAGGACTCTCAAAATCCATTATTTTACAAAAAAAGAACAGTTAAAGCTTTGTATTACGAGTAACATTTGTGCAAGGGAAGAAGATGAAAAGATGCAGCTTATGTTACAAAAAAACAACAACCTGTGTTCGCCTGTTGAAGATAAATTTGCTGCCATGGATGTAGAAACAAAGATTGTATGATCTATGATTGTCCTATTACAATGGACCATGCGATAACTTTTTATTCTGCTTGGGGCGTCGATTATATTTGAATATAACTAACTATACAACCTCAATGTATTCACTCTTTTAACTGAATCAACAAAGTAAGTTGTACGAAGGGAAAATGATAAAATGACGTCTTCTGGGAAATCATAAAAAGTAGTGGCAGCTTATATGCGAAAAACATACCAATAAGATAAGGAATAAAACCAAAAAATGTATGATTTTTTTCGAAAAAAGACGCAAATTTGTTATGCATGATTATTATCATTTTTTTTTTTTTTTTAGAAAAATAAATTTTGGTCAAGATTGCTAAAGACAAAATAACTGTGTAGTATTCATATGTATACATTAGATATTCTTGTATATAATGTATGTGAGTACTCCTTTTATTTGTTTCTATTTCTATTATTAAAAATATATCAAACCTTCTTTAAATCTCGCCCTACCACATGGCGCAGTCGGGAGTCCGATTTCCATAGTTTATTTACTGTAATTCAATTTAAAACTCATTCTCATTCATGAAGAGAAATATTAACAGATACCAATTCTGGGTAGGAACTGAATGGCTGTGAAGCATCCTCATTACTGAAATGGAAAAAAAAACAATCTTGTACCGAGTCTCAACAAAACAAGCTACAAGACTCAGTCATCCTAAGTAATTATTATTATACAGCCAAACCTGTATTAAGCAGTGGTCAGGCAATGGAAAATACAGAAAAAAGGACTACTTAATGCAGATGATATTTTATAGCAGGTGTCTATTTTGTAACAATTTGAAAACTGTATATGAAAGCTTTGTGCGGTGACACGCATAAAAATCGATGGCTGTAACCAGTTTTGACTGTATTATGTATAGAGTTGTGTATTTTGTAATGGAAAAAGTGTATGAGGAGAAGGCAAGATGTAATGTACACCTGAATTAAGACTCTTATTACTGTCAGCAGCCTGTTATATATTTTTGGGGAAGAAAATGAATTACTGCTATAAAGAATAGAGCCTTCTGTATTTAAAATAGCAGCACTAATGGAGGAAAATGCTATAATTAAATTTAAATTCATAAATATTTATTTCACCATACATTTTTAACCCAATTTATACTAAAAATAGGGGAGAATGCTTATTTTAGAGGAAGAAGTTAACACACACACGACTTATTAAATAATTAATTAACAAAAACAAAGAAAAACAGATGCAATAACCGTTTTTCATTTTCTAATTTTTAAAGGTAATTTTTTCATTACAAATTACTCAACTTTAATTACGTAAAATACAAAACGGGGGCCTCACTTCTACGTGCTCAAAAACACACGCGCAATTCGAAGTACGCCTGTAGTTATTATAGTTTTATTATGAAAGTCTTATTATTACTATGTATTTGTTTATTTTTCATCAAACTTCTGATGTCTCAAGAGAAAAAAAAAGTATATAAATAATAACAAGAGGAATGTTATTAGAAACAAACAAATAAGACAGGCAGGTTAGCATAACATAGTTTAAAATTATTTTCCCGTTTTCTACTTATAATAAATATTGTTAAAGTATGTAGTAGGATTCCTCATTGGCAGGGAAAATGAGTTCAAGCGGTATCCCAGGAAACTTTTTTTGAAATTATGGGATCCCGTTAGTAAATAATGAGTTTATATCAGTCCTTAATATGACATTTCATACCTTTTCCGTCCCTAGAAATGCTCCTTGAAATTTTAATACATAATTAAATGACTCTTACGGTTAATAATAATATCTTCAAAAGTATGTATTATTACATGCTTGAACTGCTCCTAGGTTGAAGAAGAAAATAGACTCGGTTCACGGGTGGATTAACACCTTATCTATGTATAACACATGAAATGAAAAGTTCCAGGCTTCACACATAGACGGCGCTATACCGGGCCGTGCAAAATTATTTACCGATGACGTAAATATACTTTTTAAGAGGTTTTGTGGCAACCAATCTGATTTTTTCATATTTTTACTGTTAAAATAAACAAAAATCCTTCCTGTGAGAGCGTAACAACTTCCACACGTGAGACCATGTCCAATCAGGAAACAAAGAGGATCGAAATTGCAGCCTCCTCCGAGCGGGAGTGCCTCATAACAACATTAAAGAACAGGTTGGGGCCTCGTTGAAGACAATTTACAACGTTTCCAAGCGCTTGGAGGCTGGGGTGATCTCAAGCATTCCCCTGGGCCTGGCAGGAAGCCCACTGTCTCAACAAGGCAAGTAAAGGCAGTGTTCAAGAGGACTCCCAACAGGTCCATTGCTGACATGGCCAGAAAGATGGGAACGTCGAGATTAACTGTTTCAAGGACTAGCAAAAACGACACAAGAACATAAATGCCTTAAAGGCTGCCATCAACAAGACCCGGGCCTTTTTGACGCCGATTACTATTTTATTATTCTAAAAATGTATGAATAAATTGTTTCTCAAGTCATTCGAAATGTCATTATTGTCCGCGATATGTTCTGAACAAAAATCGGTAAATAATTCTGCACGGCCCGGTATATTTTATTAACCACATTTTCAGTTGGTACTAACCTTCAAAAGACAGGAGTTAAAATTTCTTGACAATCTCTTCTTTAGTCTGTGAATTATTGTGCTAAGTGTGGTGGTGACCCTACTTTTAATTCATTTTAAAAAAATGGATTAAAAACAATTTTGTATTTTTAATATTACACTACATTTGATGGGGGGGCATTCAAGCTAAGCAATGGCTTGAAAAGTGTTATGGAGACTCTGCCATTGTTATATCTTGGGCAATGCTAAGACATTTTTGGATCTCATCTTAGATTGGTACCAATTTTACTCAAAGTGTAAGATTGAGAGATTTTGCTAATTAATTCAAGTTAATTGGAGATGAATAAGCTTAAAATGATATGTTATTGAAATTTTGTGGGTTTTAAATATTAATGAAAAAGAGCTAGGGCAATGACCCCTCCCAATTTATTTGGAATAGATTGGAAGATGGTTAAGGGAAATAAAAAGTATCCCTACTTATTTTGGTTTCCTTAATTCTGTTCTGATAATTTTGATGTCAAAGATGCACGAGGCTCTGGAAGGCCAATTGCCGAACAAGTAGATAAAATATAGGAAATCGTCGAGTATGACCGTCATGTAAACACTACTTTAATGGCCAAGGAGATCCGCATTAATGGAGAAAAAAAATCCATTAAGAATAATATATTACTATTCTGGAAAGTTAATTATTTTGACACAAAACGCGCCAACTCGATCGTTTGTAAACACCTGATATAAGTAATTCCCCATTACATGAAGTATATATTATGAGACAATTGAATTCGGGATTTCCCGGAGAAATAAATATTTTCCATTAGTTGTAAACTCCCAGGAAAACGTATATAGTATCCCCCGAACAGCTTCTCCCCCCCCCTCATATTAAACATCAATCAACGTTCAAAAATGTTCATTCTTATAGAATAATTATATTTTCATTAACATGAATATCTACATACTTACTATACCTAAAAATACACCTAAATTCGAATTAATATATAACATGAATATAATTGAATCAAATCAAAATAAAAAAATAGTAGAAGTAGCGAAATAATCAAATTAAGTCAGCTCTGATTAGCTTTCTTTTTTCTTTATCGAATGAAATGAATAAAAGGGATCATTAGGGATGTATCCATCTCAAAAAAATTGCAGTCCTATTCCAAATTGGATGCAAAATCTGTCCCATAGCAGGCCCAACTCTTTAATTCCTACATTCAAACATTTCTAACATTTGTAGTGAAAATTAATTATTAATACCCACACAAAAGCAATATATGCTTTAGTTTGATCCCCTGATTCCAAATATGGTCTCTTTTTTTCTCAGAGTCTTGTGGCCTTCAGAAAAAGGCCATACATTTCTTATTATTTTTGTCTTTTTTCAAGGTTCAAAGTGTTTTAAGCCCTCGGAGTTGAAGATAGGGATACATTATGTTAATATATTTTTAAGTTTTTAAAATGTCTGCATCATACTTATAGTTCGAGTTATCTTTGTTTAAATTGCAAATAGGTGCTTTTTTATTCAGAGACTCATAG
This sequence comes from Lepeophtheirus salmonis, assembly GCF_016086655.4. Classification (NCBI taxonomy): domain Eukaryota; kingdom Metazoa; phylum Arthropoda; class Copepoda; order Siphonostomatoida; family Caligidae; genus Lepeophtheirus; species Lepeophtheirus salmonis. The sequence continues at coordinate 35,491,731 of NC_052136.2, forward strand.
CTTCAAGACGAAAAGATTTAAAAATTTGAAAAGTATCTTCTTTAACTTTAATTTATTAAAAAAAGCTCCCCAAAAACGCTCTATATCGTTATCAATTTGAGATAAGGCCACAACAATATTTCAAGGATAAAACTCATTTTTGAATAGAGATAGAAACAAAGAGAGAGAAAAGGAAAAAATATGTTTTACAATTTGTTATAACATTAAGTCACATGTTTTGGCCTGTATAATAAATTATTTAAAGCTCCATGGACAACAGATGAATCGTTGCCTACTCGTAGTGAGTGAGTGATTCCAAAAGACATACACTCAAGGGAGTCCTCGGACCAAATCTTTTTCCTTTCTCTTTGTTTTTATCTCTTTTCTTCTCATCTCTCTTTTTTCTATCTCTTCCAGCTGGGACATACCAATAAATATGGACTTTTATTATGAGATCAATTTAAAACTAGTATTATAATAAGGTCATATTTAACATTAAGGGATCCAACTGAGCTAAGTTGAGCATATGCTGCTCTAGTAATTATAAAATATAGTGTTATTAGTTGGTAATTGAAATGTATCAAGAGATGTAGATATTGTAACTTGTACAATATACTTATACAAGTTAAGACTTGTGCACGACATTATCAGGTCCGTTTATAAGGAAGCATCTTTCCCCAAGCTCTGATGTTGACTGGGGCCCCGCAATGGAAAGAATACATACACGAAGGGTACATTTTTTAAAGAACATAAATTAATTTAATAAGGTCATAGGAAGGCTTTTTCTTTTATAAAAAAGGTCATTATAATAGAACATTATTTACAAAAAAAACAACATTAGATTAATAATTTTAAAAAAATTGCTATTTTAGTAAGGAAAAAAAGAAAGGGCCCCCAACTTTTATTTTCTTAAATAATGAAAAATATTTAAGAAGTAAAGGTCACCACTGGGGTTGTATCGGTCTTTATTTAGGACCGCAGTCCAGTCTAGTCCGTGACGTCGTTAAGGGTGTTTTTACTTATTCCGTTATATAAGAGAACAAATTATGTAACTAAGTAAAAATAATATAAGTTTGTATTTTATTGCAAATTATTGAAAATATTAATATTTTTGGTAGATTTGTACATTGTGAATTGGTCTTAATATATATCTTTTTTAGCTTAATAAACCATTGTCATTTTGGTGAACTATTCAAGACTGGCCCTTATATTCGAGTGGACTGGACTAAATAAATAAGGACCTACACAACAATAGTCACCGCACATTTATCTTGGCCAAAGGCCACACTCACTCTAAAACCGGGCCTGGACATAATCTTTATTAATAAAACAAAAGTTTGTACCAACGAGCGTAGGAACGTATATTTATAATAACATCAACTCTTGCTTCACTCAATCTAAAAGGATATTCCATTAAAAAATAAATAAAATAGGCATTTCATTATGTGAGATATAATTTGAGTATTCAGTGAGTTGATCATCAAATTTGACGGAATTATGTGAAACATCTGTGCTCACATAAGAAAAATATTTATATTTGTATTGAAAAAAGTATTTAAAATAGTAACTTTTTTATCATTATTTAGAGCTAGTACGACTTTTTACGAGATATATTTGGGCAATGCTACTTATATGTTCGAATCAGAAAAGAATTACTAATTAGGAGGAGTAAAAATGATTAATAAATATTTCCATTTAAAGGATAAATTATTCGTCATTTGGTCTCAAAGACCCCTTTTGTTAGAGAGGCTCAGTCAAAATATATAAAGGAGCTTAACTCCTAGTCTTAGGGGATGACTTATTCATTCAGGAAAAGTAGTCTACATTTCTACTTAATTAAGTCAACAACAGCCGAGATTTAAAGGACCAATCAAATCTTCACTGCTTATTTATAAAAAAATGAGATAATATGTGAGCCTTACCTAAATCTTTCCATCCTCAAATAGATTAAAAGGGGTAGAAAAAAATGATTTTTGAATTAAAAAATATCGCTCGTAACATGAATCTGATTGGAGGCATTCCAGATCCCAGATAAAATGATAATACAGTTTAAATAAATTGCAAATGCAAATGATGACGTCAAGAGTAGTTCACTAATGCCTACTTCATACAGTTGAATTAAAAATTACGTTTATATGGTTGTTAAAAGATTGAATGTTTGCTTTTTATTGTCATAGGGGGTAAAATGCAGGGGGAACCAACCATAATTATCATTAAAATCATGTTGAGTTTTCTCGTGATAGTAGTCCCCTGCATCTGTATAAAAGTCGTGCCGGACGTTAAACAGTCCCTAAAGAGTTGCATAAAAAAGGTATGTAAAAATGAACAAATTCTAGCCGAAAGTACATACGTCTCTAAAGACTAAAGTAGTCCCTGTCTCATTATGTCACATTTAAAAAAAATAACGCCGTTATTATTATTCTTCAAGAGATAACAACGAAGTATTGATGAGTAGCTACCCGGGAGTGTGATACTGATAGTGAAAACGGAGAGTAACCCGGAGCATTTCTTCGGGTATTATCTTATATAGTATTAAAACAAAGTGTGTCTGTTCTTCGAAGCCTAATAACTCCGAGCATTGCTTAGCTCTACGGCTAGTATACATATATATTTAAGCAGCTCACTAATATTACAATCCAAAGTCTCTTACCAAACTCATTCTTTCTGAAGTAATATATACGTATGGTTAATACACTAATCTTCTCCCTTTGGATGATTTGGTAAAGGATTAACTAATCATGGATATACAATACATATAATATAATAATGTGTAATATTATTATGCACTTGGAAGTGGAAAGAAACTGGAATATGTGAGTACTTTCTAAGTGTGTATGACAAACAAATTAACTTCACTTCAATTGATTTTTTATTTTTTTTTGTACACTTAATCAAATTACTAAAAAAGAAAAGATGTGTGAAATATGAAGCCTTCTTCCTATCCTCTCGCCTTCTCTCAAATTTCTTTTCACTTAATATTATTGTATATTATTATTTACAGAGAGTCTTACTTCGATTACGAGTATAACTTATATGTTTTATTTAAGTATTAACTCTCAATAGGCACTATCCTAGTATATACATATATAAATATCTATTCACCTTTATATTTTAAATGTTAAAATATGTGCATTAGACTGTTCCGTTTTGGAGTTCAAATTGTTCCCACCAGTTAGTTAAAAAATTTCTACTGCCTACAATAAAAAAACATACTTTGCCCACGTTAAAAGGCATTTTAGTATGGAAAAAAGGTATTTTTGCGTCACAATGGGCCATTTCTAGGCCTCTTGTAGTATTCACCCTAATATGATGGTATAGAGAATGTTTTATATACAATAATAATGACTAGGGCACCCTCTATACAATCAAAACCCGACAGGACCTCAAATTTTAAACACAAAGAGGAAGTCGAGTTTATGTGAAAACAAAATTCAAATTACTCTGTGCCATCATTTTTTTTGTGGTATTTACTTTGCTTAGAGTTTAAAATGCTAAAGTAAAAGAAAAAACCTGATTAGGGGTACTAATCTATAACTTATCCCTCTAACTCGCCATTTTCCATGAGTACACTCACACGTAGTTACTCAATACATAGGATCTTCTCTCCTCAATAATGAAATAATAACAATAACAGACGCTCGATTTTACATACTACAAAACCCATGCAAGATTTCATTAATATGACTAAGTTGTTATATTGCCGATACAAAATATGTATATGATGTACATCAGAGAGCATTATATACAGTATATAATGACTTTTTTTCCATTCAAAGATACATAAATACACACTTTTTCTTTATTAATATAGATAAGCTATCAAAATTTAGCCCTAGATAAAGGATAGTAATAAAAAGAACAATTCTTTACTCTTTCCGCAAGAGAAGAAAAATATTAGCCCAAAAACAGGGCATTCTAATAATGAACATTGTATTGGAATCAACAATAACAACAACAGCAATAATAATAATAATAACGACTTACATATTAAATAATAATAATAATAAGAAAAAAATGAAAGCATGCCCGGCTCAAACAATAAGGATAATAATCTCTTTCTGTTTTTACATCTTTTGACTAATTATGTACCTATCTGTTATTGTGTATTATTTTTGCAGTCGATTTTTTTAATTTTCAAATATAGGCTAAGGTATTTATGGCAATGCTTCAACTCCTACTGGTGCTGTGTCGACTCGGATCGACACAACACCAGCTGAGCACATGGTTGAGGGTACCCACATGAGTATGACTCTATAACTAACTATGCAATCTCCATGAATTCACCCCTTTTAACTGAATTCATAACACTACAAATCATAACGGTCTCAGACAAGTTTAAGATTTTCTGACCAAAGCCCAATGCTAGAGCATAGTTATTAGACTTCAAATCAAAATGATGTATTTGAAGATGAAGTATTCGAATGAGAAAAATCATACTCCTTATGCCGGAGTATTTTTTTTATATACTTATAAGAAGAAAAAAAAATCAGTTCCATAGTTTTCCATACATTTCGAATGGTTTCTTTTTCTTATTTATTCGAATTCGACTCACAATTTGTGTCGATTTAAGACAGTACTAATAAGATGTGTATTAGTTGTTACAAAACATGTTCAATTTCTAGAACTCTTGCCAATAAAAATAATTATTAAATATATTTAAGTTTAGTTCGATATGTATCAACAGCTTGACTATAAAGTCAAGTTGCACTCAAAGATGAATTACGTATAATTATCGAAGGAATCTCTTTGTATACATGAAACATGCTCTATTGCTTTATAGACGGATTGTTATGGAATAAAAGAGATAGTTGAGTTGAAACAATCCTATAATGAGTGTTTTAAATATAATTGAAAGATTTTTTATTTTTTTTGAGGTTGATCTATTTATTCTCTGCCATTAGAAAAATGATTAGTAAAATTAAGTTTTTATAATTTCTCTTAGAACAATCATAATACCATTGTTTTAATTCAATTTCCTCTTTCTTTCCATAAATTATAATCTACTCATTAGAAAGGAAAAAGAAAACAGCATTGAGTAGGTCAAAAAAAAGGAAAGAAAGAAATGAATAGAGTATTCCTTGGATTTTCTAGGTATAGTCTTTGTTGGCTTAATACATGGTATGTACATATTATTGTAAGACTTCGGTCTGAAAATCCTAGAACAATCTGAGACTCTTATTGAATAAATTCGATCTAAAGAAAAATCGGTTCTATAAAGAAAATGACTTTTCTTGGAAAATAAAATGTGGGTTCACTGTTTGGATCGAAATATTTGTAGAGCACGTGGGTAACTTTATTGTATCTTGCAGCCTTTCTTCCGAACAGAAAAAAAAAGCCCTCCAAAATCAATTAGTATTTAGACAATTCTTAACTATAGAATAATTATCCAATAAGTGTTGGGAATTGTTCACAGCACCTTAACAAGAGCTAATTGGAGTTCAACAATCAAAGTTCAAAACTATCATAAAGAAGGAAAAGGCAATAGCATCGACAGCTAACAATAACAAACAGTTTTTGCTTCAGTAAGGTAACGCAGTGACATACACAATTAAATTCCTCCTGCAACAGCTGCTATAAAAAGATCCAACAATATTTATATTTATCTACGAGAAAAAATCATTCCAGACCGAATCGAGAAAAAAAATTAGCTCTTTCACCCTGTCTCAACATTAACTTCATTTAACTATAAACAGGGTGTGGTCACAATTTATCAACCAACAAGATTATTTTTTTATCCTCAATTAATTATCTGATTTTAATAAAAACCAATGCCAAATGAGAGCTGAATAAAAAAATATTGGGTCCAATAAAGTAACAAATAAATAAATCTGACAATCAGATCAACGTATTCTTTGCAGTGTGGCATAGAACATAGTCTTGCTGTGACCTCAAGTTCCTTCCTGAATCTCCAAACAAAGGATCGGTGCAGATTTAAGAAGTTGCATTCTTAAGATCGTCTTGTCCGCTGCGGATCGCAACAAGGACACTCTGCATTTTCCAAGATTGTAGAATAAATACATCATTGATCAATGCCATTTTTTAAAACTGACGCCAAATACTTTGGCTAGCCGTCAAAACAACGACCTACCTATGCATGTAAAGTTGTTGCATGAGGTCAAAGTTCGTTGCTAAACAACGGCTCTACACTGTACAATTGATAAGGGGGATAATTTTGGTAAGAATACAAAAGCGTACGAGGAGAGGAGAAGAAATGCTTATGCCATCATTGATTAAATAATATACATCTTCTTCTAACAAGAACGTTATCATTCCCGCCTTTATTATTCAATAATTATATAATATTTGATGCCGATAGTCGATAGAGAACTGAATAAAATGCCTAAAATAACGTTGGCTTCTGTCTGGATTTCTGGAAATGGAGGCCAAGGAATTTTAAAATACTTACCGGATGAGAAGCAGATGGCTTGTTGGATTTATCGATATAAATGTGCTTTTAGTCCCCTGTCTAGAATTATACGTCACTCATTATCCTCATCTCATAACAAGAGTATGGATATTCATATATAAACTCAAGTTACCGATGAATACATCAAGTCAGACTTTGACTTTGATCTCACAAAGATGCTTATTGCATGTATTATAACTTTATCCATTGCTAATCATCCTAAGTTCAAAAAATTTGTGGAGAAATACACGGGTAAATTCTTCCCTTCCCGAGGAACCATCATTAATTAATAGAGGATGTTGGTAATGATGTCATTTATGGAAATACCTCCATTGTAAATTGTGAAGTTAAGATAGTTTTCAGCCTGTTTAGAGTCATCCACACCAAATTACGAAATTGAACTCTGAATTTTTTTACCATCTAAGAGTAATATTCATTTTTTTTTAAATCTAATCATAAAATATGATTCTATTTTAGCTAAAATTATCAAGAATTATTATACACAACTCATTAAATGGCAAAAACAAGTGCTTAAATGGTCACAACAACGGGAGTAGTAGCTTTGGATGGTTCGCAACTAGTTTGTCTGACATTAGTTTCTTCACTAATAGACTTGGGTATGATCATTAGGTTTTCCAATATTACTTAGTCAATAAATGTTACTTTTTTTTATCACTTAAGGCTTAGCTATGGTTGATGGGCTCCAAGAAATGGTGTTCAGAAAACTCATAAAAGGCAAAAACAACTGTTTAAATGGTCACAACAACGGGGGTAGTTGCATTGGGTGTAGCATTATAATAAGCAATTGTGTGTACCCTTCATGATAATAGTATGCTGTTATACAAGCATAAATAACGGGAGGAAATCTTTTTTGATGCCCTTAATAAGGAGTAATATTGCCGGACATTACTACATAATTAGCTTTTGCACTAAATCTTTAGGATGGGTTTAATTCTAATATTTTTTTTATTAGTATATTGATTGTCTAATTTTATGATTTTGACATTTACTTTATTATCAATAATTATTCAGATCTCATCCGTTGAGATATATCTATCATGTGCACAATTATATATAGCAACTTCCACATTAGGAAAAAAGGGTGATGATCTTTTTTTATTAAACTCCACGTCTGGCTTTTGTTTAGCAACTTAAAGTTATGACATATTTAACTGAATTCATGTCAGAATAAGAAAATATTATTTGAATCAATCTATTATTTATAATTTATTGTTATTATTAGTTATATGATTCTAATTGTTTAATTTTGTATATTTAACATAAATGTATGATGGTTTATTTTCTAGTATGTAGATTATATTTAATTTAAGCCTTCTTTTTAAACTTGGAACTTCAAATATATTTCGAAATACTCTACTTTGTCGTTTCATTAGTTATTATTCTGAGAATATGGTTCATAATGAATTACAATTTCATGGAGTGTGACGTTTTCAAATCTACTGTAATGGATAAAAAACGTCTAAGTCAATTATACGTAGTATATCTTCATTAAAGATTTTGCTAATAAATACTTTCATTATACCCTCAAAAATCATAATAAAGCAGGCAGATGCTAATCACATCAGTATTTTAAACAATGATACAATAAGTCTTTCTCCCCCCTTCTCCTTGCACGCGTTTTTCTCTACAGAATTATCAACTTTGACAATTGATAAAATTAAATGTTAAATAGATATTAAATTAACAAAAAAAAAGAATTACATATATTGTAGTGATGGGCGTGTAGACTCTTAGCCCGTGGGTCGGTTTGTGCAATTTACAATTATACAGCCCGCAGCTCCATCAAAAATTGAGCTCATTTATCACGCTGTTTTTTTTCCTGTTTTTTTCGGGTTGGACTTGGTTACGGAATTCCAATAAACAGGACGAGTAGGCACTAAGAAAACTAACTTATGCACTATAGTGGTAATGTTAAAGTGAGAATATATAGGTAAGACTTGCTTAAAATGTATTTTTTCTTCTGTAGGTATATAAAAATAACTAAAATTTCACAGTATTTGTTATTTAGGAACAGAATCCATGCTCAATGACATTTTCCCGGGAAATGAGAAGCCGTAGTAGGTACCTACCTATAGTAACAATTATACGTCATAGAGATCTTGCTTCAAAATATCAGCACATTCACACATACCATGATGAATATTTGAACGCAATTAAAAAAGAATGGATGACAAAGCTGTTTTAATTTTTTTATAATTTGCTTGCGTGTTATTATCGCTTAAAAGATATTATAAGTATGTAGGTATGTATTTATTATGAATATGTTCTAGCATTTCGTTGTTATTTCAGAAATACGAGGATATACGTAACAATAACAGGTCCTTTGTTATGTACAGTATAAAATATATATGATATATTCAAGTATCAACTACAAAGGGGTTCCTTATTTCATCGTTTGAGGAAGTATTAAGTAAGTATGTATGTACACGTTTGTTCATTGCAAATTGCCAATAGGCGAGTTAAAAGCCTTATCATCAAGTAGGGGAGACCAGGAGAGTTGCAAGCCTTTTTGTTTTTATTTTTCTAAGCTGTTTTGATTTAGACTTCCTATATTTATGTATGCATATATGTAGGGTCGTACATCCTAAGCATTTTTTTGCGAGATATACTTTTTGTTATTAGCTAGCTGAAGGGTGTGTTTTATTTTTGAATGTCGTTATTATTATTCTTTGATTCTTAAGGAGAGAATATTTAAGTATGAAGTGTAACTAGTGTTGCACCGGTCTTCCAGTCAGTTCAGTCCAGCAAAACTGTCCTTAAACCCATCAATCTTGGTCATTGTTGACGTCACTCAACTTTATTACTTCTTTTTTTAAAATTAGATCTGACACTACGTAGGGCTGTTTATTTCCTTCATCTCACAGCTAATTTTATGCAAAGTCGTGGTAGCGAAACTGCTTTCCTCTCAAACATTATTCGAACTGTCAGGGTTACCATGTTATTTTTTGCATTTTTCTTTACAGATGCTTATGATTTACAACTCTGCCTATATTTCAACTATTGTTTGAATAGATTTAAAAGTATTTTCCCACAAACTACATAAGGAAAAAAACTGTCAAATGGTACAACTGTCCTCGTTGCCAGAGACGGTTGCAATATCAATTTGAACTATGTATACATTTAAAAAAAATATATACTAAATAATATTTTTTGAGGAATAAATATTTTGATCTTTGATTGTGTTAATTATTGTAAATGATGTTTTATGGCGGATTAAGATGTTCTCAGATGTATACTATATGTTTGATAACTGATCAGTATTAGTGAGATTACTGAAATTTACTTCCAAAAAACTTTTTGGGGCCCTGCTCAGACTAAAAAGCATACTTGATCTGAAGTGTAATTATATAAAAACAATGTGAGGAAAATTGTAGTACTATTTGCAACTAACCCCTTTGTACAGAGCGCTGCAGTATCTCAAATTAATCCTCTGTAATTGAGTGTTGAAATTATTTATATATGGCTATAGCTCTTTTTTTTATATATATTTCAATACAATGGGGCTGTCGCAACTTACCCATGTCTTCCCTACGACTCCACGCTTGGAGAAATGCATTTAATTAATATATATACTCCTTCCATTTGTTATGGATTATATGGTCATATTGGACAAGTTTCCTTAAATGAGGAATTGATAATTGACAATACTATGTGCATATCGAATATCTTTGATTATTGGCATACGTCATAAGTGTACATACATTGTACACTTATGAATTATGATCTTACATATGTATGTATAGATACATATTATTTTATGTATATGTTGTGTAGTGTGTGCGAGGTAAAATCGTGGACTTTTTGATAACAAACAATTATTCTAAAGGTTTGTAGGAATGAAAAGGAGTACAAGATTGAGGCTTTATCACAGACTTCTTTACTGATATAGCTTTCCAGAGGCTTTCTTCTCAACTACGCCTTACATGGCATAGTCAAGGAGGAACAGTTAGTCTGGGGAGGAGGGTGGTCAAACCGACAACTTAGGATTTAATCAAGTCAACCATTCCTGGCATCTCTTACTATTGAAAGCAATTACAATGTCGTCGTAATTTAGTCCAATCACTGACATTGAGAGCCTTGACATAGTGCCTTATAGACTTGGTCGGACCTCTGGTGATCGCAGTGTTTATGTCCTCCATGATCCTAATTTTCCAGCGTCTACCGCTGCCAGAGGACCTCTCAAGGCTCTGCCCTGAAACCACCGTGCTTTTAATCTTGTAAACAAGACTTTGGGAGCACCATAGGACCTTCATAATCTCCTCGACACTCACTTGGGCGTGGAGCAAATCAGAGACCTTTGCCTTTTCACCTCCAACTACGGACAACTTTAGTTTTTGATTGAAAGTTTCTCCTTTATTGCTTAGTAACCGGAATATTCTGCACTTTTAATAACGCAACCTAGCATTTTAAAATATTCACCCCAAAGTAATCCAGATTGATTTAAAGTTAAGTCCACGATTTTACCTCGCACACTTGAGTTCTGGACCAAAAATTGAAGTTAAGTATCGAGAGAACCGACTTTTTTTTAATCTTCGAAAACATACCATTTCTTTGGATTCAAGCAATGTCGAACCTGATATCCGCTTGTTCAATGTCGAAAAATCATGAAGCAACATAGTTAAAATCCAGTCACAAATGTACATGAATAATGTCATGATTGAACAACTGTACCCATGTGCTAAAAAACCTTTAGAAATCACAAATGGGCCTTTACACAAGATGGCACTCTACGGCATACCCAAGATTGGATGGAGGAATATTCTTTTCCTTATGAAGAGAGAATTCTAGCCACCATCGTCGATGGATATCAATCCATTTGTTTTATAGGCGTCTTTGGAACATTATACAAAATCATTGGGGGTATATTGAATGAAAATATATGATAATATTCTAATCCATCAGAAAATAAAATATTAGCTGTCAACTCTATATATATATATATTTTTTTTTTGAGCTTTTAACGCCTAACCCTGAATAAGGTGCAACTATGTACATGTTTTAATGTGTATGTACAATTTTCAATTTCTTTGTTTCAAAATAATTGATTTCATTATAACATCAGTCATAGAAAATAACCAAATTTCATTTAATGATGCTATCCTTTCATTTTGATTAGTTAAATTACTTAATCATCATATATTTAAGAACAATGAGGATTTGCATTTAATATGTAATATGAATTGATTACTTTCTTGACAATTAAGGAACAATTCTCATTAGAAAAGTCAAAGATTGCTCCTCATATAAATCAACCATCTAATAAACATCCAATCATAGTATTAATAAATTATCTTAAATGAAAAATATTGATTAAAAATACTTCATCTCATTTTTGAGTTGCAATAATTACAATTTGTCCTTAATAAATCATGCACAAAATGTATTTACCGTGCATTAGACTAGAAAAAACATTATAATTATATTTAAATTTATAAGTATTTATTCTATTATGCATTTTTAATAATGTACACCAAAAATAGGCGAGAATTCTTACTTCAGAGGTAGAACCAACACCAAAACGAACAATTACATAATAATAAAAAGGAAAGAGCACATGGAACAACCTTTTATCCTTTTCTAATTTTTAAAGGTAGTTTTTTCATTACAATCTGCTCAACTCTTCTTATAACTAACTACGCAACCTCAATGAATTAATAAGCAAATTGTGTAGTCGTTTAGTTAAAAAAAAAATAAACAAATGAACTAAAATAAATCACTGTATGAGTGGCTGAACCGAGTTTTTTTAATGAAAAGAACAGAAAAAATATGAAAGAGTACCAGATAATAGAATATTCTTAAGAACTTGTACAATTTGCTTATATATACCACATCGTTAAATTTATTGTATCTTGCAATCTTTGTTTTAAAAAAACACAGGTAAAGAAAAAGCCCCAAAATCTGTTGGTAGGAGCTAGCTAATTTTTTGAAATTATGGAATTAGTATTCAATAATTGTATGGAATTTTTCAAAGCTCTGAAAAAATTTACAGGGGACAACGGCAAAAGTAACAAAAACCAACTTGTACACTACAACAATTACATTTCAATTGAATAAAGATAACAGAACTTACAACATCCGTATTAGAGTGAGCCACGTTAACTTCTTGAGTGTTAGTAGTCGCAGTAGCAGGAGGAGGATCAGCTTCATTTGTGGCTAAAATGAGGATGGGTTCTTCTTCTTTAAAAGGAACCTCAAAGGAAAAACTAGCCCAGGAGGAAGATATGGATGAAAATACCGAGCCCATAGTTACCCTTCTTCTTCTTTTTTTTAAAATTATTATTGCTTTTATGAACATTAAACAGTGAAACACATTTTCTAAGTCAACAATAATGACTAAAGCATTAAATAGATAGTTGTTGGGATACACAAGTAAAAAGCTGAGAGAGAGAAGAAGAGGGATTCAAAAACACACACATTTGAAGCAGCAGCAGCATTTGTGAAAGAACAGAATACCAAATACTATTATTTATAACGTATACCTTATGATAAAAATTAGTGATGAGAGTCCGTCTCAGACCGATTTTTTTTTTTTTTTTTTTTCGTTTGGTTTTTTAGTGATTTTTTCTATACCGATTTATAACCGAAATTTAATTGTTTTCAAATCGGGGACCCATTGGTTCGGTCTTAATCAATTGACCAATTTTCTTGCCTTATCTGATTTATGAGTTGTACAAATAGGATTTATGCCCAACATTACACTTCATATGATGTTATCGTAGATTGATGTTCCCCCATTTTGAAACACAACTGATTTCATCGAGAATTCATCTATAGAATCGGTTTAGACTGGATTTTAAATGAAACAGATCTAGAACGAACTTTTTTTTAAAGGACTAAATGTATTCCGTACATTAAAAATCACAACGATCTCAAACCGGTCTAAGAATTTCAGACCAAACCCCAAAAATAATAAATACCTTCTGATGACAATGTCATTTAATCATATAGAATATAAATTAACATCAAGGATACTTTGATCGTAAACAAGGTAATTCTCATGCTGAAGAGTAAGTCGTCTCACCAGGTGAAAACAAACTATTCCCCCACACCACTTGTAATTTATACATACATACATACAAACTAAAATATGTTCATATATATGGCTATAAATAAATGCCTACTTTCAACTCCATTCTGACTTATTAGGAGTAGCCAATAAATTAATTATAATAAAAAATAGCTAAATAATATCAAACAAAAGTATATCAATCTAAGGACCAATAATAGTATATCTACTAAAATATATTATTAGTTTTGAGAGACGGTCCGAAACCGAATTTTTAATTGTTCTATGCCGTGTCGTATTATTATCCTAAACCCCTATTAGTCAGCAATTGTGTTGGATCCGATTATGACTCGAACTTGAAAAAAAATCTACTTTACTTGAAGGAATTAGATTTTTATTTGAATTAGATTTTCAACTATTTCTTCCAATAACCGTACATTTCATAAATTTATGAAAAAGTTAACTAATCCAACAATATATATATATATATAGTTAGCAACAGCTTCAAAATTCAAGAATACATAATCTATATCGTGAGTTTACACAAAAACAATCTTGAACGAATATCAAGAATACAAGGAGAAATGCTCAATTCATTCTTTTACATCAGGGGAAGGCAATCTTTGAGATATGGAGTGTCAACTTCAGCATTTCTAATCAATGAGTTTGCCATTAATAGCAATATATATTATCTTAGTAACATTAGTTCAAACTATGTTTTAATATAAGAAATGTTATTCGTGAATCGAGGACGTCAAGGCAGAGTGGTCCTTATTCTATAGAAGGTGCAAATATATGGTACAATCATCAGTTATAATATAGTTTTTGACGTAGAATGTCGATTCTTTGATTATATAAGAGTTGTTTAGAGCAGCGCTATGTATGTACTTATCCCTGAAACTATTCTGCATTAGGACATTGTATGATTAAAAAGTGTTTTGATTGATTCTGTATCTTGTCCTGAACTCGATATATTTCCCTTTTTTATGCTGAAAATGATGGAAAACGACACTCTTCTTTAGACCCTTATGACATATCTATAATAAATAGTGATAAAGAATATTATAGTTAATAATATAGAAAAATATGCAATGTATAATTTAAAAAAACGAAAGAAATATATCGAGTTCAGAACAAGGTACAGAATCAATAAAAACACTTTTCAATAAGTTTCATTAAAATCCTACTTTTGTAAATAGTACCCATACTATAATCCCAGATATTTCAGAATTCAGATGACTGAGAGGAAAAACTGAGATCAGTTGAATGGTTGATCAGTTGGCATGAATTATTTTGTACAAAATGAGTGTTCCCCTGTGTTATTCATATTGACAAATACTCATGGATTAACGAACAAGCACAAATATAAGGCAAGAGCATAATTACAACAGAAAACAACCATTTAATCTGTTATAGTAATAAAAATTGCATATTTTGATTAATTAATTTTTTTTTTAAACATCCATTTCAGCCAAAAGTAAACAATAACGACGTATAGACTTCATTTCTTAATATATTAAGCCGAAATATCCTTGAGGCTTTAAGGCGAAAGGGGTTTGAATAAAATGTCTTGTGGCAAAATAGTTGAAGGCAAAAGTTCCAGACCCCGTTTAGAACAGTATCAGAGGTCAATGACCTATCATCTTTCATAGTTATAGGAAAGCATTTCCCATTTCGACCACTGGGCTAAAAAATAGATATCATTATCACTGTATCAGGTTAAGAATTTATTTACAAGTGTTATTCTAATAGATACTAAATAGTAATCTCATCAGATCTCAAATATGAAGATATCAGGATATAAAATGATTTATATTAAGGCTTTTAAATATATTAATAACATTGTGGAAAATTATCCTCACGGCGATTATTTCTAGTCAAAGAGAAGATGGAGAATTAATTATCTTACAAAACTTTGCCAACTTAAATATTCACTTTTTTATCGAGGTTTCAAAGAACATTTTATACGTTTTCGTATAATTTATCTACTTTAACGATCTATATAAAAAAGAAAGATAAAAGGGAGATATGATATTTCACATGTCTTATTCTCTATAGATCATGTCTTTTTTGAAAATAATATATATTAATTTAGAAATAATGTATCTTCTACAGTGTACAAAGCTTAATATTTTTTCCCCTACAACTACATATTTTAGATTATGAAGTCATAAAATATAATGGTAAAAATTATTCAATTTGTTCACTGATGCTTATAGTATCATGTTTAACAACTTTTTAGGGCAAATAAAGTTCCATTATAATGTCGGAGTGGCGAAACATCTCAGAAAAGTACTCGCGTTAGGATTTGAAAGGAGGTCACGGAGGGACAATACATCTAGTTAAATAAATAAAAATCCATACCATGGTCCAAAACTGAGGGTCAAAGCAAATAAACCATACACTTCACTTTATGACAATTTATTCAGAAAGGCAACTTTTGTTTTCTTTAATTAAATTAATACTTTAATCATATATCATTTTGGCAACAACAAGTGTTTCAATCAAACAAGTAGATAGGCATTTAATTAAAAATTAAACATGAGTTAGATAAAAATCGGTTTTTAATGAATAGACTGTAGAGTGTAGCTGCATGATTTAAAATTCGGAAAAATAATAACTAAGTCAAAGAAAAACATTTGTTAACAAGGGAAATCTCCAAAGGAAAAACATTATTGTATGTCTCATATTCTAACCTTACAAATGGTTGAGTTGTAAAATTAAACCAGGGGGGATGGTCAGCGATAAATTCTGATTAATAGGGGTTCCAGGGTTTCTCCCTCAATAAAATTTTAAAAATATGAACAGTTGATTAAAGTGCAATCATAATTATAATCTAAGGCCTACATTGAGTGTTCGTTAAAGTTTTTTTTCTAAATGGTTATAAGTTATAAGAACTATTAATTTATTAAACTTAAAGTTCACTCATTTTTAAGTTCACTTTAAAAACTTCAAACCTGCTCTATGGTTTATATAATCACAATTCCCGAAGATCTCTAAAGTTTAAATTATCATTTTGGGTAGAACATATCGATAAGCCATTACTTAGTATTGTGAATAGTCAATATCATGAGAGAAAAGTGTAACATTGTAGTGAGATGCATGTACTGTCGTTCCTCGGTTACGAGTGGATAAATTATGTACAGAAAGTTAGGAAATAACTAACTACTACATATAGCTATAAATTATATCTATATGTATAATCTCTAGACTCGAATGACTCAATAGTATTTATATAGGCTATAAAAAATATTATTAAAAAAAATAATGTGTCCTGAAGTGGGAGTCGGTGACATTCAAAATACTGAAGTTGAAGTCGGGAAATTTATGACCTGACTCCGTAGCCCTGTTTAAGACAATTGGTTTGTGAATACTAGGACGTAAACGTATTTTCTCTATTTAAAGGTTTTATTATATTTCTTTGGATTAAGAAATAAAAAAAATATTCTTATAAACAATTTTGAAGTGTATAGAAGCGAAAAAAAAACATCGTTGAGAAACTGACAATTTTTAAATTAGTATATATATATATATATTAGGGTATTTCTTGGGGTTTAAGACCCGAAGAAATATTTATTTTGCCTGAACATCCCTCATTTAATGATTTCACAAAATAAGCTTCATTTAATTATATATAATTAAATTTAATTCAACTTTAAATACATATTAAAAGAAGGATTACTCGGTTTAAAGTTTTTACGATCTATACCTTGCAAAAGATACGGTATATACATCGATAATAGATCGTTCATCACTTCCTAATTAAGCTTTCTTTTTTCTTTTTTTTTGTTTAGAGTTGAGTCGGGTCACAGAATTCTGAAAAACAGAATCCATGGGCTCTTAAAAACCAACCCGGACACTATTAGATACAATGACAATTGAGAATTTATCGGTAACACTAGCTTATAATGTATTCTTTCTTTTTAGTGTATAAAAATAAATACTTAAATTTCAAACTAAACATTATTTACCAGATTCCAGCTCATCATCAATTTCCCTGGACCCTTAGTCCCTACATAATTTATTCTATTCAAATAAATAGACTATGTTTTTATAAATATACTATGTATATTAAATATATGTTTGCCACACATTTTCCAAATATGGATGCTGACGCATGATCTAAATACCAAACCAAGATAAAAATTTGATGTCCAGTTCTTCAAAAAGAGTTTTTTTTTATTATATGTTTTAATAACATACCATTATTTATTTTGAATGATTTAAATCCATATTTCGAATTTCTTACCTAGAAAGAAATAATCAAAAAAATATATTTATATATTAATTATATAATATATTAATTTATATAATCTATTAAAAATATATCTCATGTGATGAGAATTTAATTAATTAAATATTGAAGAAATGAAACAGCAGAGCTGTTTTCAATAATAAGTAACCCTCCAACTACTAAAAGGTAATACAATTATGTTATTATTTTCTGATTTAATAGCATTATACTACAATTATAACAATGGAATAAGAAGTGTAGTGATACGTATCTAATTTTTCGTAGGAAACAGAAAGTTATTTGGTTTGAACAAAGGAAATGAAGAAAAACTTGAGTCGTTTAAATACTTTGTAAAATAAAGCACTTTTGGCTCCAAAAACCTATATAAATATAGGTTGGTTTTTTTTTGGATAACATGACCAATAAATATTATTGGTACTATTAAATCCTGGGCAAGTCCAACTTCGAAACGTTTATTCAATAACAAGGATTTGTTTTTTTTTTTGTATGCTCTTATTTTTTTTGACATTTGAAGGGACAAAAAGAAGGCGAATTTCTTAATAAATATATGTGGAATATGATGAATGGCGAAAGTTCTGAATGCTAGAGACTCAATCATACCTTTTCTAGCTTTTGGAAGTACTCCCGAAGAAATGAGAGAGGATTCGAGGGTTTGGAAATACAAAGCTGAACAATACATTCTTTTAAGGTCCCTTGAATACCGTGGCGCTCAATGTAGTCTTCACACTCTCTAAGCGACTCTCTTCCTTCACTATTCTCACGATTATTCCTTTCCATGATGACCATGTAGTATGTTATTAAGTCCCTCCACACAAATATATATATTCAGAAATAATTAAATACCTTTCTTCCTCCAAGGAATTATTGAAGAAAGTCGTAGCTCAACTGACAATTCAACTCTTCAACCCTCTTTTTAAACTGTCATCAAAACCTCTTCAACTCCCCCTTCTTTTTAAATTGACCTTCAGATTAAACAATACGGTGTGATTCTCTCATCTTTTTGAACATGTCAAAAAAATAAATGCATCAATTTTAGTAACTTACTATAGAATTACTATAATACATGTACATATTATTTAAGATATGATAAGTTTTCTGGAAATGATGTGACTTTAAAATTTACTTTAAATACAACACTCAATTTTTTTATAGCAATATATAAAGTATTTCTTGTGGATAAATGACTCAGAGGCTTTCATTCAAGAGTAGAACATTACATTTAAAAAAAAAATTATGTTGAACAACATATTATATACAAAGATGGATATTATGTTGTCGTAAACTATGATTCAATACATAGTTTGTTTATATTACAAAATCCCCATTAAAATAAAAACAAATGAGGAAGAATAAAATTAATGGAAATTAAACTTGTTTCCCCCCTTGTGATTCATCATCCATTTTTAAATATTTACAAAATCATAATGTTGATGCAATTATAATAAATAGATAAATTTGAACTATCTTATCATATAAATGATTAAACATAGAGTCAATACATAATATTTGTATAATTTTAATTTGCTTAGATTTGATCCTATTTAGGTCTACTTTCTAAAGGGTTGATTTCAATGTTTTACTCAATCAGTGCTGAGGACATTGCCAAATAGTAGTAATATAAACTTAAAAAAATGATTGAAACAGTCTGTATTCAATTCATTAGCAGAAAAGGAGCTGGAGAAAGAGAGAGAGAGATAGAGAGAGAGAATCTCCATATTATCATTCTGTCTATAGACATACTACAATGTATGTTGAGACACATAGACGGAGAAGTAGAAAGAGGGAGAGAGAAGGAGAAGGGGGAAAAAGGAGGAGAGACGACTGACGAGAGATAGATTTAATTCTTTAGTTTTTCTGGGTGGGCAGAGATCACTTAGTTTTTATTTATAATTAAAAATAATTATAATAGGGGCAGAGAAATCTTGGATTCTTATCAACATGACTCCTAAATTGGCTCTTTTCCTTCTGCTGATAGCTCCTTTGACTACGTTGGCTACTCCTAAAAATGAGAGTATGACGGATATCCCAACCGGGAATCCCGTGATCGAAAATAAGTCTGATGAACTTGGAAAAGTCTACTTTGGTTCGAAACTCTATTTGAACTGCCCTGTCGTTGAAAGAGAGGAGGAGGAAGGGGATGGAGAAGAGGAGGAGGAGGAGGAGAAGGACTTGGAAGAAGCGGATGAGAAAGAGGAGGAGACTGAGGAATTGAAAAAGAGGAATAAAGCCCTGAAAGGTGAGGAACTGTTGAGGGAATAAGGAATGATTTGTAATACAGTTTGTTTAATGGATTTTAGGCCTATTGTGGTACAAGGGAGAAACGGTAATTGAAGCCTTCAAGAACGAGAGTGAAGATGTATCACTACGGAAGAAGTGGCTCTACTTCAATTCCGAGAGCACTGAGAATCTAATGGGAACTTTTGTTTGCAAATATTATGATGAAGTCGTTGGAACGTTCCACTCCATTATTGCTCTTAGCGTCCAGAAACTTGATACCTCTTATACAGTGACAGAGGGAGAAGATCTCAAACTGCATTGTAAGGTTGGAAAGCCATATCCCACAGACTTCAGTCTTTCTTGGGTTTATAAGAAAAATTTGGAGGACATCGCTGTTCCTATCGAATCCCTTGTCAATGCGTCTTCTTCTGAAGAGCCTCATTTAAAGATATTATCCAAAGATGGTGTGCCCAATGCCGTTCTTAAAATCGAGGATGCGGTATATGAGGATCGAGCTTATTATTATTGTATAGTAGATAGTAAGGATGAAAAAGTCAGGGTTGGAACCTTGGTACGAGTTAAAGATAAGTATGCAGCACTATGGCCGTTTTTAGGAATCGTTGCTGAGGTCATTGTTCTGTGTCTCGTAATTCTTATTTGCGATAAGAGAGCTGCCAAAAAAGAGGATGTAGATGACGATGATGTTGGGAATAGTGGGGGTGCTGGAAATGCTGGAGGAGACGGCAGTGGATTGAGGCAAAGGAAGTAAATGTTATCGAGGATAACAACCCTGATATACATTCAGAATGTCTTCTTAAATTACTAAGGAACAACTTGCCATCGCCTAGACATATATTCAGTTATCACTAGTCAGAGTGTATAATAATGATCACCCCACCCCCCTCCTTTGTAAAATTCTGTATTCTATTCTTCATATATTAATCTAGGTATCAAAGACTTAATTATATTATCTTTTGAAACATGAGTTTTAAGCTATTTTTAAAGAGTTTATTATGACTTATTCTTTTATTTATAATTTAGCACTTTTCTAATTTGGCAGTACCACAGATTTCACATATGTACCATGATTGAGCTACTTAAAAGCTATTTTATTACCATGGTTGTTGTTTTTCTAATTTCATTGAGGACAGTAATTGTTTCCCTTATATGTTTTTACTGTTCAGAAAAAGTTTTTTAAAGCTTTAAAATAAACTAGGTTACAGATGATTCTGTATTTTCAAGTTTATTATTTTTGTGTTTAAAAGATAATGTCGTTAGTGCATGTGATGATACGTTAGATAACATTAATCACTCTTTGAGTATGCTTAGGAATATATCTTGATATAATATATATACATAAACCTTTTCAAAAAACAATCATTTATTTTTTTTTTTTTTTTGAAGAAGAAAAAATTGATTCAAGTCGAGTACATTCAAGCTCCTAATTTTGAATGCACTACTTTTTTGTTTATATATTACATATATTTAAGTAATATATATACGTAGTTACAATCTTTATGAAGTTTTATTTGATGCTATAGGTTTTTCTTATTATAAATTCTCTTCTTTTTTTTTACCTTCGAAAAACTCCTTACCTTTCCAAAAATATATTATGTACTTAAAACTTCTGCCCCTCCCTTACTCACATGTTCAAGTTTAATTATTGATAATTTATTTATAAATATATTTCATTAAAGGATATTTACTTTATCTTCTTTTTTAGTAAAATTGAATTTTTAGTTTGTTTTGATTAAAATAAAATTTTATTCTAAAACTTCCCATATTTTTAATTGGTGGTCATAAAAAGAACAAGAGGCTCCAATCCGGCTTTTGGATTCATGCCAATCAATTCCATAGGCTAAACTTTCGTGCTCCATAAATGAATCACTGATTTTCCCGTCTAAAAGAAATTGAAAACCGTTGTGCATACATGCTGTTCCTAATAAACCAGAGTTTAAATTATGCTTAATTCTCCAGACTCCTCCGCCCATATGTACTTCATTAATAGAACTTTTCATCTTTCGGATATCCCATTCTCGTAGTTTCTCATCATAGCTAATACGTGGTTGAAAAATGAGGTCATGCATATTTAAGTAAT
This sequence comes from Lepeophtheirus salmonis, assembly GCF_016086655.4. Taxonomy (NCBI): domain Eukaryota; kingdom Metazoa; phylum Arthropoda; class Copepoda; order Siphonostomatoida; family Caligidae; genus Lepeophtheirus; species Lepeophtheirus salmonis. The sequence goes on from NC_052136.2 coordinate 35,513,713, forward strand.
AAAAACATTTATTTACCTTCCTGAAAATAGTTTATACTCATCATTCGGATGCGAAAGTAGGCTCGTGACTCCTGCAGAATGTTCCTTACAAACAAAGGTGTGAGTTCCTGTTCTGAGATCATATCCCTTCAGCTTAAGATCATCACCTCCTGAGAAAATGAGATTTGAATCAAAGGAATGGAAAGTAGTTATCCATGCTTCAAAATCGTGTGATTTCCAGTGAGCAATCGGTTCTAACTGATCAGATGACACGACGGTTATATAGCCTCCAGAGTCACTTAAGGCTATTCTATCGTGTTTCCATGCAAGTGATAATATCAGAAGATCATTGCCATCAATATTAAAGGACTTTGCATCCTCTAAGGATATATTTTCTTTGAGACTGTAAATTGTTAATTGACCAGATGCGTTCACTGCAGCAAGAGCCCCTTGATTATTAGGAGACCATTTTAAATCTAAAATGGCAGGTGTCTCAATGGTTTGTTTAATGTCTATTTCATCTTTAAATTCTCCTAAATAAAGACGACCCTTTCTTTGTGATTGACCATCAAACTTTGAGCTATTTGGATCGTTATCTACCTGGTAAGTACCAACCGCAAATACATCATTATATTTCGGTTGAGTACACCACTCAACCGTGTCCGCACTATATTCAGTATCCCATGAGGATAGACAATTAACTACCTATCAACAATAATTAATTTTAATTAATAATACGGTTTACATTCAATTATTTTTTAATATTCTAAGAGGCAGTCCGGTGATTTGATAAAGCATATAATAAAAGAGTGGGAATTTTACTAAATAGAAAGAAATATAAAAATATATTGGAATCATCAAAGGGAAAAAAAAATCATAGATTTTTTTTTATTAATATGTATTGCAAACTATTGACAGCACAAAATTGAGGACTTAAACGAAAAAGAATATCATGAATGGTTTCCATTATAATTTACTATGTATCATTCAAAGATTTCAATGTTAATTTAAAAATTGTATATCTGATATTACAAGGCATAAAATGTTTCATGAAATTTCTTCCTGTTAAATAATTAAATTGTATTTAAGATAAGTGATGCATCAAATCAGTAGTATCATAGTTTGATAGATTCGTCTTGTTATTTCATATTCATTACTCAATATAACCTTATTA